>NC_133543.1:97783603-99033603 GCF_048773025.1 Camelus bactrianus | reverse complement strand
AAGAGCTTCCTCCTGGAAGTTGCGGGCAGAGCAGGGGTTGTACGGGAGGAGGCGATGAATGTGTCTGTTATTACGTGCTCAGCTAATGAGGATCCTTCTGGTCTTAACTGCCCTCAGGGTTTGGCTCCAGGTGTCACTGGAGCCACCAGCCTGCTCTTGGCAGCCATGTGGGGGCCGCTCTGTTGTGCTGGTGACCCCGCGATGGACAAGAGCCTGGTGCTGGGAAGTCCCTTCCACTTAATGTACTGGTGGCAGCAGCTTTAGTAAAAGAACTAGCTTCAGTGGGCATCTGGTGGTGGTTCTAAGCCATGTCAAGCCACAAGGACTTCATAACTCAATGCAGTCACTTCCCCCTGGGCCTGTCCTCATGTCCCTCGCTCAGGCCAGGTGGCCACCAAAATCCGTCTGGCAATTATACCCTTTGACTACTGGGGAAAACGGCACTCCCTTCCCAGCCTCATCGGGGGAAGGCTGGAGCCTCAAGCAGGCTGGTCAGGGAGGGTCCAGCCAGGCTGCATCTTTCAGGGCCCCCTGCCCACCCCTGGAGCCGACATACCTGATCCGATGGGAACTTCGTTTCGGCCCCACTGGGCAGCCGGCCACACTGGCCCCAAGGGGTCTCAGGGCATCTGCAAGTGTTTCCTATTTTCAAGTTTTTTTATGCTTTCATCTCCCTTTCCTTTCCTTGTAAGGAAAGATATACTCTTGCTTCTCATTTACTTTCTTTTAAGACAGGTGGGCTATCCCCCCTAATTTATAAAAGTGATGCTCAATACAAAAAAATTCACAAAGTGTTCGTAAGCAGAAAAAAGATGGTAAAGATCACCAGTTACTGCACTGCTGACGTGCTGGCTCCTGCCCTGCCAGACCCCCTTCCAAACAGACGCCTGCCCACACAATTGTATTTTTTGCTGACAGGGCTCGTGGTTTGTAAGCTGGCTTTGCTCTCCATTTAGTGCATGTAGGATCACTGCACTTTTTCATGATTTCAGAGTACAGGGTTATGTAGACGGGTGAGCATTAGTCACTTCCAGTTGAGGGACACCGAGGTTAATGACAGTTTTTTTGTTCTGAACAACACTGCAGGGAGCGTCCTGGTACACACATCCTAGGGCACTGTCCTCGTTCCTAGATGCTGAGTGCCTGCTGGGTGCCTGGCCCTGCGCTAGACACCCGTGATCCTGTGTCGAGATCGTTTCTTCAGAAGGAATCCCCAGAAGTCCCAGAAAATGTGGTTTCATTGGGCCTTGTGGTACCTGGGCTGCCTGCTGGGAAGGTGGGCGAATCTCTTGCTTTCTTCACACTGTGTAACAGGGCCCAATGCCCAGACCCCAGCCGTTTTTCAGTCTGACCGATGAGAAAGGACATCTGACTGTGGAAATTTGCCCTCTTGGGTGACGTGAGGGGTCGGCATCGCTTTGTGCACTCTCTGGAGTTTACGTTCCAGCGAAGACAAGGTGCTAACTTTCTCCGAGGGAACTGAGAGTCGTAACTGACAGCCTGATGAGGTTTTCCCTCTTGCCTTTATTCCAGAAGGTGCTGGAGAAAGGCGCTCCAGCCCAAGGAGCTGGCCAGTCTCAGCTGCGGGCCACAGGAAGTGGCCTGAGGCAGCTGGCTGCAGATGGCCTGATGTGTCCTCCTTTCTGTCCCAGGTGGTAAAAGCATGCAATGAGGGCGTCAGGAAGATGAGCCGCACGGAGCAGATGATCAGCATTCAGAAGAAGATGGAGTTTAAGATCAAGGTGAGCCCGCGCCCATCCACGTGGCCCCCACCCAGCCTGGCTGGCCTGGAGCATCGGTCACTGGCCAGCCCTCGGAATAGCCACCCTCGGGTCTCAGCACAGTGTCACCTCCACCGAGGCCTTCCCCAGCCCCCGAGCTGAAAGTCCCTGCCTGCCCCCAGTTGCCAGGCCGTCACATTGGCCGAGACTGTCTTCTACAGGATGGTGCAGGGACCTGGGAGCTGCCTGCTCTCATTTCCTGGCTTTGCGACCTTGTACAGTCAGTTCACACAAAAACATGACATAGGCTGTTCCCGGGATTCTTAAATCTGGGTGATTTGAAAATCTGAGAGAAGTTACCAACCTTCTCCCCCAACTTAGCATAAAGCTTTAGACATTAGTGATCCTAAGGGGCCCAAGGTCACGCTGGGTTTGGGAGCCCAGCCCCAGCTGAGGATGCAGGGGTCCAGGCCCCCCACATAGCTCCATCTGCGGACTGAGTGCTGGGTGCCAGGTACCTGCCCTGGAGCCACCGAGTGGGGACCTGCAGGCCTGGCCTCCCCGCCCTGTGCGACTCAGTTCTCGCCTCTCCCCTGTGACCTTGGCCCCTCTGATTCTGCATCACACAGGCTGAGCCTGGTGGGGGTATCACACACACACACACAGAAGCACCCACGTGTACACACTTACTGACAGGTGAGTACAGACCCATACAGGACACGTGGATACACGACAGACAAATAAGCGCACGCCTGCACACGCCAGCACAAACACGCACACCCCTGCCCTTCTCACTGGCCCAGCTCCGCCCATTCCTTGCACCAGCGCCCCAGGAGTTGTGGGCCCCGTGCAGCCCTCACACACCGTGACTCGCGGTTACCCAGTCAGGGCCTGGGGGAGCCTCGGGGGGGCTGGAGGGGCACAGCCGTTCTGACGCCATCCCCCCTGCCCCACCAGTCGGTGCCCATCATCTCCCACTCACGCTGGCTGCTGAAGCAGGGCGAGCTACAGCAGATGTCAGGCCCCAAGACGTCCCGAACCCTGCGGACCAAGAAACTCTTCCGGGAAATTTACCTCTTCCTCTTCAACGACCTGCTGGTGATCTGCCGGCAGATTCCCGGGTGAGTGGCGAGTAGGGGGCGGGGGTCCCCATGGCCTGGTGTGGCGGGCAAGGTGGCAGGATGCAGCTCAGGCTTTGGGTCGGGTTTAAAGGTCCCCTCTGTTCTTGTCCAGCCTGGGGCCTTTGGGCAAGTTTACTGAAACCTCCTAAGCTTCAGTTTCCCCTCCTGTCAAGTGGGAGCTGTGCTCCTAAGGATGGGGGCGCTTAGCTCAATGCCTGACACATAAGGCGTGCTCAGCAGAGCAGCCACTGTGGCGTTGTCGGGGCTGACCCTCTGTCTGCCGTCCACACTGGGGGGGAGGGTTGGGAGAGGGGGGATAGGGGTTCATGTGGGGGCTTCTGGAAGGAGGTGAGAAGTGGCAGCAGTAGGGCCAGTCCCACTGGCCAGGGTTGGGGTCCGGTGGGAGTCCAAGCCTCGCAGGGACTGACACGCCCATCCTGCCTCCCTTGGTGCCCAGAGACAAGTACCAGGTGTTTGACTCGGCCCCACGGGGCCTGCTGCGAGTGGAGGAGCTGGAGGACCAGGGCCAGACGCTGGCCAACGTCTTCATTCTGCGGCTGCTTGAGAACGCGGATGACCGGGAGGCCACCTACATGCTGAAGGCGTCCTCTCAGTGAGTGCCCAGTGCTGCGGGCCCTGCCCGTGACGCCCTCGGCGCCTCCCAGTTACCTGCCCAGGTGGAGCGGGGCTCCAGACTCGGCACACAGCCCGCCCAGTTCCTGTCCTTCCTCCCCAGGGCCCTGAGGGAAGGGTTTCTGCCTGGCATTGTCAGGGAGTGAGCCGTTAGCACCTTGCTGAGTGTGTGTATAAGTGTGAGTGTGTGTGTGTGTTTGCGTTCCCTCTGGGCCTCAGGCTCTGGGCGGGCCCCTCTTCCAATGAGCTGTGGTAGAGCCCTTGGGCCAGGCCGACCAGTGAACCACCACTGCTGTGTGGCTTTGAGCCCACCGTGTCACCTCTGGACAGCCAGGCCACCCGCCCCGCAGCCCCAGGCTCTGAGAGGGACAGCCAAGATCGACATGAGGAGACACCCCGTAAGCCCTGGGTCCGGGACGCCCTGTGCGCTGCCCAGCCCCCTCCACCCCAGAGCTCACAGGGGTCGCCCCGCACACCCAGGTCCAGTTCTGCCTGCCTGGGGCCTGTTCTGATTTCACGACTGCAGCTCAGGGCAGCAGGCTGCCAAGTGGTCTTCTCTGGGTTAACTTTGGGGTGTCATGGAGGGCTCACCCTCAGCCACTGGCTTTAAGGCTGCACCAGGGAGGTTCTATAGGGCTCCACCTGTGTCCCACCTCTGGATTCTGGGTACCCTCCACGCTGTCCTGCTGTGAGGCCCAGGGCCAAGTGGCTGGCTTGCTGGACCCCAGGCACCACAGGGCCCCACATGTGGGGACCCTTGCTCTGTGGTTAGGGCATTTGTCGTCTTCCCTGTCCTAGGAGCGAGATGAAGCGTTGGATGACCTCACTGGCCCCCAACCGAAGAACCAAGTTTGTTTCCTTCACGTCACGGCTGCTGGGTAAGTGGACCCCTGGGAAGGGGGCGCCCGCTGGGCAGGGCAGGTGAGAGTCAGGGAGGTCTCAAGGTGGCTGCATCAGCCTCGGGGTCCCTGTGCGCTCCGGCTCAGGGGCCTGGGCAGCACAGGAAGCCTGCTTCAACTGCCCAAGACTCCTCAGCACCCTGGTGCAAGCTTGGTACCCCTATGGGCGACAGTGGGGTGCCTGAGCTTTGCAAATGTTTTGATGGTTAATGAAGAAATAAAAGTCCCTGGGTCTTAAGTGACAGGTACCACAAGGAAACCAAGAGGGATTTGGGCCCAGAAGGCAAACACCAGTGACTCTGGGGCTGCCAATTGTCTGAAAACCTTATAAGTATAAAAGGGGTCAAGTCCAGCTGCCCAACAGAGAAGCTGTCATCCTGACTGCTCTCACCACGTCCTGACCTCCCCAGGACTGCGCCCAGGGCCAAGCCCAGGACCGACAGCTCCTTCTGAAGTTTAAATAAGAGCCCCTCCCAGCCTACTCATCCCTGTCTCCACGTGTTGTTTTTACAGAGCTCCTGACTGTTTTAAGCACAGTTTCTTTGGAGCCATACCTGCCTCTCCCTCAAAGGAGCCCCTTTGCAGTTGCTGCGGGAGTTTGCATTGTCTTTTAGACAGGCAGCGTGTCCCTGCTAACTGCCAGGTTGAGGGGAATTTGGGGGTCCAGGTTTTGCCTGTGTATGAACCAGGGTGTGTGCCATGGTGATGAGGATGTGCCACCTCCCTCTCTCCGCGCTTCAGACTGCCCCCAGGTCCAGTGTGTGCACCCATACGTGGCCCAGCAGCCGGACGAGCTGACGCTGGAGCTGGCTGACATCCTGAACATCCTGGACAAGACAGAGGATGGTGAGCCCAGGGGGGCTGGGTACCTCTTCCACTGGCTCACTGCCCCCACCTGCCGGGACACTGCAGCAGCCTGAGGGATGAGGTGGGGCACTTCCGCCTACATGGAGAAGCAGGCGTCAGAGCTGGCTGATGGGACGGCAGAGCCCTGCTCGTCTATGCTCCCTTAGACTGTTCTGCGCATCCTGGCTTCCCCTGGCCTGTCCTCAGACTAGAGAAGGCATTTCTCCCAGGGCCTCTGCTCTCCTTCTCAGGAGCTGTGAGCCTTCCCCACTCAGCATTAGGCCCAGCTGAGCACCTGGCTCCATGTCCCCTTCCCCTGCTCCAGCCCTGTCCTCAGCCTACCCACCATTGTGGGAAGGATGATGGCCTGGAACCCCCTAACCCTGACCCTGACCCTGTATTTGCAGCAGACTTCCAGTTGAGCCTGTGACCACCAGGCTTGGAGCTCCATGTGGGCCAAAAAACCACCTACCAGGGCTCCAGCCACTCCTGCTGTTGGCATCAGTGCCAGAGGTTCACTCCTCTCCCCTGAAAAAATGGATCCCTTATTTCTACATCAGTCATTCCTAATCTAAATCCCTCAAAGTGCACAAAGCTTCTCCCCTCCCCTAGTTCCTCCTCTTTTTCAAGGTCCTGGCTGGAAGGTCTCAGGCTGGTGACTTCCAGGGAAGGCCAGTTCTGCCGTTCCCAAACCCCAGGGGCTCACCCAGCACTGGACGAGCAGTGTTTCCTGCCCTCCCCCCGAAGAATATAAACAGCCTGACACCCCTCCCACGTGGCCCGCAGAAGGCATGCCCCCCCCCCCCCAGGTCTTAGCCCTGCCCCAGGACCTGCCAGCAGGACCTAGAATTTGGGCCCCAGGTCCCAGGCAGAGACAGCTTGATACTGGGAGGAGAGGGTCAAGAGCCAGGGCACTTGGCCAGCTCGTGACAGCCACCCAGCTCTCAGGAGGCTGAGCCTCAGGGAGGGGCTGCCCAACAAGAGGGTGGTGGCAGTTTTGGTGGGTTCCAGGCCAGATAACCAGTGGTCAGCTACCACCCCACCAGCCCCTCATACTTTTGAGGGTGGCCCTTGGGATCTCCCAGCCTCATGTGGGGCAGCCCAGGATTGTTGAGGGCTTGGGAATGAGTTACAAACTCAATACATATGGGACACCCCGTGGCGCAGAACACAGCTGTTTCTGTCGTGGCTCTGAGCATGTGCACCATGCTCCTGGGGTGGGGCAGCACCTCCCTAGCTTATGGGGGACAAACCCAGCCTGAGCATCTTCGGGACAGGTTTGCAGAGCAGGAGACCTCTGGAAAAGCCAGCTGGACTCCTGCGTTTCTCTGGCTTCTGCTCCCCACACAGACTGGAGGGAGGTGCAGCCCACGCCACTGCAAGAGCTTTTGACCCTCCCTGTCCCTCCCTACGCAGGGTGGATCTTTGGCGAGCGTCTGCATGACCAGGAGAGAGGCTGGTTCCCCAGCAACATGACTGAGGAGATCTTGAATCCCAAGATTCGGTCCCAGAACCTCAAAGAATGTTTCCGTGTCCACAAGATGGAGGACCCTCAGCGCAGCCAGAATAAGGACCGCAGGAAGCTGGGCAGCCGAAATCGGCAATGACCCCTGGCCCCCAGCCCGGTGGAGGGATACGGGCAGGCAGAAGCAGGCCCGACAGGCAAACCCCAACGGACAGTGGAGGGGCTCTGGGGGAAGGCCAGCGCCTCCCCAGGCAGCAGGGTGTGACCTGGGGTGCCTTGTGCAGGAGCCACGCCCACCCCTCATCCCTGCCACATGGTTAGTGCTCATGTCTCGGCCCCTCGCTCACAAGCTGGAGAAAGGGTGTCCACATCTCTCCTCTGCTGTGCTTGTAAATGAGAAAGTGTATTTTAAACAGTATTATACCACTTCTTCTTGTCACCTAGAAGGGGTGGACAGAGGACTGGCATGCTCCAGGGGACTTCCCAGGCACTGGAAGAGGCCCCAAACCTAGGATGTCCCTGGCCAAAGGCAAGTGCAAAGGTGATGATTGTCACGACCCCCTGCACGTGTCCTTTGCCCTGAAAGCTGTCAGAATCGGCCAGGCGCACAGGTGGACCACCACTGCCTGATGAGCTTGATGAGCGGCCCTTGGTCTCGGATTCAAAGGACCGAGAGACCAACTGCCTCTGTCCACCCCCTCCCCGCGCCTCCACCAGCCTCTGGCTGCACGGCCAGGCCCTGCCTCATGGCAGGCCTACCAGAGCTTGGCTGAGGGGCCATGCCACCTTTGGCTCCCTGATGGGCTGGACCTAACTTGTATAGTCTGGCCCCTATAGGAGCCCAGGTGTTATAAAGGAATGACTTGGTCACTGCATCCTGTATGGGTTATGGTTCCAAGAAAAGCAAATATCATTTTTGGCTGCATTAAAAGAAGCATCATGTATAAAATAAAGATGAAGTTCTACATTTTATTACCCTGGGGCACACAGCAATGAGGTGTTTTGGTCTGGGCAGGGAGAAAAGAACCCCCGTCAAGGTCAGTGGAGGAGATGTGTCCCAGGGAGAAGGTTGAGAAGGCTTCCAGTGGAGGAGGAAGCAGCCAGGGTCAAGGCCTCAGGATGGATGTGGATTTGGAATTCCACTTGTGGAAGGACTCCAGAAACAAAGGAAGCTGTTTGAGGGGGTGGGGGATACCCTTCTGCAGTGGAAGTGAGAAGGCAGGTTTGGAAGACCATAGGGAGACAGAGCCATCAATGGGTGGTGGTCCCATAGGGGATCTGACCACAAAGCATGGGACTGCAGCTTCCAACTTGGCCAGTCACCGGCCTGCCGGAGCACTTCCCACCTTCGGAGTTACCCAGAGGCTGCGGCTCATCCCCAGCCCAGCTGGCCCTCAGAACTACCCTCCCCCTTGTTCAGTCCTGGAATGTGGAGGGCCCTGAATCTAACCCTGTCCAGTCCTGCCTGCCTGGGACCATGCTCCTTCTGCCAGGACACACTTCGATTAGAAGCCCAGGATTAGGCCAAGTGGGACTTTGCAGCATCTTCCCACAAGCCACAGCATGGCTCTTAGCGTTTTTGAGACCTCAGACCCTTTGAGAATTGGCCGTGGAAGATGCATACACGTGCAACATGCTGGTCCAACCGGGGATCGACCCTCTGGTCCCAGTGAGGGGCTGATGCTCTTGGGGCCTCCTTGCTGCAAACCCAGGGGGAGTTCCCACACTTGAGTTTCCCAGGAGTAGAGGAAAAGGGAAAAGGGCCATTTCTGAGCCTCTTGCTGTTCTTGGTGAGGGGTCGTTGGTCCTGGCCCTTATCTAGCTTTCCTTCCGGTGACTGGGAAACAACATACTGACTTGGGTCATCTGCTCTAACAAGGGTTTTGGCTACTGGAGATTATGTGAAAAAATTTAAATAGTTTCATGAAAACCTGTCAGTTTTATGCCTTTTACAAGCAGAAATTTTTAAGCCATGATGTGTTTTGGGGAGTGTGTGTGGGTACCACATGTGCTCATCTGGCATATCCAGGGGGAAAAAACTGGTCTTAGCCTGAATAGGTGTAGTCAGGAGCTCAGGGAAACCAAGGAGGCCAAAATAGTTGCTAAGAGACAACAGTGAAAAAAAGGGAGAGGCACAGCCCCCTCCACCAGCACTCTTAAGGTTCCTCTTGTAGCCCAGGTGTTAAACCACCACTGGGGTTTGCAGACAGTCCCCACCCCAGGCCTTAGGGCCCTCACTCCAAGGGCCTTTGAGGTGTGGGGAAGGGACGCAGTTCTGGCTTCTTTCCTGCTGCACCCAGAACAGGTAAGCCACTGTTGTTGTTTTGTTTTGTTTTGTTTTTTAATTTCTGGGATTTTGTGAGGTTGTTTTGTTTTTTAGGTAAGTCACTACTTTAAGTCACTCTAAATTATAAAAGGCTTCCCGCGGAGTATGTTAGACAAAGGTTATGATCTAGGACACAGCGTCTGGGCCAAGCTTGGTGGGGGGATGCGAAAGGGGAAGCCTGTGCGGCTGGTGGTTCCTCATACCCTCGTTCAGCCCCCACCATTTCAGGGTTGAAGTGAGGGGACTTGAGCCTGAAAAGCCTTTTCGTTTTCTTTCTCCAAACAGCCGTCCCGCGTGGGGCTCCCTGCTCTGCCAGAGGCTCAGCAAAGCCCCTTATACGTGGAGCTCGACGCCAGCAGGCGTGGGAGGTGGTCTTGGGGCTGCGGGTTGGGGGCTTGGGGAGCGGGGACGGCCCACAGCACCCGGGCTCCACTCCTCGGCTCGTTTGCTCCTGGGGCTTCCTGGGGTAACTGGGTGCCCAGGGGTCCGGAGGGAGCGGGTCTGGGGCTCTAAGCCCTCAGAAGGCGCTCCTGCTGCCCGGCACCCTGACCCCGCCATCGCTCAGCCCGGCTGCAAGAAACAGGACGGCGGGCCTCCTGCCCGCGCGGCCTCCCGCTGGTCCGCGCTCGCGCTCGCTCGCAGCACTCTTGGGCCCGAGAGGAGGGGACCAGCAGAAATCAGGATTCAGGCAGTTCGGGGGACAAGCAGCGGGTTGTGGTGCAGAGACCCCGCGCTCCGACGGCCTCGCCGAGGTCCCTGCCCAGAGCGCGCCGCACCCCGACTCCCGCACCCCGGCAGCCCCGGGCGCACGCGCGCACGCTCCCGCGGGGTGGGGGGGAGGGGCCGGCGCACGTGAGCGCAGGCACGCGCCCGTGTGCGCATCGCCGTGGCACCTCGAGCCCCGAGCACGTGCACGTCGCCCGCCCCCGCTCGCCCACACACTCACGCGCGGACACATCGAGACACGGGGGCGCGCACCCGGGGTGCCGCCGAGTCGCGCCGCGGCGGGGGCGCGGCCCCTTTATTCGCTTCAGGAGGCGGAAAACTTTCTCAGCGCGACGACCACGAGCGCCAGCACCACGCAGGTGGCCAGCAGGGCGGCGATGACGATGGCCGCGATGGCGCCAGGCCCCAGCGAGCCTGCGGAGGACGGAGGGCCGCGTCAGCCCCGAGACCCCGCCGCCACCCTTTCCTCCCGGCCTGCCCGGCGCCCCAGCCCGTACCGCCGCCCTGGTCCAGACGCTCCTGCGCGGTGCTGTCCTCGGGGCTCGCAGCGGCGGTGGGCGCCGGCGGAGCGCTGGCCGCGGGCTCCCAGGCGGGGCTGGTGCTCTCCAGCGGGCCTTCTCCTGACGGCAGCTCGGCGGGCTCGTTCCACAGGGTGGGCACGGGCTCCTGCGGGCCCTCGGCTGCAAGGCCAAGGACAGGTGAGGGGGCCCAGGCAGCAGGGCCGACAGGGAGGTCGCCCCCGCCCTTAACCGGCCGGGCAGGGGCGCTGTGCGCGGGGCCCTGGGGCTCAGCACGGTACTTGCCCTCCGGGTTCACAGGTGAGGCATTGGAGGCCAGTTGGCCCACGTGTGACCCCAAAGCCCCTATGGGACCAGGCTGCCTCCCTGCCCTTGAGACGACAAATGGGTGGGGAAGGAGGGTGTTAAGGGACCAAAGATCCTCTCAGGAGAAAGCTGTGAGAACTTTGGGCTGGCAGCAGAGCTTCTGGGCAGTGGGGACAGGGGGGCCCATGGGGCAGGGCACTTCGTCCCCCAGTAGAGCCCAGGGTCCTCCGTCTGAACTGCTGGGCTCTGTAGGCCTGGAGGGAAGTGACACTTATGAGGGATTCCCTCCCCACACAGTGCAGACACCAGTCAGCCTTCACCCTGGAGAAGGCACAGGAAGGTGAGGCAGTGCCTTCTTCAGGAACCAGGGTTTCCTGCCCACCTGGGGCCATCAGGAGTTCCTGCTACAGGAGGTGGAGAGGGCCACCCCACACCCTGGGGGCAGCCCATCCTGCTTCTTCCTTCCTTCCTTCATCCCTTAACCTGGGCAGAGTGGAGCAGCCCACAAAGCATGGGCTCTGGCACCACGTGTGCCTATGCACGCCCCCCAGTGTCTGAAGCTTAAAGCTCAAGGGGCCGCCATAGACTAGGAAACTGTGATGCTAGCACATTGCAGCCCCCAGACCACAGGGCCAGAGGGGTGGGCCAGAGGTGTCTGTGGTCAGTGTAAGGGAAGCTCCAGGAAAGGGTAGCCTCCCCACCTCCGAAACAAGCTGGGGCTCTATCAGCACATCAGTCTCTGGCAGCCTTTTCTGCAGGAGCCTTTCTCTGCTCATGGGTTGGGGGTTAGCAGGATTTAGGGGGCCCAGAGAACAAGAGAGATAGGCTGAAAGGCCTGCATGATAACCCCAGCCCCATCCCCCACCTTGGCCCCAGCCGGCCCACACCAATTTTGTCCCCCTTTCAAGGATCCTCGTGTGAGGAACCCCACAGCAACACCCCAGCCTGGGACCATCCAACCCTCCCAGACAGGAAGCCCCAGACACCCAGTCAAGTTCAAGATCAGGATGGTAGGCAGGCTCCAGACCTCCCCATCCTAGTCATGAGTGGGGTCAGGGCCCCCCTGCACCTGATCTCTGTTGTGATCCAGGGATGCTCAGCCCCAAAGCAGTCCCAAGAATGGGCTTAGTAGGTATTGCAGCACACCATCTCATTGACCCAGCTGCTCTGTGGCTAGGAGCTATTGTATCCCTGCTTCAGAGAAAAACAAGGTTCAGCTTAAGCTTAGGTGGGCCCAGGCAGTTAAGTGCTCCTGGGGGTTGAAGCCCCTGGACAACACAGTAACCGATTGTGCTCCCCAAGAAACATCCAGGGAAGTTGTGGTTTGGTTAATACAGCCCTGGCCAGCCCACCTGCAGGTCCCTAGGGCACCTCTCTTCCTTGTGAGCTCCAACCCTGAGCGCTTTCCCTGTGCACAGACAAGCCAGACCTACAGTCTGCTTCCAGGATCACTGGCTCCTGGAGCACAGGATGCTCTGGGAAGGCACACAGGTACTTCTGGGGCTCTCCTGCCAACAGTGTCTACCTGGGACAAATCATGAGTAAACAGCCAAACCCAAATTCCAGGGTAGTCTTAAATAACTAGGCTTTCAAAAATGTCAAGGTCATGAGAGACAAAGAAAGGTTAAGGAATTGTTCCAGATTGGGGACCAAGGAGCTGTGACAACAAAATGCAACACTGGATTCTGGATGGAACGTTATGGGGTCCACTGGTGAACTGTGAATAAAGCTGTAGTTTAGGTAACAGTACCACATCAGTTTTCACTTCCTGATTGGATGACTGATTCTGCTTATGTAAAAGAATATTCTTGTTCTTAGGAAGTATTTAGGGGCAAAGGAACATGATGTCTGCAACTTACTATCCAGTGGTTCAGCAATGAGATAGGTGAGTGAGGAGGCAGGAAGACAGAGAGCAAATATGGCAAAATGCTGGTAGTCCATGAAGCCTGGTTAAGCATCTACTGGAGTTCATTGAATTGTTCTTGTATCTTTTCTGTAAACTTAAAGTCTTTTCATGATAAAATTTTATAAGGTCCCTGGCTCCCCAGGCCCTGCCCCTGGCAGCCTCTCCCAGGCCTCGCCTGGACCAGTTCTGAGGCTCAGCTTGCAGACAGGGACCACTGTCACATTCCCGGGGCTTGTCCGTGACGGTGAGCCTGTTCAGAAATATCCCTGACCAGGAGGCCTCCTGGGGCGGAAGGCCCCTGCACTGGGGTGAGAGAGGGGTTCCTGCTCACAGGGCCCAGGCTGAACTGCATTGCTGGTGTCTGGGGCCCACCCTAGGGCACCACCAACTTCAAAGACTTTCTGGTGAGGAAGGGGGAAGTGACTCTGTCAGGCCTCCCTTGTCGCTGCCTGGGAGGGATGGGGTCTGTAGCCTTGTAGCTGCCATGGAAGGCTCCAGGCCCTAGGCCTGCTTGCCTCAGGCTCCCAGGGGCTGGGCAGAGAAAAGGCCTGGGTTTGCCCACCACTTGGCAGGCCCTGAGGTCTAGGGCTTACAGACTGCCTGTCTCCCAGATAAATGCACAAATCACTGGCTCCACTTGCTCACCACACACCCAAGGCAGAGCGGTAGGCAGGCACCTCCCCGTCCCACCACTACCAGCCAAAGTTCACCTCCAGCTGCCTGGCATCTGGCCAGGGAGGCAGGCCACCACAGGGCTACTGGGTACCAGGGCCAGCCACCCTGGGTGGTGTTTGGGGAATCAGCCCTAAGCTCAGGAAGAGGAGTGACAGGTCCCACAGCCCCTGGAGGGCAGGGGCTCACTCCCAGGAGCTAGCAGTCAACTTCTGCCCTGTTCCAGAACCTGGGAGCCATCTCTGGAGGAGAGTGGGCCCTCTGAGCAGGTACTTGGGGGGCCTGCCCAGACCCTCTCCATCTGCCCGCGGTGACCCAGCCTTACTCTTGCTCCTCACAGAAGCCTGGGCCCTCTCTGCCAGTCACACTAGCCCCAGCCCCCCTTGCCCTGCTGTGCACTCCCACCTCCTGCCCCTACTCCAAGACCTAGCCAGTCTTTGAAGCTTGAGGAGCTGAACCTATGTGCTTCCAAATCAGGAGGGCTGGGTCCAAATTCTGGCTCCATCACAGCCTTATCCTGGGACCCTGGTGGACTGACTTCGCTGCCTGACTTCACTTCACGACCTGTGAAATGGGGGTTGGACCATACCTCTCACGCCCCTCACAAGTTGATAACTGTGCCGTCAAGGCCATTGTCAGCTTCTGCCTCTGCCCCAGCGTCTTTCTGGCCTGGGCAACCCAGCTGAACACAAGACAGGCCACTCTGTGGGCTGTGCAGCTCCTGCAGGTGACCACCACAGGAGACCCCCCAAAAGCTGATCCAGGACTCAAGGACTCACCTGCACCCAAGCAGCCAGGGCCCCAGCGGCCAGCCAGCTCCCTGCGAGCCCAGGCGGGTGCCTCGGCCGCTTACGTGGGCCAGGACCACAGCCCGAACTCAGCCCCCAGCCCTTCAGCAAAGCAGGCGCAGCAGCCAAGAAGCCAGGCGTTTCCTTTTCCTCATCCACATGCCTCTGTATTTTCTCAGTTTGCCATAGTAAGATGGGGAGACAAATCTATCCCCAAACCTATCCTTCTGGGGAGCCATGAGCAGAGCAGTTGTCAGGGAGTTGGCCCACATGTGAGGAGGGGTGAAGATGGGGGAAGGAAATACCAGGCAAAGGGACTGGCATGAGCAAAGGCGTGGAGGATGGGACCCATGGGCAGGCATGGAAGGCGAGCAGGGATGTTATGCGAGGACAGAGAAGGAGGAGGACCGAAGACCAGAATAAGCAGCGCCCTGCGACTCTGTGCTCTGACTGAGGAAACCGGGAGAAGTGGGGGCCTCATGACCCTGCCACGGGCCTGGGCACTGTGGGCTCTCCCCCAGCCCCACCACCCCAGCCACCCTGCCTTTTGGTAAATAAGTTTGTTTAACGCTCACTCTGACCACTGGACCCTGAGGCCAGGCGCCCGAGCTCACAGACGGTCTTTGTGCAGCCATGAAGGGCCTTTTCATCCCTGCCCTGGCCTCCCGCCCGCTCAACCTGGCCTGCTCCCCCCACCCCAGTAGCTGCAGCCATGGACGACCAGCAGGGAGGGCAGCAGGCCGGGCCTGGACCTCAGCTGCAGGGCCACTCCCTCTCCGCCTGCCTGCACAGGCCCCCAGCAGGCAGGGGCCTGCTGGGCCTGGTACGCACCTCTGAGCCTCCAGCCTGGGGAAGGGGCAACTGAGAGCCTCTCAAACACCCTCCCTCCCAGAATGGCAGGAAGAACAACAGGCATCCAGAACCCCAAAGACTCCAGCGTGGGGTTGGCCTGCCTGCCTTTGGTAGGACACGTGGAGGGAAGTAGGGAGGTGAGGCCAGGTGAGTCCTGGCAATGCCAAACGTGAGGCTGTCCCCAAGCATTCCTGTGGCGGCAGGCAAAGCCCACCCACCCAGGCTGTGTATGCAGTCTGATCCAGCACCTCTGGCCAGCAGCCTAGGCTGGGAGAGCGGGCTGCACGGGGACCAAGGCACTGGACCGGAGCTGCCCACGTAGCCCCAGACCTGGGCAGACAGGCGCCGGCACCTTCACCCCCACCCACTGTGTCCAGCAGGCAGAAGCATTTCACTGAGGAGGGGGCGCACAGGGGAGCCATGGAAGATGCCGCCCTACTCTAGATCACTTCCCCAATTCCCTGGGCACCACACCAGCCCCCTGGCTTGCCCGGCTGCTGCCTCTTCCTCTGAAAAAGTGGCTGGGTGCTTTCCCAGGCCTGTGAGGAGGTCGTTCTTCCCTGAGACTACCCTGCACCCAGCAGAGGGGCTGGGGAAGTTTAGAGACGTTCCCCTAACGTACTGAGTGCTGCCAGATGCCTGTCCAGTCCTGAAAGCTCATGTGTGTGAACTTGGTAGACCTACAGTCCCTTGCAAGGGAGGCTGAGGCATCGTGGTTGTCCCCGTCACACAGAAAAGGAGAGGCTGAGAAACAGCCAGGAAGACAGAGCCGGAAACTAAGCCAGGCTTCACGCTGCCTCCTAGGGCATCGGGAGAGAAGCCCCCCGGCCCAGGCTCCTCAGCGCCCCCCATTTCCTCCCAGGTGTGTGGCTGTGGGGGTCCCACCAGGCTTCACATACCCCAGCAGCTCTCCCCAGCACCACATCCACACAGTGGTATCATTGTCCCCCCTAGATCCACAGAAACTGCCCCCAAAACGCAGGCTGCAGAGAGGGTCTCCAGGGCTCACCCCACCTGCACGTTTCTCCAGCCCCAGGACTCCCCACAGAGGCCCTGAAGCACTTCCCTTTGGCCCACCTCATGGCCATCAGGTTGCTCTCTTCCAGGAGAAAGACCGCCCACGACCCATCTGTCTTTTCTCTCTCAGGCTTCGAGGCCAGCCTGGGCCAGCTCCTCCTGGTGCAGGGCACCACGGCCCTGCCCGGGACTGGGGCTCAGGTTCCAGCATCCTGCCACCCTGAGCCTGGTGGGACCCTCTTTCTTGCCAGACCCCAGACCCAGCCACTTTCAACCTCAGTGCAGAGTCTAAGTTCAGCATCCTCATGGTTTTACAGAGGGGCTTTACAGAGCCCTGTGCTCCCTCTGGAATTTTTTCCCAAGGTGGAAGCAGTACCTGGATCGTCAGTCTCAAAGGACATTTCAGAAAGTCAGCAGGGAAGGCCTTGCAGGGCTTGAAAAGTAAATGGCAGGGCTCTGTGGTCTTAATCCTGGGGCCCGGGGCCTCGGCCCCTCAGCTGCTTACTCGGTGCCTGGCGCCTGCTCCTGACTCCCAGATCTGGAAGCCTTCAGACTTGAGTGCTGGAGTAATCCCCATGTCTCCTAGGCAGCTAACGTCCCTGGCCCTGCTCCCCAAGTCACCCTCCTACTTCAGAGGTCACTGTCTCTCTGAGTAACGATTTCCTGAGACCTCTGATGGAGCTGCTGCCAGCCTGTCTCAGGGGAATCCTTCACAGAATCACCCCCAAACACCTATCCGAATTCCCGTGAATGGCTTCTGCCCTGTGGGCATTAGAGATTCTGGCCTAAGGATGCTTCTCGGCCCTAGGAGGCTGGTGGCAGCAAAGCCCAGGGAGCGCCCTTACCTGTGAGCACCGCGGGGGCCAGGACCCCAGAGAAGAGCAGCAGCGCCATGCGCAGGGCCAGACAGAATGCCATCCTGGCCCGGGAGTGAGCGGGGCCGGCGAGCGGGATGCACCGAGGACTGAGCTGGTTAACTTCAGGGCGGAGGGAAAGAGGCATCAAAGGGCTGGGAAGGGTTTTCATCAATGCAAACTCTGTCCTCCTGGGACACCGTGCCCGCCCCCCACACACGAACACACACACACACACGCACGCACGCACACACACACACACACACACACACGCACACAGAGAGCAAAGCTTACAGAACTGACCGCTTTCCTGAACTCTGGAGCAGCCCCACCCTCAGAGCAATTTCCTCTTTCCCTCTCTCCTCTCTCTCTCTCACACACACACACATGCACATACTCCTGGGCCACTGAAAGTGAGAAATTCTCAAACCCCCATGTGCCAAAGACTCACCAAGGCAGCTTGATAAATGCAGATGGCCCTGCCACTGTGTTCCAGTGGGTCACGGATGGGCCCAGGAATCTGCATTTTAGTGCTCATGGCCCAGGCTTGGGAGACTCTAATCCTAGGCTGTCAGCACGGAGCAGGGCCAAGTTCTGCTCACGTTTGGGCTCTCGATGCCTGGCAGGGAGAGGTGCTCAACAGAGGTTGTTCAAGCAGCACTTTTAAGGCAGTTTCAACCCAAACCTTCTGGCAGCTCGTCTCTCCAGAAAAGCCCATGTCATTAGACACCCTGTGTCCCTTCTTCTTTTCTCTCTCTTTTCTCACAGGTATCTGGGGCTTAAAACACCACCTGTGTGCTCATGACGCACGTTTCCAGCCCCGGTCTGGCCCACAACTTCAGCACCGTTGCCCACTGCCTCCGGGACAGCCCCGTGGGTATCTGATGAGCATCCCAACTTAACATGCCCAAAACAAACTTGACTCCACTGCCTCCCCAGCCCTGCTCAGTGAAATCCCAGCCCCCCACCTTCCAGATGTCCTGGCCACATAATTAGAAGTCATCAAAGTCTCTTTCCCTTATTCTCCACGTCTGTCTCTCCGAAAGTAATGCCAACTCCTCCCTCCCTGTCCCCTTCAAACCCTTCATCGTTTCCCACTGCTCTTAGAACAACAAGCCAAACGAAGGACTTGTCTTGGCCCTGCTATGTTCAGTCCACTGGCCTTGTCTAGGTTCCTCCAGTACACCAAACTTGGTCCTGCCTCAGGGCCTTTGCATTTGCTGTCCCCTCTCCCAGAGTCTCTCAGCTCATTACCTCCTAATCACTCTTCAGGTCTCAGCACTGATCACTCAGTTCCCCATCCACCCATCACATTGCTTAAAATTTCTTCTTAGCATTTATATTCATATGAAACTCTTGTTTTCCTTTTGGTTAATTTTTTGAGGAATAACCTATATATACTGTGAAGAATACAAATCTTATGGTTACAACTTGATGAACGTTCATATATGTATACATCTGTGTAACCACCACCCAGATCAATATAGAACATTTCCAGCAAACCAGCAGGATTCCTCCTGCCCCTCCCCAGTCAGTACCCCCAAAGTGCCATTCTGTCTTCTATCACCATAGATTACCTTTGTCTACTCTTGAACTTCAAATAAATGGAATCATGTGACAGGCACTCTTGCGTCTGGCTTCTTTTGTTCAGCATCCTGTGAGATTCATCCACATTGTTGCATGTAGCAGTAGCTTTTTTTTTTTTAATTGTTGAATAGTATTCAGTTCTGTGAATATGCCACAACTCATCCATTCTTGTATCCATTTTATCCATTTATTTATGTCCATTTGGGTTATTTGCAGGTCCAAACTTCTATGAATATAGCTCCTATGGGTGTTCTTGTAGCTGCCCTTTGGTGAACACATACACTAGTTTCTCTTGTTACAGATCTAAAAATAGAATTGCGAGGTCAGAGAGTAGTGTTTAGATTCTGCAGATGCTGCTGAGCAGGTTTCTCATTTATGCTCGTAACAGTATGAGAGTTCCAGTTGCTCCACATCCTCCCAATACCTGGCATTGCCCGTCTTTGTGCTTCTAGTCCTTCTGACAGGCAGGCAGGAGTGTGTAACCGTGGTTGTGTTTCCATGGCTAATAAAGCTGAACTCCTTTCCTTATTTACTGACCATAGGAATGTCCTCTTCTGTGAAGGGTCTTCTCATTTTTTCTTTTTTCTCGCTGATATATTTATCAGGGTAGCCTATCACTTCAAATTTATTTCTAGGGTTTTTTTTGGTTTTGTTTTTTTGGTATGCGAATCCCAGATAAAAATCCTTTGTCAGATATATGTAATGGTGCCTTTAATTCAAGTGTTCATTGGTTGTTCCTACTATGTGACTGTCCCAGACAGCCAGTACTGTGTTTAATTCACAAGTGCATTTCCAGAACCTAGCACTACCATGCCCGGCATGTAACAGGAACTTAATACTTGAATTCAATCAGCTGGGATTTCTAGGACAGAATTAACATCAAGCATCTTCTTACTTGTTCCCTCATATGTTTGTGCTGCTTGTTTGCTCTCAGCCTCACGCCCTCACCTTTCTGTGCGCATTCAGTGTAATGTAGCAACGTAACATAGTCAGATCCCCAGATGATGCTCCTGAGAGATTTTTGCCAGTTCACTCTCTGTTGGCATTGCCAACAGCAGGGACTGGTGGGAGATGAAAAGTGGGAGAGAAGTGACTTTTGCCAGTTCAGACTTCTGACAGTGTCTCTGGCAGCAGCGGCAGCAGCACTGGCTACAGTAACTTCAGTAACAAACAGGTGACTGCAGGAGCGGCCTCAGAAGGCTGGAAGCGCAGACTCTGGGGTCCTGGTCAGGCAGCTGAACCTAGAGCCTCAGTGGACAGTGCTCTGGCCTCTGAGCAATCTTTTGGCTCCTCCAGCCCAGGCTAGTGTCAGTTTCTGAGCTGCAGTTACTAATTTGTGAGTCACCTTACCTTCCCTCTTTTGTTCCTTTCAGTCCTTTAGACAGTCTTGTAACAAATTCCTGTATTAAATCTCTTCTGTTTGAAATACCTAGAGTAAAACTCTGTTTCCTAGTCAGGCTCTGACCAAAAACTGCTTGGCACCTGCTGTGGTCCTGAGAAGGAGACCCTCAAAAATGTGTTTCCGAGTGTGATTTGCCACTGTTTGAGCTTGAATGCCAGGAAGACCTCACAAGTGAGATCCGGCAGCATACGACATACCATATGTTATGACTTGTGGTTGTTAACATGAAGTGCCTATTAAAGACAAGGCTTAAAGGACCACGTAGGTGCTGCACTTCATGTTTATAGTAGTGATATGATCAAAAGGATAGTGAGATGAACTGGCTACTTTCTTTCACTGCCTTGGGTGCTTATAGAAAACAAGATCAGGGCTTTAAATTTGAAGTTTAAGGCATGATCAGAGACCTAGAGTGCTTCTATAACAGTCTTTTTAAAAATCTCTCATTTCTTACAGATGCAGAGCTTAACTGGCAGCAGATCAGGTGCCAAATTTGTGCAGGTTTCAGAATTACAATCTTAAATTGAATTTACAGCTGTGTCAATTCTTTTAGGTGAAATTTATGGCACTGATTGGGAAGGAATGAGACATTGAGATCTGGAATGAGGGTATTTGGGTAGACTCAAACAAATCTGAGAATCTTCCACTCACAAAATCCTCAGGCCTCCCTTGCAGAATCAGTTGGCTCCTTAGAGAAATGGCTAATTCCATCTGGAAAAGTAAAAGTAAATGAGCCTAGAATATCTCATGCCAAAGTAATAAAGTGCTCAAAGGATGAAAAGGATATGGCAAAAGGACACAAAAGCCAACTTAGAGGGGCTCCAAATGGACAGTTTGTGCACAAAAAATAGTATCAGATTATAACCTATAGTGTGTGTGTGTGTGTGTGTGTGTGTGTGTGTGTGTGTGTGTAAAGCTCTTCCTTATAGAAGTCTGACTAATGCATTACAGGAAAGCTTGCCAAGCACTAATTGTTCAAGCAAGAATTAAAGTATTTCCCATCAAGATAAAAATCATTACAGTGGAGAAAGCTGGCAGATTACCATCCTTACGTAATTAAAGTCAACACCAATAATGGTTCCAACTGACATCATGTGCCTCCTAGTATGTTGCATTGAGGACGTAACATCAGTTCTGTAGTATTTTTGCCCAAGTGCATATAGCAATCATGAGAAAACACCAGACAAAGGCAAATTGAGGGCATTCTATAAAATAACTGTCCTTTAAAAAATTTCAAGGTATGAAAATAGAGGAATTGTTTCAGATTAGAGAAGACCCAAGAAACATGACATCCAAATACAAAAAGCAGTCACGATGGCACCCTGTACCTTTTTGTTTTTCCTTATAAAAGGTATTAGTGGAACAATTGGTGAAATACAAACGAAGCCTGGAAATTAACTAATAGTATTACATAATTTATTTCCTAATTTTTATCATTGTACTGTGGTTCTGTAAGGAAATGTCCTTGTTTCAAGGCAACACATCCTGAAATGTTTAGGGATAAGGGACATAATGTCTGCAGTTTATTTTCAAATGATTTTGCAGTTCAAATGATGTCTGCAGTTTACTTTCAAATGAGTCATAAAAATGAGTGGTTATCCAGAAGAAAATGATAAAGCAGATGTGGTAAAAATGTTAACAATTGGAGAATCTGAGTGGAAGATATGTAGGAGTTCTTTCTACTCTTCTTGCAAGTTTTGAGTCTGAAATTATTCAATATAAAGAGTCCCCCCTCCCCCAAAAGGTATTTCTATATATTTCGAACACTAGTAAAACAAGACATAGGCAATGATCGTCAATGAACATTAAAACTGCTAAATGAAAGATCAGTAGAACTTTTATAATGGACGTATCGACCCGATAGCAAAAGGACTGATGAATTTTGACCCAAAACGGGACAAGCAGACAAGAGCGCCCGCTGACGTGCCTGCTGTGATGCGGCGGGACGTACACCAGTTAAGGATTCTCGGAGGGGGAGCAGACACTCTGAATCTAGTCAGGCTTCTAAACCTGACTACTAGTTTACAGAAAAAGTAGGGGAGAGTAACAAATTGACACCATAAGGATGCTCCTTGCTGAATCCAGACTATGGGATATTCTGTGCGTAAATGATCTTTGCTTTTTCAAAAAAAAAAATTGAGGGGAAACTGATGAGACTAAAAAAGACTTAAAAATAGCAACCAAATGCAATCCATGAACCTTACTGATTTTGATTCAAACGTCTGTAAAAAGACATTTTTGAGATAATCAGAAAATCATACACGGACTGGGTTTAGATATTAAGAAATTATCAATACTGTTAATGTGGTATTGGCATGTAGTTTTTATTTTTTAAGGTATCTTTTTCTGTTACCATGCACGCTGAAATATTTATGAGTGACTCCCTGATACCTAGGATTTGTTTTAAAATAGTCTAAGAGAAAAAAAGGTGAGGATCTGTAGGTTGGAAGCCCTAATCCCAAAGTGATGATATTCAAAGTTGAGGCCTTGGGGAAGTGTTTAGGGTTAGATTAGGTCATGAGGGTGGGGTCCTCATAATGGGATAAAAGATGATTTTTAGAAGAGAAAAAGATGGGATAGAAAGAGAAAGACATGAGATCTCCCCCTCTGCCACGTGAGGACATAGCAAGAAGATGGCCATCTGCAAACAAGATGATTGTCACCAGACCCTGGGATCCGGCAGCACCTAGATCATGGGACCTCCCAACCCAAACTAAGACACTATTTCTATATATGCTTACATTTTTTTCAATAAAAAAATAAAAAGTGAACTTGGAAAAAAGTAATTAAAGATGAAAGCTGCAATAACCTCAGGACTGTTGAGGACTCAAACCCCTTGGGGATGAATGTTTGGGTCACTCACCAACTGAGGGGGCTGGTGGAAGGCAAAAAGAACATGAAATAGGAAGTAAATAAGGAAGTTGGACAAATATTACCTACATGACAAGGTATAGAAACAAGAACTGATGTATATTTTATTCCTTGTTGAGTATGTGTGCGTATGTACATATATCTACACCATTTTTCATATGTGTGTGTGTATATACATACATATATATATAATAATAAAATCTAGTCTGTAGGATACTAAATAGCAGGTGAGATTATAAGCAAACTGAAGAGACCTTAGTGTCACCTAGAAATGGATATAATGATTGACCACTGGATATGGAATTAGTGGTTTCCCTACAGTTAACTAATCCTTCAGTAACCTTACCTTCCTATCCTTCAACACCAATTCTTCTCTTTCTCCCCCTCCCCGGCCCATTTCTTTTGATTGAATATGTGTTTCATGATGCGGCCCTGACCTGTTCAGGGCTTAATTTCATATTACCAAAGGAAATCCAGAAAATCCAAGTAAGCAACTCTGTACCTTAAACGAGACTCACCATGCTTACACTCTGACTTCGGTCTGCTTCAGTACAACCACAAAGGGTACTTGTCAAGGACTCACACTAAAACACACGTGCTAAATCTGCACACACCAAGTGTCAGCAGTATGCTGCAAAGAAGTACAGATGCACACACAGATCACATTTGCACACAACAGTAAGGAGGTGAGAGCAGGAGACCTCACAGGTCAGCTGAGCCAGGGGATCCCCACTCAGGCTGTCCATTAGAATCACTTATGGCACTTAAAAAATGATTTCCAGTGCTGGGCCCCACCATAAATATCAACTCTGGGACATGGGGCTCAGGGACTGATTTTTGTTTCAAGTTCGTCAGATGATCTGGGCCAACCCCCTCATCTGACAGCAAGGAAAGCAAGGCCCAGAGACAGGACAGGAAGGAATAGTTAATCAAGAGGCTGGTGCTAACATCCAGTCACCTGGAACCCACGCCACACTGCCTCCCTAACGGCTCCTTCTCTGCACTAATTTTAAGACATCTAAGAGGAAGTTTAGCCCTATTTAACACGCTCTACTGCACCTGCACATGAGCCCACAAACTCCCTTCTCCCTTGCAAAATGGCCTACAAATATTTATCAAGCATTTATGTGCTGGGCACCATACTATGCAATTACATTTTAAGTTCCAGATCACAACTACCTGATAGTTTCCATTTCACAAATAGGGAAATAAATACATGCCTAACGTAGGTGTTAGGATCAACATTCAAATCTGACAGCTTGACTCCAGTGCCCTCATTCACAAAACCAGTTTCATGCCATGGGGTACCTTAAAAAAGGGGGAAAAAAAACAACCAAAAACCTAGATTCTGTGTAGAATTGGGAGATGCTGGACACAGCAAGGTTGAGCCCTGGGAAACCACTCCAGGTTCCCAGCTCTGCATGAGAACGGAACGAAGCCTGTTCTGAGCCCCTCATCGGGGCAGATGCTAGGATTCCTTTCCCATGGGTCGGTGTGCACAAACTCAAGCATCCCAAACTCTTCCTACTGCAAAGCAGAAGCCTAAAGAGAACGGCTGTGGTAGAGACTAACTGCCAATGGAATATTCATTCCTTACATTTCTCAGAAACAGAATCCCAAAAGTACTTGGGGTAGCAAAGCACTCAGCAAAACCCCCCACATGTCCAGCCTTTCTTGATCTAACTGTAGTTACGCATCTGTGTTCCAGCTGCTAAGTCTTAAGATGTTGGGTAGGGTTCCCAAAAGAGCTCCTCAGTGGGGGCTGACTGAGCAGAGAGGTGCTCCTTCTGCCTCACCCCACTCCTTCCTCCTGCCTGGAACATGGGCACGACGACTGGTGCTCTAGTAGCCACCTTCGACAATGAGTGACCTTGAGGACGAAAGCCACAAATCAGGATGGTGGAAAGGAAAGAACCCGGGTCCCTGAGCCACACCAGCCTTGAGCCGATGACCTCCACATTTCACCTGTGAAATAAGCTACCTTGTTTAAGCATTGTTATTTTGTCTTGTAATAATGCACCCAAACCTAATACCGACCCACTGACCATTTTCAGGACTACTTCTCATGCTAAAGGAGACGTTCAAAAGAAAAAGCAATTTGCTATCAAGGGAAACTAATCCACCACTCCGAGATTTGGAGGGATAAATAAACAATCTTAAAGAAATGAGGTCTCTGCTTAAAACCAACTGGATTGAACTGGGTGTTGGGGCTATCGTGAGTTTCATCCCCATGATGTCATCACTTGGAGGCTATGGCAGCTTTTAGGGAGGAGGCTACTTCTGTTGCTCCCCAGCATCTATGTGCCGTTTCTCCCATACACTGAACCACAGCAGTGGTTGTTTCTTTAGCTGCAAAACATTCCCTCTTCTCCCAAAGGTTCCAGATTCCCCATCCAGAACTGACACTACCAAAAGCTATATGGTCATGCTCAGGGCATCCAACATCCATACATCTGGCTGCTTCAAGGCCCCCAGGCTCTCCACGGTTCCAGCAACCACTGCAGTTTCTTCAACAGGAATTGCCTGCACTCAGGCAGGGGCAGAGCCATCCTCCAGAGGTGGGCTTTTTTCCTTTTTGTTCTAAAAAAGCCCATCAACTATGAGGCCAACTTCCATTTGGAATGTGTTCTTGATTGTATGTTACTCTATTTGGAATATGCATGCCTGTTGCTCCGTCAGTGAAGTTCTGCTACCCACACTGGAAGCACAGAAACACACACACTTCATTCATAATGCAAAGGAGGCATTTTGTATAAAGTAAATTTCAATGTCTTTACCTGATCAATTTAAAAAATGGTGTATAAAATGACATACTGCAGTTACGTGTATATATTTATGTATGTGTGCATATACAAATAAAATGATTGCCCTAAAAGAAAAATATTTAAAATAAAGCCTAAAGTACCATTATCCTGAAATTAAAAGAATCCAACTTAGAGCCAATGAAGAGTTAAAGTTCCTTATATATATGTGTACTCATTCTATGCAGATAGTGCCCCCAAAATGCAACAAAAGTATCTCCCACCCCATATGCTCTCCTAAGTGACCTTACCGCTCATTCTATCAAGGGACATGGGGGAGGTGACCATGTTCCCAACCCCCTGAATCTGAATGCTTCTGACTACTTTGACAGAATAAACCACCACAGAAGTGACACTATGTGACTTCTGAGTATAGGTCAGAAAAGGTGATGCAGCTTCTGCCTGGTTCTCTAGGGGATGCCTACCCCGACGCTGCCATGCTGGAGAGGGCACACATAGCTCCTCCAGCCATCAACCCAGCCGAGTTCCCAGTCAACAGCCCACATCGACTGCCATTCACATGAGCCATCTTGGCGCCAACCTCATCGAACTTTCCTAAAATAGCAGCCCCAGCTGACATCTAACCACAACCAGAGGAGACACCATGCAAGAACTGCCCAGCTGAGCCCCTCCCCCGAAGTCCCGACTCCCAGAATTACCAATAAAATGAAAGGCTATCGTAAGCCAATTTGGGGGATCTGTTATACAGCAAGAGTGACCAGAACATCAACTACTTTGGGGGAAGTGTTCATAATCAATCTTGTCCGGGCATGTTTTTTAGTTCTCTGACTTAAAACAACTGGAAGCAAACAGTGTACAAAACAAATACTTTAAAACTCAGGAAGAGGTAGGATAATTTGCAAGTAAATTTACAGAGTAAAGAGATAAGAACATAGTTACTGGAAGTGAAAGAGTGAGCAAATGAGAATGTGAAAAATTGAGAGAACTGAGAAACAAACATTCCTAGGAAAGAGTGGTTTCTTTCTGCTATGTGGGAAATTCCTCAGGTAGAAGCAAGCCTCCTGGTTAAGCAAATGGAATGTTCCAATGACTAAAGTGACTCTGCTCCCCTAAATCTGCCCACCCCACCCCCTAGATGTTTGTGTTTTATTTATTTTTAAAATTTCCCTGAACGAGCACACAGTAGAGTCTAGTGTGGAAGGTGTGGGCTGGCTCTGCAGGGGCACCCTCAGGGCTGTGTGTCTGTGTCGTGGGGGCAGGAGACCGCAGGAAGGGACAAAGGAGGAAAGACATTTAACCAACTTACCCGTGTTTACCTTGACTGCTGCATTCTCAAATACAGAACCGGCCAGCCTTCCACAGCCTGCCAGAGAAAGCCACGGCTGCCTCCGTGTCTCGGGTGCTCACGTGTTTGGAGCTCTTCCATGGTGCCAAGAAAACGGTTTAGTGCACAAGTCAGCCTTGACAAGGGTGAGTACAGGAGGTGTACTCAGATAGAATACTACCAGGTTTTATTTAAGTTCTTTTTTATTTTCCTCCACACTGGCAAAAGTTCCGAGGGAGCTTAAAGTTTTGTAAACATTTTAACTATCCCTCCTCCCCACCCCCCACTTTTGAATTTACAAAGCAAAGGAGAGCAGGAGTCCCAATTTTTAATGGTTCCCCATCTCCTCATGCTATTTGATCCAAAAACTATATACAAGTTTGTAGCAGTCTCTGTATAGTTACTGTACACGTTTAGGAGGGAGGGAGGCAAGAAGGGATGGGGAGAATGGTGATCCAAAAGAATAAAAACAGAAACCAAACATAATCATCCAAAACCAAACTGCTCTCAGAGCAACTCCACCTTCTCCGGGCAGTGACGACAAAGAAAAGGTGCTCTACCAGGAGCCTCCCGAACCACAGCACTCCTTGCTCAGGGACGGACGGTCCGAAGGCTCCAGACCAAAGTGTGACTGGCAATCCCAGCTGATGTTCTGTGGGGGGTTGGTGGAGGCAGGAAGAGTATTTGTTTATAAATAGGGCTTGAATACATTTATATTTGAAGTGAGGGGTATTAGGAGGCCACGACCAGAGCCAGAACCAGGCTTCTGTCTCCCGTTCTCTCCCATCCCCTCCATCCCACTGCAAACTCCTGTATAGTGGTTTCCATGGATGAAGGTCTTAAAGATGGTCAGGTTTTGTATGTTCTCTTTTAAGAAAAGGCAAGCAACTTGCCATTCCAGAATCTTTAAGCAAAACCTTTCGGGGCCACAGCAAGACACACACGCAATGCTCTGAGGAACCAGATGAAATTCCGGGCTTTTATCAGAAGCAAAAGTTTATCCCTATCCAAAATGAAATTATACAAATTCATACATATGGTAAAGATCCTAACTGCCTCTTAAACGAGACAAATTTTCAGCAGAAAGGCCCAAAACAAACTGGTCCTAGTCCTCTGAAGTAAAAATATTATGGGAAAAATCAGTTTTTGTAAGAAAGAAAAATTAAAAATGAGTCCCTCCCCCAGGCCACAGGGCTTCCTTCGTCTGGTCGGGTAGGTGTGCGCCGGGGGAGAGGCCAGCTCGCTTGGAAGT
The DNA here is from genome assembly GCF_048773025.1 of Camelus bactrianus. Taxonomy (NCBI): domain Eukaryota; kingdom Metazoa; phylum Chordata; class Mammalia; order Artiodactyla; family Camelidae; genus Camelus; species Camelus bactrianus. The sequence goes on along the minus strand of NC_133543.1, from coordinate 99,005,758 downwards.
CACTATCTAATGAAGGAAAAACAAGAATCCTTTCTCTGAAAGGAAGCTCAGAAAGAACAGGCCGAGGGGTGTGCAACATCAAACCAATCCAATCTAAACTCCACCCCACTCAGGGCCTCTTTGATGCAATCCCAAAGTTAGCAGTGGCCATGCAACCTTCAGACTGGAAGAGCTCTGACTGTCTCTGCTGGACACTCAAGTCACAGTCCACGGGCGTTGTGTTGCTGGCCAATGTCTGTTACCATTAACTCTCTTCATGATTGCACCAGTTAGACCCTTTGCCCTTGTGGGGGTGGGAAAGAAGAAGGAAAACAAAACAGAAGGAAAAAAGTGACAAGAGAAAGTAAATTGCTATTGGCAGATCCCAACACACTTTCTGGGATTATAGTAGGTGAAATCACGGCACAGTAAACACGTGCTGCCCAAAATTAGCCTTGTTGGGGAGTAATCCCAACTGCCACCCCCAAGACACAGGGTCCGGTCCACTTATCTACAGTCTGAGATGCTCACCAACAAAAATGGTTTAAAGAATCTTGGACACAAAGGGCTAGAAGAAAAAGCCTGAGATGACCGGTTCTGTGATTTGTTGCAGTGATAAAGAGTATACGGTAAGTAAGTGTTGTGTCCAAAGGTGGAGAATCCATGGTCGGCAGAGAGGTGAGGGAAGGCCAGTCCGCTGGCAGGTGCTCAGTAGTCATCCAAGGTCTCGATTTCACCCATATTGAGTCGCTCCGACGAAGCATTGACTGAAAACCCTGCAGGGAACATCGGCAGTAAGTGACCGACCACACCCAGACAACCATGTGTCTCTAATTCTAGGCAGGAGGCTGGGGAATTTAAGTGTGTTTTTGAGCATACCCTCAGGGATCCTAAAGGGAGGGAGAACAAAGAAGGATAAAGGGCAAAGCAGTAGTTTTCTGCCCTTTGGATGAGAGATTCTATTTTTATTTGTTTTATTTCTTAAGGTTCTGATATAATTTAATTAGGGAGGGAACGCACACACACAGCCCTGCATCACTGCTTAAAGAGAATTGCAAACCACTGCCTTAGAGAGCCCTGAGAAGAATCTGGGGTGTCAATGAGTGTCGAGGCCAGGCCAGGCTCGCTGCGGTGGAAAGTTCCTTCAGAAGGTGCACCTTAATAGAATGGGGTGGGGGGAGGGCAGGAATAACACACTAAATACTCTGTAACCACCTGACCAGATGACTGTGAAATGTGAGTGCGAATAATACAACTTCAGCCCCACTCACTATCGGGAATACTCTGGGTCAAAAACTGTCAAAGTTCTGGTCAAGAGCTTTTTGCTTTTGGGAGTAGGAGGCTTCATGGATGGCCCCGCTGCAAGTGCTTAGCACCCGCAGGTGGTCCTCCTGTCACACCGTAGGCGGCATGAAAAGATTAAAGTACTCTTTATTTAACTCAAACTATTGTAAGCAGACCAGCAAAGGCAAGAATTTCATTTAGCAATACTGATTAACCAAAATACAATCTAGTTTAGAAAAAGCAATACTAACACAGCCACTGAAGGCAACAAGCAGTGCTTACAAAGACTACTGAGGTTTAAAAACCTAAATGCCATCAGCCATGTGTAATTTTTCAGTAAACTCCATAGCCAGAGATTGATTAAAAAGTACTGTTAACAGGGCCTCTCTGGAATGAGTGACTCTTAAAAAGCTTTCAGTTCACCCGCCCTAAATGAAACTCCAAACTGTTTCAGTTGCTATTTGAATATCAAAAAGTAAACAGGCGATGTTCTCCAGTCTAAAAGCAGTTCTGTTAATATTATTTGAGTGTCTGTCCCCTCCTTTTTGTTCTTTAATATTCAAGTTTTCAAACAAATACACATTTTAATGTACCAATAATAAACAAAAAATGTGTTACATAATAAAAACAGCTTAATTATATTACATTCTTGATTCAAAAATATCATGATTTGAAAACATAAACATGCCTATTTACTGACCAAAGAAGCTGTGGTACAAGCTGCTTCCAAGGCCTGCTATTGGGAGAGACCAGGACTCCAAACCCCAACCCGAGTTCTATCCGTCAACTGTGTTCTCATAACCTGCAAGACTTTTCCCTTGAAAATAATGAAAGGCTTAGTGTTCATATTTGAAAATACCAGGTTAATTAGGTAAGTGTAAAAACCTAAAGACCAAACAGTCTGTGAAACGAGCTACTACTCTGTTCTGAAGCAGACTTTCCTTTGACTTCATGTATATCTCAAGAGCAAATGAAATGTGATAAAAACAGTAATGAGCTACATGCAATAAAAGTGGGAACACAAACTAAAACAGTTTTAATCATACAAAGACAAGAAGGGGGAAAAAGCTTGGGGCCAAAAAGAGCTAATAAGCACTGACTGCTATAATCTGATGACTACTGGGCTGGGCTTTTAGCAGACATGGTCTCATTTACCTGCCGAGAAAACCAGCAAGGAGGGCACGTCTCCGCATTTGATACAAGGGAAAGCTCTGGGGTGTCCCAAGACCTCAAGCTATACAGACAAGGATTTAAGCCCAGCAAGCCCAGCTCTGAAGACTACATTCTGTTTGGTTCAGAATAACAGACTCTCGCTCACATGATTTCTTTAAAGTTTGGGAGACCATTTATATAAGGAATTATGACTGAGGAAAAATGGTACTGTGTGTGTGTGTGTGTGTGTCTCATACCCAAGTACCGGATGCTAGCTCACAACGGCACTTGGTAGCTCTAAAACCCAGAAGAAATCCAAAGAGTACAAAGGAAGACACGATTATTAAAATGAGGCTGGGCCTCTCTGACAGTCTGTTTTAGAAGCAAAGTTCTCTGTTGATCGGTGACTACTTTCTTAATGGATACTTTGGGATCAGATTTGAACGTGTTTTCCCACTATATGCATAGGGAACTTGTGACTGATGGTTATTTGTCAAGTTTTCTTAATCAGTGAGTCAGTAAGACAGATACTAATTAAAAATAATAATAAATGGAAATGAGTAGATAAAGGGCAGAAATTAGTAAGTATCAGAGAAATTTCTAGAAGGAGGTTTAGTTGAACAGAAATTCTCATTAAATGCTCCAAGCAAGGGCCCCACCCAAATGAGCCGTCTCAATATTATGTTGAAGTTTTACTTTCCTTATGTTTAATTTTTTCTTCCCCCTCAAGACAGATTCCTTAAAACTCTATTCCTAGAATGACCTATTTCTCATTCCCCTGAAGGGGGATTTTAAGTCCCTTTCTTTCTTAGGCCACAGGAGATGGGGTCAGATCAAACATTTAATCCAAAAACCTTTATTACATTTCAGAGGAACCTTTTCTCTGAGAACCTACCACCACCACTCCAAGTGGCACAGCTAAAAAGCAGGGGTTCCTTAGCTAGAATCCACAACCAGAATTGAAAGAACACTCTTAACTCTATATTCACCATTTCTATCAAAACTGGATAAAATTGAACTGTTTCATTCATCCTTAACATAAACTTCCAAGACAGGCAGAAGAAAACAGAATTTTGCCAGATCTCTAGGTTTCCAAAGCCAGCTTGCAGAGCACCAGTTCCAACAGGCAATCCTCAAAGGCAGATTTTTGTTACTGACATTTTGATTCCTCCAGGGCAGGAAACCCCTGAAGTGTGGATTCCACCAAAGCCAGAGCGGGGGAACAATCTATCTCTCGTCGCGTTCAGCTCTTTCATCTCCGTCTGACGCCTCACAGCCTTTTCACGCTCAATCCACCCAACACGTGAACACCGTATCATTTCTCTATAAGCCTGCTCCACTTTCCAGTGCTCATCATTTTAGCAAATGGGCAACTCTTTCCATCCTGATGCCACAACCTTTCCTTTTCCTTGTCCAACCAAGTCTATCCCCTAAATTTCAGAAATCCATCTAACGTCTCCATCTCCACTGCCAAAACCCTATTCCAGGCCACCAGTATTTCCACCTCGTCTATACAGCAGCCTCCTAACTGGTCTGCCTGACTTCTCAACCTGCTGTCTTTGCCAATACAACCATTCTGTTCCAGACAGCCTGGTTTTATATAATAGCCTAGTTCACATTCATACAGAATAATTTTAATTTCATCATTGTCTGTGAGGTTCTTAGGTCAATTTAAGAAACACAGGCAGCCCACCAGGTTTGCTATGCTGTTTATTATTCCAGAAACACTGTTCCCTAACCTTCCTGTCTTTCAAAGCCCCGATTCAGGTGTCACCTTTCCCACGAAGCTTCCTCGTATGAAGATACACACTGGTCCTCAATGCTAAACAAGAACAGTCATGGGTGACACAGAAGAGTGAAGAGATAACAGGACTGCTGTGAAATCTCAGCCCCAGGGCTGAATGCTGTGTGACTTTGGGAAACGTTCTTGGTTTACTCATTGGTAAAGGTGGAATATCACCTCATAATGCAGAGTAATTCTGACAATCGTATTATACATACAGTAAATGTCAACAAACATTGGCTCTTTTCTCTGAATATCTGATTGAATTATGTCTGCTTCCACACAAATCAGCATTTAAAATTTCAAACAACTTTTTACTGTTCTCTATTAGCATTATTTTCCAACTAAATTGAAAGTTTTTCTAGGGAAATGCATATTAAATATGAAACAAGACTTTAAGGCACCATACAATAAGTTACTACCTTTCTTATTCCCTACAGCACATGAGGTGTAGCTCTTACACTGAGATGCCCAGTAAACACTGACTACTTATTTTGAACTGGTCAGAAAAAATTTACTTTTTGTAAGAAATAATTCCCTTCATGAAAAACATTACGCCACAGAACTCACATATAACTGCTATACCCTGCTATATAACCTCCCCAACACCCAGCTGAGACTTCAGGCTATGCTCACCTAATAAACTAGGATCTGCTCGAACCATCTTCTGCTTTTTCTTCTTTTTGCCACTTTGTACGGCTTCAAAATTGGATTGTTGGTTGTTGCTTTGATTGGTCTGAAATACTGAATGGAGTGCACTGTGGTTCATCCCCCAGACAGAGTCCTGTGAAACAAAATGGCACAACTGAGGTTACACAGTGGATGCAGGTTTGGCCCACCCTAAGGAAATGGCTGATCTGCCCACCTTACCAAGGGATGAATTTAAAAACAGAAAGCTTAACGTGGATTCTGGTAATAACGAAACCAAGAGCAGTCCCCTAAGCTACCCTCTTTCTTCATTTAAATACAGTTATCTCTCAAGCTCTGTCTTCACAAAGCCTGTCCTGTTAACTCTGGACGTCCACACTGCTGTAACACCACAGCAGTCAAAACTGCTACAAATACACACGGAATCTGTACCACTCACTAGGAATTTGTACTCTGGCAACTTACACGCCTCATCTACTCAAAGTGGAAGGTTCCTTTGTTCTCTGGGCCCCCAGACAGAGAGGACAGCCTACAGACCAGCTGGCAGGATGATACCAAACAACTTTATTCCTATCAGCAATCCCAGAAGGGATCTGTTCCCAAAATATTATTCATATACTTTCTACAAACTGGTTAAACTATGAAATAGTCTACCAGACATTCACTTGGTGCTCTTATTAGAGCAATTTATTTTAAATTGAGATCAGATTCAATGAGCTACATGAAGGTATGGGCAGGGGGAGGAGGACTGGAGAGAGCGCTGAGGAGGGACAAGCCTGGCTGCCCACACGTGTCTCCTTTCAGCACAAATGCAGAGACTTCTGTACTGCTGCACGGTGTCTTCCTTTCTGATTGCTTAAAATACTTTTCCTGGTGCTGTTAGTGTTTACATCTTTCACTTTCCCTCAGTTGATCCCTCTTAGCCCCATCTACCCAAATGGATTTTTAAATGCTCTGTACTTCACTGCATCTCACACATTCCTAGAAGTGTCCTAGAAGTATCTCTAGTAGAAGAATTACAGAATTAAAGGATATAAATATTCTTAAGCCTTTCCACGAGCCCTGCCAGCTTGTCTTTCAGAAGACTTTACAGCCAATCCTCATTATTCACAGATGTGGATAAGATTCCACATCTGTGAATTTGCTTACTGGCTGTAATTTATTTGTAATTCCCAGATCAGTGCTTGCAGTGTCTTTGTGGTCATTCTGGACATGCACATATACAAAGCAATCAAAAGTTTGAGTTGCCCAAGGCACATGTTCTCAGTTGAGGTAGAAGGTGGCAATACCCTCTGCCTTCCTGTCTCAGCTCTCAATACTGTAAATAAGCATCTTTTTCAGTCTATTTAGTGTCAAGTTTTTCACATTTTTGTGCTTTTTGTTGATTTCAATGTTCAAAATGGCCCGAGAGGGTTAAGTGCTGTCTAGTGTTCCTAAGTACACAAAGGCTGTGTGTGACGTGCCTTATGGAGAAAACATGTATGTTATGTAAGCTTTATTTAGACATGAATTCAGTGCAACTGGCTATTGAGTTCAATGTTAAGAAACAACAATATATCAAATAAGGCAACTTTAAACAGAAACACACACAAACAAGGTTACAGACTGATCAGCTGACAAAAATGTTGTGACCACAGGTTCTTAGAAAACTAACTCTGTATTCTCCCTAGAAGCAATGGTTCAGTATTTGCTAATTCAGTGTTGGCAGCAATGTTACAGAACATACCTACTATGAATAAGGAGAACTGACCGTATCCCCTCCATCCCCATCAACAATATATGAAATGTCTGGCAGTCTGCAGTGCTGTCAGCACTGGGTACGGTGGATCCTGAGCACCGGAGATTTAACATTGGTAGGCTTTAACTATTTAAAAACCAAATTTATCAGTCTATGACAAGTTGGAATTTGTAATACACAAAACCAAGAGAAACAGGGCTGGTATGCCTAACAGAGAGTGAATGATTTTATTTGCTACTTGGGAAATTCACAAAGGTCTCTGGACATGTGATGTGAAAATACCGAGTCTACCATGTTTTAAAAAGTTCTGGTCATCCGATGTACAAAAAAGGTAATACTGCTTTCACTTCCATTTCTCTGGCTGCTCAACATTTCAAGACATCAATACAAGGGCACTGCACTCACTCTGCTGCCTCATACCTGCTGCTGCTGCTGCTGCTGCTGTCGCTGGCTGGCTTTCTGTTTGGCACGGCGCTCAAGGAACTGCTTGGCAAACTCCTTGGCCTCAGAGGTGTCTCCTAAATAGGCCCTAATGTAATCATGGACCTCATAAGGAGATTCTACTTCTTTCAGGAAAGAGACAAATGTGGGAACTGCAACATGAGAGAGAAGACATAAAGAACAACAATGAAACATCACACAGAAAAGATCAGTTTCAGTTTTTAATATATTTTAGCACCTAATACACAGACATTAATGATGGAAACTCGAAAGGTATGCAGCTATTATGGTAAACATTCTTTAATCTACTCTGTAGTAGTTTGAGGGTGTATCAACTATCATTTCGTAAAGCCCCAAGTTATCTGAAGTAGCACAGAGACAAAGATAAATCATGCATATTTAGTTTCACTAAATGTTATATTGGTAGAAACTAAAAATTACGTTGACTGAAACAACTGCTTGCCTAAGACTAAAGACATTTGGGGATTCGTTTCTTTTACCTTAAATTCAATCGATATTTATTAAGTGCCATGATGTGTGCCAGGCACCACAACAGACACTGAAGATATAGCCGCACCCTCCTTTCCCTTCACCGAGACACCATGTTCAAAGAGTAAGAGGGAACATGAAGCAGTGTGGCGCAGGTGAAAACCACGGGTGTCAGAGTTTGACAGACATGGTTTAAAACCCGACCCTGAAATTTGCTGGCTGTGTGACCTTGATGAATTACTTGACCATTCTGAGTCTCCATTTCCTAATTTACAAAATGGGGATAACATCACCTACATTGTGAAGGTATATTATAAAATTACTGCAAAACTTAGATAACTAGGAGAACACGTGGTAAAACCTAGAAGTGCCTCATAAATGGCAGAAGCTTAATGGCTGGTAGCCATTACTATCATTTACTATTGTTTTCTCCGGCTCTTTCAACCATTAGATATTGCCACAGTGCTGCAAAGGAATCCTTAAATTCCTTGACTCTTCTGTTTTTAAAAGGTTCTTGGTTTTAGAGAAGACACCCGAGGTGGACTAGTTCCACAGCCACAAGTTATGGGACTCCTTTCAACACCAAGCTGACTGGTCTCTGTTCAAACATTTGGGGGTAGGGGAAGGTCTCACTTCCATCTAGGGCAGATAATTCTCTTTGTTCAAATTGCGCTGAAACCTTTTTGTTTGCATACATTACAGGTTTTAGTTTAATCCTACAAAAAATAAGCCTGCTTGTCTGTCACATGATTCCCACCTCTGCCCCAAAAGACAGGAAGGGAAAATCTCACATCATCTCAGTCTTCTCTTGCCCAGGCTGACCTCCATCCTCACCATAACAGTTACCTTCCTTCGTCCATCTGGCAATGCTCCCCCATAAAATGAACAATATGGAACTATGACCTCTTCTGGCCTGTATGTCACAAAAGCATTTACTTTTGGTAACCACTGATAACCCATTTCAGCACAGTATTACAGAACTTTTCTCACAAGAAACACTACAATACTATTAAAGAATCAAGTTCTTACGGCAGGTTCAAGACGTGATCCCCATCAAATTTCACCTCCTGAGTGCTGGCCCATCATTCCAATTTGCCAACTCTTTGCGGGCCCTGCTCTGCTGCTCCACATGCTGGGTTTCCCTCCCCAGTTCTTACCATCCAAGTTATTTGCCGTATTAAGGGCATGAAGCATCTGTTCACACCATTGGGTAAATCCATCTTGGGCTTGATTTACTCCCTGAAAGAGCTTCAGTAACTTTTCTTCTTCTTCTACTTTCTTATTTTGCCGGTTAGATACACCTACAGATTTACTAAAGCAAAACAAGAGGGCGGTATTATACTCCCAGAAACTCTTACTCTATGATTATACTCTAACACCGTAAATAGATAGTGTCTTGGCAACACTGTGGCTGCCCAGCAATCCAATGCTTGGAAAAAACCCAAACAAAGAAAAAAACAACCAAAACCAAAAATTCAAATATTTGAAGGGGGAGGGATTACTCAATATCCCTTAAAATCCAGCCTTGGTTAGTACATCCTAGTTTGTGACTACAGGGCTTCTTTTCAGAGAAATGATTAAATTCTTCCTATATGTCCTTCAGTAAGATCTTAAATTTTACTAAGCCTCAGTTCCCTCATCTGCAAAATGGTACTACTACTTTTTTGGGGGTTATCATAAGGAATAAAGATGTTGTACACAAAGGCATAGAGCGCAGTGCCTGGCAAAGATGCTTTAGTGTCCTACTCATAACACATCAGGCCCTCAATCAAGAAGAAACATTCTGACAACACAACCATTTATTACGTAGTTACTGTGTGCCAGGCACTTTACTAACTACTCCACATGTATTTACGTCATCTTTACAACCACACGAAGTTGTTATTACCTTCATTTTACAGATGAGGGAACTGAGGCTCAAAGAGGTTTCTTCTTGCCCAAGGTCATATAGCTAACAAGTGGCACTGCTGGGATCTGAGCTCACGCATTTAACATTAAAACCCATGCTCTTTCAACAAAACTGTATGCCAAGGAAAGAACGATGAAGGTGAAATGTAACTAATTTATCACAAAAATACAAAGGTTTAAGTGTTTATGAAACGCAGAGTTTTAAGTTACTTAAAAATATAAATTTACAGAAAAAATGCTAAAATCTAGAGAATACTTTGGAGAAATATTCAATAGCAATACCAAAAATATACTCTTTCTAATATTTATTAAGTGGTTATCATGTGACAGGCAATGGACTAAGTGCCCAGCAACCAAAGGAGCCCCAAGTAATAAAACAGATGTGATTCTACCGGGAAGAAAGCAATCACCAAACCGATCTCATGTGCTAGGACACAGATGAAAATAAGCAAAAACTAAATAACTACTTTTCTCTGGCCACCCAATATCCTACCTCCCACACACCCCTTCCCCTAACCCACTAAGGAGCACAGGTTTGATCATTTTGAGCCCTACCTGAGACTGGCGTTGTTTTTATTTTTATTTGTTGAATTCCTAGGTCCCACCTCTTTCACTGCATCATCCCAGAATCCCATGTTGGAGTTTTTAGTGTCAGCATTACTCCAGATACCACTGACTAGGTCAGATGCCCACTGGTTAGGGGGACCAGTGTTTATAGAGCCCCAAACAGAATTCCCAATGCTGGTGTGCAGGTTGGAATGCTGTTTAGGAAAAAGAGACAAATAATTACAGTTAACAATATAAAAAAGATAAAAAGAGAGTCCATAGAAGTCAGAAAAGGTGACTTATGCCGGCAGCCCACACAAAGACGCTCAAGAAGATGGACCCACCGTGTTGCTCCGGGCTCTGTTTGGCTGCTGGTGCTGCTGCTGCTGCTGCTGCTGCTGCTGCTGCTTCTGCATCTGCCTGGCTTCCTCCTGCTGTATCTCCAGAAGAGACTTGGCGGTACCTGTGGGTTTGCTGACATTCCCCCAACCTGAGAGCTTTTGCTGCTGCTGCTGCTGTTGCTGCTGGAGAGCTTTCATTAATTCCCTCTGCTGGCGCCTCTGCTGCCGGCACAAACACAGGAGCCACCTCAGGGTTCCAGTTTTTAAAGTCATAGTTACAAATGCCCAGTACACTACATGGAATGTAAATACACCGTAGCTGTATCAGATTAAACAGGCTTAACTCCTCTGCTGCAAATAAAGATGTAAACTGCCCGAAGTACTAAGAGGAGAACAAAAGAAATTAGGAATTATTTCTTAAAAATTAAGTAGAGCATTTGCTTATGTGTAAAAATGAAATTACATGTTTACTTCCAAAGCCCTACCAAAATGACAGAAAAAAATCTTTACAGCATAAACCATAAGGACAAAGATAACAGATTTTAAAAACAGGAAAGTAAGCAAATAAAGACAGACAATAAGTTGAAAACTAAGTAAAAGAAGCTCAGAAATAGGCCAATTCATATTGGAAGCTCAGGAATTAGAGGTGTAGGTATCTCAAACAGAGGAAGACAGGCTGCAAGAGGAAACTAAAACTTTCCTCTTCAAACGGGCTGAATCAGATTAGTGGACTCTTCTATGGGAAAGCTGACCCAGCACAAGAGAATACGCCTATGATACCAACAGCTGTGGGACTCCAACAGAACAGCCTGCACAGAGACCATTACAAGAGACCACCCATCAAGGTGCTGTACATACCAGAACCTCCAAAGAGCTTTTCAGTGCCTTATTCTTAAATACAAACAAATAGCCCAGGATCAACAAACATTTGACACAGCTTCTAAGACGAAGGCCAAAGACCAAATTAAACAAACAAAATTCTGCAGAAACAGAAATAAGATGAAGAGAAAATAATAGCTAGCTTTTTTCAGTAGGTAATATTCTTAGAGATAAGACAGTGCATTCAATGAAACAAGAATAAGAAGCTATAAAAAAGAAACACTTAGAGAACAATATAAGGAGTCAGAAATTTAAAATAAAAGAGCATACTTAAAAGTTCAATGGAAGGCCCGAAAGACAAGATTGAGGAAATATCCCATTAGAAAAGATAAAAACATAAAGATGGAAAATAGGGGAGAAAATATGAGAAAATCAAAATCAGTCCAGGAGGGCAACATGCAGATAACAAGAATTCGAAAAAAACAGAACATCCATGCAGCAAGCCAAGCACCCTCAGATCTGACCAGGTTAGAAGGTCCTGTACAGGATACCTCCAGGGAAAGAGTGAAACAGAATTGTCTAAGGTTTTCCCTATGTGAGAAATACTTATTTGGTGGCATTTTATACCTTTTGAAGAGTATAGAAAGACTTAAGAGTTCAAAGAAAATTAATCAAATAAAAACACAAATGAGGCAATTATTAACTGTTGACAGACAAAAAAATGAACAAGAAAAGACCTATGATTCCAACTCTGATGACTACTATTATTATTTTTTCATTCAGCAGAGAACAAAATTATTGGAACAATTTCTAGCCTTTAAGGGGAAAGATATACTCTGCTCTGCATCCAGTTGTTAACTTTTTAGAAAAGAGATAATTTCATAGGAAGTTCAGTCTTTTTTTTTTTTAAGAGGGTGAGAAATAAGGTAATTTTTAAGGTGAAGAAACATTTTAACCTACTGGACAATGTCAAGCACACTACATGGTGAATACATATAGATAATCTCCATGGCCTTCAGTGAACCACACCTGCCAGATCCGGAAATGACAGCTCGCACACTAACAAACTGACTGCTCTGCCTCAGGTCATATTCATATAAAGCGCTTTCTTCAAGACTCTGCTACCTCATGGCACCTTTTCAGAGAGGCCCTCCCAGACAGCGCTACCTCAAACCAGACAGTCGATCACCACTACCAGCAATACTATCCCCAACTCCCAATCCTCTCCCTATGTCGCTTTCTGCTTTGTTTTCCTTTCTAATACTTATCACCTTCTATAACTCTGTATGTTTTATCTTAATTTTTACTGCCCATTGTCCTTTCAACTAGATAGTCAGCTTTATGAAGGCAGACTTTTGCCTTTTTTATCCTGAGACTAAAACTATAACTGAGTAGGTACCCAGCAAATGTGTGATGGCTAGATGGACAGACAGGTAGATGAATACAGCATCTAATGGCATGCTGAGCCACACCATTTTACTCACTCATCTTCTCCTCTCAGTCAAGAACTGTGTTTTTCCCTCCTTCTACTCCCCACCCCCACTCTTTTGCATCCTTCCTATCCTAATGAAGAACTACAGGGTACAGACTTACAAGCAGAGACACTTTATCCCTGTCATATTTTATTCCTAGATTAGTCAGAAAATCCAATACCCTTTAGGGAAAAATGTATTCTGCATTCTAAGCATGAAATTTACAAAACAGTATCTACACAAAATTTACCCCCAATTATGGAACACCCATCTACTTTTCATTTATGAGTTATTCGCTCAAGAACTATGGTAAAATGTTTAAGGTAACTGAACATTTATGTATCCAATCTTAATGTTATTCCTACTAGATCCTTCATGTTTCTAGAGTGACCAAATTATAAAGTGTTTAATAATAAACATCCAATTCAGATATACTGACAGTAATACTGTCAGCAACTCTGACAATAATAATTATCTTTAGTAGTCACTAATCCATAATGCACGCTAGCTAATCTGAAACATGGGTTGTCTAGGTCACTTCGACTTTTAAAATTTACCTCCTCTCGAAGTTGCCGTTCTCGTTCCTCTTCTAGTTTTTGGATTTCAGCCAATGACAGTGTTGCCTGGGACTGACATGCTGTTGTATTGGACTGCTGGCCCCACGTTGAAGAAGAGGGAAGCTAACAAAGAGGGAGGCAAACGAGATGATGAGGAAACATGGACAGGAAACAACAAGGCTGTAATGCATTTGTACAGTCAGAATATTCATGTTACCTTCAACTCCATCTACAACGTTCAATTCAAATTTCCTTCTTCAATCCTTCTGCATACTATTCTCCCAGTCTGCTGCTTTTACTTAATTTTTTTGGTCACAGGATTATTTTAAAACAACTTAAAATACACGCAATATACTTTTATTTGACCTACCATTATGAAATTGCAAATTTGTTACATCTGGTATTGGCGTATACAGCAATATATGGCCATAAAGAGAAGGGGTAAACAAAAGAATCACTAAATTTTTAATCCAAGAGGGTAATAAAGGACATAAAATCTACTTTCCAGTGAAAGGGTTAAGGGCAAGATTTCTGAAGGGAGAGGTGAGGTCGGTAGCTAAACAGAAGATGCCAAGCAGTTTTCAGTCAGTCTTTCATCAAAGGGAACTAACCAGACTGTGGCTTCTAGTCATGAGCACTAAGCTGGTTTTAATCAATAATTCTGTTTTTTCTATCCTTTAAAATTATCGACTGACATAGAGTGTAACTATCTGAGCCCTGAATACTTCAGTGTTCTCAAAACTCAATTATTTCTAAGGGAATCACTTGGTCTTTTTGGGCCAGAAAAAAATACACTAATTTTGAGACATCTTATGTAGCTATTAAAAACAAAAGAACAAATCTAACCAGACTTAAAATATGTTCAATAAAAATAATACAGGAGCATGAATCAAAATAAACAAAATGCCAAACAGTCCCAAAAAAGAATGGCTCTTCAGTAGGAATCTCTAAAACTGGAACTGATGGGATAAGAACAGAAAACACTTTAAACTGTCATTGGTATTACCAGATAGCTCTCCAAATGAGACCCTCAACAGCACTGAATATAATCCATCCTTAACATCTTTCGCCCAGTATGACAGGTAGCAGGGGTATTTCTCTCAACAGCACCTGTGCTGGGGTGGCAGAGGGGTGCAGAGGAAAGCTAAGAGAGAAAGATGCAGGACCAAGCAGGCGAAGCTGAAAACAAATGAACTCTTTTTCTCCATAGAAAATGACACATTTGGAAGGTACTATATCAAGATCAAATCAGGCAGCAAATTTCAAACCTGGCAGCGTCACCTGGAGAACCTACAAAAATGTAAACGCCCTGGCCCCACACTTTGTAAATCAGAAGATCCAAAGGTGAAACCAGAGAATCTGGATAGTTTTGTAATTCTGATGCAGTCAGCCAGCAACCGCTGATGTCTAAGACCCCAGTGGCTGTATTACCACACCGTACCCAGGACCCAGTTCCCAGCCATCTTCAGCAGCACCTCAGCCAGCACCAGGAACAGACTCATGGCCTCCTGAAATGGCCTATCCCCTTTCAGGCACCTCTGAAATCCCTCTGTATTTTGTGCCAAAATATACTTCACTGTACCTGCTCGTGATTCACAAGCCTGCTCTCTGGAGTAATGCAGGACAAACCTAAGTCTTCTTCACATGACCAACTAATGTCTGGAGATAGCTATCATTTTCCTTAAGTCTTATTTGTACATAAGAAATAACACTGCCCCAGGGCATTTTCCAGTTCAACATCCTGTACTGCCCACTCAGAGAACTGCAGTTTGTCAATTATGCTTTTTAGAACAATTCTCCCAAGTCAGAAGCAAAGACTAGGGAATCTGGTACATTTTCTAACCCCTGAATGCCTAATATCCTTTGTTGACTTTTAAAAATTTACTTTTTCCCTGTTGCCCTGACATTATTTCCTTACTTTTTCAACACTATTTTTTATAACATTTCTTTAAAGAAATCTGCTATAACTCAGAACAGAGAGGCTGGTACTCTACCATGACCCACTGTCTCCCAACTCCTAGCTCAGTCCCACAGAAGCAGATGAATGCAGTTAAGAGCACAGGCCTCCCTCTCTCCCCATCAGCAGCCGGTCAGTGGGCTGGCTTCCTGGACAGACCACAGGATCAGCGTTTCTCATCCTGGCTCCAGCCTCCTGCTGGAAAGGCCAAGTTACAGACAAGCACATCTGAGAAGTGGGGGCTTCCTTCTTATGCCCGGGCCTTACTTATGGGATGGAAACTACACAGTGCTACTGAGATGACTGCCCTAGCAGCAGTCCGCCCTACCTAGGCAGAGATTCCCACAAGGGCTCAATTCATAAAAGTAGGCTCCATTGTTCCTAGCTCCAGAGCTGTGACTCAGAGATTTCTGCCTTGGGGTAGACGTGGGGAGAACAAACTGGACTATGGAGAGCGCCAGACCTCTTCCCAAAGGAAATGACTTCATTTGAAACAAGAGTGTGGCGCATAAGGAGTTCAAGCGTAAGGGCACTTTCAAAAACAGGCGGCTGGGATGAAAGGCACCTGGGGGGCGCTTGGTAGATTCGCTGCAGACACAGGCTAACCTGTAGGCTGCTTCTTCGTCGAATGAAGCTGAAAGAAACCCTACTGAGGTCAGAACAAATCTCAAATATAAACCTCAGGAAGTATGCCTGGATTTGACTGGATCAGTCCATGAAACAATTTATGCCCCAGGACTCTTCTCAGAATACAGTAATCCAGCTAGCAATTAGTGGAGTTTAACAACTAGATGTGGAAAAACCCAGAGAGCCCAGTCAAAAGCAGTGTCATTCCAGAGTAACGGTGAACATATCCAGTGCGGCGTCCCCAAAGAAGCTGCAGCAGAGGCTTCACACTACTGGAGAGGCAGGGGGAGTGCAACTTCACTAAATTAATCCAGCTATTCACAAAACAAATCATAATAATGAGTGGGGAAGGGGAAGCACCAGTACCCAGAGTTGCTACAATGTTTATCAAAAAAAGTCTAGATTCCAACAAACTTTTGTTTCCAACAAACAATTATGAGACGTGAAAAAAAACAAGAAAGTACATCTATATGTCAGAAAAAAGCTGGCTACAGAAATGCCTGTGAGACTGACCAGATGTTAGATTTAACAAAGACATCACTAGCTAGATAGGAGCAGAGAAAGGGGGACACAGGCCAGATGGCAGGAATTGGGCAGAAAGGAGGGACACAGGCCAAACACAGGAGACCAGACATCGTAAGCAGCAGGGGTCCCTGGGCAGAAGAAGAAAAGCAGGAACCTCCGGGCTGGTAAGTGGGCACACCTTTTGGGGTGACGAAGAAAGCTGGGAAGAGGCAGGAATCTCCAACTGAATGTAACCTTCTCCTCATTATGCCCTCATTCAATAAAATTAGCCTTGCAGATTAGAAGCACCCATCATGCACTGACGCCATGACCCTTCTGAAGGTGGAGCTGGGGTGAAAATCAGGGACTACAACCCCAAACCCTTCCCTCTCCAATGAAAATCCTGCCCGTTCATTTTTACACTCCATGTAACTAACTTGCCAAAACACTCAGGGCAGCCGCTTACTTGAGGCTGCCCCTCTCCCCTTGAGAGTGTACTATCCATCCCTTGATATACCCTCACTTTACTTTCTTAACCTCTGCGTCTTGTCTCTGAGTTCTTTCTGGCCTAGGTCAAACTCTTCCTCACCCAGACGATTCCATCAGCCCCCTCTCAACTGGTCTACTCACCTCCAGTTTTGTTCCTTTCAAGCCCATCTTCTACTTAGCTCTCAAAGTGACTTAATCGCCCCTGCAAATCTAGCAGTGTTATTTCCTAGCTGAAAACAGCGGCCCACTCTGTTTTATCACTCTAGGTTCTAATTCCTTCACACAGTACGTACAGCTCAGGGGGATATGAACCCCGAGCACACTCACCTCACACCTCACTCTCCAGCAACTGCATTCCTCTCTCACCAACACCCTCCATTCTCAAACTGGCTTTGGTCTCCCCATCTCACTTTCTGCTTATTTCACATAATGCTTTGAATCCTCCTAAAACAACACTCTGCACTCATCACCTCAATCCAATTTTCAATAAACCCCATGGCCAGCTGTGTTTCAAGGACTACATAATGTTCTTATTTACACATCCAAATGTTAACGTCTCCTGCCCTCGTGAGTCCATCAGCTCTCTGAGGGCCGCTGCCTTGTCTCATTTATCTTCGTCTCAGCAGCACTCAACTGGTACAGAGTAGGCACTGCAACATTTAAATTTATGAACCATACAGATTTACCTGGTTTTGCCGGCATCGCTGCTCATATCCTACCCTCTTTTTTATTCTTCCCTTGTTTAAATGCCCAACACAAAATACAATGCATCATGTTATACTTTGTTGATCAAAAAACCAAAGCGGCAGTATTTTACTGTTTCACTGCTACTGCGCTGCCAGCGTCCTCCTAACTAAGGAACATGGATAAGATGCCCCATGCGCCACGCAGTCCGGGCCGGTCCGGCCGCGAGGAGGCCTCACCTTCATCTGCGCCAGCTGCTGCTGATGCTGCTGCTGCTGCAGCCTCCGGAGAGCCTCCTGCTGCTGCTGCCTCTGGCGCATTAGCTCCTTCTGCCGCTGCAGCTCCAGCTCTTTCCGCTTGCGTTCCTCCTCCTCGTGCCGGAGTCTGGCTGCCTCCTCTTCCATTCGCAGCCGGTTCTCCTCTAATCGACGCTGGGCTTCTTCTTCTTCCCGGGCCCATTTCGCAGCCTCCTCTTCCTTCCCAGAAGGAAAAATAAATGAGAATAACGTTTAATTGTGTTGAAAAATCTGAATCACTTTTGAATCACTCTGAATCACTGTCAAAGGCTATAGAAGTGACAGAGCAGAAAGCCACAAAGGCCTAGCATGCTTATAGCTAGGGATCACCTCAAACTAAGGCAAGACTGTTGGAAACTGTTCCAACATCGAGGCAGAGGTAGCTTTTCTCAGGATGCTGAGTACAAAGAGCTGCCTTGCGAGGATACTGATCATCAGGAAAGCCTCAGTCAGTTCCAGAACCAAAGCAACTTTACAAGACTACTTAATTCCACTCCTGGTGCTAACCCTTTGTGGCCCATAGGCCCTGGGAAGATCTCTCCCTGGCCCATCCTTCCATCCCTCTACTGGCTTATTTTCCTTTCTACCTTGGCTCATTTTCCTACTGCTTCCCTCCCTCAAAACCATTCCATATGCCGTCTGGACTCTCCTGGCCTTCCTCTGCGGAGTCTGTTCACTGCGCCTGCAGTGCTCCATCTAATCCAGACGGCACACTCCCCTCCACTCTGAGGGGCAGGGCAGATGTCAGCCACTCTAGGAGGACCTCCCTAGCCTTCAGGAGGCAGAGTACTTCTCTGCTTCTGATTATGCCCAACTATATCCTGTCCTCCTATGTCTGCTCTTAGCCCACCTGTGGCAGCAACTGTGTCTACCTATCCAGCAACCATTCCCTTCAAGCTTCTTTGCAGACAGAACCTCCTAACACATCAGAGGTTTAAAATGCCAGATTTTGCTTTTTAGGCTTCCAATGTAAATAGAGACACCCATGTGATCCAATTTAGGCCAAAGGGATGCTTCTAGAAAATGTATTCTTCCCAGACAAAAAACAAGCATGAGAGCCACTCTCTTTTCGGATGCAGAGAACTCCTAACCATGAGGTAAAAAAACGTGAACCCACGAGTCAACATATCAAGAAAGGGTAGAACAGAAGTATGCACCATGAGGTGAAAAAGTCAGCACACCAGGAGATGACAGAGGAGAAGCATGCAAAAGACCTGGATCCTTAATGATATCACCGAGTCACTGGGGTCATGTGTAACTGCCTTATCTTCAGTATTCCTCAATACATGAGGCAATAATGCTATCTATTATTTAGCCATTTTTAGGTGAATATTTTTATTTTTCAGCTGAAAGCATCCTTAATATGGCATTTACTTCTTGTAAAATCATCACCCACACAGCCTGTGAGCTTCCTGAGGACAGAAAGAATTTCTTTAAAAGTTCTGGACTCTACCAGGAAACAAGCCCAATAACTGGCATACGGTACATTAACTGCAAAATTAATCAATATATAACCTAACCTGAAAGTTATCTACCTCTAAAAGAATTCAGGTTTCTCAAAAGAGTTTCAATCAAGAACGTAAGCAAAAACAGGTAAACTCCATCTTTCTGTCAATCTAACCAACAAATAAAGACCCACGTCTGTTAAACGTGGGCTGCTCCACACGGTGTCTTCAGTACAGTAAGAGGGGGAAAGAGTAACTTGACAGTGGAGAAACCCGACAAGCACTACTGCATCCTCAATAGCCATAAACCACGTTAGTAATATGTACCCTTGATATGTGATGAAAATGGTACTTTACTTCAGGGATCTTCTTCCCAAACACCCATAACTCCAGCCTAATTGTGAGAAAAACTTCTAACAAATTCCAATAGAGGATTACCCTACAGTATACGACCAGTGTTCCTTAAAACTGTCGAAGTCACCAAAAACAAGGACAGTCTGAGAAATTGTCACAGCCAAGAATAAACTAAGGAGACATGACAACTTAAATGCATTATTTTAGATGGGATCTTGGAACAGAAAAAGGATATTAGAGGAAAACTGAAGAAATGTTAATAAACTAAGGTCTTCTGTTAATAATGCATCAGTATTGACTTATTAATGTGTCAGTATTGGTTTATTATAACAAATGTACCATACTAATATAAAATAATAATAGGGGAAACTGTACATGTCATCCCAATTTTCCTGAAAATCTAAAACTATTTTAAAAATAAAATCTACTAATTAAAAAAAATCTATTTCTATTCTTGAACATTCAAATGAAATGCTTTAGGGGTCTGGCTCCTGTAACAACAGAATGGCACAGAAGGACTGGAGTCAGATAATGATCATTACTGCACCATCTTAGGGCTACATTAAGCAGCAATGAATTGTGCGCTCTGAAAGGGTGAACTGAGGAGAGCCCAGAGGAAAAAGTTGTCAAACCGCAGATCTCACATTTGGTTTTTTTAAAAATAGGCTTTCTTCTGTTTCTCTCTGGTGTTCTATTTTTTTGTCTGTTTGTTTTGATTCTTTGACATTTTGTTCAGCTTCTATAATTACGTGTGGACTGGTTATTACAAAAGTAATGAGCCAGTTGGATCTCTTTTGGTAATTTTCAGCAACCTGGAAAAGTTTCAGATAGGCTCTTCTAGTACCCTAACACTTCCTTACCACCAACTCCCAGCTTCAAAGAAGCAGTGGGAAGCGTAAACCATGGGATCACCTGCTTGCGTAACAACTCTTCCTGCTTCCGCCTTTCTTCCTCTTCTCTTCTCCTCTCCTCCAGTCTTCTAAGAGCTTCTTCTTGCTGCTGCCTTTCTTCCTCTTCTCGCTGTCGCCTTAACGCAATTTCCTGCTCCCTCTGGCGTCGCAGAGCCTCTTCCTAAATGAAAAAAAAGGGGGGGGGGTGCCCATAAACACGTATCTTAATTACTGTATTACATAATTTGAAAAGAAATAGGCTATATGCTGCTAAGATTCTGTTAACAGTAACTATAACAAGTATATAACCAGGATCTAGAGTAAAAAGCACGTATGTGAGCTGGGGAGTAAGCACATTAAGAGCAGGCACTACACTGTGAAGTCCATCCTGGCTTCTACGTTAGTTACATCGTTTCCTGATTAACGCTAGAAAGGACTGGGGCTTTGGTTTCTCCACTGCTACCATTAGTCCCTATTTTTTTAATCAACTGAGAACCTAAGGCATAGAGAAGTCAAATCAACACAGCCACCAACAATGCCTGGTGAGGCAGATATGTTCTCCCATCAGAAGTACTGAGTGAAGCCATGTGTTCCAGAACATGCTCTCAGGAACTAAAGTCCTACGGATATTAAGTATACAGAAAAAGGTTCCACTGTCAGAATAACTTAGGAAGAAACATCGAGCAATACAGAATTAAACAGATTTCTTCACCGGAATACTTCTTAGAGTCCTTATGCTGATGTAGAGTGTGACTCCTAGGAATACTAGCAGTTCTAATCTAATCTCAGCATGGACTCCTTTTGTTTTTCAGAGTACTTCTTAGGGCAAAAAACAAGGAAATGTGAGGTAAAGGCTAGACAGTGGGGCTATTACAGAGTGGACTCTTTCAAATGGGACCTTTAAAAATCCCAATAGAAAAATGGTCCAAGCACATAATACAGAATTCCCAAAAAAGAAATACAAACAGCCATGAAACATGATAACCATTCAGTGTCCCTAGTTATAAATACTTAAACAAAGTTTAATTACTTCTGAAATCTAACTGGTTTACAAAACCCCAGGAAATACGTAAAAGAAATCAGTTCCAATGATTTACTAAGACTGAAGTATATCCCCCGAGAGGGTGGTAGTAGATAACAGACATTTTCCCTAAAGGGAAGTGAGTCTCCTACAATTCTAATCCCAATCTTGCTGTTAACTCCCTCTGCCTTAGGAAAGCCAGCTCTGGGAGAACTATGACCTCTGAAATGATGGAAGTGAGCAAGATACCCTGATGGCCCTCCTTCAGCGTTATTCCTCGGGGTAGAGTTCTCAGAGACATACCTGTTTCCGTCGAGCAAGCTCTTCTTCCTCTCGCCTTTTCCTTTCTTCCTCCTGCTGTCTCCGAAGAATTTCCTCCTGTTGTCTCCGGAGTTCTTCTTGCCTCTTTCGCTCCTCCTCTTCCCGTTTTGCCCTCATTTCTGCCTCTCTTCTCTCCTGCTCTAGCTGTGATTACACAAGAGTACTCTTAGAAACCGAGGCCGAGTGCAGGAACACTCCAGCGTCAGTGACCAGGAGCTGGTCAGGGCAGACACTACTTTGCACTCAGTTACACGCAGTGCAACTGGGCGATGAAAGCAGCTATTTAAGAGCTCTAAGCTCTGCTATGTCACAGTCATCAGAAAAGTTTTATGCTCCTCTCCACTGAATGCACTCACCCCTATTTTTTACCCACCCCTTCACTCCACACTACTACTACATAGCATCTCCTAGATGTGGGAGAGAGAGCAGTGCCCAATACGAGAGTAACACCAGAAATCTCTTGGGGTGGCACTTCTTTGTTCATCCCTACAAAGGATTTTCTGATTGAAGATCTAACAGTGTGTCTAACAAGGTTTCAACAGCAATTCTATAAAGCTGCTAGTGTGAAAAGCTATACAATTCTTTAAAATTTGAATAGCAACCACTTAAGCTTTATCATGTGTATTTCCTAAATACTCGTCAAATCCAGCCCTTAGTCTCCAGTCCTATTGCTGCACATATAGTTCAGGCCTTTACTTTTTCATCCACCTTCCTAAGAGTCTCTTATCTGGTTTCCCAGCAACCAGTTTTGCCCACAGTCCTCAGCTCAACATTTAACCTCTACCAAAAAAAATCACTCCCGGGCTTACATTTAACACCATCCTTCACCTTGAAAATAAATCCTAAGTCTTTAATGTAACACGTGCAAGGATCCTCGTGATTGGGCTGCCTCATCTTCTTTAATCTCTCTCATCGTTTATTCTTCAGACACACCATGGCTCCAGGCCAGGCCAAACTGTTTAACTGTCTCCTGTGCCAGGATGTTCTCATACACTTCTAGCCTTTACAGGTCTTGTTTCCCTCAACTGCAGTTTAATTTTCACCTTCTACTCTGTCAACCCCAAACCCTTCAACTGAGCTAAATCCTGTTGTTCAACTGAAATTAGCTCTGGTATTACTGTTCATCAAGAGTGTCAGCCAATTCCTGATTGCTACTTGTCCTACTAGGCAGCTGGCCCATGTGCTTTCTTGTGTCACTTATCTGTGTTGTCATCCTCCCGATTCCCCTAAGACACATACACGCACACACACGAATGTGAGCCTTCATCATCTGTGTGTTCCCAGCACAAAGCACTGTGGAACAAAAACTCAAGAGTTGTGGTCTCTCACTTGTATGGAGACAGACCCTGACCATGAATTCTTTTCATACTCGGCACTCTACAGAGACTGTCACTACCTCAGGGGATAAGAATGCATTAAATGTGAAATAGGAACAAGATTCTCTCAGAGGCATGAAAACTCAGAAATCATTACAATGACACTCGCTGTTGACAGACAGCCTCTTTTGACAAGTACTAAAGCTAAAATTCAAGATTCCTAACTCCTCCAGAAGATGTGAATGGAACACAGGATGTAACGTTAACGTTGAGCTTTTCAGCTGTAGGTCTGGGACACTAAGAAACATTAATAAATACCATAAATATTCAATGTGGGAACTCAAGCCTCAGATCAAGAATCTAATAAGCAATGTGGTGGACATATTCTTATGGTCTTGTAAAAAGCATTTACACCATGAATAATGTAACTAAAATATACCTATGACCATGATCATCAACGTGTCAACCAACCAACTTGAACTGATTTAATTTAAACCTATTAACTTTAATTGTTTTGAGGTCTTTGGGGGAGAAGAGGGCACAATAAGGAAAGAATATGATTTATGTGTTTATACCAGCTAAGTAGCCATAAACTAAAAGGAAAAATGTAGGTAGCTAGAGAGACAGAGGTAACAATAAACAAATGTCTACGTCCTGCGGCTGGAAAGCATGCACTGCTATGGAAGAATGGGTTTCAGACCTTTGCAGCTTTGGCCTTCTCCATCTGCTGAAGCTGTTCAAGGGCAGGTCCCGGAGTCGTGGTGTCAAGGGGAAGATCCCACACACTACCACTTTCCCAAACTATAAGACATGAGGGGGAAAAGTGAGGGATGTCAGAGCTTACATACATGGCTAGGTATGCAGAAGCGTAATGAAAAGCTGTTTTCCTGTCCCTGAAAGAGCTCCATCACGTGCATCTGTTCTGCCTCTAAGCAGACTGAACTACCAGGGGCCTCTAGTTTATATCAATACCCTTCAACACATCTAGAAGGAAAGAAAGCACCAGGCATTTATTGGGAACTAAGTTCATCCTCAAAAAACCCTAAAAGATATCTGTTCATATCCTCATTTTTATGGATGAACAAGCTAGTTAGGGGCAGAAGTAGTTCTGTAACATTCCCAAGGATACATGGCAAGCCAGGATTTATAACCCAGTGCATTAGATCTCAAAGCCAACAGTATTTTGAAGAGTGGGGTGAGGAGAGGTACAGCTGTAGAACCAGAGAGAACGAAGCAGTTGCACAGTATTGCGAATGTACTGAATGCCACTGAATTGATCATTTTAAAATGGTTAATTTTATGTTACATGAATTTTACTCCAATGAGAGACAGAGAGAGGGGAGAGAGGAGAGAGAGAGAGAAAAAGAGAGAAAAAAAGTACAGCTGAAGCTGGGAGGCCTCTGGAAAGGCTGGGCAGGTCTCACAAATGACACTGGGTCCTACTGACCTGAAAGGCAGCACAAGGTCTGATATGGAAGTAAACAAACAGATAAAGGCTTCTGAGTCTGTTTTCCGATTGCCTGCAAGGTTTGCTGACACTACTTTTCAGCATTCTCTGTTTCCTACATTCCTATTATAGTCTATTTATGGATTATGAATTCTTGTCTGTATAAAACCAGTTGACTGTTTGTGAAAGACCTTAACAGCATCATTCCTGAACAAAGAAACTATTTAATAAGATACTTATAGATTTTAAAAAGTGGAGTGGGGGGTGGGTATAGCTCAGTGGTAAAGGACACATATCAAGGTCTTGGGTTCATTCCCCAGTACCTCATTAAAAAATAAATAAAATAAACATAAATAAAATAAAAAGAATATTTTACCATCCTAACAGGAAAAAATAAGGTACACACAGCAGGGAAAATTGATAAGGGAAGATAATCAGTCCTTTTCCTGCCATAATCCCCAGGGTCAATGTTAGCAAAGGAACTGAATGGCTCAATGGCTCTAAGAAAAATCCATCAATGTCCATGGTTCCTGAGAATTACCAACACCAACTGTAACCTCTTGTAAGGACCACCCAAGGTTCAAACTGTCCACCTCCGCATGAATCAGGCCTTAAGAAACAAAAAAGTGTTGCACCAATATCAAGACGTGTTAAAGATGTCAGCCCTAAATTTTCTGATTTGATGCAAAAAGATGGGAGAATGAGGTAAGAGTAGGCTTTTCTATTCCAAAAACTTCTGGGTACCGCCAGTGTTAAGCTGTAATATCAACCCTTGACTCGAAAGAACAGATCACCATTACTTATGTTTTTACTTATGTTTTTTCTCACTCTGGCAGAAGAGGTGAAAAACAGTTTAGAAGACTTTTTCACAGTGGTTAGAACAACATGAGAAAGAGAGGCTGAGTCAAATTCAAGAAATCTATCTGCTAAATAATTTCTAGCAAATCCTTAACAGCTATTTGAATCCTGTGCTGGGGTCCATTAAAAAAAATTAGTTAATATTCAATACAACACAGGTCCAAAAACTGATTTTTAAAAATTGATTTATAAAGTTATTAGAGTCTAAATTCTTAGAGATATACTACAAGCCAATCTTAAGTTTTTACCTGTAGGCTGTGAGGCTGCTGGCTGGAGTTCCCAGATAGAACCAGTATCTGGCACTGACACAGACCTAGTTACTGAGGGAATGATGTTCTGATCAGATATTCTGCAAAAGGAAAATTTAAAAAATTAACTTAACTTGTCCTTTTCATTCACAAAAATAGATAAAGAGGAGTTTCTAGATTATTTGTAGGTTTTTGAGGTTATTTGGCCAAAAAACATCATTGTTTTAACTAAAACATAACACCACCAAAACATTTAGGGAAGGAAAAATGAACAGAGAACAACAGTGATCACATTTCTGGACTCAAGGTGTTAGCAAATATTGATTTCCAAATAACGGATGTATCTACTGTCTTTTAAAAACATCCAAAATATCTCAGTAAGAGTCACAGACTCAGCATGTTATCATGAAAAACTCTAAGACCATTACATCAAAAGGTCTGCATTTTAGTTCTGTCTCTGAAGTTTTCTGTGTATTATGTCAACCAGGTCCTTTAGCATCTCAGAGTCCCAGTTTGCCCGTCTTTAAAATGGAGACCTTAATATCTAACCTGCCTACCTCACAGGATGGGTTACGGCTCAAAAGAGAAATGTGAAACGTTTTGGTTAAATTGGACACTAAAGTTTTTTAAGAGCACTGACTGATACCTTTGCAGGAGATACAATAACTATTATCCTGAGTGATCATTTAAAACAGCAGGGAGCATGATTTCCTTTTCCTTAGACCTACCTTAATGGTTTTTGGTCTGGTAAATTATAACCCTACATGGTATTGTTATTATCTTTTTGAGATATCACAAGTAAAACTGAGATTAAACTTCTAGACTACAATGTTGTTGCTGCTGGTTCCCCAAGACTACACTGCTTCTCAAGCGTTCTTATTATTCTTTGGTTATTATTCAAAATTTATCTTCTGAGTAAAAAGACCAAGTAAATGCTTTACCTCCAGCTTACCTATTATTTTTATTTTTTAACTATTATTTTAAAAAATCACATTTTGTTTTTACACAAAACACAAAGAGACGTGTTTTGTGTTGGTATTTTAATACCAGAGTCCACACATTTTAAAATTTGCTTTCTTCTGTTTCCCTAACAGCCACCCCCACCCCCCGCGCCATGCGACACATGGCGGAAATGACCACCAACCTCATCTTCAGCGCCTGGAACTGCTGGAGGAGAAGTGCCAGCTGCTGCTGCTGCTGCGAAGACAGCGCCGCTTTCTGCTGCTGAGCCAGAACCTGCGCATACTGCTGTCTTCAAAAAGGAAAACACAGTATAACTTGTCTGTGCACACTCAGTTCACTCTACTGAGACATCACAACACAAAGCTCTGTCCACATCCTACAAGAAGCACCATTAGAAATAGCTACCAAATATATATTAATAATCCTTCATGATAACAGTCACACAAAAAATTCTACACTTCATTCTAGAAAGAACTGAACTTATAGATGACACACTTCTGAGTGAAAAGAGAACAGAAAAAAACTAAAGAAAGGTCAAAAATTGGAAAACTCCCACAAGATGATAATATAGCCTTTTATCAGAAAACAAGTGAAAAAACAAGACTCAAACTAACAGCTATTTCCACAAGAACTACCCCTTGCAAAAATAAAATCACTTGTATAAAAATTCTCAAATTTATGATGTTTCAGCTTGGAAAATTTTAAGTAGGATTTTTTTCACTAGATCAGAGGTGGACAAATTTTTTTTCTATGAAGAGTCAGACAGTAAATATTTTTGGCTTTGCAGGCCATTTGCAACTACTCAATTCTGCCACTGTAGTGCAAAAGCAGCCACAGACAATACACAAACAAATGGGTGTGACTCTGTTTCAATAAAACTCTGCTTATGAAAACAAGTAGCCGGCCAGTTTGCCAACCTCTGCACCAGATGATAGCAAATTTCTTCTATGAAAGACCCAGAACCTGAGTGGGTCAGCCATCATTCCATACCACTACTAACTTTTACTTCTCTCCTTCCCTCTCATCTGCTTTTTCTCTGTAGTATTCAAAGTTGAGCCATTCACGGAGGCACTTAGTTCCTAAAATGTTAGTTGATTCTTGCTTTAGGAGCTAAAGATCTTACAAAATTATAGTTATGTGTCATCTGCAAGCTTCTGGCATTTAAGATGCAAGATAAGACCAAACTTAGAATGTTCAGGGGTAACATGCCACTTTTGGTTACTTTTGGTGCTACAGTGCACCCTACCACATTACTGCTCTTACTGTATTAAGAACTGCTGGTACTGGAGGTGCTGCATCTGGTATAAGGCTGTGAGTTCCTGCTGCCTCGTCAGTCGCTCCTGGTCCAACTCTCCCTAGGAGTGAAGGGGTGGAAGGAAGAATACCAGTGAATAAACTGAAAAGAGCCTAAAAGCAGTTCAGTACCTACATCTGAAAAGAAAATGAATTGTAGACCTTTACATCCTGCCCCACCTTTATACCCCAAACCTAAACACTTAACTAATTAAAAAAAAAAAAACAAAAAAAGGCATCTTTAGAAATTAAACAGTGCCCTCTAGTGGAAGAAGGTGGTGTCTGCACTATAAGAGATTCCATAAGGTGGGAAAGGGTCCTTATTTACAGTTGCTGTTCTCCGCTACTGCCCTTGAAGCTGAATGTTGTACTATACTCCTACTATGATTGTAACTTTAAAAACGTGTAATTCTCCTAATCTTAAAAATGGTTTATAAACTTGGAAATTATGTAGAAATTAGAGAAATAAGACAAAACAGAAAGAAGTTAAATGCTATGGTAGGGATTTTACAACAGCACATAATGAATACAGGGAGCCAGTGTATAAGTACATTTTCTTAAAGAGGATGAGAAATTTAAAATTAAACAGAATATAAAAAGAGCTTTGAAAACTAAAACTATCCAAAAATTAGGTTTTTATTGCTATTAAAAAATCAAGAGTTTAAAAATAAGCTGTACTAAAATCCTGTTTTTTGGCTTACATTTCAAATAACATGGCTGAAATTTAAATTTAGGAAAGCTGAAAGTGGAAAAAACAGTGAAAGGTGAAGTGTAAGACAATAAAAATAAAGCATAAGGGTGACACAGACTAAATGTAGGCAAATCATTACTGAATAGGTTGTATCTTTACTGTACACTGATTATATTTTGGAAAAAAGCATTTGATATATGATTTCTTGGATTGGGGTTCATTTGAAATTCATGGACATTTTTCTTTCTCATTAAATAGTGGAGGGTAGAAGGCACATCAGATTGGTCTAAAATTTCTACCTGACAAGCCCCTTAGATTTCAAGGTATATTTCATCATCAAGGTGAACTCTCTTAAGGGCAAAAGCAATACCTGACAGGAGGCAGAGCTTCCCGTGGTCTTTCCCTTAGGTGAGCCTGACTGAGGCTCAGCCCCTGTAACTGGAAGTCAGGAAAAGGACTAGTGCGAGCAAGCCAAGCTCTAAGTGATGAGCTTCCAGCTCCGACACACGTAAGATATAAACTCATCCCAGTTTCTGAGTGGGTGCTAAAAATACAATTTATATATAATACATAGAATAATCTCTCTTTGGATTTACAACAGGTATGTCAGAAATAACTCCCCTCACCTAGAAATCTTCACTGCTCTCCAAACTATAAGAGGTCTCAATCCATTAGTGGATTGTGAAATAAACTACTGGATCAAGATCAGTATTTACATATTTAAAAAGAAGAAGAAAAAAAGAAAACAGAAAATGCATGCATGGCACTAAATGTTTTATGAAATTTGTTTCACAGATATAGCTGCTCAGTAGAGTAGAGATGTAAAACTTTTTTTTTTTTTTTTTTAACACTACAGGCTGTGGTCAAAGAAGTTTGATAGGCACTGTTCTCACTTATGAACTCTCTAACTACAGAGGCTGCAACTTATCACCTTCACCTCATAAGAACCTAACACAGGCTTGGCACAGGCCCTCAATATGTAATTGATGAATAAATCAATGGATATTACTATAGAAATCCAGTGTTCACACTAAAGGTTTCTGACTATGGCCACTTTTGATGATGGCCAGCAACCATTCCAACCTGGAAAAGGAAAAGTGAGGCACAGATCCAGAGCCCTTCAAAAGAAACTCTACAGGGAGAGGCACAGGAACACCTGCAAGGAAGACTTCCCCTTCAAAGGTACTCTAGTGTCAGGATACTAGAAAGCCTACATTATGATCCAATTTCTGTTAAAATATCAGTAACTAATATTAAGAAAAGAAAAAGTCTTCAGAATATTCTGAAACAATGGAATTTTATATTAGTAACATTTCCTTTAAGGTAAAACTCAAATTTAAGAACTCTAAGTCAGAAAGCAAGAGGCAAATAAAAGGAGAGGAGAAGAGATTGTGAAATCTAACTAGAGGCAACAAGAGACTCTAAGAAGTCAATTGTGTTGAAGCACAGCAGACAAATGTAAAAGCTCTGAAATGAACTTAGAAAGGTAAAAAGCCAGGACATGCAGGAGCTGGCAGGTAGGCCAGGATGTGATGCTCCTGTTCCTTTCTCCTACACCTGCTGGAAAGCTACTGCAGGATTCTGTTTCTTTGGGCAGGGGAGGGGCACAGGTATTTGAGTTTTGAAAAGACCATTTATAGCTAGGTATGCAGTCTCTGATTCAGACTTCTCATCACCATTTCAATTACTTTTAAGGAACTAGTTTCTTCTTCATTAGATGTAACATCTAGATTGTGTTTACAAAGAGAAGCAAGTGCTTCCGTGTCTACTATGTATTCTGGGTGAGGCGTAAGGTACTTACCATATGAGGAGGGGGAGCTGGTCCGGGAGAGAAGGGAACCCTTCCCCACATTTTCATGATATCACCAAGAGGCTGGAAGCTTTCATCACATGCTCTCTTCACCAATAAAGACATAGTAAAATAGCCTGCCTGGAACCATTCTGCCATCTCCTGATTATTGAAGGGACCTACAACAGTATTAATTAAACATAAGAGCAGTAAGAAACGTTTCAGGCCAAAGAGGAAAAAAATACTTCCTGGATCTGATCCTCACCCAGAGATAACAATTTGTCTCAGGGGCACCTATTAAATATCTTGTACGGCATCTTATTTTAATTTACCACGAGAGGTGGTGAACAGGCTTCTAACTAAAAAAGTACAACAGAAAATTTAAAAATAAGCCTGACACATCTCAATTTCTCAGCAGTATTTTAATTATTTTAAAGAGCATACATGTCTCCATCTCACTCAATCTCTACACTTCAACTGCCAGAAGAGCGTGACAGCACCAGGAAGGGCTACTGCTCCCCAGACTCCGCGTCACTCACACCCAGAGGGTATGAGCACGGGAGGCTGAGTGCTCCTCTCTGATTTTCATTTTCTATCAGAGATTATTGAAGGTCAGGTAAAATGTGAACAATAACCAATTAAGATAAATTATAATTTTTTTATTCAGGGTAAGACTAAATCTGGCTTTAGTAGGGGAAAAAAACCAACACTCTCTTGATGTTTTACAGTAAGAAATAACTAAATATTTTATACGTAAAATTAACAAACACACTCTGATCAATAACCACTGATTCAGCAAATATTTACTGAACACCAATCACATAGGTCCAGGCAGGGAAATACAACAGTAAACAAAACAAAGCCCTGGATCTTCCACTTCCGGGAAGATGGAGTAGACATACTTTTCCTTGCTCCTCCTGCTAAGTACAACTAAAAACCCTGGGCATTATATATAAAACAAACAAAAGAAGACTCCAAATGGTAGAGAAGACAGCAGACTGATGAGGCCTGGGGGCCTAAGGAACCAGATGGTGGTGAATTCCTTGGGTTTTCTTTCATCTCATTATTTTCCAGATTCAGAGCTGAAGAAGCCAGCATCAAGAAACACGGACCAATACATACAAATGAAAACATGACCCAATTATATGCTGTCTACAAAAAAAGTCACTTCATATATAACAAGACAAGCAGATATAAAATAAAAGGATAGAAAAGGATATATCATGCAAATATTAATCAAAAGAGAGCTGGAATGACTATATTAGTATTTAATAAAGTAAATTTCAGAGCAAAGAAAATGACCAGAGACAGCGAGGGACATTACAGAATAACAAAGAGTCAATCCACCAAGACATATGCATCAGACAACAAAGCCGCAAAACATGTGAAGCAAAATCTGATAGTTGAAAAGAGGAACAGTTATAGTTGAAGACCTTAACAACCCCTCTCAGCAAGTGACAGAACAAGATAGATAATCAGAAAGATTACAGCGTTTAACATCACCTTCAACCAATGAGATCTAACTGACAATTACAGAACACGCCAAAGACAGCAAAATCCACATTCTTCTCAAGTACCCACAGAACACACAGCAAAACAGACTATATATTCTGGGCCATAAATATATCTCAACAGATTTTTAAAAACTGAAATCATGTAACAGTGTGTTCTTCAACAAGACAAACCAGAAATCATACACAGAAAAATAACAGGAAAATCTCCAAACACTCAGAAACTATACAACACCCTTCTAAATATACCGTAGGAAAAAGTGGAAGTCTCAAGAAAAATTTTTAAAAACACACTCAATGAAAATATGTGTATCACAATTTGTGGTATGCAGTTAAATAAGCGCTAAGAGAGAAACTTATAGTATTAAATGGTTATGTTAGAAAAGAGGAAAAGTCTCAAATCAATAATATAAGCTCATAGCTCAAGAATCTAGAAAAAGAGCAAAATAAACCCTAACTAGAGGGAAAGAAATAATAACAAATAAGAGCAGAAACCAATGAAATTAGAAACAAAAACAGTAGTGAAACAATCAGTAAAACAAAGCTGATTCTCTGGAAGGATCAATAAAATCAACATACCTCTAGCAAGACTGATAAAGAGAAAAAGAGAAATGAACAAATTACCGATATCAAGAATGAAGCGAGGGATTATCACTACAGAATCTGCAGACATTAAAAAGATAATAAGGGAATACTTATTATTAAAAAGATAAGAAGGGTATATTCTATACACATAAATTTAGATGAAATAGACCAATTCATCAAAAAACACAAATTACTATACTTCACTCATATTAAATAGAAAATCTGAACAGCTCTATGAAGGATATTGAATTTGTAATTTTTAAAATTCTAAAAGAAGAAGTCTCTATCTGGAGAATTCTACCAAACATTTAAAGAATTAACACCCATGGCAAACATATGGAGGTTTCTCAAAAAACTAAAACCAGAACTACCATATGATCCAGCAATTCCACTCCTGGGTATATAAATCTAAAAAAAAAAAAACCGAAACACTGTTTCAAAAAGATGCATGCACCCCAATATTTATAGTATTATTTAGAATAGCCAAGATGTGGAAGCAAATTAAGTGTCTATCAACAGATAAATGGATAAAGAAGGTATGGTATGGTATGGTATGGTATGGTGTGGTGTGGTGTGGTGTGGTGTGGTGTGTGTGTGTGTGA
The DNA here is from genome assembly GCF_048773025.1 of Camelus bactrianus. Taxonomy (NCBI): domain Eukaryota; kingdom Metazoa; phylum Chordata; class Mammalia; order Artiodactyla; family Camelidae; genus Camelus; species Camelus bactrianus. Next base: position 98,972,710 of record NC_133543.1, on the reverse strand, counting down.
GAGAGAGAGAGAGAGAGAGAGAGAGAGAGAGAGAGAGAGAATACAACTCAGCCATAAAAAAGAATGAAATTTTTCCACTTGCAACAACATGGATGGACCTGTGAAATAAGTCAGACAAAAACAAATACTGTACGATATCACTTAATACGTGGAAGCTAAAAAATACAATGAACTAGTCAATACAAAAAAAAAAGAGCAGACTAACAGACATAGAGAACAAATTAGGGGCTACAAATAGGGAGAGGGAAGAGGTACAAACTATTTTTTAACAACACACACAAAGAATTAACACCAATTTTAAACAAACTTTTCCATAAAATAGAAGGGTGGGAATAACTGCTGGTTCATTTTATGAAGCTAATATCACCCTGATACCAAAATCAGACAAGAGTACAAACCACACCACTAAAACTACAAAACATCCTTCATGAACAGACACAAAAATCCTTTTAAAAAAAATTTACTATGTAAGATTCAGCAATATATAAAAAGAATTACACACTGTGACCAAATGAAGTTTATTCCAAGGATGCAAATCTGGTTCAACATTCAAACACCAGTCAATGTAATCTACCATATTTAACTGGCTAAAGAAAAATCACAGTCATATCAATAGATGCTGAAAAGGCATTTGACAAAATCTAATATCCAATCATGATAAAGCTCTCAAAACAAAGGGTATTCCCTCAACTTGATAAACAACATCTACAAAAACCCAACAGCTAACATTACACTTAATTATTAAAGACTGAAAGTGTTTCCCCTAAGATAGGAAAGTAAGAAAAACAAGCAACGTCTGCTCTCACCCTTCTTATTCAACATAGTTTTAGAATATATAATGAGGGAACAAAAGCAAATAAGACGCATACAGATTGGAAATGAAAAAAGAAAACTGTGCCTATTAGCAGATGACAATAGCATTTACATAGGAAAGCCTATGGAATCCAACAGAATAAACAACTCCTAAAACTAATAAAGGAGCTCAGCAAGGTCATAGAATAAAGATAAACATCTAAAATTCAATTCTATATAGTAGCAATGAACACAGACACTGAAATATAATAAAACTTACAATTGCTCAAAAAAAAAAAAATTCAAGAGCTCGGAAGTGTTTCCTGTCACTGTTATGGTTTGTCTGTTAAACTGCACTGTCACCATGTCCCAGAACATGGGTATCGGCAAGAACAGGGACCTGCACTGGCACCCACTCAGGAATGAATTTAAGTATTTCAAAAGAATGACCACAGCCTCTTCAGTAGAAGGTAAACAGAATTTGGTGATTATTGGTAGAAAGACCTGGTTCTCCATTCCAGAGAAGAATCGACCTTTAAAAGGACAGAATTAATTTAGTTCTCAGTAGAGAATTCAAGGAACCTCCACAAGGAGCTCATTTTCTTGCCAGAAGTCTGGATGATGCCTTAAAACTTACCTAGCAACTAGAATTAACAGATAAAGTGGACATAGTTTGGACAGTGGAGGCAGTTCTGTTTATAAGGAAGCCATGGACAAGCCAGCCCATCTTGGCCATATATCCAGAGAGAACCTTAACTTAAAAAGACACATGCACCCCAATGTTCACAGCAGCACTATTTACAAGAGCCAAGACATGGAAACAACCTAAATGTTCGACAGATAACTGGATAAAGAGGTGGTGGTATATTTATATAAAGGAATACTACTCAGCCATTAAAGAGAATAAAATAATGCCATTTAAAGCAACATGGATGGACCTGGAGATTGTCATTCTAAGTGAAGTAAGCCAAAAAGAAAAATACCATATAATATCACTTACATGTGGAATCTTAAAAAAAAAAAAAAAAAGACAAACAAACTTATTTACAAAACAGAAACAGACTCACAGACATAGAAAACAAACTTATAAACTGAGATAAACTGGGAATTTGAGATTTGCAGACACTAATACATATAAAACAGATAAACAACAAGTTCATACTATATAGCACAAGGAACTATATTCAATATCTTGTAGTAACTTGTAGTGAAAAAGAATATGAATATATGTATGTTCATGTATGACTGAAACATTATGCTGTACACCAGAAATTGACACACTGTAAACTGAGTATACTTCAATAAATACATATATATATATTAAAAAAGAAAGAAAGAAAAGAAATTGGATCAAAAGAGGGACTGTGGATTACTGTGTACATTACACTTCTGAAAAAGGTTCTGTTCACTCAGACAGGGTGAGCAGAGAAACTCCAGGATATTCCATAGGGAGAGTAAAGAGGCAGGTATGAGACTACCTTTTTGATGGTTAAAACAGAAGATCTGAGATCTTTAAAAACTTTGTTTCTGATCATCAGTGAGATTCCATGGGATGTTACAATGATAGAACAAGAACTGGCTGCTCTTTACAAAAAAAAATGTAATCTAATATCAAGCATGATGGCTAAAATTAAAAATTCAAAGAGGTAAAGAATTGAGAATGAATATTGCTAGAAATCAAAATTAGAGTTTGAAACTAAACTTGACAGAATTAAAAGGGATTTGAGTTATTGGATTATTTGGATTATTAAATATCACAAAAATAGCATTTTCTGCCTTATAATTGGTACAACATTTTAAAAGTATAAGTTAATAATATAAGCTAAAATTCAACACTTTCTGGGTTTGGACCCAGAACTTCCACTTCTAGAAATTAATCCTGAACAAAGAGATGGACCCAAGAGTATTTGTTGCAACATTTTTTTTTAACTTGGAAATAGCCCAAATGTTGATTAAGAAATAACCAGTATGTCTATAAAATACAGTATCTACAGCAGTTTAAAAGAATGAAGTACTGACAGAAAAATGGCAAAGACTGCTAAGTGAAAGAAACAAATTGTATTTACTACTCAAAAATTTTAATAAATGTTAATGTGTGGGGGAAAAAATCAAATACTTAGGTATAAATCTAACAAAATATGTATAGAATCTATGCTGAGAACTACACAGTGCTGATAAAAAAAAATCAAAGAACTAAATAAATGGGGAGACATACCATGTTCATGGATATAAAGACAACATGGTAAAGATGTCAATTTCCTTCAAAGTGATATAGGGGTTTAACATAATGCCTATTAAAATCTTAACAAGATTTTTGGTAAATATAGACAAGATTATCCAAAAATTTATATTGAAAAGCAAACTAGAAAAACTAAACACTATTTTGGTAAGAAAAATAAACCAGGAGGATCAGTCTACTCAACTTCAGAACTTATTATATAGCTATGATAATCAAGACTACATGGTGATGGCTGGAGGGACAGACACATAAATCAATGGAACAGAAGAAATAACTCAGAAATAGACCAACACAAATATGCTCAACAGAATTTCAAATGAAGTGCAAAAACAATTCAGGGGAGGAAAGACAGTCTTTTCAACAAGTAGTCCCAGAACAACTGGATATTTACAGACAAAAAAATAAACCTTGACCTAAGTCCCATACCTTATACAAAAATTAACCCAAGATGGATCACCAACTTAAGTGTAAAACATAAAACTATCAATTTGGGGGAGTGGGGGGTGGGGGGCACCTCTGGGATCTGAAGCCAGGCAAAGAGGTCTTCTTAATACCCAAAGCACAATCCATAAAATAAAAAAATTGATCAACTGCTCTTCATCAAAATTTAAAACTTCTGCTCTGTGAAAGACTGTTCAGAGTCTGTTCTGAACCTTGACTGTATCAATGTCAATATCCTGGTAGTGATACTGTACTTCAGTTTTGCAAGAGGTATTACCACTGGGGGAAACTGAGTAAAGGGTACATGGAACCTCTGTATTATTTCTTACAACTGCATGTGAGGCTATAATTATCTCAAGGTAAATTTAATTAAGACACCCATCAGTATATGTTTTAATTAAAACACATTCTACAGATGTGTAAACAGATCATGAACAAATAAATACAGTGCCAAGTAGTGACTGATGCTATGAAGAAGAATAGAGCAGGGTAAGGGGATTCAGAGTAGAAAGGGAGTTACCACGTTAGAGAGAGGTCACAGGCTGTGCCTGGTAAAACACTAACATGAAACTGATACTGATACTGTCAACAACCAATTTTAGGTTATAAGCAAAAACTTCAAAAGCAGAAATGAAAAATCAACAAATGTCCTTCACGGCACTCTCTCCCTCTTCTAATCTAACTTATCCACCATACTTATCTTTTAAGCAATTTCCTTATAATATAGTACTCTTTTCTCAGATATTTTAAATAGATCTTTATCATTTATGATATCAACTCCATTTCAGTGAAACATTCAAACAAGGTCTTCCAAGATGGTGGCCACCACCTTTTTTTATGGTCTGGAGACTGAAATACAGAGAATGTATGCAACTCAATTGCCTAGTTAACCAGCTAGGGTGCCAGAACTGAGGGGGTCTTAAGCATACTGCTTATACCACCTATCATATTAGTAATCACATTCTGTCTTGTATCCAAATTACTTTCACTGGACTCCCTCCCCCCACTGAAACTGTGAAGTACTGTAGAGGAAGCCTATAAAAAAGTCTTCTATATATAATGAAGAAGCCTGTAGCACTGACTTCTTTTTCCACTATTATGCAAATTAATATTAAACAATCACCATCTTACAGAATCTGGAGGTAATGGCATAGTTTTATACCTAAAGTAGAATGAAATAACCTACCTTGAATCTCTCCCTGAGGATCTTTGTAATACCACTTCTGCATTGCTTCATGCATCAGTGGAATTGAGACCCCCTTAGCTCTGTGCTCTTGCAGTTTTGACGCCAATCTCTCATCATCTAGTGCACTGTCTTGGAGATAAGCCACCATCTTCTCAGCTTGCTAATGGAAAAAAAAAAAGGATTGTGGGAACAAATGATCCTAAATTAATGCTTACACACATAAAAACTGTCTGCCCTTTTTGGACTACTTGGTCTGTGAAAGGTATTGTGCAAAGAACACAGTAGGTAACACTTTAATTCTTCCAACAATGCCATGAAACAGTACCATCCCCATTTTACAGAGGGGGAAACTAAAGCTCAGAGAGTTCAAGTCATGCTCAAGGTCTCAAAATTATTAAGCAAACCCAACTGAGATTAAAACACAAACTGGAATGGGTCAAAGCCCAAGCTTCTAATTAACACACTTATAATAATACCGTTTAAATGAGTAATTCTAAGTTGTATAAACTAAACATGTAAAATCATGGGTGTTAATAAAACAAAAGGCTCAGTTAATACAATTACAAATAAAAGCTTTTACAAGTTTTACTAAGACACTGCCCCCCTTCTTCCTTTCTTCAACATTTCCTGCTACCAACCATCCCACCCTGAAGAGAGTCTCTTCAGTAGAAAGCAAGCTATCATCTACTTTACATATAAACCATGGTGCATACAATCTTCGGAAAGTCTAGAGACATGAATACGATAGTAATATCCTGAAAGTTTAACTATTTTCCCTGTTACATTTCATGCAAAAAATACAGAAGACAGAGTGCTTATCCACAGCTGCTTGTATTCGCCATTTTTGGCATTCCATTAATTTCCAAAAGGAAAAAAGAAAAGCAAACAGCTAAGGGCAACCTCAGAAGAGCAAAAAATAACCTGACATAATGACTACTACATAGCAGAAACTTAAAAGCATAAAATGATTTGAAAGACAATTACTCATACAAACAAGTACTAGACATAAAAACAACTTTTTCAGTACATAAAATCTAGTGCACAAAAGTTCCATTTTTGAATATTCATTTAATGCTTTCCAATTTTAGAGAGGAGAATTATTCACTTTACCTGCTCCAAATGTTTGAGCCCCTCTTCGTCATCTGGCTCTGTGGAAACACTGCCCATACCAGGAGCACCTCCGACCGGTGTTTCAACTGGCCGGAGAGCAGGACTAGGACTGGGAACAGGAGGTGGAAGTATGAGAAGAGGAGAGGCTGTATCTGAAGGAATCTGTGACAGGGGCTGCTGGACATCAGGAACCATTTCTAGAGGGAAAAAAATGTAGGCAGGTGAAAAGCCTTTAAAATACAGAGAATACGAAGTTCATTTTCTTATGAAGAGTAACTGTCAACAAGCTGGGCAGCTGCTAAATGGGCTCAACAGAAATGCGACCTGTGTCATGAACACTGCAGCTACTTCTTATGGAGAAGTGCAGTATTTCTCTCTAGAACAACAGAAGTACCTCCATCAAAAGACAAAATACAGGATTAAAAGGTATCCAGAAAGGCCTTGTACAGGGCCAACCTGTGTCATTAGAGCATCTGCCCAATGTTTCAGATCTACCTCTTGAAAACAAACAGAATCAGTCCAATCCATTCTTTATATCATGTATCTGAACAGCAAAGACACTTTAAAAAACACTACAAAGATGCCACATCTCATCATCAAAACTTTTATTTAAAAAAATCTACAACTATCTTGAACAATTTCCTACTTCAAGTTATAATTAATATAATTCAATATATTATATTTGGTCGGATAACAAAAGCTCTTGAAGTCTACCTGTACAATACAGGAAGTTCTTTGTAAGAATAAAGACTGCAAAAGAGTTTCTGTCTTGGTTCCTATTTCTAACCTCTCAGTATGCAGGCTCTTAAGAAGGAAAGGGGGATGGAATTAATTAGATACAATTGCACTTTCCCCTTTGAAACCTTGTTTGTTCAATTACAGATAGCTTTTCCAAATTCCTATTCCTCTCACTCTATCCTTTGCCAAACTTCTTAAAAAGACAGTCTATACAAGCTGTCTCTACTTCACCACCACTCACACTTGCCACAATGTGACTTCCACTCCCAACCTCCCAGTAAAGCTTCTCTCCCAAAGATAAGCAGTGACCCAAAGCCCCCAAATCCAATAGCCTCTCCTACTTCCCGTAATCTAACTTTAGTAGCATCTGACATTATCTTCCCAATTCTCAACTGGAACATTCTTTCTTACTTTTCCTGCACTCTATTCTTGCCTCAGAAGATTTTTCTCCTCTTTATCCTCTAAGAATAGGAATTACCCAAGGTTCTGTTCTTAGTCCAATTCTTCTCACCCCAAACAAGTGTATGTAATCTTTTAAATTTTCATTCTCCCTCTGGCCCTAAACTCTTCCCATGAGCTACAGTCCCTCACTCACAACTGCTCTCTGGCCATCTCTACCTAATTTCTCAACACTTCAGAATCAATGTTCATAACTGAACTATTCTCTCCCTTCCCAAATGTCCTCAACTTCCACTCTTTCTCTGTTAAGGACACTATAATCCTCTCGGGCACCTCACTCATCTTTGACTGTTCCCTCTTCTTTGCCCTGGTGTACAAACAAGCAGCAACTACGTCGTGCCAATTTCTACTTTGAAATCTCATCTGCCACCACCTCCTTTTACAAGTGTGCTGCCTACACCATAATGACTGCTCAGGAGACCAACAGGTCACACACAGTCTATTTGTCATCACAACATCCTACCCTACACACAGCTGTCAAATATACACTCCAACCGTGTTTCCCACCAGCCTCCTTTTCACACCTTATACTTCATCTAAATAAAAACAGGAGCTGACTACTGCCCATGCCTGGATCAGTCCTACTTCCTCACCTTCTTATTCCAACACAGTCTAAGCTCAAACACACTTATTTCCTGAAGCATTCCAGGTTTGCCAATCATGAATTCATATCATTACTTTCTGCCCTAGATTATCCACATATACATGCTTTATCTCCCCCACAGACTATAAATTCAGAATGTCAACCCTTAATGCACACTTATGCAGCTTTCCAAAATACACAAGTTGGAACTCCACCCTAAAATCTCCTAGAATAAGGCCCCAAGAAAGTACATTCCAGAGTATGAATCACAAGTAATTCGGGAGCACATCACAACTGAAAAATGACTATAAGTGAAAGAGGTATCAACCTGTCTCAAGTCCCGTGGTGCCTGATACATACAGAGAGAGATTCAAATACTTCCTGAGTTCACGCATTCAGCTTTGTTCCAGACATAAAAAAACTGGGGGGAAAATCCTTGGTTCAAGCTCTCAAAATGGTATTTGTATTGCTATGTTAGAAATATTGCTGGTTGTTTAAGAAATAAGAGAAAACATCTCACGTAGCTCGGGAACTTGGGGTGAGAGAGTTTCAGACACAGAGAACAGCATGTGCTAAGGCACAAAGGCAAGAGAACAAGGGACATTTCAGGACCTAACAAGCTGTGAAGCTGGTAAAAAGAGAAGGAAGTAGATAGAGCTGGTGCTGAAACTGCAGGAAGGGAGCTTTGCCAGGTCATGCAAGGTCTCATAGGCCATGTTAAAGAATGAATTCACCTCTCAATGCCAGGCCTCACACTGATATTTTTTATTAGTATGTGCAAGAAACATGGAAATGAACATTAATACTGCCTACTGAGGTATATGAGCAATTTAAGATCAATACATCAACACTGGAGAAGGAGATATACTTTAAACTTATTCTCTAGCAAAGGTGATGGGACTTCCACAGATTCATCCATGTTCTTTTCGGCCTGTTCTGAAACAATGACATTTTGATGTATCATGTGGACACACATGTAGCCATTACATAAAAGGTACCTGGTACGGAATCAAACTACTGCAGAGGATCCCAAACCCAGTTTGCTTGACTTGATACCAGGAAAGCTCTATCATAAAATCCTAGGAAGTGAGATTACTTTGCTGCTTCTAATTCTGCTTTGGTGAATTCTGGGATAGACACGTCGGGGAAGCAGAGTTCAAGCAGGTTTACTGGCAAAATAATCTATTCCAATAATTCACCACTAAAAAGCAGTTCCAAGAGGCATAAACAGAAGCCTTTCTTAGCAGTGACCACTGGCCCCAGCAGAATTCAAGTTCAGCTTGCAGACCCTCACACATACCATCCCCCCTGCTGGGTACTTTGGTTGGTAGACTATTTTCCGTCCGATTCTCTTCCTCAGCTTTTTCTGCCTGCTCAGGTTTGGGTTCCTCTTTCTTCTCAAACTGTGGGGCTTCCTGAGGCTGAAGGTCTGAAGGAGCACCTGGTCTAGCAGACGGCGAGGAGGCTTGGGGGGTTTCCTCACTGGTTTCTGTAACATGAAGCAATCTTCAGTTAGCAACTTGGGAAACTTTGAGTTTGATGTTTAAAAAAAAAAAAGTAAAGGACAAAAATGAATCTTACCAACTCCTACTCTATCTGTCTTTTCTCCTTCTTTGTTATTTGTCTTATCGGGTTCTTTGGCTTCTTCATTATGGCTCCCTTCTGAGTCAGAGCACTCCTCCCCTTCTTCTACAGGCCGGAAGTCCATCTCCTGCTCTTCTGGAATGGGCTCTTTCTGTACTTTCTGCAGCAAGAAAATACAGCCAAAGATAAACAGCATACTTGGACTTGGTGAAAGGTCAACACCTGTCACAACATTTAAAACAAATGTCTTACCTTTAGAGAGAGGAATGCTCCAGATGAGTCGAATGTGCCCATTTCTTCTTCAGCATCCTCTAAGCACCACTCAGGCAAGCTATCCCTGTCGTCGTCTATGCTTCCACTGCCAGAGCGCACCCTTCGGTAACCCCGCTCATCATCCCGATCTCGGAAATCAAACTCGAACCTTCGCCGTCGCTCCATGTGTTCCCGCCAGCCTGCAGAACGAGGGCCATCTGGGATGAGGAGGAGGACACCAACCTTAGAAAACTTTTACAACAGTATTTGAAAAAGAAAACCATGGACAGGAATCAAAGAAGAAAACTGTAACTGACAACAAATTCAAATGGATTAACCTACTAAAGAGAAAATTAGGCAAATGAAATGAAGCTTAAAGCTCTTTATTACATACTACAACCACACACCATCACTCAGTGACAACAGTAGTTACCTTCATTAAGTACTGAGTCACACAACATACTCTAAAGCTTTTAAAGATAAATTTAAAACAAGTCACTTTTAAAGGACACGTTATTCAAAGCATATACTTTTAGTAAGCCCTAGGTATCTGAAATGCCGATCAGTCACTCAAGTGGCCTACTACAGGTCCAGACTTACAGAACTGGATTATCTTTCTATACTGAAGTCCATGCCTTCCCTTTGGCAGGTCCTGAAGCATTTTCTTTCTTCTGATGAAAATATCATTCTTTATGGGTAAGACCAGCTCCCTATGTCAATTTATAATATCAAACTCATCATGCCTATTTGCTAGTGCCAAGATCCCATTTGTAATTCTGACTACCAAAAAAAGTCATGGAATTATACCATTATATGTCATATATAGCCCACTATCCTAATTTTATAGTTTAAGAAACAAAACCTCTGACAGCAGAAGTAACTTGCAAAATGACAAAGCAGAACCAGAATCCAATTATGCCTCCTCTACTGCTTTTTTCACAGTAACATGCTGACTCTCCTTTCCCTTTTCTCTCATCTCTTAACTCTCCCTAGGGAGTTTTTATTTCCGTATAATATCCCCAGGGACATTCCTAAATCCACCCTTGCATACTACTTATTACATCTACTTTCCAAAAGAAAAAGACTGCCTAAGAATAAAAGATCTGAGTTAAAGCATCTTCTCAAAAAAAAAAAAAAAAAAAAGGCAGCGGGGGATGACAAGGATGGGGACTCTTGTTAAAATTTGAAAACGAGTCTAAAAGAGTCTTAAAAAGAGGGACAGGTTTTAATCTATTAGGATATTATATCCTTGACTGCTTTCTCTGTGGGAGATACACAGAAAAAAATGAGGACAAAGTTAAATGTTATTACTACTGAGGCCCAATTTGCTAAAACCAGCGATCTAAAGCTCAAACTGAAAACCAAAGGGCAAAGTGTTAAAACTTCAAATACAGGTAGCATCTTATAAGCCACTTACAAAATGGTAAGAAAACACTATTTTCCACTCCCCAAACTTTACTTACAACAACAAAACACTATTTACTATTTCTATGAAAACTAAGGAATTTTATACCCAGATTGCCTAAATGTAAATGTACAGTCATTATCCCAAAGAAGTATTCATGATCAAACATTGACTCCAAAGTACTCTGTCTGCTACTCTCCTTTCTAAGTATGCACCGTGATAGGAATCTGTCCTTCTAGGCATCTGGCTCATGTTTCCCTAAGTTTCCCAAGTTCACCTCCCAGAGTGGGTAGTTTAGCGTCCTTAATGCTCCCAACTCCATTCTACACAGCTGTGAGCTGCACTTTAATAAAAGTATATCCCATAATTTTTTTTGTCTTACAATAATTAATGAAACTTTATTCATGAAACTAAATGTAGCAGGCAAGGTACATCTATAGCTCATTAAGACTGACCACTGCTTTGCAGAACTTACGTTAGAACTAAAGTTTTATGCTATTTTCATAAGTCAAAATCATTATTTAAAATTTTAATCAAATCCTAATAAAAGATTACTAAAACATTAAGAGTAATTGATAACAGATATAATCAGGCTCAATTTTTAATATGCTGCACTGACAAAGTAGATGGTATTCTTTTTAAAAATGCATGTTTACAGTGTTTTTTCAGCCCCATATGTCTTTATATCTCTCAAACTGTCTTTTCAAATATATGGATAAAAAATTCTGGAAAACCGTCAAGCTGATGACAAATAAAACTGACATGAAAACTTTTAACTTGCTTTAATAGAATCAACATCAGACGTTTGAGCTCAGAAACACTGTTCATCTTCCAAAACATTCACCTTGTTTGTTTTTGATCAGCTGGAATTTTTCTTCTTGCTCAGCCCAGATCCTGTCCATTCTTTCACTGAATGCTTGTTGGGAACATAGTCTACAAACCCTTCTGCTTACAGGGAAGCTCAGCACAAAATGCCATGATGCCTTGAAGAGAACTGCAGCACTTGGTTGCCCAGGACACAGACTATGAGAACTGCCTAGACAACTGTGATGTAAACAATGCCCACTAATGACAGAAAACTCGCTCAAGAGGCAGCCAGGAGGAGCTGGGGTAAAACCACTGTAACTCTATCCAAGATTAACTTCACTAAGTTTCCACCTACCCACAACTCCATAAAGCACCCTGAATGCCTGTTACAATGTTCACTCAGACTGAGACTAACGGTTTGCTAATAAGTTGATTTTAAAAAGCAAATGAAAACAGTTTACATTATAACTTCCTCAACTAAAGTAAGCTTCCTTGGCATACAGTCAATAGATAAATATGTCAATAGATAAATACTATGCACATGCAATTCAAAAGACATGTACACACACTCTTTGTGTGCTTCAGTTCTGCATGACCCCAAGATTCAAACTACAGTGGCATCTGATTATCATGAGGCATGGAATCAGCACTTTGGTAGGGGACGAACTTTGACATAAAGCACCAGTGTCTTCAATTACCAGCATATCTAATGTCGGGGAAGAACAGTTTGAAGCATTCTTAAGAGTCAAACAGAAGAACTTACAAAACCACTCATCACTACTATTCTCTCTCCTTTTTCTAAAGTTAGAGGGACAAAAGAATGAACTTGTGATTATGTTCTTGACCTGGGTTTCAAGTTTATTCTTCAAATAAGCAGAAATCACATTTTCAGAACCAAAAAAAAAGTGGAAGAATAAATCCTTTCTTATGCATAAAAAAAAACATTTTAGGGGGAGCATATATTCCTAACTAAGCATAAAATTATACATTTATAAGAATAAAGCATGCTGAAAAAAGATTCAAAGATTTAGAAAAACCAAATGAAATCCTCATTTTTGCAGTTAAGGGCAGGTGCTTCCCATTAACCACACTGACCCAGAAAAATAAAAGTGATTTTAATCAACTGAATAAATGTGGAAAATTTTTATGTTAAAATTTTCTGTAGTAACAAGACTGAGGGTAATGACATAAATATGACTCTTTTCTTTTCTTTTTTTTTTTCATTTTCTGTACTGGTTTATGTTTTCTGCTGAATCCTTAACAATTTCCACCAAATCCCCACTTATTTTGGTCCCTGCTTGCTTTTACTCTTCTTACCAGGACTGTGAGGCCGCCACCTCTCTCCATCCCTTCTTGACCCTGCTAGTCGCCAACCTCCATCTTCATCTTCTCCATTCTGTTCCTCTCTAAAAATACGCCAATTTTCACTTTCTGATCGTATGAATTCATGCTTTCTTCCCACTGATGTTGGCCCACCTTCCTCAAAATTTGGTCTCCCTGTAAAGAAAATGAGTAAACATAAGCCTCAGCCAGCAAGGATTTTGAAAACAGACTTGACTGCTCAAATCAAGCTTTTTAGCAATGTTCAGGAAGTATAAATGAAGTAACTGTGGATATATGCATATGTTATTAGACACACTTCTTAAAGCTGATTGTTCATAGGCTGGGCATTATTTTTTTAAACAAAAATAATATGTGCATTCTAAAAAAGGGCATGCAATGAAAAGTGAATCAACCCCCTGCCACACACACACACACACAGTTTCACTCCCCAGAAGTAACCACCATCAACAGTTTCTTAGAAAGCCTTCCAAAAACTGTCCCTGGCTATACTTATGTATGTATATACAACAGATCCTTCATTCACACTCACATAACACTACCCTCACAGTGTTATATGTTGTTTTGTACCCTTGCTGTTTTCACTTGGCAATGCTTCTGTCCAGCAGATACTTCTTTATTTTTTCTTTTTTAAGCCATACAATATTTTTAACTATATAATTTACTAAAATCAACTTGATTTGACCAACTTCTACTGGTGATTCTGCCCAAATAGGGTATCTGTAAATTTCAACATCTCTTTTATCCAAAACAGATTGTAAAGTCAAAAGTAGAGACTACAAGCTCTAATTTTTCATTTACTCTAGCACCTAGTACATTATAGGTATACAACAAATTGCTTTTGAACAGAATTCAAAGCTAAGCTATGTCTAACCTGATACAACTCAAGAGTTATCAGATTAACAGTAAAAGAGAACCTGGTACACCAAGTAAACTAAATTGGTACTTTCAAAGCACAAGAGAATTCTAAACCATGCAAACAAATTCTTTAGTTACCATCCCACATGTGCTAATATATACAATTCATAACATTATACAAAATCTCACATTAAAGTATGGAGTTGAATATCCAAAACATACACTGATGTCCTCGGTTTCTAACGATAAAAGTTACATATTCCCCCAGTGACAACCTCAATTCTTTTCATTAAATCATACTAAAAATGAAAAGAAAATTGAACAGTAGCGTTTGAAAATGATGAGGAAATTCTAATTTCTGGTCATTCTTATATTCCATTATTCTGTTTCACATGTATTCCACATCCTGTTCACCCAAACAGTTGTTAGTTGTTAGCTTGTTAACAGGTATTATCTATTACCAGATAAAGTATCTTAGAATGGGGGGTACGATTATTTGCTGAGCAAAATACTCTTATTATGGCAGGCATCCTCTAAGATTGCCCTCAACAATCCCTGCCTCTGGCCTTTGTGTAATCCCCTCACCTTAAGTCTAAGCAGGACTTATTGGCTTGCCCCTAATAAACAGAGCACAGCAGAAGTGATGAGATATCACTTCTCTTAAGTTAAAAACTTCCATCTCGGATGCTCTCTCTGAGGAAATCCAGCTGCCCTGTTGTGAGGCAGCCCTGTGGAGAAGCCCACATGGCAAAGACCTGAAGCCTGCCAACAGCCACATGAGTAAGCTTGGAAGTGGATCCAACCCCAGTTGAGCCCTGAGATGACTGCAGGCCTGGCTGACACCATGACCACAGCCTCATGAGAGACCCAGGCCACCTAGCTAAGCTGCTCCTTCCTGGCCCACAGAAACTGAGATAATAAATGTCTGCTGATTTTGGCCACTAAGTTTAGGGTAACTTGCTACACAGCCATAGATAATAAAAACGGTCATTTAACTGATTTAATCTTCATGGCAATCCTCAGTATGAGATTATGTTTTCCCATTTTACAGCTGAGAATACTGAGGCTTAAAAACATAACTCAGGAGATTGTCCAAAATCACATACCACTATTTAAACAGTATAGACAGGATTCAAATGTTAATCTTCTGAATTATTTAACAAATATATTTTGCACACTAAGTATCAAGTTTTATGAATTCAAGTATAGATACATTCCATGTCTGCCGTTGGGTTAGAAGATCTTCTAGGCTCTGTTGCTCAGAACAAGAGGGGACAAGCCATTTTAGAAAGCCCACATTCATTATATGACTTGATGAAAAATGTAGCTAGCTATACTTAAAAAAGAAAAACAAATTTAAAACAAAGAAATTCCTGATATGTACAAATTGATAAATGATGGGAAATGATTTTTAACCTATGTAATCATTCAGTCATAAGTAATACGTGCCAGGTATACTGAGTATTCAATCATGTGATGGAGGAGCTGGTCAAAACACTCATTTTCATCTACTTTTATGCTAAGCCTTTGAGACGTAATCAATGTACCAAAATAAGCAAAAATAAACAAAACACCACTAATGGCAAAATGCTTTTAACTCATCAAAAACTGATCATTATGTTTTCTAACAGATAATGAGCTGCAAAAAAGTTAAAGATATTAAAAATAAAAACACTAGTAATCCTTCAATCTTAGAAATATCACTCTTACCTGTGGTCAGCTTTTACACAACCTTTCTTTTTTAATGTAGTTTCAATCAGTGCACCTACTATTTTGTAATCTACTTTTCACCTAAATAGCAAATACTTCTCGGTGATTACACGTTACTAACAATGTAAACAGGTACCTACCAGGTACACCTTGCTGCTGTAACATAATCTGCTAGTTATTCCCCACTGGACATCTACTTCAAAACTAATTTTTTGAGAACTACAAATAATGAGGCAAGAAGTATCTGTGTGCGTATGTTTTGCTTTTTTGAACTATTTCTTCCAAAAAACTTCAAAGAGTAAAATTACTAGGTCAAATGACAGATTTCTCTCTTCCTCAAAAAAAGGATAAAACCAACAGACCACTTTAGATGATCAAAACTAAGTGCTGCTATCCTTCTGAAGCTTTTTTACTTTAACAGTAGTAAATGGTATAATAATGTGGCTCAATATGAATTTTTCATATCAAGTATTTTTCATATGATTTGCTGACTTTATTTCCCTTTACGTGAATAATTTGTGTTTTTTTCTAAACTAATAGCTTCTTTAACCTTCTTAACTGTCAAATCCTACATATACTTTTCACAGTAGTACCTAAGAATAAGAAAAATATAAAGGACAGGATAGGGTAAAAACAGGGAAACTACAGGAAGAAAAAAATCTGACTTTCATGCTTACTGGAAACTATCTTGTAATTCACAACCTGTTGGAAATACCATACCACATTAAGACTGAATGACCACTTATGCCATTCCCTTATGAAGATCATGGAGTCAAAGACCTGATTTTAAACTGCAGCTCCAATTCTGATCTATACACCTAAAACAAAAGAACAGCCCATTCCTAATGTGAAAGAGGGTGTGTGTGTGTGTGCGCGCGCGCGCACTGAGGCAGTCACCTGAATTTACATGAACACTAGCCCATTCCAGTTCAAAAATTCTACGACAAAGGAGTTCAGATTTTGTTACCAAGTGCCTATTTCTACAAAATAGTTCCTAAAAACTGCAATATACTTTTTCTTTTTAACATCTGCATTTTAATTTTTTTAACTTTTTTTAATGAGTTATAGTCATTTTACAATGTTGTGTCAAATTCCAGTGCAATACACTTTTTGACATATCAAATAACAAATAACTGAAATAGAAAGATCTAGGTGACAATTTCTCTGGTAAACCAAGGAAAACCAGAATAATACAATTCTGACATGCCAAAATATCCCCTAAGTGCAAAGTAGGGAGAGTTTTGCCTTCAGGGGTCACTGTCAATTTTCATAAGAGAAGGGTGAAAAGGAGTCAAGAATTTTTAAATGGACTACACTCATTTCCTCCCCCTACCTTTAAGAAAACTTATTGAAGTATAACATTCTTATCAAAAAGTACACAAATCACAAACATACAACTCAAGAGTTTTCATAAAGCAAATATATCCATCTATCTACTACTTAAGATTATTAAAAAAATAATTATCAGGACCTCTCAAAAGTCTTCACGTCCTCCCAATCAACTTTTCCCAAGGTAAACACCATCCCGACTTTTATCCCCAAAGATTAGTCTTGCCCACTTTCAAGCTTTTTGTATAAATGGAATATTCGTTTATGTCTGACTTTTTTCGTTGAACATTACAGGAAATTCATCTGCACTGTTACAGAGAACAGAAGCTTGTTCTTCTGCACTGCTATACAGGATTTCATTGTACGAACAGACCCACAATGTATTATTCTACTACTGATATAGCTTGTTTCTAGTTCCTGCTATTATAAATTGTGCTACTAGAAACAGTGTTGGACACGAAATTTGGAGAGATATGCTTGCTATTTACCTACGAGTAAAACTGCTAGGTCATAAGGTATATTCAACTTTAGTAAATACTACCAAATATTTCCCAGAGAATAAGTACTACTTTTAACATTTTTTGCTTGTTTACTCAATCTTCTAGCACACATTAATATGAGTGCTTCCTCTATGAACAAATACAATTAAAGACACAGAATCAAAAATAAAGAAGAAACTTACAGCACCCACCCTCCAGGTCCACAGTCCAGGAACACACATGTAAACAAATGACTTGATACATTATAGTCCACAAAACACATCAATACATCTCATCTAATCCTCATAATAACAACAAGGGTTGAGTCAGAATTATCATCTCTATTGTTCCTGTGAGGAAAGGGATACCTGTAGGGGGATCTCCCACAGTCACACAGCTGAGTAGTGAAAAAATCAAACAGAACACAGGTGTTCAAAATCCTAATCCAGGGCTTACTCACAAATTGAACGCATCAGAAGTAGCCAGAAATCCTAGAAAAACTATAGTAGAAAAAGGAAGATCTAAATCTAAGTCTAACAAGCTTTAAAAAGGCAGTAGACATTATCATGCAAAGAAGAGTCTGGGGACAGAGACTGACAACATTTCTAAATGGAACTAAATTTGCTATTTTCCAGCAGATAAACAATGTCAAATGTGTACCCCTGAAAAAAACGTTAAGATCAACTTCTACAATATGAAAATTATACTCCAGAAATTATTTTGAGGGGAAAAAATGACAAGTACCATCTAATAAAATACATGTTTCCAATTACTACTAATATAACCTACAATTATAGTTATGCCAGAATTACTCTAAAACATTAAAATAAATCCACTATATTCTAAATGATTACAGCATCTCTGTATTTGTGTAACTCAGGGGGAGTAGGGGTGTCAAAGAAAACGTCAATTGTACAATGAGTTTAAAAAATAAATACATATTTGTGTATTACCGATATAATTTTAAATAAATGATAAACACTAAAGTTGTTCATGGGCAACCTGTAAGATATTTAAAGTTCCTTTAATGTCTAAAAATTATAGGATTATTCCACAGTGACCAGGGCTAAAATCAGTGAGGGACACCCACACGACCTTTCTCAGCACTTAAAAATCAAAGTCTTCCTCTTTCTGTAACATCAGCAATATGACAAAGTTCAGTAACCAAATGTTTTAGTTGACTTAAAAATAAATATTTTACCAGATTAGTTTGTAAACAAGATGATTTAAAGGTAAACATAATTGCATAATTTACAAATTAATGCCTGAACTGAATATCCCTAACCTATAGTCAATGAATGAGCTTGGGGGCTATGAATCCTTAAACTGGAAGCATGCATTATGTTGGTATGCTTTTTTCTTTTTTAAGGGAGAAGGATTTAATGTTTTTGCCAGGGTCTTAAAGGCATCTATGACCTTCAAAAGGTTAAAAAAACACAAATTTAAAATGTTGTTTTCTGTTCAATACTGCAAACATGACCATATTGCAAACTGTACTATCTGTATAATACCTTTTATATTCTTACATCAACAGTTCCTCAAGATGTATAAAAGATGCTAAAAATACAACTGTACTACATACATATTTTCCCAATGGCAATAAATACTTGGTTGTTTCCACCTTAATGTATTAAGTCTAAGTAGGACTCTTCTAAAAGTTAAATTAAATTAAAATGCAGTATTGGTTTTAGTCTGGTCTAATTGAGTGGACTTCCTAAGGAGAAAGAGCAGTAAAAGGGCACCTGTGTGCATGTTTGACTTACAGCCAGAAATAGTGTTTATGGAAAACTTCAGATGGAGCAAAGAGGCACTCAGCCAACAAAATCTACAGCTGTGAGACTTGGAACTTACAAGTGCCCAAACTCCAAAAGCAAAAGTGGAATTATGGGACAGACTTTGAAGCTTGTTTATGTGCAAATTTTTCTAGCAAGTAACTTTGTATTCCTCTATTCAGATATATATTCTCTGATTAACACTAAAAATATTTTCTAATACCAGAGAAAACAGTGAAAGGGAATCCCATCCAGGTATTGATATTTATTTTTCCCCCAATTGTAAACAAAACTCAGGGTAACTAGGATGGAGCAGTTTAAATTCTATATCCAGAGATTTGCAACTGTTCACCTGTCCTAACCCTTAAGGGGGTAACAATTTGCTCCACTGGTTAACATGGGTCCTGAAAACACAGCACTTCCTGGGTGGAAGGGAGAGCTGGAGGAGCTGTAGTGTATCATACTCTCTGAAAAAGCACCTCATGTAGTTTGAATACACCCCATTTCCCCATAACCCTTATGCTCAGTCATCTGCTGGTATATACCCAGACGCTGCCTGAAATCTCTGGGAAAATGATCAGCAGAGGGCTTGAATGCAGAACTGGAAAGAAAGAGACTAGGCATCTTCTAAAGAAAGCTAAGTACACTATGTAAGAAAGAGCACCGCAAAACACAGCTAAAGTTTAAAAACTGTGAGATTATCTATGTGCATAGGCAAGACACTGCACTTCAAGTAAAGGTTTTGTTGTTTTCAAGTACAATGTGGTACAGTTATGGATCATATATGGAATTGCATCAGCCCCAAAGAAAAGCAAACAACTTACGGACAGAGAATTTAATTTAATAAAGAATAATGTACCTGGTCTTGGCATCTTTCTTAACTATTGTAATTCTGAATAAAAATCAATCAATCAATGAACAGATACCTGGCATCTGTGTTCACTCATAGAATACTGTAGAGGCAACTCCAATGGAAACCACTATTTCTGCTTAGATGGGAGGGCCCATGTATTTTAGGATGAAGTTGGTGTATCATCTGTGCCAATATCAATTTCATCTCAGCTAACCTGGCAAGCTTAACCAGAAATGAATTTAACTGCTCAGGCTATTACAATGGGAGTGCTCTGTTCCTAAGGAGGGATGCCAGAACTGGTCCACAACATCCCTTCAGTTACCAATTAGGAATCAGCATCTACAGACCATTGAAGACTTCAAAGTGTAACACCCAGAAACCAGAATACTTCACTGGAGATATTTCTTTCTTGACAATCATCTTGCTAAATCATTTCTGCCTCAGTATATTCTGAAATGGAGTATATCATGAAAGAGACTTCTAAGTTCGGTAAAACTTTTCACTATCTTGCTTACTATAATGTCTATTCAAGACAGATGGCAGATACACTTAAGTACTGCTTTCGGAAAGGCAGTGTTACACTATATTTACTCTGGCTTCCCTCTCCCACCCCCAATCAGTTAATTGGTAATTGATATAAAGTACAATTCCTACCAGAACATGCAGGGAAGGTGCATCATATCATAAGTCCCTCCTTCATGTTTCACCTTCTCTAGTTCTGAGGGTCAAAGTTTCCAATGCTGTGTCTGAACTTGTATTGAAATGTTTGGCATTAATAAAACAAAGAAGGAATTAATATCTTTTTTAATTGCGGGGGGAGAAGGAATCTACAAAGGCGGATTTCACTTTCTAAGTAGCATTATATTGGTCAACATTAATAATTTTCCCAGCAGGCCTTCCATGATTTTACTTTGAACAATCACAGCCTTTGTTTCTCAGATCCTCTTACATGTGACATTTGATCAAAGCTTTAGAATCAGCAGCTAACGAAGGTGGAGAAAAGCACTGCTCCAGTAAGGCATTACACAAAGCCATCCCACGGCTCATTTAGAAGTTGCTACAAGCTGGATCACAGACATTTTTCAGCTAAACATTATTTAGATGTTAAATTAAAATTTCTATACCCTGAACACTATGTTTCATTGCATGTCATCATACGTCTCCTCAGGGAAACAACCCCTAAACATCACTAAAGCATGACTTAAGAAAATTCTTCATTTTTTCACACAGGTGTGTTTTTTAAAGATAAGCACAAGGTACCAAACAATTAAATTTATTCTTATTCAAGATCTCTGCACATAGCCTTTAGAAAATAAAATTAAAGTCTTCTTCCTTGCCCCTCCAAAAAGATTTCAGGTTAACTAAATTACCTGAATTACTAGTTCCAGAATCAGTGGTAGCCATTCTGCTGAGACGGGATATGAAACGAAAACTAGTAAAATCAGTTCATTAATTTATACCTATAAGTCCTTATCCAAGGAAAATATTCCCCAAAGAAATGGAGGAAAAAAAGATTAGTAAAGGAAATATCTCACACTTCAACATGCTATATAAGGAAAAGACGGCTGAAAGGAAATCTTGCAGGGAATTTTATCCCTTTGAACTTTTAAATAAACTCTTAAGTAAGATTATGCAAACTTACTAAAGACCGGTCCTGATTAGAGGGAAAAAATGCACCCCTTCTCCAAGTCAGTTCTGGAGGCTTTCTCCAGAGTTGTTAAGGTTTGTGTTGGGTGAAGAAAGACCTCCTAACAAACCAGCATTCTTTTCCACATGATCAGAGCTAATTGGCCCCCCTGCAGACTAAGTGACCAATCACATCAGCTTCAGCTGAAACCAGCCCCCACGACATTATAAACAGAGGAATGTGAACTGCAAACCCAGTCCAAGAAGAGAAACTACAAACTGCACTTGTAGATTAAAATTACCTCATCAAAAAGACAGACTCTGAAAGCTTCCTCAAGACATACCTGTGTATATAGGCTGACCCAGCAAAATAACTGGTGAGTAGATGAAATAATATTCAATCTTATTTCTTTCCTTAAGGGGAACAGAGGAAAAAATTGACTGACAAATAGGGATGAAGTCAGATATTGCCAATAGAGTTTTAAAACAAAGATATTACCTACAGAGTCATATGTCAAGGCTCTTTATTCTTTTTCCTTGAATTTTAAAAACAGAATAATAGTCCTACTGAAAGTATTACTGGAAAATTTCTTCTTAAATGTTTTAATAGATGTATACTAATTCTCTTTTATAACAGAAGAATGAGAAGTGAAAGGCCCTAGAAAAAATTCAATGGCTTCTTAAAAAAATGTATCTTTTTCTTTTGGAAGGGACTGAAAAAACCCAAAATAAGCATACAGAAACAAATGACCCCCCCTAAAAATCACTTTGCCTTTTCATTTTTTTAATTCATGGTAAAAGTGATGAGTGTCCTAATTTCCTTTTAAGCATGAAATTATTACTGAAGCTAGATGCTTCTACAAATAAGAAATTAAAATATAGAAGAATCTCTGAGCTTATATAATAGAACCAACAGTTTGCCCTCATTATGGAGGGGAGGAGAGATGATTATGACTCTGTCTACAGTCTTTACTCCAAACATGAACACACAGTAATGCTGTAATTACTTAACATTTGTAGTTATAGCTTATATCTTAACTGTTTGATACGAACTAATATGCTACTACAACATGATAATAAGACATAATTTTAAGTGCTACAACCTAACGAGTAGAATGAATCCATTATTCTGATGACCAATGAAGCAGCCAAACTATCATTTTTATAAAGTACTATTTTTTCCACCAAACAGTTTATAAATGGGCAAATATTTTATAGCCCGGGTTTTTCCATGTATTTATTTAGTTGCAAGAAAAAAAAAATGTAAAAGTCTAGAGCAAGAGTGCTACCAAAGCTGTAGGTAAGAAGTAACAATCCTAAAAGGGCCCAAATGAGAATAACTAATTTTCATTAGCTAAAGTATGTATACAAAACTATCTTCCCAGGTAATGAATTTTAGAACTTAATGAAGGAGGTTAAAAATCAAGTAGAATCATGGACCTTCCCCCCTGCCAAATTATTGTGACATAATAAGTAATCAGTGGTTTCCTAAGTGGAACACCACCAGTGTACACGTCCATGATTGGCATTTTCACATAGGCAAGGATGCAAGAAACAACAAAGGTCAAAGCTGTGGACAACGCAGAACCACACAGTGGTTCACAAACTTAATGAAGGCAGCCAACTACCTTTTATTGCTATATCCTCCTTTGAGTGTCAGAACGTCTTTTATAAAATTATGATGATAGTATTATATTTTTAAAATTATTTTCTCACCTGGCAAAAAACAAAGCTGGCAATGCTTTATAAGAACTCTTCTCTCCCCATTTTATTTTAACTCTACTGCTCTGTAGAATCCAAGACTAGACTGCAATAATTCTAAATGTACTAATCTTCAAATCTTGCAAGATGTCTTCCTTAACTGAAAATATATTTCTTGCCTACAATCATAGGTCTTAACATAAGCATTCCTGAAGAACAAATATTCTGTAGGGGCTCTTGAACAAAACTAGTTATATGGAACACTGGATTATTCACAAAGGCTAACCAGGATCAAAATGTCTATTTTTCCGGCAATACAGCTCTGACTCTGGACTCAGAAGGGATTCACCACCACTTACTACTCCTGTGATCTTAGGATACTCATTGTGCCTCAGTTTCATTATCTGTAAAATGGGCAATGATAGTACTTATTGCTGGGAAAGTTAAGAAATATTATTAATACCAATAAAGCAACTAATACTTACTAAGAAGTTACTCTGTGCTGGCATTACTATTGGCTTCACATGAATCAATATACATGAGGTGTTTGGTATGATTCCTGGCACATAATAAACAATACGTATTAATTAGCTAATATTATTAATCCTTACTGGCATAAAAATCATGTATAAAGTTAACAATGATTAAAGTGGATACTTGAGACATTTATGAGGATAGAAAGAGCATCTACTAAAGGTGCTAAAAATCTAGCTGTCAAAGACTGTTCTGTGAATGCAGTATCAATCATTCTGGGGAAGACTTTTATCTCAAACTCTCTGAATAGACAGCTTCTTGTAGTTAAAACAAACAAACAAACAAAACCCAACTGTGAAGTTAGCTAGACTTGGAAAATAATCCAAATAATCCAAGGCCCCCATCTGCCTTGTATAAATTTCTTTCACTGCCTGATCCTCAGTGATCTTATCTGAAAAATGGGATAATGTCTATCTCACTGAGATACAAAAGAATTGGGACAATGCAATATGAAGGCACCTAGCACAGTGCCTATGAATATTTTGTTGTTGTTGTTATAATTTCCAAAAGGGCAGAGATCAGGTCTTATAAAACACCAAAAAAGTCTAGCAAAATGAGTCATTAAATAGTTGTGCCAAGAAAAAAAAAACAAACCTCTAAATAAAATGATAATGACATCTTGTTAGGATAATAAATTATAAAACATTAATGCTCTAATTTTTTTAAATTTATAATATGAAACTGAAACAGCCATCTAATCTAAATAAATTTAACAATCATCCCTGTGTTCCATCGGTAACTCAAATCTGAAGAAAATACAAAAGAATGTCTCTAAAATCACCAATAAATGTTAAATTAGCCTTAGAACAAAAGGAAAAGTATATACCCAGCTAGCCAATGTCCGATTCCAACAACACAGGAAGGCAGTCTCCAAAGCCTCAAAGTCCCTAGACGTGAGAGGATCCAGCAAATTCAAGCAACAACTTTAGTTCCATGTGCCTCTGGTCCCCTTCTTAAGCCATCACCGTAGCTCAACAGGTAGGAAGGGGATGGACAGTCAACACTTCCAGGGCATCTACTGCTGAAGGAAGAAGCAACTAAGAAAAGAGTCAACTATGAACTCCTAGTACTTGACTATGGCAAAGAAGAGAGGAGCACTCGAGGGAAACAAAGCTGCATTTCCCATTCTGTTCTTGGTTACTTCTGCATAAGTCTTTGACACCTTTGTTAGGTGTCCACGCAAGGATGGTCATATGGAAAGCATATATTAGATTTCTACTCACCACACAGAGAAAAGTATAAACACAGATGAAAACTGTTTATAGCTAAAAACTAATTTCACTAATTATGTTTTAAAAACTGTCATTTGATGTCTTAATTATTTTAGTTCATTAAACTCAAACCTTTTTCTTCTGGTTCATTTACTTTCAAAATTAATATTATCTAGGAATCTCTACCTGGAATTTCTTATTTTGCCAAGAAAATAACTCTCTCTCCACCCCACAATCTAACCAGAACCTACAATATTTAAAAGGGAGGCAATCCATCAGCCATGGAAGGAAAGACTACATGAAAATGGCCACAAAGTAAAAAAAAAACAAATAAAACTTAATCATAAATTTTCAACAGCCTAATTATAAAGCGTACATTAGGACTATGGATCTGTAAATGCTTAGTCTTATCCTAGCACTAAGTCTGGCTTCAAAACACTTTCAGACAATTTAACACCACACTTCTAAATAATTTCTATTTATTTATACAGAGGAACACATATTTAACATTCCTTTTAATTATGAGTTATTCACAAATTATTATTTAATTATGAAAAGTAATTATTTACACATAATGTTTAGTCAGATCAATACATACTTGAAGCCCGGACTTGTACAAGACAGATATAGGAGTGTTAAAAAAGACATGAATCCCAATCCCAAATCTCAGGGATTTGTTAAAATGTCAAACAATATTTTAACAGTCACTAAAGGAAACAATAAGAGATATCCTTACGGCAACTCATGATTAGCTATGAAATGAATGACTTAGTCAGTAAATGCCCATTTATGTAAAGAGAAAAGAGCGAGCTATCAGACTGGGAAAGCCTGCCTAGTAGTCAGGGAAGCATTCCAAAGAAATTACAAAGCAAATAAGGTCTCAGAATTTATTAACATGAACTGTAATACAGTTAAGGGTTTACTAATTTACCCTTGATTTCAGAGAACTACAGCCTGAGATGGATGGCAGTAATTGCAAAGTTATTGCTCCTCTCCTAACTCAGAGATACCGGAGAATGGTCACCAAGGATGGCCATAGCACACTTCAAATGGATGGCGCTCAAAGAGGTCTTGCATATCTTCGAGACGCTTGGGGAATCCTAATGGACATGCGCTGGCGCTGGATGATGTTGGTTTTTTCTGCTTCTTTTGTTGTCCACTGGCTTGTCTTTGCAGTGCTCTGGTATGTTCTAGCTGAGATGAATGGTGATCTGGAACTAGATCATGATGCCCCACCTGAAAACCACACTATCTGTGTCAAGTACATCACCAGTTTCACAGCTGCCTTCTCCTTCTCCCTGGAGACACAACTCACAATTGGTTATGGGACCATGTTCCCCAGTGGTGACTGTCCAAGTGCAATCGCCCTACTTGCCATACAAATGCTCCTAGGCCTCATGCTAGAGGCTTTTATCACAGGTAATTGTTTTTGTTCTTTAAAAAATGCATGAATGTTTTGGAAAGGGTATAGTCAGTTATAAGCAACTGTATTATAGAATAACTTATTTGCATTATTACAGGTAATGCCTGAGATTGAAAAGAGCCCAGGATCAAACAATAGGAGAAATTTTAAGAAACCTGACTCTACACTTAAGTTTTACCTATTGAAACTTAAGAAAAAAGGGATCATTATGACACTAGCCAAAAAAAAAAATTAACAAAAAGGCTAAAAGGAGTTTTTCAGAAAAGCTAAATATTTTGTTAAATAAGTGAATAAATACGTTCAATGTATATTTTGACAGTCATTTTACCCAACAGAGGAATTTGACTTTTTCTTTTTTTAAAAAACCTTTACTGGACTAGAATTTTCTCCTCTGACTTCATCTTTTCAACATTTACTCAATACTAGTGAGCCCAGAGCAGCACAGTCAGCATTGTATGTTGGAGTGTAAGTATACACATCCTCAGGAAAATGCACTGGAAATACGGCCAATAGATTATGAAATTCTGCTGATAAACCTGGCAGCACATAAGACTCTTTCCTCTAATAAAGTAGGGCTAGTGATATACACAATAAAAGAAAAAAAGAAAAAACCTTGTTTTAACACCCTACCCTGTAATAATCTGAGAGGGTAAGCAATGGGCTATGTATTTTAACAGTGATCTGGAATAAAGCCCTAGGGTGCTATCAACTGGCTCTACAACCAGAGGCATGTTGTCACCTAACCTTTCTTTACAAGAGCTCTTACGCTGGGTCAGTCATTTGATAAAATTTAAGGCTCTGTGAACTTAGGAAAAACTTAGGTCTTTTTTATCCTAACTTCTAATTGAAATTTGGCATTTCCGTTAATTACAAATATAGGCAACAACAATAGCATCAGCAATACCTGTAACTCTGACACAAATAGAAATCAGGTATTTTCATATCACACTACACTACTTCAAAATTACAGTACTAAACCCACCACTGTATTGTTATTTAATGCATTAAAAAAGCACATATACTGGTACATATTACAATTTTTTAAACGTTCAACTGGATTTCAACATATTTGGTTTCCGTATTTTATTTTTATGCATTTAAAGAATAATTCTGATAAGAGGTCCACAGACCTCACCAGTTTGCCAACAACAATTGTGGCGCAAAAGTAGTTAAGAAACCCTGATCTACCAGCTGCTTGGGGGAGGAGGGGGCAGTTGACAGGTACACTGAAATCACCTTAGTGCTAGAGCCTTCTTTTAAAAAAAAGTTTGTACAAATTTCAAAGTTGAAAATTCTTCAATATATCACTCATTCTACTGGTCTCCTCCCTACCTACCCCAAATCATTCCACTCTGAATCTAATCTCTATTTCAATTTGAAGTAATCTGGTTGCAACTAAACTGAATTTATTTTGTTACATTTGTTTAAAAGCAGGGCCAGGAATACAGGGAATGACCACTCTTTGACTTCATAACAAACTAGATTAAAGCTTTCTATTTCCATATAACAAAAATTAATTTTGCTTACCCATTTTGAAATCATAGTTTTAAAATGAGAATGCATGTCCATTTTGAAAAATTCTTCAGAATAATGAGAAATTAACAATGAATTCAATTCCTGACTCATCTGGAAGGTATGACACCAAGAAATGTGTAACCATTTGCTATACCCTACTCATTCAGAAAAGGTACTGGTATTTAAAGTGTTCATTCTAAAAAAAAATTCAATGGTTTTTAATTTAGGTGCCTTTGTGGCGAAGATTGCCCGGCCAAAAAATCGAGCTTTCTCAATTCGCTTTACTGACCTAGCAGTAGTAGCTCACATAGAAGGCAAACCTAATCTTATTTTCCAAGTGGCCAACACTCGACCTAGCCCTCTAACCAGTGTTCGGGTCTCAGCTATACTCTATCAGGAAAGAGAAAACGGCGAACTCTACCAGACCAGTGTGGACTTCCACCTTGACGGCATCAGTTCTGAAGAATGCCCATTCTTTATCTTCCCATTAACCTACTATCACTCCATTATACCATCGAGTCCTCTGGCTACTCTGCTCCAGCATGAAAATCCTCCCCACTTTGAATTAGTTGTGTTCCTATCAGCAATGCAGGAAGGCACTGGAGAAATATGCCAAAGGAGGACATCCTACCTACCCTCCGAGATCATGTTACATCACTGTTTTGCATCTTTGTTGACCCGAGGTTCCAAAGGTGAATATCAAATCAAGATGGAGAATTTTGACAAGACTGTTCCTGAACTTCCAACTCCTCTAGTCTCTAAGAGCCCGAACAGGACTGACCTGGACATCCATATCAATGGACAAAGCATTGACAATTTTCAGATCTCTGAAACAGGACTGACAGAGTAAGAAGTAACCACAGCACCCTCTTTTTAATGTATTAAATATACTCAGCCAGTTATGCAGCTACTCTTCCTTCATATTTCATGCTTTCTTTTTTCAATGCTGATTACATCTCTCTGATTACATCCTGGTGATTAAGACTCCACCCATAAAAAAATGGCTGAGCTAAATAACAATACATATTGTAGAAATTTAACATTCTACAAAGCTGGCATCTGTGGTTATCTGCTGAAATCAATGGATCTGAACATAACTGATACTTACAACAACAGAAATGTTGCTGGTGAGTTTATACAGATGTGGTATGACACCAGTAATGAAGGTAAATGGACAGTGAAGTTTAACACAGCTGAACTCTAAGAAAATCAGCCATTAATTTCTCATTTTCAGCTGCAAGTTGAAGCAACAGTCTAGTTTGAAACCTAGCTCACTCCCTGGGTAGAATGATGATTTCACAATATTTAGTGAACATCTTTTAAAACTGTTATTTTTTCAAGACAACGAAGATCACTTCTTTGGTTCTTTATTTAAAAAAAAAAAACTGGGGTAAGTATGTCCCCCTCCCTTTAATTTTGAACAGCTAAGAATAAACATTCACAAGAAAACAGCAAAGAACAGACATGTACAAAACTCTACAAGCATTTGAGCATGACACCCAAACACATGCACATGTTCATATATTTGTGGCAGAAAGTGATCAGAAAGTAAGATGAGTGGCCAACTGGAAACTGTCGGGTGATATTTTGGGCAAGGAAATACAAAATAATATCTACTTTAAAGCTACCCTGCATAATAATCAAACAGTGATTTAAAAATTATAACCAACTATTATTCATCTGAATGAGTTCCAACCTAAGTAAAAACATTCCTTTCCTACTTATGATCCATTAAATGGTTTAAAAAGCCACAACAGCTCTAAATAACTCATAAATGCAAATATATTTAATTTTTGTAGATATAAAGGTTTAGATATAATTCAACTAGGAAGAAAATCTCCAATAGAAAAAGCAAAGAATAATTAGGCAAGAAAGTATTTTCAAATCCAAATTCCTGTTTCCAACTTCAAATAGTTTTTTCTATAAACACAAATGAGTGTTTATTCACCAGTAGGAGGCTGGACTAGATGAACTCTATTATTTCTTTCCAAATCTAATACTACATGAAATTATGCTTCCTCTGCTTTTTTATTTTACATACACTAAGATGAATACTTTCCCTTACCTCCAGTTTAATATACTTTTCATTTCAACTCGAAAAACTAACTGTCCTCCAACAAAACAGGAACCAAAAAACTCACCCTATCAGATTTCAAACAGATTGGTCGCTGCTCTTCTTTTCTGAAATTTCCCTTATCCAGGTTTATGTGAAAAAGTGAAAGATTAATTCTCCCTACTGGTGATGATCCACACAGGAATCATCTTTTGAAATAAATACTCGCTAGTAAAGGCAAGCGGTTGTGAACAGCAGGGCACAGCAGCGAGTCACATTTTTCTACTCTTTGACCAAAAGGAAAAGAAAATAAAGAAGAACTCTGGAGTGGTTTAAGACTGATAATAGCACAGTATATCAAGGACACAGAAACTTAATTACGGTGAACTTTTGCTGTTTGAAAATCCTAGGCATTCTTAAACACAAGCCAGAAAAATAGGGGTTTTTTTTCCCAACCCAACACTGTTGTAACACATATAGACAGCAGGAATTCCTATTTCTATATTAAAATAACAAGATTCACCTAACCTGTGAAAATAAAGTAGTACTGAAGATTTACATGGTATGTTTTTTTCCTAAGAGCTCTACATCCCTTACATAGATCACAACTACAACATTTCAGTGAAGTTGCCCAAACTGACACAATAAGGAAGTCAGCAAGATCTGCTGGGAACTGAGTCTCTACAGATGCACTATGTTGTGCAGTCTCTCAGTACTCTATTTACACAAAAACTCTGCATGTGAAAATTAGATACGACCTCCCCCACATACACTCCCCCATAAAAACTCTGTTGGTATACTAATGCTATTTAATAAACAGACAACTAAGAAATGCAGTCAGAAACTTTTGTCCAGGGGTTGAAAGTTTCTGAAAGAATTGTTCATGAATCTTTCACTTCAAAGAACCACAGCTTTTATGTTAAGGATTAAATTTTCTGCAAAGGCCCCATTATCCTTTCAGGAGAATGGCGTACCGGCAAAAAGAGAGGAGAATTTTCCTGGGAGGTGGGAATAGCAGCTCTAACTCCTGGCTGGATGGCTCACTTACCTGGGCCACCTGGGAACTCAGTGATGGTCTCTCAGATACATGATCAAGAAGCCCACACTGGAACTAACTTTAAAAGTACTTCTGGAAACCAGTACAGATAGCATGACAGTCTCAACAAACTGGAGACAAGTAGATACTAAAAATCATAAGGCCTAGTGTACAAGCCCATATTACAACTGCCAGAAGCAGCCTAATAACCAAAAACTGCTATGCCTGCTTCAAAGTATTTCACACTAAAATGCACCAAACCACACCTTTCTGTATCATCCGGATTATTCTTTAAAATTTTTAAATAATCTTTTAATTTCATACTCACAGAATCATACTATAAGATGATCACCAAAACTGATCTCCTCCTATGGAATAAACAATTTCTACAGAATAGGAATTGTAATTTGAATATTACAGGCCTTTTTCCATCTCCACATTCTCCAATAGGTGTTCACAGGGGTTAGACTCTTACTCAGATGTCTCTAATTCCACCCAT
The DNA here is from genome assembly GCF_048773025.1 of Camelus bactrianus. Taxonomy (NCBI): domain Eukaryota; kingdom Metazoa; phylum Chordata; class Mammalia; order Artiodactyla; family Camelidae; genus Camelus; species Camelus bactrianus. The sequence continues at coordinate 98,941,174 of NC_133543.1, read as the reverse complement.
TTATCTATACATTAGAAGCAAACACACGATAAGAACCATCTTTAATTAAAAAAAAAAAAACCAAATTATTCTGGAATCTTCAGTATTCAAACTGTCTTAATTTGATGTCATAAAACATCTCACACAATTGAGCAAGTGTGTCCCAACAAACTAGTTTAGCACTGCTGTTCTTGGAGAGATTAGACACAATTTGAGAATTTTTTAAAAATCTTACTATTTTCAACAAAAGTGGATTACTTTTAAAAAGAAGCTCAGAATCATTAGCACAGTTTATCCAATAACCTGAAGTGGGTATCTTATCAAAAAGCATTCAATAAAAGCCACTACAGTATATTTGTATAGATCTATGTGCAAACTGCCCTGAAAAAAAGAAAGTGAGATTATACACCAAAAAGACCATATGAATAAATCCAAAGTAAGAACATTCATAGTTTTAGCCTTTGCTCTCCGATACAAAAGCAAACATTCTAGTATTTTCCCTATTTTTTCTCACCTGTGAGATGCTATCTGTACTGGAAAAGGAGTTAATAGACTGGTTCCTAACTTGAAATTTCAATTCATAAGGTAGCCTTAATAAAGTATATATGCCTTGCAGAGAACACACAGACCTAAAAAGTTACATCAAGTAAATCCTAATGGCTGTATTCATCACTCCTGGTTTCAATGCACTGGAGTCCTCAAATAACCAAAGAATTCTAAATGCAAGCAATGCTACAACCCCATCTACTGGAGAGATGCAAGTAAGTGAGTCAACTTTTAATAAACAGATCCTTATGTGTTGGCCTTGTTAAGCATTATAATCAATGAAGTCCAGATAAAAATACTTGAAAACAGTATAAGAAAGCCTTACCTACATCTTTTCGTCCTGGTTTTTCAAAACGTCTGTCACCCCTAGAAAAGGTAAAATGAGTTTCAAACAATTTGAGAGTAACATAGATTTTCCGTCCATGACACCCACTTTCCTATCTTTTTCTTTTTTTTTAAAGTCTTTATCAAGTCTTTGTTTAAGAAAACCAGTCTTGGCGGGGAGGGTATAGCTCAGTGGTACAGCACGTGCCCAGCATGCCTGATGTCCTGGGTTCAATCCCCAGTACCTCCATTAAAAAAAAAAAACCAAAAGTTCAATAAATAAACTTAATTACCTCCCCACCCCCAGAAAAGAAAAATGAAAAAAAAAAACCAGTGTTCTCAATATTAAGAAAGATAGGTTCTGTTCACAACTATGTAAACTTCTGTATTTGCCTTTAACATCTATTTCACTTCTGTTAAGTAGATATGTATTATTTCTTCCTATCTTTTTTAAAATAGGATTTCTTTCTTTTTCAACTAATAAAACAAATACATGGTTATTGCTTAACATTTGGACACTACAGAAAAGCACAAAAATGAAAATAAATTTTTATCTATCATCTCACCTCCCAAAAGCTAGTTTCTATAGACTCAGAAATGTTATTTTTCAGATTAGGTACATTTTTAACCAAATACATGTTTTATTTTAGGTATTTGCTATACACAGTTTTATATACTGCTTTTAGAATGTGCTTTTACACATCATTAAATATTTTCAAAATCATCCTAACTTTAATGGTTATACAGTATTCTATTGTGTGGGTACTCCATTATATAAGAAACCACACTGATATTAAGGTGTTTGGCTTGTTTCCCATTGTTTTATATTATAAATATTATCACAGTGGTTATCTTTGTACATGGATCTTTGTGAAACTGCCTTCGCTCACCTTCAAAGACTTCATATAAAGTCCCAAGCAATAGAGAGAAGATGCCTCGATTAATATAACAAACAATAAATGAAAATGCTTCCCACTGAACGTTAATCAAATAGCAAATCTAATTAACTATTAAATATCCATGCTGGCACTAAAATATTACTCTATTTATCTAGAATGCTTCTTCCTTTAAATAAGGATCATTTAAACATTTCTAACATAACTGATAGTCAACAATTAACAGCATTTTTTTTATGAAAAACTGGAACTGTACAAAGAGGCTTCTCCTCTACAAAAAGCAGGAAAGAAATGTTCTTTACACCAAGATGTGGTTCCTTTAGTTACCTTTCCTCCCAGCTCTGCGACCTATGCATTTCCCGGCCACCTCCTCGACCAAACACACCCTCTACTTCATCAAAGCTTCTTTGGTAGAAACCACATTCACCTCTGCCTCTGCCTGAAAGTAAGAAAACAGAAATAATGATAGTCAGATATCAACATCTGGCACAAGTTCAACACCAAAGCTTAATCTCTAAAGTTCTAACTATATACAAAGCAGGATGTCTACATTCAAATATTTAGCAAGGCCCGCTAGGCCTTTATCAGTAAGACCGATGATGACACTGAAGTAGCTAGACCACAGGAGGATGAAAAAAACAAGTTAGAAAATGGCGTAAGAGTCCCAGTTCCAGTCCTGAACAAGAAATAGTATCAGTACTAAGCTCCTTAATAAAAAAATTCAATAGTGAAATTCTAAGATCAGTAAACCATTACTTCAAATCAAACCTATTACTGGGTTATTTTCAACAAAAATAGAAGATTTGGAGAGTATGAGAAGCAAGCAGATAAAGAACAAAAGCCATGTACAACAATTAAATTAATATCTCTAACTACAGAGAAAAGATAATTTAATAGGGTCAATGTTAAACTATCAATTTTGTGAACTAACTCCTTAAAGGATATTCCATAGCAACCAAAGGCACTCTTTCTCATTTGCCCAAGTCTTGAAGAAAAATATCAGGCAGCACCAAACGCGAACCACAGAGCCAGTAAGAATATGGGTGGGTAAGGATTTAGAGGCTCCAGTGGTTCAAGTGTAAACTGGCCTTTACTGAAGGCAATTTGGTTAGACCTATCAAAATTTGACTTAACAATATTAACTAGAACTTATCCTAATAGAAATACTTGCACAAATCTGCAAATACTGTATGTATGAAGATGTTTACTACAATAAAAAAAAAAAGAAACTTTATCAAGGATTGGCTAAATAAATTCTGATAAAACAATTCAGCAGAACACTAGAAAGCGACAGAAGATAAAGTACTGGTATCAAAAGAAATCTGCATTACTCTGTTAAATGACAAAAGCATGCCAGAGAACAATACATATAAAAAAGGGGTCCAGGTGTATAAATGATATGGCTGCATAGTTATGGCCAAGAAGGATATACATCCAATTGCTGTGTCAGGGGCAGAAGGCAGCATGCACTTTCAGCTTTATATTTTATAGTGTGAGGATTTTCCAACTAATGTACACCATTTGTATCCAACACAGGTTAGAAAACTGGAAGAGAGGGCAGGGCCAGGGATGTACTTATAAATCTTAGCCATTATCTCTAGCTCAATTTCTCCAATAGCATAAAAACACCCGAAGAAAAATGATGATGCATCCTGAATAAAAAGCATGAATGCATTCCAAAGCTAGATACAACTGAATTAAATAATTACTTCAAATATCCATGCAATATTTCCACTTCTTAGTTACAATTTATCAAGAATTGACTCAGGATACAACTGTACTTCTATATGACCTTATTATGAAATACAAAAATAACGTACAGAATTTTATGTGTGCAGTCTTGGAAATGAATACCCTCTTGACTAGTCCAAGTATCAATTTCTTCATCTGTAAAATGGAAGTGAGGACTAAGGTTGAACTGTAATAATCTTAAGTTACCTTCCAGTTGTACCAACTTAAGTCAACTTCCAATTTTGGTACTTCTATCCTTAGGAAATATGCACATTTTGTTTAAGATTCTAACACATTGTAATACAAACTGTTATATAATACTGGGGTGATCCCCTACAGTGATGATTTTTAGAGTGAAAGAAAAAGTCCCCCCTCCTTTTAAAGAACAATTTATCAAGAAAACCATTAAGTATGCAGCACCCTGAAAAAGTGTTTTATTCTGGAAACACACGAATATGAAAAACAGTCTACAATTTGTTAGAAAAACAAACAAACCACGAACAAAATATTTTCTGCCACTTATGACTAGCAATGTCACTGGTCCTCCTTGAGTCCAATGCTCTATAAGTTGGCACACAGACACAAATCAGATTCTAGAGCTTTCCAACCTATAAAATGTAAGGAACAATCTTCAAAATACAAGACCCATAATTACCTATAAATGCAATTCCCATATAAGGAGGAGCAAGTAAATACAGCATGACCAATCTTTCATAAAGCTAAATTCAAAGAACTATCCTATTGTCTGAGATTTCATCCTATTCTTTCTCCTGGAGGATTAAAATATACTTCCTTTTAATAATGATGAAGACAGTGGCTGACAGTTGTGTGGATATGCTTTATTGCTAAAAATCTTAACCAGATAAATAGAAAGGTGACAATTTCCTGTTGTTTCCCCATCTCTATTTAAATTTTACTAGTTCAGGATATTTAGAAGTCAGTTGATTTTCACATTAAAGTTTTCTCAAGTTGGAAGGAGCCAGGATAATCACCTGATGTTATTTCTGCCTGTGCCAAAAAAAAAGCTACAATTACCACTATTTATTTAACCAACAAGTTAAAATTAAGTAAAAATATAAATGAAGAAAAGAAAAACTATGGATTAAAGGTCCAATAAGACCATTAAAAAGAATCACAGCTGGGACAACGGTGTCGGAAATTTCTCAGCAAGTCAGCTCATTCATTTGACTAGTTTTATATCACTCATTCACATTAACGTTAATTAAGTTACTGCTTTCATCACAGTACCTTATCTTTTATAAATGCCCTGTTTAAATTCTGAATGTAAGAGTTCTATGTGATAACCCTATACTTCAAAGAAACCAGAAGGCAGGAAGAAGTTTATCAACCCTTCATTAGTTTATCCACAGGGAATTTTTTTAAGCCTGTTTAGAGAGACTGGTTGGTATTTGTAGCACACAACGTTGGTGGTCGCCCACGGCACAAGGAACAGCTCCTTGTGGGCCACACTTCTTAGTAAGATCTCTCAATGTCATGCCCTAAAAAAGCATTGGAGGCAAAGCTGCCTGAGTGCAGCCTCTCCTCACTGCCAGCCCACAGCAAACATGCCAGAGCCATCCCCAAAACACCATCATCCACCACCAAGCGGCACAGATGAGACAAATTCTGGACCAATGGAACCTAATTACCAATGGGACTCTAAATGGTCTGTGGACCTTCTGAAACACACACATGCTTAAAATCTCACCATCCAGTGTTCTGCTGCAGAGGTATTTCTTGTGAATCTTATAGATGATTCTAACAACTCCCCAGGTTAAAAACCACCATTTTAGAGACTGACAAATTCAGAAGGAAAGCACGTGTACAATTCGGTAATGGTAGCTGGCCACAAGTAGAGTTTTAGCTTCTTCATCGTTCACAACAATGCATTCCCACATTCTGTGTGGACTGCTGAAACTCCTTCATAGGAATGCACAATTTAATACGGTCTCTATAAGGAGTGGGTATACATTACTCTATTCATAAGGCACAACTTCCAGGAAAAATTTAGATACTCCACACTCGTAATCATGCCAGCCTGGGTGGTGCCATGTGTGGAGACAATGGCCTCTGTCTTTGCAGACACCTGACTTCCATTTCTAAAAGCACCTCTAAAAATGACAAAGTATGTGTAGACTTCTGCAATGATTTAACCAACTTAGAGGTAAATGCTCAAGCAGATATTTACATTATAAACATCAAGAATGTCTGTAAGTAGCAGAAAATCAATGAACCCAAAAGAGGGAGTAGATATCAAAGAACAATACCAAAATAAAAATTATTCTTCTAAGAAAGGACACAAATCTATAAAACTATAGGTTAAATGACTGCTACAACTTTTTTGTTGTTCTTCACCCAAAATAGCCCTAGTATTGAGGAGGCAGCTTTTACAAAGCCTCTCTCTGGCTGGGGACACTCTTGGCACATGGTCTCATACAGAAAGCCTGGGGCATGGAGGCCTGCAGGGACTTGGGTGCTGCTCCAGTAGGGGGCTGCAGCTCTCAACGTGCGAGGCTCCCGGAGGATGAGAATATGGAAAACAAACTTTTGCCAAAGTTAACTAGGACCATCTAGAATCATTCACTCTCAAATCTCAAAGCTAGAATTATCCTCCTCTACTCCAAATCAGGGTTGTGGAGCAGGTACACTGAGAAATAGTTCAGAAAATAAATGTTGAGGACATTTATTATGCAGTTAATGACAAAGAGCAGTTTTTTAAAAATCAAGTATCAAAATATTTTTAAAGTGATTTCCCTATCCTCTTTCTCCTCCTCCTGTTATTATTTTTTTCACATGAAAGCTCACCTCGCCCTCTTGAAGAACTTCGACCTCTAGGAGCCCCCACCACTGTTCCTCCTCCTCCTCGTCCTGTCAATCGCAGGACAGCAGCACTATTTACAGACATGGAAAAGTTTCTCTGCCAAAAAAGAAAAGAAAGAAAAAATGGATAAAACAGATAAAACTGCATGTTGCTTCTCGCCATCTCCTACTGCATCTATAAAATGGCATCTAATTACTACTAGCAATGGGAAACCATCACTCCATCACTACATGACACACTAAGATGCTCCAAAACCTGATTTTAGCTGAAAATTTCAAATTAACATTTCAGATCAACAAACACTAATAACCAATGCCTTGTACTATGTTAGGTTCTGTGAAGAAATATTAAACAAACTTTAAATGCCATATGTATCCAGAAGCAGACAGGGCAAATATGCATCATAATATACAGAGAACACTTGGTAAAAGAGATCTGATTTGAAACAATCCTTTAACTACTTAAAGGTGGAAATAAGAGGGAGTCACAAAAAGGTCTGAATCAAGAGTAGCATGGTAAAGAGAAAAACAATCATTCTGCCTCATTCTGCTCACCAATGTGAATTAGCAACTCCAATTAGTATTTAATAGAATGATAGGTATCAGGGGTGAACGGGGAAGGGCGAAGTAAGAATCTACATAGGATTATCCACCTTAATGGGTAAGGGGACAGAATGCTTGAAAAAAAAAATGAAATTCCAATCGCTCAGTTATTAGCCTGCACTTGCACCCACAGTCAACCTGAGAAGGGTCAAGTACAACAAGACTAATAGTGGGTGGGCATCCTTCAGACATGAAGAGGGACACAAAAAGACAGGAGGCCTGGGAGCCAAAAATATGTTTAGCTGATACTTCCGGATAAATGGAATATAGAGAGCTTAGGAAAAGGTAAAGAGGAAATTATAAAAATCTTGAAAAGTGATCTATAAAATATCAAAATCCTGGGCATCTGAAGGAGAATTTCATAAGAGAGTTTTAAGCTCAGAAAATATATCCTTACCCGAATACTTTCTATACACTTAGAACCTAATAGACATTTGTGCAAAAGTGCAAAGGTGTGGTACAGTGTAGAAAATCCAACTTTAGCATGGCGTATAGCCACAGGCCCTCCTGGCAGAAGCAAGAAGTGAGGCTTAGTTGGACTGAAATAGAGCCCTGCAAATTCAATTAATATTTTAAGTTCAAACTGTTTTCTACTGTGAAGTCCTGATTTGCTGTTTTGATTTAAAATCAATTGAAATATGTCTATACCTCTTCTGAAGAAATCAACGTGCAATTGGTTTTAAAAAACTTATACTTTCATTAATGAATTTCTTGTTTTAATACATGGGTCATTTTCTCCTCATTACCTGTCATTACTTGTCTTTTTCAGAATTGTATTCAATACAATTTGTTCATGTAAATTTTAGAAACAACAATGTAAGTTTTTTTCCTTTGAGTTTTATAGGTATGTAATCATATAATTAAGTATCTTCAAAACTGAAGACTTAAGATGTAATTGATAACAAAAAACCAGAAGATACCAAACTTGATAACTTATTTCAAACTATATTTTAATAAAATTTAAATTTAAAAAAGCTGATTGAAACAAATACATTAACTTACCTTTTAGTACAGAATAACCAGTGGAGTTATTAAATAATGCCTCTGGGAACACCATTAAGCAAGACTATGAAGTCCCAAAATCTAGATTAATATATTCTAATACTGGAAAAAAGAGATCCTGGCACACATAACACTGCGTTATGTGTGCCACAGGATCCGACACAGTTGAATACCTTAATACCAAAGTATTACACATATGAAACTCAAATGCACCCGTCTATACGGTTCGGGGAAGTTCTCACATGCTTTCATACTTCCTCACACACTGCAGCTGAATGTGCAAACTGGTATAATCGCAGGAAGGCAATTTCTCAAACTATATTTAAATGTCCATACCCCTTGACACAAGAAGTCCTCTCTTCACACGTGCAAAAACTAACATAAGCAGAAAGATCTTAACTGCAGTACTGTTTGTAAAAGCAAAAATGGAAACCAACAAAATATCAGCCAAAAGGAGCTAATTACAAAATCATGCTCATCTATCCAGGGAATTCTATGCAGTTCTTTAAAAAAATGAGGCAACTCTATTAGGCTGAACCATGTAAAATTGCTAATATTCAACCATTTCTGATACAGAAAACCACAACTTCATTCAGTTGATCTAATATACAAAGATATACAGCACAGCTGGAGTTAAGAGCATGGAGAGGTTAGACTGCCTCAGGGTGAAATTTTAGCCCTTTTACTCAACTTCTTTGTGCCTCATCTACATAATGGGAATAGGAATCTACTTCATGGGTTGTTGCAAGCACTTAAGACATTAAGCAACAAGTGTTTAGAACAGTGTCTGACACATATTAAAAGCTAAATAAGTATTTACCATTATCTCCCAAATAGATGTTTGGGTGAAAACAGTAAACTGTAGAACTGTGTGCATAGTATGCTACCATTTATGTGCATGTGTGTTTAAAAGAGTAGATACATAAATAGTTGTAGATGTATTAAATACCCTGGGGGGAGGGAACACAAGAAAATGGAAATAATGGTTACTCCTGGGGAAGAATAATAGGTAGGGAGAGTTTGGGTAACTCAGACTTGCTTTTCACCACATGTGCTTTGACATTTTTGTATGTATATAAAATATTTTGTATTCAAAAATGCGTAAGTGAAGTGATTTTCTTTGACGTCAAATAAAATACATCAATGTGGTAGCAGCTACCTAAATTGCAGATATACTGTATAGAGTTATGCTTTTCAAACTCAGATAGATATACAAAGGAAATGCCAAACCAAAGAGCAACTAGAAGATCTTATTTAAGCATTAATTTTGTTCTAAGAAAATCTTTTTCCTAGTTATATTTTATACATGCATGCATATTTACGTGTGTGTGTATGTGTGCGCGCGTGTGTGCGTGTGTGGCAGGTGTGGGGAGAGGGAGAACATATGAGCAGAATATTAACTTGCATTTTAAAGATAAAATATCCTGTTCAGGTAACTTCAGGAAACAAGATATGCACCAAGAAGCTATTTTATATCATTAGAATTATTTACCTCCCAGATAGGAGTAAGAGGGTGAAAAAGTATGCAAAACTCCAGTCTAGGAATGTCTAAACAATCCCTGAACGGGTACCTGACCATCCAAAGTAAAAACATCAAAATGTTAATGAACCTTTTGCCAGCGTTAAGTACTGTTCTACTCCAACATATTTTACAAATAAGAAAGGCTACCAAATTAAGTGTCAAGAATCCCTTAATGATGTATTTTTAAATGCTTCCAAAAATGGACCCTGATGATCTTCTGTGACTACCATGAAAATATCCCAAATCCTTACATTAAGCCCTTGTAATTATGGCATCCAGACTATAACACCTTAAGAAAAACATGTCCATTATAAAGACAAAATGAGGAGCTATTCCTTTAGTCATCGTAGAATTAATTCTGGTTTGTAATTACCGTGCATACCTAACTTTATTCCTTTTCAAATTGTTGACCAACAGTTCCCAGAAGCATTTGTTGTATAACTTTTGATTTTTCAAATGATTTGTGTAGCTCTTAGTAAACACAAGTTTCTCAGAAATGTTATAGGCTGTTTCTGAATGATTCAATTACTTTTTTTTTTTTAAAGGTCTATCACATTTTGGTAAATAGTAGCAAGTCCTTCTCCCTACTTACTAAAAAGCTTTTCTGGCCCATGTAGTCTCTAAGAAATCTACGCAATCATTTAAGGAAAAAAAAATTTTTTTATTAAAAATATTCATTAACATTTTAAAAGTTGGAATAATAATCACAAAAGATTAAAACTGGTATATTGAACTATATAAAAATTAGCTTCTGTATTAAAAAAAACCATAAATGAAATTAAATACAATATTATAATTTAGAAAATTTAACAGGTTAGGGTTAGGGCTAGCTCAAGAAAAAGATTTCTATCTAAAAGAAAAATTGGCAAAGATAAGAACAAAAAAATTTTTTTAAATATAAATGCAAACATTTGAGAAACTCTGCACTGGGGAAAGAAATGAAAACTAAAACAATGGAAGAACTTTTTTTCCAAATTTGCAGAGAATTTTTCAATAAAAACAATGTTGGAAGTACACAATAGTGCTTAGTATATACCATCACCTGTACAAAAAGAAGGTAAACATTTAATATTTACTTGGAAAAATACACAAGAAGCTGCTAACACTGGTTGCCTTTTGGGAAAGGAGACAGGTGGCTGGGGAAAAGAATGGTGTTCTGTAAATTTTGATTTTTAAACCATATGATTTATTACTGATTCAAAAAATTACTTAATAAAAATACTGGATATGGCAAAAGTGATAGTAAAGTGCTATAGCCATGGCAGCAGTGAAACAAAAGAAATATCCTCATACAAAGTTTCTTGAAAGCAGTATGGAGTGATTTGGGTTTTATTTCTGAACTTTCAATTCTAATCAGCTAATCTGAATGTCTATCCTTAAGCCACAGTTTTGATTACTGTAGCTTTTCAGTAAGTTCTGAAATGGGAAAGTACAGGTCCTCCAACTCTGTTCTTTTTCAAAATTGTTTTGACTACTCAGGGTCCCTTGCAATTCCGTACGAATTTTAGGATCAGTTTGTTAATTTCTACCCAAAAAGCAACTGGGATTTTATGGGGATTGTACCGCCAATAGATCAATTAACAATATTAACTCTTCCAAAGCTTAATAAATGTTGGTGCCTTTCCATGTATTTCCGTCTTCTTTAATTTCAAGTATTTTATAATTTTTATTGTAGATGTTTTATACCTCCTTAGTTAAATTTATTCCTAAGTATTTTGTTTTTGATACTACTGCAAATAGAATTGTTTTAATTTTTTTTTCTGAATTGTCCATTGCTAGTATATAGAAATACAACTGATTTTTATTGCTGATCCTGTACTGTACAGCTGTGCTGTATTCATTTATTGCTGTTAATACTGTTTTGAGAATTCTTTAGGATTTTCTATTTGTAGGATCATGTTATCTGCAAATAGAGATAGTTACTTCTTCCTTTCCAGTTTGGATCCTTTTTATTTATTTTTCTCACCTAACTGCTCTGGTTGAAACGTCCTACATAATGTCAGGTATCAGTAGTGAAAGCAGGTGTCCTTATCTTGTTTCCAATCTTAAGGGAAAGGCTCTCAATCTTTCAACACTGAGTATGTTTTTTGGTTACGGGTATTTTATAAGTGCCTTTAATTATTGATTAATTAAAATTTAATGACTGATTAAGTTCTCTTCTAGTCCTAGTTCAGTAAATGGTTTATCATGAAACCATTTATCAATTTTGTCAAAGGTTTTTCTGTGGCAAGTGAGATGATCAAGTGCTTTTTTTCTTCATCCTACTAATGTGCTATGTTACATTCATTTTATGTTGCACCACCCTTGCATTCTGGAGATAAACCCCACTTGGCCGTGGTGTACTATCCTTTTAATATGCTGCTGGATTCAGTCTGTATTGGTGTATTTTGACAACTAAAGATATACAAAGAAAACAGACTGCTTAACATACTAAATGTTAACAAATAATTATCTCTACATGGTGAGTTTATAGCTAAGATTTTCCGCGTCATAACTTTCTGTATTTTCTACAATGAATGAGTACCTTTTATAGCAAAATAATAAGTATTTTATTGACTTTAAAGAATATATGAAGAAACATTAAAATCAACACAAAGGACAAATAATCTAGAACAATGGGCAAAGGACACAGGCAAATAAAAAACAGTAACAGACCATAAGCATATGAAAAGATACTCAACCCTACTAGTAACATGTGAAATACAAATTAAAAACAACTATCACAGCCACCATTTTGGCCAAATTTTAAAAATCCAGACGTGGAGGACTGCATAAAAGTTAGACCTCTCATACACTGCTGGTCAGAGAGCAAACTGGCTTAAATCACTACGGAAACTAACGTGGCAACACCCTGTGAAGTTTAAAAAAACAACCAAAACTCAGCAATCCAGCTTTTTCAACATGTTGTAAGAATGCTTACTGCAGCACTTTTTGTCAATAGCAAAAATTGAAAACAATCTAAATATCCAACCAGAGGAAACTGGAAAAACTGGATTTTCTCACATATGAAATACTATACAGCAGAGATGAACAAACTAAAGCTATGTGTATAAACATAGATAAATCTAAAAAATCATTACTGAAAGCAAAGAAGCAAGCTACAGGATATAAACTACAGTATGCTATTTTTAATATATAATTTATAACCCTATAAAATGAAACGCTTATGATATATGGATACATAAATATGTAATGAAAATATTAAAACATGAATGAGAAAAGTAATCCAATTCATAGTAATCGCTGGGAACAAAGGGATGGGTACACCCCAGGCAGTCTAAATGTTTCATTTCTTAAAACAAACAAAAAGATACACAAATATGTCATAATTCTAAGATCTCATATGCCCTAATTAAAAATATGCTGGTATTTATAATAATATTTTCTATACTGGTTTATTTTAAATACTTCATAATAAAAATATTTCTGAGAAAAATTAAAACAAAAGATAACCAGATGTCATTTTTTTTTTTAAGTAATTTTGTCAGTTTTGAAAAGGAACTTTTCAGCAATCACTGGAGACAGGACCCTTCCTTCCCCATGTACTCTTTTATAGCAGTAAAACCTTTTGGTCAATGAAAATATCTGCTGATGCCCCTAGATGATGTTGAGTTTCATGACTAAAGATGGAACTAGCCTGACTCAGGAGAAACCATAAAGAAAACAAAATTGCTTATAAAAGTATGGTGCTGAAAATCACCAAGGTTAATATCAAATCTTTCTTAAAACTTAACTCAGGTTAACAGAATTCTTTTAGTAAGCTTTTCTTCCTTAATAGGGTGACTTCATCATGCAAAACATGGCAAGAATACAGAGGAAATCTCCAGAACTGTCACAAAAAATAATGATGAAAATGTTCTGGAATTAGATAGTGGTGAGGGTTATGCAACTCTGTGAATCTACTAAAAACTACTGAACTGTATACTTTAAAAGGGTCAATATTATGGCATGTCTCAATAAAGCAGTTAAAAAAAAAAAAAAGTAATGATGACTCCTCATTTAAAGTGGCATTCCAGCATTCCAGCAAAGCTTTATTTCTCCACATTACTACAATTACCACAGTTCCTTGAAATCAAAAACTCCATTACTTGTCTGGATATAGTACACTATAAAAAGATAAACACAAAATCTGATACTTTCCAGCCCAAAACTCTAACTTTCTTGCAATATCACTTAAAAAAACTGGTGATAGAAGAGCACATTTTAAAGCATATAGTGAGCTGAAGATCTACATTTTCCTTCAGTGGTAGACTGCACTGGTAAGAATTCAGGTTTTGCCGATTACTTCTGAAAAACTACATGTTTCTGAAAAGAAGGCCTTCTCACCCCCAAAATTACTTTCTCTCTACTTGAATAAGTTGTAAATATTTCCTCATCTCTACATAATACTCAACAGCTTCAGATCTAAAGCAGAATCTAGTCAAGTTAAGAGAGGCACCGTATGCCAAGAAAACAGTAAGAAGGAAGCAGACCTGTGGGAACGCAGAATACTCCTTAGGGCCTAAGTAACTTCCTATTTTCATGCTTCAGTGGGAAGGAACAAGGGTTTGACCTGAGGCTCAAAACTAGGCACAAACCTGTTCTTCCTCTGTAAATGGTACAAGAGCCAACGGCGGCAGGGGCTCCTCCTGCAGGATAGGCAGAAATTCTTTATCCAGAAGGTCTGAAGGTATCTGTTTGACCAAACACATGACCATGAGATTAATGCTATCCCTCCAATTACTAGAAGATAAAACAAGAAAATATTCTTCGGTTTATCGATTGACTATTATAAATACAGATTAAAGCTTATTCAACCACTATTAACTTTTGGTGGCATGTAAATATTCTGAAAGCGTCAAATATTAAAAACCCCAGTCACTCTCCCTTTCTTCTCATCAGACTACCACTTTCAGACTTGATATACAGCACTGACTGGTATTCCAGCGTGCACATTTTTAACTCAAAGCACAAGGTGGTAAGGAGAGGTTTACAAGTAACTGTATCTGTCCTTAGCAACCATCATTAAAATTTAAGACTCTTAATTCATTAATAAAATCAAAAACAAAGTATACTTTAAAAATAGAAAATGTTATTTCTCCCTATTCAGATAATAAGTGTACTTTAATACATTTTGAGTTTTGTTCATTTATAAGTGACACAACATGGTGTCACTCTTAAGATTTGCTCCCCACTAAAAATTTTATAATTAACTCAGAAGGAAAGAACAAGAGAAGCATCTGCCCTTCTTGCTCCTAATTTTTTTTTAAAGATATTTCTTTTTTTTAATTAATTAATATTTATTTATTTTGGTGGGGGAGGTAATTAGATTTCTTTTTTTTAAATGGGAAGTCCTGGGGATTGAACTTAGGACCTCACGCATGCTAAGCAGGGGCTCTACCACTTGAACTATACCCTCCCCACCTCCTAACTTCTAACTGGAAAGAAAAATAAGAGATGCACTAAAGAGAAGGGGAAAATTCTTCCTTTCTCAGCAATCACACTGGGACAAAAAAAGAGTTTAAGAGAAATTAGTCAGACAAAGCGTGAAGTCCTGACTACTCTCCTGTTTCCATGAAGCCTTCTACTCCTGTAATGAAATTTTAGGTCTTCTCTAAAAAATAAGAAGTACACAACATTTAGAAGAGCCTCTCTGAACTACTGCAAGTTTCAAAGCAAGAAAAAGGTACAATAGAAAAATCATGGCTATTTCATATAACAACACATAACTGTACATACCCTGAAATCTCATTCATAATTCTGAACTCCTTGCTACTTTCTTACCTTGTTGTCTTTAAGGAAAAGTGCTAACATCTCTTCTCTTCCGTAACGATAGTCTGCTAACTTATACTTCGGCAATGCTGGAGAAAGAGGAGGGGACGTAATACTCCCACCACTGGACAGAGCTCGAAGCCTAGGAGACACAATATGAAAATGAAGTGTTAAACATTCTGGCAGCAAGGACCTTTTTCATATAGTACACTATAAAAAGTTTCATTTTAGTTCTTTGGAAAACAGAAAGAAATCCCATTATCTCAAGGTGCCCAAGATTCTAGCTCTAATACAGCCTGCTGCAACAGCACACTAAGAACATAGTTCACTGAGAAATAACTAAACCACCATGTGGAAATTCCTTAACTTAGAAGGTACCAGGGCATGTCCTTAAGAAGCTTAGGGGATGAGGAGGGGACATCTTTTTTCCAAAGTATAAAAGTAATATATGACTAAAACAAAAGTGAGATATTACCTTACACCCATTAGATTAATAAAAATTAATAAACCTGACAATACCAGTTGTTGGTAAGGATTTAAAACAATGGAAATTCTCAAGTAGTATTTATGGAATTATAAATTAGAACAGCCACTTTAAAGAATTATTTGCTAATATTTAACAAAGTATGCTACACAAAAGAAAAAGCAAAATATAGAAGCTTATAAAAAAGATAATTTTATATACTACATATAATGAGGATCATACTACTTAAGGACACATACAAAACATAGCAAAAGCATAAAAGTTAAACATGAATTGACAAATACAAAATTTGAGATATGGTTCTATCTGCAAAGGGAAGAATTCATTTTATCCACAACATTTTATTTTTTCAGCTAGGTACTCAGTACATGGATGCTCATTACAATTTATACTTTTTTATGCCCACAATATTTCACAATCCACTTTTAATGAAAGCAATTAACAATCAGTGTAGAGAATCTGAAAATGCAGTGAAAAGAGTGAAGTACAAGCAGGAAAAAAAAAAAAAGCCCCATTTACTCAAAAGAAGAAAAAAGTAAAAATATACTCCAAGCTGATAAGAGCAGTTGCCTCTAAGGAATGGAACTGGGGAATGAGGAACATTTTAATTTTATAATAAGATGTTTCTATCTTCAAAAGAGAGTGGGGAAGAGAACCTCAGCAAAAAATGGCAAGAGTAAGATCCTACTGCAGCACTGTATCAAAGTGGAAAAACTACCACCAGGAGTAGCTGATTACCTGGGGCTGGGGACAGCCCAAAATTCTATAAAGTAATAAATAACAACAGTAAAACGAACCAAGATACTGTAATTCAGCAGTTTAGCCTGAAGGAAAAATTCAACAGAAGCATTAAAACATCCTCAAAATTGCTAAGCTTTATGCACAAAAACAAAAGAAATGGCCTACAAATTATATATTAAAAATATGGAGGTCAAGCACAGTAAATACTTGCATGGTATTCAAAAATGGCAGAAAAAATAGTATGCATGTAGTAAATATGTAAAATGTGTTTACATGTAGAAAGCAATACCAAAAAAAAAAAAAAAAAGGACTATGTATTAGTAAAGTAAGACTACAGGGTTTTGGTTTTTTGGTTTTTCTTTTCTTTTTTTTTTTTTTCAGTGTTTCTACCTTCTTTTTCCATGTTATTCTTTAACATTTTATTATGGACAATTTTGAATAAAAGTACCAAGAAGAACATAACGAACTCCCATGTACCTATCACCAGTCCCCAATCCATCCTGCTCCTTCTACAGCCCCATCTAACCCTCCTTTGATATTTTTGGAAGAAATCTTTGGCTTTCAAGATTTTTGAAGGGTATTATTTTCAAGATTTTTTGACAAAATCTTTGAAGAAAATCTATCATTTCATCTGTAAATATTTCAGAATGTTCTCTCTAAAAGATAAGGATTTTTTGAAGTCTGAATTTTGCTGATTTTTTCCCTGTGACATAGTTTTAATAGTTTAACATGTTTCTCTGTTCTCTGCATTTCATGCAAATCGGTGACTGAATGTAGAGACCTGATTAGAGGTGGCAATGCTTCCACGTGGTGGTGTGTGGTTCCATCAGGAGGCACACACTGCCTGGTTGGTTTTGTGAGGCTAAGCAGTCCCTGATGACCAGAGCCTAGATCCCTATATTCACTAAGATTGCTAAAGTGACTTTATTCTTCCATTTCTTCTTTATTTACTAGCTATAGTTCTACAGAGAAACGTCCCTCTTACACTGTTGGGTATTGTTACTTAATAGCATACAGTTCATACAGGAAAGGAAGGAAAAAGCCTTCATCCTTCCTTCTTACTTATTAGTTTTCAAAATAATGATGTGATTCTCCAACATCCCCTAACAATAAAAAATTATTTTTTACTTATGTATTTCAGTTCACTGCAATTATTCTTAACAATACTCAAACTGTCTCATCTTCGCCCAGTCAGAGAGGCTTCAGGTTGGCTCCTGAATCCTTCTGACACAACCCTAGTTAACAGCTTCTTTTCTATCTGGTTTATGTCAAATGTTCCAGAGTCAGCTTCTATTATTTCTTCCCTCGGACTTAGAGTCAACTATTTCAGCCTGATTCTCTTTGGTATATATTAAGACCACAATCTGGGTACTAGGAGTGTTCACTGCTACTGGGTTAGTCCCTTTGTTTTCTTTCCAATTCTTCGTGTACTCAGAGATCACTGGGTCCAACTACTACACGACAGGTTAAACAAGCCAGTAGGAAAACAATATGCCCATGAAAGAGTGATCCAACCACTGCTGAAGGACCTTCCTATACATTGGTTCACATCAAATTCACATACATTCGGGCTCTTTCCTAAAAAAGTGAAATTAATATCCACTGAGAACTGGAGCTCGGAATTCTACACATACACTACTTCATTTAATTTCATTTGAGTTTCACAACAATCCTAATACAACAGATGAGAAAAATGAAGCCAAAGGGTTGAGCAACTTGCCCACAATCACAGCCAGCAGAACAAAATCAAACCCAGGTCTTCATGAGTTAAAAGACCAAAATCTTTCCAACAGTGAGGTCTCCAGTTTTTATCTAAAATAGCCATGGTTTATTCTTCCAAAAATTACTTTTTAAATATACATATATACTTTTATTAGAAGTTATTTTTAAATTATTTTTCTTATACTGAATCAACATGCTCCACAATCATTTCTACCACTAGAGGGCACATGTAAGTGGTTTTCCAAGAGGCAATCATTCCAGTATTTGCAAAGTTACTGCATCTCACCAGAGACTTCCCTTCTCATGGCTCAACGTCCCTAATTTCATCTGCTCCTCACAAGGTTTCAAACCCATCTACCACGCCCAAGGGCTTTCCACATCTGGGACTGAATACTTACTAGGCACCAGATCTATTAAGAGGAACATGACCACAATGTATACTCAAGAGATTCCTCTAGCTACTGTGAAGAGAATAGACCAAGGCAAGCTGAGAGTAATTCAAACTAAAAGAAGATGGTAGCCTGAATTAGGGTAATGGTTGAGTTTTATTTAATAATTAACAAATCCTCTTGCAAGTCTTTCTTCACTCCACAGATAACTGGAAATGCTAAAACATATTTCGGAAATGTCCTCTCCTAAAAACCCACCGGTGATCTTTAACTCCTCTAAGGACCTTGGTCCATACAACCCTCTTCTGTAGAAATTCAATCCTTCCCTTTTTGATTTCCCCTCAGTCTCTAAGGATACTTAATAGTGATTTGTTTAAAACTCCTCTAATGCAGCATCCTCCTCTACCTCTGCAGCACTGCCCATCTTTCCTTTTTTCAGAAACATCTCCACACACTCACTTTCCAATCACTTCAAAACTCAGTGCCACCTGGCTTCTCCCTTCTACTCCTCTGCTCTAGCAAAGTTCAATTACTAGGCCCAAGTGAAATGTTTTTATTCTAATTACCTTCATCTTCCTGGCCATACTGAGATCTGTTTAACACGGGAGGCCTGGCGCCACTCCTAGTAGTACCAGTAGTAACTGACAGGTAACAGAAGCAGGGTCTCCTAAAACTGCATGATATCCCACAATCCTCACTTGTTAACTGCTGCCCAAAATCCAAACTTCAACTTATAAAAGGTAATTTAGAATGTCAATGTAGATGTGCAAAGATGTAGGAGTCAAAAAACATTTCTGAGTAAGCTCACAATTCTCAATTTCAGCTCTGACCTGTCCCCTCTAGAGAGTAAGGCTTTCATATTCAACCACTCACTGTCCTTCCGGTTTAAAACACCCAAAACCCTCCTTATTAGTTTATTCATCCCAACCTCCTCCATCACCTCTGTTCCCAAACACAGGTCACCACCATCTCCTCAGCCACTACTTAAGCCACTGGCTTAAGAGTCTGGGAATCATCCTTTTTTTAGTCCTCACCTTCTAACCATCTCCATATACAATTACCAAGTCCCACCGGTTTTAAATCCTAAATCTCTCAAACTGTCCCCTGATTGACTAACCTACTACTGTTCACGCTTTTCTTTCTTACCTGGAATGCCACAACAGCATGCTAAACAATCTAACCAGTCACAGTCCACCTTCCACACTACTATCAGTCATTATTTCAAATGCAAATCTGAATAAAGCATTCTGTTTAACGATTCTTCATCAAATTGGCACACAATGATCAAGTAAAATCCAAAGCTCCTTAACACAGAAGAGCTGCCTGCTAGCTCTCTTCTCCCACACTTCACATCAGAGTAAAGGCAAACTTTAACCTCTTAAACCTACAGTTTCTTACCCTCTTGTCTTTACACATGCCCTTTCTGCTGTCAGGAATATTTTTTTCTAATCATTTTTACCTGGGGTGCAGTGGGGACCTGGAAGCAGAAAGGTTAAGTGGAAAGGAGAAGGAAAAGAAGAGAGACAGAATGAGGCGGATGGGGGATTGGAAAGAGAGTGGCAGGAGGGAAAGGAGAGAGATCTAGACCCTCAGGGCCTTGGCTACACACAAATACCAACCTACCCAATGTTCATGGAACGAATTGGCTAGTAGAAGAAAAAGCTGGTAAGTAGCCATACAAATAGACAGCTAGTGAAGGATTTTGCAGAAAACTTGCTCCAATTTACATTTTTAAGATTACTCTGAATGCAGTGGGGAGAGCAATTAGAAGAAAAGAATGGAAGTCAAACATCAGAAAGCAACTGCTACAACAGTCTATGTCAGAGAGATGATGGCTTACACTAGGGTGGAGGCAATGAAGATGAAGAGACATGAATAGACTCAAGAGATATTTTGAAGGTAGAATAGACACAACATTGTGAACTAGACGTAGGGATACAGAAGTAAAACAAAATAAGCAGGACAACTCCAAAACTTCTGGCTTAAGCAAATGAGCGCATTGTGGTACTGAGATAAGTTAAAAGAGCAAAATTCATGAGCTCAGTTTTAGGAAACTATCAAGGATGAGATGCCTACAGGCATCAAACAAGCAGCTGAATATCCTGTACTGACAGTATACTTTCTTTACAGCACTGACATTAGAGTGAAATTAGTGTCAGCTTCCCCACTACATCAATAATTCAAAAGTAGATACCATGTCCTCTATCCTTGTTGCCTAAGCACCTAACCCAAGACATAAAACATAGAAGGCACATGGTAAAATGTTTTCTAAACAGCTCTTAATATTCTCTTCTAAAATACACCCTAGGTTAACACCTAATTTACTATCCCTTCAGGTTGTATAGTTACCTTTTACACTTCTTGAAAACTGGGATCATTAATGCATTCCATCCTCCAGAATTCCCATTTTCCCCACAATTCCACAAAGATTATGAATAGTAACCCAGCAATCTCAGGTTTGAATTCTCTTGCTCCCATCACCCCCACCATAAGAAGTGAACCATTCAACATTTGCTAAGTGCCTCCACTAAGCTAAACAACAGGCTCACCAAAATTGAGAAATACAGTGACTTTCTCAATGGAATTAGTTCTTTTCTAAGTAAGGTAAACACATATAAAGAGACACAGCAAAAAGTCATAACTTTCACATAGATCTAAACAAAGTGCTTTGGAGGAAACAGAAGTGTCCCATTCATTTTTGCAAGGAAAGACCTGAGAAAACTTCTTTAAGGCCAGGAAGAGACAGAAGAAACCCCAAAGGAGGTTCCTTGGCTCCTTCCCATAGAGCCAGGTAACTGCAATTATTCATTCCCCTGTAACAAATTCCTTTATTGCCCAGAATTATCTGAGTAGATTTTGGATCCTCAAAATAAAAAAATTAAAATGCCAAAACAAAACAAGTATAATGAATTTGTTTTGCTTTTTAAAAATGTCTTGATGTATACATACAAACATTTATTTGCAAAGAAAAAAGAATAGGATACAAACCAAAATTGGCTAGTGGAAGAAAAAACAATGGTTTTCGGGTGGCAGGATTAAGCATAACTCAGACCTTTTCTTTTTCCTCTGCACTATTGCTCCCTCCATCGTTTTCTGGAATGAGTGTGAATTAATCTACAACTGGGACTAATAAAAAAATTCTTTAAAAAAAACCCCATAAATCTACCAAATTTAGAACTAAAAAAATTTTTTTTCTTCAAGGTAGTACTTAGTGTTTTATCAAGGGCAAAGTAAATAGGAGAGGATGGGAATTAAATTCATACAATTCTTCTTGTGATCAATCTGTCCATGTGTCATCCAAAGCCTTAAATATTAAACTTTTGATTTAATAATTCCACTTCCAAGATATTTCAAAGGAAATGATCAGCAACACAAACAAGACTGCTCAAGGATGTGTATACATGTTGACAATAGCAAAGCATAACAACAACTTAACTTTCCAACAATTCACTCATTCGTTAAACAAATATTTATTGAGTACCTACTATGTGCCAAGCACTGGAGATACAGCAGTGAACAGTGTGTACAAAAATCGTAACCAACGTACTTGCCCTCAAAGGAGCGCACAGTCTAGTGGGGGCTGGAGGATGGGACATAAATGATAAAGAAAATTAAGTAAAATACTTGGCATGCTATATTTTGATATAGACCATGAAGAAAAAATTAAACAGGGAAGGGAGGTGGGAAGTAAGGGGTGGGGTGTCATAGATGGTCAGAAAACGTCTAAGGTGGTAACATTTGAGTAAAGATTTAAAGTGATTCTTGTTTTATACCTAAAAATGATTTACTCCTCCATTAAATCTATCACACCCTTTTAAAAATTACGTGATATATTTTGTTATTCTAAATATAAAGGTAAGCTACAACCTAATGATTCTACATACCTACCTCATAAAGTCCATGCTTATGGTCATTCATGGTCTGCCCCATCACAATTTTCAACACTCCCATCTTCACTACTGTCCCAGGTACAAATACATCTCTTCATTTTATCCATCTCTTACTGAACATTATGTTTACATCACTATAAAAATGATCATCTTAGTAAAAAGAATACAGTATCACTGAATAATTCTGTATGATTCAGAGTTACACACTGATTCAGTATAATCACTCTAAACTTTGATTCTCGTTATTCTGGACACAGCTCTTTACCTCAAGCTCCATCGAATATACAAGTTACAACAAACGTAATGTTACATGCAGAAAAACACAGCATACTCATACTGCAGCTTTCTAGATCAGGGTTATCCGAGTTACTTAAGGGTCTCATATATTCCCTTTGCCAGAAGAAATTTTGACAGATGGTGCAAAGAAGGCAGTATGCCTACTTGGACCTCCGCTCCTCAATTTATCAGCATTTCAGATGACTAAGGGAAGGTTCCTAAACTCTAATGCCCACAGGTTAACAGAGGTAACAATTAGGCAAAGCCATAGCTTGAGCGTGGGACTGGTAACTTTCCTCTGCTAAAGGTACTTCAATTCAAATTTTGTATAAAACACTGAGCTGATCAAACAAAATACCATCAAAAAAAACTTCAGAGTACCAATGAAAAGGATGTGTAAGACGAAAGAGACCATCAATGATGCACCAAAATGACTTTGGGAATCCATGCTTTAGGGCAGGGGCCAGCGAACTTTTTTCTGTAAATGGCCATAGAGTAAATATTTAAGCTTTCTGAGCCAGATGGTCTGTTGTAACTACTCAACCTTGCCACTATAGTGTGAAACTAGCCAGGTAACATGGAAACAAACGGGTGTGGCTGTGTTCCAACAAAACAGCCCCATGGCCATAGTTTGTCAACCCATTTAGCACCAAATTAAATATGTAATGACTCAAGAACATCACCAGGAGTGGTTTTTTTTCCCCTTTTGTTTTAGCTAAATTCCTGGCATTGCTGTTACTTCTTAATAAAAGGATACTGAAAGAAAAAAAAATTTCCTTCAATTAGCTGACAATTTTAACCAGGTTTTTACAAAGAAATAGGCATGAAAGTGTGTAAATACAAAAGAGCAGCAGTTATAAATTCTAGGTGAAGGCAAAAGAGCTGCACCCAAAACGGTTTACAAAGTAAGCTATATGAATTTAAATCCACTTGGAAGATGTGAATAAAGTTTTAGCTACAAGAATGTTCATCAAAAATATTTTTATAATAATGCAAAACTAAGAACAGCCATATATATGCTACATCTAGAAGACTAGTTAAATAAATGATGGTATAGCCATACAATGCAACCATTTAAAATAACAGAAAATATTTATTGATAAAAAAGATACTTTTGAAGTGGTTATTTTTTAAATGCAGGTTACAAAATTGAATGTACAGCATGATCCAATTTTTGTGAAAATACATGTACATATACACAAGTAAGCATACATAAAACTACCTACAATGATACATCAACCTATTTACAGTGGTCATCATGGATGGTGAAATTATGGTGATTATATCTTCTTCTGGATTACTTATAATTTCTACTTTTTCTAGAGGCATATACTGATTTGACAATTAAGAAAATTATCCTTAAAATATAAAATAAGAACTAAAACAGGTGCAAAATTACTTAGGTCAACATTTCCAAAATAAACTCTCAAAGTATAGAAGTTGCATCAGTTCTTAGAACTTCAAAAAGTGATTTCTCCTCAGTCTCCAAATGCTAGCTATAAGGGCCAAGAAAATTTAGGAGTTACATATAAGAAGAAATCCATATTGTAAGGTAAGGTAAGAAGAGTCCTCAAATAGGGAGTTACTACTGCGTCATTTATCAAACCACCACCACCTGAACAATCAAAAATGTTTAAGACACTATTTCAATTTATATACTTAAATACTGCCTCTGTTTCAAAGTTTGAATGGAAAAAGGAACTATCATTATTCATGCCACTGACGAGAGGATCTTCAATCATCAACTTTGGGGAAAAGGAAGAAGAGGGGGAAAAAGTCACACTATAATGTGATGGATCTCAAAATTCCATGAGAATTCCATATTCGGGGTCCAAACATATCTGTAAGAGACTCAAAGGTCGATTAATTGTTATTATGGCAAATGCTAACCCAATCCTATATGGCTGTTTATAGCCAGTGTAATTCTGGACCACCTGCCTAGCCCATCAATTAAATAAAATTCAAATAATAACGCAATAAAAACTATTTTTAATGAGTCTATGAATAGCATCCACAAAACAGCATTGTAGCAGAAAACATACACATAAAAAGTCACAATTATATAACATTAAATATGCATCTAGACAAAGCATCAAACAAAAGTTAAATAATTTGCTAGGGTGGTGGGAATGTGGGGAGTTTCAAATCAATTATCATTACAAGACCAGAACAGGAAAATAAAAGTAGTTATTAACCAAATATTATTTATTCCTAGGCTGGTATATTATTTTCAACTAGGCACGTAAAGGAAAGTCTCAAAAACATGCACATTTTATAAACTCCCAACACCTGTACAAATACCTTACTACTATACTAGTCATCCAACAGGCAGCAGGATGAGATTTTGAAAACTCACCATTCAGGCCCAAAGTTCAGTGTCTGCGTTTCCGCTGCCATTCTTTTCCGTATGTTTACAATAGATTTTTATATGTGGAAAAACCTGTTAAAGAGAAAAATATCTCCATATAGTTGGTCAAGATTAAATGCAGAATTCCAGCCCAGGAAGGATAGCTAGGGAGTGTGTTTTGCTTATGCTCCTCTCAACCAGTCACCAGAATGAGATCTTTTCATCTCTATAACAATATAGCAGGCAAAGAAAATGAACAAATCCACCCTTACATTCCAATTCATCATCTTTTTATGTTTATATGGGGAAAGGAGGCATGGTATAAGATGATGCTGGTAAGACAGGTGGGAGCAGACAGGTTCCCACTGGGAACCAAATTAAGGACTTCGTTTTTTAGCCTTCAAGCAATGGGGAGTGAATGAAGGATAACAGATTTACATTTTAATTTGTGTTACTCCCTTGCAATGGCTTTTTCCATCACCATGAGGTATAGCAAAGATTCTTAAAATCAGGACCCCTCTACCTATCTCACAGCTTCTGCCACAACTCTCCCCACTTTCTGCTTAGCACTGTACACTCCAGTGATTCTTTGAAAATTATCTTGGACCATCAAGTTAAAATAATAAGGTAATCAATTACATGAGTGATTCTTCAAGAGCAACTTTTACACAACAGATCTTAAAGAGAAATAAGACAGGGAAAGTCAAAAACTGTATTACTTACAAAAAGCCAAACTCATAGAAACTGAGAGTAGAGTGGTGGTTACCAGGGGCTGGGGAGTCAGAGAAATGGGGAGATAATGGTCAATGGTACAAACTTCTGGGGATCTAATGTACAGCATGGTGATTACAACTAGTAATACTACATTACATACTTGAAAGTTGCTAAGAGAGTAGATCTTGATTGTTGCCACAAAAAAGGAATGGTAATTATGTGATGACATGGAGGTGTTAGCTAATGCTATAGCGGTAATGATTTTGCAATATATAAATGCATCAAATCAACACATCTTACACCTTAAACCATCATAATGTTCCATGTCAATTATATCTCAATAAAGCTGGGGATAAAAGGATATCAGAGCCTAGAAAACAGAAAATGCTATAAACATTATACTGTAAATATCTCCAAGATATATCACATCACCCTGATTGTTGCTGTTTAAAAGATCTAAAAACAAACTAGAAATTGGTCTAAAATGCAGAAAAGGCAAACTAAAAATGTGCTAACGTCCATATCAGCTATTTATCTGCTCTCCTCCTGGAAGGTATTTCTGGCCCTATGTCGACCATGTGGGTTGCAGGAAGAATCCCATGTTCTTAACCCTGATGCAAGTTTACTTGCAGTATGATTTCTCTCTTAGTAATACATAAAACGATGCATTACATAAAATCTCCTAATTGATGCATGTTAGGTTCAATTAAATTATGGTACATCCCAACTGAAATAAGTTGTCAAGGTAGTGATAATCAGCCCCCAGGTGAAGTGCCCACTGTAAATGAAGACAAGGATCATACTTACATATCAGCTGTGTGACCTTACTTAGCATAAATCAGTATGGTGTGCTTTAAAAAAGTATGTGGACCTACGTGGCTAACAAATAGTCCTACAGAGACTACATCAACTGTAAGATTTCACTGTAACACAAAACATCTTGAAGGAGTGTTTTTACCACCATTTTAAACCCCACTTAGACAAATGTTTTATATTCAAACCCCTATGGGACTTCGACCATTGGAAAACAGCTCTGAATTAATAGAGCAAGGCAAGATTTGTACCAGACTAAATTTATAAAGCAAGTGAATCTCAAAAATTGAATTATTTGATACATGAAATCAGTGAAAACTAAAATCATTCTTACATATTTAATATTTTTTCCCTTTAAATTACTACCACAAGGCTACACAGGTCACGAAAAATAAAAAACTCCAAGGGCACCATTGCCACAAAGGATGCAAACAGAACCCCTAGAGTTGTGTAGTGCAGAACCTGCCCAACTGCACGCAGTGGTCTTGAGTTACAGAGCAGCCCTGGACTCAGGCAACACCTAAGGAACAAGCAAGGAAATCCTGTTCCAGTCCTCTTTATCATTCATTCCACCTATAAACCTTTAGGTAGTGCCAAACTACCATACTGCAGAAACATTAAAGGCTCAAAAGTTTTTTCAATGCCATGAGCTGAGGACCTAACTACCATTTACAACATGGTTTGCATAAGATTACTTCCTACCGTAAAGTTTTCTGGAGAGCTCTTAAGAACTTAGAATAATAATCCAAGCAATTTAATTATCAGCTAAAGAGACCTATATTACTTAGAATGGTGTTGTGTTCATTCTCCTTTATGAATTAAAGCAGGAAATCTAAGAGTTATGACTGTTAAGGAAATCTAAACACTTACATTACTGTAATTTCTAATTCTGAATTCCCCATCCCTGGTTGCTGTTTCCTAATCAATTTAAATGAGCCCAGTTCTAATATATTTATTTATATATACTGGAGGAATTGTCTTACACAATGTCTCCGAATTATAAATTATTTGGAATGGAAACTAAGACTTATTTCTCAATTGCACTTTCTAAGGATGCAGTGAGGTACTGAAAACGAGCACAGGCTTTGCCACCATTTAAACTCCACTGAGCTAAATGTTGTCAACTCTCAGAACTGTCCCCAGTAGAAAACAGCTCTGAATTTTTACAGTAAGTCAGGATTTGAACCAGACACTGAAGGTGGTGCTCCCACCAAGCTGTCTCTTTAGACTGCCTTTTCTTGAAACTGTTTCCTTCTTTTTCCTCCACGTCCAGCACTATACTGATGTATTTTTCCTAACTTCATTCCCTTCCTATTTAATCACCATTCCCCCCAAGTTTCTCTTCTTTTCTAACTTCCCTCAGTGCACCCATGGTTTACTTAACTATAAATTCTGTTTAGATATTGTCTTGAACCTTCATTTTATTTACAATGGTGTTCTCTACTACTTTGGGTAGACCCCTGCCTACGAAATCATGGGGAGTTTAACGTGGAGCATGCAGGGAGTAGGAGTTTATTATAGAACAGCAATGTAAACTTCTCCCACAAATTTCTAAACTGCACACCACCCCTTGAGAGGGGCCCCATCCCTGCTGTGAATTACAGATTTTATCTTTTTCTTCCATGACCTATGTGGCATTTCCAGGAGCCTGCTCCTCCTCGATAAACATCTCAACAACTGATCAAGGTACCACTGTTCTCACAGTTTACTGTCGCCCAGGCTCAAAAGCCCAGAGTTACCTGAAACTCCTTCTTCTTCTCTATCCCTCATATCCAATCATTATGTCTCAAATGTGGTCAATTCCTCCTACATTCTCCTTTCTTTATAGCCAAACCTTTGTTAACTCATGTCTGGATTACTGAAATAAAATTTCTAATCTGCTTCCCTGATGCAGCCTCTACTTACACACATTGAACAAGATCAGACTTAGTAAAGCACTGCTCTGGCCATGTCCACCCTTCTTTATAAGGGTCATTAAACCTACTGTGCATGGTCAAAACTCCTTTCAGGTTCCCAACAATCTGACAATCCACACCTTTTTAACTCAATCTCCCACAGTTTAACCTCCAAACTCAAAGCCAAATAACTTTCTACTCTCCACTGCATTCTCCTCCTTCTGGCTCATGCCATTCATTCCCTTACCCCAGAAGGCCCATCTTCCTTCCCTTACACTGGCCTGTACAAAACTAAGGATCCATTCAAATACCTACTCCATAAAATATTTCCCAAAGTGGAAAAAGCACTGCTCATTCTGGAAAGAAAAATCTAAACAAAGGATGCAGAAATGGAATGGAATCTAGAGGATGTAATACTGGGGGCAGGTTATTTTATCAATCTGTATAGAAAAGCTTGAAAGGAAAGAGAAAATGGAAAAGTAACAAGTTTAGGAGGAAGTACATCTACCATTTTAGACAAAATGAATGGGAAGCACCTGAGGAGCCATCCAAAAGACTGTAATACAGACCATGAACTCCAGTGTAGAGTCAGGATGAGAGACACAGACTTGGAAGTAAATCTACAGAATTGTAACCCAAAACAGAATGAAACTATCTCAAAGCAAAAACCAAGAAGGGACAAGCTCAAGGGACAAGAATAAAGCCTTAGCAAACACTGGAGGAGGAAAAGAAGAAGAAAGGATCATGTAGTCAGGTATCTCTAGCCCTAACCTCTCACCTAAAGTCAGATTCTATGACTCTAGCTTTCCCCTCATTCACTTTATCTAAAACAGAAAGGAGAAAGAGTCAGGTTCTTTTGAGAGCTTATCCATTTGTTCAATAAGGCTAAAAAACTAAAATGAAGTTTGGTAAAGCAGTGGCCATATCATAGAATTTTTGCATTTTAGATCTCAAGAGCAATGGAAGGCTATACATGAAGATACAGGCAAGAAAATGTCCAAGATCAAATCTGAACTTTAGAAAGATCATTCAGGATGCCAGGAGGAGAATGAATTAGCAAGAACTAAACATAAAGGAGGGGTGTTAGAAATCCAGCAGATAGCATGGAAACCAGATGTACATAGGGGTAGAGAACAGAGGGCAGTGATGATCACTATATTCACTGACATAAAAAAATGTCAATATGTTAAGTGATCAAGAAAGGTTAGAGAATACAGAGAACATAATTAAATTCACCACATTTTAAAATATATTCTTAGTTGGTATATACAGATATGCCCCCAGATGTTAATATTTACTTCTGAATGACAGAATTATGAGTAATTCTTTTCCTAGTAGGTTACTAATATGTGTATACAACAAAGCTAGCACTTACAAAAAAATTTTTTTTGTAATGGAGGAATTTCGAAGTTTCAAATATTGAAGTCAAAAAAGAGAAACACTGAAAAGTCTTCATATGCTTCCACAGTGAAGTCACTGGTGACTTGAAGAGTGAAGTGTGGTGAGGGACAGAGCCAGACTTTAGGGGGTGAGAGGTGAGGAAGGGAAGACTACAAATGCAGCCAACTTCTTCTAGAATCTTAGCTGTGAAAGGTGAAGAGAAATGAAGTAGAGTGGAAGGAAAATTTCCATTTTTATTTTAGATGAAAATATCCTACTGGAAAAATACTAGTAGAATCAAAAAGAGAAGAAACAATTCAGCAAAAATATGATAGAAGTGAAGTCTGAGAAAGCCGGGCGGATGTGGTTTCAGAGAACAAATGGGGGAAAAAACGTTATGCCCTTCCACCTGTGACAGGAGCAAAGTATACTCAAATGGCTTAGGACACCTCCAAGCTTATTTTTGTGGGGTTTTTTGGGGGGAGAGGAGGACAGTAAGTTGCAGGGAATTCATATTTGATGGCCTCAATTTTCTCAGGTAAGTAGGCAAATGACAGACTAGATGACAGAGTAAGGTTTGAGGAGAATGAAGCAATGCTAGCTGGTGTGATCTACAGCAGTATTTTTTAACAAACTTTACTTAGGGATAATTACGGATTTATAGAAATGTTACAAAGCTATTACAGAAAGTTCCCTCTAATATAAACAACTTACATTACCACAGTATTTTGTCAAAACTAAGAAACCGACATTGGTACATCACTATCAACTAAACTGGAGTTTATTCAGATTTCACCAGTTTTGCCAACAATGTCCTCGTTCTGTTCCAGGATCTAATCCAGGACACCACACTGCAGTTCTGAAGGTCCAATCAAGATGGAGGAGGCACCTATCTGCATGGCTGTGAGCTTCTTTCTCGAACTTAGCAGCCTGGGTACGTGGCAGAGAGTGACAACAGGACTGGACCAGGGTTAAGATTTTATCCACACAGTAAGTGGAAGAATAAGAGGGCAAAGTGGAGGGTGCTAGCAAGTATGATTTAGGCACAATGGGGAAGGAAATAAAAACAGAAGAGAGTTTACAAATTTGATATGTTGGTAATGCCAAAAAAGCAGGTATATTAGGAATATAAAAAAAAGTACTAAAAAAAATTAGAGATGGAGTTAAGTCAAGAAACCAGGAACTTGGGAAGATTGGATGGGTCATCCCACAGACTACATATCTGATGATAACGAGGGAACAGCTGTACTGCCAGACAGTACGAACTTCAGAGGAAAAAGGATTTTGCACAAAGAAGGATGAATAATGGCTAAGGTGACTACATATAATCTATCACCTAAACCAGAATGTTTGTGTGAAAGGGGTATTCATAATTACATAGAGACAAAAGGAGTATTTCAGCTTGAATGGTCATCCTAGTAAAGAAACAGAACAGGCATGTAAATGGAAGAGGATGAAGATCCTGATGGTGCCTGCTGATGCACCTACCGCTGTGCAGGACCACAGTACTGATGACCTCAGAGGGGTGAAGGGAAGGTAACATTATCAGGGCAAGATGGGCTGCAGTTACCTTAACAATACTGAAAAACATCCTGTGTACAGGTTAAAACATGGAGAGGTAATAAAGCTCTCACCTCTCCACTGGCCTCTCCACTCTCCTTTGGCTACTCCAATTCTAGGGATAAAGACCTGAGGTCTACCCCCAATTTTTAAAGAGAGATGACTTTAAAATAGCTAAGAGAGTATTTCTACATAATCACTATTTCAAACCTTGTCCACTATTCAAAATTCCTTATAAATGAATTCAAGTAATACATTTCTCCTGCAATTAATATCAGGAAGCTGGTATTCTATAAACTGGATTCTATACTTGACAATGAATGCTATTTAATCTGCCTTTTTGTCAACTTCTTAAAAACTCTAAGCTAAATCAGTCCTCACTAGCAATTATTTTATCTCTGATTACTAGTATATAATTATTTTTCTTTTCCTCTGTATATTTTTCTAGTTTTCCTGACTTCCTCAGCTCTTTGGGACCTCATCTATCACTGTGTGCATGTGAGTACACGTTCAAAGGTGAAGAGAAAGAAATCAACCTAGTCTCTTATTGCTGGGTTTACAACAACAACGACAACAACAACAACAACAACAAAAAAACACAGCCTCTCAGAGACTTTATCATTTTCTCACAACCTGGAACAGTGTTGAGAAGCCAGATGACTTCTGGGCACAATCACTATCAACATGAGGGAGCTGCAGATCTACATAGTAAGTTGTCTGAACAAACACAGCCAGGAGAAACCAAAGTAAAAGCAAAATCTGGCACAATGGCTAATGTTCTACTCTGAAAGTGTTGCCTGATACAGCTTCCCAGGAGAAGTCTTGATATATTGATTAGCTATTACTATTCTACTAACAATTCAAAACATATACTCTGAAATACCCTCAATCTTTATTACAAAAATAATCTGCTACTGCAAACCTCCATTTCCTGGGTATGTAAAAATTACCTGGAAAAAAACTGGCAAATCTGGGATGAAGTCCAGCCAGTACTATGCACAGATGGCCAAAAGACTAACAGAATGAACACCAAAAAACCTGAATCTGCCATCTTCCCAACCTCCATTTTCGTAACAGCAGAAAAAGAGCTACTTCCCTAGCATTCTTCACATGTACCAAGTAAATAAACAGTTCTGTGTCCATTCCAGCAACCAGTTATTTCTACCTTAGCCAGATCTGGATTAAGATAACACAAAATTAGTGACTCCATTCCTGAAAATTAGTTCAATCACTTCAAAAAACAGTTTGGCAGACTCTATTAAATCTAAATATACATCTACCTGGCAATCCCACAATCCACTGCTAGACATACACTCAAGGAAAATGCCTACCAAAAGATGAGTGTAAGACATTCATAGTAGTTTTATTCATAACTACCAAAACCTGACATTTGGCTATTATGTTTTCCAACACAAATGTCCATCAACAGATTAATACATAAATGTAGTGGAGCTTCAAGGCTGGTGAACATATGAAGGTGTAGAAAGAATGGCACACCAGAAAAACTGTGAAGCTCGCACCTCTTCGCACACACCTTGCCCTATGCATCTCTTCCATCTGGCTGTTACTGAGTTATTAACATCATTAATAACGAGACTAGTTGACACCATGTGCCTCCTGATGTGTTACACTGGGAAGGACACAACATCACTTACGTTACATTCCTGACAATAATGCATAAACTGAAATTAATCTTGAAAAAAAAAACCAGACAAGCCCAAATTGATAGACATAAAATCAATCAACCATACTTTCCAAAAGTATCAATGTCATAAAAGACAAAGTAAGGCTAAAGAAACATCCCAGATTAAGGGAGACTAAAAAGAGGTATGATTCTTAATTCCAACCTGAACTAGCGAAAAATAAGCTAAAAGACATTAAAGAGACAATCAATTAATTTGAAAAGAAGTTATATACACAATAGTATTTTATCAATGTTACTTTTTTATGATTCTGAAATTTTTACTGTGATTGTGTAGGAAAATGTTCTCATTCTTAAAAAATAACACTGAAATGTTTGGGAGAAAGGAGCACGAGGTCTGTAATGGACTCTCAAGAGGAAAAAAAAAAAAACTACATACATATATACTTGCATATATGGAGAAAGAAAAAAGAAAATGAAGGATAAAGCAAATATGAGAAAATATTTAAAAACTGGTGACCCAACCAGGTGAAGGACACAAGGAAAGTTTAATTTTTTGCAACTTTTCCGTAACTTTCAAATTATTTCAAAGTTTAAAAATTGTTTAAAGTATAATATATTTATACAACAAAATACTCACCAATAAAAAAGAACCAACTACTGATATTTGTAGCAATATTGTATGAATCTCAGACACTGTGTTCAGCAAAAGAAGCCAGCCACCAAAGAATATATACTGTATGATTCCTTTTATGACGTTCAATAAGCAAAATAATCAATTTTAACATGTGTCAGGAAATTGCTCACCATGGAAGTAAGTACTTACTGGGAAGAAGAGGGAACCTTTTGGGGTGCTGGAAATGTTCACTATCTTGTTTTAGATGGTGATTACAAAACTATATACACATGTAAAAATTTTCCCAACTATATACTTCAGATTTGTGCACATATTTGCTATATTTTATACCTCAATTTTAAAAAGGAAAAAATAAACCATAAATGGTTTAGCTACGGTGAAAAAAAACAGTACAATTAAAAATATTTTAAGAAGTTGTGACATCTACACAATGAAATACTACTGAGCCATAAAAAAGAATAAAATAATGCCATCTGCAGCAACATGGATGGACGTTGGGATTGTCATACTAAGATAAGCCAGAAAGAGAAAGAAAACCACCACATGATATCACTTATATGTGGAATCTTAGCGGGGAAGAAAGGACACAAATGATCTTATTTACAAAATAGAGACAGACTCACAGATATAGAAAACAAACTTACGGTTACCAGGAGGAAAAGGAGGTGGGGAGGGATAAATTGGGAGTTTGGGATTTAGGATTTATAGGTACTAACTACTATATATAAAATAGATAAACAACAATGTCCTACTGTATAGCACAGGGAACTATATCCAATGCCTTATAATGGCCTATAATGAAAAAGAATACAAAAAGGAATATATATATACACACATACACATAAATGAATCACTATGCTGTACACCAGAAATTAACACATCTATAAATCAATAAATCTGTCAACTCTTTAAGACCATAAACAAGTCCAAATTCAAATGAAGCAAGTAATCACTAGGCTAAAATATGCAGCCTTCAAAATGCATTTTTTTTATCAGAAAAAAGCTAAGTAAAACAATGAGAGGGAAAAACTGAAACATGAGAGGGGAACCACATATACCAAATCCCTTATAATCATAAAAGACTGGAAGTTATCTTATAAAAGCAGCACAGTCACTCAACAAAATACAGGTACAATATACTTGCACACAAGAGTATAATCATACATACAGTGTCCCTTAGCACCCGAGGGGGACTGGTTCCAAGACCCTCTGCAGATACCAAAATCCAAGGATGCTCAAATCCTTTACAATCAGCCCTCCACATCCAAGAATATGGAACCCATGGATATAGAGGGCCAACTGTATGTCACAAAAAAAAAAAGAGAACATAGAAATAAAGAAATATGCATGAGGTGGGATTAATGATTTTCTCTATTTTCAAAACTTGAATATTCAATTACTTTTGTAACAAAATATATTTTAATTCCCACAAAGTGTTTGCCTTGCCTGTTTGAAACATTTTTACAACCCCAACATAAATGTCATAAAATTTAATATTCTTTTGAACATTAATTTGGTTTAAAAAATAATTTTAAGGCATAAAAATAAAAAGACACACTCCTCCCATCTATTACAGCAGAAAACATTTTTTCCTTCTGCACCCATCTGTATGACAATACCAAGTCTCATTTTTAAACATGCAAACTTTTAAAAATGATTTTTAAAATATGATGTTAACACATCTACTGATGACAAAACTTTATGAAGCAAAATTACACTTCCATTATTCACTTCATTACTTAACATTTATCCTAAAGAACTAACAAAGAACTCCTCCACCGCGCTCCCGAAAATCATCCAAAGTCACAATTGTCTACATCTATTTGGACCACATATTATATATGAAACTTTGCAAAATACTATTTATTTCTACATTAATTATCCTTTTCATGACATATCTTCAAAAAAATTATACTCTGTTGGCTTTTCTCCTCATCCTAAAAGGAATTTAAATTCCTAATTTACCCTGCTGTAATAAATAATCCAGCACAATCTGAATCACTACCCACTGCCATTGAAACTAAGGTCAGCTTTATTCCTAACAACCCCAAACCAAGAACAACCCAAATAAATAAATACTGTAATGACTATACCTTGGAATATTCTCATTAACAAAAAACAAATTATGGATACATGCAGCAACATGGATGTATCACAGATATTACACTGAGCAAATGAAGCCAGACACAAAAAGAATACATACTGAATAATTCCATTTATATAAAACTGTAGAAGAGGCAAAATTATCTATAGCCACAAAAAACAGATCAACAGGATTGGGCAAGGGCAAATGACTACAAAAAAGCAGGAGGAAACTTGGCGGGTGGGGGCGTGATGAAAATGTTATATATCTTGATTGTGGTGATGGTTACACAAGTATATGCATTTGTCAAAACTCATCAAGATGTACACTTAATGAGTATACTTAAGAAGGCATTGTATTGTACATAAATTGTATTTCAAAAAGTTAATCTTGAAAAGACTAAACCTACTGAAAGTAGACTGCCTCCTTCTAACAACGCATTCCAAGACTAACACTTTATATTATGTTAAATTGCCTTTCTTTAAATTTATTAAAATAGATGTTAAATAAAGTTCTGGATAAAATTTAAAATTGAGGAACACTGTCTAGAATTGTGCCATCTTATATAGTACCCATCAGCCACATGTGGCTAGTTAAATTAATTAATTAAATTAATTAAAATTTAAAATTCAGGTCCTCAAGGAGGGAGGAGAGTAACTTAACAGTGGACAAACCTGACAAGGCATAAAAGTCCACCAACTGTCAAGGGCAGCACTGACACTGATAAATCATGTTGGCAGTACACGTTCTTCATATGACGTAGTGAAAACGGCACTCTAGTACCTCTGTGGACTTTCTCTCAAAAACCCATAACCCATAATCAGGAGAAAAACATCAGACAAATTCCAACAAAGGAGTTCTACAAAACACTTAACCAGTAATCCTCAAAACTGTCAATATTGCTAAAAACAGCAAAGTCTGAGAAACTATCACAGCCAAGAGGAGCCTATGGACAAATGACTAAATGTAATGTGGTGTCCTGGACAGGATCCTGGAACAGAAAAACACACTAGAGAAAACTAAGGAAATCTGAATAAACTATAGACTTAGTTAATAAGTAATATTGGTTAATTAATTGTAATAAATGGACAACAGTAATGTAAGACAGAAACTGGGTGTGGTATATACGGGAGCTCTCTGAACTATTTTCTCAATTTCTCTGTGACTCTAAAATTGTTCTTAAAAATAAAGCCTACTATAAAAAATAAGAGAACTTGAGCTGTAATAAAAAAGTAAACCCCTTTTACATTTTAAAAAATGCAGTTCCCTCTGTCACACTAACCACATTTCAAGAGTCACGTATGGCTAATGGCTACAGTGTTTTTAACAGTTCAGATTTATAGGACATTTCCATCGTAGCAGAAAATTCTGTTAGACAATGCTGGTGCAGAAGACTATTTTTATGGGACCACTATAAAAGACTATTTTATAACTGACTGCAACTTATGAATAAATCTATATTTACCAAGCATTAAAAACTCTCAATGAAATCTAACAATTCTCAGTGATATGTTTATTCTAGCTTCTATTTCAAACAATTCCTTGTTTGAAACATTTTTTAAAAAGTCAGTGTAATATACATGAGTAGAACACTGGAAAAAATTCTACTCCCCAAAGCAGCAATTCTCTGAAACTCTTTTAAAGTATCCAAGATGTCACAACTGTTAATACTAAGATGTAAGTTTTCACTGCACTGGAGAAAACTGCTGGCATCTTAGCATCGTTCAAATCAGTGGCACCCAACTGTACTAGAAGTCACTGTATTCTTCACTGCCATGTGCCCTAAACTGATGAGAGAGAAAAAAAGCCAGGTTTATTCAAGAATGCCTTGATAAAGCACTGAAAACTATTAATTTAATTAATCTTGATCCCTGTGTACACATCTTTTCAGTATTCTATGTGTTGAAATAAGAAGTGTGCATAAAGCACTCCTGCTGCACATCAAAGTCTTGAAGAAAGGGACTTAGGCGACTGTTTTGAGTTACAAGCTCAACTAGCTGCTTTTGTTCAAGGAACATCATTTTGACTTGAAAGAGCTGACAAACAAAATTATCTAGACCTGGGTATTTAGCAGACATTTCTTTCAAAAACGAACAAAGTGAAACTGTTACTTTCAGGAAAATAATTGACACTACTTGTTGCCAATTATAAAACTTGAGCTTTCAAGCAAAAGTTAAAATTTTAGAAAACTTCTATTCACTACCATGAGCTTAACAGGTTTGCTAGTACTTAGACTTTCCCAAGATGTAAAGGCTTTTCTGACGTGTGGTGATATCAATTAATGTGTTTTTTGATACTCTATAATATAAAATACCCATTCAACACACAAGATAGACCAATAGATTTTAGTGTAAGAGTATAAAAGTGCATTGATAAAATTCAGATTTCACAGTGCAACTAACGTATAAAAACTACTTGTCAAATTTTAGTATAATATCGAAGGATATCTGCAATTATCTGAAAAAGCTCTTGAAATATTCCTCCCTTCTCCAACTACATACACATCTTTGTATGAACTTCCTTCATATATTCAACTAAGGTAATAATAGCAACAGACTGAATGCAGAAGCAGCTATAAGAATCCAGCTGCCTTCTATAAAGCAACACATAAAAGCTATTTGTGAAAAGATAAAACAATGTCATGTTTCTCAGCAAATTTTTTAGAAAACAAGTATTTTTCATTAAAACTATATTTTCATTAAAACTATATTTAACATGTAAAGAAACTATTGCTATTTTTAAATAAATTAATAAGTATTAAATTTCTCAATATGATAAAGACAGACATAATTGAAAAACCAAAAGCTCTTTGGGGTCCTCAAACTTAGTAAAGGAAAAGTAAAGGAGTCCTAAGATCAAAAAGTTGAGAACATCTATCTCACAGAGAGAGGGAAAAAGTGACAAAAGATATACATAAATTAACTTAAACAAACATATATACCCTGGAAAGCATATCACGGGGCATAAAATATCACTGACAACAAGAACACCAAGATCCAAAATGTGACACTTATTCAAAAAGTATCAAGGATTTAAAAAATGTCTTTTCCAAGGACAGAGAAACTTTTCACATTTTGAAATTCACTTATATGATTTCCTGATAGCCTCTACCACTAGGGTGTGGTCCCTAGTCCCATGAAGTCCCATGAAGATAGGACCTTGTGTGTTTCGCTCACCACTTTGGCTAGCCCAGCACCTGGCACAAAGCAAGTATTCAGTTATTTGTTGGATTGAAAACAAACAAAAAAAAAAGACAAAAGATGTAAAAACAGAACCCACTGAGGTCTCTATTAAAATTATAAAGATGACATTTCACAATCAAAATGTATCTGTTTACATATTAATAACAATCATAAAAGCTACCATTCATTGAAGACCTATTTAATATGTCCCAGGCATCAGTATCAGGCATTTTAGATTTTTAATTCCCAAATCACTATGGGATATACTTGGTGAAAGTAAGGAAAGAAAAATAAAGTAAGGAAAATAAAGCTCAAAGAGGTTACCTTGCTTATCTAAAGCTACAGCAAATTAAACCCACGTTTTTCTGCTTAATGGCCACAAGCTTTTCTTCATATATTTATATAGTGCTTAATACTGCTTGGTTACTTTTTGTTCCCTCCATTTCCTGGCAATTTTCAGAGGAATTCATTTTGTGGAAGTCATTTTTTCTCCTTTCCCCAATTTCCCACTCCGTTTGTTTCACTATTCTCCAATTTCTACTCCTTTGCCTCACTCAATTAAGCAATATAGTGAGCCCTCTGGTTGGGGAAGAGTATATACTCTCATAACACACTACCAGAAACTCCATTAACAATGGCAGAAGTAGTATAAAAGACTAAAGAAGAATTAAGACTCTGACTTACTGATCTTGCAAGATGACTTCATATCCATTCAGTTACTACGGGGCCAACATGGACACCACCACCTCAATTCCCAAGGGGCTAACCAGGAAATCCCCTGGATTTGACCATCCCTTCAAGGCTTGAGCCACGATTTACCAATTGTGAAGTACCAAGACAGTATCTCTGCCAATTCTTTGTCAGGCTCTGCTACCAGAGGACCAAAACTGAAAAGGCCAGAGCTCCAAAGACTTCCTCCAGGTTCAGGACAACTTGAATAAAAGCTTTGTTCCCAAAGAATATAGTGGCCACAATACCACTACAAGAAAAGCTGTTACTAATTACTGTCATTCTCCCCACTGCTTCTAAACAATACGTAAATGTTTCTCTTCTTTTCCTCCTTTTGGTGAAACAACAAAATTAGCAATGAGTGAACTATTCTAGGAGAATTCACAATGCCATACACATTACCACATCGTGTGATAATCTCGCTACAAGTCAATCTTTTCCAGGGAAGGGTCCCCAGAGCCTGTGAAAGTTTTACACACATTATGTGGAAACCTTTTAAAACCTCACAAAGCCCTGAATATGCCTTACCTCAACATTCAGATTAAAGAAAATGTGTAATATGAGAAAGGACTCTTCCACCTTAAAAATGAATTCAGCTGCAATCTGCTAAAGAAACCTTGGCTGAAAAAAAAAGTATCATAGGAAGTCACATGTGCAGTCTGTCATTCGACACCTCACTCTATAACAGATCACTTGTGTTAGTAATCCCTATGCTTTGCATCAAAGTCTCAACATACTAATACACTAACATACGATTTAAATAATAAAAATTATGTTAGCAATTCGATGTCACCAAGTACGTACAAGCTACAAGCAAAAACAAATAGGGTATCAAAATGCTCCATTAAAAAAAGTTTACTTCAGTACTACATAATAACTGTATATACAAAAATATGTTAACACAAGTTTATACTGTCTCCCTGATCCTTTCCCAAAAGTGAAAGTACCTGCTGCCACTCAAAGAATATGAATATAGATTCCCACATAAAAGTCCTACCCTTGGGGAGGGTACAGCTCAGCAGTAGAGTGTGTGCTTAGCATGTACTAGGTGCTAGGTTCAATCCCTAGTGCCCCTGTTAAAATAAAGAAATAAATAAAATAAACCTAATCATCTCCCCTAACCGAAAAAAAACCAAAAATCAAAAACAAAAACAGAAGTCCCACCCCTCAAATTCTCTATGGCTTCCTCATACTCAAGTGTTACTTAATACTGTAAAAAGTATGCAGAAATTAAAATTTATAAAAGCAATCAATAAAAAATAACTAATGAATTTTTCCACAAACTAAGCTTCTCACTTGCTTATGTTCATTTGCTGAACCTTTATCCCAGATGCTCCTCTGAACCCAAATCAAGAACTTTTGTTAAAACACTGCACTAGGAAGCTCCAGGAATGCTTGGTGAGAACTACTAGGTCTCATTCACCAAAAGACATGCATATATTTTAACTCTTCATTCAGGACACATAAATTGAAACTGCCAAGCTATACACAGGAAATTTTTCTAGGAAAAGGAAAACAATCTAGAAGCTTCTGTGGGATTCTGCCTAGAGTATGCAACACTCCATTTTCTGAGACCTAACCCCATTCTTAGGAGTGGGACCTTTTAAGAACCCCACCCCATGGACATACTAATCAGACCAATGACAGAGATCTGGACCAAGTCCAACCAATCAAATTTTCCCCTCCCAGGAATTTGAAATGGGGACACTGAGCTACTAACCAGTTGGCTAGTGGCACTAGAGCCTGATTTTATATGTGGCTCAAGGAATCAAGTGGCAATTTTCCTCTATGTCTGTTAAAGCAGAAAAGGCCAGAGTGTGGAAAGACAACTAAAGCAAGATAAAGAGACAAGAGATGACACCTATTTGCAAGCAAGGAGAAAAGTGCTCTCTCAACTACTTTGTCTCCTGACTGCTTCCCAATTTCTGGTTTATGTCCTTCATGAAGCCAACTGCTTGGGTTCCATAAGATACCTCCTTACCGCTCCCCCCAAAGCACTCCTCTTCCTGTTTCATGCCATCAAAAAATCATTATGACAATTTAAGACACAAATTCACACCAGGATCAATGCAGAAAAGAGTATGATTATTCTTACGGTTCATAAGGGATCTGAGCAGTACCAGAAAAGTTGTTTTTATTCACTGCCTATAACTTCAGGAGAAATAACAGGACAAAAATAACCAAAGCCTTAAGAGCAAAAATCATCTGTTTGCTTAAACCCCAGTTTTGTGCTTCCCTTCAACACTCACCTGTTCAAAAGTTCTGCTGGTTCACAGCAGGAGGTTTGAGCAGATTTTGTTCAGGTCCTTTAACACTGTAAGTAATAAAAGTATTAAAGTGAGTAACTCAGCGATTTCTTAGGAAATTTTAAAAACATATTTTTATTATGTTTTACAGGAAATGGACTTCAAACTGGGTTAAAATATTAGAATCACCTGGTTTTGCTTATAATCTAGATTCCCTGTCCTAACAACTAAAGAGTCTCTCTCAGAAGCTTTAGAATGGGACCGAAAAATGTATTTTTTTTAACCAAAGTTCTAAATGATTCTGATGAACCCAACAAATGAGCACTATTAGGGTTTCAGGAAATGATTGTTTGGGGTTTTCATTCAAAACTACATTATAGGGATTTGGTATTAACTTTTTTAACGTATCTGATAGAAAAATGACAGCCAGGAACACAGCAATACAGTATGTACCCTATGCAAATAATCAGTGAGCCCAAGAAGTATAACTGCTGCAAAATGTCCAAGGAGCAAAGCTCCAGATGTGCTTTCAGTTGCAAAATCACAAACTCTTTTTAATGCTCTGATGAGGCAGAATCTTTAAAATCCACAATATGGTGATATTCCAACCGACAAGGAGTGGACTGAACAGCTTCAAGTGGTTTCTAAGCTAAAATCAAATGATGCTTTGAATGCTGCTACTTAAGAGTCAAAAAACAATCATTAAAAATTAAAGTTAGGGGGAGGGTATAGCTCAGTGGTAGAGCACATGCCTAGCATGCACAAGGTCCTGGGTTCAACAACCAGTACCTCCATTAAAATAAACAAACAAACCAACCAACCTGATTACCTTCCCCCTCAAAAAAATTTTTAAAAAAATTAAAGTTGACAATTTTACTAACAGTAAGAAAGGACTTGAGAAAGCCACTTTCACCTTTGATTTAATTTTGCAAAAAAGTAGTCACGTTATAATGTCCAAAAGCTCATCCAACGTCATCCATTGCACTCTATTTTTTGTACGGGCAGACAGAAGCAAGAGAGAACTAGACAATAAAACAAACTCTTCTCTGGGTCTAACTCACCAGAACAAGCTCTAGGATATCTCCTATAAGTATAAACAAATTTCAAGTTCAATGAAACTCTAGTTGACAAGAAAATACAAAATGTTGTTCCTTAATTACTTGAGGTGGGGAAGTATGTAATATTTTGAGATTCTTATAAAATTAACTTTGGCCACTTAAGAGACTATTCTTTTTGTTTTTCAAATCTCTCCCCTCTTCTCCCTCAATCTCATATAAAATTATCAACAATTCAGCAGAAGTATCATTTTGTATTCCTGTATGATTAATTTAGTGTATTTCTCAGTCACCTTAAGAGCATAAAAAAGTGAAAAAATGCTAACCTGGTCAATAAATACCAGGATTCTAACTGTAAGTAAGCTTGTCAGTGAAGTAAAAATCTACTCATATTTTTAAAGACATGTAATTCTTCAGGGATAGAATTCCTAGGACTTGATCACCATAAAATCCTAGTGAGGGTTAAGGGGGGAAAAACACTTGGGTTGAGTTTTACAATAATGATCAAATGTTAAGGCAATTCAAATTGCTGAAGGAAAACAGACATTGAACTTGCCTCTAATATAACTGGATTAACACCAACATAGGCTGTAGATTCAACCTAATGACACCGGTCCCACTAAAATCTATAAGAAACAGAATAAAACAGAAAGTACTGAAAATTTAGTCATTAGGGGCTAATAGAGAACTGCAAATGAAGTCAGTCTTCAAAAATGGCACAAAT
The DNA here is from genome assembly GCF_048773025.1 of Camelus bactrianus. Lineage (NCBI taxonomy): Eukaryota > Metazoa > Chordata > Mammalia > Artiodactyla > Camelidae > Camelus > Camelus bactrianus. The sequence continues at coordinate 98,897,491 of NC_133543.1, read as the reverse complement.
CAAAGATCCTTTAGAAGGACAAGGATAATATGGATGGTAATAATCTTTCACCCAAAAAGGCTTTCCCAGATAGCAATCACTATCAATAGTGTGGTCTTCCAGTGTGAAGGTCAACAAAAAGAGAATAGACATGTGGAGTATTAAAATGCAGAGTCATGAGAACAAATGAGCTGATATGACATCAAAGACGTTATAATTTGGAACTGTCATTTCAAAAACTCAACAAAGGAACAAGAGGGAGAAAGGCAATTTGTTAAAACACTATCTCATTATTATCATCACTATATCCCCCCTTAGCCAGGGAGCTCCACTCACACCCTGAATTCCTATCTTCTCCTGATTTTCAGGCAAACTAAAACAAATTATTTTTCATATATACAATTCACCAACAAAAACATTTCAAAATCAAAACATTAAATTCCTCAGGTGAATTAAAACAGGACATTTATGAAAGCTCAGGAATAAGAATATGGAGACGAGCTGAAAAAAAATCAAAATTCTTTTCCAAAGAAAAAGTACAAAATTAGTTGAAAAACTAGTCTGAAAGGTCAAAGTGCAGGAATAAAAAACAACACAAAAAGTTCTACACATGTAAAATGCTATAAAGGATATACTAACAAATTAATGGAAGAGTCCCTGAGGACTTTAAAGCTCGGCTGGACAACACATAAATCATTAAGGGGAATTCTTTACCATTAAAAACAACATGTGTTAATACAATTCTTCCAGGTAATACTCCTTAATGATCTGTGTCTACACTTCAAAGGAAATTTATTTCCCTACATTTTCAAATATTCTAAATAATCCCAAAGATCTCCTTCTTCGAAAGTAATTTCTTTTGAAAAATCCTCTTAGGCAGTTTATCATCAATCTCATTTAAAAACTTTTACTTTTCAGAAAGCTGTTTCATGACAACTTCCTGAGATATGTTATACGAGCACCAGAAATTTTTCCAAACTGATGCAGAGAGGTGTCCGGTGGAGGAAAGGGGTTGGGCATACAGGCCCAAATTTCCAGAATCTGATTTTCCTTTCTAAGAGTCCCAAGAGGTATGGAAAAAGATTCCAGAACAACTGAATATCCCCACTCAACTTAGGGTCAATGAGCTGGGTACACATTTCCTACTAACCTCCCTCTGGATTGTGCCTCTCTGGTTAGGCTAGCCTCCATACTCTTCCCAGCCACAAATGATCTGCTCACACCTCAGTTTCTGCCACAGGGTCTTTGCCCTGGCTTCCCTCTCCTGGAGCATTCCTCCTCCCTAGAGCTACAGGAATAGCTCCTTTCCTTGTGTCAGATCTTTCCTCAAATACTAGATTTTTCAAAGGCCTTCCCAGAGCACACTACTTAAAATTAACTCTTCCCCTAACTCCCTATTATCCTATTTCCCCATCTCATTTTTTTCCCTACAACGCTTGACACTACACAATATATCTTACCTAAGTATTTATTTAGCTGTCTAGAAATGAGCTCCATGGAAACAGGACTATTTGGCTCCCAGCATCCAACAGTGTAGTAGGGTCTCAGTATTTTTCAAATAAATAAATGCACAAATGAAAGAATAAATGAATGGAAGCACATATACCTTCTCCTTCCTGGGTCTCAAAATCCTAAAATGCTTTGTCAAGTACAGAAAAACTGTGAAGCCCTTTCTTTTCTGGCGAGTTACTACCATCACCAGTGTATTCCCCAGTATTAAATGCCAAAAGGACTGACATTTTTCTAGATACAAGCCACTTTTAATTTTTTTTTCCTAGTGTCCTCTACTGATGTCAACATTTGATGTAACAGACAAGTACATATTCCAGCTTGAGTACTCTGAAAGCTGCTAACTAGAGGAACACATAAAAACATCAATGAGAGAACATATTTGCGTTCTCATCAAAATAGACAAAACTCTGAAAGGCCAGAGTTGCAAATATTAGAAGGAAAAGTCGATGTTCAGAAAAGATGACAATTTTTTTAAATCTAGGAAATCATTAGACTCTAAAAAGGAAATAATATGTAAGGAAAAAATATCTTCCCCGCATACACATTGGGAATCAAAACTGCCTATAGTCCAAGGTAAGTACACTGGATAAGAAACTGTCCACGTGTCTGGCCTCTTCCTCAATGTCCTGCAAGTTAAACTGAAATACTTACCTTTGTTACAGAGAAATTAGGCGTGCTTAAGGGCTTTCAGTCAAAGGATTTGAAAACAAAACAAACAAAAAAACAATGCCAGATAAATGCAAAGCAACGTTACTGCTTCCCAAACACGGTCATACAACCTGCTTTCATACCCCCTTCCCTGGCTGTTTGGTTTATGTTTCAGCCACAAAACTGAAATATTCTGAGTGCTTCGTGGATAACTGCTGACACTTAAGGCTAATGCCCATTTTAAACCGATGTGAACGTTCGGGTCCCAAAGCTGCCATGGGTTCTACTTTCCCAGCCTCCGTCCCAGGTTCTGATCATGGCTCCACCTGGCTTCAGGCCTGGTTCAGACCCAGTCCTCTCGCCACGGAAGGAGTCTCCCCAATGCAGATGCTCGGTGAGGAAGGCAAGGGCGCATCTCCCAGAGGCCAGGTGTTGGGAGGAGCGCGGGCAGGAGCAGCTGTCTAGCAGAAGCAGCTGTTACCCCGGGCACCCCGAGGCTGGGCGGGTGGCTAGAAGCAGGTAGCGGAAGGCGAGCCCTCTGGCCCTAAGCAAGCCGGCCTGACACTGCCCACCCCACCACCCTCTTCCCTTCCTCGCCTGCCCCTGCGATGCCAACAGGCCCCAGCGGAGGGGGCTCTCCAGCTCGGCGGCCGAGACGCGCCCGGGTCCGGCATGCCCCCCGGCGGGGAGGAGGCTCCCTCCAGCCCCGCACCTGACCTGTCCCCTCGCCTGACGCCCGAGCCGGCCGCGGCGGCTGCCGGGCGGCCTGTGGGTGTCCATGCGGCTGGGCTGGGTCGGGCAGGAGCGGCGGGGACGAGAGCGCGGGCGGCAGGCCCAGGAGGCCCAGGCGGGGCTGCAGAGCTGGGGCACGGAGCGGAGCCGCGGAAGGGAGCGAGATGGAGTCGCTGGTTACCTGCGGTCCGGGACAGGGAGTCTCTCAGAACCCAAGTCAGTCCTCAGCCTCAACAACACAAGATGGCCGACACGTCGCCACGCACGTCACGTGACAGTGCGCCCGCTCTGTCACGCCTCCTGCTCCGCCCCCGGCCCCGCCTCGCCTCCCTCCCAGCTTATCCAGCCTCCCACGACATCCTTCCTTTCCGCTGCCTCCCTCCCCTCTTCCCCGGACACGCCCCTGCCCGAGCCCCGGATGTCAGCCTGGAGGAGGGCGGGGCCGCGGCAGAGCGCAGGCGCCTGCGGGAGCCTTGGCCCGAGCTCTCCGCCTGCCCTTGAGTTGAGTAGAGTTGGTGTCCAGAGTCGGATCGGGGCCAAGCGCCCTGTGACTCACCGTCCTGTGCGCCCAATCCAGAGCCCGTTGGCAGTTCAGAAAGCTCTTTTACGGGCTGATTTTCCACAGTAGAACTTTTCCACAGGTTTTCATCCAGCATTTTCCTGCCCATTTGCCATCCTAGAGAAAAATGGGGAAGCGACAAAAGCTAAAATTCAAAGCAGTTTCTCCATTTGTTAACGGTTCTGGTAGAACTGGGAATTCATTCTGGAGTCTTGGAATGTGACAGCTGGGAAGGACTTTGGAGCTTTGACTCCACTCCTAGGACATCCAAGACTATAACCCTCTTGCCTAAGAATCTCCCATATGGGGGTTGCCAGATAAAATACAGGCCACCCCGCGAGATCAGGGACATAATTACACTAAAAAACTATTCGTTGTTTTTCTGAAATTCAAATTTAACTTTTTATTCGGTACATCTGGCAACTCTACCCTTCTTAGGTCATTCCGTTCTTCCCTTGTGCCTCCAACCTCTCCCTTATTTACAGGATCCTTCCCATTAGCTCTTTAAAATATTCAAACGTCTTTCATCCTAATGGTTAATGTTAAAAGCTCCAATTCCCCCCTCCAACAAGCTCACTCTCTCTTCCCTTTCAATGTCAATGGCACCAAAGAGGTGTTTATAAGCACTTTCCCACACCTGGCCAGCAGTCATCAACCATTGTAGTGTGGCTTTTATCCTGAGGCTCTACAGGTTGATAGTTTTTCAGCCCTCACCTTGACTTAGATGGCTTCCCCATCTTCAATGTGATTGACCACTACCTACTTTCTGAAATATTTTCTTTTCTTCACCTTTATGCCCTTGCTGCTCAAAAGATGATCAGTGCAGCAGTATCAGCATCATTTGAAAGCTTGTTATAAGCACAGAATCTTGACTGGATCCTTCACAATCCCATTCTGCTGAACTCTAGACTATCATCCACATTGTCCCCCTCCCCTTCCTCTGTCCCCTGAACTTACTGCTCCAGATATGCCCATGTATGAAGGTCCTCAAATATGTCAGTCTGTTTAAGCTTTTGCACATTCTGTTCCCTCTTGTCATAATGCCATTCCTAACACTTAATGCCACTTCTCACCAACCTGCATGACTTTTGCTCATCTTTAAGAGCCTAAATCATATGTACTGACTCCCTGAAGCCCTCTTTAATCTCCTTTCTTAGACCAAAGAACTTACCCATTGAACTGTTATTTCTAAGGGAAAAAAAGTGAACTGATGCTTGTTATATACCAACTACCTCATTAAGCACTTTACTTGCATTCTCTCTTGTAATCCTGGTGATAGTGTTATCCAGCACTTTTGTCATCTGGGCACCTGAGTGTGGTGCTCACCTTCTCCAAATCTCAGCCAGAACTTCCTAACCCAAACTGATTGCAGAGCCCAAATCCCTACCCAGGTTGTTATGCCACCTGTAATTATCTACCTATATGAAATTAAGATGTAATTTGCATACAGTAAAATTGAGCATTTTAGGTGTGCAGTTTTGCAACTGCACACCTAAAATGTGTGTGTAACTACTATTAAATCAAGATACAGAATAGTCCTACCACCCACAAAATTCCCCCAAGGACCCATTGCAGTCAGCCCTAATGCCCACTCCCAGTCCCTGCAAACATTGTTCTGTTTTCTGTCCTTATAATTTTGCCTTATGATGTCATATAAATAAAACCGTTTGAGACTGGCTGCTTTCGCTTAGCATCATGCATTTGAGATTCAGCCACACTGTTGTGTGTTTCAGTACTTTCTTCTCTTTTCTTGCTGAGTAATATTTCATTGTGTGTATGCAATATATTTGTTCATCCATTCCCCATTTGAGGGACTTTTGGATTGTTTCTATTTGGGGAGATTATTAATAAAGTTGCTATAAATATTTGCATACAGGTATTTGTGTGAACAAAGGTTTTTATTTCACTTGGCTAAATACCTAGAAATGAAATTGATGGTTATGTGGCAAATGTTTGTTTAACTTTATCAGAAACTTCCAAACCATTTTTCAGAGTGTCTTAGCCATATTTTTAGCCCTAAAGTGTAAGCTTTCAGACAGCAGGAACCAAATTTAAGGGATGATGATGATGGTGACGTTGAGGGCTAACAGAATCCCATGCATTGTTCGACACATACTGCATGGTTCGACACATACTGCATGGTTCAACTTTGCATTCTCAGTAGCTGGTATTGTCCTGGCACACAGTAGGCACTCAATAAATACCTGTAAAATCAAATACATTCTTGATTTTCTACTCCTTAGGAAGGGCACTTTTCTCGTCTCCTTTTATTCACTCTGACTCTCCAATGTTTCATTAAATAGTAGTTTTAAGATTACAGCAGTAGACTTATGCCTGCCCTAGTCAAGGATAATAACAGAGTTTCAGCTTTATTGTATCATTGATAGAAACAGTAAAGTTGAGAATAATAGATTATTGGCTGGAAGGAAGAGTAAGGAGTTTAGCTCGAAATGAATTTAATTTGTAACAAACACAGGTTGATGAACTGTGACAGACTGTATTTTTCTAAATATGGCAGTAACAACATCTTCTGTCCAAGGTACGCCCCCTAGAACCTTGCCACTACCCTTCCTAGAGGTAGGGTCTAATTCCCCTCCCCTTGAGCCCTTCTAACCCGTAGGCCACGAAGAAACTGAAATGAAGGGACTTCCAATGCTAGGTCATAAAGGCGATAGAGCTTCCACTTTGTTTTTTCACAGTCTCTTTTGAAGCAAGAGCAAACTTCCAAATGCCTCGAGGCTGCCACTCTGCAAGGAAGCCCAGACCACAAGGAGAGACCCAAGTGGTTTCCCCCATCAGTAGCCCCAGCTGAGGTCCCGGCATCAACAACCAGACATTTGAGTGAAAAATGCCACCAGATGATGCTAGCCCCAGCTGTCGAGTCACACCTAGGCATCCAAGCCCAAGGCATCCTGAAACAAGAACAACAAGAATCCTCCCTGTGCCTTGTCTGAATTCCCGATTCACCAAATCCATGAGCATAATGAAGTGGTTGTTTTGAGCCACTAAATTTTGGGGTAATTTGTTACACAGCAATAGTGACTGGAACCTCACTGTTATGGATCGAATTGTGTCCCCCTCAAAAGATATGTTGGCCTCCTAAACCTAAAGATGTACCCTAGAATGTAACCTTATTTGGAGATAGGGTCTTTGTGGTAATCAAACTAAAATGAAGTCATTAAGGTGGACCATAATTCAATATGACAGGTATCCTTATAAAAAGAGGAAATTTGTACACAGACATGCATAGAGAGAGAACTCCATGTGAAAATGAAGGTGGAAAACCAGGTGATACTTCTACACCCCAAGGAACACCAAAGATGGCCAGCAAACCTTTACCAGAGGCTGGGAGAGAGGCATGGAAAAGGCTCTTCCTCACAGCCCTCTGAAGGAACCAACCCTGCCGACACCTTGATCTTGGGCTTCTGTCATCCAGAACTGTGAGACAATGAATTTCTGTTAAGCCACCCAATTGGTGGTACTTCATTACAATAACCCTAGCAAAGTAATACAATCATCTAAAAGTTTAAAGAGGCAACTTGAAATGAAGGCGATCAAAGAGGATTAGAACTTCAAGTCTGAGAGGCACCCATAGAGAAGTTATCTTTGAAACCACAGGGTATCACCCATAACCAGCAGCTGCAGAGAGGAAAAGTATGGAGCTAAGGCAGAGTCTTGGGAGGAAAAGGTATAGCTGGTGGACAGAGAGAATTTACATGTAGGACAAGGTTGGAAGCAGGAACCAGTCTCAGAACAGAGGGAGGAAGAGACTGACCAGTGATGCCCAATCTACAGAGTTTTCAAGGAGTCTGGGGCTGGGGAAACAGCAGTTGCATTGGTGACTGGAGGTGTTTATGGAGCAGGGAGAACAGACATTAGGAAAAAGTAGGTGATGAGGAGGGGAGGGTGCAGAAATTTGAAAGTAGATTTTGAAAAGGAGGAGGTATTAATTAATGGGGAGGGCAGAGCCACTCAGATTGGTACCCTAACTAATAGCGTTGGGTACACAGCTGAAAAGCAAAAAGAAAACACAAGGAAGAGAGTGTGGGAAGATAGTGAGCCAGAGAGCTAAGCAAACATCAAGGAAAGGCTGTTCAGATGATAACTATGGAAACAGATCCATTTTTATGTTTGAAAATATTTTTATTATGAAAGTACTTGCATATTTTAAATTATTTTCTGATTGACAACCTCCGGGCATATACCAAATAAAATTAAGTCATAAAAACTATCTTGGAATACAGTAAACATATTCTTTCATGTGTGTCCCACGATGTGTCCCAAAATGTTCCTTATTTTCTCCTGAGTCTTGCATATTTAGGATTTCATATTTTTGCTCTCCCAGAGTGTTCCCACATGCATGTTCAACTGCTCTTCTCACTTTCTTTTCAATCAGAGAGCCCCTCTCTTTTTTATTAACTGTTCTTAATAGTTGTAGTGGTAAAGCAGTACATGTTTATGGTTTAAATAATTTTAGAGTTCAAAAACATAGAAAGGGAAAAATTTAAATCTCAGGACCCTCAGGTTCTCCCCCATTTCAGGTAACCCACTGTTGACAGTGGTTTTCCCCAAAATGTTGTACTGTCTACTTCTACATGAGGTGCTTCTTCATTCTTAACACCACCGAGAACCAAGATACGGCAGTTACCTCAAAATCCACTTAGTCGTTGACCTCCTGCATTTGAGCTACATGGGCAGAGAGACATGACTACATATCTCTCATGGAAAACAAACAAAACACCTGAGCAGTACTGTGCATGCTGCTCAGCTCCTGGCCTTTTTCCAAGAAATAATATGTCCTGCAGTCCTCCACATTTTTTTTTCAATGGCTGCTTAGCAGTGATTATTTGCATGGATGTGCAGTAATATCCTTAAATGATCCTCTACTGGTAGACATCCTGATTGTTTCCGTATTTTTGCTATTACAAATAATGCAGTAATGAGTATCCCTTTAAATATACCTTTGTTCACGTTTATATTTACCTGTAGGGTACACTCTCAGAGGTAAAACCCCTGGATCAAAGCTCATGAATATCTCTGCAGTGGACATCTGCCATTCTTTCATGACTGTTCTGTGTCTGAAATACTTTCCCACGTTTGGGGAAAATAAGAATCTCGATGGGAAACAGAGCTCACCTCCCTTTGCAGGAAACAAATGGTCCAGATACTGACCCTTCCCACCCCCAAAACGTGGGCATGTGACAGCTCAGCCTCAGGCTCTGAATCTGGAGTAAGCACCTACAGAAGCAAGATACCCCAAAATTCTTCTCAGCAAGGTCAGTGGCATGAGGCCTGGCTGGTTCTCATGGTGTGCTGTTGGCTGCAGACTCAGGCAGCTGGCCTCCTGCCTGTTTTCTTAGCCTGGTCCCCAAACCCTGCTAGTGATTCTGTGAGCTCCTCAATGTTTTTTCAATCAATTCTCCTTCTGTTTAAATCAGTCTGCTTAGATTTTGTTACTTGCAGTTAAGAACCCTGACTAATTCTGTAGTAGCCGGACTCCAAGATGGCTCCCAGTGATTCTTACCTATTGGGCTAACCTGGGTAACCAGTAGGATACTGTGGGGATGACAGAGTGTGATTTCTGAAGCTAGGTCTTAAAAGGCATTGTGGCTTACACCTGCTGTCTTGTATCACTTGCTTTGAGGGAGACCAACTGCCATGTTGTGAGGACACTCAAGCAGCCCAACGAAGAAGTCCATGTGGCAAGTAAATGAGGCCTCTGGCCAACAGACAGCACCAGCCTGTGAACCCCATGAGTGAGTCACCTTAGAGATGGGTCTTCCAGTCCCAGTCAAGCCTTCAGTTGGCTGCAGCCTTAACTGATATTTTGATGGCAGCCTCATGCAAGACCTTGAGCTAGAACCCACCTAAATCACTTCTGAGTTCCTGACCCTCAGAATCTATGTGAGATAATAAATGTTAATTATTTTTTTATGCCACTAAGTGATGGGATGATTTGTTAAAGCATGAATTAATGACTAATCCAGATATAATTTTAAATTTTAACAATCTACCAAATTGCTCTTCAAAAGGACAACACCAGCAGCACTATTTACAATAGCCAAGACATGGAAACAGCCTAAATGTCCATCGACAGATGACTGGATAAAGAAGATGTGGTATATTTATATAATGGAATACTATTCAGCCATAAAAAACGACAACATAACGCTATTTGCAGCAACATGGATGTCCCTGGAGAATGTCATTCTAAGTGAAGTAAGCCAGAAAGAGAAAGAAAAATACCATATGAGATCGCTCATATGAGGAATCTAAAAAAAAAAAAAAAAAAAAAGAACATAAATACGAAACACAGACAGACTCATAGACATAGAATACAAACTTGTGGTTGCCAAGGGGGAGGGAGGTGGGAAAGGACAGACTGGGAGTTCAAAATTTGTAGATACTGACAGGCGTATATAGAATAGATAAACAAGATTATACTGTACAGCACAGGGAAATATATACAAGGTATTGTGGTAGCTCAGAGCGAAAAAGAATTGACAATGAATATATGCATGTTCATGTATAACTGAAAAATTGTGCTCTACACTGGAAATTGACACAATATTGTAAACTGACTATAACTCAATAAAAAAAAAAGTTAAAAAAAAAAAAAAGATAGCACCAAGTGATCTTTCCAAGTTGTTGGTTGTTGGTTGGGGCCACCTGAGCCACTGGTCCTGCTCTGAGATGCTTCAAAGCCTTATTAAGAATGTTTGGATTCCCTAGACGCCCTACTATTCCCAAGTTTACCAGGAGATTTAGGTAGGGATGGCGTTGATGGGCTTCATCGTTTATAAAATCAGGAGTGCTGATAAAAGAAGTAAAGCCTTGAAAGCTTCCAGTCCTTCACCTGCTCATGGTCACCGTTAACCAGCTTTATGTGGATGGAACGTCAGTCTGGCCATGTTTGTTGGGAATGTGGGACATTGTGTTGACCTGTAGACGTACCACTGCCCTCATGCATGAATAAACATATCTGTAAAAGCCACACACACAGACAAAAGAACAATACCAGTGTACCAATACCAATACCATGTGGCAGAGTGCCAAAAATGATTGGTTTTGGAAAAGAGAGGAAGGGAACGGGGAAACTGACCCCTATAAGGTCCCATCCTCAGTGCCTCCCTAAGCTGTAGGATTCTAAGTTGACCTCCGGGACCTCCCACCATCAGTCAGGCTGGTGAGCAGGGATGTGGTCAAAATCTGGCCTGGTGGCTGGGCATGGTCAGCAAGAAGAAATCTGAGCAGGGACAAGGCCACAGGTGTCAGGTCACATGGTCAGCCAGGATGGCTCAGCAAGTGTCAGCTGCAGGGGCGTGGCAGGTGAGCAGGCAGATTGGCAGAAATCTCTCCAGGCTACTTGAGAAAGAGGCCTCAAAAAAACAGAAAAGCTGGGTAAGTGGGCCTCTGCACTTGGGGCCAAGACAGCAGCCGGGGCTAAGCATTTCTGGGCCACCCTAGCCTGGGATCCTTTGCGTGTGACTTTAGAGACCCAGAGCTCAGGAGGAGGCAGAGCTATTAGTCGTGGAGGGTGGAAGATAGAGCGAGACCCGCATGTCCTGAGCGCTAAGTACATGCCAGACGTGGAATCTGCCAGGTAGACAATCATCATTCCCATTTCGCAAATGAGGACACAGACGCTCAGTTAAATTACTAGCCTTGAATCTGACTCCAAATCCCATTACATCACACAGCCTCCAGGGCAGTGGCAGAACTGATTTGCTTTTTAGTTTTCCCTCTTACTCAGCTAGAGGAGAGCCTTTAAGGAGTAGACTCATCACCTTTCTAGTGAGAGAGATGTCCTCACAGTCTCTGCCGCCCTCACTCTCAGAGCTGTCCCCTCAGGCCACGCTCCCAGGTCAGGGGCTCAGAAGGGCCCTGAGTCAGTGGTAGTGGCCCTCCCTCACCCATCTGTCTGCTCCGACAAACCTGGTACATCCTTGTGAAATGAACACGCCTGGGAGTGGGGCTGTCATATGCTGGGCAGCATGCGAGGCCTACAGCAGTGGGTAAGGCAGAGTTTTTATCCTTCAAAGAGTTCACAGTCCAAAGGAGGAGGAAGAGAGGAAAAGAGAAGGATACTGCATAAGGTTGTAAGAATAACAATAAAGACTTGAGGTGAAGTGGGAATCCTGAGAAAGGGTACCTCACCTAGCTTGGGAGCATCAGGAAAACTTTCTGGAGATAATCTACAAGCTGAGTCATAAACAATGCCAGGGGAAGGGAGGGAGGGAGTGCCAGGCAGAGGGAAGAGTGTGTGCAAAAGCCTGGAGGTGTGGCACTTTCTAGGAACTGCTACATGTTGTGTGTTCTGGGAGTGTACCATTTGGAAGGAAAGAAGGGGGGAGGGAGGAGCAAGAGATGGGGGGGAGGGTGAACTGGGGCCAGATCCTGAAAATGGGGAGCCAAAACCTGAAGGAGATATGTTAGCAACAGTTTGCAGGTTATAAAGATTATTCTAATTGCAGGGTGGACAGTCAGGGCAACATGAAGACAGGGAAACCAGTGAGGAGGCCACTGTAGAGACACGGATAAGAAGCCAAGAAGGCAATGGCCATAGAGAGGGAGGAAGGGAACTGTAGGTGAGAGGCAGGAAGGCAACACTGTCTACAGGGCTGCGTCACCAAGAGGGGATAAAGAAATCCAGTCCCTGGTCTGTGTAGTTCCATAACCCAATAGCCGTCCTTTTTTTCCTTAGGTACTTTCGTATTACATTTGCTATCATTTACAATCAAGAGATTTTAGCTCTTACAAGGGCCTTGCTGTCCAGAGTAAAAAGACATTTGAAGTAATTATACTGTTGTCTGCATTCCTTCCTTCTTTTTTAAAAGAATTTTTATTAATAGACTTTATTTTTGGGGAGCAGTTATAGGGTTACAGGAAAACTTAGCAGAAAGTACAGAGTTTCATATCCTCCCTTCTTCCTCCCCCTCTAGTTTCCCCTATTATTAATATTTCACATAGTGTGGTACACTTGTTACAATCGATGTGCTTATATTGAAGCATTATTATTAACTGAATAATTACATTAGGGTCCACTCTTCGTGTTGTATCTTCTACATGGGTTTTGACAAATGTATGATGACCATTATAGCATCAACAAAATGTTTCACTGCTCTAAAAATTTCCTTTTATCCCTCCCTCCCTGCCCCCAACCCCTTGATAACCATTAATCTTTTTCACTATCTTCAGAGTTTTGCCTTTTCCAGAATTTCATACATTAGGTATCATATAGAATGTAATCTTTCCAGACTGGCTTTCACTTAGCAATACGCATTTAAATTTTCTCCATGTCTTTTTGTGACTTGACAGCTCATTTGTTTTTGATCACTGATTAATATTTCTTTTCATCACTGAATTAATATTGTATTGTACGGTTAGACCACAGTTTGTTTCTCCTTTCACCTATTGAAGAACATCTTCGTTTCTTCTAAATTTTGAATTTTGAATAAAGCTACTGTAAACATTCATGTGCAGGTTTTTGTGTGGACAAGGGTTCTCAGCTCATTTGGATGAATACCAAGAGGCCCGACTGCTGGATTATACAGTCAGGGTCTCTCCAGTCATATTTCATGTCCATTTCCTCTGGTGGGGAGGATGCAGGGTGACCCCACCTGGAAAAATGATGCCTGAGAATTGTAGGCCTTGGGTGTGTGCAGAAACAGAAATGATCCTCCCTGAGGAGCTAGAGGTGTTCTCTTAGGCTAGGTGTCTTTACCTAGGTCCCCCAAATACCTTGGAATTATACATGGGAGGGAGGGGGTCATTGGCCCTCATCAGAGTTTCAAGGGGTCTAGGAAGCAGGAAAAATCAAGCTACAGATTTTATCTACAGCTTAAAGACTCCTCAGTGATGGGAAGAAGAGCAGCTGACAGACAAGCTTGGTACTCAGAATGCCCCAGAGTGAAAGCCAAACTCTAGCTACCACTCCTCACTCTGCTTCAGGGCTAGATGTGGTCCCTACAGAAACCGCTCTTCTCTCTCCCCCATTTCAAAGAAGACTAGATGCACATTGACGTGATGGCAAAGTCCATTTGCACAGTTTATTGAAAAAGAACAGCTGTAAGGTAAAAATGCAGACGTTTTCTTTATGATAAAGACAGCAGTTAAAAAAAGAGAAGTAATAAATATGACGTTAGAAATTCTTTTATAAAATACAACCAACCCCTGATGTTTGTGAGCAATCCCAAGAATTTATAACGTATAAAAATTTGTGCTGCAGGAATAAGGATGGCTTCACCTCAGCACCTTGGAGCGAATGTTGCAAACTGGCTAGATGGTGAGGATGGTCATGACTTTTGGGATTTTGAAAGGCTCTGGATTTGTCATTTGGGAATGTCAGGGGTCTAGTGCAATAGAATTTGCAGTGTCAGAGTTAACAGGAATTCTACTCATTAATTCACTTATAATCATGCTTTCATTCTTACAGTTAAGTAGCTCAGTATTTAAGAGTAGAAAAAAAGAGTCTAAAGTGGGAAGGATGACGAAAAGAGTAGATCTAGGGGGAATGCTAAGAGGGCAGGAGAAAGCAGATGAGAAGGAACAGAACTTCCTAACTTGTCGCTATTTTGTGTCATCTTGGCAGCATGCCGAGCCCCCTGTTGGAAAGGAGATAGGCAATAAGTGGTCCAGCCTGGCCAACTTGTCCTGCCTGCTTTAAACCTCACCATCATCAAATGACAGAGGATACCAAAGCATGTGACAGGATCAGGCTAAGAATGAGAACAGGGAAGCTGGATGAGAAATAAAGGAGAGAGGGGCAAGACGGGGAGAGGTGCAGAAAAGGATTACCCAAGGAAACAGGCAACATTAACATCACAGGCCTCTGGGGAATATCTCCTCTGAGGACCACCAGAGAAAAAGAAGTTTGCATACAAATTAACACAGTAGACCACTCTGTGACATGGAAGGATAGAGGGAGAAGGAAAAAGAAAAGGTTGCCAGGTAGAGGCACATTCTGGCTGCAGAGAAGGGCAGAGGAAGGTGAGCAGGAGACAGAGGCAAGGGGGGCTTCTGGACCCTCTGGGAGGGGTTCCCACAAGGAGATGAGAGCTGCCCCCCGCCACCCATTTGAGACTAAGGAGTTTGCCTTGGGCAAGGGTGTGGAGCTGATTGGGGCAAAGGGTCAGCAGGGGTGAGGATGCCCGGCCAGCTCTCCCCAGGGCATCTGTGAGGCACAGCTGAAGACAGAGGTCAAGGTCAAAGCACCTAAGTACTGAAAGCGGCCTTGAGTTCCCGGAAGGCTGCCTGGCGAAGCCTCCTCTTCTCCTCCACGCGCTTCCGCTCATCTTGCTCCGCTTTTAACTCAGCTTCAAACTTACTGGCAGAGGACAAGGCTTGTACCTGCGGAGAAACAGCGAGAACAGACCAACAGAGTGAAAAGTTCGGAAAGAGAAACTTGGAGCTGGAGCAGCCCATCAAACAGAACTCGGTAGTCTCTTTGAAACATACAGTTTTCCCTGAATGCCTCTGTTTTCATTCAGTACTGTTTTTCTTTCCATGGTGCCCACTAAAAATTTCAATTTTCTCTGAATCAATCCTTCTAACTCTAAATCTACTTCCAAATACTACATGTGTTTTTCTGGTATTGTGAGTGGGATTTGAATCTGTCTTCAATAATACCATATCAGATAAATCCATCGTATCCTCTGTTCTAGGATTGATTCTCTCTTTTGTTTTTTTCTCTCTGTGTCTCATCAATTTGGTAAATTTTGCAAACACATTGGGTGTGTACACTATTTTTCATAAAGATTGCTAAATTGCTCTCCAAAGCAGTTGCTCCAGTTTGCACCCCACCATCATGGAATGCAAATACTCATTTCCCCACGACCTTGCCAACGCTTATCATTAAACTTTTTCCTGTTTGCCAATCTGATAGGCAAAAAAAATTAGCACCTTCTTTTACTTCCTTTAGTGAATTACCCATTTGTATCCTTTGCCCATGTTCCTATTCAGCTGGTGAGTTTTTTTTTTTTCTTTAATTTGCAATTCTTCACATAGTTTAGGTTTAATTTCTCATTATGTATTTTTCAGGTACTTTTGTCCGGTCTTCTGTTTTTTACTTTTATTTTTTTGTTTGTTTTATGAGGGAGAGGCAATTAGGTTTATTTATTTATTTATATTTGGAGGAGTTACTGGGGATTGAACTGAGGACCTCGTGCATGATAAGTGTGGGCTCTACAACTTGAGCTATATCTATCCTCCCCTTTCAAAGGATCTATTTTACTGGGTTTTCTTCTTCTTTGAAGCAGTGCGTTTGTCCAAATGTACAATCTGTATGTATTATTAGATATGTAAAAAGTGAAAAGTAGGAAGGCATTTAAAAATAATAGCCGCTTTCTTTCTTTTTAGTTTTCCTATGTGAATGTGTGCGTGTGTATGTATGTATATATATATAGTTTTATTTTCTCATTCAGTTCTTAAATCTCCTGCAATTTATGTGAGGGAGGGAGCATGACGGAGGGCTTTACTTCGTTTTCCTAAGTGGAGAGCCAATTGTTTCAACACCTGTTATTGAATAGCCCATTCTTTTCCCACTGATTTGAAAATGATATTTCTCATATACTAAATTCCCATATGAAGGAGATCTGTTTTTATTATTTTCTGTCCTGTTCCACTAACTGGTTTGTTTATTCCTGAACCCACACTACATTATTTAATATTAATGCTTTATAGAATGCCTTGATATTTACAAGTAAATAGTCTTTTATCAGATGGAATAAGCATTTTGTTTTCTTATTTCATGTGTTATCATGAATATTAAACTTCACCCAATGCCTTTGAGACATCTAACTGAAACGATCACATTTTTCTTGTTGAAGCTACCTGTGATATGAATGTATTTTTAAAATTACCCTTGCAATCTTAACGTAAATTTCAAATGTTATAATTGCACTCCACTTCTTAATGTTTCAAGATTCTTACAGCTATATTCATTAGGCTGATAAAATTTTTTTCTGATGTTATTTTTATCTTATTTTGTCATCAGAATCATAATGACTTTAGAGAATGAATGTGATATAATTTTTGACAATATGTTTGAATTATTTTTATAACATTGAAAAATTGTATAACATTAAAGAATTAATCCCTAAATACCTAGCATTTTAGTATTGGGGGGGGCTAGGCAGGGTTGTTAACTTTCTAAATGTCTTTATAATTCATCATTTTCTGTTTATTTTTTCAAATTTGTAGAAAAGCATTTCCTTCATTGAGTTTAAATTTTTCAACTTTTTAATTTTTTATTCTATAAGTTTCAGCTGTACAGCATTAGAGTTCAACCTCTGTGTACGCTAGAGAGTGATCACCACCACGAGTTTCGTTACTCCCCAGCACCATACAGTTGACCCCACCAGCCTTCTTCCCCTCTGGTAACCACTAGTCTGCTCTCTGCATCTGTGAGTTTGTTTCTTGAGTTTTTAAGGATTTTAAATGGATGTATCAGCATCTCTTATGGTTTTTAGCTGTGGCCATCATCTTCTCTATTTCTCCTCGTTTCTCTATCACTGGCTTCCATATCTGGGTGTCTTATTAGTCAACTCCCCGGTCCACTCATCCAACTCTCTGCACTGCTGCAGCTGAGATTTACCTTTCCCTGCAATGCTCCTTATTTAGTCCATTCTGATTTTCATTTCGTTACATCCATGGTGGCCCAGTGCAGATTCTCATATCTCAGTGAAAAAGTGTAAGATCCTTTTTTCTAACTTCTCCCTATACTTCACAGGGGTCCATTTCTGAAGACAGGATACCAAGGAAATTACCAACAGGAAGCGTGTATTATGTTTTCACTCTTTCCAAATCCAAATAGGGTCAAGGAAATTATGGTTTCCGAACCTCCGAGGCATTTCTTAGGCCCCTGCGGCCCTGCTCTGGCCTGGTCTCCCTACGTTAGCGTCCCCAGAGGCTGCGCTTTCTTGACTATGGGAAGAAGTCCGAGTTGTAATCGCTATCTCCCCAGCCCCCCACAGTGGTTGTAGAACCCTGCAACCAGGGTTCAAGCCCCTATTCCCTGCCCTGTTAGCCTTGCCCTAGTTTGCTCTCAAACCAGAAATGGACACCTGACAATTTTTGCAACAACACTTGTCAAGGTACCTTCAACTCCCAGGACCTGCATTTCGGCCTGACACGCTTCACCTCTCCCCTCCCACTCCGCCAAGTCCCACCCGTAGACCAAGGACTCTGTCTGTTCCCCCCCACAGGCTGAAAACATGTTTTTCTTAGAAATCTCACAAGGACTGTGTCTGGACCCATTGGGAGGTGAGGATTTCCAGTTTGCGCTGGGCCTTCAGTAGGACTCAGCCCCCCTCCCCTCCGCTCTTCCCCACAGCAGTCATCCAGACAGCCACCAGCCTCATGGGTCCTGCCACTCTCAGCAGCCCGTCTCCTCCTCCCTTGTTTAGAAAACACAGAGGAATGCGGTCCATCCACCCTGAACTCCTCTCACACCTATTTTATCCTCCCCTTTTTTCCTGTGCTTCAGGGTGGGCAGGGAAGTGAGCCCCTGGGCACTTCATTGAACATCTCTAGGCCCAGAGGTGTATTGGAGCCAGCCGTTGGATTTTCAGGAATTTTATGAGCTGGTTGTTAAATATAGCCATAATTAGAAATTAGATTTATACACATTCACAATTAAATTATATTACAAACAAAAGTAATACACAAAAGTTGTCATTGCCTGATTATTTTACTACAGTTTACTATTATCTGTGTTCTTGAGGCCGTCCATGTCTAGTATATCTCTGAGGTGGAAATCCTACATGGCGACGTGCTACTGTGGATCTTCCCAACTGCAGCTTCAACATCCCATTGGCAGTTTGAAAGCAACCCTGGTGGGAGTATTCACACCTTGGAAACCAACAAATACTACAAACTAGGGCTTGAATATTATTTCATTGAGTGTCTAGACCATCTTTTCTTTCTTTTTTAAAAATTTTTTCTTAAGTTGAAGTCCTATCAGTTACAAGTGTCAGTTTCTGGTGTACAGCACAATTAGACGATCTTTTCTTAAGAAAGTGAAGGGAAAATGCTAAAAATGCAGATTAAACTTAAACACATGTAATGTCTGTAGGCTTTACATTATGAATAGCTCCAAAATTGAGAGAATGTTCTTCCAATATTTGAAAACTATTATCAAATTCAGCAATGATGTTACTCATGTCACTGAGGAATGGATGAAGTTCTGACCTATTCCTTTCACTTTTTCCTTACAAAAATAGTGTATATTTAATTATTTGTAAATAGTGTGCTACTCCCCTTTATATCAGCAAAATATATTATAAACTTTAAGTGTGTATGTGTGTGTGTGTGTGTGTGTGTGTGTGTGTATATATATATATATATATAGTCCAGAGAGCCAGTTGCTAAACATTTACCAAACCACTAAGCCTCAGTTTCCTCATCTGCAAAGTGGGTCAGCAACACCTACCTCCAGAGTGCTTGTGTGAACGTTAGAAAACACACAAATCCAAAGCACTCAGCAGACGGTCTGGCCCATCATCAACACTCACATGTCTGTTAATCACCCCACCTGCCCACTCCTGGCCAGCTCAGAGGAGGATTGGGAGCCCTTGCAACTCCTTCACTTGGGGGCCTTCTTCTCCACTATAAAGGTCTACCTCTTCTCTTGATTCTATGACCTCCAAGTCAATGTCACATTAATCACCCTACTATTTCTTTATCGTCATGTTTCCCTCTCTCTGGACCACTTCCCTGTGACCTAAAAACATGCCAACATCTATCTTCTCTAGGCTAAAAAACCCCAAAAAGTTCTTCCCTGATCTTGAGCTACCATCCCCACTATGTCTGGGCCTCCTCTGTGAACCTTCTAGACAGAAAAGCCAGCCATGAGATCTCTTTTCCCTCAGTTCCCATCCACCTCTTACCCTATTCCAATCTGCCCTCCACAGTGAATCTCACCTCTCAAAAATCTCCACTGACCCATTTGCTGGACCCAAGACTTCTGCTGTGGCCGCATCTGATTCAGTCTCTTCCTGAAATTGCTCCTGTCCTCCAGAATGGCATTTTCTCCAGGGTTTCCTTGTATCTGTGGTTCCTTCCTTCCCCACCATCTAGTCACCAATACGTTCTGCCCTTGGTCAATCCCCTCTAGTTGTTGGATTTCAGCTCATATCTTGTGAAGATAGTTCCTGTGGTCTGTGTGGCAGGGTGTCCAGAAAACATCCATTTCCTCCCTCTTTCTTCCTATGAGATGCTCCCCTGGCACATGGCCCAAGGGTCTAGGGGAGACTGAACTCATCCCTGGGCTCCAGGAGAGAGCCCAATCAGGGTAATGATATTCTAGCCCTTGCCAGTGGTTGGTTCAGGAATGGACAGGTGTGGACAAGATTATTCCATGACCCTCAGTATCTAGTATCCCCATCTTCAGAATTACAGCTGGGCAAATAGATCTCCAGGAAAAAAAAAAAAAAGAGGTATATTGTAGCCTCCCATTTATCTGGGTATGCCCACATTTTATCCAACAGGACCTGAGCAGAAACTATTAGCAAACAGCAGTGTGCCCTTTGGATGAAGGAGCAGGTCTTCCCTTTGCTTGAAGTCACCTTGGACTTAACAGTAAAACTCAGCTTATAACTTTTTCTCCTTTAATCATTCACATTCCAGGTTGGGGGTCCTGTCTTGATTTTTTAAAGTATCACCAACCCCTGGTGACACGGCTCCAATAACCTTGAGGCATTTTACTTTCCGCCTCCAATCAAGTGATCATGAATACTGAGAGTTCTAGGGAGTTGGGATTCACCCCCACCTCCCCCCCCAGCCCCATCGTCACGTTCTTAATTGGCCCTACAATTCTCCCGATGTCTACAGCAGCCCCCGAGTCCAGCCTCTCCTCAGGCAAGTCTGTCCCCGTACTGTGCGCCGTCACTCACGTCAAGACCCTGCTTAAGCCCTCTGAGAGCCCCAGCACCTGCAGAGCCCACGTAGAGCTGGGCGAGGCCTGGGATCAGCAGGCTGGGGAAGGCCTGACTTTCAGGGGAACCCAGAGCGCCCTGTCCAACGGTGTCCAGTATGAACAGGGGCCAGCCTCCAAACGCTCCCTGCCCCCAGGCCTTGGAGCCTTTGCTCCTCCCGTTCCCACGGCAGGAACGCCTTCCCTTCCCTGTTTACAAGGTGACTCGCCATTCATCTCTGAACATCTGTCGCAAAGGCCAGCTCCTTTATGGCCTTCTCCCAAATTCGAGCAATGATTCCTTCCATTCGTCATTCATGCAAACATTTATTGAGAGCCATTATTAGCCAGGCACTGTAATTACAAAGATAACACACCTACTCTACCTTTGAGTCTGCAGGTGAGGAGGCAGACATATAAACATAACGAGTTCAAAAAGTTTTATTGTTATTCTTTTCATCTTTTCTCCTGGTTGTAAAAAGAAGGCACACACACTATAAAACATTACAAAAATATAAAAAACAAGTCCCTGTGACATCACTCTTATTAATACTTCGGTATATAATTATCCAGGTTGTATTTAATGAAATTGGGTTTCAGACAGTTTTGCCTAATTTATTTTGGACATCTGTCCATACGTACAGGCAGCTGGATCTCACTCTTTGACAGCTGCAGGGTGTGCAAGTGTAGGGGTGTACCACAGTGGACTCAACTCCCTGGTAATGGAAGTTTTGGTGGTTTCCAATTTTCCTCTATTATCAACAATGCTGTGTGAAAATCCTTGTCTCCACATCTGTGTGCATTTGCATGAGTGTCTCTGAAGGATAAAATCCTAGAGGCAGATTTCCAGAGGTGAAGGATATGAAATGTTAACAGCTAGCCCCAGACTGCTGTCCAAGAAGTTGGGTCAATTTATACTCTTACCAAAAGTGTCCAAGCAGCCTTGGTAAGATAGATTGTAAGATACGAGATAAATTATTATGGCACTTCCATTCATCATCAAGGCACACAGAGGAGGCTGGACATTCTTGGCCTGGAGAGTCAGGAAAAGCAGCCAAGAAGAGGCAGCTCTTTAATGTGGGTTTTATAGAGTTTTCGAGGAAGAGGCATTTGGGTGGGATGTTCCAGGCAGAGGAAACAGCAGGTCCTGGGGCCCTGAAAAGGCATGGCAGTATTTGAAGAACTGTGCACAGGGTGGGCAAGACTACAGCCGGGATCACAGCCAGATTATAAAAGGTCGGGAAAAGCCAGATAAGACATTCCCAGAGACTTCAGACAGATTTCGACAAGAGCACTTGGCACTGCAGCTGTGGACTGAAAACAGGGTCCCGCTAACTTTGGGTTTCAAACCTAGGCCCCTGCCCAAGGCGTCTGTCACAGGTCTGCAAGTGACGCAGCCAATGAATGGCGAGGACTCATCCCACCAGACTAACCCTTCCCTCCTCTCAACACGGAGATTCTCCAGGCCTTAATCTGGCATCACCAGAACTGAGTGGAATCAATGTTAAGTCACGAAGCAAGGGCCAAACCACTTTCAGGACTGGACATACGATTCTGGTGTTGAAGTTACAATGAGTGGTCAGCCTGTCCCTGAAAATGCCAGATGACAGCAGTAGGGATTCAGGCATTAGGAGGCCACCATGATTCATAGTTGGTGGAAAGACAATAGACTTTGTCTCCAAGTAGCATCACAGAGAAGTGGAAAGAGAGGGCTGCTAGGGGCCAGAGGAGGCTGGGCTGTGTCACCAAGGACTATGTCTCTGGGCAAACTCCTGAAACAAAACAAAGTTCCACAAGAGGCTGGCTCCTACCTGGAGTGGTAGGGGCCCCAACAGCTCATATACCATGTGCAGAGACCTCTCGGTGAGCCAGGCCCTTGCTAAACACTTCAGACATGTGACTCCATTTAATACTCATGGCAATCACATTGTTGGTCCCATTGTGCAGATGAGAAAACTGAGGCACAGACAGTTAGCAGGTAAGTAAGTAGAGGAGGTAGAATCTGAAGTTAGGTAACTTTATTTACTGCACTCTACTGCTGTGGTCGACAGAGGATTCAGAGGCCTCTCCTGATCTCTCTCTCTCTGCAGGTGTGCTCTGCAGAGAGGAGAATGACAGCGCCCAGCCAATGGTAATATCTCCATAGATCTTCAATGACTGTATGAACTCGTAAAGGAATGGAAGTGCCCAGAAGGTCTCCAAGACTGTGCGTTGGAGTTTCCTTCCCAACTCCCAGCCATTGTCAATGCTGCAAATACCAATTCAGATTCAGGGTGAGCCACCAAGTCTCCCTCCTCCGGCCCTATTATGCCCTTGTTTATGCACAGGTGTTTAAAATGCAATTGCGAAGTAGTTGTTCAAGTAACTCCACCGTGGTTTGGGGTAGGGAGGAATTCTTTAAGAAAGTTTGGATCCAGAGTCAATCTGGGAGCCTGGTACCAGCAAACCTGTTTGAATCTGAAACCAGGATTGAATGCATTTACCATTTAGTTGTCTTTCTGTTTTGTTTTTAACTTGCAGACTGCACACAGACACACTCTCATTTTCCTACAATCTCACACGATTAAGCTGTGGCTGTTTCGCTTGTCCTGAGAAAGACCATGAGAGAGTCACTGACTGGGAGCTTTTGTTAGGCAGGGTGCAGGGAGAGAGGGGTTGTCCTGCCCAGGAAGGAGGCGCCTACCTTGGCTTCAAAAAAGTCCTTGGCACCTTTGACGCCCTCCAGGGCAACATCGATCTCAGAAAGCTTGGCCAGGGCCATCAGCCCGCTGTCCTCCTGCAGCTCCCCTGCAGCGGCCTTGTGGAATATGAGCAGAAACTACAGGGGAAGGTTGGTTAGAGTCAGAGTCAATGTCACTGATTTACAGCAGTCCCCTCCGGCCCAAGCTAAAGCCATTATTGCCAAGCCTATTAAAAAGGGTGTATATATGCGTGTGTGACAAAATATTTTTTTCTTATTGCATTGTCAAAAATGAAAACATGTGCATTTTCCCACAAGGATGTAGGGAAATGGGGACCTTCACTTCTAGCTGATGGGAGCATAACTTGAGTCCAACTTTTTGGGGACACTTTGGAAATATTTACCAAAAATAAAATGCTTTTATCCTTCCAACCATTGACTCCACTGCTAGGAATCTATCCCTCAGAAACATTTACACAATAGTTTAAGAAGCATTGTCTGTAAAAGCTAAAAATTGGCAACATCCTAGTTTATAGCCATGAAAGAAAAAAAAATCCAGTAGACCTGTATATACTATTTTTTAAACTAAATAATTTAATATTTATGACTTTTTTTAACCCATTCCTATTTTCCATTTGTGTCCCATTTTTGCATTAGTTTGTTTACCTTTTTTGTTGTTTTCTAAGAGATCTTTATAGAACTTAGTATGTTTCCAACACTTTGGTACTGTTTGTTAATTTTGTTTATGGTAACATGTTTTAAAAAATTATCAATCTTTTTATCTTCTCTCACCAGTGTTATGCTTAGAAAAACCTTTCTTGCCACCAAGGTTATAGAAACAATTGTCTGTGTTTTTGTCTACTGTATTTTTTTTCAAACATGTAAATATTTAATCCCTGAAATTTATTCTGATCTGTCATGTAAAGTTGATCATTAACCTTATTTTCTTCCAAATGGTTAGTTAATAATCCCCACATTATTTATTGAATAATCCATCCTCTTCCTCCAGATTCAAAATGTGACCCGAATGAATTTGTCTTTAAAGCCAACTTGTACTAAGACCTCCGCAGAATAAACTTTTCCTCTGCAGAATAATTAATAAGTAAATAAAGAGGCCAATCCGAAAGAGCAGTCCCTGCCCCATCCCCCCCCCCGTCCTCCCCCAAAGCAGTTTTATTTCTCTTCCTTGAAAATTTCTTGTGAATTTTACTTGTCCAACAACGGCTATCCAACTTCTAGAATTTCTTTTTCCATTTAGAAAGCGTAGAAATTGATGTATTCCAAGTCATCCCAGAAAGAGGTAGGTTTTCAAATACCTAAAATAGGTGTGCCTAAAAGGAAATTTCAGGTTTTCCAGGTTATTTTCATGACCATCTCCTCGGCTTCCCCAAGAGGGAAGAACGTTACCTAAAGTAGAGTGAGAGGTAAGACAACTTCAACAGGATTTGCAAATTCCAACTTGGGTGTCTTATTGCCAAGGATCTTAATCTCTAGAGGGAAGCGGGTTTCATTGAGTGAAAAGTCTCAGCTTCCACCACCACCACCAAAAAATGCCTTGCCTACAAGCCTTTCTTTGTCATTCTTCCTTCAGGGGTCCTAATTCCACAGTGGACATCGCCAAATACAAAGCAAGCAGTGAAGCAAGCTGTTCAAGGATTTTCAGCTTTGCGGAGGCTGCTGTAGTCAGCTTGGCTCCACGGAAACAGTGTTCATCCACCTGCAGCTTCAAACTCTCTCACTAGAGGCCAGCAAAGACTCAGTTTGCTGCAGATTATTGGAGCCAGAACACTGGCTCCAAAGCCTTGGAAATCAAGCCTGTGGAAGGAGGTGAGGCCCCCAAGAATAGGTTGTGGGACAAGGGGGTGGGGGACAGTAGTGGTGAGCGTCCCATGGAGAGACTGAATCAGCCAAGACTTCAGCGCTGCAAACATGAGCTGTGAGCCATGGACAGAGGGGAGGAGTGAAATACTCATCCATCCCTCAGTACCCTACCCATCCTTAAAGCAGCTGGTTACAGAAGCCACCCCCCTCCCCAGTGCTCCATAAGGCAAACACAAAACAGTAGCCCCTCCATACCAGGGAGGCAGCTTAGGAAAGATGGAGCGCTGCCCCCTGCCTAGCAGCCATCCAAGTGACTTTAGAGGAGGGTGGGTCTCTTCACCCCTGAAACTCATTTTTCTCACATCTGCAGCGGAGATGACAATGTTAGTGTTTACTGAAGGGCTTAAAGTATTCCTCAGGGGTCTTTTCCCCAGAGCAGATCCTGGGCCTCTGAGCTCACTCTCACTCTGCCAGCTCAGTAGATGAACACCAGCAGCCCCGTCATAACTTAGGGGTCCTCCCACCCCAGCCAGTTAAAGAAGAAGAAGAAAAAAAATCCAGCTCAATCTGAGAGTGTTCAGCCTTACATAAAGCATGCCAGACTTTCCCATTTAATTTATTACAATCACCAACCCCTGAGTGACAATTTCTCTAACTGCCCAGCCTTGTTTGTCTTCCTATTTATAGTTCACAAAGACTGGTATGTTGTGGAGAATTGGAAAGTGTCCTAGCTGTGACTCTGAGCAAAGAGGGGGGCAGGGAAGGAGAAGCAGAAAACAAAGAAACAGGCTAACACAGCCAAAAAGCAGTTTCAGACACAATCTATCAAATGCTTCTGATACATTTAAGGAAATGTTTAACTTCATGGCTCTGATTAGTGATGCAAACGCTTGCCTATATTAGTTAGAGCTCTGAGATGGCAAGTGACAGAAACACACTTGTTGGCTTAAGCCAAAAGGAGGTATACATTATATAAAAAGGATGTGTCAAAAACCCAAGGGCAAAATACAGTGGACTGGAAGAGGACTGGAACTGGGAGAAGCAACATTCTCAGGATTGAAAGCAACATTTCCTCTCTAGCTCTCATGTCTGGACCCCATGGTAGAAAATGGCCACCCTTCATTGTGTTATTCTTTCGGGAACAGCCACCTGCAGAGCCAATTTGCAGTATCTCAGCCCCAATTTCAAATTCCCAGATAGATAATCTAATTGACCTAGTTGGGTCAGAGGTCCATCCATGGTCCAATCAAACATGACCAGGCAGGGGTACAACCCAGCACAGGCAGGACTGCCAGGGACCCACCCTAGGGAGGATGAAGTGGGAGGACAGAATGGGACCCACAGTCCCCAGTACTGACTGATTATCTAGTAACCCCCTCACCCAGCCTTTGCACAAAACCACCACACATCTGGCCTTGGAGCTTCTGCTTTGAGACAGATGTAGTGGAGTTAGTGAGGACCACAAGAAAAAGAGAGAAGGATATTAAGGCAGACTTGCTGTCTGCCTCCAAAGGAGAATGAGGTGGAATCCAACCTGGATCACTTGAGCTCTGGAGATAGAACAGCTAATTGTGGTCCATCCTTTTGACTTCTACATGTCTGTACATGTCTGTGAACTGTATATGCAAGCAATCATCTTTTATAGAAGTTTGGAAATCTGCTTTCGTGCCTGCTTTTTACATTGTCAGCACTTGTTCTTTGTTCATCACTGTGCCCCATCACCATTTTTAATGGTTCCATGTATGCCATTTCTAAAATGCCCCTAATGCGCAGATATTATCTGCACAATTGGAAAAGGAACGGTTTAAAGGGAGATCAAGTCCCTTGTACTTTGGGGAAAAGTAGCAAAATAGTGCTTAATGGAGACATACCTACTGTATCAAAGAGCTTTTATTTAGATGTGACTTGCTTCAGTTGAGTTAATCCAAAGAAAAGAAAGGGAATACAAACTCACCAAGCACCTACTAAGTGCCAGGTTGTGAGGAAGGAACTGTAGAAGTGAGCAATTTTGTCCGCCTGGCAACTCCTGCTGCATGTGATGATGGTGGTGGAGCTGCTGACTGTGGTGCCCTATGGCACATGACCTGGACCTAGCCAATCACAGTACCCTGGATGCAATGATTGGTCTAGGAGATGGGCATGTTTCCCTGACAGGGCCAATCAGAAGCCTTCTTCTGCAACTGGTATGGACTCTGGGATAAAGAAGCCCTCTATCCCTTGGGGCAAGGTAGCCTGGAGATGCTGGCAGCCATCTTGGCAGGTACCAGGGACAACACCCTATTTGGAAAGAAAAGATGGACATGGAAAAAGCACAGTCAAGACATGGCAAGGGAAAGACCCTGGATTACTTGTGTCTAAAGCACTTTCCCTTCTTCATCTCCCAGGTATGTGAGTCAATAGTTGTCTGTTCTTTTCTCCTCTAAATTAGTTGGCATCTTGTTTCCTTCACTTGCAAACAATCCTAGCTGATAGAGGCATGGAAAACTTGATTCTTAAAAGAGTCCTGAGCAAAAGCTATTAATACCCCTATTTTAAGGACAAAAAAAAAAAAAAAAAAAAAACCAAAAAACAAAAACTGAAGCTGAGAAGTAAAATAACTTGCTCCAGTTATGCAGTTCTGTGTGGAAGATGGAGGTTAGCCTGTCAGCCTCTTTTCATCACATAAACACAGCATTGGCCCACTAGTGGCTTATAACACCCTGGGAACCAGCAGAGTGAAATACTAAAAGCAGGAGGTTGGGCTGCAGAGTATTAATGGCAAATGTATCTATGCATCCAAATCCTGTATCTCTGGGTACAACTGCTAGGGACGGGACCACAGTGGGGGTGCTGAACTGATAAAGGATTGAATGTGAATGTCACTGAAGTTCTGCAGGCAGGTTGGGGACCCGCAACAAAACCCTTTGAAGATCCTCTGATGTCCACCATCTGTGCTAAATGGCCAAAACCGGCAGCTAACCAAGCATCTTGGATACAGAAAGGGGCACATTTGAGTGGCTCCTGGGTAAAACAAGGCGGCGGGGGGGCGGGGGGGCAGGGTGGATTTTGTCTTAGCTCCATTGGTAACCTGCAGACACTTCTAAGCACCCTCAATTTCTGTTCCCCAGAGGTCACAACTTTGCCATGGAAGTTCTTTACCCAACATTGCCTCCAAAGCTTCGCCAAGGCAAAATCCTTTACCTTCTATACCCCAGGGGTACTTGGATTAGAAAGAGCCAATGCCCAGCACAATGTATGAATGATATGAAGAAACCAAATGAGAGACAAAGGAGCCAGAGAGGCAGTTGCGAAGTTGAGTGCGGTCAATGATGGTAGGAGGCTGAAACCCAGCCCAGCACCAAGCTGGTGCCTAGCTTCAGGCACTAACCTCTTTTGTCTTCTAGCTCCTTAGCTCTGAAATGAGAAGGTTGGTACCAGATTATCCTGAGGGTTATACCCAACACAGGTTTTCCGTGTAATCTATCTCCATATCTGCCAGTTCAGGAAAGGAAGACATGGGAGATTCCTGGTTTGATGTGCAGACAGTGAGAGGCAAAGCCAGCTGGGGAAGGGGCTCTTGGCTGCCGGGTGAGCTACAGAGACCCTCCCAGGAAGACCATCCAAGGGCCCTAACTGGCCTGGACAGAAGACCAGTACTTGGCCAAAGTTCTTACCCTCAGAAACCAGGATGCCAGCAATCTACCATTTCTAGAATAACCAAGGTTAAACACCAGGAAACAAGGACCGTCCTCTCTACTCTCATCTTCCGAGGGCCCCAGATGAGACCCAATTGAAAACGAATCCACGGCAGCTGGGCTAATGTCCAAGCCTTTAACCGGATGGTGTCACCAAAGTTATTCCAATACCAGGTCACACTTACATATCTAAAGGCCTTTCAGTAAAACTCATGAGACATAGAATTCCCTTCCTGTGGGGCTGCATTTTTGCCATGGAAGAAACCGAATGGCCTTATTCTCCGAAAAAAAAAGGCCAAGGTTTTCACCCATTGGGGGATCAGCCTATCAATTTACATACACTCTTCCAGGAAACATCTCTACGTACACAATTTTGCCCACAATTTCAGGGGTTCAAAGACCAAAAAGCCCATTCATGGACCTGTTTGGAGCAGGAGGTCCATAGGCACAGAATAAGACTCTTTGTATATTTGCTTTTTTCCCCACTATTTTAAAATTCTTATTATAAAAATTAACAATTTAAATATATATTTTTAATTATAAAATTATTTTAAAAAACCACAAAAACTCTGCACCCACAAACATCCACTATGAATATTTTGGTGAACATCCCTCCAGATTTCTCAATACTTACTATTTTACCCAAATGAGGTTATCCTAACCACGCTGACTTTCAGTCTGCTTGCTGAGCATTTTCCCATGCCAGCACTGCGGTTCACTAGTTCCTTAAAGCTATTTTAAAAAGCAGGACTCTAGGTTAATATATCAAGCAGCACTCTAGAGAGGCCAAAACCATTTGCACTCCAGGGGACTGTACATCTGTTGGTCCTCTCTGGGCTCTCCCCTGGCAGGGGCTCAGGGCTGAGGATGCATGCAGGTACCTCACGGAAGCTGAGTTTGCCATCAAAGTCCTCATCCACCTCCTTGATCATGCTCTTCAGGCCCAGGTGGGTCTGGGGGGCCCCCAGCTTCTCCATCATCAGCTTCAGCTCCATCAGGTCGATGAAGCCATCCCTTCCCGAGTCGTAGCTGTGGAGTCAAAGGCAGGGTGCTGGTGAGGGATAACCATGGCCAGGACAAAAGGACACTTGTCAATCTACCAAAGGTGTCGTTCTTTTGACCTTATTTACTGAAAAATGACTCAAATGCCTTCTGCTCTGCAGTGCCCACCTGGGTCACCGCATCATAGGGTCCTGTCTCTCCACCAGTGCCTTTGGGCTCTGCACGACATGACTCAAAGTGGATCTTGCACTGCGCAAGTGTTTTCACATCTTTTATCTCCTTAATTTTCTTGAGGATGAAAAACAGGCCTGTTTACCTTCACTTTTCCCAGTTTCCTGCCGCTAGACAACAGAACAGCTGCAGAGGGCACTGGAGCAAATGACAGTTCTAGAAGCCTTCCCTCGGTCATCGGCACCTGGGTCTCTGCCACCCCCTTCTCCACCAACCCTTCCTCTGGTCCTCTGGTCCCTTGTATTTGGAAGCAGCTTCCTGCCCTGGCACTCAGCTGTGATCAGGCCTGGCCCTGGAGCTCTGGTCTCATGCTTTGCCCTCTGGCTCACTATCTAGTCTCCAGGTCCGAAAGGTCACACCTGTGTGAGACACAGATGAGTAGGGTCCCCATTCTGCCCTCTTGGCTAAGTTTTGATACAGAGCCAGCATCTCTGTGGGCTCTCCCCCCCACCCCCGCCTCCCAGCCACCTGCCTAGAAACAAACCCAGCCTCCCCACGGCGGGAATCTTGGCCCCGCCTACTACTCCCGGTGGCTGGGTCCATCCTGTCCCGTGGGAGCCTGCTTCCGCCTTCTGCCCTTCCGCCCGTCCACCCCTTCCCCACTCCTCTACACACTGTGGCTGTCAGAGTTTTCTCACAGACTCCCTGGCTCTTCTCCCATCAAGTCCATCCTATTTTCCGCTTCCCAGAGATCTCTTGTTGCTCAGGTATGAACATCATGTTTAAAAAACAAATCCGTTCATGATAGCCAAAAGGCAGAAATAACCCAACTGTCCATTGACAGATAAACGGACAAACAAAATAAAGTCTATCCATAGAATGAGATATGACATATTTACACAATACACTACTCACAATTAAAAACAAAATGAAATTCTAACACATGCTACAACATGGATGAACCTTGACATTATGATAAGGTTGAAATAAGCCAGACACAAGAGGTCAAATGCTGCATAATTCCCCTTATTTGAAGTATCTAGAATTCATAGAGACGGAAAGTAGAACAGTAGTTACCAGGGACCAGGGGAAGGGCGGGTAGGAGTTGCTGTTTAATGGGTTTCAATTTGGGGTGAGGAAAAGGACAGTGGTGATGGTTATACGAGAATGTGAGTGTACATCGAACTGTACACCTAAATAAGATGGTAAATGACATGTGTTAAAAATGAAGTTAAACACAGTTAAAAATGAAACAAACAAACAAAACAGGCTTCTTCCCTATCTATCACCCCCACCCCCAACTCAACAAAAAACCTCACCATTGTTGGGAACCACACCACCACTCGCCAAGAAATGTAGCGTGTGGGCAACCAGAAATCTAACTCTGTGGGCTGGTGGTATTTTGTGGCCCATGTGGTCGTGCTGAGAATGAGGTCCCCCAGAGTGAACTGCTCCAGCCACAGTGGCTGACTCATGCCATCCCTCCCACCCAGAATGCACCCCTGCCTCTTGCTCCTCGGTGGCCGTTTCTGTGCCCTAGAGTTTGGGGAGCTGCCCCATTCCTCTCTGATCTCCATCAGCACCCACTGTCTGTCCTTTGGTCCTCAGCAGACGCCACGTCCTTAAGGCAGCTCTGTGCCCCCATTGGGCTCCCACTGCCTCCTTGCCTGGATCACATTGCGAGATACTAAAGGCCACAGACAAGACCTCTGGATGCCTGATGGTGAGCCGTGAGGAGCCTGAAGGACAAGACAGTGTTCCGGGTGTGGAAAGGAGAGAGGTGCTTCTGGGTTTCTAGGAAGTGGGCAGAGTATATGAATCACAGATGGACCAGCCCTGAATCTAGTATTATTAAGGGATGGTTTTTGAGCACTTAAAAAAGGAAGCAATGATTGCCATGGGCACCCTAAAAGTGATTCAGGGGTCAGCCTCATTTACTTGGTTTTTAACTTCTTTTTTTAAAAAACAGCTTTATCAAGACATAATTTACATACCATAAAATTTACTCTTTTAAACTGTACAATTCAGCTGTTTTTCTTTCCATATTCATAAGGCATATTCACAAGGTTGTGCAGCCATCATTACTACCTAGTTCCTCAACATTCTCATCACTCCTAAAAGAAATCCATACCCTGGAGCAGTCATTCTCCATTCTCCTCTCTCTAACCCCAGCCCCTGGCAACTACTGGTTTGCTTTCTGTCTCTATAGATTTGCCCATTCTGGACATTTATGAAATATATTCTATGTGACCTCTCATGTCTGGCTTCTTTCACTTAGCACAGCGTTTTCAAGTTCACCCATGTTGTAGCATATATCAATCAGTACTTTATTTTTTTTTATTTATTGCTGAACAATATTCTGTTGTATAAATAGACCATATTTTGTTAAGCCATTCATCAGCTGATAGACATTTGAGTTGTTTCCACTCATGGCCGTTATGAATAATGCTGCTATAAACACTCAGGTCAAGTTTTTGTGTGGACGTATCTTCTCATTTCCCTTGGGTGTATATCCAAGACTAGAATTGCGGGGTATTATGCTCATCTGCTTTTGAAACAAGGTTGTCAGGCTGGTCCAACAGAAAACCGTGACTGACCTGTTGTCTCTGCCAGAGTCAGCAGGCTCCTCTATTAGACTTGTGGAAGCAAGATAAACATGAGTCAATGTCCATACAATTCAGTGGATCGCCAGTTAATTGTAGGGCCACCTAGGAAGGGTACTGACTATCAAATTTGCTGGTGACACAAAGCTGGGGCAGAATCTAAGCCCAAAAGATCTCGGCAAGCTGGCGATGTCCAGGGATAAAACAGAGCAAGGGAGAACACGAGGTCCTAAACATAGAATTATCATATGATACAGCAATTCCACTTCTGGGTATACACCCAAAAGAACTGAAAGCAGGGCCTCGAACAGATATTGGCATTCCATGTATATAGCAGCATTATTCACAACAGCCAAACGCAGAAACCAACAAGTGACCATCAATTGATGAATGGATAAGCAAAATGTGGTATGTTCATACAGTGGAATATTATTCAGCCTTAAAAAGGAAAAAGATTCTGATACATGCCACAACGTGGATGAACCCTGAAGACATAATGCTAAGTGAAATAAGTCAGATACAAAAGGACAAATATGATTCCACTTACCTGACGTACCTAGAACAGTCAAATTCACAGACAGAAAGTAGAATGGTGGTGGAGAAAGCCGGGGAATGGGGAGTTATTGTTTGACTGTGTTATTCGTAGCATAGTTACAGTTTTACAAGATGAAAAGAATTACGGAAATGGATGGTGGTGACGGCTGCACAACAATGAGAATGCACTTAATACCACTGCACTGTACACTGAAAAATGGTTCAAATGATACATTTGAAGTTATATACCCCTTACCACAACTTAAAAAAAGAAAAAGGCAAGGTCCTGAAACTAAGTCCTCCAAACTGACCTCTCAGGTACAAGTCTTGAGGGAAAAAGAGAACAGTGGCGTGTGTGATGACATTTGGAGATGGGTGATACCCCACTGAGTCCAGAGGGCAGCCAAAAACCCAGGGGGTGGAATAATGACAGCAAAAATGAAAAGTCCCAAATCCCAAATGAAGGGGACACAGTCCTCCCCACCCCATGACAGTCTGCTCCATTCCAGGCCAACCCCACACTTCGGGGGGCCTGGTCAGTGGGGGTACCTAGGAAGGAGAATGGACTTAAGATCCCATGCAAGGATGGAGTAGAAGGAATTGGAGTATTTGGCCCCAAGAAGCAAAGAGCCGCCTTCAGATTATGCATTTAAACTTCCCAGGAACACTCCCAGAGGATGGCCAGAGCTGGGCTCTGTGTGTGGACATGACAGAGACAAGCTCTAGCCAAGCACAGGGAAGAACTTTCTGGCAAAAACAGCTGGAACAAGACCTGAGGTGAGAAGAGCTCTTATAAACAGGCCAGAGGGATGGTGTCTGTTACAGGGAGTCCTACTCAAAGTAAACAGGCTTCTTTAGTGTGGAACTTTCCAGAGTCTTCCATATGGTCATGTAACCAAAACATACCAGAGGGAAACAGGACACAGATGCTTCTGACCACACCTCTGCACTTAGGGATTTTCCACTGCAGGAGGTGTGCCTTGGCAGCCTGGTGTTCCAAGGAAAACACTTTGGGAACCGCTTCTCAGAGCAAGTCTATATTAGAAGGGCAGCCCATCAAACAATGTTGAGTTTCTGAATTGAATGTCCTCTGCCTGCTGCTCACATATAGTGCACGTTCTGATGAGTCTGCAGAGGAGATGACGAAGCCCAGAAGGGGGATGCATTCAAGATGGGGAGCTTTGGGGGCAAAGGCAGAGTGTTAGGGTCTGAAAGCAGAGAGGAGAGAAGGAAAGTGAAAGGGGGAAGGGAGCAGTTGTAAAGAGGGGATGGGGCCCCAGGAATAGAAGAGGAACTGGGAAGAGATAAGAAAAGATCCGGGAACAAGGCAGGAATTTGTCCTCACCCAGCAGGGGAAGGAAGGGCTAGGGATCCCCGCTCACCGGAGCCCAGAGCTAGCACAGCTCCCCAACACAAAGAAAGGGCTGTCAAGATGGGGTCATAGGCCGGCAGGGGCTCAGAGACCTGGCCCCTGCGTTTCTCTGGGCTTCCGACTGAGAGGAGTCAAGAAGTTACGGAAAATCTCTTTCAGACCGTCAAGCCTGAAACATTCCCCAGGCCTAAAGAAACGGCAAATGTGTGGAAAAGGGTCTCGGCAAAGTCTGGGCGACAGATTAAAGGAATTCCAATTTCTTTAAATGGGCAGGAATTTGGGTCTGACCACTTTGGTGAGTATGTGCCTGGAAGCAGAAGCCCACCCTGCAGCGGGGCAAATCCCGGACAGAGGAAAGGGCC
The DNA here is from genome assembly GCF_048773025.1 of Camelus bactrianus. Lineage (NCBI taxonomy): Eukaryota > Metazoa > Chordata > Mammalia > Artiodactyla > Camelidae > Camelus > Camelus bactrianus. Next base: position 98,862,930 of record NC_133543.1, on the reverse strand, counting down.
AAAGTTGTGGCTAGAGCAGGCCCATCGGCATCCTGCCGGGAGCACCAGTTTGGCGCAGGAATAAAGCCAGTGAGTGGACTGAGAGGGGACGTCTCCAAGGCGAGATGGACAGGGAAGAAAGGGGTCACGAGCCAGCCACCGCCTCCACTCCCAGGGACTCAGCAAAGACTGTGTCCCTTTGTTCCTGCCTGAAACACCAGCCAAGCGCCATAGTTAAGTCCTGGCCCGACTATAAAGTGACCACATTAGTGATGTCCTTGCCCCTCCCCATGGAACCGGGATTCATGATCCTAAAACTCATCCCTCTCTTATTAAAGCGACTGTCTAGGAGGGCTTGTCCACAGCCGCTTCCCTCAGGGCCTGCATTTGCAAGACAGGCTGGAAAAATCTCCCAGGTCCGCCCTCATCATCCTACTGGTTTATCTGCTCCTCTCAAAGCACCTGACGACCATCCCTTTGATTCAAAGGGAATCAAAGCACCCAACAGCTACAACTGGTCTGCCTGGCATCTCACAGTTTATTGTCTCATATACGAATCCTTTCATCTTTACAATAGGCTTGTGAAGAATTAATGATTGCCGCCAGCCTTTATTGGTTATTGAGCTCCACCAAGTGCCAGCACTGTGCTGAATCGCCTCATTTAATTCAGGTGGTAATTAGTCACCCCACCTGACAGGTGTGAAAGCTGAAGTCGGCAGTGAGGCCTACTCCCGTGGATCAGAATGAACCCGGGATTGCCAAGCAGCTGCGTGGCTTGACGTGGGAGCAGGGAAGGCAGAAGTGATCGTTAACTGAACTTATGCTCTGTGCCCCTTAACTTGGTGCGGAGTCAGGGGATAGAGTGTATACACCATGTCCCAACACATAGACCACTAGTTAACTGTGAGATTCACACACTTTATACAATTCATATCTGAAGATTTTGGCAGACATAACAGGAGCCATGTTCTGAGTCCTGCATGTATGTGGATTTGATTTCGGTCTTGCAGTGTGGTGCCACCGACTACCCAGATATGCAAAATTACTCATTTTTGACTGAGAGAATACCAATGTCTCTCAAACATTTGGAGAAACAGTCTCACCAGCCCAACCCTTCTAATAAATCTGATCTGATTTAACCTCTCAGCACTCCTCTGAGGGGTGGAGCACTGTTAGGCTGTTGAATAAACCAGGCCCATTGAGGTCAACCAGCCCAAGGTGGCTAGGCCCAGGGAGGTTAACCCCAGGGAGTGGGAGGGGGGTCTCGAGCCCACAGCCCAACCCCAGGTCTGGGCAACACAGCCATCAGGGGTAGGATTTGGGGAAGAAAGATCTAATAGCAGGTCAGTCCTTACAGAATGCCAAGGTTGCGCCTCCAGTGACCATCAACAGAGATTAAGTCTAAGGCAGAGAGAAGTTTCCTGTTAAAAAGATAAAGGCCCTTCTGAAGGTTTTAGGACAATGACAACATCAACTATTGTATTCCATGATGGGTGTGGTTGAAGGAAGCTAGAGGTGAGAAACCCCAGCAGGGGCCCCCAGGGCTGGGCCACGGGCAAACCACTCACCCTCAGCCAGCTCAGAGCCCCTCTCCTCAAGCAACTGCAGTGTGAGGACCCCTCAGACAAGGCCATCTGCGAACAGGTGACCTTATACCAAACTTTTGGGCCTGTGGGAAAGATGAATGCGGTTGGGTTTGTTTTCTTCATTCTGGAAACCTCCTTTGCTTCCCCTCCCTGCTATGAAAATACAATCACATTCCTTGCAATTTGGAATCCAGCTCTGTGGAAAGGAGGCCACACCAGGAACAACCTGGTCAGCTCGGGCCCACCTGCGCTGCCCAGCTGGCAGGGCCACCTGCCAGGTGTGGGACCAGGCCCCAGGAGAACACGGGAGGGAGCACAGCCCGAGGCCCATCTGGGCCTTTCCTTCTCCCTATGAAACCTGGCTTAAGCAGCATCCTCCTCTCCCTATTTCAAACCATCAAAGTATTTGCTTTCCCCTGCCCCTCGCTGCCACCCTCTCTCCACCAACAGTTTATATCTTTAGAGCTTGCAGGCTTATTAGAGTTCCTTTAAGCTAGTGGCTCCTCCCCGTCCAACATCTTAGCTCCTTATACTAGTTTTTTTCTATAATTTAAAACTTAACCCAGATTTTTCTTATTAAAGGCAATCCAAGACATTAAAAAAAGTCATAATCCCCAAACCCCGCATCTTTCTGTTTCCTAGGGCTTCCTTCTAGTCCTCTGGACTGGTGAGCTTTTTCCATGTTTTTGCTTTAAAATATCCTCATTCCCTTCTGCTTCATGTTTTCCAGGATCTGTTAGGGGGAGATTCGAGTCCCATGAGCACTGTGGATGGCCCTGCAGACACAGGCTTGGATTTAAACCCAGCCCTGCCATTTGCTTGGGAGAGAGGGGCTGGCGAGCCCTCTGCAGACTGACTATCACGAGAGCTGTCTGTGCCTTACAGAGTCACAGAGGGGCCGAAAGGAGATAACACGCCAGCACTGGCCCCTGGCACTCAGTAAGCAAGCACTGGGATGGAGCTATATTTAAGAGTAGTACCTGTCTGCAGCCATGAAGAGGAAGCAGCTTCCAGGGCTTCTGCTCCGAAGAGCTGCCCGCACCCAGCTGGGCCTCAGACAGCCTTTACCAGCTTTATCCTTCTGGGGGAAACCCAAATCCACAGGCTCCTGTGCGCCCCTTGTACTGAATTTCCAAGAAGTCCTTAGTGAGTGGCTCTCATTGCCCAGCCCAACCTGTGTGAGAGGATCAGATCGGCCTTCCAAGGGCTCACTCAAAAAGGTCTGTGACTTGACTGATTGGAGACATCACTGATGGTGGCACGGAGTGGAGTGAGGCAGGATGGGCTTAGATCCCTGAACACGGGGCCCACAACCATGTGTGCCTGTAACCTGGGAAAGTTCCTGGCCTGGCCAGAGGGGCCCAGGTAACCCCTAACCCTCACCCCACCAGAGGCCCGCCAGCAAGGGGACAGAGGCCAGTTTCCAATGTCTGCCCAGTGCTGGTCCGTGAATGGCTCGCTCTCTTGGCTCACACTGTGCAGAACCCCTGGGCTTTCTTGGTTTTCACTTCACCAGAATAATCCTGCTATCAAGGAAGAAAGAAGCGGGCCAGCCTTTGTCTGCCTGAGGCTCAGCCATCAGAAACTCCCCAGGGATCCCCAGGAGGTAGGGAAGTTCTCAGGAGGGTGGCAGGGCCCCAGAAAATGCCTTAGTCTCAGTGTTGCGGGGACCGCCTACCCCTCAGAACACCAGAACACCGGAACCTCCTGCTTTCCTTCAGAAAGGCCTTGTATGGCCTTTTCAAACAGACAGGCTCTGGTCTAAATGTGGTCCCCAGACCAGCAGCACCATAGTCACCCAGGATTGTCTGAAATGCAGAATTTCAGGTCCCTCCCCAGACCTGCTGAATTAGAACCTACATGTTCACAAGATCCCTGTGCTGCCCAGGCTCTTTCAAGCTGGAGAAGGGTGATGTAGCAGAATATCCCCAAAGCAAGTGGCCTTTCCCAGGGCCCTCCTGGCTCTCCTGTGGATGTCCCTACCCAGATGAGCATCAGAGCCCTCCATAGTCATAGGACTGTTATTACTCCTTCAGGCTTCCCTGCCTGCCCCTTCTGTGAGTGCCTGGTTTTCTGCCCTCTTTGTGGGTTCTCCCTAGCTGTCAAGTCATCTGCCCCTTCCTGCCTTCATTCCTACTTTGCTGCCTTCCACTTTGCTGCAGGCTAGGAAACCAGATCTCCAAGTGTGTTACAATCGCATGCAAAGTAAAAGCAAGCAGGCTCGGAGGAAGGGGGACTCTGAGGAATTAAGCACAAAGGCTTGAGCCCAGAGTCTGATTTCCAATCTGGCTGCTCCTAGCGGCCTTTGTGGGATGAACTCCCGGCTTGTTGAGTTCCATTCACTCACATACCACCTGGCTCATGTCTTCCTGGGGCCTCTCCGGAGCAGAAGGAAAGCACAAAGACCAGTCCCAGTGGGAAGGCAAAGAGGTACAAAGAAACAGTTGAGCTGTGATAAGGCCGGAATTGGGCAGAGCTGGAGCAGAGGGAGGTGGCTGGAACTAACAGGAGCCAAAGTTCAGAGCCATGGGAAGGAGCCCAGAGGTGCCAGGATGTCCCAGAAGGGGAGGTGGGGGGGCAGCTCCCATAAGGCATTCTGGAAGAGCTGTGTCTTCCTAAGGGCAACAGGGGAAACCCCCAAAGATTGTGAAACAGAGAAGTGACATCAATGGCTTTTGCAGAAAGGCCTCTCAGCTCACTGTGCAGGATGGATTTTGAGGGGGGTGGTGATGGAGAATGGAGTGAGCAGACTAAGGCAGTTGAGTGGCACACAGTAGTCCTCACTGGGGACAGATGCAGGGAGGGCGATGAGGTGGGAGTGGCACTGGATGCAGGTGAACACCAGCCTCACCTGTGCAGCCAGTACTGTGGGGACACAGTTCTGGCAAATATCCTTCTTTTTCTGGTAAGAGGCCAACATCTTTACAGGCTGCAGGAGCCCAGTTCCATACATGGTGTCTGGAAGTTCGTCAAGAAAGGGAGGGTGTCCAGACAGAGCGGAGGGGCCACCCCCCCCCCATGAGAGAGTACCCAGCATGTGCTCAGTGCCCTGCAAGACAGCAGAGGGGGTGGCAGAGGCTGGCAGCTGCTACCCTGGCCTTCGAGACAAGCAGGGAAATCTGCTTCGTCCCAAATGCACGCAGTGGGAGTGCACTGCCCCAGCCAGGGACTGCCACGCGGATTCAGGAGAGAGGGCAGGGGTACACCAAGCTTCCCCCAGCCTTGTGCTCGCAAACTGGCTGCTGGAACTCAATATTGGAAAGGCCTCGAACTGGGAGGCTTCCGCTACATGCACATTCTCCTGCTGATGCCAGCAACCCAGTGTGGAAACGGAGCAAACCAGCCCCTGTGACCACCCCCCGAAAGGAACATGCCAGTAACAACCAGTTAGCAGGTCAGGAGTGCCAAGCGCTTCAGCCACAATGAGGGCACGAATGCCAAGAACCATTTGACCATGAAAGACCGGGTGGAGAAGAATGAGCCTTGGAAAACTTCTGACCCGGCAAACATAACAGGGAGCAGCCGGGTCTGCTGGAGCCTCGGTGTGCTCCTCCTGAGGGTAGCGGACAGCAGCGGCTGGAGTGTGCGCCCGGGATCCGGCTACATCCCGTGCTGTGTGTCCTTGGTGAGTTTCTGTCTGGGCAGTGTCCAGTTTTTCCAAGAGTAAAGGAAGGCAGATAAACTCTCAGCTTATCTGTAAGCTTATCACTAAGGGCTCACTTTTTCAGTTTTGGCTGATTCAGAGAAACTTCTCATTAAGAGAAAGATCCTAATCCTGGGGCCTTCCCTTGGTCCTTTTGAAATCAGGGTACCTGTGCTGGGTTTGGGTAAGTACAGGCAGCTGGGGACTCAGTTTCAAAACAGAGAATGGAGCATGTGGCTCTGGGAATTTAGAGTTGTCGGCGATCCATCCAGAAAGGAAGGAGAGAAGAAAGGGCGTCCCAGGGGAAGGCCCCCCTGAACACACCCTGATGGAGGCCATGGGAGGCCACAGGGACTCCTCCAATCAGGGGTGTTGAAATGAGCAAGAGTGGGTTCTTTGCTGTGAAGGTGCAGTAATGGGGCATCTCCCCTTAGCCCCCAACACCTCCCATGAAAGTCCCGAAGGACTGGAAAAGTAGGCTGGAGGTGCCCCTGGAAACCTAGTTCTCCTAGGAATTCCCTGGAGCCCTGTGGATTTCGGGGGACGGGTGGCCCCAAACAACCCCGGGTGTCCACACTTGGACTTGGTCAGGCCTGGTGCATCCCTGGCTGTGACTCACACCCACTCCACTCCCAAGCCCAGGAGTTGGGGGGAAAATGGCTGAGGGGAGGCTGTGAGGGAGGGGGAGGCCGGGGCCACAGGCCTGGCGGAAGTGGACTGTGGGAGGCTCGGCCATCCCTCCAAACAGAAAGGAAAAGCACCCGGGCTGCCAGCATCTTCATCCCCACCCCACTGCCTCCCTCTCGGCTAGCCCCTTTTCTGTGTCCTTCCTCTGGGCTGGCACCACCTTAAATCCAGCAGCCCTGCTGGGGGCCAGGACCTGTAGCTCCCTCAGTGGAAAGAACATGGGGCTGGCACCAGGGTGACCTAATTAAGGCTGTGACTGCACACCGAGTGGTCACATGATCTTGGGGACAACCTGAGAAGGTGGCCACTTTCCTTTTCCACATCTCACTTACAGGCATGTGCCCATGTGGCATGCGGTTGGTGGCACTGCTGGAGGGGACCATGCAACCCCACCGAAGGCTCCTATACCTAACAGCCCTGGGAGATGGGAAATTCCACTGGGGACGTAATTAGGGCCTCAGGGCAGCTTGAGAAGCAGAGCTCAGACCCTTCTACAGAAGTCAAGGTACCCCTGACCTGCCTGTGGCCCTAGGTCTGGCCCTGGGTCCCCCCCTGGGGTGGGCATGGGGACTGAAGAAAGAAGTTAGTCACACTCAACCACAAAGAGCTCTCTCTGCTTTCCCAGGGCAAACACAATGGAAGGGGATGGGACCCCCATAAGAATCAAGAATACTGACAGATTAGAAATTGGGGGTTATGAGAGAGAGGTTATATGGGCCCAATAGCTCAGTGAGAGAGGGGCCAGGCTAGGGTAACCAGCAAGAGAGAAGAATGCAATAGCCAGCTGTGACTGGCCTTAAGGGTCATTGTGAATAGTCTGAACTTTGTTCCATGGGCAATAGGGAGCTACTGAATGTTATATGTTGTCCCCATCCCACCAGGGCTTCTGAAGAGAGAAGCAAGGTCAATGTGTCACCAAGTTAGCTTTCCTTTTCCTTTTCATCTGGAGTTTTTAAGCCCTTCCTGACCACAGCCTGGCTCAAACACACCTCAGACCACCTCTCAGGGGAAGTAAAAACAAAGTAGCCCTTCTGAGGTTGCAGAATGTCACAGCAGGGGCTCCAGATGCAGGGCTCCAGCTGCCCAGCCCCCTTAGTAGGCAAGAGAAGCAGAGGCATACGTTGCTGCTACTCCAGGACTAATCTTCCAGAAGCAACTCAGGGGTCCTAGAGCTCCGGGCCCACTCCACGTCCACTTCTGCTTCTGCCTCGTTAGGACTCCTGAGTCCCCCTGGGGACTTAAAGTCTGCCCCAGTGAGTGAAACCCCAGGCCCTTTACAGAAGGAAAGGCCAAGAAGTGAGGAAGGGGACTGGGGAGACCAGAAGAGGTTCACAGGGCTTGAGATTCCCAAACAACCGCCTAGAACAGGGGCTGGCAAACTACAGCCTGCAGCAAACTCCCGCTCACCAGGTGTCGCTGGGACACGGCCACACCAGTTAGCGTAGGTTCCCTCACATGTTGTCTGTGGCTACTTGCCTTCACAACGGCAGAGTTGAGCAGTGGCAGCAGAGAAGCTAAGGCCCACAAGGCCAAATAGATTCACTAGCTCGCCCTTTACAGACCAGGCTGGCCCACCTCTAGCCCAGAAGGAACCTTAAAGGTCATACAGCCTATCCCCCAGCCTCCCAAAAGCTTTCCAACCCTTCCCTGCTGCAAACCTCTCACTCCATGAAGACAGACCACTCACCTTCCAATGGAACTCCAGACAAAGGGCTTACACCTTTGAGACAATTCTTTCCATTTCCCAACAACTCCAGACATGAGAAAGCTCTTTCTTCTCTACACTGAACCAAGGCTGTAGCTTCCTTTTGCTGCACCCTCATGGCCTGGCTTTTGCCCCTTGAGGTCGACTAGGTCCCCACCACATGTCAAGCTTCCAGCTCCTGTCCTCTGGCTCCAAGAACCTTGGCCCAAAGGCCTTTGATCCATCAAAGGCCTGAATCCCTTCCCAGTCCTGGCTAGCTGTTCCTCCCAGGTTGTATGCGGAAAGACCGCGACCCCTTGCCTTGAATGCAGCATCCTCACAGGGTCTGCTAGGCTACACGGGGTGTCTTGAACATGGGTGGTGGGTGGCTTTTCTGGGACTCGCTTCCTTCCATGACCAGCAGCATCATGTTAAATCCAATCCACTGTTAAATGTTTGTTGAGCTTCTCAAAGCAGAAACCCCCTCCAGATCAATCTGTATAATCCCAGTACCTAGCATGTTCTTCACCAAATCAATGAAAAAACTGAATGAATGAATGAATAGCTCCAAGACAGTAGGTGACAAAGAGGCTCGCCATCGTCATCATCCTGGTACCGCAGGAGCAGACGTTAGCAAACGTATGGACAGTGCTGGCCATGGGAGCCCAGGGGTGGGAGCTCTGGGGAAGGGGTCACAGAAAGTCTGTGCAACCTCGGAACTCAGGAAGGGTTCGCTAGGGGGCCTTGGGTCCATGCCTTGGTGGGTCAGTGAGCAAAGGTCAGGTTTCATCCTGCAGGATGGTATAATCCACACCCCAACAACTCAGGCATCCCTGTACCAAGGCCTGCCCAGGAGCTTCTAGGATTTAGGACCAGTGATGCCCTTCAATCACCAACACTCAAGGGACACAGAACAGGAGGAGGCTACTGAGGCTTGTTCTAGGAGGACTATATAATGAGGAGAAGGCCAAGCAGGTGCAAGTGTGAGCACACCTCTAGGCACATGTAAGCACGCAAGTGTGCATGTGATACACAGATATTCATGAAGCAGGAAGCTAACAGCAAGGATGTGCAAAACCTAGTGTGTGTGCTGAGCTCCTAAACTGAGTATCTCTTCCCTGAGTCACGGTCAAGCCTGGCAGCCACTAGCTCCCAAGACCCGATTCACTCCACACATCCTTAGAGACTCGCTGGCTCAGCCACGCCGAGAAACCATGCGTGATGTGGTCCAGGTACACCAGGCCCCCCCAATTCAATCAAAGAAGGTACTTCTATTTACTAGTCAGACTTGGGAGGAGGGGTGGGGGAGGCATTACAAAGCTGATAGTATAGAGTTCCCTGGACCTTACAGCTCTGAAAACAGGCACTTTAATTTTGCAAGGGAGAAAAGAAAAAGGCCCTTTTTTTTTTTTTTTTGCATAATGTAAGACTTTAATAAGTCACTCAAGTTCAAATTCTTATAACATTTGATGCTTTGCAATAAGGAAGGTAGAGGAGACGTCCCAGAGAGAGGAGGTGAGGAGCCGGGGATGAGGAAGAAAGAAACTCTTTGCAAAGATAAAACTGCCAGAAACCATGGAACCTCCTTCCAGCTCCATCAACACCACGTTCATCGCACACGCTGGGCAAATAAAACCAGTGCTTTAACCGTTCTAAGAACGAAAGATTTCCCAGTCACAGCGTCTCTCTGCCAGAGACCAAGGCCCTCAAACAGAAGCCAGCCTGAGTTCTGGCTGACTGCCCACCAGGAATTCAGACAAGCCTTGGGTTCTCTTGCCCCACCTTCAACCCAGAACAGTCAAAAGGTCCAAAATCCAGTGCAGGTGAGGGAATTTCAACTCTAAGGTGGACCATTTTGGGTGGAAGACACAATCAGAAGAGTCAGAAGCTCTCATCTTTCTCTAAGGGGTAAAAAAAGCACTTAACTTCCATTTATTTCCATCCGCCTTTCCTTGTCTTAAAGTCAATTCACTCGAAAGATACATACAGATCCCTCCCTCCAGCTCCCCAGTAAACCTCCTTAGCAGGGCCTCCTTCACCTCCTTGGCAAATCCCCAGCCCTCCAAGTTCACCGCCTTTCTCTCTCCCTCAGAGAAAAGACAGGGAGGAGAAAAAGAAACTGGGGGTAAGGGAGACAAGACTTGAGTTCCAGGACAGCCCCGCCTTCTTGGGGTTCAGTGGCGGGGGGAATCAGGTGCTGGCAGGGCGTCCATGACATCATTTCGGATGCTTAATAAAAAGGCAACTTTCCCATAGCCAAACGCTCCTCTCCCCACCCTCTCTTCGGGGAACTGAAATACAAGCTCTTAGCACGCTGCAAAACCGTCACAGCTGCATTTTAAGTCCCTGTATTTGGGTCCTGCCTTTAACTGGCTGCCCTCATTGCCTCCCTTTGAAAGAGGCCTCTGGATAAGCCCAGGGTAATTAAAATTTCCTGTCTAACCTTGACCACTCCATCAGCTAGTATTACAGCCCTGGACACACAATGTAGAGTCAGTTTCTTCTGGGCCTTCTCACTCTTCGTTTAAATCAGGCCACTATTCTCTTGGCTCAGGCTATTCAGTAACATGCTGGGAAATGGAGAGGGAACTTTCTCCAGCCAGACTGGCTTCCCACGTTCATTAGAAAATTCTCCTTCTACAGCACACCAGGCTCATTTGTTACAGGTCCCAAAGATACAAAGACAGAAGACCTCCATTCCATCAAACCAACGTGCTCACAGGTTGGGAAGAGTCCAAGTTTTTTCGTTTTTTTTTTAAAACCTTGAAAAGGTAAGAAATCCTTGGGCAAAATACTTTCAAATAAGAACATCAGAGTTAAAAGATCAAAGCATGTTTTGCAGTATCTGCATGAATCTATATAGCCCCGAACCAAAAAAAAAAAGGGTGTACTTGGCTCCAGTCAAGTCAGGTTCCAAGTGAACTCCAAGGCAACATTAGAATCTGGATCTAGAAACTGATCAAAAGTGAAATGCTTTCTGAAAGTAAGTGCACTCCTGGCACAAGTCGGGGGTTTTCTGCTGGTTTCGTGTTTTTGTAGTTGGACAGCAACTCCATTTGAATTAGGACTGGGCTTTGGGAAGTTGGATTTCCCTTCTGTTGAGGGTGGGAATCATTCTGGCTTTGATTAAGTCTCAGACATTCCTAAATCACCTAAATAATCTAAAGTGGTTAAGACTCTGATATTCCTAAATCTGAGGGCCTCCTTGGAAGGGCCTCCCCCCAACCAGCACCCCACTCTTCCAGGAGGTAAGAAGACAGTCATGGTGCCACATGGACTGGGCACTTCTGTTCACTCTCAGTGACGGGTTGAATAGGGTTCCCCCAAAATTCATAGCCACCCAGAACTTCAGAATGTGATCCTATTTGGAAATAGGATCTTTGCAGATGTAATTAATTGAAATAAGAAGCCATACCGGATTAGGGTAAGCCCTAAGTCTAGCCACTGGTGTCTTTACAAGAAGGCCATGTGAAGACACACACACACACACACACACACACACACAAACACACACACACACACACACACACACACACACAGAGAACACCATGTGACTATCAAAACAGAGACTAGAGTGTTGTGTCTATAAGTCAGGGATGCCAAGGATTCCTGGCCACCACCAGAAGCTAGAAGAGTCATGGTCTGAACCCAGGAAGCCTGGCTCCAAGCACATGCTCTTAACAGCCTTGAAACACTGTGTCTGGAATGGATAAAATGTGGAAAGTCATTCAATGGACAATAAGTTGGTGTGTTACGTGTTCTTCGGGATTTTAAACATGTTTATGTTTTTTAGATTTATTTAAGCATAGAAACCAAAGGTGAAAGAAAAAGGGAGGAAGAGACACACTTCAAATGGGGGCAGATACCAACCAACTGCTGGCTGGATGGCACAGAGCCCAGGGAGTGGCAGGGGACCTGGTCTGACCTGATGACCATGGATACATCAGCACCCCTTCATGAGATGAGGGCTTTAGCCATTGAGCAGAGTCACTGCCACGTGCCAGGCATCGAGGACAAATGAGGACTAAAAGCAGAGCTGCGTCAGACATGTCCAGATGACAAAGTCTCCCAGATGGGATCTCCTGACCCTGGTGGGCAGGGAGAGCAAAGGTTCAGCTGCCTCCCAGGTGAGGAAACTGGGCAGAAGCATCCTGAGGGGAACCCCATCGAGCTCTGCTGGAGGAGGCTGAGTTTATGGAAGCTCAGGTCATCGGGGCCAAGGAATCTCTGTTTTTTACAGGATCGCAGGAAGGTATGGCAGGACAGGGAGGACTCTGGACATGGACTTGGGGCCTGAAGCCAAAGTGGGGGGATGGCCTTCAGCAGAAGGCCCCTTACGACACATGCCAACTCGTGGCCCTGTCCCCCACTCAGTTCTCTCAAAACCCTTGAAACAAACAGTCACACCCATTTTACAGATAAAAAGACAGAAGTGGTTAGCAACTTATCCACGATCACAGGTAAGGACCCTGGAATGAGGGGGCTGTGTCCCCACCGTCCCCAAACTCATGATGGATAATTGGGTCTTGATATCAGGTTTAAGGTGAGGGCCTTTCCAAACCACTGTAGGGGGAAGGCAGCATTCCCCTAGTGGCCCCTGCCCCTGGCAGCCACAGCAGCTCCCTGGCTCTCATGGGAAGGTGGTAATTGTGCCCATTTTACCAACAAGAAACTAAGGCTTAGAGGAATGATGTAGCTTGCCCAGGGTCACAGGTCCCAGGCCCTGTCTGACCCTATGCCTGTGTGGCTCCCCTAGCCACACTGGTGTCTCCAGCCACCACTTGGCTGACTTTAATTGGAACAGCTTTGCCTCCCCTGCCTTCAAGGACACGGGGGACAATCCCCAGGAAGGTTCCTTTGCAGTAACTCATGCCTCAGATGCCATTCCCTGATGACAGGAGCTGCCAGTCCTGCCTCAGGACACTCATGGCTGACAGTGAACAAAGCAGCAGGCTTGAGTCTGCCCATGGTCAGGGTCCAGGATGGAGCTGTGAAGGTCCTTCACTGCCACCAGCACATATCCCCCTTCCTCAGCAAGAGCCCCTAGGTTTGCCTTCCCGGCTGTCAGTCCTTCTGCTGATCACTGCAGGGGTGGATCACGTGGCTCAGGCCTGGCCAATCAGAGCAGCGGATTCCCCTAGCCACAGACATTGGTTCAGAGCCAATAAGAAACAATAGTAAAGCTACAAAAGACACATACACAATAAGGCCTTTGCTGTGGTTACTCTTCCTACTGGATTTACTGGAGCTGCTGTGGCCGCACTGCCACCACGAGGGATAAGCCACTTGAAAATAAGGACAACACAGAGAGGCAGCGGGCTTAAGAAAAAGAAATTAAGTGCTGATTGCATCATTTGAGCTCCTAGATCCAGCCATACCTGACACCAGCTATCTTTTTTAGTTTTATGATCCCATTAATCCCCTTTTTGTTTATACCAATTTTGGTTGCAAGCAACAGAAAACTCAGCCTAGACTTCTGACTGACACAGTGGCTCTGGAGAAAGAAATACCATGCACAGGCTGGACTGCCAGCTCTGTGGGACCGCAGACCACACATTGCCTTCCCTTTAGCTTGACCCTGTTCCAGTATCTATTTCCACCCATGTCACTTTGCTTGGTCTCCTCTGACTGTGTGGACTCCCTTTATTGCTCTTAGGTAGCCAACAAACAAACTTCCTTTCAAAGATGATTCTGCAGAAAAAAATATTAGTAATAAAAATAAATGTAAGAAATGAGTGACCCCAAAAGCGATGGCGAGATGAAGGTGTCCAAGATGCCCTCTGAATCCAGCTGGCCTGGGAAGAACTGCTGGGACCTTGGAGCAGCCACTGAGGAGCAGTCTTCCCAGGAAAGGCATAACCCCAAATAAATACAAACCATTCACGCATTGCTTTTCTATCTCTGCCCCAGTCTCATTCTTCTGCCTCAGCTCAGCCTTCCTTAATGACCCAAATTAGACCTACTAGGTATTAAAACTAGAGAACAGTGTCTGGAAGCCAGGAAGCGGGAATCAGGGTGTCAGGGAAGTGGAGGAGATGCGGGGGTGCCGGGTATCAGCCTCTGCTGACCTCTGCCCGGGGCCTGGGGCTGGACAACAGCCCAGCCTCAGGAAGGGGGCCCAGGCTCTGGCCACACAGCGCCGGCCACAGCGCCTTTAAATAGAACCTCCACGCGGGAGGACAAACACATTCCAAGCGCTTTTAAAAACGCCCCAGGCATGACCTGGCCAGCGGCCTCCGCTCCCCCAGGCATTTTTCCGGTCTTGGCCCAATTCTGGAAATAATATTAATAGCTCGGTTAGGAGCTTACGGTGTGCAAAATACTTTATGGCCTTAAAAGGCAGGGACAATTACTTCCCCCACTCTGCAGATGAGGAAACTGAGGCCCAGGGAGCTCCCAGGCTCCAAGGACAACTTGGAGGCTCATTAAGCTGCCTCCACCGTCCGGGGTTGGGATTCGTTAGCAGCTCCCCCGCCCGGTGGGGCTGACAAGGCAGGACAGGAATAAGCCACCGCGGGACCAGCCACCAGCTGCCACGTCTGGTTCCTATGGGCGCCTCCTGCCCGAAAGGCAAGAAGGGGAAAAACAGACAAGGCGACGCCCCCAGGAGGCCCCTCAAACGCGCCAGCTCCAGGAAAGTACTGATCTTACAAAGAGTTTAACAAACTCCCTGTTCTCAGTCTGTTAGTACATCAAACCCCGCGCGGCAGCCAAGGATAAGTTTCCTCTTTTGTTTTAAAAGATAAAAGACAACGAGGCTAATTTCTCCCTCGGGAGATAAAGTTAAAGCTGGCAGGTGAGGCGCCCGGCGGCTCCGTTTCCTAGAAGTTGCGCCCTGGACCAACCTCGGAGCCAGGCGGCGGAGGGGGCGGGACCTGCCGTTGGGACCCGGGAACCCGGGAATCGGGGTCCCCTGACGGAGGGGAACCTCCAACCTGGGTCAGGGAAAGCTGTGGCTCCTGCTCGTGGTGTGCCAGCCCCACTGGATCCCTCCACCGCTCCGGGATCGCTCGGGGCGCGCGGGATCTGGGGGCGTTGGGTTAAGTGCTAAAGGCACGCCCGGAACCCCTGCACTATCCCATCCCGTCCCACCCAAGCGGGGTCCGGGACTCCCGATCAGAAAGGTCGACCCACCGCCCCCTCCTCCTTCCTCCCGGGCTCAGGGTCCTCGGGGGCGCACGGCGCAGGGCGGCGCAGGGCGCTCACAGTCTGAACATGCTCTCCAGGTCCTTGATGAGGCGGCGGCTAAACTCCGGGAACTCGGAGTAGGGGTGGAAGACCTTGCAGCGGCGGGGCCGCGCCGCGCCCTCGTTGATGTCCAACCGTCGGTTCAGCTGCGCGCTCAACTCGGCGTCGGCTCTGGCGGTGGGCACCCGGGCAAGTGGCTGCGGCTGGGACTCGGGAACGGAGGCGGCGCGGGGCGCAGGCTGGACACCGCCGTCCTCCGCCTCCTCCCACTGCAGTCGCCGCTGCAGCTTGCTTGCGAGCTCCTCACTGGCCATAGCCACAGTGGATTCGGGGACTCGGGGACGCGAGACCTGGCGGGGGGCCTGGGCGAGCAGCGCGCTCCTTGAGGGCTCGCGACAGTCCGACACTTCGCCAAGGCGGCGGGGACCCGGCGGTTGGGTGGAACCGGTGACGGGGGAGGGTGGCGGACGGGGCGGAGCCGCGGCTTTAAGGAGGCACTGGGGCTCAAGGACCGCCCGCCCCGCCAGAGGCCGCAGGTGTCTGCGCGCCCGGCGACGTGGACCCGCTCCCTACTCCCCCGAGCTCCGGATGGGGAGCCGAGGGCCTCCCCAAACCGGACGTAGATCCCCAGATCAACTCTGGCCCTACCGCCCGCTCCTCGGGAACCCGGGGACCCTGTGGTCCCTGGGGGAACGACCGCAGGAAAAAGTTTCACTACCGTTCCGTCGGGTGGTTTTTTCTCATCCCCCAGAAGTGCCCCGACTGGAGGCTTTCGCGACTCGGGACAAGCTGCTGGTGGGGGAAACCGAGCGCCCCCACGGCTGGGGGTGGCACCCACTGGTCTCGAGGGAGAGGGAGGCGCCCTCAGGGAGCGGAGGGAAGGAGGGAGCTGAGTTTCGAACACTCATTGAAAAGAAATGTTTCCAAAACATACTAAAAATACTAAGAACAAGCAAACAGAAAAAAAGATCAAGCAAGCAAGACAAAACTCGGTCTCCTTGTGTTTAAGACACCAGAGCGACTGCAGGGGCTCCAGCTTTTTCTGTGAAATACAAGCAGGAAAAGAAAAAGAAGCTTGAAAATAAATAAATCAGCGTTTCTAACAAGAGGATGAAAACAAGTACAGTCGTCACTCTCCCTGAGGAAAACTGATGCGATGGCTGTTACATCACCCAACGTAGAGAAGAATCTTGTAAACACTGGGCTGCCGTCGCCGACAGGACTCTGCTCTGACTGCCTGGGGGCTGCTGACCCCGGGCGGGCGTGCCTGCGGCCCAGCCCGGCAGCGGGTGCCTGCGGCCCAGCCCGGCAGCGGGCGCCTGCGACCCGGGACCAGCCTTTGGCACGCGCACATGGGGCACTCGGAGGTCCTGACGGGGATTGTGGGCATCTGTAGAGGCCTAGTGGGGAAAAAAGGTCAAAAAAAAAAAAAAAAAAAAAAGTATTGGGGAAAAATTTTTTTAAGTTAAGGTATCAAATAAAATCTTTTTAACATCCCTACTAAACAATTTGATTTGGTTCTGTAATCAGCCATTTTATTTTTACATCAGATTTTATGCTTGAAATGGCAATTGATGGATCCCTTCAAATACACCATAGGGCACTACCCTTCCTGACCTGGTGGTAGTGACTAGATTTGCTTTGTTGTCACTTGTGTGGAGAGCACTTTATGTGACATATTTCACACATGCACCAAAAATAAATAAATAAATAAATAAATAAATAAAGTAAAATAAAATTCTTAACACTACATCAACAGGAAACTTTACATGAATAGGTATTTAAAAATGTGAACAATCATTTTACATGCTAAAATTGAGCACAGTTGACACTAAATTGAAAGGATCTAATAGCTCTTCCTTTTCTTTCATTTATGATTAGAATATAATGTTGAAAATTCTCTTGTCAATAAGAGTGGATTTTGAACGCAATTCGACTTTTTCATTTAAGTGTTTCCAAATGAGGAAGTGCTTTTTTAAAAACAGCTTTACTGAGGTGTACTTAATATACAAAAAGCTGCACATATTTAATGCATACAATTTGATACACTTGGACATGTGCAAACACCTATGACACCATAACTACAATCAAGGTAATAAACATATCCATCACCTCCAAAGGTTTTCTTGTGTCCTTTCGGTTTTTGTTTTGGTGGTGGGGGGGGTTGGGGAGGGGTTGGTAAGGGGTTGGTTGAACACTGCACATGAGCTTGACAAATCTCTTAACAAATTTTCAAGTGCACAAGACCATATTGTTAACAACAGGTTCTGCATTGCATGGTGGATTTCTAAGGAAGTGTTTCTGCAAAATATGCATGTGAAATACGAGCTGTCACCCAGGCACTAGTCAAAAGGCACATCAGCTACAAGGGGCACAGTTTGGGGGCTGTGTCCACCAGACACCGCCCTCTTCAAGCCTCCCTGCATTTAGGTAGGAGGGGAGGATGGAACACCTCCTAAGCTGTGTCCACCCTGGCAGCAAAGCAGCAGGTACCCATGATGCTCACCAGGCAACACGTAGCCACCCCTACGAGGGAAGTCTCAGTGTCTCACTAGTGACCCAAGGTGAGTCACAGTCATGGCCACGGCTGGAAACCCTGCCCTCTTTCTCCCCCTCTCCAGAGTCCAGCTGGGTGCCTGCTGAATTCAAAATACGATTGCTGAATGATGGGCCAGTAGCAATATTACTGTGCAAATATGATCCATGTTTTATAAAATAAGTTTCTATGTATAGGAAGAAAAAAAACTAGAGGGAAAGGGACCAAATTATTAGCAGTTGTAAATGCCATGAGTCAGACCTTTTTCATTCCCTTTTTTAATTCTCATTTTTCTGAATTTTCTACATTGGTTATATAAAACTGTTATAACCAGAACAAATGTTATTGTTTACAATGGAGAAGCACCAGGAGGTAGATTTTAGCTGTAGAGCAGTTGAAAGTATTTTGCCTGTGTCATTCCACGAGCACGCTCATTTCACTCACATTCCTCTGGGATGGCTACAGAAGCTTCTACATTTCATAGGGCAAACCAAATGTGTTTTAAGTCCAAGATTTCTTTCTCAGTTCCCTATTGCTGTGTAACCAACCATCCCCAAACCTATGGCCCAAACAGCAAATTCACTTTGCTCACAAATCTGCAATTTGGGCAGAACTTCATGGGGAACTGTTTTCTCTGATCCACTTGGCATAAGCAGGGGCAGCTCCAAGGCTGGGGGCGGGGATCAGCTGAAGACTCATTCCCTCAGATGTACGGGATTGATGCTGGCTTGTGCTTGGCCCTTCCTTGAGGCTGTTGACTAGAACATCTACACATGGCCTCTCAGTATGGCCTGTGCTTCCTCACAGCATGGTCACTGGGTTCTCAGGGAGGACTTGCAAAGAGGGAGAGTCAGGTAGAAGCTGTATCCGAGGTAGGGTCAGAAATCACACAGCTCTACTCTAATTGGTCAGGGCCATCACAAAGGGGAGGGAACGTAACTCTCCATCTCTCAGTGGAGAAGTGACAATGTCTAAGAACAGCATGGGATACATACTACTGTGGCCATCTTTGGAAAATACAATTTGCCAGTCCTCCCTCTGAAAATCCCTGCAGGATTGAGTCTATCGTGGTTCTCTTGCATCCGGACGAGAACAGATATGTCCTTCAGCCCAGATGGCTGGCACAGGTCTCTGGGTCCTCCAGGAAGTGCAGACCTACAAGTCACAAAGAAGTCAGAATGAACTGAAGTCCAGAAAGGGAAAAGCCCTTCCAAAAAATGCAGAAGCCTGGGGATGCTTCCGTCTCTGAAGGCATTCAGTCCTTCTTAGCTTTGCATTATCAACTTCTTTAACAAGTCAAAATCTCACAGCTTTGATTTGTTTTAGAGGAAAACTTCTTGTCCTTTAAAAATTAAGTAATTGTTAGTGTTAGGTGCTCTTTGTAAGTCTTTTCCTGCCTTCCCTCATTGAATTGAAAATATCCTAAAATTAGATAGTGATGATGACTGTATAACTCCATGAATAGTCTAGAAACCATTGAATTGTACACTTCAAAAGGATGGATTTTATGGTACGTGAATTATAGCTCAATAAATCTGTTATTTTGTTTGTTTATTTTGGGGGGGGTAATCAGGTTTATTAGTTAGTTATTTTAGTGGAGGTACTGGGGATTGAACCCAGGACCTTGAGCATGCTAAGCATATACTCTAACCACTGAGTATACCTTTCCCCATTATTTTAAAAATGACAATAACAAGCCATTACATAATAACATAAATAAATGACAAGAGAAACATTGTTTTATATTTTTGCATGTCTTTAATGTCTGCCTTAATAGAAGACAGTTGAATATCACATCTGCTTCTGAATTCGATTTGTTACATTTCATTGCTTTGTGTGAAGTATATGAAGAAAATCTAGGCTTCTGCTGAAGGCTAGGAATTTAGTTAGATCCATAACTGGAAAGGGGAGGAGTATTTTTGTAGTCTTTTCAGATAATTGTGGTTATCATCTTCTTTGTACCTATACCCAAATTCCTAAGTGATCATTTCCTGAAATTTAATTGCAACATGGAAAGTGAAAGCATCCAGACTGAACTCTCCATACTCTGCTACATTGAAATCTATCACTCTGTCTCGTGCATTTAAAGGGGCCTTGCTTTATGCATAACTTTGTATTATTATGCATTGGTTACGTTGACCCATTTCACTTATATAACAGTAAAATTGTCCAAAATTCTAATTTTTGCTTGAAACTCAAATGTTATTATTGATAGCAATTGTTTATCTTCAAGTGACAGGCTCACTTGGTTCTTTGTTCAAATACCAAAATACCCAAATACCCACCTATGAACAGCCTTAGTTTGTTAGTTGCTCTTTCTGGTAAGAAATGATGTTCCCTGGAAAAGGGAGCTAGTTCACCTCATAGCTCAGTCGATCGTACAAATCCTTTCAAGATGCCATATTCTGATCTGCAACAGAAGTGCTTTGTGTGTATTTTCCACTTCACGGCACCAAGTATTAAACATGTATCAAAGGATCAAAATTTAATAAAATTAGAAATCCTTCTCCTGCTGCATCAAAAACATTCTTAAGTGAAACTGCATTAAAACAAAGTACATGAGAGTGAAGAATATAGTGACTCAGTATAGTTTGGAGTCACTGCCTTGATTTAGGCTAAGGTGACATCAGTTTTACCCACCATCACTTTTGTACCACTGATGCAAATGTCAGCATGTGGCAAAAGGCAGATGATGTCTTAGAATTACAAAATAGTTATCAGAGGACTGCAGACCCCATTTTAAGAACCACTAACCTACCTTATTTATGTTAACAGCGGCCAAACATTCTACTCCGTGTCACATAAATTCTCTAACTTGTCCCCTGCTGATGGACATTCAAGTTGCTTCTGCCTGCTGTCCACACAGTACTGCAGTGAGCAGAGGGTGGGCTCCCCTCTTATGCATCAGTTGGATTAAAAGTTTTTACACTTCATCCATTCATTCAATGAATATGAACCCAGTGCCAGGTCTCGTTCTAGGCATTTGGGAACAGTCAAACAAAACAAGGTCCCTGCCCTCATAGTGTATAGTCTAGCAGGGCGAGCAAACATTCAGCAAGATCAATAAAATATATGCTATGTTAGATGATGACAAGCACTCAGACAAAAATAAAGCTGGAAGGAGCCTAGGATGTGGGTAGGGAGCAAGTTGCAACTTTAGGTAAAATGGCCAGGAGAAGCCACATTGAGGAGGTGACATTTACATGGTGAGCAGTAGAAAGTGAGTGGACCAAACAGTGAACGGAGTGCTCAGAACACAAGCCACTCAGGCTGGAGGAACTCCTCCTTTGTGGTCGGCTTCTGCCTCCTTTCTTCTAAGTCTTCCATAGTTCTTTCCAGAAGGCTCTCAGTTACTTCTTCCTTTTCTCCAGGGATGTCTCCTTGAGGGCACGTTTCAGGTCTTCGATTTTAATTGGGAAACTCCTAAAGTGACTCACCTATCTTTCCCCAGGCAGGCTGCATCTTCCCCAGCGGAAAGCCCACAGGACCACCTGAAAGGGATTTCTTACCTTTCTCTTTTAGCCCAAGCAGCATAAAAAGAATCCTTAACCACACTCTGCCCTGCTCTGCTGCAGGAGAGATTCCTGGCAGAGAATCGGGGAGCATTATAAACGTCAGACTCCAGGCCCCAGGGTGGACCTAGAGGCCCTGATCTTCCAGGTGAGGCCTGGTCCCCAGGCCCCTTTGGCTCCAGGCATCCATGTCTGTCTGTGGCCTTGGGAACTTGCCAGGGAGCCCCCCCCAGGGGTACGATGAGCTCAGACTCAGGTTCACTGGGTGGCCTCAGCTCCCTGGCTCAGAAAATAGACTCTGGGCTGCAGTAGAAGCTGCTGAAAATGAAAATAACCCACTTTTCTATTTCTCACCTGATGGAGCATCAGAGAACAATCAGTGGATGAAAATGAATCCTACAGGGTTGGAAAGGAGGAAAGCTAGGCCCTCTGGTGGCCCTAGGGATCCCCGGGTGTGACTGTCAGACTGACAGACCCACCCTGCCCACTCTTCTCCCCACCACGCCCATCAGGATTGGTACCCCACCCCCAGGCCTTTCCACGCTCTGCTCACCTAGTCAGGCAAGTCTTGCTTCCACCCTGAGGCAGTTCAGTTCTCTCCCTTCTTCCTTGTGTCAGGCCCGACAAGCACCTCTCCTGGAAGGGCGACAGGAGGCAGTGCCATGCTGTTAAGCTGACTTGCCCTGTGCCCATGTGTCCTCCATTCCTCACCCAGGCGGGAGGGATTAGTCCAAAACAGTGTAGTCCGATAGAAAGAGAATGAATATTTTATTTTAGAATATTGTGTATTTGGTATTTAAATTTTTTAGTAGGAAATTCATGTTCATAATCTATTTTCTTTAAGCCACTATATGCCAAATGTTATCATCTCAACATATAATCAACATCAAAAATGTTAATGAGATATTTTACATTATTTCCTACCAAAGCTTTGAAATTTGAGGTCTGTTTTACACTTAGGCTCATCTCAATTCAGACTAGCCATATTTCAAGCGCTGGACGACCACTTGTGGTTGGTGGCTACCATCATGGATAACCTGGGACTAAGAGGCAAGTCAGAGTGGTCCCTGCTCCCTTCCTCTGATCCTCAGCTGGAGAAGTTCTGCTGCTGAGGAGTTCCTACCTGGCCTCACCTCTGGTTTCAACCACCCCTTACAGACACACTCAACTTGTCCCCCACACGAGGTACTTGGATCCACCCAAATCTGACCCAGTGCTCCCCCGACACTGGACCTGAGAGTAACATCCTAACATAAAGACCAGGGTGGGGCAGGGTATAGCTCAAGTGGTAGAGCGCATGGTTAGCATGCATGAGGTCCTGGGTTCAATCCTCAGTAACTTCTCTAAGAATGAATGAATGAACGAATGAATGAATCTAATTACCTTCCTCCACCAAAAAACAAAAAAACCAGATTAAAGAAAAAAAAAGACCAAACTTCACCACTGGTCCCAGCTCCCAGGTGTCCTTACTTTTTCCATTTTAAGGCCCCAGCAGTGGCTGCAGGAAGCTGTTGGGAGTGGGTGGGGCTGCCCTCCCCCTGCAGAGGGGACACCTCTGAGGTTCAAAAGGGTTGCTTGATTGCCAGGCATCTGTTGATAAGAGCGTTTCTTAGAAGAGTTTGGGGATGTTACACTTCATCTGATCCCCCAAGTTCTCTTTACAGGTAGCACAGGATAAAACAACCTTTGGACTCTAATAACAATACACTATTTTGGCTCATCCCTTTAGACACAGAACCAGAAGCCCTCAGTTGTGAGGGCAGAGGTAGGAGGAAGGGAGCAGTGGTATGAATCCTGGCTCTGTCACTCGCGGCTGTGCGACTTTCAGTAAGTTACTTAACTTCTCTGAACTTCTGTTTCATCATATGTACAACAAAGATACAGGCGTACCTCAGAGATACAGCACATTTGGTTCCAGACCACTGGTCACACAAATATTTTGGCTTCCTAAAGCATATAAAATTAATGTTTGTACTATACTGTATTCTTTTAGGTATGCAATAGTATTATGTCAAAAAAAAAAAAAAAACAATGTATATACCTGAATTTAAAAATAGTTTATTGCTAAAAAATGTTAACCATCATCTGAGCTTTCAGGGAGTCATAGTAGTAATATCAAAGATCACTGACCACAGATTCCCATAACAAATATAACAACAATGAAAAAGTTTGAAATATGCAAGATATACCAAAATGTGACACAGAGACATGAAATGAGCAAATGCTGCTGGAAAAATGGTGCCGCTAGCCTTGCTCAAGGAAGGGTTACCACAAACCGTCACTTCGTAGAAAATACAGTATCTTTGAAGTGCAATAAAACAAGGTTTGCCTATAA
Source organism: Camelus bactrianus (assembly GCF_048773025.1). Lineage (NCBI taxonomy): Eukaryota > Metazoa > Chordata > Mammalia > Artiodactyla > Camelidae > Camelus > Camelus bactrianus. The sequence goes on along the minus strand of NC_133543.1, from coordinate 98,839,780 downwards.
TACTACCCACAAGACTTACGAAGATGTTGTGATAACTGATTGCGTGTAAAGCTCTTAGTAGGTGTTAAATTAATGTCACCTTGTTGCTATAGGCGCAGAACAGATGTTGGCTCAGGTTGGGGTTGGCAGAATTGAGCCTCAGCCACAGGGCAGGCCCCGTGCCCTCTGGCTTTCACCTGGGCACCTACTAAGCCAGTTTTTTGGGCTGGGGTTGGGGAGTGTCATGAAGCCCTCACTGACAGTCCTGCTGTGCAGACAAGCAGCTCAGCTTTTCTGATTTCAAAAGCCCACACCAGTTGGTGTGGTTAGGAGACACCAGGGAATCGCATCGATGCCACAACAATGACTTCTACTTTGATTTTTTTAAAACTTTGCTCTTAGCAACTCCTTTACCCACTCCAAATCGGCCAAGAAGCTCAGCATTTCTTCCTTCTCTCCCAGAGAATCCCCGTTACCCAGGCTGCAGACTCCTCCTGTATTCTTATGCACATCAAGTCTGCCTCTCCAGCCTCTCCCTCAAATTTGGGTTTGAGTTTTCCTTTGCATTTCAAAGGATTTGGCTGGTGCTTGGGAATTATGCCTTTTTTGACAAAGGCTTCATGGGTCTTGAGATGAGGAGGGATGGTTTGGTTCTTTCAGAATCACTGGCATAACAAATGTCACCTATTTACAGTTTCAAGTTAAGAGTTGTCCATTGCGGCCATCATTAAAAAGTCCACAAACGATAAATGCTGGAGAGGGTTTGGAGAAAAGGGAGCCCTCCTACACTGTTGGTGGGAATGTAGTTCGGTGCAGCCATTATGGAAAACAGTATGGAAAAAACTAAAAATAGACTTACCATATGATCCAGCAATCCCACTCCTGGGCGTATATCTGGAGGAAACTCTTATTCGAAAAGATACATGTACCCGAATGTTTATAGCAGCACTATATTTAATAGCCAAGACATAGAAGCAACCTAAATGTCCTTCGACAGATGACTGGATAAAGAAGTTGTATATTTACACAATGGAATACTACTCAGTTATAAACAAGAATAAAATAATGCCATTTGCAGCAACATGGATGGACCTGGAGATCGTCATTCTACGTGAAGTAAGCCAGAAAGAGAAAGAAAAATACCATATGATATCACTTATATGTGGAATCTAAAAAAAAAACACAACACAATGAACTTATTTCCAAACCTAAACACACTCAGAGAAAATAAACTTATGGTTACCAGGGGTTAAAGGGGGTGGGAAGGGATAACTTGGGAGTTCAAGTTTTGCCAGGACTAACTACTATCTATAAAATAGATAAACAACAAGTTTATACTGTACAGCACAGGGAACTATATTCAATATCTTGCAGTAACCTATAATGAAAATGAATATGAAAAGGAATATATATGTATATGTATGACTGAAACATTATGCTGTAAACCAGAAATTGACACAACTTTGTGAACTGACTATACCACAATTAAAAAAAAAAAAAAGAGTGGTCTATTGCAAGGAAAAATATTCAAAGATTTAACACATAAACTGGAAGATATCCTCAACAAAAGCAACCAAGTATCCAGAATCTCACTGGGAGCGCCTACACAGTGAAAACAAGAAGAAAAAAAAACTGATGAAGAAATCGGGCAATGGTTATGAGCAAACTTACCTAAACTGGTTTGATTCAGCACAACTCAGACCACTTGGTGGGTTAGTGTATTGGTCAAAGAAGTCTGGGGTGGGTGTTCGCTTCTCCTCCACGTTCTTGTTATCACATTGCAAGGAAGACCAGATCAAATTCTGCTAAACATAAAGATATTTATTAACCAAACGTTGTCAGCAAGCAGACATAGAATAGCTCAGATACCCTATTCTGTAAATTTGATGAAGTCTCAAGTCCTGACTCTTGGCCTTTTTAGGAAATCCAACCACATCCTTCACCAGCGGCAGACACATATCCTAGAGACCAGAGTCTTTGCCTTATCAATGATAAGCACCAAACAACCAGAAAACTTCCCAAATCAATTGCTGTAAACTGGTCCATTAAAAATCAAGCCTTAGGGGCAGGTGATAAATTTTGCTGGATTCTCATGTCTTATGCAGTATGGGTGGGAGTGCTTTTAGACTATTTCAAGGCAATCCACTTATCTTGAAACACAACGCTTTTCATTTCGCCAATGAGAGCCTGTTTCGAACATTCATCAGTTTAGTCAATGAGGCACTATATTCACCAATGTTTTTAAAAGAACATTTCTGACATCATTAGGCTAATTAGCAAGTCAAGCTTCAGTTATTGATCAAGGCATGGGTAACAGGAAGACCTGTATTTGCCATATCAGCACGGAGTTCCTTCTGATATCATGTTGGCTGAGACCTCTGGACTCTTATTTTTTTTTTTAATTAAGGTAAAATTCACACAACACACAATTAACCATTTTGAAGTGTACAGTTCAGTTCAACTCAAGCAAAAGTAACCTTTGGTGCTAGAAGTCGGGGATGAGGGTGGAGGGTGGAGCACAAGAGGGGTTTCTGAGTTTCGGGGAGTGTTCTATTTCCTGATCTCGGTGCTAACTATATGAGAGGTTCACTTTGGAAAATTTCATCGAGCAATACCCTCATGATTTGTGTCCTTTTTTTGTGTTTATGTTTGTGGTGGTTTAAAAACATGAACACAAATGATTTGACATTCCTTCCATTGAGAGGGTCTGTGTCCCCACCTCTTGAACCTGAATGGGCTTTGTGACTGGTGGACCAAAAAATATGGTGGGAAGTGATACAACACCACTTCTGAGACTGATGAAAGGCCACGCCGCTTCCTCCTCGCCTGCGGGGAGCACTCATCCTTGTGACCCTGAACCACCCTGCAAGAAGCCTGGTTACTCTGAGGCTGCCCGCCCGGAGGTGCCACCTGTAGGGCTATGGTCCACAGGCCCAGAGGAGCTGCCCATCCTACGTGCCACACACCTGAGTAAAGGAACCATGTTGGACTCTCTGGCCCCAGCTCTTCCAGCCCCAGCCACTGGGGTCACCCCAGCTGAGGGTTCAGACATCCTGGAGCAGAGCAGAACTATCTTCCCTGTGCCCAGACTTTCGACCCAGAGAGCCTATAAACATAATAAAATGGTGGTCGCTGTTTTACATCACTGGTTTTTTTAAATTGTGGTTAATAAAATGACATAAAATGTATCATCTTAATCATTGTTAAGTGTATAGTTCAGTGTGTTAAATATGTTCACACAGTTGTGCAACAGATTCCAGAACATTTTCATCTTGAGAAACGGAAACTCTGCACCCATTAAAGTCCCCTTTCCCCCTCATGCCTGACAACCGCATTCTACTTTATGTCTCAATGAATTTGACTATTCTAGAAATTTCATCTAAGTGGGATCATACAGTGTTTGTCCTTTTGTGACTGGCTTATTTCACTTAGCATCATGTCCTCAAGGTTCAGCCATGTTGTAGCACGTACCAGAATCTCCTTCCTCATTAAGACTGAATAATATTCTACCGTACATAGAAACAACATTTTATTGACCCATCCATCCAGTTGTCAGAGGACACTCAGGTTGCTTCCACCTTTTGAATGTTGTGAATAATAATACTGCCATGCATTTCCAGGTAGTGCATGTCACCACAGCAAATAGCTGGAACAACGTTGTGCCTCAACAAAAGTTTATTTTAAAAAAAGGCAATTAATGATGACTACACTTTAAAAACATGTTACACATCAAAGCATCCTTACAGAGATTAGGCAATGTGCAGACACTCAGGAAATGCAGCTCCATGGCTTCTTGAAAAAAACAAGACCTGTCTGTGCTGGACACAACCATCCAGAGATAAATCCAAATAAACAAGACCAAGCAAGGAAAAGCTACAGAGGAAGGTCTGGTGGTGAGAACCAAACCTATTTAAAAATAGAGACTAAAGAAAAAGGCAGGGCAAGGGTATAGCTCAGTGGCAGAGCACCTGCTTAGCATGCAAGAGGTCTTGGGTTCAATCCCCAGCACCTCCATCAAAAAATAATAATAAAATAATAAGCAAATAAACCTAATAACTAAAAAAAAGAAGAAGAAGGGGGATCATGGTTATTTGGGTGAATATGTATGATTGTAAGTCCAAGGTTTTAAGGAAAAAATGTAAGTAATCATATTATTTATAACCACATAATTACATATCTAACACTATGTGTAGTTTATATATATATATATAAAGAAGGTGGGATTGAGACAGAACTAATTTCTTCCTCTAAATATCAGAAAATCAATCAATTGTATCTACTACCAAACTACGTAGGGTTTTTATTTATTCGTTTTGAATAATTACAACAACAACAACGGCAACAAAGAATGAGTGGTGTTTGGAAGGGGCTGTCGTGCTCTGATTCAAGGCCGCGCTGCCCTGAGGTTAGTGGTACTGGCTCACTTTATTGAGGTTCAGAGAAGGTTAAACGCCCACCCAAAGGCACACAGCTGGTCGTGGGAGGGGCCCATTTGTAAGATCACATGCCTGATCCTGACCCCAACCCTCCAACCCCAGCTCTACAGGTCTGGCCTCCCCTCCCCCGCCTTGGAAAGCCCCTCTCCTTCTGGAGTAGGGAGAATGTCCAGGACTGGGTGTTAGTGGGCTGAGTCAGCTTCTAATTTGGGTGAACTTGGGACAAAGTCCTTCTGGCCTCAGCTACCTCGTCTCTACAATAGAAACAAAGATTCTTTTTCATTCATTCATTTATTCATTTATTCACTCTTTCAATAACAACAGTTGAGGGCATCCTCTGTGCCAGGCCATGAGTCCGACAGGTAAAGGGCCAAGCATGCTGATTTTATGCTGGACACTGACCTCTGCTGTCTGCTCTTTTGGACCCCCGGGTGCTGGCCTGAGGAAGCCTACACCAGGTTGTGATGGCATGGCCCCCAGACTTCTCAGACAGACTGCCCCCTGCTGGAGGTCGCAGGGAACCACATGGCAGATGGCTCCCTGAGTTCCCTGGCTGGCTGGTGGGAAGGAACTGCCAAGGGCTGTGGGCCTACTACCTACCCCTTCTCCTGAAGCCAGCAGAGCCTTCCTGTTGGCAGCACAAGGCTGGGACAGTTCTTGCCTCAGGAGCTTCAGATTTAGTTCTTGGAATCTCTGAGGTTTGGGAGAACAAACAGAACTGCTCTGCCCAAGGGTGGGAGATTCAGAAGTGGCTCCAACCAGCCCATGGGTAGCTGGGAGCACAACTGGCCCACCAGTCACCCTGAGTTCTCTGCCACTGTGTTCCAGCCAACTGCCATGGACCTCTGCTGGGGCTGGCCCTTGTCAGTGATTTCGTCATTCACCAGGTGACTGAAGCCCTCTAGCTATGGAAGGTCTTACCACAAAGGTAATACATGTGACTTGGTGGGCAGACAGCCCCCTCCCAAGATGCCACTGTGGGCCAGGGTGCACAGCCTGTGTCCCCACCTGGCTTTAGGGCTCTGACAGCCTCACTAAGGCCACTGTCTTCTCAGGATGGGACCCCCCACCCCCGACTTCCCGGGACTCCTGGGATCAAGGGGCCCCTGGAGACCCGGTGGGCAGGGGTGTGGGTCCTGGTGGGGCAGGTGGTCACACTAGTTCCCTTGCCCTCCCGGATGGGGTCGGGGCCTCCACCCCCAGGGTCTGACTGGGAGGTTGTTGATTCATTTGACAATATTTACTGGGCCTCAACTCCGCACAGACACCGTCCTAGGCACCTGGGCTGCTCACCAGTAGTGGTAAAAATAACAAAAGCTCCCATTCAACCAACACTTACTACACGCTGCCCGTGGTATGAGGAGCTTTACATACAGGCCTCGATTTCCTGAAAGTCCTGCTGGCTAGGTTTTGTCTTACTTAATCTTCCCAGTAACCTGGAAAGTGCCTTCGCCCTAATCAGAATCAAGCTCTGGAGGTGGAGCCTGGGAACCTCTGTTTCAGAAATAAGATGTTCTCGGCTGCCCCCAGCTTGGGATCTACCCAGGAGGCACACCCCGCGCACCCTGACTTTAAAGATGAGGGTCAGGGAGGCGCGGAACTTGCTCAAGGCATCTCCAGCCCTGCGGGTCTCAGCACCAGACACCCCGGACCCTCCTCGGAGGTGAGACAGCAGGTGAGCCGGGAGCAGAGGAGGAGGGAGAGCGTGGAGAGGAGGGAGACCCCTCTCACGAGCGTTCCACGTGAGTCCGATTGCGGACTTCTCAAACCCCATCCCGCACCCCTACCGGCATCCCAGGGTTGCAGGAGGCTGCAGGATGTTACAAGCTTTTAGTTACCAGTTCTCTCTTCTACAAAACAAACTCGAGTGTGGGTTTAAAAGTGAAAAGGATTCCCAATCTCCCGCCAGGCAGAGAATTTAAAACTAAAAGTGCCACCTAGTGGCGGAAGTGAGGAATTACCGCGTCCCTGCAACTGAGCTGGCAGAAATGTTGGCTGGTTAAATAATTGAAATTTGCTAAGAGAGCAGACCTAGAAAGGAAGGGAAGGAAGGGGAGCGGGGAAGGGGAAGGAGGGGAGGGTACATGTATATCAAATCACCACAATGTACACTTCAAATGTCTTACAATTTTATATGTCAGTTATACCTCAATAAAGCTAAAATTAAAAAAGAAAAAGATTGGCTGGTTAACGTCAAAAATCATACACTTTCAAGATTGAAAGGGGTTTTAAACAGCATCTACTACAGTCCTCCCGTTTTCTGTCTGGGTCAGTCTCACTTGTAAGGACAATGCTCTCAGCGTTACAGATGATGACCTGAAGAACTTGACACTTAGGAGAAATGCCTCTGTCAAGAATAAGTCATCAAAAGGAAGCCAGACAGGGGCCCGAATATTTACCTGCACTTGGTAGGCTTCCCTGAAGCATATCTAAGGCTGAGTCTGGCGAGTTCCGGGTCATCAGAAGTTTGGCGTGCCCTCCTCTGGATACCAATGGTTTGTCAGTTACCCTCAGAATTTGCTTGGAAGACCAAATGAAACTCATTATGCCCATTGCATTTGTTCACGTATGCCTCATTCATTCAGCAAATGTTTATCAGGACACCCTATGCAGGCACTGCGCTTTGTGCTGGAGATTCAAGGAAAACACTTAACCTCATTTCTTGGGTTCAGGGCATTAATGGGGCAGACAGATGCTAATAAAACACTCACACAAATTCACACCAACTGAGATAAACGGCCAGGATGAGCGAACAGGGCAGTGAGAATGTATTACGGGGACCTGACCTGGGCAGTTAGGGAGGGCTTCCCATGGAAGATGACATTGCTCCTGAAATGGAAGTTTGAAGTTAAACAAAATGTCAAGCAGCAGGGCCTGGTGTGTAAAGACTGCGCCTCCACCCAGGCCAGTGCCAAGGTCACTGCAGCCACTTGTCCACTGACAGGGGAAGCTGACTGCTGTGCACTGTGAGGTGGAAACAGTTCACCAAGATGGGTAAGAAGCAGGGTCCCATTCCCAAGTTTCACCAAGGACTATTAGTTGGAGTTCATTTTAGAATGGAAATTTGAAAAATTCTATCATCTTTGTCATTTCTGGGTCAGCTTATAGTACCTGATTTTTCCACTGGCTAAAGGTAACGTTTAACTTCTTCTTTATATATGTATATAATTTTGGTTTTGGTCTTTTTTAGGGGGAGTAATTAGGTTTCTTTATGTATTTTTAAATTAATTTTTAATTTTATTTCTTAGTGGAGGCACTGGGGATGGAGCCCAGGACCTTGTGCGTGCTGAGCACACACTCTCCCACTGAGCTCTATCCTCCCCCCAGCCTTTTACTTCTTATTATGTCAAGTAATTTTTTTTTACTGGATGCCAGACATTGTGACATTTTTGTTTTGGGGTGCTAGATTTTGTTGTGCTCATTTAAAGAATGTTGGAGTTTGGATGGCAAGCAGTTAATTTACTTGCAAACCACTTGGATCTTTTAATACTTGTTTTTAAGCTCTTTCAACATGGGTCTAGGCCTTCCTCTATGGAGAATTTAACCCACTTTTAAGGTGTGGCACTTCTGGGCTCTCTACTGAACACCCTACGCATTCAGTGAAATCTCTTCTCTTTGGCTGGTGGGAACTCAAACAATTCCTAATTCTTATGAGTTTTGGGAATTGTCCAACTTATGGCTCTGCAGTAATTGTTCTTTCTCTGGAAGGAGTTTTGGTCTGGCTCCATGGAGTTTCCGCCAATGTGTGCACATTGGTATTTAGCCAGACTCGGGGACCCTTTGCAGATTTCCAGAGCCCTTTATCTGCTTCTCCCTCCTCCTGCCCTTCTCTGTCCTGCCAGTTCAAGCGTCTAGGCCTCCCCAAATTTCCATCTCTGTCTCTTGAACTCAGTGAGATTACTGGGCTCTGCTTGGGTTTCCCTTTTTTGTCTCAGTCTGGATTTTACCTGCAGGCAGAAAGCCTGGAAGAGGGAAGGACTCGTCTCATTTGTTCCCTCTTCTCCCACGCTGCCTGTTTCCCAAGGTCAGGTGAGTATTTTGTCCGGTTATCGCATTGTTTCTGACAGAAGTGGGTGGGAAGGCGGTCTGATGGTCTCAGGGCAGGAAGCAAGATTCTCTTCTTCACCGGAGCCAGCGGCTCCATCCTCTAGTTGTTTTACCATTTTAGTGTAAAACAGCTTTCAAGTTACAGAAAAGTTGCAAGAATAGGACAAAGAATTCCTGCATGTTCTCCAGCTGAAGACTCTATTCACATGTCACCAGTTGTCCCAGTAGCATCATTGAGAGCTAAGGTTCCACTTCTGGGTCACACATGGCAGCCAGTTGTCTTGCCCCTGCAGTCCCTTTCCGCCTGAGTCCACCCCTCAGTCTTTCTCATGTGCACTGCCTTCTCCTCCTTGCAACCTAGTGGGTGACCCTGATGTTTCTGTGCCCCACAGCTGGTGGTAATAATTTAGTCCACTTGATGAAAACAATACATGCCAGGTTTTTCCAATATAAAGTTTCTTCTCTTCCTTTTGTACATAATAAATGTTTTGTGGGGAGACACTTTGGGACTGTATAAAACTCTGTGCTCCCTCACCGCCTTTCACTCATACAGTTTGGCTCACCTTCATGTCCCCTGCTGGAATGAGTTCTTATTATGGTGGCTGCCAAACAGTGATGTTCTAATGTTTCCAATCCTTCTGTCACTGTTATTTACTCATTTATATAAGTAGGGACTCTTAGGTTCTTATTTTACTTACTGGATTATGATCTATGACTATATTTAGTTATTTTGATGGTCCAGTTGCCCCAGGTTTGGTTATTGGAAGCCCCTTCAAATTTGCTTTCCTGTTTTTTTTCCCTCTAAATGTCCCTCCACTTGTAGTGCAAGTCCTAATTCTCTGGCACTAAGGATGTCCTGGGTTCATCTTGTACTTTGCCTTTTCTTCACTTCTCCGGGGAGCTCTAGTTCCTTTTGGTGGAGTGCGGTGTTTGGTAAACAAGACCTGGGTGGTGGGTGTGGTCATTGGCACAAGTGTGTCGTGTTCCCAGACCTTTTCAGTGACAAAGCTAGTGGACATCGATACGTACATGTACCCACACTGAAACACATGGACATACACTCAGATTTACATCTTTATTTATTTCTTCGTTTATGTATACTGAAAAATCACAACTTTTCAGACCAATATCGCCAATTCCAACCCCAAATCAAAGGGTTCATTTCCACCTCTGCCCTTTCCAGATTTGTACCTCCCTTTCCAGCAGAAAGAAACCTGGCTCCCATTACCCTCCATGTATTTACTTACTTTCTCCCTGTCCCCTGGCACAACCAGCACAACCACTCTCCCAGCTCCTCAAGGATGCTACCCCTTCACGCATGGGCCCCCACCCATACTTGGGGCACATTCCCTGATTCAGTAATCCCCAACCCCAGGTCAACTATCACATTTGAACCCACCTTGTGGGTTTTTTGACAAAGGAAGGAAGATGCCAATAATTAATATTTAATGAAGAGAAAGGAAGAGGATGAAATTATTTTATATTTTAATAGTTAATTAAATTAACCAGTCCAGCCCCTTTATTGAATAATACCTCTTTAGTGATTTGAAATGCCACCATGTCACATACTAGACTTTAACATGTGCATTAAGGTCTGGGGGGCTTGCTACTTAAAGAATCATTTAAAAGTGAAAGGAATTGTCGTGCAGTTAGTCAACAAATAATGCCTCCTCGGTGGAAGACGAGTCGCAGATGAGAAAGTCAGCGGCCAGAGCAAAGCGGGGAGAGGATGAGCTCCGCTAAAGCCTGCTGAATTGGGGGAGACAATGAAATCTATGTTTACAGATGAAGTGGGAAGGGGAGACGAGAGTCTTAACACCCCAGGTGACACCCATGTAGCCCAAGCCCTGCTTGCCCACTCTCGGCCGCCCCCAGAATCCGACGCTGCTCGATGAAGGGCCTCGGGGGTCTCCTTCGCGCGGCGTGGGCTGAAATGCAGCAAAGCAGAAAACGGCCGCCAGATGGCGCCGCCACGCCCGTTGCATTCCGCCCTGAGACTCCCCGGAGATTCACACGCAGGTCCCCTCCTGGCATCAACTTCTGATAGTAATCGACGCAGTTCATTGACCCCCACCACGTCCTGGGCACGGCGCTGGCTCTTCGGGCTTTAAGTTCACTTGATGCTAAGGGAGCCAGAGGGCGAAGGAAATCGTTACCTTCCCAGATGAGGACCAGAAGCTCAGAGCGGTCTAGTGACTTGCCTGAGGTCTCTGGCCGGACCCCAAAGCCTGTACCCTCCACACCTGCCCTGCACTGCTCGCTCCTAAGGATTACACGTCCGCGTTGGCGGTGTTTTTCTAGATACTCGGAAGCCATAGACAAAAAGCCACATCCTTATGTTGAAGGAAGCTGGGGGACTTTGGAGTCACAATTTCCAGAACTTGGTGCCTAATTCTTTCACATGCTGCCACGATTGGGAGGCTGTGGCTTAGTGTTTGGGTATCTGACTTCATCACCAACTGAGTAAGAAAATGGGGCAAGAGGCACAAGCAGGACAGTGAGACATCCAGGGAGCTGCGACACACCCTGGGGGGGGGTCTGCTGAGGACAGGGTGCCGGGGGCATCCCCACCTCTCCCTAGGCTCTGCAATTAACAGCTGCCCAATCTGGTAAATTGCTTCCTTTCCTGGAGTCTCAGCTTCCTTATCTGTCAAATGGGGTCACAATTACCTGGCTATCAGAGTTTGGAAGGAGAGAATGAGATTGATTATGTACGAGAAGCATGTCCAAGAAAACTAACATGTCCAAGAGGAGCGCCAAGGCTTCTGATTCCAAGTTGCACTGGGAGAGAAGGGGCTTCTCTCCCTTGAGGAACTGTGGGAAGTGGGAGGCTGAAGAAGAAAGAGAAGGAACTTCAGTTCAGACCTGTGGAATCTGGGATGACAGTGAAATCTTGTGTCTAGTGGGCAGGTGGGGAGAGGAAACAAGAGCCTGGACGCATCAGGTGTCACCAACCTGAGATCCTGTTGGTGGTAGAAGAAGCTGTGAGAAAGAGGAGCAGAAAGGGGATTCGACTCATGGCCCTGGGAGAAGATGGAGGAGTCAGGGCAGGGAACAGGGGCCCCAGAGGTCCACCCAGAAAGTGAAGCAAGATGAGTACGCCCCAGGCCAGGGAGGATACAGAAGGGAGTAGGGTGGATTATGGGGTCCAGGAGAAAGTGGGTGGCCAAGTGGTGCCTACTGTCCCAGAACATTCATTTCAGAGGCTGGGAGAGAGGGAAGCAAAGAAAGCGGAAGGGTGGGGTCTTGGGAAGCTGTGGTTGTTTTTAGCTGGGAAAAGAGAAGCCCGTGAAAAGGAAGGTGAGTAAGTGCTGAAGAGGAGAGGGAAACCCTGGCAGCAAGTCCCACCAGGAGAGCTAGAAGGATTTTGATGTTACAAATTAAATCCTACATTGTGCTTCAGTAATGAAACTTCGTAAGTAGATTTGTTCCAGGAATCAAAGAAGGCTCAAAATTAGCCTATTCATGAATTTTATGACATTAGCAAAGGAAAAGATCACTGACATCGATGAAGAAGCATTTAATGAAAGTTAAACCAGTTCTGAAAGAAATTTAGTAAATTAGCAATAGAATGAGTCCTTGGATGGAAATAAGGAGAACTGATCTCTAGGTAACTTGCAGGAAATCCTAGAAGCTCTCCTGTTAAGTTAGAACAAGGAAGAAGTCCAGTATCAGTGCCATCATTTGACATTTCTTCTAGACATTCTGGCCAACACAATGACACAAGAAATAATAAATTAGTATAAATACTGGGAAAGGGAGGGAGAGCAGTTATGATTTGGAGATGATATGGTTATCTACCTGGAAAAGCCCAAAGAATTAACTACCCTTTACACACACACACACACACACACACACACACACACACTATAAAACCAAAAAAACATTAGAACTATAAACTGGTTTTTGGGAAAAGGTGATTATAAAAGAGAAATATGCAAAAACAACACCCGTTCCCTATACTGTAATTCCAGTTGAAAATATGATGAAAAAAATCTATTTACAATAACAAGATATGAAGTATCCTGGAATGAATTTAACAAACATGTGTAGGATCTAGATTTTAAAATAAACAAAAATAAAAGTAAACAATAAAACTTTGCAGAGAAACATAACAGACTTGATTAGAGAGGAATATACGACATGGCCCTGAAACTAATATACAGTGTCATAAAAACTCAGCTTTTGAGTCCATACTCAGTTTAATCACTACATAAAAGTCAATTCTAAGGAGGAGGGTACAGCTCAGTGGTAGAGTGTGCACTTAGCATGCACAAGATCCAGGAGTCAATCCCCAGTACCTCAGGTGAAAAATAAGAATAAACAAACAAACAAATAAACAAACTTAATTCCCAGCCCCAAATAAATAAATAAATAAATAAATAAATAAATTCATAGATGAGAACAGCCAAGACATTTTTGAAAGAGTTATGGTAGAAGACTTCCTTACTGTTGTTAAAACCTATTTTTAATTATGATTATTAAAACCATGCGTTATAGGCATACAGATAGCCATTCAGATGCATAGAACTCAACAGGAAACCCACAAGTAGGCCAATGCTAATATGATAATCTAATATATGATAAAGGAAGCATTTCAAGTTCTTGGGGCGAATGTTTAACAAATGGTGTTTTTAAAAAAAACTTCGCTAACACCGTAGACTGAAAATAGGGTAAATGCCTATCTAACATCTGAAGTCAAATTTATTCCAGATTTATTAAGGATTTAAATGCAAAACTAACAAACCAAAAGCACCAGTTTTACTGGAAGAAAATGCATTGTAGGTTAAAGTTTACATAAATTTAGAATAGAAGAACTAAGCAAAAGCAAACATCATAAAGAAAAATTTGATAAACATAACCAGATAAAAAACCTTAAATACCATAAATGAAATTCAAAAGCAAATGACAGCCTAGGAAAAATATTGGCAACAGCTATGGTGAGAGATTAGTATTTTTAATTTCTAAAGCGCTCTTCAAATATCAATTAAAAAGATGTTTATTTTAATAGAAAAATTGTCTTTGAGCATAAGTAGGCAATTTACAAAAGAAAAAAATATAAATACCCAGCAAATACAATGTCCAAAATGGACAATACCATTTCTTACATATCAAATCGGCAAAGATGTTTTAAAAATATATAATAACCCAGAGTAGGAAAGTGTGTAAGAAAACGTATTTTCTAGGGGGTAGGTATAGCTCAGTGGTAGAGCACATGCTTAGCATGCATGACGTCCTGGGTTTAATCCCCAGAACCTCCATTTAAAAAAAAAAAAAAAAAAAAGGAAACATTCTCTGAGGGGCAGTTTTCCAGCACGTCACAAATCTTTCAAAGGTATATAAAGCGTGTTCTGATTCCCAATAGCCCTGACCTCCCTGCCCTGTAGTGTGAAGAAATGAAGGATGATCATTTTAACCCAACTGGGAAAATTCCACCCTCCTGCCACAGCAATTGACCAGGTAACCCAGTTAAATACCCTTGGCCAAATGACTGGTTTAGGTTTGGCCACTTCACCCCAATCAAGCCAAAGAGACTCAAGGGAGGTTTGCTGGGGATACAAGGAAAGAAGATTCCTTATTCTTTGGCAAGAACTCCTAGATTCTGTCTCTGTCTCCTTTCCTGGAACCCTGGACGTGCTGCAGCCATTTTCCCACCATGAGGCATAGAGTGCCAAGGATGAAGCTATTTTGAGAGAGGCAGAGTGGACAGAAGAAGATTAGGCCTTTGATGGTACTGTGTGACCACGGAATCACAGCAACCCTGAAGCCTGCTCTGCCTCTCTGGATCTTCTGGTTCTGTGTACCAATAAATCCCCTCTATTGTTTGGTTTGGGTTCCCCTAAAAGCAGGCCTAGAGACAAGGATTCAATGCAAGTGGCTTATTTGGAAAGTGATTTCAGGCAACACCAGTAGGAGAGTATGGAAGTGAGACGGGGAGGGAAGTGTGTGTTATGAAGCCACTTTCCACTGGGGGCAAATGGAGCTCAGTCCCACTGGGGAACTCTGGGGTACAGCATGAAGCCTGCTTTCAGGTTATCCCAGCCAAGAGGCAAGAAGTCAGGTATTTACACGGCAGCTCCCTGTCCACCATGAGAGGGAGGCTGTCTCCAGGGGTATTAACCAGCAGCTGGGATTTCCAGTTTGGCTGTGTGCTGGCCAAGTGTGCTTGGACAGCGAGGGGGAAAAAGTCCTGAAGCAGAGAGTCTCATGTTCACAGCAAGTAAAAGCAGCTCTCTCTGCCTGTAGAATGAATGCCCAGAGGATACAGGCAGGGCACCAGCACGGCTGCTACAGTGCTGTGAGCTGGTGGCTGTGCTGCTTGCAGCAGGTACAAGGTGCATCCCCTTCAACCCAGCGCTCCTACTGATGGCAGTTGATCCAAAGGAAGCAGAGGTGGATGCCTCTCAGGGCAGAGCAGCTCCGGGGTAAAGATCCCAGGCTCTGGGGCCAACCTAGGGCAAGTGTTTCTCCTGGACCCTCCTCTATAAAGGAAGCATGAAGCAGTGCCTGCCTCAAGGGGTAGTCAGAGGACTGAATGAGTCAATTTAAATGAAGGGCTTCTACCAGGGAGTATATACACTTAGATGTAACTGATGAAAATTTAGTGCCTTTGGTTACAGCAAAACAGTTGGAAATAAACTAGCATCCATAATAACCATAGGGACTATTGAGTACATTATTGGAATTTACACAACAAATTATTACATGGCCATCAAAAACCCACAGCACTTCAGAAATGTAACCATTGACAGAAAGGTGTTCACAATACACTGTTAAACACATTGTTAAATAAACAGAGCCGATTATAAGACAAGTATGACTGTGCAAGGTCAGGTTCCTGTGCTATCTCTGTGTAAAACGGTACCACTGGGGGAAGCTGGGTGAAGGGTGTCCTCTCTATACTATTTTTGCAACTCTCTGTGAGTCTGTAATTATTTCAAAATAAAACGTGAAGATAAGAAAAAGAGGACCTACAGAATGATCCCATTCGTTAGAGATCCCTAAGTGTAAATGTTATACACTTCAGTGGTACAAATATTTTTCTGAGTAAATGAGATGATGGATTTTTCTAGAGCGTTTTGTTTTGTTTTGTTTTTTTGCCTCTCTGTACTTTCTGTAATGGAGCAGTTTTAGGTTTACAGGAAAAATTGAGCAAAAAGTATAGAGAGTTGCCAAATCCACTCTACCACCTTCCCCAATTTCCCCTATTTTTAACATCGTATTTAGTGTATTTGTTACAATTGACAAGTCGATATTAATACATTATTATCCAACTAAAGCCCATAGTTTACATTAGGGCTCACTCTGCTCACTCTTGGTTTTGTACATTCTATGGGTTTTGACAACTGTGTAATAAATGTACCCACTATTACCGTTTCACACAGAATAGCAGTTTCACTCCCCTAAAAATCCTACGTGCCCCGCCCATCACCCTCCCGCACTTCTTCCTGCAACCACTGATCTTTTTATTGTCGCCATAGTTTTACCTTTTCCAGAATGTCATATAGTGGGAATCACACAGTGTGTAGCCTTTTCATATTGGTTTCTTTCCCTTAGTCAAATGCATTTAAGTTCCCTTCATGTCTCTTCGTAGCTTGATAGTTCATTTATTTTTATTACTGAATAACAGCCCATTGTATGGATGTACCAGTTTGTTTATCTAATGAACACTTTTTAAAATAAGAAAAAAAAACTCTTTCCTTAGAAAGGGGCTAAAGTATATTTGAGGGAGATGAGGAAGAACAAAAATGTGTGGGCAGAGAGGCCCCACATGACAGTGCTGTGGGCTGGTGAGGATGGAGCTCAGCCAGGCATTCCAGGGCAGAGGCATCGGGTTGCCTGGGCTGGAGAGGGGCCTGCGGAAGGAAGGGCACCGGCAGGAGGTACTTAGCTGGAGCCCTGGGCCTCTGGGTCCTGGGAGAGAAGGCGGAGGCGTGACAGGTGCAGGAGCAATGGGATCTCATGTTGCTTCATGTTGACCTGTGTCTTGAGGAATTTCCTGCCCAGCTTGTAGTGGATTTCAAACCACTTGTCTACCCCTTCCTGGCAGCTGCAGTCTGGAAAAGCTCACCACTGAGCCATCGTTTTATAAATATGCTGCAAGAATTTCCCAGAAGGCCAGGGGCTCAGAGCCTGGACATTTAGCACCTTCGTGGCCAAACTGGCAGACTGCCTGTTGTCGCTGGTGCTCGGGTGAAATTCACCAGCTGACAGCAGCCCAAGAGCCAGACGCCACTGAGTCCCCAGGACCTGAGTAACTGCAGGAGGCAGCAGAGAGTCGCTTCCCCATTCTCAGTTCTGAGACTTTCAGATTCCAGAGATGAATGTGGCCTTAAAGGCCATCTGTTCTACCCTTGGGTGTGCCACTTGGATCTTCATGGTAAATCCCCCAATAGGTGGACTTGGCCTCTGCCTGTCCACCTGCACTGCCTGAGCCAGCCCCTCCATGTTTAGACAGCTCAAATTACCAGGAAGCTGTTCTTAAACTGAAAGCCATCTCTAACTTCTACCCGGAGGTCCTGGTTCCATGGCATGAGGACATTTCCTACAATCAGTCATTGAGACATTTGAAAAGCCATTCACCTGTCACTGTTCCTTTCTTCAGACTAAAGGACTTCAGAGTCTCTGCTCTTCTCTGGCCACCCTCCTCTCCCTCAAACCCTCCATCTGCATTGATTAGCCCTGTATAGAGTTAGCTGAAGCCTCTCCTCTTCCAGAGACTCGAGTTTAGGGATCCCTGTCTCCAGTTGTCAGCACACCTCCTATTTCCTGCCTGGGTTAGCGCTGGGGGATCCGAGATTTCCTGGGCTCTTGTCTGCACCACGCTGCTAGGCCCACACTTTCCATGCTGAGGAGGCAATTTGTTCTTCCTCTGTTGATCTCACACTAGTTGCCTCTTGTTCCTTTCATGCCCTGATCAATTAAAAGATCCTTTCTATTGCCCATGGTCATTTTTGCAAGCCTCAGCAAATTTGGAACTTAACATCTTACCAATGGTTGTTCTAGAGAGCCAGTATGGTGCCCTTTTGCTGCCTTTCCGCCCTGATTTGGTTGACCTGTGACCACCTCACCACACCTTAACCTGGGAGGAGACAGTCTGACCATTGGCCCATCAGTGACCCACAGCTGGTGGCATGTCCCTTTCATTTTGGACTCCAGCCCTCTGCCTTCTGTGGACCACCCAGAGCCTACCCAGGGTGGGGTATCAGGCGGGGCTCCTTGATGGGCAAACTGGGCTAAGCTTTCCACTCCTGGGGTTCTTACCTTGTCCCCTTTCTGCTGGTACTTCAGGAGCCACACCTGCTCTCTAGGCCCCCTCTCTTTACCACCTGCTACTTCAAGTCTTACCACTCCTCCTCCTGCTGGGACTGGGGTGAGAGGGGTTCCATTCAGCTTCATAAGCACAGGCCTTTTTTGACCTGAGCTCACAGAATGTCTCCCTTGTGCCATGGGGAGGTGGGGCTCATGTTCATTTATTGTCAGGCTGGGACCCTAAAGCACCTGCAGGCTGTGTGCTGATTTAGGATAAGCATCGGGGTAGGTGGAGCCTGGAGGGTGGAGCATCAGGCAGAGTCTCCCTGAGTAACAGGCATGCAGGCATACCTCCTGGTGCTGGCACTGATGGAGCCACCAGAACCTACCCTGGAGGGCAGGGACCCAGGCCTCATCTCAGAACAAGATCTAGGCATTCAAATCAAGCATCACCCCTTGTGCAAGCTCTTGGGCTTTTTATTTTGAAATAAATTTTAAATCTTATGCAAGAGTTGCAAAGATAGTATACAAAGCTCCCCTGTACCCTTCACCTGGCTTCCCCTAATGTTGGCATCTTACATAACCACAGTGCATTGCTCAGAACTAAGACATGAGCGCTGGTACATTATGCAACTAAACTTCAGACTTCCTTTGGATTTCCCCAAGTGTTCCAGTAGTGTCCCTTTTTCTGGTCCAGGATCCCACACTACATTTAGTCATCATATCTCCTTCATTTCTTCCAATCTGACAGTTTCTGGATCTTTCTTTGTCTTTCATGATGCTCATGCTTTTGAATAGTACTGGTCAAGTATTTTAGTATCTTGTAGACTATCCCTCAGTGTGGGTTTGTCTGATGTTTTCTTACAAGTACACAGGTTGTGGATTTGGGGGAAGAAGACCTCAGAGGTGAAGTGTCCTCATCACATATCAGGGCACATGGTGTCAACATGACCCAGTGATGCTATTAAGCTTGATCACTTGGCTAAGGATGTGTCTGCCAGGTTTCTCTACTGTAAAGTTACTATTTTTCTTTTTCCACATTCCCTCATTAGAAGGGAGTCAAGTTCAAATCACACACATGGGGAGATGAATTAAGCTCTACTTCTTGGAGGGCAAGTACCAAATATTTGTGGACATGTGTTAAAACCACTGCTGTAATTAATAAACATTTGGTGGGGGAGGGAGATACCCAATTTCTCCTTAAAGTTTTGCTCAGTTTTTAGCATTCATCACTATAATGAAGTAATGGTGATTTCTATTTTGCTCATTCCTTCTACACTCATCATTAGAAATTCTTCTATAAGGAAGATATCCCTTCTCCCTCATTTATTTATTTATGAATTCAGTGATTTATTTGTATTCGTATGGATCCATGGATATATACTTCATTCTATGTATTATAGTGCAATATTACCTTACTTTGTTGCTTACGCTGTTCCAGCTTCGGCTACTGGGAACCCTTTCAGGTTGGCTCCTGTGTCCTGTTTGTTTGTTTTTAATAGACTAAATATTTTTAGAACAGCTTTAGATTGGTTAAAAAATTGAGAAGATAGTAGAGAGCACTCTCATATTCTCCACACTTATTTTCTCTTAGTTTCCCATATTATTAACATCTTCCATTAGTATGGAACACTTGTTACAATTAATGAGCCAATTCTGATGCATTGTTATTAACTAAAGTCCACAGTTTATTCAGATTTCCATAGTTTCTAGCTAATGTCCCTTTTCTGTCCCAGGACCCTATCCAGGATCAGTCATCACGTCTCCTTAGGCTCCCCCTGACTGTGGCAGTCTTCAGACTCTCCTTGTTTTTGATGACCTTGACAGTCTTGAGGAGCACTTGTCAGGTATGTTGCAGAATACCCCTGTACTGGAACTTCTCTGATTTTTTTCTTAGGGTTAGACGGGGGTTCTGGGTCTTTGGGAGGAAGATCACAGAGGTAAAGTGTCATTTTCATCACATCATATCAAGGGTACACAGATACACACAGTAACGTGAATTATCGCTGGCGACGCTGACTTGGATCACCTGGCTGAAGTCATGTTTATCAGGTTTCTCTCCTGTCAAGACAGTTTTTTAAATCTCCTTTCCATACTGTACTCTTTGGAAGGAATCCACTGTGCATAGCCTACACTTAAGAAAAGGGGTTATTCCATGTTATTTGGAATTCTTCCCCACAGGGGATTTGTCTATTGCCTTCCATTGACTTACTTATTGAACAATTTATTTATATCAGTACAGACTCATGGATGTTTATTTTTTACTTTGGTTTGTAATCCAGCATGACATTTATTTTGTTGCTCAGGCTGTTCCAGCTTTGGCCATTGGGAGCTCTTTTGCTCGGCTCCTATGTCCTTTTGGCATGCCCCCATTAATATGAGGTGTTGTAGGTTTTATAAAAAAAAAAGCTTTACTTTTAGGCACTTCAGATTGCTCCAGGTTCATCTTATATTTTTCCTGCCCAGCCCTAGATTCAGCTGTTTCTCCAGGGAGTGTGGTTCCTTTTATTGTAGAATGGTATTAGACACTAAGATCTGGCTGCAAGATGCCCTTGCTGCTACTGGGGTGTCATTGCTTCTAGTCCTGCTCAGAGGATAAAGCCAGGGAATATGTCTATGTATATTAACACATGTATACACATGTATTCTTATTTCTGTATCTGTGTTATGTGTATTAAATTAAACATGACTTCATACTGATATCTCGTACTCTAATCCAGCGCTGCAGGGTTCCTTCTAGCATCTCATCAGATTTTAACAGGTTTTTATGCCAGTAATACATGTTGGATGCTGCAGGAAGGCTGTAGCAAACTGCAGTTATCCCGAGTGACTTCATCTTTAGTATTTCATCTTGACTCTTGGGTCTCACCCATCCAGATGAATTGACATGCTGCCAGAATGACACTTTTGGGCCCAAGTTCATGCCTGGGTCCACTGTGGTTATGGGGTAGGCAGGGAGGGTTGGGGGATGGGGGGGCCAGAGTGGAGTAGGGAGAACATTGGGCGTTGGCTCTCAGGGTGGGAATTTTGCTTGCCACACAACTGGTGAAGGGAGTCTAACGAGACAGTAGGACTGGTGGACTCACACCGAGAGTGATTTGGGCAGAGTGACTTTATAGAAACATTCACAGTTGTGGAAACTAGGAATCTACATGGTGTGGGTGAGGCCAGTACTCAGGCTTTCTTGGTGTCAGACGGATGGTGTGGGATGAGGAAAGAATATAAAATGTCACCTGGCCAGCAAACCACTGTGCCCTCCTTCCCCTCACAGGGGCTGAATGGAAGTAACATTGTATTCTTGTTCTTGATCCTCTGTGGCCAGCTGGGTGGGGCCTCTTACCCCTTGGGACCACCCTGCAGCAGCAAGGGTCATTTTACAGTGAAAGGGCCCAGGTCTGCTCTGGAGACCATTTTTCTTATCCATCCAAGTAATGGCCTGCAGACTAGGTGAGCCGTCGCTTCCATGCCCTAGAAGGTTTAGGAGCTCGGGACTCAACGGACCCAAGGTCAGACCCCCATCTCTGCCCTTGCATGACATGTGTGACTTTCTGCAAGTTGCTACCCTCTTCCTGCCTATTTCTTCATCCGTGAAATGAGGACCATAGTCACCTACCCACAGGGCTGTCAGGAGACTGAGTGCACCATACACGTAAAGTTATCCCAGTGCCTGGCACTGACAGGGAGTGTTTAGTAACTGGTATAATTTACTACACGTAATGCCAATCTTACGCAGAGGGAACACCTCCAGCATGAAGCCCACCAGTCTCACACCTGCATTTTCAAAGTCCAGGTGCATGAAGGTAACCTGCCCACTGGACTGGGCCTGCACTGACTACATTTGAACCCCAGAGCCTCCAGAAGGCCTTCCTTCCTCCCTGGCCCTGCCGGGATGCTAGAGCTCCTCCCAGTCTTCCCACTACCCTCCCATGCCTCTCATCACGTCTCCTGTGCTGCGCTCGGGAACTTCTCCCTCCAGCCTGAGTTCCTCAAGGGTACGGCCCCAGGCTGCCAGCTCACCTGTCACCATAGCCACATGCTGCCCACACAGGAAGTGAGTGTTTGCTGGATGAACATTCTGAGGGCAGCAGAAGCCTCCTTTTCTCTTGCAGCTGAGACATCAGCTAGCTGTACTTCTATGAACCGTTGGAATGG
The DNA here is from genome assembly GCF_048773025.1 of Camelus bactrianus. NCBI lineage: Eukaryota > Metazoa > Chordata > Mammalia > Artiodactyla > Camelidae > Camelus > Camelus bactrianus. The sequence continues at coordinate 98,817,914 of NC_133543.1, read as the reverse complement.
AGTCGGGCTATTTGTCCAGGACATCTGAGCTTGAGTCAAAAATGATCTTGGAAGTGAGCTCAATGTAACAGTCACATGGAACCAAGCCTGGGGGATGTGACCCTTTCAAATACACCAAACAGGACTGTAGCCAATGGAAAGGTGACCCCGTGGGCAGAGACATGAGATGAGAAATACCAAAACGTGGAACATCCAGGTGGCCAGAGCTCAAAGAAAAGAGAAAGGGCTGGATTCATTCCATTGCCCTTTGGCAAACCGTGTAAGTAGATGCATATTCTGGACTTGGATTTGCATTCCCTGCTCATATAACCAGAACTCATGCACCCAGGAATCAAGGAATAGAAGTGGGAGTGGTTCCTCTCAGCAGCCCCCTCAACATGGAGGTCTGCTGGAGTATGTTACTGCTTTCAAAGGAGGAATGCATCCACCAGGGGACACAAATGGCTCCACTGGGCTGCAAATAGCTCACCAGGCTGTTCTGGGCCCTTGAGGACAATGAACCAACAAGCAGATAAGGGGATTATTCTACTGCTTGGGGAGCACCCCCGAGAAGAAACTTGGGCACTGCTGCACAGATCGGGTAGGGAGGACGGGCTGGAAGCCAGAGAATTCTCGAGGTCCTCTCTTACAAACAGCACAAATGAATGGCAAACTGTTAACAAATAAAGGCTGGATGACTAATTCAGATCCTTTAGGAATAAAGATTTGAACCAACCATGCCAAACAAAGAATCCCGACCAGCTGAGATCCTGGCTGAGAGCAAAGGAAATCAAGGCTTGATAGTGGAAAAAAAGTTAAAAGTACCAACTCCAGTCTCATGAGTTACAGACACTACCTTTTCTTGCTTGTTATGTGTAAACACACACACAATTTTCCTCTTTCCTCGTTATTTCACACAAGTATTTTGGAAAGTTTTTACCCTTTAGTTTTGTTGCTCTACATTCTGTTGAGATGAGGCTGTGACTGAATTAGAGTGATCAGCGTGGCCCAGAGGCCCACACTGACTGCTGATCTTTACATGTCCTTGGTTTGGGGAGAGGCTAAGAACGTCTGACAATTAGTTGTATCTTGGGCAGAAAGAGTTTCTTTAGTGATACTACTGAAGTTCCAGTATGTGTAGAAGGGTGTGTGCAGACGCTGAGTGGCTAAAGGGGAGGACTGTACCTCTCAGTTTCACGCTTACCGTTTTGAACTCTATTTCTGTGATACTGGGCCTAGAGCTCTGCACACGTTTCTGCTTGGCCAGCTGGCAGACCACTGGATTTCTCCAACAGGGTGCACTTCGATGCTGGAGAGAGGAAGAGGAAGAGCAGCTCCTTCCTGTTCTTATCAGCATCACTCCAGCCTCACTCATCTCTGCAAAGGCTATGTGCTCCTATGGCTGCAGCTGAATCAGTTGCTGCTGCCAACATGCCCGGACCAGCTTCTTTTCACCGTCAGACACCTGCACCAGGTGAGCAGCATCCATCTTCAGAGGCCCCTGCCCCTGGAGTTGCTACTACCTCCTTGATTTTTTGGTGTCTTCTTTAGGCCTTCTTAGTGACTGAGTCAACAACTCTTACCATATTGTTAAAATAACTTGCATGGTTTCTGTCTTCACTTGGACCATGACATATACATAGAGGAAATTTCTACCTATTGAAATGAAGTTTCCAGACTACACTGTTTTAAATCTTTCATAAACTGCGGCTCTGCAGAAGTGTCACGCTCCCGCGGTATTTCACGTGGGCTCTGGAATGCCCCACATGTCCAACTCTGGGCTGAACAGAACATCCCAAGCCAAGGCCTGGGGAGACTTCTTACTTCCAAATCTGAATCTTTGAACTTCCTTCCATTCCAATACTCCTCATCCTGAATTTAGAAGAATTAAAATGAACAACTATATTTTGACATTCAAAATGTAAATTGAGTTTTGACAATTATTAATATCAGAGAATATTTTTTATGATATATTTATGTCAATGATACTGGCAGTTTCTAGTTTATTTCACATTATTTGTTCTGGGATGCATTTAAAATGAAGATCCATGCAGAATTAGTGAAGGGCAGAATTAGTGGCAACAAACTACCAGTATCGCCATTTCCACTGGATTAAAGAGTCCACAACCGGGTTCTTGCTGTTATTTTTCATTTATTACTGCAGTAGACAATTGCTCTGAAAGTGCAACACTAAATTACTCTTGTCACAGCCTCTGCTCCTCCACTGGCAAATACTTGCAAATTCATTCTTGGAGCATCGTGGACCACAAGCTTCTCTCTGGGTGGAAAAGTATTGTCACTGCTAATGTCACAGGGAAAACGCACATACACATGAACAGATGAGACGAGCACTGGAGGGAGTAGGGCCAGCTTCTGAGGGGTCCTGGGAACAGCCCGCCTGGCACAGTGGACAGTGACTCCCCATCCCCCAGCAGCAGCCTCCCGCGTCTGCTAGACTGGCCCTGGTGCACCTTCTCCCCTTTGTCGCTAGCACTGGTGATGCCATAAGCATAACTGTGTCCTATCTCAGTGTGGCGGAGGCCCATGGAGTCAAAACAAAACTGAAACGACCTCTCAAGCTAGTGTTGGAAAATGGGTGGTTTGGAGAAACTGACTCTTCACTCTCTCATTTAAAGCTGTTAGGCAGAATCTCTGGAGAGCTCTGGGGGTAAGACGCTGCCTAGCAGGAATAACTCTTGTTCTAACCAGCATATTTTTGATGGGAAAAAACAACTTTCAAATACTGCAAAGACAAAGAGGAAAGGGGAAAACATGAGCAGCTCTAGGAAACACAAGTTTAAAAAGTCTGAACAAATAAGACAAATAAAAGAGGCAGAAAAGCAAAAACATGAATACGGACAATACCCAAGCACTCAGCCTGACAAAACCCTCACTCGTGAACATACACACATACACACCCACACGCACACACTAAGAGTCAGGTAGATGCCCAAAGGGGGGCAAATCCAAATGTCTGCTCTCTTTGGAATTTTCATGGCAAATCTGAGTTTAGGCAAAAGTGAAGACCTCCCTGGGGTCTAAACTCAGGAGGCAGCCTTTGCTCCCCATTTTAACCAATGTTGCTCCTATATTTGTCTGAGCCCTTCACAACTGTCTGGGCACTGGAATTGATTCCTCACATTCCTAGAGTTGAAATTCCGGCTAGATCTACTTATCTGATCTAACTTCACCTGTAATGGAAGCACCTCCCTTTTGGCCCCTATACTCCCCTGTTCTTCTAGGAAAAAACATCCCAAGACAGTGGTAATTACAGGGTGTTCAGGAGCTGGAAAGCAAGAAGAGAGTAATACAAATATAATAAGGAAATGCCTGTTACTCTCATACGATTTCTCTGAGACCAGGTAGCCAAGGCCCCCTGGCCTGTAAGGAAGGTTTTAGGAGAGGCCTTAATTTAAGGTACTGCGATCTCTGCTCACAAGAGCCAAGTAAGACAGTGCTCCTTGGAGGCTGCTGGAGGACTGGTCCTCAGTACTCATTTCAACCCTAGGTGCTCTTTGACTTCTCTGACTTCAGTCCTTCTGGAGTCTGATGCATGCCCAGTCACCGTTAGAGCCTGCCTACAGTCGCCTGCAAGGTTTCTGTCTGGGCCTCCTGGATCAGCACACATTTGCTAACATGTATATACCAGGTGATGAGGACTGAAGGCGGGTTCCTCCAACCACTGCAGACAGGCACAGCCACGCAAAGAAAGCCACCTATCGTGGCCACCGTTTCCTCAGATGTCCCAGTTTCAGGATCATAGAATTCACCATATTAAGTGTCAACACCTGGCAACAACCAGCATTTACTTCCCTTCCTCAATGAGGGGCAAGCAAGAACCCACAGAAACGGGCTGGACACACAGGCCCTCCTCATCTGGAAAAATGGTTTCAGAAACTGCCCTCAGCTCCAAATCCTGCACTTGGAACCTCCATTATAACCTAGTTCCTAACCAAATTAGGTTCTGCTGGGGTTTAATTTATAAAGTCATACCTTCTAAGCCGCCTCAGTGAAACCAGTGTGGCCCACTGGATTAAAAGTCTAAGTGCAGCAGTGCCTAAAAGGAAAGAGTCCCACAGGAGGGACACTAGAGGGCATAAGGCAGGAGACTGTACAAAATCAGTAACACATTTTCAGAAAGTGGGGGCTTGCGGGAAGAGGGGCATGAAATAAACAAAAAGTCCCAGTAATTTAATGGCAGAGCTAGAGAGAGCATTTATGCTATTTCAGGACTCTGGATGCACAGACATTCATAATACTGATCACTCTCAGTCGACAGCTCTGGCGTATACATGTGGTCATGACGCCCTTCGTACAGCAGAGGAGAGCACGACAGAATGCCCGGGAGGCATCTGGACAGCACGCAGCAAAATGAAAGGCTGAATTCCCCTCACAGAACCCCATTTAAAACAAAAAAAGTTTGTCTATCACAAAGTCACGTTTTCCGTTTTTCCGCTTTATAAAGTCAGCGATGCTGGAGGGTGTCTAGCGGAATCCGTCCTCCAGGAATGAGTGCAAAAGGGGAGCACACAGCTCAGGGACGTCCCTTCAGTGACCAGAGGGAAGGACCAGCCGAAGACCTCCCATCCATTTCGGACAAACACACACATACAGAAAAGGATTATTGCCAGCTTGTGTACTTTCACAATGTGATTTTTGTATTTCGAAAGCTTGAATTGTCCCTGAAAGAAAAAATGGGAGAAAATAGAACATTCAATACAAAGATCATCTCTAGGCAAAATACACACACACACACACACACACACACACACACACACACGGGAAACCTGGCCTTAGCAGCTCTCAGGCCCTCCTGACACCCCAGGACCTTCCCACTTTGCTAATCTAATGCCAACACAGCAACCTGCCTCCCAAGTCCCTTCAAACCCTTCAACTCAAATGGTTGCAATAGCAAAAGATCAGAAACAATTCAAATGCACATCAACAGGTGGTTAAGTATTAATTAATAGGGAACTAAATATTTAGGGGACTAAAAATTAATGGACACTATGTAGCTTAAAAAAAAAGATAAAGAAGCTCTCTACTAAAATAGAAAGATCTCCAAGAGAAACTGATACACTAAGGTGCAGAACAGTGTGTGTACATAGTATGCTACCTTTTGTGTAAGTAGGGGTGGGGGAAATAAGGTCATAGGTCATATTTGCCTCAAATAAGGTCATACATAATAAAACGCTGTGAGGCTACACAAGAAACCATTAACAGTGGTAAACTGGAGTGGAGCGGTGGCAGAGGAGGGGGACACAGTGGATCCTGGATGATGGAGAAAGAGTGGGAAGGAAACCTCTTTCTTTCTTACACACACACACACACACACACACACACACACACAAACGCGCGCGCACACACATTAAAAAAAAAAATTGAACCAAAGACTGTATTACATATTCAAAAAATCAACCAACCAACCCAAAACTCCTTGGTTCAAAACTTATAGCTGCTTACAAAAGGATTCTCCAAGAGGTGAGATCTGGAAAAACTTAGCTGTAATTCTTAGAAGAGAAGTGTGTGTCTGTGTGTGCGCGTTTGTGTGTGTGTGCGTTTGTGTGTGTGTGTGTGTGTGTGTAACAGATCATAAAATGTGTTTTCTCAGTTGCCTTCTATTGGAAGCAGACAGGTTTGGCTGCTCACTAGTAACCTCTCCTGTCCCAGACTAGACATCCAATGACATCACAGCAGTTCACATCACTATTTTAATCTCCAAATCTCAGGGCTGGAAGGGGCTTGAAAAGGTCACTGCATCTACTGCTCTGGCCCAGACTTAAACTTGTCTGAAATTTTGAGATAGAAATTCTATTAACCTGATTTTGAAATCACTACTTCTGCTTAATTTTAATGGGACATTCTAGAAGCTTTGGTTTTAACTGATCTGTCTTAAAATTGCTACAGTTGACTGGGTATCTGGCAATTGGTCCCGGGTAAATTAATACTCATGAAAGAATATGCTCAGCCCAGCCAAACAGCTGCTGGTGGCTGGCAGATTCTCCTCCATGATGGCAGCAGGCTGACAGTGACAGCCCTCACTGCACAGAGAGTAAGTGTGGACAGGTACACTGAGAGGGGCATAGGTTAACTCTGGCTGGGAAGACACTGATGTTATCTCAAGAGCCCACTGGTACTTTTTGTAACTGACATGCATGATCATGAAGCTCAATGATCAATGGCTACTGAGAATTTCAATGATTTCCATCTAATGAGTTGAAGACGGAACACAAAGAGAACTTAATGGGGTAATTATCTATTTAAAGGGCAGTTCAAAAGGACAGACCCCACTGAGGTGCCACAAGTAGCTAGCAAAGAATAAAATATACCTGGTCCTAAGACAGAGAAGAGAGGGCATACCGGGGTGTGCGATTTGAGTCCCCTTAGGGACGACGTGCTGTAATACTGAGTCTGCACAGCAGAGGACACCTCTAATAACAAACAAGTGATTAGGAAGGATTGGTTTGCTCTGTTTCCTTTCTTCCCCTTTGACGCCATCCCTATCCCTGTAGATCAACTGGGTCACAAAAGTCAATCAGCAGGAAGAAGTAAGATAAGTGAATAGAAAGCAGGGGTGCAGGAAGGGAGAATCACAATTTTCGGACTCTGGGAGAATTATCTGTCTTGGAGGAAGAGATGGCAGGCAAGTATCCGGGCTCAACCTTTTCAGCTGTTTAGTGATGCAAAGAAGAGAATTTTCAGGATAAGTCATCACCATTTAAGCAGGTCATCTTATCTTCTGGAAGAACTCCTGTACTGTGCTGGGGCTGGGCCAGAAACAGACTCTCTCTGTGGCAGGTAAACTGAAGGCTTTATAACACCTTCCCATTCAGTTAATGTTCATTCTAATTCTATTGTCATAGATCTCTTCATAGTCAGAAAATCTAAGAATTATTCTGAAGTTTATCTCTACAGTGGAAAAGGGGAGGAACAGAGCCAGGAGAATCCAGTTGAGTTTTTCCAGAGTTTGATACTAAAAAAAAAAAAACCCGAAGAGAAATGAGGGTGGGCAATAGGCTCCTGGCAAGGATAGGCTGAAGCAGGCTGGTGGCAGCTGGCAGTGCTGGTCTAGCCTTTCTTTAAAAAAACTGGGTTGAGAACAGCTCGGTGCCAAATTTAGCCTGAGGAGTGTGTTAACCTCAAACCAGCTGGGAACTAACCTTCAGTTACGTCTGTCCCTCACTGCAGGCTGCAGTGCAGATTAGGAGACAGGGAAAGGGAGAATGTAGACAGGAGGCAGCAGAGGCCACAAGCAAATTTTTGGTTGTTTTTAAAGATGGGCTTCTGTTCTTTTAAAAGCCAACTAAAATTTAGGAAATCCAGAGTGAGTTCCTGAAAGCTAGCCCCTCGAGGCACCTAGCAACGTGTGGACCATTGGCAAGGTAGTGTGGTTTTGGTTTTGTTTCTTCTATGATCCAACAGACTTTCCACAAAGAAATGATAAAATTTTTACATCCTCATCTGTGAATTTATATAAAACAAGCAACTAGGACTGAGCCCAGTATATTGATTAAAGGGGCTCTTCAGACATCAATATTTCTACTGTATCTTATTTATTCCAGGGAGTTTTACATTCCAGGGCACACGACACAGAAGCCAAAAGACCCACAATGCTACAGAAGTCAAAAGGACATTCTCTACTGTGTGACACTTTGTTCTAAAGATGGGGCCTCAGAAATGCCCGAGCCCCATCCCAACTGTATTCCAAATTCACATTCCCAGGGATCTGGGGGGAAACTGTTGCCCAAATACTCTGAAGCAGCTTTCTAATCTGCTCTGCTCAAAATAATCGCCTTTTTGTACTTCTAGTGAAGTGGACAAGTACAAACTCGGGAAAGAATGAGCTAAGGTAGAGGCTGGCTCCTGCAGGTGGACAACAGAGGAGCAAAGTCTTCCTTAGAAAAACGCCTCTCACTCTTACAGCAACCTGCCACTCTGCTGGTGCCCTACCAGGGGCACCCAAGTGATATTCTGGGTCAAGGGAAAGCTGGGAGCCACCGAGGAGCCCTGCCTGAGTCTGCTCTGAATAAGGCTCTGAGGGCACTCACAAAGCAGCCTATAGGGTGAAGGACACATGGTCTTCAGGGAAGCGTTCCCTGGCTACTCAGCTGTCAAGCCCATGCCAGCTCTGGCTTCCTCTTCTCTCCCTCCCTGAACAGTAAATAAAGCTGCAAGCCCTTCCTAGGTTTAGTGTGGCAAATTTCAATCCCTAATCTCCCACTGAGGGATCACATTAACTTCATTCCCCACCAATAGAGATCATGCTTTGTGCATGCCAGCCCAGACATGTGAGGACCCAGAATCCTCCCCCAGCAGCTAACTGGGAATTCTACTGAAACCCCAGAAAGGGCAATACTTATTGATAAGGGTAATGGAGGTTAAATAAAACAGTCCTAAAATATTAGCAGCCATATGTAATGGTATAAAATATCAGATAAATTGAGGAAAAGTATTTGTGGATCAAGAATTATTTAAATAGTAGTTTTTACTTCTTCATAGATAATGACCTACTGGGAAGGGGGGAAGAAAACTGAGGGAGGATGAGAAGGCTAAAGTGTTGGGGCCTCTAAAGTGGCAGCTCACACTACCACGTACTGTGCGCATCTTCTTGGGAAACCCATCACCTCTTTGAAGGTTGACTTACTAGAGATAAGGGGGAGGGTATAGCTCCGTGGTAGACTGCATGTTCAGCATGCACAGGGTCCTAGGTTCAATCCCCCCACCCCCATTAAAATTAAATAAATAAACCAACCAACCCAACCCCTCCCCAATCAATCAATCAATCAATCAATCAATCACTATGAAGTCCTTTTCAAGTCTGCTAAGACAATGAAGTGAGTTGCTCTCTCTTGTTTAGGCTCTAACACTCCTCTCAGACTTCTAAGTTTGTGCTTCAAGAACACCTGATGCAGGAAGCGCTCCCGTCAATCTGCCGCATAAAAGATATGTGGGGGAGGGCAGCAAAAAGAACAAAGAGACTACAAAATGGCAACAATGCAAATATATGTCTTTTCAAAGCAATTCGAAGATATTTGTCCTGGGGGATTCAGTGTTAGCTAAGGGGAGAGGGAACCATTTTAAGTTTTCTTCCATTCTGACTATTCCAATTTCATTGAAAGCCTCCCCCCCCCCCCCATGGAACCTAAGATGCTGTTGAATTATAAAAGTTCCCTCATTTTATGTACCTTAAGAGGTAAACACTGCCAATTAAACTATTTTTTTTTATCACATTCACTGTAAGCATCCCAATTTTAGGGATATTAAAAGTATTTAAAAAAAAGGAATCAGAATTAAATATAGTAATACTATCAAAACAAATCCATTATAGAACCAGGCTTCTGGAAATTTAACTTGCTGATGTATTTTGAATATCTGCTAGATTCTAGCCTGCAAATCAGTGTATCAGTATTAGAGCTGATACATGTTTTTCATTCCTCCTTGTATATACTAGCAGCCATTTCAGAATTCTACATTGACAATATTTTACAAAGAAACCCTTTCAACTATAATCTTAAAAATCTAGTGTTATCATCTAAAAACTGAACTTGTAATAAAGGAATTAAACTATTTAAGAAGAAATATGAGTGGCACGAGAGTGCAGGAATTCTGGGACTGTTTACTACTCAGGCCCCTGGCCACCCTCTTCTGGTCCCTCAGTGTCATCCTCTCTCCTGGCCTATCTGAGGAATGTAGTCCTCCTTTTCTTGAAAAAGCCTCACTTCCTTCCTGGGAGAGGGGAGTTCTGAAGCTGCTACTACAGCTGACATGTTCCGTTCCAACTTAAAAAATTCTCCATTTCCTAGGGATGGGGGTGGGGGGTAGTTGAGGTCCAGGAGCATCTCTCAGACCAGACACATGCACACACTGTCCATCTACTCCTCTCATTCAGAATAAATTTACCCAATTCCTTCTGCTAAGGAGACAGTCATGGACTTGGAGCTCTCTTAACTGAAATACAAATATTCTTACAGTGAATGCTTCTGTTGTCCCAGCCTTTGATATATCCCAGTGCCTCTCTCTGCCAGCCAACATGTGATGGCCCCACCACAATACAATCTGGCACTATGTCTCCTACACAGCCCTGACCTCTACCCCTTGTTCACTTTAACCCTGAAGTTATATCACTGTTTCCTCACAACTGACAAACACTACCAGCAAACGAGTCATCACTCTCACCTAAGCCATCCTGGGGCCTGTGGAACTGCCCTGTTAGTCACAGGACACTGCCAGATGACTTAAAAATGGCCACATCTGGGCAAAAGGATCTGTGGCACGCTTATAATCATGAAATGTCAGCATCCAAAGAGAACCGAGACATGTTAGTCTGTGGAACCTCATCTTCCAAATTAGAACCAAGAGGTACAGTGAGGTTAACCGACATGCGACCCAGGGATGATGATACCTCAGCGGTTCTGGACTCAGAGTTATTCTCTGAGACGGGGATAATCAGTCAGAGGGGAGTCTGGAGCAGGCCCCGTGTTGGCAGAGGCAAGGCTGGGGGTAAATGGGGAGAGGGCATCCCTTGGGAAGAGGGGTCCTATGGCTGAGAGGTATGTCACAAGGTTACGGAGAAGATAGACAAGGCCCTACCCTGAGTGTGAGAGACAGAGGGGGAGCGTCCGATCAGCGGCCGCTGCTGTTCACCAGGCCATGAAACTCCTCCCAGGCCCTGGCAAACCAGAGACAAAAAACACAATAGTACATTCAGATCAAAGGCTTTTTAACAAAGAGAGAACAGATAAGATCACCCCACACCCCCTTTCACATACCCTCAAGGTCGAGTGGAGCCCACCAATACCCGCAAGCGCAGCAGTGAGGTCTCCCCCCTAGACTTTCCTCTCAGCTTAGCAGGGGGGCCTGCACCTTGCAGGGGCAGCTGGCAATTCTCCTGGCCCTCACTACTACCTCGAGGACTTGCAAAAGTCCTTCTATCCACTCTTTCAACACGTCTACTGGGGAGGCCAATGAGGTCAGAGCTAAGGTCACCCACCAACAGAGACAGCTTCAAGTCACTGGGGCGAAGGGCAGCAATTGTATTCTGCCCTGGGGACGTGAGGACAGGTGGTACAAACTATCTTTCTTCATCAGGCCTCACCCCGAGGGTAAAGGCAGGTACCCAACAGCACTATGATGTCTAAAGGTGCGATGAGGAAATTATACCACTTTATCTGCTTTCACATTTCCAACCTTCTGACCCTTCTAAACTCAGACCCCAAATCTGTATCAGGTTCCATCTGTTTCTGATAATACCCAAGTAACAATTTTTAAAAAATACCCAAGTAACTATTACCTTAAATTTTAAGTTGCATAGGTCACAGCAGTTAGAAATTTCCAGGATCAATGCTCATCACAACTTTAATGCTTATTAACTTAATTTAGAAATTGGAGTTAGGAAGGGTTAAGAAATGTGACCAAGGGGTACAGAGTCTCCTGGAGTAATGCTCCACAAAGAACAGGCCCTTGGTGACTGCTGGCCAAAAAAAACAGGAGAAAACTTGATCTCCCATGTATCCAGAAGCCCTAACTCACCTAAAGTTTTCTCAGAGTAGCTCATGTCCTACCTTTTTGTCCTAACCACTTTTCAGCTCCCTTAGGGACAAAGTGTCAGGTAACTTTCCTGGGAATTACATATAAAATGGGTAACTTGGTGCTTCTAAATCTAAAATTCCTTATTGTCAATTATCTCATTCTTGGTTTAAAGGATAGTGACAACATGTTGGGGTTAATATGTTAATATGTCACCATGTTAAGCCATGCTGACAACATATTGGGTTTAATATCTTAAATGATTAACTCACTAGATTTAATATTATGGCCACGTAAATATACTTCATCATCGAGCCTTCTACAAATAGCTTTTCTTCTTTTTTTAAATAGGATGGGATTAAATACAGAGACCTGGCACAACAAACTCATTCTTAAAGGCAATAGTCACACCAGTTTCATTAGCATTTCCCTCTTTTGAATAGTGGCATTCATAAGTTAATGATGTACCTCTTAGAATAAAAGGTTGACTTGCAGTTAATGGTTTCTTCAGAGTGTATCAGCAAAATACCAATACGTGTGTGTTAACGGAACTCAAGGAAAATGTTAAGACTGCCCAACAAGTGTGCCAGTCTTTGGCAATTCACAAGCTCAGTTTCCATGGAAAGACATCTGCTTCTCAGCTCTTTCTGGAGAGATGGTAACGTGATGAACTTTTGAGAGTCCACGAATGATGTCAGAAGGCCACTTCGCTCTTCACTCAAATGAAGATAAGGGGAAAGCAAAATCTGATGCCTGGGCAGTGACCAGGAAACCCTCTCTAGTTCTGACAGTGAGATTTAAATTCTACTTAAGCAATTTAGGTGTCAACAAGAAATTGCATGGCTGTGTTGAAGCGTCACCTCATTTATCCTTCCGTTTCTAGAAAGGTTTATACTAGTCCAAATAGAGAAGTCCTCCTCTGTTGTCAAGAACCTGCAGAAATATGGATTTCAGAGTTCCCCTCTAGTCCATTCTAGTATTAAATTGCCCTCCCATTTTCTTCAGAAGAATCTTCTTCAAATGTTAAACTTCTACATGAAGAATCTGGGCAAAGTTATTTCAAAGACATTTCCTCACACGAATTCAATGGAAATAAAATAGCTGATCATAGTCATTGTACAGTAACTCATTCTCACAGGCCAATACTTGGCTAGGAGGCAAATCAATCACCTAAAGGTAGGTACAAATGTTCTAGCCATTTTCCATCTGGCATCCCAGGCATTTTAGTAATGGTAAAACTTGTTTCTTTTAAAGGTAAAGAAAGAACAAGTTCAATGTTAAAACTGTAATGTAAATGGAGTTTCTTAAAAAAAATTTTTTTAAATTACCCTGAGATTAATATAGCCTACTGGGAATTCTGAACAGATTTAAATGACAGAATAACAGCAAGTCCTTCAATAACCACTCTTTATCAGCTCACTTACCAGAAAGCAAACTCTGAAAGCAGAGATCTCATTTTTGTGTGACTGCACTTGCCCAAATCCTGGTTCACAGCCTTGCACTCAGCTGGCCGTCACACTCTCGGATGAGCTCAGCCTCCTGCTAGTCTGGGCTTTCTGTACCTTGCACATCAGCATGGGGGAACACTTCACAAATGGAAAGCCTGGCCAGCAGTTATGCTGGTGTGATCAGTGCCACCTGCTATGATTTAGCCATGGCAGGAGAAGGGATGGTTGGTCCTTGCCTACAAAGCTCCATGTCTAAATACAGTGAAATCTAGACATGGTGAAGTCCCTACAACTTGACCCATTTCTCTTCTAGAATAAATGAATAGAGAAGTCACCTACCCTCAGCTCTCTCTGCAGAGGGGCCTGGCCAGTCTTCCCAACACTGTGGCCTGCCAAGGGCAGCTGGCCTTGCCTTCCTTTTCCCATTCCAGGCCAGGTGCACAACAGGACTCAACAATTATTCCAAAGAGAAATCTCTTCACAAAGGACACTGCCGCTTTATATGGCTCTGTGCCCCAAGTTTTAGCCTGGTGGTCCCATGATGCTGGGTTGCGAGTCTGGCCGTGTTGTAAGATTCCCCTCAAAGTGGAGGATACAGCGAAATCACCTGACCCCTGCAAGGACCCAAATGTCTGAAAACTCAACTAAGACTGGCCTCGTTAGAAGAAGCCACGCTAACACTCAGTTTAACAAGTTTCCTATTTCTCAATGGGACCTGAGCACCCTTAAGGGCTAACTGTTGGCAGTAAACAGGGTATGAGGCGGCGGGCAACATCCTTTCGCAGCAAAGCAGCTCATCACGCCCTGTGCGCAGCAGTGTTAGCCTCTCAGCTCACTGAGGAGTGCAGCAGGCAAAGGCCACAAGCAGTGTGATTAGGGGAAGGCTGGAAAAACCAGACAGTTGAAAGAGGACATTGCAGACTGGACGGAAACATGGCAAGGTGGAGGTCCACCTGACTGAGAAATCTAAGCCACCCCTAAACAAAATTCCCCTCACCATTTCCAGGGGCCCTAATCTCCAGAGTACTTGGGAGAGAACAACTGTTGGCTTTTTCTTCCTTCATTTCCCTTGAATTCTCAAGTTCCAGCAGCTGCTGCTCCTTGGCTCAAACAAAGCCACACCTGTGGGAGAGCCACAAGGCGGAGAACAAAGCAGAACAGTTCCGGCTTCTGTTCAGATTTGGCAAGGATCGGAGGGGTCTCAAGGTCAGTTTGGTGCTTTCTGATCAACTCTTATTCTGGAAGGTAACATCAAGCTCATCCCCTGGACCAGTTATATTAGCTGAAATTAAGGTCGATACACACAACATCATCGTGGAAGGCAAGAGGGAAAGGGCCATAGAAGACAATTCTTTGACAAACGCTGAAAACACAGGCATTTCCACACACCAGCAAATCTCCCATCTTCTAGGTACTTCAACCAATTCTGGATATGTAATAAAAAAAAGCAGCAATGACACAAAACCTCCAGAATGCTGACCCAGGGTGCTAGTCCCAATGTGTGTTCTGTGGAATCCCCGACCACGTGAAGATTTGTGGTCAGTCAGGATGGTATAGCTCAGAGTGTTGCTGCCAAAACAGAACAGCACAGCCACTTGGGAAAGCTCCACATTACGCCCACAGCCACCTTCACAGATGCTCTCAGGCAACCTGGCTTGCTGTTTGCAAAAATGGTCTACTTTTGGTTTTGGTGGTGGTTCCTAAGAAAACCTAAAGTAACATGAGGCTTGCTGAAATCCTACATGCAGGTTAGGGGCCTAAGGCCAAGCTGCTGCACATACAAGCCAAGTCACAAAGCGTGTGAGGGGCTGATATGCACTACGGTCAAATGTCCCAAGGAGCAAACTCACGCAGGACGAAGACATTTCCCCATCCCAGGTCCTGACACACGACAACCCTGAGTGAAGGCTGGGAGAAATGAAAGGGCTAGAACCCTGAGACCTTGCAAGCAGGGCGAGCTCAAAGAGGAAGACGATCTGGCTCTAAGGGGACAGCAGAAGGGAGAAGTCTGGCCAAGAGCTTGTGGCTTGAGCGGCTTTGGCAGTGAGAAAACCCTGTTAACACAAAGCAAGGAAGCTACATACGTACAGCCACACACAGATGGAAGCACGGCTTTACCTCCAAGCAAGAGATTTCTTTGAAGGAAAGGCAAGTAAACGAAGTCAGCGAAGCAAAGGCCAAGGATCCCCCTTTCCAACCTTACGGACTTTCAAGCTGAATTCTAAATCAGAAAAAACTCTGTTCTGGTCATCAGCGTTCATTAGATGGGAACTAAAATTCAAGTACTCAAAAATGGGGTCTCATTTTGAGAGCTAGATGTCACCTCATTATGTCAGACCTCAGCAGAGCTGGAACAAAATACCATGTGACGTTACACAACGGGCTTATGGAAATGAGGCTGCATTCCCCGATGGCCCTCCGTGGAGAAGTCTGTGCCATTCCTTAATATGGTGACAGTCAGTTTGAAAGGCCACTTCTTTGATGCACCATAAAGAGCAAGAGCATGAGACAAGCTAGTTTAGCACCATTTATTAAGTGATCTCAGCTGTTGTTGTAGCTGCTGCGTGTCAGCCTGTGCTTAAACATAAAATGCTCTTCCAATTCCTCTTGTCCAGGACAGAAGGATCTTCCAGGTAGCACGCCAACAGAACAAGAGGCTCCGATGATGCCAGCTTCAATGATGGTGCCATCCAGAGAGGGAGAGGGTCATGGCACATTCAACCGCGGCTTCCAGAGGTTTTGAAAAAGGAGCCTTTGGGGGCCCAGCCTGCCTGGCATTCTAGTGGAAGTGCAAAAGGTTGGCACATTGGGAGAGAAAGAGAGGGAGACACGAGGGAAAAGTAGCATCTGGGTATCAAGGAGGGTTTTCTGGTCCCTGTAGCTGCAGGGCTGGAGTACTAGGCAGACCTCTGGATAAAGCAGCAAGCAACAGACTAAGGCAAAAAGCCCACAGGCTCTCCTAGACTCTACAAGGACTTGTACACGTTTCTACAAAAGTTAGGAAGAACTGCTTCAGAGTATTAGAGAGGGAGAACAGTGCAGAGGGGAGAGTTGAAAAATACCCCTTTCCCTTTCCTATCCGGGTGAAAAGGTTGCTTATCTGGGGCTTGGGGGAAGGGGAAATCTGGAAACCTTGAACATGACAGTCCCAGAAAAAGTAGGTGTGGATCTCTCCAGCCTGGACTGAGTCTGGCTGGAGGGCAGAAACTACTTGTACTCCAGAGCAAAGAACAGAGAAAATCTGCCTAGAAAAAAACAATGCTGACCTATGACTGCCAAGGCAAGCAACCAGGGCCATGGCTGCCTAGTAACTTGGTGGCCATGATGAGTCAGACCCATCCACTGGATGCAGACCACCTCCAATGGCAGCATTCCCAGTTAAAATCTGACCCTCAGCTAATTTAAGCCAGTTCCACCCAAAACATCATCTGTAAATGCAAGGGAAAAAGATCCCCAAATGGCCTGCCTGCTGAACACCATCACTGGGCTCGTTACTGGTAATGCCTTTGATAAGAACAGCATGATGATGATACCATCACTAATGATGACGAGAGCAGTAACAGCACTTGGCCCTGAAAGCACTCTCCATCTGAGGACCTTCATTAAAGACTAAATCAGCCTCCCAACAACCCTGTTAGGTAAAGCACTATTATCCCCCATTTTACAGACGGGGAAACTGAAGCAGAGTGGCAAAGAGACTTGCCAAAGATACACACTGATACTAAAGTCAAAGGAGAGAACTGCACCTCTAAGTCCTGACTCCTGGCTGGCTGGCTCCCTCTCCAGTTGTGAGACATCTAACAGCCGCTCCCCACAACATCTTCGTAATAACCTGAATTTATGTGTGACACTGAATCACTGAAGGAGCAGGCCTAACCACCGACTCTCATTTGTGGATGCCCAGCTCCACTTCCCTGAGTCTCAGGTAGATGGCAGGACTGGTTTCCCCTTTGGCATTCATGCGCCCCTTAGAGTCTACTCTCACAAACACACTATTCTGCCTCCTCCACAATTTCAGCTCTACACACAAGGAAATGCAGCCATTATTCCTGAGAAGAAGTCAATTTCCCAGGACAAAGAAAACAGACTGAAGCTACTAGGTTAAAAAGACATGCAAAAGTGGGGTGAGGGGCAGACAGGCAGGACTTCACTGTTCAGTGAAATTATCTTAAAAGAACAGTGAGAAAAAGAAGAGCACTTCGTCTTTCATTTTAAGACAGTGGTTAGCAAATGAAAGACAAGACAGCCTGTGTCAATAAGCAAGCCCAGGCAGTGCAAAGGGGGCTCTGCAGGAGGGCTCTCTCTCAAACACAGCGCCCCACCGTGGAGGTGGGCAGGGACCCTCGCCAGCAAAGAACCGCTGCAAGTAGCCAGAAGCACTAGAGGGGAAGACTGGTCTGTCCCTTCTCCTTAAGTCAGTCTCCTGTACGACCATATGTCTCTGGGCCCAACTAAGGACCTACTTCTGCTAAACTTAGGGACATGCTCCCCCAAGCCCCCACAACACGTACTTGATGCTGTCGGTGTGGGTTTTGTATTCCATAATGGTGTTGGGAGGTAGGTTAAGCACTCGCCGAAGTGTGTCCCGGATGCGGGCTGTGGTTGCTTGGTCGCTGGCAGTCTTATTCCATATTGAAATAATGTCCTCCTACAGGGAGGAACAACAGAAGGAATCATCAGAGCAAACCAGAAGCAGTGAGAATAGCAAAGGCAACCCCTGAAAGCAGACCTGCCCACGGGGTGGCTTACCTGAAACCGGACAGAGACCACAGCCCCACAGATCTCCTCCCCAACCATGAATTGTTCCCCCAACATGGCCAGGATGAGATTCTCCCAGCAACGGGATGCCAAGCCCTTCCGCAGCCGAATAATCCACTTGCCACCATTTTTATTTGCATCATCCTGTAAAAAGAAAAGTGTTAAAAGTTAAGATATGGTTTCAAAGCTCTTTTTCTTTTGCATTCAGGCAGTAAAAAGCCAAGGATCCTTTGATGCTAAGAAATCTTGTTGCCTTCCAATTATTCAACTCTACAGGAAAAATGGTGGTAGGACTACAGAGAGAAGAAACAAGAAAAAAGAAAAACAAGGTGGGGATCTTTGGTACAAGTCACTAACAAAAAATGGCCAAACAGAACCTTTAAAAATAATCCTCTTTTCTCAGAACTACATCAAAATGAAACGTCAGATTTCAAACACAAATCATTCCTCACCTGATCTGCTAAAAAGTTTATCAAATATCACCATGTCCCAAACACACAGATATGAAGCCACAGTCTCTACCCAGATCCAGTCTAGTGAAGGAGACAGACAAGAAAATTAATGACAATAGCAGTCTGACAAGTACTGCTGCAACAGAGACTTGCACAGTAAGTTCAAGAAGAACAAGACTGTGAGAAACACTCAAGAAGAGGAAAACATTTAAGCTGGCTCTGGAGGGACACAGGAGTTAGCCAGGGAAAGCAGGGGAAGGGCCCTGCAGGCATTGGGAAGAACATGCCTGTGCACAAACTGACTGTGAGCCAAGGAGATGCAGAGAGGAGTATCTGGCTACACAGAAGGATAGATTTATTTAGGGATGATGAGTGACAAGGCCTGAAAGGTAAATTAGGTACAAGATCAAGTGTGCAACAAAGAGCTGCATAAGATTTTTAACTGGGGGGTATGTGCGACCATATTTGTCTTCTAGAAAAATGCTCTGGCATCAAAATAGAGAAGATGGATTACTGCAAAGAGATCATGGAGCTCAGGTCTGGGTCTCCAATTACTGCCTGTAAGCTTATTTTTACAAACTTTAATCATATGTATACATAGTAACATACTATACACACACACAACCAGTTCTATAGGAAGAATGGTAATTTTTTTTCAAGCCTTTAATGTTGTTAAAGTGACTTCAGTGACTAAACAATCTTCGAAAACCATCCACACAAACAATGGCATCAGTGCCCTTTCCTAGAGGTCCCGGTTCCAAGGACGTACCAAATAGTGATGTAGCTTTCAGAGATTTTAAAATACTTTTAACCTTGACGTGGCTGGGAAAAAAAAAAAAAAAACAACAGCCCCACCCAATAACAACAAAAAACCCAAGCTGATTAGAAAAGCAGTCTGAGGCCTTTAGTTCTCACCTCCCACATGGGTTTAATTCCTTCTTTGAAGAGATGGAAGTCACTGTGGCCTGTCAGGTCCCCAGGACGTACCATGTGGCTGTAAAACCTCCAGAACTGCTCCACCTGCAGAGAGAAGATACCAGAGTGAAACAGATGTTTTTCCTCTTCTTTGAATGAATGTGAGAATTATTTAAGAAAAGAGCATAAACATGAAAGACACTCTACTAGAAACACTACTTTCTGGAGGGTAGATTTTCATCCAGGGCATTGTGTGGGAAGGAAGGCATGTTAGAGGAAAGCAAATTGTATAATTTGATAAAAGAATCATGTAATACTGTTGATACAGGAGTAAACTCTTTAGGTGAGAAACACTAGCCTCAGCTAGGAGCCCTAGCTGGTGAACGTCAATACAAACCCTCCCGCGGAAGCTGCAGGGCAGTCACCACACACTGTAAGAGGACCTTGTTTTACACAATAAAAACCATTTAGTCTTGAGGTATATTAAGTGCTACACAACCTCAGCCTGAATGTATTTTTTTTAGAACAAAATCACTTAAGAAAATACAGTATTATTAACTACGTTAATTAACTAGTCACTCTGCTGTACATGACATGCCCATGACTTATTCATAACTTCAAGTCTGATCACTTCTTGATCAAAGATGTTTACTGACAAATACAGCAGTAGCTACAATGAAATACATTTTATTTTATTTAGCTACCGAGCACTAAGTGACAGAATCAGGCACATGCTCTACTCTACACCCAAGTGCCCTTGCTAAGGCCAGGACAGTCCAAAACCAAGCAGGACATGGCTTCTCTCACTTAGGGTTTAAGTCCCTCTTCTTGGCTAGAAATTTTGTTTCTCTTAGCTCCTTCTTCACGGTCCTGTTAGAAAATTAGATATTTCTCTATTCTATACATATTTCTCTATCAAATGTACTCTTATTTATAGTCATCATGTTGTTCCTGTTTCTCTCACTAGTAACTTGACAGGAGAGAGTACATCCCTATTCCTCTGCAGTTCACAGAGAACACCTACAAAGTACTGGCCAGTGAAGAGGCACACTTTAGGAAGAAAAAGAAAATGTGGAACAGTCTAAAGAAACAGTTGGTATTTGCCAACACACTGCTGAGGGGGCTCTAAATAAATACAAAGCAAGATTCTACAACGTGCAGCTCAAAATGGGAACTGAGTAGATACTCCTAGATCTGGACAGACCTCACACTGTGTGAAATGGCTATCCTTTTCTTTCCTCTAGAGAACAGAAACATGGAAAATGTCTCATGTTACAAAGTCAGGAATGAACACCACTCCTAGGACTTCAGTGCAGTGTTTCATCTCAGCAATAGCTATGCTTAATTGTACACGGAGATTCAGAACAGTGACTGGTCATGTGCACACGGCGAGCAACAATCTTTCCCCACCCTAACACAGTGGAAAGAAATGAAGCACGTCTACTAGAAGCTGTGGCTTGTTGTGAATCGGGACTTGAGGTGAGTGGCAGGGACAAAGTACATCAACCATCACCAACCCCCTAATCAAGCACTGCTTCATTAACAGTTTGGTCTCCACCAATCTTTGAGCCATCCCATACAATCTTAGAGCCAGAATCTCATATCCAAACGACAAGAGAGATGAAGTAATAAGTAGCTTGAGAAATATTATTAAACTTTGATTTTTTCCCCCTTCTCTCTAGGCAATTTTCATTTTTGAAACTCCCAACTGAAACCAAAAGGTGAAAGAAATATTTAGACTCAGAATACAAGATGTAGAAAAGACCTCAGAAATCATCTCAACTACCTTCTTCATTTTCTAATTGAGAACACAGTTTCAGAACTTGCCCTGACCCACAAAGTCAAGCACCAGAATGGATGAGACAGACCTGTGATCCCCAAGTCCAATGCCCTTTCCACTTCAAGACACGGCCTTCTTAGTCACTTTTCAAGAACTTTTAAATGTCAAATACTAGGATTGAGGACCACTGGGAAATACTGCTTTGGCATTAATAAAGGGTTTCACAACGTAATTATTTCCGTGTGAGGAATTTAATATTGTGAGACATTTCCTAATGCCCCGAATTACATGACAGCGGTGAGTACTGAAGCAGCATTATCCCAAGATGCTGCTGATGATAAACTGTTCAACTCAACATAAAGGCCCAAAGAAAACAAAAACTTTCCTTGCACAAGTTGGGTAAATTCATGCATGCTTTTCTTAAGAGGAAAAGAAAATGCTAGAAATATTTATAATCATCCCAAAATAACTGAACAAAATCCTGAATGAAAACTTACTCCCCAGGTCAGCTCCTTCGTTGATTCTGAGTGCCTAACCAGCTGCTCATAACGTAATGGCTGTCCTTTTACCTGCAACGTCTAGCCAGTAACCAAAATTTCTGTGGATTCAGGAATGTTAAGACTTCATGGGTATTTTTTTAAAGTTTAATTCTACTGTTCTCTCTGCCAAGAATTCCTTCCTCTTCTTAGCACCTGTTTAAATTCTTTAAATTCAATCTTCAATCCATCTCCTCTCAAAGAGGCTTTCTCCAAGTTGAAATTAATTCCTTTCCTCTGAACTCCAAGATCACTCTAGCCATGCCTTCCTTATATAGCACCGTCCATTGCCCCTCCGTGTTAGAAATTCCTGGGAAGGTCTTATTTCCCCAAGGGCAAGGTTTTAATTCATTTTAGAACTCTATTAGTGCCTTGAATTCATTCAACAAACACTGCTTGAATCAAGTATGTACCAGTGCACAGGCTATTTTGAATAATTCAAAAAAGCCTACATTTACCAGTGATAAGGGAGCACAGGCCAACTAAAACAAAATCTTTGCTTTTTGCTGAAACTTTATCAACTCAGCACAGTAATCAGATAATCTGATTACCAGTTATATTTGTATATCTAATTAATAAACAAACAGATATATAAATAGAGCTTGTCTAGTAAACAAACATTTAAAAAAACTGGAGCCTCTTGGAATGCATTTTAGCATATGGAAGCATGACAGAACACGGGCTTTGGAAGGTGTTTTTTTACAGCCTACCCAACCTGAGTTTCAATACTAGTTCTTCTACTTAATCAAGTAAATTGTAACTTACTTGAGACTTCAGATCAGATACTTAGCCCAAATCTCATTCACCTCATTTGTAAATAGATAGTATCACTGACTTGATAGAGCCATCGTAACAACTGAAGTGAATTACATGAAGTGTCTATTACTGTGTCCTTCCTCTTTATTAATTTATTGTAAAATTTACTGTCTATTATAGTTTCCTTTTCCAGTGTCTGCATTTTAAACAGGACAAACACCTCAATAATTTCAAGAAAATAACAAATCCTGCATTTGATTCTGCCCAGAGATTGACTGGACAGCACACAGGAAGTACATAGTAACTTTCATTGAACGAGACTGACTTTAGTTGCACACAGCTTTTCACAGTACACAAACCAGCTACCTGTGAGGGAGATAAGAGAGTGTGGGCTCTCTATACTGACAGTACCCACAAAAAAAGTTAGAGATTTTGTTTCTTTCTGAACATAGAAAAAAAGATGCTGCTTTATGCATAATCACTAACATATCCAAAACCCTAATGGGAGTTTATTAAACAAAAACTTTAGAATTTCACTCTGACTTTACTGCAAGCTTCATGAGAACAGACATCACGCACTATAAAATTTTGTATCTCCCATGACACTTTGAGCATAGTAAGAACTCAATAAATAACTACTTAAACAAATCTGTATTTTTGTATCATCCCCTTCTGATCAATTCCACAATTCACATACTTGTTGATATCAATGTATATTGCCTACAGATGTGTAATAAGAAATCTAAGAATGAAGCAATTTGACTTCAGAGACTTCAATCAGTCAACTAAGGAAACCAGTATCCTAAGTAGGTTACCAAAAGGGTAAATAAACACAGTGATGTAAATACAGGCGTGAATGTACAATCACGGCTCACACTACATTAAGCCACTAAATACTCACAGAGGCAAAGGTGCCAATCTGTTTGATATTCTGTTCGTAGCTCTGTGAGCTGGTGGGACGGCCGGGGGTTCTCCTGGAATACCAGAAAGTGTAGTTATACTGCAGGGGGTGCTCTGCTGGCCCAGGGACAACAGCCTGTGAATTAAAGAAGGTGGGTTAACCTGGGCATTTTTCACATGCTCTGAGACTGAGAAAACATTTTACACTGTCACCGCTCACAACCTCCACAATTAAAAAGGATGCATCCTCAATTACTGCAATGTGCTCAAGATTCTGCTTACGTAGTAAATTTCTTTAGTGGTTAACTGACTGTAAGTTCCTGTAACATTTTCTCTGTGTTCTCAAAGCTTTTGTAACTTTCTACTTCCTACCATAGGTATTTATTTTTGTATCTTATCTCAACATATTCCCAGGCCAAGTACGGCCTCCTCTATGGCACTCTTATCACTGGCCAAGTGACCTTGGGCAAGTTGCTTAACCTGTTTGTGCCTCAGCTGCTTATCTGCAAAATGGGGGAAATAATAATAACCACCCTCATGGGGCTGCTGAGAGGATCAAATTAATTAATAGATGTAAAGTGCTCACATGGTGCCTGGCACACAGTAAGTGCTCAATAAAAGACAGCTACTAGTATTACTGGCACTGTAAACGCCTTGATCCATGGTCTCATCCAGCTTTGAGTCCTCTTAGCACACAAGATGCTTACATTTGGAAAGTACTCGATATTGTGGGGCAAATGAATTAATGATTGCTTTAATATTTCAAGAAAGAAATTGACCCATCTATCTCAGATTCTCTAATTTTTTTCTTTTCCAAGTCACTTTCAGCTCAGAGTACTTATTCTTCTAAGTGATGTGCAGGACTTGAAACACTGAGCAGCAGCTTACGAAGCAGCTAACAGCCTTAAACTCCAGGGTTAATCTCCATTACATCAAGCTTGGAGAATACCAGAGAGTGAGGCAGCATCTCAAGATCATGTTTCAAGGGAAATGTTCTAAGTCCCAAAATGAACTCCAGTGATTCAATAATCTTTTCTGAGAACAAATCATATATTACAAAACAGAGTGCTATTAAGTTAATCTGGCATCTTCCAGATAAACAGATTTCACAAGATAACCCAGTCTCAAGTCCAAAGGCAACTACGTCTCTACAGCACAAAACTCACCTTCCTTTTGCTGCTGCTCTGACTCTTGTCTCGTTCCGTTTTTTCCTTCTCACCATCTTTCTGTGTGCTGTTTTCTTCATTCTGATCATGGTCCCCACTGTCATCATCTTTCAATCTAAATGAGAAGGCAAAACAACGTTATCCCATGACTGAGCTGATTCTTGCTTATCTAACAAAGCCACCAGGTCAAATGAACTACCATGGAACCAACCTGAAGTCACTTAAGATACAGGCAATGGGATGCACATGGGACAGGACAAGGGAATGCAGAAAGGCAACTAGGAGTCAACAAAAACGAAATGCTCATCAGCTAACCTGTAAATTCCAGAAAGCATGGTCTTCTAGTTTTCTAAAAGGCTGCACAAAGAAGCTGAGGTACAGTGGTAGAGTGCATGCTTAGCATGCACAAGGTCCTGGGTTCAATCCCCAGTACCTCTATCAAAAATAAATAAATAAATAAATAAACCTAACAGCCACCCCCTCCCCCAAAAGAAGCAAGAGGGTAAGCAAGGGGGTAAGAGATTGCTTTACCAAAAATAGAGTCAACAATGAAAAAATTTTCTGGATTAAATAACCACTCTGGTATTTCAAAATGAAGTTTAAAAAGTTTCTTGCCACTTCTAATCATCTTTCCTACCCTTCCCCACTGCTACTGCTTTAGTTTGGACCCTTCTCTCCTGTCATCTCAATTACATTACAATAAATTCCTATCCGGTCTCCCTGACACAAATCATCTCCATGCTCTGTTGTCCTCCACATTGCCACCAGCTCTATCTTACTAAATGCAAATCTAATCTTTTAATTCCCCTGCTTAAACCCCTCAACTGTCCCTTGCCCTTTGATGTCCGCCATGAAGGATAAAGTACAACAATGTAAGATTCTCTAGAATCTGACTCTGGTCAATCTGGCATCCTCTTTGCTCCCTCAACCTCCCAAAGCAACCTACAGTTCCACATCCGAGCTATCTGCAAAGTTGCCCCTCAGTCCAAGGCACCATTCCTCCCATATGCATTTTTCCTTCTAGGTGGAGGGGGCTCTTAGAACAGTGTCTTATTAATCTTTGCATCTTCAGCATGTAGGACAAGAAGATGCTGCTCTAACATGTAGCACAAGCAGATGCTGCATCAGTGTTAAATGAAAAGAAAAGAAAGAAAAGGAAGGAATGCCTTCTTGTCTTGTTAATACAGTCAAATGTACTTTATGCGCCAAGCTTTTAGGAGCAGTGAAACCACTCTAAGTGTTGTATATCGGTTTGCTATGATTTCAAATCCACTTATGACTTAAATGAAGATATTTTAATACACTTGTTTATGACAAAGACCAAAAAGAAACTGCTTTTAGAAGTAAAACTGTTTTGCTATAGAACAAAATGTGTCAGGACGTCACCTCGTCTGCTGCCTCTGACAGGCGCTAGCAGCTCAGTTGCAGAGTGGCCCCCCTGGGAGCTCATCATCAATAAAAACAGACAAAGAAGGAACTACGGTGAGGGGACAGACTACAAACACGGAGGGTTTGTGAGGAACATCCAAGTTTCTGTCCGGGTAAAGCCACCCTTGGCTGATCTTGCTCTCTGAGTATCTTGGGACACTTGCTCCTCCAACAGTGGCCAAGGCGATTCTTTGGTTGGAACTGGTGTTAAACCATGCAGCAGTCTCAGGAAGAGAAGGGACATTAGCTCCTGCTGTGGTAATGGTGATCTTTTTAGCAGTGGTGACAAACCTTGTATGCAGCAGCCCCCATAAAGATCAGCTCCCCCGTCAACACCAGTGCTGTAGGTCCCTTACAATAAGGGACTTTGAATTTTGAGCTGGCAGCTGGACCTGAGCTCTTGGTTGGCAAAGCCTTCTTATCCTAGTACCAATTCATACAAAGGTACACCCTGAACTAAATTTGGACTTTACTCCTTTTATCTCTTCTTGCCTGGAACAGTGTGATTAATCTATCATTGGTCTGAAGTATGTTATGTTATTTCTTTACTGGCTTAATAAGAGACATCTGCATTGCTACTGGTTTACGAAATTACTGCAATTCTCACGGTGAATCAGTGTGAAATAAACTATTGGCAAGGACAATCTCAGTTTCTGAGCCTAACTTACCACCCTTCAAAACAAAATACTAAGGCTTTCAGGTACACCTGAAGTTCACTGGATTCAGACAAAAAGATAAATGGAAGGTGAATTCACCAAGATAGTAAGAACGCTGTTTAGCTTAGAGCTGGACCATTAACTTATCATGGGTCTTTCCTGAAATCACCTTTCTAGCCCTATCCAGTCAAGTGGAATTCAGCAATTCTTAAGAAAGGTACTAGAAATGGTCAAACTAAAACTCAGATACAGGAATACCTTGGGGTTATTGTGGGTTTGGTTCCATGTCACTGCAATAAAGTAAGTATCACAATAAAACCAGTCACTTTTTTTTTTGGATTTCCCAGTGCATATGTTTAAACTATACTGTATGCTATTAAGAGTGCAATAGCATTATGTCTTAAAAAAAGTAGGTATTTTAATTAAAAAATACTTTACTGCTAAAAAATGTTAACCATTATCTGACACACAGGGTTGCCATAAACTTTCAATTTCTTTAAAAAAAAAAAAAGCAGTATCTGTACAGCTCAGTCAAATGCAGTCTGCCTGTATTACAGATTAGAAACATGTTGCAAAGAATTTTGTACTTTGTTTTCTTGCCCAGGAATCCCTAGTGCCTATCACATTAAAAGCACTCAAATGTTAGGATGGATGAGCGCAGCATGTGCTGAGGTGTCTGTTCTGCCCACCTCACAGCCCTAGCTGTAAGATTCACTCCTGAGGTCATGCACTGTCCCCATCCCCACCCTGGCCAAGACATGACTACAAAGGGCCGAGACTGGCCTATGCCTCAAGGCCTTGCTCAAAATTATAAGCAGATTCTTCCCTCAGCTTTTCATCCAGGAGATGACAGATGACACAGATTCAGGAGCTGGGGTGGTCAGCTGTACAAGTTTCATACAAGAAAAGCCATGAGGGAATAAAGACATTAAGCAAAAGCAAAGGAAGCCAGGAGGAGCAAAGGAAGCCAGGAGGGGCAAAGAGAATGGAGCAGATGAACAGAGTGGAGAGGACAATGGTTTTGTTTGTGATGCTGATATCGCATTGGCTTAGTTCAGCCTTCCTGGACCTCTGGGAGACTTAACGGTACTTACACTACTCCTTTCCCTTTATTAAATTTGAGGTGGTGTGGTTTCCTTTTCAAGAGGTGCCTGACTAGCATGTAAGCCCCACTACATTTATAAGCATACTGTATCAGATACTACAGAATGCCAGAGTCAGGCCTCAGCATGGTACAACAGACTCCTTTCCCTTCGGTGGTATCAACCTACTTGCAGTCCTCAACCTCACCCCTCTGTTGCGTTCATCACATGCTCTCCTCAGAGAGCCCCTCTTCCCCTACTTAACCTGTCCTTTAGGACTCAGACTAAGGGCCACGTTCTCTTCTTGAAAATATTTCCTAATCTCTCTCTAAGCTGAGTCGGGATCCCCTCTTCTGAACACTCCCATATAAATGTTTGTATTTGTCCCAGCTATACTGTCATGACTAGTTTCTTGTTTCCTGATTACGAACATCTCATGAGTTTTTCTATTGCTTGGACCCAAGACAGCTCCTAATTCTCTTCTTTAGGGCATACCCCAAGGACTCAAACCATCTTTCTCCTCAGCTCCCAATCTCCCACTATATCCTTCAGGGTCTGTTCCCTTCGATGTTGGTTGAAGAGGGGCACAGTCATCCCAGCATCTCACGTTCTGCTAGTCCCAAGAAAAGCATGTAAGTTCCTTTTTTAGTGCTCTTGCTGCTAATCACTGCTAGGAAACAGAAAAAGAATAACAAAAATATTCATGTCAGAGAATAAACAACGCTACTGTGATTCCTGGACCACACCTCCCGACTTCCTTCTAAGATAGTAAATGGAAACCCTAATGGACATTCATCTGATGCTGTTATTTCTTGAGGGTGGAGCTAACCAACCACTCTGTTCTCTGAGCCTACACTTAAGGCAAGTCATCTGCATCCTATATTTCAGAGGCTACTCCTCCCAGCCTGAAGCTGGATTTGAGCAAAGATATAATCTACAGAAAAATCAGTGCTCCATAGACTCAGGCAGGCAATTAGCACCTGAGGCTGTCCAGACTGTGGCACCTAATTAGATCACCAAGCTTCTGCCCAGGTATGTCCTCATACTTCCTGACTAGATAATACATTGTAGGTAGGAACTTGGTATAATTCATCTTTACATGTTCAGCATCAGGCAGTGGCAGAAAACAAACACGTTTAATGAATGGATCTCTAAAATCAAAGCAATACAAGGCACAGCAGGATGAGTGACAAATAAGTGGTTCAGACAATAGTTAAGAATGGGCCAAAAGCTAACAGAGAGAGAATAAGGACAAAGTCAAGTATGGCATCTAGATTTGAAAACCAAGCTCAATATGTAGGGACTACAGTACAGTGAAAGCATCTTAAGGTTTTATATCTGAACAGGATCAATGGCACTGGGAGCTAAAGACTTGATTTGGGTGGGGGGGGGGGTAGCAATTAGGTTACATTCACAGAAAACCACACAGAAAAGGAGACTAGAGATCCCCTTAAATCTGAGCCCACCAGATTAGACTACAGTACTGAACTCCAGGCACTGAACTTTTAGAACTCTGGCAAACTGGAACACATCCTTAGGAGCCATGTGGTGAAGAGTGCAGAGGCTGAATATGCAGCAGTGGTCTAAAAACTGCATACTTTTTTTGAATGAAAAACAAAAACAACAAAAACAAAACTGGGGGGAGTGCTGTCTCCAATTGTTAATTTCAAATGAAAGCCAGCTTTGTTTTTTTCCTAGTTAGAAGACATGTTTAAAAAAATCTGGCTCAGTATAATAAATAGTTAATAATTAGAACTAATTAAAAATGACCCAGGTTAGTTTTTGTCAAGATGTGCTTGAACAAACATTAAATAACAAACCTGGGTTTGAATCCCACCATATGGCCATTCTTGTTGTGGGCAAGTTATTTAATCTCAGAGTCTCATTTTCCTCATTTCTAAAAGGAGGTAACAAGATCCCCTTTACAGGCTTGTTAGAAGTATAAATAATATATGAAAAATAGCAAAATGCCTGTGGAAGCCATTATTGCCGTTCTTAAATTAGCTTACTCCAGGCCTCCCAATGATTTGGTTGGGACTGGGCCAGAGAGCCCATAAAATGCCTTCTTAAGATGAAATTTTTATTTCTTCAATTCAGTGGAGAAGGGGTGTAAGGCTGGCAGAAAACTCCAGAGGCTGGACTTAGATCTGGAGCTAAGAGTTGCAGGGCTTATGATGATGGGGGGTGGGGTGGCGTTAGTATAGGGATGGCTCAGCTATGCAGCAGGCCGCAGAAGCGCTCTCCCAAAGATTTTTTTCAACTAGTAAAGCCCTCTCAGCAACCAGGAAACATTCCTGAGGAGCTGTCTGGAGTGTCAGAATCCAGGACTTCTGAATTTGCACACCAGCACTCACTGTACAGGAAAAGCCCCAATTTCCCATCAGAAACAGTGGGTCACAACCTAAACTAAAAGTAATTCTATTTTACATTTATATCTCACTATTTATCAATTTACAAAGTACCTTTAAGCACTGTTGAACATGATTTGATCCTTATCACACCAGTGTGGCAGCAAGGCCTTAGCCATTAATTGGGTTTGGGTAACAGTGGCTCAGAGACTGGGTAACTTTTCTGCTATCAAATAACTATTAACTGGTGGGTGGGTCTGCGACTGGAAATCTAGGTCTTCAGAAGACAGATTTACTGGACTACTAGGTGAAAGCTAAGAACATAATCTACCTTCAGATACAATCGCTGGAGGGAAATACGCAAACACTTAGCATTTCCATTCTGCATCTCCAAATAGATGCTGTAACTAGAAATCAGGGTACATACAGAATCGCAGAAGGGGACAGTAACAAGAAACTTGGGCAAGATACTGAGCATCTCTTGGAGAGTGTGTTGGAAGAGGGGAAAAGGAGGGGGAGGAGAAAGGAAGTAGGAAGGAGTCTCAGGAAGACGATGAGAATTCCGTAACTGAGCAGCCACAGCGCTGAGCGCGGCAGCCACATTACCTCATTGCATCTTCGCAACCGTACGACACGAACTGTTACAGTCCCCACTTTGCAGATGAGAAAACTGAGACAGAGAAGAGAGGTGAGCTGCCTAGGCCAGAGTCTGTGAGGAGAGCTGGATTCAGAGGCGGCCAGGCTGCGGAAACACCCAAACCGCCGAGGTCTCCGCCCCTCCACGCCACTGGCAACCCGCACCCGCCCGGGCGGGGCGTCGGAAAATCTCCTTCCGGGAGGTACGGCCACCTTCTCTCCCCCGAGCCCCCACTTCGTCCTCGGTCCTCACGACCCTGGGGTCCCAGAGACCCCCTGCATCCCACCTCCCCAACTCCCTCCTCCCAGCCAGCCGCCCAGGCCGGCCCGTAGCCCGAGCCCGGGAGGGAAGCCGGTGCCGCACAATTTGCGCCGCCGGCCGTCCTGGCGGGGGCGGGCGCGGGGAACGGTTGGGGGAAGGGGCCCCGGGGGACCGGCCACGAGCCACTCACGCGTCGAACTTGTTGTTCATCCTCTCGCTGCCGCCGTAGCCACTGCCTCACGGAGTGACTTCCGCTCCTCCGGTCCCTCCGCCTAGGGTCCGGCCACTTCCGGTTGTGCGGGACGCAGCGGAACGTCGGCGCGCTGCCCCGGTAGGGAACGGGTATCCCGGGACACCAAATCTGGGCGGCTTCGCCGACGCGCTCGGCTTTAGCTCTTTCGCCGGCTGAGGGCCTCAGCTTTATTCCAATTCCAATCCCTGTCCCTGTCTGCCGCCTCCCTGTCAGCCCAACCGCCCTCCCCAGGGAGCGCATCCTGACCCCCTCCCGCGGCGGGCTCGGAGAAAGAGGCAGCGCTGAGTCGCTGACGGCGCAGGCTCTGGATTCACGGCATGGTACACATCCCGACTCCACCGCCAGTGGGGCTACAAGATCCTGGATTCTCTCCTAACCTCCGCGAGGTTAGGTCCTTCTTTGGTTCTGGCAATACTGTACTATAGTACGCGCCTCTTCAGATGGCCGTGTGGATTGAACGAGATAATCAGTGTCAGGCGCTAGACACCGTAACCTTCGATAAGTGGTAGCTATTGTTAATCTTTGCTTACTCGTGCCAGGAGCTACAGAACTAATCTCCGCCCTCTGAGGCAGTCAGAATGGTTGAGAGACTCACTCTGGGTGACAAAGCTAGCAAGAGGCTTTCAGGAACAAGAGATGGTCCCACCATCAACAAATTGCCTCCTGGATCTAAGCCTTTGCTCCAAATACACAGCGGTGCCTGCGCCGCCTTCCCCCCACCCCGGAGTAAATGAGATGAACCTGCTGGTGATTGATCCCCAAAGCCAGCAACCCTGTACTTTCTTAGTGTCTAAGATTGGGTCAGAGTTGAGACTTCTATACCAGACACTTTTATTTAGCTACCATTGTTCTGGGAAGCCTCTCTTACTCTGGGCCCCAATTTGCCTATCCTAAACATAGGGGAATAGTGACTTGCTTATCCATGATGCTGTGAAGATCTCTTCTCTTAACAATGAAGAAAAGATAATAAAATTAATGAACTGTTTGGTGATCAATGACAAAAAATGCCTATAAATGAAAAGGTCACTGGTGCGTGTCATTATTAGGTGTTTACAGCACCCAGAAAGCAGGCATATGCCAGCTGGAATGGGCTGCTGCCCTTCTTTTGAGAGAGCATTGGCTGCTACTCTTCATTTCTCTCTTGACTTCCCTCCTTCAGGAGCCTGCAGGGAACTTGTAAAAGGGAAGGGAGGCCCAGGCCTAGAGTGATAGGACCTTGCCCAGTTGGGGATATGATATAAAACAGAGTCCTCAGAACTTCAGAAATGATGGGAATTGATAACACTTTACTGAAGTGAGGGGAGTTCCAGGACTAGCAAGCTAGTGCCACATGGATGCCGATCCCACTAGCACACTCTGCCCACATCCCATCCCCAGCCCCTCCAGAACTCCAGCTGTGTCTGTTTATTTCCTCAGCTTTTCTCAGGGCCGTTGGCTCACATGTCCCTGAAGTGTGCTTCCCAAAGAGCATACTCATAACTTCAGCAGCACAACAAAGCTGGTAAGACTGCACGTGGCTAGCAGCAATTGGCTGGCTCAGTCCGATGAGGGCAGGTAGGAGCGGGGGTCTCCTGGGAATGGCAGGGCAGGCACGCGGTTGTAATGGGCCATGAGGAAGATGCCAGCAGTGCCACAGACAAAGAGTGAGAGCATGGCCAGGAAGCAAACTCTGTCCAGCACTCGGCCCACCAGAAACCATTCCTCGTTTCCCTGAGGGCGAGAGGCAGGGTATGAGATGACCAGCGGTGACAGGAAGCTGGGCCGCTATACCATCCTTGATCATCTGGTGGACCTCCATTCTTCATTTCCCCATCCTTTTCACCTACTTCCAGGCATCAACCTGGCTTCTTCCATGGTCTCCTGGCCCCATTCCCAATTCTGCTTTTTCCATCAATTGCCCTACCATGGCCATCTCACTCATCCTGCCCCCATCTCAGGTCCAAGTTTCTCATCAGGTTCTCAACCCCCCACCCCACCCCCGGACTGGCTTACACTGTCAAAGTGACTCTGCTGGTGCCGGGCACGGGCAATGAGGTTGCAGGCTTCCACGCAGGCCTGGATGGCCGGAGCGGCCTCCTTCAAGCTGCCACACAGCTGGCTCTGCCCTGACTCCGGGCCTTTCTCTGTTGAGGAGACGGGGTAAGGTTTGGGAATAGAATAGAGAAGAAACAGTAGAGAGAGTGGCCTCTCCTTAGGGACCCCAGTCCCTCTCTCCTCAACCTGGACATTTGCCCAACACTCATCTGCTGTGCCTGGCACCTTGGCCAACAGACAGCCCTTCCTGTCTGGATTCCCTGGGGAGGGGCGCCTGCAGTGTCCACGGCCCTGCCTCACCTAGCTTCTCCAGCGCTGCCCTCACCAGCCCATTGCGCTGGCGCTGCCGGAAGAGGAGTTCACTGCGAGGCAGGCAGAGGGCCACTTCCTCCCCAGCCGTGATTGACCACCCCAGGGAGGAGCCATTCTGTAGCCGGGACCGGGCATCCTGCACAGCTGCTGGGGCCAGTGGGTGAACCTGCATCTGCAGCAGCTGGGGCAAGAGCCGCAGGAACACCTGGAGAGGAGATGTTGTGGGTGGCTTAGTGGCCAGCAGACCTGGATGTTTGGGCAGCCAGGCTGGGCTTTGGAGCAGAAGGTGATGGTTGTCACGAGGGGCTCATGCACTGGGGGCCCGGAGACAACATGTTAGGGGCAGTGGCTGGCCCTGGTACAGCTTGCCTGTTCTGTGCCAGAAACCCAGCCTGGGCCCCCAAACTTTCGTGCACATCAGAATCATCAGGGAACTTGTTACAAACGAGTTCCTGGGCCCCACCCCTGTATTCTGGCCCAGGAATCTATTTGTAACAAGGATCCCAGCTGACTGCTGCAGGCAGTCATGTAGGCACTGGAGCCAGACTGCCTGGGCAGAATCCTGCCACCTCCACTTTCTAGCCATGCCACCTCAGGTAAGCTACCTAACCTCTCTGTGCCTCAGTTTCCTCATTTGTAGAATGAAGATGATATAATACCCACTTCATAGGGGTTTTATGAAGATTAAATAAATTAGTATGTATAATCTGCCTGCCACATAGTAAGCACTCGATATTATTATTAATCCATTTGGGCACATGCTTCAAGATACACACAAGGCAGGTTTGCTGCTGGACATGTTGGGTGAGGAATATGCCCAGAGACAGGAGTGCAGAGAAAGGGGCATGTGAGTGGACTGGGCAGGAGGATGCTGGAATGGGAGGTGGGGGCTGGGATGGGTAGGGAGAGGGTGGCTTGCCTTGCGAACCCCTCGGGCCATGGAGTGTGTGTGTGGGGACCGCAAAGACACGTTGAGCACAACCACAGCATTCACAACAATGAGGATGGTCACCACCAGGAGGAAGGTCAGGTACCTGCCGGGGTTGGGTAGGCAGGAGCCCTTCAGCACTCCATCCCCAGATACCACCCCCACCCCTAGTGGCAGAGTCCCCTAGATCCCTTAGGGTGAGGGGCTGGCATTGAGGATGGCGGGGGTTGGGAGTTGGCAGGAGGGCTATACCCTGCGTTCCTGAGAAGGGAGGGGAGGGGTAGGTAGCAGGCATGAGGACTGGCCTTACTTGCTGATGAGTGGCACTGCCTGGGAGGTCTCGGGCACCTTTTTGGCCACAAGGAAGAGGAAGACAGTCTGGGCCAGAAGCACGTTGATGGCGACGGTACACTTCTGGCCACCCGCTGCCCATGACCAAGAGACCCTCAGAGTAGATCTCAGCTTCCCCACTGCGGGGCACGCCCCTTCCCACAAGGAGCCCAGTGTCCCTGGGCCTGGGTCATGGTGCCATTCTGCCCTTCCAGCTACCCCCCGTGCCGCTGGCCAAGGCCATGCCCCCACTCCCACAGGCACTAGGTACCCTTGGCAGGAAGGAAGTAGATGAGGATGGCCACGGAGGAGATGAGCACACAGGGCGCGATGATGTTAATGACATAGAAGAGGGGCTTGCGCTGGATGAGCAGGTAGAAGACGACCTTCTGGTGGCCTGCCTCCTCTGCTGGTGCCACCTCATCCAGCAGCATCTTGGCTGGCCGGTGCCGGATGGCCCACTCCCCATTTTCTGCAGGCAGCAGGCTGGAGTGGGCCTGGGGAGTGCTGGCAGGCAGATCCCTGCAACCCCGGGTGACCCAGCTACAGGGCAACCAGCACATGCCCAAAAGAGCACCATTGAGGAACAGAAGGAGTAAGGGAGAATGATCCCCTCCTGCCAGAACTGAGTCATTATCATGGGGAAAATCAGAGCATTGCTGGGCCCTTAAATATACATATTTTATGGTTTACTATGATTTTCATCTTGAGTTCTGTGGGAGGGGGCATCTTGGTCTGCCCCTGCCCCACAGCCAGATCCAGCAGGAGCCTTGGGTGGATGTTACCTGTGAAGGCTTCGGGGTCAATGAAAATCCACTCTATGGTCTGACCATCTTCCTGGCTCAGCTGCAAATTGATCTCACTGGTGCTGTAGGTCTGGGACCTGGGAGATGGGGAGAAAAAGAGGCTAAATTTAAAGGTGTGTAGACCCACCCATGAGGTCCCATACAGGTCACCTGAGGGCAACTGTGGGCAGTTTTGCCTCAAAAAGTGCAGCCAAGAATTTCTGAGTTCTCCACAAAACCCTGACAGCAAGATACGGCAGGGGCTGGGAGCTGGGCTCTTTGGGATCTGGGGGAATTGAAGTTGAAGGGCCAGGAGGCTGCAGCTCAGTGTGATCCCCTGATGTCAAGAGCCCAGGGCCACCCCATGTTCCTCCCTCCCAGGGCAGGAGGGGCCCACGCTAAGAACAAAGGAAACAGCCTGTGCCTCTCAGGTCTGTTTACTGAGGTGGGTCTCCCTGCCAGTTTGCTGTGAAAAATCACTGCTCTTCTGAAATATAGGGAAACTGTCACCGTGACCCCCTTCCCCCACTAACGGATGAGGAAACTGAGACAGCGTCCGCCTCTCCCTGGGGCTGTAGGGTGTAGCGGTCTAGTTGTGCATGTGTGTCTTGGGTGTGTGTATGCCTTCTTGCTGCCCACCAGTCTTTTATGTCTCTCCTCGGGGCATGGGCAGGGAAACTGAGGCAGTGAAGGAGGATGAGTGAGGGCTCTTAGCAGGGAGGGACATGGGCATCTTCAGGTCTCTGGGCCTGAGATGGACACAGTGGCCCCAGGGAGGTGGAGCCAGCCCTGGCTGAAAGCCCCCTGTTGCCGCCCTGGCCAGGGCCCCTCTTTGAGAGACTTCCTAAATCCCCACCCCAATCAGTTGCCTCACTGGAAGATGAGGGAGCAGTTCTGCCAGTCGAAGGGGAAGTAGGTGACGGAGACGGGACAGGAGGAGCGGAAGATGGCGGGCGGCAGCCAGTAGACGCAGCCATCGGGAGACACGAGCACATTGCAGTAGAGCGCCACCTCGAACACGCCGTCCACGCTGCGCACAGGCCAGGCCATGGGGCTAGGGGCTCACAACCCCGACAGCCCCTGCTCGGCTGAGACCTGCACCCAGACCAGCCCTCTGCCCTGCATGGATGGGCCTGGGGACACCAATCCTTCCCAGCCTGCCACACCCCTGCCTGGTCCCCACCTAGCCTCAGGCACTGTGACCTCCATCTAGCCCCCTCCCTGCCACACTCACCCCACCAGGCTCTTTTGGCCCCACGTCGTAATCACTGCTGCTTTCCCTGACTCTCTTTGATAATGGTCATAACAGCCCCTTACATTGGTTGAGCTCTCACAAAGTGCCAGAGCACAGCCCTTTCCGTGCCTGTCCTGTGGAATCCTGACAGGCGACTTTTGTGGGAGTGATGTGTCCTTGTCCCCATGGTAGAGGGGGAGTGGCCCACCCAGGCAGCCCAGCCTAGAGCTGATGGAGCCAGGTCTGGAATCAGGTCCGCTGGCCCTGGGCCCTCCCCTCAGCACCCGCTCCATCAGTACCCCCCAGTCTCCGCAGGGTCCCCGGTCTGCACCCTCTGCTCACCCGTCTCTTTCTCCCAGAGCCCCCTTGTCCTGCTGTGCCCCGCCCTTGTGTCCTTTTGTCCCCCAACCCCTGCCCGCACCCCCTCCTCACTTGTTCTCCAGCACGACATCCGGCCGCCACACCATGGTGGACGGCACCCTCAGCACCCACAGGCCCTCGTAGTCTCGTGGGTCCCAGCGCAGGCGGTAGTCACACCACTGCTGCAGGGGGAGGGGTTTTCTCTCTGCTGCACCCCACCCCCAGGAACAGGAGCCCGTCCCAGGGGGACAGAAGAGGCAGGGACGGGATGGGAAGGAAACAGGCAGCTCTAAGGATCTTAGGGCCCTATGGGGCAGGGGATAGAAGGTGGCAGGGTGACTTCTTACCATTTCTATCCAGACGTTGGTGGTGAGGGCCTCCTCTCGCTCATTCTAGGGATGCAGAACAGAGGGCTCAGCCCCTATCCCTGTCCCTCCCAGGATGTTAGTCCCTATAAGACCCCAGCTCCCATGGGAGTTTTCCAGCTCCCAGCCTCTCCAGTGTAGGCCCTCTCTGCTTGGGCTGCCGGAGCCAGCCCCTTCCTCTCCCCAGTGGTCCCGGGGGCAAGGTGCGCTGGCACGCCCTTCCCCACTGTCCTCAGGCCTGTGCTCACCAGGGAGATGAGGTTGGTGAGCGTGAGCTTCAGGCTGACGTTGACTATGTCTGAATCGCGCTCAGCGGGCCTCAGGTGGGGGTTGTAGTTGTGCATCAGGTCCCTGAGCAGACGCTCCTCCTGGTTCCGGCCCTGGGCTCCTGCAACAGACAGTGGTAAGCCTGGCTACGGGGGTTTTGGGACAAAAGGAGGGGGAGGCCATGGAAGGGTGTGACCTGGAGAAGCAGGGAGCTAGGGTGGGGAAAGGCTCCAGTAGCCCTCTAGACCCTCCGAACCCTGAGGCCTTGGACCCCTGCTCCTGGGCTCTTCGGGACCCAGACCCCCTGAGTCCACACCCAGGTAGACAGCCAGCAGTGGTAGGAGGAGCAGCGGGCTCTGGCCCCCATGCATGGTGCCACAGCTCTCTGCAGCGACAGGGGTGGGACTGCAGCTCCTTAGGTCTGGAGTAGGGAGATGCAGACTCTGAGTCTCATGTAACAGCCCACACTCCCACCCCAGCCAGCCCAGCCAGGCCAGCCCAGCCCCGCCAGCTGTCTGCCCACAGCACAGTCAGCTGTTTCAGGATGGACACAATGCCGGGCTCAGGTTACCCAGGCTGCGGAGGGACAGAGGGGCCCCATCTGCCCCAACAGAGACAGTCCAGCCTCCATCCCCACTCTCAGGCTCAGCTGTCCCCATCCTCCATCCATGTTCCAGCTGGAGGCTGAGGACGCAGCCAGCGACAGATGGGTGTGGGAGAAGACAGAGCACTGAGGAAGGGCCTTGACCCAGGCGCCCTCCTCTCACTCCATCCAGCGGGTTGGGATTTGGGGAGGTGTGAAGGCTGTTGGTTAAGCATGTTTTGTACCTGAGCTTCTCCATTACCTGGTTGAGGATCCCAAACTGGTCCCACCAGCCTGACATCTTCATGGATCTCTTCACTAGGCCCAGACACTGGAGGGTCAGGCACTAGGGGTGGGAGAGACACTAGGTCCCCCAAGCGATGACACCTTAATGCAAATGAGGGCGCCAGGTCAGGGTCCCCCAAGTCTCTGAGGCATGGGGCTCAGGCCTGGTAAGCTTTAAAGGAAGGAGGGCTAAGGAAGACCTGGAACTCAAGGCTCTTGGGAATAGGACAGCCCACCCCTCAGCATCCTGGGGGACAGGGTGGTGGCGGCCTCTGAGGGCTGGAGAGAAAGCACCATTTCATGTCGCCCTCCTCTCAAGTGAATGATGTCTGCGGCATTTCAATGCATGTCAGTAAACTGGAAGACAGCCCAGTGCCCTGTGGTGGAGATCCGAGTGAGGCTGGCTCAGACCCCAGCCCCCTGCAAGCAGGGCCAGAAGTCCCTCCTGTCCTCCCCAGGACTTTGGGGTTGGAGATACGGTGATGGTGGCCCCTGCCTTCCCTGATCATCTGCTTCAGTCCTTGCATTTAGTTGCTCTGAGCCCCACACTCAGTTTTCCTTGACAGTGCCGCTCACTTCCCTCAAGCTCTGTTCTCACCACACATCTGGGTGTGTAGTCCACTTTCCCTGGAGTTCACAAAGCCAACGGCTCCTTCTCCCCACTTTGCCCTCTGGTACCCCCAGACTCAATTCCCTCTCCTGTTTTGCAGAGCAATATGTCTCCTCCTCTTTACTCTGCTCCAGGACCACACTTTGCCAAAGATCATTGCCGGCTTCAGCTACAAAATGGCCCACCTAGTCCCTGCCTGGCTCTGCTGCCCCAGGCATAGGCCATCGGTGATGCCCGACCTTTCTGACCTTCTCCTTTCCTTTTCCTACAAGCATCTGGGAGGGAAAAAGGATACTATGGAGCGTGACTTCATTCTGTTGGGACTTGTGCCACCTCCCTATGTATGCAGATTGTAACTCCCATTTTCTCCCCATCTCTGCTCTGAGAGGTATCCTCAGTGTTCTCAGGAGGACAGGGCATCTCTGAGGAGTGGCAGTTTCTGCCGTGGAGGGTTATGTGGGGAGATAGGGGACCCATAAAGAGAAAATCTCGTGTTGTCTTCACTGTCTGACAACTTTGCCACCTTCTACTCCAGGGGCTGGAAAGTGAAATGCTCCTTTCCTGGGCTCCTGTGCAGATGGGGTGTCCGTGTGATCGCATCCTGGCCAATGCGGTGTTTGCCAAAGTTGGCTGAGGGGTTCAGCTTTTGCCTCCTGATAAAGAGGTCAGAAATGGCTGGCTCCTTTCCTGCCTTGAACATTATGTGAAGTGTGGAGCTGTGACAACAAGTTTGAGGACAAAGCCAACATGCTCTGGAGGGAGGGCTGGGCAGAGAGCACAGAACCCAGGTCCCTAATAGTTTTGCACCAGCCACTGCCTCACAATTCTTATTATGTGAGAGACAGGAAACCTTATTTGCTTACACCACCGGACTTTGGATTGTCTGTTCCTTTGGACTGTCTGCAGCCAGTGTATTCTTGATGGATTCATCACCCTTTGAAAGAGTGTGGGTAGCCCTGCTGGCCTGGGGAGTCTGCATGGACACCCTCTGGCTTCACAAGAAGCTGGCCCTGTGGGTGTAACTTTCTGGGGAGGGAAGGAGACAAGTTCCCATATCACCATGTGGACCAGTCCTGACAGCACCCTGACAACGCCCTGGTGCTGGAGTGCTGGGGGAGTGGGTGCTCTCGGGGGACCCACTGTGACCCTGGGAACCTGCACAAAAGGTACCCTTGGTCGGATGTGGCATTTGGGGATTGTCTTCCCTGGAAGGTTTATAGCCACCCTAGAGGAGCCAGACACCACAGAGCCTGGCGGGTGGACTGTATAAGACCTGCTGCCAACAGTGCCACCGTGTGGCAGAGAGGAGCAATGACAGTGGTTGTGGGCTCGGATGTCAGCCCTCTCGTCTGTGTGTGTGAGACAGGGACCTCCTGGAGTTGGTGGCCAATTCCAGGGAAGACCCGGACTGCCTGCTCATCTGAAGGGTGTAAGTCCAAGCTAGTTTTCCTATTCAGAGGGAAAAAATTAAAGATTTGTACCTTGAGTTTTTGGAAAGTTCATATTGGAAAGCGGAAGTAAGGTCAGTTGTGGTTTTAAATGGCTAGTCTTTGCTTTAGTTCCATGGAAAGACTAAAAAGTCGGTCTTCTGTATACCTGAGCTTATGAGGTCACTGACTCCCTCTGCGGGAGACGGGTTGAGCTGTGGGACCTCACGCCTGCACATCAAGGAGATAAAGAATTGCGTTCTCTAACCTGCTCCAGTCCCCCTTCACTCACTGAGCCAGGCTTGATCCTGGCCCCAGAGGCCTATCCTCAGTGACTGAGGCTCACAGATGAGATATGAGATAAACCACCACCGCTAAAATTTGCAGGACACGTGTAACTACCTTTACTCCTACTAGCAAATCTGATCTTCAGAACGTTTCCTGAGCCAGACTTACATATGCTTTGCAGATGAGAAAACTGAAGCTGGGAGATGAGGAGTGGTTCCCCCAAGGCCACACTGCTAGTGTAACTAACTACCCGAAACTTTGTCTCTTAAAACAAGAAACGTTTATTATCTCACATAGTTTCTGAGGGTCAGAAATCCAGGAGCAGTTTAGCTGGGTGGTTCTAGCACAGAGATTTTCATGGGGCTGTGATCTCATCTGAAGGCTCCACTGCAGCTGAAGGATCCACTTCCAAGGTCAGTTACATGTCTGTTGGCAGGAGGCCTCAGTTCCTTGCCACGTGGGCTTCTCCACAGGCTGCTCGTTGTGCCAACCAGCTTCCTCTGTCAGCCAACTGAGAGTGAATGAGGGAGTAACAGCAGGGGTGGGGGGAGGGCTACAATGTCTCTCATGACCTAGACTTGGAAGTTTCACACAACCACTTCTGCCTCATTCTGTTGGTCACACAGAGTAGTCCTGGTACCATGTGGGAGGCACTACACAAGGATATGAATACCAGGCGGTAGGGATCACTGGGGCCGTTTTGGAGGTGGGCTGCCACACAGAGCCACATCCCCCAGCTCCTGTAGCCTCAGCACTTGGCCCTTTGGGGTGAAGTTGCCAGATTTAGCAAATTAAAATACAGGATTCCCAGTTAAATTTGGGTTTCAGATAGACGATGAATTATTTTTCGGTATACATATATCCCAAGTCTTATCTGGCAATCCTACTTTGGGGAGGAGGAATAGGTGCCCAAGAAGGAGCAATCTTGGGGGGATGGCTGTATTCTGGGGCTTTAGGATAGTGCGTGACCTGAAGTTGACAGGTTGACCTCTGGCCTCTGTGGATGCTGAACTTGACCCTTCCACCACGGTCCTCTGCTTCTGAGGGGCCCAGACAGAGTGGCCAAGGCAGAAAGAAAGGGTTGGGGAAGGCCCTTCTGCAATCCTGGTGCTCCCACACCTGCCAAAAAGCTCCTTCCCTAGTGGGCTGGAGAGAGAAGCATCCCCAACCTTGCCTCCAGTTGGGCCTCAGAAGCCCAAGGCTAAGGGGTTGGCAGGAGGAGGTGGCTGGAGGAGCCGGCAAGTTAAGGCACAGGGACCCATCTGCTCTACCCTGACCTGGGGGGAAGGGGAGGCAAGAAGATGCCTGTTTTTCTGACCTGTCACAGAGGGGTCCCAAAAGGCCATCCTGAGTGGCATCCTCCCTGGTCCCTGAACCAGCCTCCTGCCTCCCCTGACGTCATCCTGCCCCACCACCAGTCAACATCCACTCTCATACCTTCTGGAGTGACTCCTGGCTGTATTTGCAAAAGAACCACTGTTGAGAAGTGGGGCTTCTCCTTCACTTCCTGGAGCTCAGGAAAGCCCAGATCATCTCTGCCCCAGCTTTGCAGGACCAACTGGACTCAAGTCTCATGGCCGGGAGTTGGCCTCCCCAGGAAGAGCTTGTCTCTCAGACCCCCCTGTCCACACAGCTACCTGCCCCACCCCCACCCCCTGCAGGCCCATCCCTTTCAGGCCCACCCCCACCCTTTCCCCGCCATGGAGCTGTCCTGGCTGCTGCGCCAGGTGGGGCAGGACAGGCCCACTCTAGATGAAGCGCTTGTCCTGCTCGCGGTAGGAGAAAGGGTCCCCAGGGAAAGGCTGAGGTGGAGGCTGATTGTAGGCGCCCTGAAGGAAGATCCAGGCTGTGCCCACCACCATGATGGGTGTCACCACAAACAGGCAGAGTCGGTCCACTGTGCGGGCCACTCGGTTCCAGCAGTCCTTTTCCTGGGGGAAGGGTGACAGAGACAGTGGAGTAGGGCGGGCCTTCAAGCCACAGACTCATGCCCCAAGCTGGGGCCCAGGTGACAGAGGCACGGCCTTAGCGTATCTGTGGGGGCTGCCTCAGGCTTGCAGCAGATGGGATGTGCTGGCATGTCCCCAGCAAGGACCCAGGTCCCCTTCCAGCCACAGGCAGGGCTGGTCTTTGTCTGTCCAGGAGATCGAGAGCAGGGCCACAGCCTCCCTCCCAGCCACTCAGTGCTACCCCTAACTTATATACGAACTGGAAAAAGGTGCCCCTTTCTCAAGAAAGAATTTTTTTAAAGCTGTATAATATTGAACAACCATAAAATGCTGCCTTTTAACTGTCTGGTTTTGTCTGGACTAACAGCTTGGAGTTGAGCAGGGACAGAAAATGATTGGCAGCTGGGAGAAAGAAGGGACCCTAAGGGAGGTCCAGAGTGTGGCGCCAACAGCAGGGAGCAGTGTGCCTATGTGTATACCTGAGCGTGTGTCTGGCCCCGTGTGCTGCTATGGGGTTCTAGGCAGGGGCTCCCCCTCCCTGAGGGGCCTAGAATCTGTACCCACTGTGAGCGCCTTCATCTACGTTGGTAGGTATCTCTGAGGAGAACTGTGCCCCCTTAAGATAGGATATGCTTGATCAGTGCACTACTTGAACACCTGTACACGGCAACCCTGTTGCTACTCACCTCGTTGTAATTGTTCTGGTCCCTCATGTGATTGACGATAAAATTGGCCCCATCCACAGCTGGCTTCAGCTCACTGAAGAGCTCCTGCTGGGCCTGCTCAGAGCCTGCTGGGGGCCGGCCTGTGGACATCAGACCAGAGGTGGGCATGAGGGCTACCCTCATCCCACCTTCCATAGATCAGCCAAACTCTAAGCTGTTAGGGACCCACGTGCGGTGGTGAGGCGCCGGGCCAGCCCATGTCGCTCTGACTGCTTCTCAAACATGAGATCACTTCGAGACTTGAGCGAGAAGTATTCCTCTGCCTTAGAGATGTAGCCCAGGGAACTACTCCTTCGGACCAGGGCCCTGGGACTGGGCCCATCCTCCACGGGGCGGGACATGTGCAGGACCTCCGGCAGGGTCTCCAGGAAGAGCTGTGGCAGGTCAGGGGTCACATTTTACAAACATGGGTCACCTTCACACATCCAAACATCTGTGACTCTGTTCCTGGCTGCCACAAAATGCTCCCAAGTCTGACGCTGGTCATTATTCCCCTGATGCCCTACTGATGGACACTCCCTCATTACTCACAGCATAGAGAACTCATTTGTTGAAAATGAATTATATATGAAAAACAAAGAAGTAAGAAAAATACCCCAAATGCTGAGCTAAGATGGAAAAATTGCTAAACTACTTCAGCTGTCCCAGAAGAACCAGGTGGCTGCAGAGGCTGAGAGGCAAGGACAGTCCCCATCCTGGGCATCCCGCCCCCACAGTTCTCACCTTCCTTTGAATTGAGGTGTAACAAACTCACATTAGAATCAACAAATCTTAAGCATGTAGCTAGGTTCAATTTCACAGATGTGTTCAGCCGCGTACACACCTCTCAGGTAAGATATCGACCTTCAGCTCAGAAGTGTTCCCTCATGCCTTGTGACCCCATTAATTCCTACCCACCCCAGAGGGAACCACCATCCCGATTCCTATCACTAAAGATTGGTTCTGCTTGTCCTTGAACTTCATAGAAAGGAAATCTCTCACAGGAAGCCTGTGTTCTTTAGGTAACATTCCGCCCAGGGTCCCTGCGGTGGGGCTTTTGCCACTGAGTTGCGCTCCTCGTGTGGGTGTAGCCATGGCTTCCCCTGCAGAGGGGCACGTGGACAGTCCCCAGCTTTTGGCTACTGAGAGCCCTCACCTTCTTGACCCCCTCAGACAGCACGTGGGTGCTGGGTGTGCGGAAGTGGATGTTGAGCACGATGACACAGATCACCACGACCATCGTCACCAGAACCAT
The DNA here is from genome assembly GCF_048773025.1 of Camelus bactrianus. Classification (NCBI taxonomy): domain Eukaryota; kingdom Metazoa; phylum Chordata; class Mammalia; order Artiodactyla; family Camelidae; genus Camelus; species Camelus bactrianus. Next base: position 98,773,317 of record NC_133543.1, on the reverse strand, counting down.
GCCAAAGAGCAGGAACCTGTGGGCACACGCACAGCCTGGAGCCCCTGCCCGGGGCTCTGTGCAGTGAAGAGTGGCGGGGCAAGCTGGGCGGGGTAAGTCACTCACTTGCCAATGAGGGGGATGGCCTTGGATGTGGCTGGCAGCCGCTTGGAGATGAGCAGCAGGAAGACAGACTGGGCCAGGAGCACAGAGATGGCCATTGATGTCTTCTCGCCACCTGGAGAGCCCGGACTTAGCTGTGACCTCTGGCCCCGAGCCGGGAGGGTCCCACTGTGGCCCCTGCACTACTATTAACAATGCTATTCATGGTGCCCTGATTACCATCCTGGTCTCAAATCCCACTCTGCCACTTACTGCTGAGTGACCTTGGGCAAAAAGCCTAACCTCTCTGTGCCTCAGTTTTCTCAACTGTTACATGTTGTGAGAACAAGGTGAGAGAACATGCACTAAACACTCAGACTCTGCCTGGCATGGGGTTAGAGCTCAAGGAACACCCGCTACCATTGTTAGCCAATCCCCTGTCACCCAGCCCTCCTGAATCACAGATCTGCATGTGTCCCTCCTCCACACAGAAAGCCCCAGGGCATCCTCATGGCACCCAGGTAACAAACAGTCCTACTCGCAGCACTTCCTTCAAAGACCCCAGCCCAGCACTCCCTACGCCCGGCCCCAGCACCCCTTCTCTGTCTGCAATGCGCCTCCCAGCCTGGCTCCAGTTCCCATCCCACTGCTGCCAGGCGGCACTCCTAGTCCTGTACTTTCTATTCTGTCTGCCAGGGTCAGGGGCTGGGTCACATCTGTCTCTGGAACTCACTGTGCCCTGCTCATAGTAAGTATTCTGGAGCCAAGTGACTACAAATGACATGTGCCTTTCTAGAACCAGGTGAGTATAGAGTGCACGCCCCATGCCCTGGCTTCCTAGAGACCCTGTTATCCACCCATTGGCTCAACAGCCAGGCCCACAGCCACACAGTGGTGACCACAAAGACCCGACCTCTGCCCTGACAGAGGAACACTGCAGTGGTTCTCCCTAGTGTCCTTGGAAAGCCCATCCTGAGAGGCAGAAGTGGGGTCCAAGAGGGATGGAACCCCCAGGGATCCTGTTCACGTGGGGAATATCAGACATGGGCACAGAGCCCTCCCACTGACAGGCCACATGTCCCTCATGCCTGGATCCTGAGCAGGGAGCTCCAGGAGCAGTGATCTCCAAGTGGCTCCCAGGAGGAAGTGAGGGGCAAAGCAGGGGCGGCGATGCACAGGTGCCTCGGGGAGGGGAGGGCTCTAAGGCTCACAGTCAGCCGGCAGGTAGAAGACTAGGTTGATCATGAAGGAGATGAGCACACAGGGCACCAGGATGTTGATGACGTAGAAGAGGGGCTTGCGGCGGATGATGAGGTAGAAGGTGACGTCCTGGCGGCTGGGACTGTCCAGCGGGGCACTGGGGTCCACGTTGATCCTGGCCGGCCGGTGCACTATTTCCCACTCCCCGTTCTCTGAGGGTGGCATATGGACGCGTTGGGGTCAGGCTGGGCAAGGGGACCAAGGTGGGGGCCTCAGGGCAGGACGAGAGGCTGGGGGTAGTGAGAGGGCCCAGAGGCGCAGCGAGGCCTGTCTGCGGGGCCCTAAGGGGAGGGGGGGAGGCACAGAGGAGGGTTCTTGGTCTGTTTGTGGGTGTCTTTCCCGGGGGGTTGGAAAGGAAGTTTCAATCTACAGAGGGGATGTTTTCCTCGAGGGCTGACTCTTTTGTTTTCTCCTTGGGAAAAATAGAAGCTGAGGGCATATGTGATTCAAAGGAGTCTTGGGGATAACAAGGCAGTGAGCGTAGGAACTCCCGTCCTGGTGATGTGGGTCTCCTCTGACAGAGAGAGGCAAGCAGTGGGGCCCCATAGAAGACTGGGCTTAGTCCCAGAAAGGGGATGGGGGTCTTTGGGAAGGGGCAACAAACACACCATCAGGATGGCAGCCAAAGCCCCCACCATCCCCTGGGCTCTCTGGGGACAGGAAGACTAACCACCCCCTCATCTGTTGGCCACATGCATCCCCAGGGACCCTGCCCAGACCCGGAAGGTCTGTTTACCTGTGTGTCTATGTCCCAGGTGTATGTACCCAAAGCATAACATGCATCTCCGGGGGACAGGGGTGTTGGTGTGACTGTATCTGAAGGGCCTGCCCACCCACAGCTGCTGTTCCCAGGACCTGTGAAGCCCTCGGGGTCGATGATGATCCACTCCATGGGGTAGCGGTGGCCGTCCTCTTCATCCTGCTTCAGGCTCAGGGTGATCTCCTTGGCCGTGTACTTGAGTGAACTGGGGAGGGCAGTGGACAGAGAGTGGTCCTCAGCCACTGACTGGGCCACTGAGCAGGGCAAGCTAGTGCAGGAGGTTCACGGTGGCAGGGGCCACTGCAGGGATGGGGAGCTCTAATCAGGACAGAGCAGAGGTCTCCGCCTGAGGGTGCTTAATTCACCTCCGTAAGGCCCTGGCAGGGTGCCCTGGGGTGAGGGGTGGCTGGAGAAGTGGGTGCACCTGAACTTGAGGGAGCAGTTCTGCCAGTCGAAAGGGAAGTAGGTGACGGAGATGGGACAAGAAGAGTGGAAGATGGCGGGTGGCAGCCAGTACACGTAGCCGGAGGAGTAGATGAGCACGTTGCAGGAGTAGGAAATCTGGAAGGAGCCGTCATTGCTGGGGACAGGGACAGAGGTCGCAGTGAGCGCTAGCCAGCTCGGAACTGGCAGGGTTGGGGGCGGCAGAGGAGGGAGGGCAGTCAGACTCTTGAGGCTGAGGGGGAGGCTCAAGACACTTAAGGAAGGGAGACATAGTGATGGAGGGGAGGCCAGGGAGGGCGGCGGCTCAACTTGTTCTCCAGCACAATTTCTGGGAGCCACACCATGTCAGGGGGCAGGCGCAGGACGCTGATGTTCCCAAATTTTTCAGCATTCCACTCCAGCCGGCTGTCTGTCCAGCCCTGGAAGCCCAGAAGGAATGTTGGCAGCGGGCTCTGCTGTTGTCCAGGCTCCCCCCACTCCCCCTACTTCCCTGAGGGAAGACTGTGGGGTCTGGGGCTGTGACAGAAGAGGTTTGGGGGAGGTGGGCACAGAGTGAGGACTCAGGTCTGTCGTGTACAACTGTGTAGGTTGTACACTGTACAACTTGGAAGCACTGTTTTCACTGTGGACATAGAAGACTTACATCTGTATTATGAGCTTCTGGTAGGTGGTAGACAGTGTCTTCTGTAAAATCAAGACACTGTGACAATTTTCTCCTAGATGAAGAATCCTAATCTACAAGCCTAATCAATCTGGGCTTATGGCTGCACTAGCTGGTGGGAAGGGCAGCCGGGCCTAGGGTTTCTCTATAGGCAAGTCAGTCCCTCCTGGAGAACAGTGTCTGACACAGGCTGGGGATCCCCAAGCAGAAGCCAGCAGAAGGGAACCTGGGCCCTGCACCCTCACCCTTCGGCTCTAAGTGGGGTGTTCTCCTTACGTGCTCAATCCACACGTTAGTGGTGAGGGTCTCTTCAACTTCTTTCTGTAATCAAATAGGACGACCGTCCCGAGGGTCCTGCACACATTCACCAGGCACCTCCTCCCTGCTGCCACCCAAGTGATGGGGAAACCATGGTGTTGGCCTGCCCCCAGCAGTCAGGAGTGGATGAGCAGACCAGGGAGCAGGGAGGGCACATGGCCTCTAAAGTGTGTCTTGGGTGCAATATGGGGGCTCCCCAAGAGCTGAAGCTGGAGGGGAAGGGGAAGGGGCATCAGCCTGAGGCCTGCAGGCAGCCCAGGGCATGGAGACAGCCCGAGTGTGTTTCCAGGGGAGAGGAGCTACCAGAAGTGGGGCTGGGGCCTTGGGCTTCCCAAGCCAGGAGACAGCCAGGCCTCCAGGAAGCTGTCCCTGTCGCGCTTCCCTAGCCCAGCCAGGAGGGGCCTCTCACCAGGGAGATGAGGTTGGAGAGGGTGAGGGCCAGGGAGACCTCCACGCTCTCCTCTTTCTGTGCCACAGGCCTCAGCTCCTTGTTGTACCCCTTCTCCTCAAACAGGTGCCGGATCAGTCGTTCCTCCTCGTTCAGGCCCCAGCTGCCTGGGGAGGGTTGGGGACAGGGGCCCAGGAAGGATGCTGCCCTGAGGTCCAGCTGGGCGATGGAGCTGGGCCCTGGAGGTTGGCCCCTCCAGGGAGAAATTGCAGTGAGAGTGGGGAGGTGGGTCTGATGCTGGAAGAGGGAGCATCAGGTAGGAGTGGGTGGGAGGGGACCATGCTGTGGGGACCCGGGTAGGCAACCTGAGGGACCCTTCAGGGAGGGGTGATGGCCAATCTTACCACACACCATCAGGGCAGCCAGCAGTCCCAGTGTTAACACAGGCCCCTCCATCCTTCTCCTCTGACTGGGTCTTGGGTCTGCCCCTCCTATCAGCAGGACTGGGGAATGTGGGTGGGTGACAGAGGGGACAGGTGCAGGATGGGGGGAGGGTACAAAGGGAAGAGGCAGCCGGAAACGCAATCTGACACCTCTAGGCTCTGCTGCAGGGAAGAGAAACTGGGACAGGTGATGAGGGGGTGGGGACAGGGACTGGCCAGCCGGGCAGGAGCCCAAAGACATGAGACAAAGATTCCAGGCTGGGAGTCCCTACAGCTAGCAGTGAGGGCTGAGGCTGCGTGCAACGCTGAACATTGGGGGCAGCACTGATCAGCCATGGATAGCGAAGTGGTGATAGGCAGGTCCGCCACTGCCCTTTCTTGGGAGGTAGACAGGTATGCTGAGGTGGGGGGCTTTGCAGCCCCCAGCCAGTGTCTTTGTGACCTCCACCAACTGCTTCTAGGGGCTGGGCCGTACCCCCAGAGATCCAATGTCCATCCTAAGGAAACTCTCAGTGGGAGGGTATAGCTCAGTGGTAGAGTGTGTGCTTAGCATGCAAGAGGTCCTGAGTTCAACCCACATTAAATAAATAAACAAACAAACTTAATTACCTCTCCCACTGGGGAAAAAAAAAAGAAAGAAATTCAATGCTAAGTAAGCTCTGGAGTTGTATCTGTAGATCATAAATAATGTTTATTAAAGCAGCTGTAATTTTCTGATGGCACATCTGGGAAGACACGTAGGGCCCAGGACCCTTCTCCCACCTCCCCGACCCCCACCCAACTCTGGCAGTGACAGTTTGTCATCATAATTCCTGAACCTGGGAGCAGCAGGTCCTGACCAGGGCCTAGGGGAGAAACATGGCTCACGGCCATCTGGCTGGGGGAACCCGAGGGCTGAGTGGATGATGCTCCTTCCTCCCCAGCCCTCGGCCCTGCCTTGAACCCATCTGGGGTCCTTCAGGCTCTGCCTCCGCCAGGGCTGCCAAGCGGAAGGCCTGCAGGGCCTGCACCAGCAACCGGGGAAGGCTTCGAGCCAATGTGGCTGGCTCCAGGCCCACCAGGCCGCCAAAGCCCACGTGTCGGCCACCCAAGCCTGCCCGAACCCAGGCTCGGAAGAGCCCAGTCAGTGTCTTGGAGCCCAGATCTGCCAGGACCTGTAGAAGGAGGAGGCAGCTCAGGGGCCAACAACCATACTCTTGGTCTCTCTCTTGGCCCTCAGAAATTCTCACTCAAACCCATCCCTTCTCCTTCCCCTTCCCCCTAATCCTGCACACTTCCTGCTCACTGGGACACCCCCACAAGCCCTCTGCTCACACCTTCCCTCACATCTTCACACCCACCCAGCACTCAGCTCACACAGCTTCCCTCCCCCTCCCCTCAGAACCCCCATCCCACCTTCACCCCAAGCTGCTGGGGGAAGGTCCTCCCTCCTGCTGGGGAGGGTGCCTCTCCTGTGCCACTACCCATCAGGGCTGACCCAGGTTAGCCTTCTGAGGCCACTGTGAAGGAGTCTGGGAAGGCGGGCTACCCACCTCGTGAAAGTCCATGGCCAGGTGCTCTGAGGGGACCTGCAGGATCCAGGCATGGGTGCCCTGGAGGGTGGCCAATTTCTGCCGCAGGGGCTCCAGCCCAGGGCAGCCTGCAGGAAGGGGAGAAGCCGCGGGAATAAACGCAAGCGTGGAGATGGGGGTGGTATTCCCATCAGTACCTCTGGGCACCTCCCAGTGGGCAGACTTATGCTCTAGATGGGGCAGCTGAGGAGCAGCCAAGACTTGGAAAGTTTAAATAATAACACAAGGCCCAGCATCTCTGTTGCTACTGATGATGGCCCAAAGTCACAAGTTCCCCTAAAGAATCATCTGCGCTGCTGCTGGGGGAAAAAAAGGGAGAGCGATTTCCCCATTGCCAGAAGGGGTGAAACTGCTTCCCAGCGCAGACCCTGGGAGAATCCTCAGGGCCTCGGCCAGCCCTTGACCCGCTCCACTGGCGATCGCCGGCAGGGGGCGACATTACCGTCCGCTTCGCCTTGCTGCTCTGATCTCCTCTTCGGGAACCGAGTGCCTGCAGCCCGCGATCCTGCGGAAACGCAGAGCTAAGGGAACGCCTCGGCCGCGGCGGGGTGGGTCCGGGGCTGTGCTGCGAGGACTTGGGGTACCTGGGTGCAGCCGCTGCTCGCGGGACGGGTGCCTGGGAGGATCCCGGAGAGACAGAGCGGGACGAGCTACGGACGGGGCCAGGCGCCGCATCCCCGGGCGCGGGCCGAACAGCTCCTGGGCGCCCCGCAGCAGCTCCAGTAGGGTGTGCGCCAGCGAGCGCAGCTCTGCAGGCGGGACAGGGGTCCCAGTGGTAGTCAGATGTGGGCCAGGCCCTTAGGCCCCCGGCCCAGTCCCGGGAACAGGACTGACCACATCGCCGCCGGCGCTGCAGGCACTGCTCTTGCGCGAGACGCGTACAGGCGCCCACGGGCCCCGGGCACAAGTGGGCGTAGAAGGCGCAGGGAGGGGCGGCATCTGCCAGAGGCTCTCCAGACGGATCCCAAGCCAGAAGCTCCCTGCAGCTGGGCTCGCGGCTGAAGGGGGCCGCTGCGGGGGCAGTACAGGCTAGCTTACCCCACCCCCCGGCCTTGGACCCTAGCCCCCCAAATCCTCCGCTGGAGGGAGACAGGCTTTCCTGGCTCAGGAGGCTGAGGGAGGGTGGGGTGGAAACGGGCTTGTTCAGGGCTGTTAGCGGGACACTGTGGGGAGGAGGGAATAGGAACGGGGCGCTCACCGCTCATTTGATCCTGAAGCCAGTCCTTGAACACAGCCACACGGGTATAGACCCCGGGCTTCCCTGGCTCCCCGCATCCATCCCCCCAGGAGGTGACTCCGTACAGGACCTCCCTGGGGCGGGCGCCAGGCTCAGAACAGGTCAGGGGGCCTCCAGAATCACCCTGTGAGGACCCAAGCCAAGAGAGAGGCCATTGCATTGACACCCCTCCACCCCAACGACAGCCTTAGGCCTGGCCGGGAAAGCAGCTCTGAGCTCTACTGGGGCTACCATTCTTGTACCCATTTTAGCAAATGACATAGAGGCTCAGAGAAGTTGAGTGACAGCCTGATTCTAGAAGGAAATACGGCTGTTCCTTCCCTGGGGAGCGCCCCACCCAGAGTCCTCCCATCAATCGAGGCTCATACCTGGCATGAGTCGATGCCCCCGGCCAGGTAGCCAGCACAGAGCATGCTGCTGGGGCGCAGCCCCGGTCCCAGGGCCCTTCTACAGGTGTCTGCGCTGAGCAGGGGCACACGGGCCTCCCTTACCGCCTCAGCCTCGGGCCCGTCTACAGGGAAGTAGTGGAAGGGGCTCAGGCCTGAAGGGCAGGGGTCCTGCTTCAAGGGTTTTCCCCCTTCCTGCTGCCCTCCTTGATTCCTCCTATGCGAGATGGGCAGCATTTTGCGAAGGCAGCTGGGCATTGGTCAGAATCCTTACGCCCCGACCTTCCGAAATTCCATAACCCCAGTCCCCATTCTTCCCATGCACACGCAGGTGCGGCTTACCCAGGCCCTGCCCCGCCAGTACCTTCGAAGAGAGCACCCCATCCCGCGATGGCACAGGAAGTGCCTGCGGGAGGCTCCTGGGGCTCCTGGGGCAGGCACACCGGGCGCGCCGCCCCTGCCGGGCTCACCGGAGTCCACAGCTGCACCAGGGCCAGGTCGTTGTGAAAGGTCCGAGGGTCAAACTGGGGAGGGGGTGGCGGCGCAGTGTCAACGAGGCGTGGGGTGGGGGTGCTGTTCCGAACTCTGAGGGCCTAGGGGCTGCCCTCTCACCTTGGGGTGGGGCAAGATGCGGTTTACCGGCACCTCTTCCGCTTGCTCCCCCCGGGGCCCCTCGGCCAGCGTCACCGTCCACAGAAGCTCGTTTGGGGCGCTGTGGGGCGAGCGGCGGGAGATAACGCTGGACAAGGAAGCAGCGAGGTCCCTTAGAGACCCTGCCCCCTGCCCACGGGCATTACCCAGCGAGTCCGCACGCCGGGGTGCTTCTCCACCTGGGGACAGGGAGAGCTGGCCCCGAGTGGGTCGAATCCTCGGACTGTAAGTCATCGGAGATCCGAGGCTGGGAGGCGAGGACGCCTTGAGGCGGGCAAGGGACAGTCACCGCTAGGGGGCAGCAGAGACCGGCCCTCACGCTTGGCGCCCTTCCGACGACCCCGGAAGAGTTGGACCCGGTGTTGGGGATCTCGGCTGGGCAGGGGCCTGAGGCTGGACGTACCCCGCGAAGCAGTGCGCCGCCGTGAGCACCCAGGACGCAGCCACCAGGACGCCGCCGCACAGAGGCTGCCCGCCGAGTTGCAGCCTCACCAGCCAGGGCCAGGCCCCAGGCGGCGCCGCGCTTCCCCCCACAATGCGGCCGTGGGCCCGCGTCACGTTGACAGTGCCCGGGTGCCTCTCGCCACACGGCCCTAGAAAGGCCAAGCGGCGTCAGGAGGAACAAATCCTGGTCGACCTCACCATAGAGACCCCTCCAGGGTCCACCTTGCTCTCAGCCCTGACCCCTGGAGCCTTTTTAGCCTCACCTGCCTCAGGTGGATCCTGGAGGAGGGGGGCTTGAGGCCTGGGACGCCCAGGTGCTGCTGAGAAACAGATCTTTGAGCCTCGTGGCCACCCTCCCACCCTTCCTCCATCCCAGCCTGGGCCTGAGTCTTCTCCCTCCTCCCCGACCCCTGCACCCCTCCTCTGTGACCCTGCCCCCTAGCAGTCAGGATCTATTTCAGCAGCCATAAACTCACTGCTCGCCAAATGAGCCCAGACTATTCCTGCCCTCCTGCCTTTGCACACACAGTGTCCAAGCCTGGGGTGCCCTTTCCACTTGGAGAGACCTTCATGAGCATTGTCTTGGTTTCAGCCCCACCCAGTCTCTGTCCCCAAGAAGGGGTCAAGTCTAAAGGGAAGGGAAGGGGTGGACAGGAGAACGGACCCAGGGTAGTCAGTGCAAGCTCACCAGGGCATGGGATGGTGTGGTTGGCACAACCCCAGCACTCATGCAGTCTGTGCTGGATCTCCATCACCACCTGATTTACAGCCCACTGGGCGCTCCTCTGGGCCGCCTGCAACACTTTTGTCCCCTGGGCTGACAGAGCTGCTGGGACATGGGGAGCAAGTCATGCACTGCTGGGGAAGAGCTCCAGGCTTGTCCTCCTTGCCCCAGCCTGGAGCCCCACTTTGGGAGGCCCAGTGGGGAAGCAGGTTGGGCTCCAGAAGCACTGGGACATAATGGGAGAGGGGGCGACAGAGAGCCCCAGGGCTCCAGGCCCCAGCACTCAGAGCAGATGGTCCCAGATTCTCAGCCCAAAATATCTCTGTAATTCAACTGAGCTGGGCTGGAATCTGTGGAAAGGGCCTTTCCTTAAAACCTTGAAGGGAAAACAGCACTCCAAAGGTACAGACATCACAGAACCCAAGGCTTATTGACACAACGAAACCATGGTCCAGTCGTCCACCTTGGGGCCTAGATAACCAAGGGGATGCTGCCCTGGGCCCCTTCCTCCCTGCTAACCCCAGAACCTCCTGGAAAGCACACCTTTTTGCAGTGCACTCCCCTTCCCCTTCCAGCCTCGTCCTCCCCTTTCCTCTCCCACCTGTGTCTCAGCCAGGGATCCTTCTCCCAGTAGGGTAGGCAGAAGAGGCCTTGGGGGAAGGGGGCAAACTCATGTTCCCCTGCCCAGAACCCACTTCCTCTTTGCTCCTCCCACCTCAGCCGCTCCCTTAGACCAGCCTGGGCTCACCTTGCAGGGTGCTGGGGGGCAGGCGCATGTACAGTGGGTGCCCATGTGCAGACCATGGGTCTGGGAGGGGCAGCAGCAGCAGCAGCACAGCCAGCAGCATGGTGACCAGGAGCCGGAGCAAGCGACCCCGGGTTCTTTCCCCCTCGGGGTCCACCCGCCAGGCGCTTATCCTTTGGTGCCTGTCTCCCACTGCCTTTCTGCCCCTGGGCACTGAGTTCTTGTCCCTCAGATCATCTGACTCTATTCTCTTACATCAAAATCACCCGCTTCCCTTGGTCAGTCCCTCACCTGGCCCTTAACTCCCAGGAGCCCACAGGGGAAATGGGGCTTGGGGGGCTATATAGAGGACAGACTGGGGGGGTACATGGGAGGGGGCCAGGCCTGGGGGAGGGAACAGGGTAGTGGGCTTGACCCTCACCTTTGAAGTCTCATCATCCAGGCTCTGAGGCCCCCCTTCTGTCAAAGGAGCCCTTGTTTCTGCGGCTCCATCAAAGGGGCCTGGACAGGCCAGAAGAGCTGACGGTTGGGCTGGGGGCCAGGCAAAGGGAGGCTGGTGGGCAGGGGCTGGCCCTGTCTCCAGGGCTCAAATGGGGGGCGGGATTCCCATCTGTCTCTATTCCCTGAAGAGTTTACAGCTATGCTGGGGGCAGACACTCCTGGAGGGAGGAGGGAAGGGGGTATCTGAGGGTCCTCGGCAGTCCCACCCCCTAAGGAGGTGCCTGAGCTCCCAGCCTCTCTGCCCCTAATTGCTTGGCAGTGTCCCTCCCCAGTGTGGCCATTTCTAAAGATGATCAAAGCGCCCTAATTAGCGCCGTAATTGCCGCACTGGGGGTAGTTAGGGTGGGGGGAAAGGCAGAGGCAGGCGGACGCTGGAGTGGCCCAGAGAGGAAGGCGGGAGATGAAAGGCCCCATCAGTGGCCCAGTTCGGGAAGGACAGGCCCCAGCAGCTTCTGCCGCTCTCCCAGACCCCCTGCCCCTGCGCAGGGCCCACTCGGCCTGCCTGGCATTGTTCTTGGTTGCTATGACCCTGATCTGGCAGGAGGGAGTCTTCTGTAGTCTCACGGGAAGGGCCACAAATGGGCAGCTCTCCTGGGACCAAGTCCCCACCTGGGGCAGAAAGAAGGTACCCTCTTGCCCCACAGAATGTCTTGGGGCCAAAAAAAGAACTCTGGCACCGCAGTTTGTGCTGGTGACCCCCAGGCGGCTTTGGCAGGCCTGGTCCATTTTCAGAGCAGATCTGTCACGATGTCTTCTCTGTAACATTGTCCTTTCTTCTCCAGCCCTTGCTCTTTCTATATAGGTGAACTCACCCTGATGGGAACTTGCCCTCCTTTCAAAGACAGAACTCAGACCTGCAGAGATAGCCTTGAGCCAGGGGTCCCACAGGGGTAGTAGGTGAGATGAAGAGAAGGGGCAGCCAAATCCAGCATCCTCTCCAACCTCTTCCTTCTGTGCCACTGTGGGCAGTGGAGAATAAGCACGACTTCCTTTTCCTCCCTGAAATTTTCTTCCCCCTGGATCGCAGTGATGCCCCATCAGTTTGGTTCTTCCCAACCTCTCTGGGCACTGACCACAATGAGGCTCCCACCCCATGGAACTCCATTGGAGTAGCCCCTCACTGCCCCCCCCACCCCGCCCCAGTGCTGTGCTACAGTCAGCTCAGACTGGCTCCTGAGAGCTAATCATCTGCATCTCTTCCCAAGACTGCATTCAGTAATGTCACGTGGTAGCTTGAAATCAGTCATGATGAGAGTATTTACACCATGGGAATCAGCAAAAGCTGTGGATCAGAGCTCTTTTTTCCCCAGGGAGGCATTTGTTCGGCATTTAGCAGCACAGCACTATATACACCCCTTTTCCCCTTCACTGGTTACCTACCACCACACCTCAGAAAGGTAACACCTCCGATTCAGGAATGCCATGAAAATACTGTCTGAGTGTGGGTTATTGTGAGTGAATATTATGAAACTGGAAATTATCTGTATTCATCAGAATATCTATACAATCTATACATCTAGATAGGATGTGTGTCTAGGTGGGGAACCTTTTGGGACTTTTTATCCACGATCTCCAAATTCTTGGCAGAGAGAGAGTTCAACACAACCTGTATTTGAAGCATAAACAGAGGTTTGAGAAAGTGTCCAAAGGAAAATTATCTGTGGTTGCAAGAGAGAGCCATTAAGTAAGGGACCCAGAAAGCAGAGAGAGATGGGTGGGAAAGTCTAGCAGGCCTCCAGACAGAGAGGCCAGCAGCTCAGATACATCCTGCAAGCTCTGGCTGCAGAGCCTTGCATTTAAACTGAAAGGACTGAAGCCTGAAGCCAGCCCCCCCACAGTGGAGCCCCCTGTGGACACTTCCTCTGGGGAATTTCTTGGGGGGTACACTTCCTACCCACACAGCACCTAAGTCTCTTAGCTGCTTGGAATCTGCCAAAGCCTGTTCAGGCTAGAGCACCTGTAAAGAGCCTTCCCACCCTGCCTCCTGGTCTCGCTTCTGCCTGCATTGGTCTCCAAGGCAGGAGGCGGAGGAGCAAGAAGACCAGGAGTTGCTGGTCTTTTTACTGTCCCTTCTGCCCCAACTCCCCTCGGGAAAAAGTCCCACCACTGCCAAAGAAAAAGCAGGGACCTCAGAGAATGCACCGCAATTCGGCTCAAATTCCAGCTCACCCTTCTCTGCCGCCTCCTCTGTCACTGCTGTTTCCATGGCTGAGTCACAAGCCCTCTCCTCTGTCTATACCCACCCCAAGTCCAGGTCAATTTCATCTGCTTCCACAGGCCTCCTCTTGAGAATCGCGTCTAAATCCACATTTCATGATACGATTTTGTTTACTATTGGTGACAGTGCACTTGTTCCTTATCTGCTTCTCCCGTTGGAATGTGACAGAGGGGCCTTCTGGCCGCTGTCCCGGCAGCTCCTCTCATCTCTGTCACACTACCCTCTTGTATCTTCTTCAGAGCAATCATGTCTGTTGCAGGCTGTCCAGTGGAGTTCTTGCCTGGTTAAGGGGCTTGGTCTCCGCAGGCTAGTTGAGTGGGCAGTTCCCCACCACCACGGCAGGGCTCACTGCCGGACCCTTGTCAGAATCCATTTTCCCCCATGGCCCCTCCTCCAAGTGGATCGGAAGAAAGGATGGGGGAGGAGGGCCTTGGGGGTGGCACAGTGTTGGCAGAGAGAGCATCTTCCCTCACAGCTCCAGCCAAGCGAGAAGGAGGGGTAGAATCCCCTGAGGAATCAAGAAAATCCTTGCTCAGGAATCAGGGAGCTGGCAAGAGGGAGGGACTGGCATTTCAGTGCCCAGTGGAGGTCACCTTAGCCAGAGGACTTACTGACCAGCCAGGGCCCTCTGTAGTGAGGGTAGGGTGGAAGTGCTGAGTAGGGCGGGGCCCATACCCCTGCGGTTCCTGGTCCTTAAGCATTTGCAGAGGGCCATCTCACATGTGTCCTCAGGCCTGAGAGTTGGCCCTGAGTGTGAGAGAGACAGGTAGCTTCAGGCTTTGGGGCAAAGTACAGCATGGTATGATGCTGCCAGCGTTACGTTGTTATAATACATGCCGTGGCAGGTGGAACATCAAACCAAGTGTGGGGCCTTGCTGAGCACAGGGCCCTGTGCCCATGGGAGCCGCCCTGAGGTAGAGGTTGGACCGCTGGCACTGCTCGTTCTCCATGGAAAGGAGCTACAGCCCCAGCAGGGCCTCTGGTTCTGGGGCTCCCTGGCCCAGGCGAGTCAGGAGCACGTGCCCCCTTTCTTTCTCCCTACCCCAACACTGAAGAACCAAGGGTGAAGGGAGACCCCTTCTCACCCTTCCATCCCCACTAGAACTTCTGAAGCTTGGGGAAGGGAGATGAGTTTTATCAAGCAAGAGCTTAGAGTTTCAATGGACAATGCCCAGAAGAAGCTCTAACCTGGGGGTGAAGAAGGCTCACAATCTGGCCCAGTTTTGGGAAGAGAGCTGCCCCTTCCAGTGGGAAAGGAGCCTCTGCCCAGCACAGTGGAGGGCAGCGCCTGGAAAATTTCAGTCTTTTCCAATCTACAGCCCAATGAGTTGAGATTGCCCAGTGAGCTGCTAAGAGCCATCTGCAGTTGTGAGCTTGGTCTTTGCGTTGTCTGTGTGCTGCAGGGCAGTAGGGCTTTCTGTCTCGTCCCCGTGGTGTCCCCAGCACCCACAACAGAAACTGACACATTGTATTTGCTAAACAAATGAAGAAATGAGTGATCAGAACTGGCCTGTCTTCCTGCTCCAGGGCTGAATTCCCTGCCTCCTGGCACGTCAACCTCAATCTGTCCAAAGCAGTCCTGGGGTCCCCCTCCCCTGCCGGCTCCTCCCCATCAGCTCCCTTTTCGTGCAGGGGTGGGGCCTGGTCTTCAGCTCCTTCTTCCTCACGCCCACATTCAGTCTGCCCAGTCTCTTCACTCTCCCTTGGAGTGTGGGTCGGGGAGAGACATTTTCTGAGGGGCCGGTAAGTACCAGCACTTCACACCGTTCTCCCCAAACTCAGGGAAGAAAATGGCTCAGGGAGGTCACCCAGCCAGAATGTGGCAGAGCTGGGGACTCCTCTTCTGCTGCTCCCCTGTTCTTTCCTCTTTGCAGCCCCATTTTCCCAGGGTGCAGGAGGGACACAGAAGAGACTCGGGGGACTGTTAGTGACATCCACGATCCCTGATTTCTCTGGGGTCTGCTCCAGGCCCCAGTCTCCTGCCTGAGAGGGGAGTCGGCCTTGTCTGCCATGTGCTGACCCCCCCGCCCTGGGTGCCCTCTGAGGCCACAGCTGCCCCACCTCATTCCTCTCGCAGGTGGAGGCAAAGTCTCAGCCGTAACCCCTACTTCAAGAAGAGGGAGGGACAGAACCTTGGACCTTTGTCAGTATCTCTGGAAAATCCCAGCAGGCTCATGTCAGGAGGTTCCTGCGCGCTCTGGTGATGTGGGCCAGCCCTGCAGCCTCCAAGCCACACCAACCTCCTGGGCCCCACCAGGGATATGAGCAAAAGGGCAGTGGGAGAGAGATTAACCCAAGAGCTGACCAGGCCACCTTTGAGGGCAGTGTCCCAGGACAGGATAGAGGGAACCACAGCCATGCCAGCTCTGCTGGCCAAAGATGACTGGCTAGGCACAAAACGGCCACACGCTGGCTTGTGACACGTTGAAATGTATGAAGAGGTTGGAGTCGGGCTCGTCTTGGGATGGAAGGCTGCTCAGGCCATGATTCAGAGCTCAGGCCTGGGGTTCTGACTGTACCTCTGGGTGACTTTGGATGAATCGCTTCCTGTGGGGGTTGAATTCTGTTCCCCAAAAGATATATTGATGTCCTAACCACCCCCTCAACCCCAGACCTCGGAATGTGACCTTTTATTTGGAAATAGAATTGTTGCAAATGTAATAAGTTAAGCAGAGGTCATACTGGAGTAGGGTAGGCCCTTAATCCTATACGTCCTTTTGGAAGAGAAGAGACACACAGGGAGAAGGCCATGTGGCAACGGAGGCAAGGACTGGAGTCACGCAGCTGTAAGCCAAAGATTGCCGGCAACACTGGCAGTAAGAGAAAGGCGAGGGACAGATTCTCCCAAACAGCCTTTGAAACGGCATGACCCTTCCAACACCTTGACTTTGTCGGCCTTCTGGCCTCCAGAACTGTGAGAGATACATTTCCAACCAGTTTGTGACAATTCGTGAAGGCAGCCCAGGAAACTAATTCACTTCCCCAGCTCTCAACCTCATGCTCCCAGTCTGGCAAATGGGATAATGACACCCATCTCGCTGGGAGGATTAGAGGACACCGTCAGGCTTCCCACAAAGGGCTGGCAGGGATTACCATCGCTGCTCTAGGTCAGCACTTTGTAAATGTTGACAATCGTGGGTTGCTGTTTCCCTGTGTGAACATGGTGAGGGCAGCCAGGGCCTGATCCTGGACCGCAGCAAGGGGGATGTTGGCGCCTAGAGCACAAAGGGAATGGGGCCTGGGGCAGCAGCAGGGGTGGGGGCTCCCCAGGTTGTGTGTGGCTTGAAGCTCTCCGGGTGTCTGAGTAGGGGGGCTCCCCTTGCCCCCTGGGGCCTTCCTCATGCATGGCTGGTCTCCTTCAGCTTGGCAGCTTTACTTGCTGCTCTGACTTCGCCCTCCCTTTGGGCTAAACTTGACTTTAAGAGGGAGAGGCAAGGGTGCCACCTGGGGGTGGGGGGAGGCCGAGTTGGAGGCTCCCCCCTGCAGGCTCCCTGGGTCTCTGAGAATGGGGTGGTCCTGGAACCTGCACTCGGGGCTCTCTGGGGTTGGTGAGACCCCTGGCTTCTCACCCAATGTTCTTGGCAGGAGCCATAGGCATGGATGCATCTGGGCCACACCCTGTGCTCCCCCCATTTCAGAACCAATCTTTTGTACACATCCCATAATCTTTTCAGTCTCCATACTTCCCTGTCAGCCTCCTCTGAAGTGCTTGGGAGGAGAAGAGGGTCACCCCCTCCCCTAGGCTCAGTCCAACCTTCTCTAGTGGGGCCAGCCTCCTACCCCCGGGACTGGGACCCTGCCGGGGGGCTCTGCTTTTCCATTTTAATCATAGACTCCAATTTTTTTTTCTTCATTTAGTGAGAAAAGTTGGAGAGTTCAGGGGAATTTTGCTAAAAATACCACAAAAGCAGAAATAAAGAAAATACAAAAGCTCAAGGCCAGATGAGCTGTCGTAGAGCGTGAGGTCTTGTGCTCCTAACATCTGCCAGGCTGAGCGTCACCGAGGGCCAGCTCTGGGCCGGGGGGCTCATCTCTTAGGTCGAACCATATGAAATCCATCAAAATGGCCCAATATATTCAGAAGAGCTGTAACAGCTTTATTTAAAGATGTCAATATTTATAACATGCCAGAAATTACATCTTTTTCACCATTTAAACAGGATGGAAACCTTTAGGTGAGGAGGGCACATCTAGGCAAAATTCTTTCAAGTTAAATATGTGTGAAATTTTGAGTACCACTGTTGAACCTTTGTGATCAAAAGAATGTGAATCAACCCACAGTTCTACCTGTTTCCTCTTCTTTTTTTCCTTTTTTTGTCTTTTGTCTTTCTTGTCTCTCTCCACAGGTTTTCTTTTCTTTTTCTCAGTCTTGCTGTCAGCTGTGTTTCTTTGAAACAGGCTAATTTAACACCTTCAATTTCTAATATAATAGTCACATTCTCCCCCTCTTACATGAAAGTCTCCCTAATCAATACTTTTTATTCTTACTGCTTCCAAATGTTTTTGTTAACATGAGATGATCTTTTCATAAAACACTGTCTCTCTGATGAAGAGATATTTACTGGAGTTATGTGGTTTCTTTCAGTTTCCTTTCTTTTATTTTCTTTTGTTAAAATAAACTAAAATTTAATTTAATAAATCATACTTAAAATAGTCAGATCCCTTCTCATAGCAAGATTTCTATCAACTTAGCTCTCTACACTTCTACCGGTATTAGTGCAAAAAGAGTTTTCTGGACATGGTTATTATTCATTAATTATGGCTATTTCTGACAGGGAGATTTATTTTTGTTTTGTTTTGCTTCTGACTTTATTCTTTGTGCTTTTCCACTTAGCTTGAATTCTCTAAAACCAGCAGGTAGCATCTGTACAAATATAGACCATGAAGAGGATAAAAGCAAAGTGCAGGGCCTCAGGTAGAAAACTTATCAATGACACAAAGTTTGTTAGCGCAGTGCACTATTTCACCTAATAAATATTAATGTAGAAAATGGGTCGACTATAAGCAAGTTCATGTGGTTCAATGTATTACAACTATTAAACCTTTAATAATAATTGTTTGAGGCAGGTGTTATCAGATCCCATTTACAGATAAGGCCACTGAGGCTCATAGAAGTTGAGTGACGTGGTCAAGACCACATCACCAGAAACTGGAAGAGCAGAGATTAAAAGCGGTTCCACCTGCTGCTGAAGGTGACTCTCTTGACCGCTGCCCAGCCCTGCCTCCTGAATTCACGGTGCTTCCTTACCCAACATCTCAAGGTTTGCCAAAGGCTCTCAACACAAAGGTCGAAGGTTCTTGAAAGGGTGGAGGATTTGCTTCCCCCTAGGGGAGACCTGGCTGTGCTGAAGCAGGAGGGGGAAATGTGGAGCAGCTGTGATGGCTCCTGGGGGTAAGGGCGGGGGTCTACAAATGGCAGACAAAGCAGAGGGTGGGGTTCCAGGGGCCTGGAGGGGTTGGAGCGAGATGGAAGAGGAGAAACCAGGGCATCGAATGCCACCAAAGTCCTTCCAGCATCCACCTTGCACTCCCAGGTCGGCTTACTCCCCAGGGCCCCCGAGGTCTGGGAGGCTGAGTAGGGGGTGGCTCAGCCACTCTCTGAGCTCAGCTGACCCCTATGGAGAAGAGGGGGGAGTCTCATGCACCAGGACCCCTCTGCAAGGCCTCACCACCCTCCAGCTGGGGGCATGTCTGGCCTCCTGCCCAGAGCTCCAGACCCCATCACCTGGCATCAGTGGAGTCTGACAGCCAGGGCAGGGAATGGGAAGGGGGCGCTACAGATCCCCTAAGGCAGTTATGGCAGTGAGTGAGGCTTATGCAAGGTGCTTTGCCTGCCACAGCCCTCTCCCCTGTGCGTACCCGCACACACACACACAGAAACGCTGAAGCGCAGCCCATCTGCAGGGTAATGGCTTTGTGACAGCAGGAATTATCTGCAGCATTAGAGGCAGCCAGGCTTGGGTGGGCTGAGGGCAGGGGTTGTGGGCTGGGACTGGAGAATACCAAGGGAGGAAGCAGGTCCCCAGGGATGAGACCTGGGCCCCTGAGATGCTGCAGTGGAGGAGGGGGCACGGGTGAGATGCAAAGGGCTTGGTGGGGGCCAGGGCCAGGTGGACGGTCCCTGCTCGCTACTGCCTACAGTCCTTTCCTTCCTGTTTCCAAAGCTTGTAAGTGGATAACCAGGGGCACTAACTCAGGACCTGAAATCAAGCAGCCTCTGTCTCCTGGCCTGGCATCAGGGCCACATCCACTATTCAGCCCTGGGCTGCTGCATCCTGCTGACAGCCTAGAGAGAGCTGCCAAGGGTGATGTAGGGACTAAAGGAAACCCCAGAAAGGAGGACACGTATTGTGAGTATGGCAAGGGGGTGGCAGGGTTGGCATTAGCTGTTTCCCTCCATGACTGCTGTGGGAATTAGGACCAGGTTGCTTAGCAGTGCCAAGGAGGAGGGAGTTTGGGAGGGAGGACCCCCAATTTCCCCAGATCAGGAAACTGAAAACAGCCACCCCCTGGATCTTCAGAAAAGACCTCTGAAGGCCTGTTTCAGGGTGAGGACATTGGGGGCTAATCTCATCCTGTATCCCATTAGCCAGCTAGGCTTGGTAGGGACAGCAAAGCCCCAAGAAAAAAAGTGAGGTAAGCTGGACCTTCCAGGCTGCTGGGAATGCTGATGTGGGGGTGGGGCCGGTTCCCAGGGTACCTACTGTCCCACCCCAGGGCTCAGGCAGGCCTGACATCTGACTGGGGGTGCTGGTGAGTCATGCCTGTCAGCCTGACAGTAGAGCCAGGCTCTATGACTCTGGCGGTAGCAGAGCATCCTGCCCACCTGTGGGCACACCCAGATTGCATTTGCTGAAATAAATTGCTGGAGAAAATAAATCCTGCGCACATGATTAATGGCAGGCAGGGAGGCAGGCAGCCACCACAAAGAGCCGCTGGGGAACAGAGTGATAGTCGGGCACAAAGCCAGAGCAGCCGTGGGGCCTCTGGGAAGGGGCTCTGGTGACTGCACAGCCACAGGAGTAACTGTGGCCCTGGCATTGCCACCAAACAGGGGATCTGAGCCTGTAAGCCAACAAGGCCCCCAGGGGCTCAGGCCAGGCCCCAGCTTGGCTCTCCACCATTGCAGGCAGTGCAGATGGGGCTGATTCTGAGCTTGGAGCCCCCTTGACCTGGACTTGACTGTTCCTGGTGATGGGGGGGCCCCCACAGGCCAGAGTAAGGAAGAAATAAAGCCAAGGATTCAGGAGGAGGGACAAAGGACTGCATTACTGACCAGCTGTGAGTCCTTGAGCAAATCACCTCCTGTATGAGCCTCAGTCTCCCCATCTGCTCATTGGAGCTACTACCCATGCCTCCTCATAAGGTGGTTGAGAGTCACAGCTGAGGTCACCCACACAAAGTGCCTACTAGGATGTGGGGCACATAGGGGGCCGTCCCAGCTACGAAAGCATCTCTAGTGTGTCCGTGATGTGCCAGGGGCTGGGGTACAGTCCCTGCCTGTGTGGAGCTTATAGGCTGGCAGTAGGCAATTGTTGAAGAAATTACAATGATATAATATATGTCATTCCAAGGGCACAAAGTGCTGTGAAGGAGAAGGCCTGTGGGCTGGGGGAACCCAGGCAGCGGGGTTACAGTCTGCAGGTCAAGACAGGCTTCCTGGGGACACAACACAAGTGAATATGTCGTAAAAAACAAAAACAAACAAAACCCCCACAAGTTCAGCAGTACACTCTGTTGGCAAGGCTGTTGAGAAACAGTCTGGTCACTGCCTGGGGAGTGCCCAGTGGTCTAAGCCCCATGCAGGGCAACTGGCAATACCTGCTCCCATACCTACCCACGTGACACGCACTCTCGCTCTGTAAGCGGTGCTCTCACTCGGGGCCTTTTAGCCTACCTATCTGTACAAAAGCACACTTAGGAAACGATGGATGTGCAAGAATGTTCACTGCAATGTTGTTGATTTTTTAATCAATTTGGTATATTATCTACCAAAAAACAATTAAAAAAAATATTTAAGGGACTTTGTTTCTTCCTGGAGGGCAGAGGGCTCCCTGGTGGAATCGTAGTGCAGGACTGAAGGAGCCAGAAGCTCCCTGGCAGGGAGCTGGTCCCAGGATAAATTCAGTGATTCCTGGCCCTCCCTCAAGCTGTAATGGACCTGGAATTAGTAAACGCTGGCCGATTCTTAACAAACCAGGTTTGGGAACAGTTAATCCACCCAACCTTCAGAGAGGGATCAGAGGGTCAGGGGAAGTGGGACCACAGCACGGATGGCCCCAACCAGGCCCTGGACTCTGGGTCCTGTGCTGGCAAGAAGGCCGAGGATTCCGCGGGTGAGGCCCATGGGAGCGACCAGAGCCCTAGACCGCGGATGCAGATGGAGAAGCATGGAGGAGAGAGCGTCGGATAGGACGACCGCCACCCGTTGGGATTCAGGACAGAGAAAGGGTGCGCGACGCCACGAGGCAGGTTCTAGCTCGGGGCGGGGCGGGGGGGGGCACACCGCGGGGCTCCAAGCGGCGCAGCCGAGGCCCGGAGACCCTCCCCACCCGGACCCGAGGAGGCCACTCCTCCTGACCCACAAGGCTGGCGGATCCCGGACCAAGAGGGTCCGAGCAGGCTTGGGGCGCCTCCTGGTGGCGTTCCATGAGAGACACAGGCCTTGAAGAACCGGGAAGCCCTGGACCCCAGGGAGGGGTCGGGGGCTAAGTAAAACCAACAGGTCTCACAGCTGGGACAAGGGATTTGAACCGGGGCAATTCAGGGGGGAAATCTTGGGGCGGTTGAAGGACGATCTCAGAGACTGTGGTACCCCACCTATCCTCACAGGGGATGGCTTGTGGGAGTTGCTTTCACAAGGACCGCCCCTGTGGCGACCCCGCCCCAGTCCCCTCCGTCAGGCTTCCCCAGCAGAAGGGCAGCGGCCTGCCTCGTGCTGTTCTGAGGTTCAGCTAGTGAGCCTTCTCCACTTTCTGTCCTTGCCTTGATCTTTCCACCTTGCTCCCACCCCCTTTTCCCCAAATCAACAACTGTTTTCTGAATCATCCTTTATCTGCTCAAGCCACAGTTCCGGAGAAAATGTACCCACCTGTGAAATCCCAAGTGAACAAAGTGTAGGACCACCCAGCGTGGATGAGGCTGAGTGGGGCAAAAGGCCGGAGCCACAGGTGAAGGTAGTGCTGGAGGGAGGGGGCACAGGGGTGGAAGTAGCTGACCTCCTGACCTCTACTTCCTGCACATGGGGCCCTGGGCTTAGGATTTGGGGCTCCCCCTCACCTTATCATTGTGTCTGAGCATCTCTGGGAGGCTCTCAAACTTTCCCTGCTTCCCAGCTAGTGTACACACACACACACACACACACACACTCATGATGGTCCTCCAAGCAGAGATCTGGGGCATCTGAAATAGGCCACTGTGGTCTTATTAAATGCTTACACGCACTGGCTCCACTAAGCCAAAAGGTATGCCCATATTGCAGATGTGGAAACTGAGGCACAGAGAGGCTGATAGCTTACTGAGGTGAGCCAGGATTCCCAGGTCTGGGTATGAACCCCTCTGAGGAATAAAAGGGGTCTGGGGACTTGTTCCAGGTGTCATCTTGCTTATAGGGTCATGGCTGGGGCCTGGAGGAAATACTATAATTAACAGCAATTTGTGAAGTTCACTAAACCATTAGGATATGCCAGGCCCCATTCTAGGCAGGGGTCCTTCACAGAAGTTCATGCTGTAATGGCTATAACGATCCCACTTTACAGGTGGGGTCTGAGTGAGGCTCAGCAAGGTCACACAGCAGAAAGGGAGGAGCTAGGATTTGAACCCAGGCAGAGAAGGTCTGCTGTCTGAGCCAGTACTCAACACTGCTCTAAGGTTGTGACAGAGACGCAGGCTGCCCCTGTGGTCTGTTTGGGGTCTATCTCTGGCCCATTTTGCTCTCTCTCAACCCCTCATCTCTGAACCACACTGTCTCTGAGTCCTAATCTGGACCTGGCCCCATCTTCTCCTCCAGAGGTCCCTTAGCCCAGCAAATGCTGCATCGCAGGATATAAGCTATGGTGGACCAGGGGTTCAATGAGGGAGGGGCTCCTTGAGCAGTGCAGAGGCTTGGAGCTGGAATTTACCCTCTGGACTGCCCCCTCCAAACAGGCTGCCTAGGAAAGTGTACTGTCCATGTGGCTGGAGGCCCTGCCTGTTGGCCTAAGCCAGTTCTGACGGGGCCATCACCCAAACCAGTACTCTCCCAGCCCAGGAGGCTCAGGAGCAGGTGGACAGACATTAAAGACCGAGGCCAGCCTTGAAGCCAGGCCTCCAGCCTGGCCCTCCCTGGAGCCTGAATCCCCCTTGGTGGATGGCCTGCCCAGGTTGGCCATGGCCCTGACTAAGGCATCCTTGCCCTGTGTGAGAACAGGCATCTCCCCTCTTTGCAACCTCCCTCCCAAAGTGCCTGTCTGTCTCCTCCCTTTTCTCTACTTCTTCTCTCCCTGCTGTGTCTCTGTTTCTGGATACTTCTGTGGCCTGTCAGTCTGTCTCTCCCCCTCTGTCACCCCCACCCTTCCTCAGCACTTCCCAAGCCTTCTCTCAAATCCCCTAGCATCCCCCACCTTCCTGGGGCTTAGTCTTCAGGAAGCCACCCTCTCTCCCCAAGCTCTCTTCCCAGCCTTGTTGGGGGCGGAGCAGGAGCAGGAGCACATTTCTTGTCGTCCAGGCCTAATATCTTAATGCAAAGCCATTACTCACCCGGAGTCCAGGCAGGGCAGGCCTCTCCCCTCCTCGTTTGTCATCCAGAGTGAAGCTTCGGCGTTGTTCCTCGGAGATCAGATTAAGGGACTGACAGGCCGGATGAACAAATTTAGCTGCCAGCACCACCTCCTCACTCCCTCCCACCCCAGCCTCTCAGGCTTCAGGCCCCTGAACTTGGAGCAGGGGAGGTCTGAAGCCTCAGAGAGTCCTGTTTCTCTGGTTCTGCTTGTCCTCACCCAGCAAGGGGTGAGGGGTAGTGGGAGCTTTTCTCCTGAGAGATCGAGAGAAAAGGAGCTGGATCCAGAGTGACCAGGACCCCCGGGGGGCTGTTGAGAATTTACTATAAAAATAGAACAGCCAACACTGTATAGAACCTTAAAGCCTGCCAGGCCTGTTCACAGCCTTTTTACCTGTATTCACTCATTTAATCTTTTTTTAAAATTAATTAATGAATTTATTTTTTTAACATTTTAAAAATTGAGTTATAATCATTTTACAATGTTGTGTCAATCACGCATTTAATCTTTACAACCCTAGGAGGCAGGTACTGTTTATTATCTTCATTTGCAAAGGCTCAGAGAGGCTAAGGGACTTGCTCAAGGTCACACAGCTAGTGAAGTCTATGGATCAGTTATGGTGCTTTGTATTTTTGTTAATTTTCTCAACATAGTATCTGTGGAGAGGGGCTAGTATCATTCCCCTCTTACAGATGAGAAAACTGAGGTGTTTGTCCAGGTCTAGAGCCCTCTGGCACAGCTCTGTGCCTCACCATGGTCCCACCCTCCTTTTCTCTTTTTTCCCAGGGACAGGCTCAGATCTGCACTCAGCCAGTTTGGGGGAAGCAGTAGTGTGAGGCTCCCTGGCCTGGCTTGTCTGCCCCTCAGCCCCATCTTTGGGACCACATCCTCCATCAGGGCTCTTGATTTGCAGGGGCCCCCCCATCATGGCACCTTTCTCTGGCCTTATCACTGATCATCTGCTGCCTGGAACTCTAACCCCAAAGCTGAAAGCCAAGAGCTGCCTCCATGGGAGGGGCAGGGAAGGTGCTGTGGAGCCCACCTGGAGCCTTCTTGCTGCTGCCTGGACACAAACTCTTTTCACTTTCCACATAGGCCTGGTTCCCATAGTAACCACTGGCTTGCTATCTCCTAGCAACTGAGTGGCCCTCACAGCAGGAGGCACAGCAGTGTGGAAGAGAGTGGCTGACATTTGAGGCCAGAGAAGTTGGGTTCAAATCCTGGCTATGCCATGACATCTGTGAGGCCTTTGGCAAGTCACTTAACCTTTCTGAACTTCTGCTTTCTCATTTGTGAAATGGGATGATATTGTTCAAGGATTAAGCATTTAGGATTAAGTTGACAATGTGTGAAACTGTGAAGTTAGGTAAACCTGTGGAATTAATGAGAGAGGACCAGTGGGGCTCTGTTGGGCCCTAGTAGGAGCAGAGAGAGTTGGAGCCTGAGTTCCAGGTGGGAGTCTTGCGTGGGTGGGCCTCCCCATCACTAAGGACCCATGCCTTGCCCACCTGGAAGCACCTGCTAGACTCCTTGGCCCTTCAGGTCACCACAGCCCACAATGTGGTGCTTTCTCTCATCAATTGCCCAGTGACCCTTCTAGAGAAACTGCACCCCCATGACAGTTCTGCATCCTCCTTAAAACTACAAAGTATTGGTTACCAAAATCGGATTAAGTTCTAAGCCTTTTACATATATTATGTAATGTTATCCAATAAGATATGTTCTTTTTATTTATCCTAGTGTCAAATGTGGAAAGTGGGGCTCGGAGAGGTTAAGTGATGTGTCAAGGTCTCGAAACTCACAAGAGGCACAGCTGGGACTGGAACCCGGATATCTCTGAGAGCCTTACTTCTTAACGTCTTTCCGGTGCTGTCTCTTGTGAGTTAGGAATAAAAACGTGAGGGAGAGATGACCTAAGGATGGAGGTGCGGGAAGAGAGAGGGAGGACTATGGGGGCAGGGCCAGGAGCGCCCGAGATAAGGGACACAGGGTCAGGGGACGGGACAAAGAAATCTCCTGGGCGCTTAAACAGTTCCGACAAATTGCCTGGCGGCGGCTCCAAATCCCAAGATGCTCGGGGGGCGGGGGGAAGCGGAGGAGGGGGGCGGGAACCGCCGCGCTGGCAGGCTGGCTCGGGAATTAGCAGCGTTTCTCGGCAGCGTTGGGCGGAGGCGAGCGTAGAAGGGAGGGAGGTCAAGCCTATAGGTTATGTGAGGCGGGAGGCCCGAGAGCCCTGGGGCAGGGGCGGGCTGCGGTGTCCGCAGAAGTCTAGCCCCTTAAGTTCCCTCAGCGGGTGACAGGCCCTCGGTCTCTGCCCTCACTGTCTTGGGAGAGGATGAGGTGCTGAGCGGGACAACTACCATATTTCCCGAGAGAGCTTGGTCTCCCAGCCCGTCTAGGTGAGCATCCCCTAGACGCGCCTCGCTCGAGGCTGAGTACAACTCACCCATGGGCCCGCCCAGCCCCCCTTCTGGGCCAAGGCCGAGGTCGCTGCGGCAGCTCGGGTCGTTTGATTCAATTAACTAATTCCCGACAAGACAGATGTGCAATTCCGAGTCTTCTGCCATTAGGCGGAGATGGAGCTCCCCGCGGGCAGAGGCGGGGTGGTGACGTCACGGTCCAGCTGCTGACGTCACGGGCGCCGGGCCAGGAGTCCCGCAGCGAGCTGGCCCGCCCGGGTCTCTGCAGTGAGTGTGTGCCTGCATGTACGTGTGTCCGCCCGTGTATGCGGGTGCACACCTGTGTCTCCGTGCGCCGCCCCCTTGGGGACGCCCTGGCCCTGGGAGGTCTCCACTGGGTCCACGATTTGGTCCAACAAAGCTGACTCCTCTAAGAGTGCACCCTCCTCCTCTCCTCCCCGCCCCCCCTCCTCTTTGCTCTCTGAATTTACAACATGCCCCTGCCTTGCTCCCCTGTCTCTTACCTTGGTGGAGCTTTCTGGTGGGTGCATGCACAGCGAGGTTCACGTATGTGTATACACACTCAGGCATGCACACAGACG
Organism: Camelus bactrianus; assembly: GCF_048773025.1. Taxonomy (NCBI): domain Eukaryota; kingdom Metazoa; phylum Chordata; class Mammalia; order Artiodactyla; family Camelidae; genus Camelus; species Camelus bactrianus. The sequence continues at coordinate 98,746,727 of NC_133543.1, read as the reverse complement.
TGTGCTCACAGGAGCATACTTCTAGGCATGCACACAGAGCTGCCCAGGTACACACACAGGGGACCACAGCAGTCTCCCAGCCGCACATCCACATGCACGTGCGCACACACGCAGGGCCCTGGATCTGGCCGGGAGGTCCTGTAGGCTCCCAGGCCCCAGAGACCCCGGCCTCCTGCAGGGGTGTAGAGGAGGGGCCAGCAGAGGGGGAAGGGAGGCCTTGTCAAGGACACCAGCAAGGAAAGGGGAAAAAAAATGAAGTGGAAGAAATAAAATCAAAAGGCTTTTAAGGCTGCTCTCCCCAAGTAGTTGATGTCTTGGCTGCGATTGCCAGCAATGAAATATTGTGCTCTCTGATCGCTTAATGCTTGGAGCCCAGCAGCCCCCTCCTCCAGCCCAGAGGCACTCCCCTCCCTTTTCCTTCCCTCCCCTTTCCTCCCCTCCCCTCCCAACCTCCCTGGCAGATTTGCCTCCTTGCCCCCAGAAGGGCCCAGATTGTGCGGTGGGCACAGCTGATGCCCACTTGCAGCCTGGCACTGACCCCAGGAGGTGCTCCAGAAGCCACAGCTGGTATGGGGACCCTAGCCCACAGCCTGGGAAGGAAGGGAGGGTACAGTTCTGGGCTGGAACCCCTGCTCATGCCTGACAGTTGTGGTGCTCAGGCCCTCTCTGCAGAGATGCTGGGTCTGGGGGCTTCAAGCTGAGGCACCCTCAGCCAGGAGGGGAAGGACATGGGGATCTCTGAGTGCCTGATAGGGATCCCCAGCAGCCTGGAGAGGCTGAGGCTTTTGGAGATTGTGTGTGGTGTGTGCCTGGCTGCGGGGAGAGGGAGTTGGATAGGTGGGGGTGGGTGGGTGAATGGGTGGAGGGGTCCTGGTCTAATTCTCAGCCTTTAGTTAGAAACTGAGCTCAGGAATGGTTCAAAGGGCTGGCTTTCAGCCTTAGCTCACATTCCAGCTCTATCACTTCCTGGCTCTGTGACCTTGGGCCAGCTCCGAGTCTCCTGTCCCTGAGTTCCACACCAGGAAGGATGGAGCAAATAATAGAACTGGCCTTAGAGGGTTATTAGAGGATTAAAAGAGAAAATATATGCAGAGTGCTCAGCACAGGGCCAGTGCACGGTGGGAGGGGGTAGGTGGGGGGCATAAGTGGGGCTAATTATCTCTGTAATCTCTCCACTGACTCCACCTCCCTTGCCCAGAATTTAGACATGCCTGGCTGGGAGCAGCCTGAGAGGAGGTACAGATCTCCACTCCCTTCTCCTTCTCATCCTCCTCCTCTCCCACCCTTGCTTCCACACCCCACCCCCACCCCCTAGGCAACTGTTCACTGAGCCTTTCTGTCAGGGCAGCCAAATTGGCCAAATCTCCGTAATGCTAAAAAATTGGCCCATTAACCGGCAGAGAACATTGACAGAAAGGAAGAGCAGTGTGCATCACTGCCACAGATGTGTGGGATGAGGGGATGGGGGTCGGGGGAGGGTGGGGCTCCAGGTCTCCCCCCACCTCCCGAGGAGCCAGCAAGGCCCAGGGAATGGACAGCTGCGAGGGTGTGTGTGTGTCTGTGTGTGTGTGTGTGTGTGTGTGTGTGTGTGTGTGTGTTTGTGTGTGTGTGTGTATGTGTGTGTATGGCTGGGGCCCCAGTGTTTGCCAGACATGCTGCTGGGGGGCTTTCACAGGATCACCTCTTATAAACCCAGCAACTGTCCTGAGATTTTGAGCCTGTAATTATTCCCATGTTACAGATGAGGAAACTGAGGACTCAAGCAAGGCAGCTCAGTGGGTGTCAGGGAGAAGACTCACTCCCTGGTCTGAGATTCCACAGGCCTCCATGGAGCCCCCTTCCCAGGTGTCCCAGCAACCCCTAAACCCCTCAGGAGCCTGGCTCCTGAAGTCTCTGCCCACCATCCCACCTCCTGGCCCTTCCCCATGGGGGTTTCTCTCTGTACTGGGGCAGCCGGCCAGGGAGTTCATCTTGTTGGGCTCAGCCATGCCTAGCTGCTCCTCAGTGGAGAGAAATGAGGTGTAGGAGGAGGTCCCTAGGTGCCTGGAGGATGATGTGGGAAGGAGGCTGTGGGCTTCTAGCTGGCCCCAGCCTTCCCTCCTAGAGGTGCTTATATAAGGATTCCCCACCTGTACATGATATCAGATAGACATTATTGTCCCCATTTTTGGATGAGAAAGTTGAGGCTTAAAGAGGCCAAGTGACCTGATCACAGCTGGGAAATGGTGGGGCTAGGATTTAATCCTTATTCATCTGACTCTAGAGCCTGAGATTTTTAATCCTTTTGCTCCAGTGATGGAAGCTACCTCACTGGATGTCGTGTCCTATTGAGGGACAGTTCTAATCCTGAAATTGTTTTCATCCATTCTTTCATTCTATAAATATTAAGTACCTTCTAGTGCCAGCACTGTGCACTGGGGACACATGATGGATAAAACCCCTCCCTGCTCTCTGGCCCGGCTGCTGCATGTAGCTGAGACTGTCCCTCCCTCACTCCTGCAGACCCCGGGGGGTCCCTGGCCACCTCCGCACTGCTCAGCAATCCTTCTCTCTTCCCTTCCTGTCTTGCTTCCTTGACCTGATTACACATAAATGGCGGTGCATTGAGCTCCAAGGACACAGGGTCACCATGCCTGCCCTTGAGAGAGTGGGGCACCTGCTCTCAGTCCTTCCTCTGCCATCTCCAGCCTGTCTCTCACTCCCATCAGACCTCAGGCAAGGCAGCAGGTGCCTGGCTGGTCTCTAAGTGACCTGAGTGACTGCCCTCTTGGCCCCCTTGAGTGATCAACACAACAAGGCCAATGCCCTGGGTTGAAGAGAGAAGGTTGGCAGGCTGGGAGGGAGCTTTCTCTCTTGGCCACAATCTAGTCCTGTGTCATGAGATATCACCCAAGGCCCCGCTGGGCTCCTGCCTGCTCTGCCCCTCTCCCTGGGCTGCCACTTCCGTGCCCTTCCCCCACCAGGCCTGACCGTCCATCCTCAGCTTGGCCAGCATGCACAAGAGGTGAATAAGCCCCCAGAGACATGGCCTGGAAAATGAGGGGATGCCAAGGGAGATGGGGCTGTCCGGACTCTGTCCGGCTAGGGACAAAACTAGAATCCAGCTTCTTGAGTCACATGGCTCCTTTTGACCATTCGCCTATCTCCAGCCCTGGCAAAGTTGAGCCAGAAGGAGGCTTGGGGTAGGATTGCTGCCAAGGCCCAGCAGGGCAATGGGGTGGCTAGCTGCTTCTGGGTCCCTGGGAAGCTGAACTTTTTTCTCATCCTCTGGCTTGATTCTCCAGGTTCTTCAACTTAGAGGCAGTGATGTGTAGTGGTTATGCCTTTGGGCTCTAATATCAAGCAGTTTTGGTTCAAGTCCTTCCTCTGCTACTTCCTGGCTCTGTGACTTTGGGCAAGCTCCTTCATTGTAAGCCTTGGTTTCCCCCTACTTAAATGTAAAATGAGAGGATAATACTGGCACCTACTTCTTAGATATTATGAGGATTCAGTGAGATAAAATACCCATTGTTTGAACAGTGCCTGGTACAGTGTAAGCCCTGGTGGCAACGATGGTGGTGGTCATTTTGATGGAAATGATGATGATAATTGAGAAAGTGGTGGTGATGATGCTCATAACTGTAATGATGATGATGATGGTGATGATTTTGGTGAAAATAAATATGACGGTGATGATGCTGATGGCAAAGATAATGGATGGTGACAGTGGTGCTGATGGTGGTGGAGATGGTGATGATGAAAAGGATGGGTGACACAACTCCTGGCCCACATGAAGGGAGAGAAAAGGCAAAGGGAGTGGCATATGAAACAGAGAGGTGCTGGTCAGTGACCTTGCACCTGCCCCACCCAGTGAGGCCCAGTTGCTATTAACCCACCTCCCCCAGACAGCCTAGGAGAAGGCAGGGGGCCTTGCTTCTTTCTAGCCTGACACTGGTTGGGTAGTAGTCCAGGCTCTGATCTGGCCATGGCCCTTTGGCCCCACCCAGACTTCAGGGAGTGTCCACAGGCCTCAATGGGCAGGGCAAGCTCCAGTTTTGTCCCAAGTGACTTGTCAGCAGGTGACCATACCATGTGTGGGCCTTGGGCAGGGGTCCGAAGGCTGTGGCCCTTCCCTCTAGGCTTTGAGGAGGGTCAGGGTAGGGCTGTGGAACTGTGGCAGGCTCTGCCGAAGCAGACAGTTATGTGGCTTGAAGTGGTCAGGCTGATATAGTACTTCGGAGTTTGGCATCAGACCTCTTCAAATCCAATTCTACCACTGTGGTTAGAGGGGGGTGATCTCAGCTGTTTCTTAATCTCTGAGTCTCAGTTTTATCACTGTCCTGACATGGGATAATAATGGTATCTACCCGGTGGTAGTTATTTTGGTAACAATCCTATGAGTTGGGAGCTCAGCACAATGCCTGGCATCTAGGAGGCATAGGGAGGTGTGGCTTTTGTTGGCGTTGGTGGGCTGCACACATCCTGGCCAGGGCCTGCCCCTGGGCACTCATGGGCTGGGTCAGGGGCTGGGCTGGGGACTGCTGTCACTGGTCCTCCTAGCAGGCAGACTGGGCTGGCAGTCTGGGCTCAGAAGACCCACCTCTCTGTCCCCTCACTGTGCCAGGCAGCCAGCCTTCGGTTGCCCCCACCTCTCTGCCTCCCCCTGTGCCCTCTCCACAGGCTGGTGAGGGCTCTGACGTGTGAAATAAAAAGGGATTTTAATTACCTCTCAGCAAAACAGCAATTAGAAAGAATCACAGCACAACAGCAGTCCCCTCCCCCACCCCTCCCCCTGCCAGGTCCGCCTTCTCCCCTTTTCTCCAGCCCCCACTCAAGCTCTGAGGCTGGATGGAACAGGCAGTCATCCAATTCAGCTCAGGCCCCCTGTGCCTCATGGCTGGGCTAGGGGAGCCAAAGGACAGGAGGCAGTCTGTGCTTGGAGGGGGCAGGGGTGCAAAGGGTCACTCAGGTGAACCTCCTTGTGCGTCCATACCTTGGAGGCAGCCAGTACCCAACTCTTTGGGGTCCATGTGGGCCCCCTAGGGCTATGCATCCACTGCCATGTGCCCTGGCACACACCCATCCTTGTGTGTGTGTGTGTATGTGTGTGTGTTTGTGTGTGTATGCTTGCATGGGGGGTGGAACTAGCACATGTAAACACCCATGTGTGTATGCAAGCGTGTCAGCAACCTGGGGCAGTGCAACCCTCAGGATGAGCCCGCCGCTGTGCTGGGAAGGCAGCGCAGTTTCCAACAGGCTTTTATTTATTTATTTATTTTTTTGTCCAACAGGCTTTTAAAATAATTGCCTGTGACCCTGAGCTGTAGCTCTCTGTCCTCTGGCCGCTGGCCACCCCCACCCCCAGCCCCCTCACTGCCAGGGGTCACTTCTCTTTCCAACTGCAGAGCCTGGGGCACCTGCCCTGCATTTGGGGAGGGGGCCAGGGAGGGTGGGGCAGGATGTCCCCACAGGTGGCCTGAGGCTGGGGGCGGAGGGTGGTGGGTGGCTGATTGAAGCAGTAATTGCAGGCAGCAGGCCCTAGCTAATGCATGTTATGATTAAGCCCCGTTACTGAGGGAGGCTGCTCAAGCATAGGGGCGAAGAGGGTGGGTGGGAGGAGGCTGATTGTGTGGGGGCCTGCTGGGGTTGACTGACAGTCTTTCTTATGGGGAGGGGGAGCAGGCAGCGGCCACTGCCACCTCTCTGGGTCCCTCTCTCACCAGAGCAGTAGCCTGTCCAGCTGAGTCAAGAGAGCCAGAGCCTGGATGTGGGCGAGGCACCCGCTCCAGACACACATGCCCACCCTTGGGCAAAGGTCTGAAAGCCCCTATTTGGTTCTCTAAGGAGACTAGCCTGCTTGTGATCAGCAATTTCCTGGCCATTAATCCTGGGGTTCCTATGTCTGTGTCAGGGGCCCCGTGGTAACCGTAAGCCTCCTAGCCTCAGTGCCTGGGAACATTCTGTCTTTGGGTTGAAGAAGCCAGAATGGCTGCAGTTGGACTGCTGACATCAGGGACCCCAGTCCCACTCCATCTCACTGAGTGCCATAAGTGCCAATCAAGCACCCCTCAGGACCACTGAGATGAGGATGGCGCAGGCCAGACCCCACCCATCCCCGGCAGTGTGGGCCCTGGAGGCTGGCCTACCTCTCCATGGAAAATGGACTTCATTTCCCTTTTTCCACAGAGGCCCAGAGAGGTTATACAACTTTCCTAAGAGAACACAGTAAGAGCTGGCTTAGACGTTGTATTACCCTAGTATCCCAGCTTGACCGTTCTCGAGCTGTGTGACTATGAAAATCACTTAACCTCTCACGGCCTCAGTTTCTGCCTCTATAAAATGGTGACACTAGTAGCACCTGCTCCTAGAATTGTGCTGAGGATTAAAGGAGATAACTTAGAACTTGAAGCCCAAGACCTGGCCCAGAAGTCAGCTGCTAGTATTCTTACCAGGCCTTAGCTCTTTCCCTCATAACTTCTGTGACAGGCAGAATCCCAAGATGCCCCCCACGATTCCTGGACCCTGATGTACAGACATATTTCTCCCTACTATTCAACCAAACATAAATCTAGGTACTGTTACGAAGGAATTTTGCAGATGTAATTAAGATTCCAAACAAGTTGACCTTAAGATGGGGAGATTATCAGACCTAATTATACGGGGCCTTTAAAAGCAGAGAAAAAGCAGCCTTTCTCTGGCTGGTGGATGAGAGGAAGACAGATCTAAGCATGACAAAAATTCAATGTGGGGGAGATTTTCCATTGGTGACTTTGGAGTTGGAGGGGCCTCAAGGCAAGAGATGCAGTGGCCTCTGGAATCTGAGAGCAGCCCCTGGTTGGCAGCCAGAAAAGATGGGACACCTTGATTCTCCAACCGAAGGAACTGAATTCTGCCACAACCCCTGAGCTTGGAAGAGGAGCCTGAGCCCTAAGGGAGAACCCAGCCCCAATGGATGTGGACTTCAGCCCAGTGAGGCCCTGAGCAGAGAATCCAGCCATGCTGCGCCTGGACTTCTGACCTACAGAGACAATAAATTTGTCTAGTTTTAAGTTGCTATGTTTGTGGTAATTCATTACACAGGAATAGGAAACCAACAACCCTATTTGGTAGTTCTGACAGAAGGCCCTGGGACATCCCGCTAGGCGGGAATCGGTGCCAGGCTAAGGGCGGCACCAGGTGTGGCTGGCCCTCTCGGACATGTGGATGTGCACCACTGCTGATAGTTCACCTGCCTCAGGCTGTAAGGGGTGGAGGGGAGGGCAGACACTTATTTGGCAGGCAGACTTCCTCCTCGGGGCCAGCCTGGGGCCTGGGACCCTAGCATCCTGCTCCCTGTCCTCAAATCTGACCTATCACAGCATCCAGAGGATGTCTGTGGGAGTCCCTCACCACACACCACCCCAGCTCACAATCCAAGGCGGGCGGGCGGTAGGCAGAAGCGGGTGTGGATGTTCACGAAGACGCACAGTTGTTGGATGGGAGCTCTGAGTCCGGGCTCTTGCCCCCATCCCACAGTTCCACACCAAGGACACAGCCCTCTCCTATACACACAGCCTAGATGGAGGCCCTGCCCAGGGCAGGGGCCCTATGCCCGGCCCCTCTGAGTCCCTCTGAGCCTGCTGTCTCCTTCCCTCTGCAGTCCTGCTTTCTCTCCTACAAGGGACAATTAGTGGCCTTGGCTTTAATTAGCTAACGATCCCCTTCAGCTCTGATCACTTGAAATGATGATGGAGTGCTGGGGGAGGGGACCACAACCCAGTGACCCTGTGAGGCAAGGAAGGGGCTCTGCAGGGCCTGCTGGCTTCTCTGGGCTCTGCCCATTCCAAGCCCTCCTCCTTGCTATCACAAGCAACGAGCTGTGGGTACCCTGACAGGAAGGGGTGCTCCAGGCTCTGGGGTTCACTTTCCTATTCCCCTCCCCCAGCCCTTACAGCCTTACTTGCCTCTGTTGTGTCCTGTTCATTCAAATAAAAGCCTAAGGGGCCTGTCAGAGCTGGAGGCCTCAGACCTCAGAGTCTCTCCTCCCTCTCCTCCCTGACCCCATGGTCACCACCCTGCTTTGGCTCTGTCAACCTGGCCAACACCCCCAATGGCCTGTGGCCAAGGCCTTCCCACTCAGGCAGGGCAGGAGGGATGAGGTTGGAAAAACTGGGGTCTCAACAGAGCTGAGGAAGAGAGACCACGAAAATGCCAGGTCACAAGATAATGTCAAATACTATACATGCACCCAGGACAACAGACAAAAAATGACTGGGCGCTTCAATCAGGGAGGTCCAGGAAGGGCCCTTGGAGGTGGGGTATCTGGAAGGGAGGCCGAGGCTAAGCGTCAGGCCCTGAGATCCCTCCTGAAGTCTCTGGGCAAAGCCAGCCTTGGCACCCGCCTGGCTCCCCAGATTCCTTACCCCCAACGCAGTTCTGGATGGAGCTCACAGCCTGGCCCCTGGCCCCATGTTGCCTTCACGTGGGTTCTGAGTGCCCTGCCCGCTCCCTACAGAGCTGTCCTTTTGGCTCCCAGCTTGGAGTCTGCGTGAATGCTGTAGACATGGGTTCAAATTTCAGCTTCAGTGCTTTTGAGCTGGGTGAGCCTGGGCTACTTTCTTTCCTTCTCTGGGCCTTAGTTTCCTCTGTGTAAATTGGGGCCAGTGACAGGGGCCCCTGGCAGGTTCACTGTGAGACTCAGTGTGGTGAAGCCCGCAGAGAGCTTGGACAGAGCATGCATATAGGAGATGCTCTACATCTGTTACGGGGGGGGGGGGGGGGGAGGAGTAGGGCCCACCATAGCTGTTGGTTAGAGGGCATCCAGGTCCCAGCTGAGGTCTGCTCCGGTCAGCCCAGGCCAGGGACCAGGCTCCAGGCTGGGCACACAGGGCATGTGTCTCAGCTGCCTCCCTCAGGTGAGGACCCGCGGGGCTGTGGGGACTCCCAGGGATCCTGGAAGCTTGAGACAGACCTAAAGGGGGACAGGAGGGCTGGGGTAAAGGCACTCTGGCAGAGGGGACGTATAACAAAGGCACCGAGGTGGGGGTACAATCCCCTTCAGGAGGTGGGAATTAGGGAACCTTGAATGAGGAGGCTAGAAAGAGGGCTGGAGCCAGACCAAGGAAGCCTCAGAAACCATGCTGAGGGTCCCGGAGGGTGTGGGGCGGGAACGGGCAGGGGGCAGCAGCAGTGCCTGGGTGGGCAAAGGGAAGACACCCCCTTCCTCCAGTCAGGAATGGAGAACTAAGGGCCAGAACTGGCACAGGATGGGCTGGGAAGGAGGAGGGGAGAGAGAAGCCTTTCCAGAGTGGGATGCTGGGACTTGGGCCTGAAGTAGGGAGTGAGGAAGAGGAGGAGAAATGAAAGATGAGCTGGATTTGGAATGTGGAGAGCCTCTGGAGCCAGGTACAAGTGAGACCTGGGGCCAGGGGGCAGAGCTGGGGGACAGGACCATCACCTGGGCAGAGCCTCCAGGGGATGGAATGGAGCTGGAGCAGGGAGGGCGGGCGGGGTGGGCTGAGAGGGAGGGTGAGAGGCAGGACACCAGACAAGGCCTGGGCTTTGGAGACCAGACAGGTGTGGGCAAGACCACCTGTGTCCCTGGGTTGGGGATGGAGACAATGGGGACTTCTGTGTGGGAGAGGCTGGTGGAGGCCTGTGGGTACAGGGCACCAAATCACATATCTCCTGGTGTCTCAGTTATTAAAAAGAAAAAGAAAAAGAAAAAGAAAGCAACGTTGGCAGGTGCCTAGATGCTCATACTGAGGTAGTCAAGAGCTTACCTTACCTTGGGAAAGACTGGGAAGGGGATGTGTGTGAGGGAAGGCTTTCAGGCCCCCAACAGGCTTAGGTTAAGTCTTTTAAAACAAGAATGTATACATACACACACACACACACACACACACACACACACACACACACACACACATATATATATATATATAATGAATTTAAAACCTGATCTAGAGGTTGGTAGATGACCCCAAAGAAGAGTCTCTGCACAGTGGGAATGGAAATCGCCTTCCTGGGGAATACTTCAAAATGGCCGTTTCATAGGCCAAACACAGCTGTGTGAGAACGTTCCATGTCTATCAGATGCACTGTCTCTGCCCTGCTCTGGGCTACACAGTTGAGTAAACTATACAACTACTAAGCAGGAAGCATAGCTGGGGCCCAGGAAGAGCGAGCCCAGGTCCACGGAACTAGCACAGGACCAGAGAGGAAAGCTGGCACCTCAAGAAGGATGAGTGGCACTTGGCCAATGGAAGAGGTTCTGGGAGAAGTGCTAAGGCCCTGAGGTGAGGGAGAGCCTGCTATGTTCTGGGAAATGAAAATATAACAAAGTGACCAGGGAAGAGAGGTAGGGGATCAGGAGACAGACAGAGCAGAGCAGAGGTCAGGAAGAGATCACGGCCTTGGGCCACTTAGGTGTAAGTTCTATCCTGGGGGTGAGGAGGGGCTCTGGGAGCTGGAGGCCAGTGTGGGGCCTGGGGTAGCTGTCCAGGTTGGAGTGGGCATAGCAAGGTGTTGGGACCTAGCAGAGGAGATCAGCTGGTGGTCTGCTCTGGGGAGAATCTTGAGCTCAGCCCAGTGATGGCCAGGAAGTTTGGGGAGGAGTTGGACCAGGCCAGGGAGCCCAAGGGCTGCCCTCCAAGCCCAGGGATCTGGCAGCAAGCAGAGTGCAGGGTCCCTAGCGCCCTGCCTGGCCAGGAGCAGACCCCACTCGGAGCTCAGCAGGAGTGATGGTCACCTTTCACCCCATCTGGTGATAGCAACAGACTGGAGGAATAGGCTGGGTGTAGGGGTACGTAGGCCCTAGGGATCCCCCAGAGCTGCTGTGGACACACAGCTTTCCAACAGGAATCTGAGTCAGCACCGTGTTGCCCCCCCCCAAGGCTCCAGCCTCTCCCCGCCCCCTCCCTGCCACCCCAGCCACTTGGGAGAGTCGTTTCATTTCTCAAATTAAAAATCCATTTTGTGCTGTGAATAATAGATGGGATGAGTCCTGGGAGGCCAGCCGGAGGCCAGGAAGCTGGTTGTGGGGGATGTTTTCCTGGGCAGGGAAGATTCCACAGCACTGTTGGTGGGGGTGGGGGAGCCAGTCAGGCAGGGTGGAGGCCGGGGTCATCTCCAGATCAGAGGCAGAGCTAGGGGGTTCAGGCTCAAGCAGCAGGCAGATGGGGCCCAGTCCTTCCCCATAGGTGCAGAAATGAGTCTCATCAGGATGGGCTCCAGGCAGGGCCAGGCTGCCTCCAGGATGGCAGCCCTCCTTTGAAGTCAAGCATTTAGCAACTCATCTGGTGGAAGCTTAATAGACGTGAGTCATTAGTGTGGAGACTGCTGTCCCCATAGAGTGGGACAAAGAAGAGGATGCTCTGTGCCCCTTTCCTAGAATCCAGACCCATGATGCCCACCCAGCATGGGGTGGGATGGGATCTGGGAAGGGAAGACGCAGAGGGTCCCCTCACCTCTGCCCCCAGCCCCCTTCTCTCACCAATCAGCTCTTGTCAGTGCTCCCCTGTTCCCCTCCACCCCAAAATGGGAATCCAGTTACCTCCTCAGGGCTGGGCTGGGTCCTCTCATTCTCTTGCTCCTCAGGGAGTTATTTTGACAATGGGAGGGGCACCCCAGGACTCTCAAAAAGACTGAGGCAGCTGGAGGCCAGATGAGGCCTCAACTCAGCTTCCCTTTCTGAGAAGGGACAGAAGGGCACAGGAGGCGGGGCATGGTCACCCTTATTGGTGGGTGGTGCTGGGGGGACTGGGACTGAGTGGTCATGGGCCCAGTCCTCAGTCACCTCCTGTGAGCCCTGGTTGCTGTGCTCAGTCCTGGGGGAGCCTCTGGGGCTGGGTGTGGAGGATGAGGTGCTGTACAGAGAGGCCAGATGGAGCGAGGCAAGCAGACAGGATGGCCTGGCCAGGAATGGGGAGGCACAGGAACAGATCAACGGCAGCTGAGACTCTGGGAGAGGGATGGCCAGGAGGGGGTCCTACAGCTGACCTGGGAGGGAGGCGGGGAGGGCGAGCTGAGGGCCTGGCTCCCCACCCTCCAGTGGCTGGAGCAGCAGCATCCCTGGGGAAGCAGGTTTGCCTTTGTGCCTTTCTGTTAGAAGAGAGTCAGCTCCCTGAGACAATATCCATTTTTATATTTCTTGGAAATTTCATGACATTCATTTCAGGGAAAATAAAAGCTGTCATTGCTGGAGAAATGATACCAATCAGGGCCTGAAAAGACTGGAAAATTATCCTCCTGGAGACAAAACGTTGAGGGAAAAATGCAGATTAAAAGCACAAAGAGCCACTTTGCCACTGCCCTGCCCTCCCCTCCTTTATGGAATCACCACATTTTACATAATCCCACCTCCCATGGGTAGAATTAATTAGACCCATGAAGAACACTTGGGTCAAAGGAGGACCGTGAGATGGTCAGAGGTGGAGGCAAAGAATATCCAGAAGGTGGCTTAGAGGTGAACAGATGGACACACAAGGGACAGACAGAACTGGGACAGAGGTGGCCACTTCACTCAAGGCCAGGGGCCAATCTCTGGACTAATGAGCAACCTCAGGGAGGGGACAGAGTATCGAGTTGTTTAGTCACTGCCTCATTGTGGTTTTAATCAGATGGGGCTCTATAGCAGTCCTGGGCTGTCTCTAATGTTGTTTAGTTGTTTAGGCCAGTCCTGCAAGCTGAAACCACCACGCCTGGGAGTGCCGCTGCTTTGTGGGGTCCCCTGCTAGGGACACTGGAAGCAGAAGGAAAGGGAGGGCAGGGTGGAGATGGCAGAGACTCCAGAAACAGTATCATTCATCCAAGAAGCCCTGAGTTACCTGTGCCCCACATGGACCAGAAACTGAGTGCAGTGGTGAGTCAGCCAGGGGGAAGTAGGCCCTGTGTCCAGGGAGGGAGGTCCCACATTAAAAAAGGAGGTTGAACCAGGATAAAGGATTGGATGAATAATTCCTAGCCCCCCTACCTGACCTGTCCTCCCACCAGCCCAAATACCAAGGTCCTGAGGCCCAAGACCCAGTTAGAGAGCTGGGGCTGCTGTGCAGAGCAGGTGGACTCCCTCCCTCCCTGGCTCCTGCAGGGTGGGCTCTTTCATTTCTCTCCAGTCGTTTCCTTCCCCAGGGGCTTCCAGAGCAGTGGGGACCCAGGCCAGCCAAGTTTTGGGGGAGGCGCTCAGTCTCAGCCCTGTGGCCCTTTCTTGCAGCAGCCTCTCAGGCTCTTCCTCCATCAGGGGCAGGGTGAACCAAAACCCCTGGCGCCCGCGGAGGGCTGGACATGGGCAGGAGCTAAAAGGGAGGACCAGGAAACCCCCTTATGGACGCCTGCTCTGCTGCAGGCGGTGTGCCAGGAGTTACAGGCACTATTCAAGTGCACCCACAGCCTTTCGGGACTCCTGCCTGGGCGATGCTCCAGTCCTGTGGCTGTAATGGCCCACTAGCCTCCTCATCTTCAGCTTGAGCCCCTTTCCTGAGGGCTGGTAGGCATCCCTGAGTAGGGGCGTTGGATCAGAGGGGACCCCTTTCCGGGAGTACCTGGCGCGCCCTCACTTCTCTCAGGACACGGGTGAACCTGGAATCCTCGAGCCCAAAGCCTGTGTCAGACCCTCGGGAGCGTGTTCCCGCAGCCGCCTTCGCCATCCCCGCCCCCGAGCTGCCACTGAGCTGACAGGTAGCCTGGATGGAGGCAGGAAGAAGGAGGGGGCGCGGGGGGCGGGCAGAGGAGGGTGGAGCCGCCGGCGCGCCCCCTCCCTCGGGGCCGGCGGGCTGCGCAGCTCCGGGAGGCGGCAGAGAAGGATACGGGCGCACGGAGAGAGCGGCTGCCTGCCCCGCTCCGCCCCGGCTTCGGCCCCGGCTCCCACTCGATCAGCTCTGTTTCCGCTCGGCCCGGGCGGGCTCCTGCCGGGTAAGTGGCACCCGAGCCCGCTGCCGCTACGGCTACCATTAGCCACCTCCGCCGCCGCCGCCGCCGCCGCCGCGCGGAGCCTCCAGGCTTTGTCTGCGTCTTCGCAGCTCCGGCTTGGGCTGCGGCTGCGACTCCGGGCTGGGCTCTCCCGCTCCGCGGATTGCGCGGCGCAGCACGAGAGGCTCCACGCTCAGAGCCAGCTCGCTCCGCATCGAAGATGAAACTTCGTCCAAGTTTAGGTTCTAGAGAGAACCTGTTGAAGCCGGGAGTGGCCGGGGGTCAGAATGGGGGACGGAACCGGTTCCGGATTCTTTAAGGCCGTCTGGGTTTCTTCCTGATCTTGGGCTGGACGGCGCGCCGGGCCGGGCCGCATGGGAAAGGGGCTGCTGGCGTTCTGGCCATTGAATAGAGAAGAAGGGGCTGGGGGTGGCTCTGCGGATACCCGCGAGAACAAAGTTGGATTCTTTAGCTGCTTTCTCTGGCGTCTAGTGCCAGTGCGGAAAGCTGAAGGCGGATTCAAGGTTGGCATAGACGCCCTGCTGACCACACCTCTTTTCCCCAGCCTCCGCTTTTCCCTTTCCCCTGGCCTTGGCTGAAGCAGGTCGTGGACAAGAAATGCAAAGAGAAGGGAAACAGCCTTTCATTGAAGGCCTACTACGTGCCAGGCCCCTTGACCGGTGCTCCCCACCCTTTTTTATTTCAGGGGCCTCCCAAACCTGCGGTGAACATATGTGTGCGGGGAGAGGGGACGCCACTGTGCGTGCAGAAGGCGGCGGCCAGTCTGAGGCTTCCCTTTCTCTTATTCTCTGAGTGGTGAAAGGGGGCCAGGCTCCAGGCCATCTCGCTATTAGGGACTCGGGGTGGCCTCCAGCCTTTGGACCTAAGCCTGTGCCCTTCCTCATCGTGCTCGTGGGCCCCCTTGGGCCCCAGAATCTCTCTGAGCCTGTGTCTTCCTTTCCTGCAGCTGCGGCCTGGGGGCCATGCAGAGGCCGGCTAGGAGCCGGGAGGCCAGGAGCATTCTGTAGTGGAGATCGCCAAAGGTTGTGTAAGGGTGCCAGCGGCGCCATGGAGGCCCCGTATTCGATGACAGCGCACTACGACGAGTTCCAGGAGGTCAAGTACGTGAGCCGATGCGGTGCGGGAGGGGCGCGTGGGACCTCGCTGCCCCCCGGCTTCCCGCTGGGTGCTGGGCGCAGCTCCACGGGGGCCCGGGCCGGGCTGCCCCGGTGGAACCGACGCGAAGTGTGCCTGCTGTCGGGGCTGGTGTTCGCCGCGGGCCTCTGTGCCATTCTGGCTGCCATGCTGGCGCTCAAGTACCTGGGCCCGGGAGCAGGGGGAAGCGCCGCCTGCTCCGAGGGCTGTCCGGAGCGCAAGGCCTTCGCGCGCGCCGCCCGCTTCTTGGCTGCCAACCTGGACGCCAGCATAGACCCGTGCCAGGACTTCTACTCTTTCGCATGCGGCGGCTGGCTGCGGCGCCACGCCATCCCGGACGACAAGCTCACCTACGGCACCATTGCAGCCATCGGCGAGCAGAACGAGGAGCGCCTGCGGCGCCTCCTGGCGCGGCCAGGGGGTGGGCCTGGTGGCATGGCCCAGCGCAAGGTGCGCGCCTTCTTCCGCTCCTGCCTCGACATGCGAGAGATCGAGCGGCTGGGTCCGCGGCCCATGCTGGAGGTCATCGAAGACTGCGGGGGCTGGGACCTAGGTGGCATAGCAGAACGCCCAGGGGCGGCGGCGCGCTGGGACCTCAACCGGCTGCTGTACAAGGCTCAGGGCGTGTACAGCGCCGCCGCGCTCTTCTCGCTCACGGTCAGCCTGGACGACAGGAACTCCTCGCGCTACGTCATTCGCGTGAGTGCCCCCCCCCAACCCCGCCCCCAGGCACCCCGCCAGCGGGCAGGTACCAGGGGCGCCTAGGCCTTGCACGCATGCCATGCGCGTCCTGTGTGCCCAGGAGACCAGTGCAGAAGGGGAGGGGAGAGGAGTGGAGGGAAACGCGCACCGGCAGAGCGCGGGAGGAGGGCACAAGTAATTTCCCTCCAGTAATTGCGATGTTTAGCGGAGCCACGGGAGCCGCAATTTCCCAGCCCTCTGGCAGGCTGTGAGAGCATGGAGGGAGGGGTGTACTGATGAGCTGTGGTGACAGGCCTGCAGGGCTGGGGCGGGCTGGAATGCCTGGGGGGCGTGTGGGAGGTGCCAACTGTCAGTATGGCTCTGCTCCTCACAGGTGGGGAAAGTGAAGGATTACAAGAGGAAAGATTGCGGAGTGCCCCCCAACTCAGTCTCCAAACTAGACTGGTCAGGGGTTGCACTTAGACCAGTTTCTTTGGATTGAGGGAGGGGCTATTGTTTTTGTGCTCCTGGGGCTCGTGACAGTGGATATCTGGCATGTCCTCTGTGTGGGCATTGGATGGGAATTCAGTCTGTTTGCAGAAACTGGGAGTGCTGACCCCTGACCCCCATCTTTCTCTCCAGATTGACCAGGATGGGCTCACTCTGCCAGAGAGGACCTTGTACTTAGCTCAGGATGAGGAGAGCGAGAAGGTGTGGGAGCATGGGATGGGGTTGAGGGAAGGCCTGGGGCTCCAGGAGGCATAGACCAGGGCCTGAAACTGGTCCCCACCCTTGGTATGCCCACTCCTGGTGCAGATCCTGGCAGCCTACCGGGTGTTCATGGAGCGCCTGCTCAGCCTATTGGGTGCCGAGGCTGTGGAGCAGAAGGCCCAGGAGATCCTGCAGCTGGAGCAGCGGCTGGCCAATGTGAGCAGGGAGACTGCTGTGGACTGGGGGCGGGAAGCCTTGGGCAGGGCTGGATCAACTTTGACCTCCATTCCCAGATCACAGTGTCAGAGTATGATGACCTCCGGCGAGATGTTAGCTCCACGTACAATAAGGTGACACTGGGGCAGCTGCAGAAGATCACCCCCCACGTGAGTGTGGCCCAGCCCTGGTAGGGGAGGTGCTGATCTTGGAACTCCTGGGTCATCCCCTTCCCAGGGACAAGCAAGGTCTACCATGGCCGTGGACTCTGGTGTCCTCTTGTTGCCTCTCCACGGCCCACTCCTTATCTTCTGTGGTCCCTGCCACACCCAGGCCCACTGTCCCCATCCATGGCCCCACAGCTGCAGTGGAAGTGGCTGCTGGACCAGATCTTCCAGGAGGACTTCTCAGAGAATGAGGAGGTGGTACTGCTGGCTACGGACTATATGCAGCAGGTGTCCCAGCTCATCCGCTCCACGCCCCACAGGTACAGCTGTCAATCACCCACCTGCTACTCACCTGCCCCCAGGCCCCTCCCTGCACCCCAGACCTATCTGCTTGGTGAGCTTTGAGTTCCCATTTCCACCTCTGTCCAGTAGCCACACTGGTGAGGCAATCGAGGAGCAATGGAATAGGAGTCCAGATCCCTAGGTTCAGACCTGGCTGTCCTGCCTACTCTGTGGGACCCTGGCTGCAGTTTCCTCATCTGGGGTTGGTGAAGCTTGAGTGAGTTTAATATCAGAAAGGAAATTGTGGCCACAGCTCTGTTCCCCTAGGGCCACTTTGAGGAAGGAGCAGAAGCCTCTCAAGGCCAGCTCTGAGTCAAGCAGTCACCCCAAGCACCCACTCTCCCACCCCATGGCAAGTCAGAAAACAGTGCTGTCCCCTGCCCCATCTGCTTGAGAGCCTGAAGTATGTCCGGTCATGTGTGGCCCAGCCCTCCTCCCTGACTGGGGCTGGGAGTGCCTGGAATGATGCTCAGTCTGTGTAGGTGCTCTGTCCAACCCCAGCCTGGGGGGTGTGAGGTGGGGCACCCATGCACAGGAGCCTGTTAGGACACCCAGCTGCTTCACCTGGCCCTCAGGATCCTGCACAACTATCTGGTGTGGCGCGTGGTTGTGGTCCTGAGTGAGCACCTGTCACCGCCATTCCGAGAGGCACTGCACGAGCTGGCACGTGAGATGGAGGGCAGTGACAAGCCACAGGAGCTGGCACGTGTCTGCCTGGGCCAGGCCAACCGTCACTTTGGCATGGCGCTTGGCGCCCTCTTTGTCCATGAGCACTTCTCAGCTGCCAGCAAGGCCAAGGTCAGGCTGCCCTGGCCTTGGGGGTGGGGTACAGGTACTGAGGGCATGAAGTTCTTACATGGCTTGGTCCAAACATGGGGTGTCGGGGGGGGGGGGGCCCTGCACATCCCCCTGCAGCTCGGGGCACTGAGCCCAGCTGAGGGCTCAGCCCTCTCTGAGCCTCCAGGACTCTCTTCACCAGGCTTCTTCTTCCAGGCAGGCTACTTGGTCTGTCAGCCACTGGAGGCCCTCCCCACCAAGCTCCTGCCCACCCTTCTCTCCCATGCCCAGTAGGCATGGCTGTAGGAGTGTACGTGATGGTTGCAGGAGCAGTTTGCCCCCTTCCAGACTGTGACATCTCCTCTTGGTGCTGAGCACCAAGTCCTGGGCTTAGGAAGTGGTGCTGAATGTTAGGGGGTACCCCTTGTGCCAGGTGCTGGGAGCTCAGGGTTAAGGCCCCCTGGGTTGACCTTTGATCCCTGACCCTTGACCTTGCAGGTACAGCAGCTAGTAGAAGATATCAAGTATATCTTGGGCCAGCGCTTGGAGGAGCTGGACTGGATGGATGCTGAGACCAAGGCGGCTGCTCGGGCCAAGGTGCAGTGACACCTTGTTCCCATTTGTTGGTTCCCATTTGTTGGCTCCACATATTGAATGCCTACTTTGTGCGAAGTGCTGGAATAACAAAAGAGACAAAGATGTCTCTTGTGGAGTTGGCATCACCTGGCCTGCTCTCCTCCCTCCTTGAGCCTCACCCCTAGGCTGGCCATGGAGCTTTCTCTTTTAGGGGCTGGGGAGCTATCTTCTGAGGCCTTGGCCTACTCATACCTTCTTGCCTGCAGCTCCAGTACATGATGGTGATGGTGGGCTACCCAGACTTCCTGCTCAAACCCGAGGCCGTGGACAAGGAGTATGAGGTGGGCCTGCCCTCTGACCCTGCCCTGCCCCACCTGACCTGTCCAGCTTCTCCAGGCCCATGGCCAAGACCCCCATGGAGACCAGCCACCACCACAGAGAAGGAGCCACAGCCCCTCAGCCACCAGACCCTGGGAGGGCATGGAGTCTGCTTGGTGCTGGTCTGGCCCTGCCCCGGCCTGCCACTGAGTGCTGCCCATCCCCTGTGCAGTTTGAGGTCCACGAGAAGACCTACTTCAAGAACATCTTGAACAGCATCCGCTTCAGCATCCAGCTTTCAGTCAAGAAGATCCGGCAGGAGGTGGACAAGTCCACGTGTGTGCCTGGCCTGGAGCTGGGGGGCCAGGGGGTGCCATGGGGAGAGGGCTCTTTACCAACGCCAGGAGGTTTGTGAGGCAAAGTGCCTCACAGATATGTAGTGTGGGGAGGACCGTGTCTGCACAGGTTGTGGATGGAGGATCAGCCTGTAGGCTGGGACACCAAGGCAGCCTTTAAGGAGGAGCAGGCTAGGAAGTAGGGGTGGTGGGGGAGGGAGTGTGGAGTCCCCCAGCTGACCCCTGCCTTGTTTCACAGCTGGCTCCTGCCCCCTCAGGCACTCAATGCTTACTATCTACCCAACAAGAACCAGATGGGTAAGAGGGTGTGTCCCGACAGAGGGTAGGGCCTGGAGGTGGGGCAGGACTCCCGCTAACCATGCCTTCCCTGTAGTCTTCCCCGCTGGCATCCTGCAGCCCACACTGTACGACCCTGACTTTCCGCAGTGAGTATGAAACCTGGTGTGAATCAGAGCCATGGCTGTGGCCTTGTGTGCAGGGTGGGTGGGGACTGCTCAATCCGCCCCAAGTCTGGGCTGAACACAGGAGTCATGACAGCTGCAATCCTGGGTCCCCATGGTCCCACTTCATCCTTGGTTATATAGAAAAATGTGTAGGTTTTTTTTTTTCATTCTTTTAAATGTCCTGAGTCTTCCTTACCTGGTTTGAGGCTTCTTTGGGTGTTTCAAAAGTGGAACAATCCTAGTGATGAGGAAAAGGCCAAATCCCACATAAGGTGCCTCAGTTTCCCTCCTGTTTCCCTCCAACCCTGCCTCCTCCCCGCAGCCCAGCTCTGTTAGATGTTATTTCCTAAAAGACAGCTGCACAGGTCATTGGCCCCTTATACATATCCCACGAGGAAGCTGAGGCACAAGTGTCCTGGGACCGTGCAGACACTGCCTCCCTGGGCTACCTTGTGGCCGTAGCCTGGGGCTCTCAGAGGGCGGGTGAAGCTGGGGCCTGACGCTGCTGCCACGGGCCCAGGTCTCTGAACTACGGGGGCATCGGCACCATCATCGGGCATGAGCTGACCCATGGCTACGATGACTGGGGTGAGGCCTGCGGGCGGCCTGAGGGGTGGTGGAGGATCTGCACTGGGGAGCGGGGTGGTGAGGGCTGACTGAGGCCCTGTGGCTTCCCTGTGCCAGTTGGCTGGTGGTTGGATGGGGAGGGATTTGGTGCCCAGCCAGGCTCTGGGGTGAAGGCCAGTCTCAGCCCACCCTACTCGTGCCCACAGGGGGCCAGTATGACCGCTCAGGCAACCTGCTGCACTGGTGGACGGAGGCCTCCTACAGTCGCTTCCTGCGCAAGGCCGAGTGCATTGTCCACCTCTATGACAACTTCACTGTCTACAACCAGCGGGTGAGACCCCCCTCCCTGCCTCTTGGGTAACTCAGGCCTTGTCAGGACGGACTAGGAGAACACACATCCCCATGCACTCTCGTATGCCTCAACAAACTCCAGGTCCCTGCACAGCCGCCAGGGCACATGGATGAGTTCACACAGCCACCTGGAGCAGCGCTCTTGGGAAGACAGAAGGGGCACAAAGTGGGGGAAACCCCACCCCAATCTCCTGGGGAAGGGAGGGAGGAGCAGGGGAAGGGGCCCAGAGAGGCAAGACCTGAGGGAGGCCAGAGGGCCCTGGGCAGCCTCTATCTTCTTCCCTTCTTGACAGGTGAATGGGAAGCACACACTTGGAGAGAACATTGCGGACATGGGCGGCCTCAAGCTTGCCTACTATGTGAGCCGCCCCTGCCTGGCCCTCCGTTCCCCACGGGGAGCAGTGGGGGCCGATAAGAACTGAGCTAGAGACCTAGTGGCCCATCCTTCCCTCTCCTGCTGAGTTCTGGTCTTAGGGGGAGATGCTGTGCTGGGCCCAGCGTCCAAAGGAAGAGGGATTCCTTGGCCCCCGCCTTTGGGGAGAGCAGGGGAGTCTGTCTGGAGAGGGTGGCACCTGCCGGGGGTTAACCTTCTGGGGAGGGAAGAAGGCAGGGAACCCGGGGCTCAGCATGGTGGGTGATGTGCGGAGCGGGGCCGGTGAGGGGCTGACTGGGCGGAGGGTGTCAGGTGGCCCGTCGTGGGCTCCATGCTTTGCACCCCCAGGCCTATCAGAAGTGGGTGCGTGAGCACGGCCCTGAGCACCCATTGCACCGGCTCAAGTACACACACAACCAGCTCTTCTTCATCGCCTTTGCCCAGGTGCAGCAGATGGGGGCTATTGGAGGGGCAAGGGACACAGCTTCCTGCCAGTCTCCCATCAGCCGCCCCTCAGAGGCCATGGCCCAGTGGGTTCTGATGGGGGATTAAGTCCTAGTGTGTGGAGAGGGTGGTTTGCAGGGCTTGGTCAGTGGATGCGTGGCCTTATCTCCCTGCTCCTCCCCTCCACTCCTTTCGGGGCCCAGAACTGGTGCATCAAGCGGCGGTCGCAGTCCATCTACCTGCAGGTCCTGACGGACAAGCACGCGCCGGAGCACTACAGGTACGCCCACCTGCCTGTGGGCCTCATCCCCTCCTTGGGTCTAGGGTGAGAGCAGCTGGGAGTGGGAAGGGACAGGTGGGGTGTGGTTGTCGCTGGGACCCACACTTTGTGGGTCTCTCCCCTACCCCAGGGTGCTGGGCAGTGTGTCCCAATTCGAGGAGTTCGGCCGGGCCTTCCATTGCCCCAAGGACTCACCCATGAACCCTGCCCACAAGTGTTCTGTGTGGTGAGCCTGGCCACCCACCCGCACGCCCCTCCTGCCTTGCACGAACCGCCTCCCGCCGGCTGCCGGGACAGGCATGGACCCGGCTCTGGCCCACTTGGGGCACCACCCTCCTTCTCAGCACCCCTGGGACCCGCACCCCCTGCTGTCCCTTACTTCAGGAGAGACCAGAGCAGGGATGAGGTTGGGCTCCGGGAGGGCATGGGAGAGTTACTAAGGTCCCCAGACTGGGCCCTAGGGAGACAGACCCCCGGCCAGGCTGGATTGTACAGGTCCCACATCTGCTGTGTCTTGCTGCTAAGTCTGGTCAATAAAGCTGCTCTACTGTTGCCTTGGCCTCTTCGGGGCCCCCAGAGCAGGTGGGGCTGGGTGCACTTCCCGGGGGGAGGCTCAGGCCCTCAGCACAAAAGGACCCTAGAGAAGACCGTCTTGCCTCCTTCTGGTGGTCTTGGCCGGGTCACCTCTGCCCAGCTTTCCCAGCTTTTCTGTCTTTCCCACCTATCAGCCATTCCACACTCCCCTAAATCCTGTCAAGGTTCCTACATGGTTCTGAGGGTAACCCCAGGCCAGCCCCGTGGGGGCCAGAACACCGAGTCTAGTGACCTACACCCCAGCATGACAATGGGACTTCTCCTGAATGTCCAGAGGTGCTCCCATCACCCCTGCAGGACTTTCTGCAGTGTCCCCTAGACAGTCATCAAGCCCAGGCCAGGTCTTGGGCTCAGCTTCACAGAGAAGTGGGACTGGTGACATGTGACATTGAGGCATCCCCCCAGCCTAGAGCAGCGGCTCTTGGGAAGACAGAAGGAAAGGAGTGGTCAGGAGCCCAGTGGGGCTCCAGGCATGGCCCATGATGAGTGGGGAGGGAGAAGTTTGTCTCTGTCTTGGTTGGGAGGGCAGGGTGAGGCAGGAGCCCCACTGGGAGACCTCCAGGCATCTGCAGTGCTGGGGGAACAGTGGGCCACCCCTGCTTCCTCCTCGGGTCTATTTCTCTTATTTCAGGGGTGGCCTGGAGAAGTTAGCCACTCCTTGAGCACTGCCGGGTGTGGCCCGTCCCCATCTCTCACCACATCGGTGAGCCTCTTGCCAGCCCAGCTCCTGTCATTATGCTCAGAGAATGTTTGTCCACCTCTCTTGTGGTTTGTCCACCACATCTTGAGTGATGTCTAAAAAGTCTGTTATTGGCGCCCCAGGGGCACCAACCTTGCGGAGTGGGAGGCAGAAAGTGCACCTGCCACACCAGTAGAGCCACAGTGTGGGGTGGGGCTCCACAGAGAGGAGGCAGGAATAAGGGCCCCACGGAGCAAGAGTGGCTGAGCTTTTTCTCAGGAAAGACTGCAGAGACTACACTAATGTGTCCAGGGCACAGACCCCTGCTCAGAGATGCCTGTCAAGGGCAGAGATGGGGCCCTCGGGTCCGGGCCCTGAAGAGGTGCTGTGTTTATGGACCTTTCTTGGTTTCCCCTTGAAGCCCCTTCCCCCTGGGCTTGGTACATACGTACCATGTCCCTCTTGGAGCTGGGGAAGGACAGTCCAGCTCCCTGCCTCAACCTGCCACCCATCTTCTGGTCTGGGACCTTCTGCATTCCACGCCCCACAGATCCCTCTGGCCTGGGATCCTGGCTAGATTCGTAATCCTCAGGCCCAGCCCTCTTGCCTCGACTCTGGCTCTCTGAGTTCACCAGCTCCACCTAAGACTGATCCATTCTCTCTCCCTGCCAGCTTAGGGGAGGTCTTGGGGATGGAGGGCGCTGTTGGGTGAGACTCCAAGGGGAAGTGCAGCAAAGCCCAGGTACTCCTAGAGCCAACCTCCTCTCCCTTCCGTCTGTGCCCAGCTAACGGGCCACTGGAGAGTGGGCACGTTGGGGAAGGTGGGTCCCTGGGAGAGGAAATGGACTTCCTGGCCTCGAGGCTCATCCAGAGCTGGAAGCTGGGAAGCCTGAGGGCCTCAGCTGCTGGCCAGGGGCCTGATGTGCAGCATGTGTCCCGGTGGTGATGTCACTGCTACCCGGGGTAGCAGGGCTCCTCGAACATTTGGGGAGGACTGAGGGACACCTGTGGTTCAGAGGGAGTGCAGCCAAGGGCATCCCAAGGACAGAGTCCTGGCCCTTAGGGCCCACGAAGTTCAGACAGCCACAGAACCCAGAGCCACAGGGTGACCAGAATGGCATGGTTGTGATACGTTCGACACCCACTGTTTCCAGAACGGCTTTTCCAGACAGACACTGAGAGCATCCTCAATGCAACCCAGCGAGGTGGATAGAGGACAGAGACAGCCTCTTTTACAGATGGGGAAACTGAGGGGGTAGTGAGCCCTGCGCAAGGTCACAGGGCTCATGTCAGATGATGGGTGAGTCTTCGTTGCTGGGCTCTCACAAACTCCTGTTTTCCATACTACGCTCAGCATCCACTCTCAATGGGTTCTGTTAGGAAAGTGTGCACGAACTGTGGACGCTGGCCATTTCCTTGTCTGCCAGGCCCTGTACATGCAAGTGCACCGAGGATTAGTGACTGACGCTGCCAGGGGGAGGAGTTGACCCAGCTGAGCTCAGCTGCTCACTTGACCTCAGTTTCCCTTGTGTTGGGTAAGGGGCCATGAGCCCAGTGGTGAAGGCTGTTCCAGTGGTTCTAGAAGCAGCCACAGGCAGGTTGTTGTAGGGCTGGCTCCATCCGTCCCCAGGCGGCTCACCCACACAGCAGGCATCCTCTGAGCACAGCTCATCGGGATGACAGAAAGCAATCCTCCACTAAGCATTCAACTGCAGGGAAATAAAGGAGCTCGGGGATGGTTTACAATTGTGATCAAGCTTCTAGGCGTCCACCTGTGTGCCCATGTTCACAGGGCCTCACAGTTCTGACATCCACAGTTTTGAGACTGAGTCTTGAGCCCAGGGGTCACTGCTGGGTGACCTTGGCAAGTGACTCACCCTCTCACCCTCTCCAGGCCCCTGGAGCATCACTGGGAGACCCAGGGTTGTGTGTGAGGGGTGGGCCTGTCTGCTGTGATTGGATGCGATCCCTCCCCCTCCCAGGACTGCACAGCTGCTTCCTCAGCAGTGGGGGCCCCTCTCCAAGTCCTCAGGGCCAAGGATGCTGGGGTGGCCTCAGCCCAGGGGCCCTGTGGGTGCTCACTCTGTACAGAGTCATGGAGAGGTCGAAGCCAGCTGGAGAGGTGGGCTTCTGCCAAGCTTCCCTGCCTGGCGTCCCAGAGCAGGTGTGGATGTCGGCAGCCCTGAGATTTCTGGGGTAACCAGGAAGGGGCCAGGGTGTCTGGTGCCACCAAGCAACCCTGACTCCTAAGTCTTTCTAACCAATTCAGTGGAGGCCAGGTTCAAGTTTCTACCACCTAAGCGGTTGCTTCTGTGCCAACCCTGATGCCCAGTGCCCTGGGGGCCCCAAGTGCCCCAGCTTGTGAGGAGCCCTAGATGCCATATCTGTAAATGGCTTGAGCCCCAGTCCTGATGTGTTGGGAAGCCCCAGGGCCTTCTTTGCAAATGCCCCTGGGGTGGGTACTCAAGAGGCCTGGATTCCTCCTCATGCCCCTAGCGAAGGCTGGCCCTTTCCCATCCCCATCCCCCCATGCTGGGCAGCACCCCAATTCCTTCCCTCCCCAGGGACCAGGTGGAGTCACAGACTGTACTGAAGGCCTGGGGAGCTGAGGCGCCCCTTTCACTGCCTCCTCTCTTTTTTCCCTTTCTGGGTGCCTCACCCCTCCCCTAAATTGGCTTGAGAAACCCACTTTCTCTTCACTTAATAAAAAGAGCAATTTCCCCTCTCCCTGCCAGCCCCAGGCCTGTCCAGAGGCTGAACACTGGACCCCGAGGCTGCCCCTGGGGCCACCTTGCAGCAGGACAGGACAGGGCAGCTGGCAGGGTGAGATCCAGCAGCCCCTCCCACACCCCACAGCCTGTGTAGGAGATTGGACTCGAATTTGGAGGGCACATCACTGAACAGGATCTGGGCAATGCCCGAGTCTGAGCAGAGCAGCTGTCTGCAGCAGCAGCAGCAGGGTCACCAACCTCACCGGGAAAATCACCAGAGGCGGGGACTTCCTGGTCCCAAGGTCCCCTCCCTTTGGGGAAAGTTGGTTACACCCTGGCATGGACTTCCCTGCAGAGCCTCACATGAACTGGCCTCCACTCCTGTGTCCTGGTGGGGTCCCTGCTTTGTGTGGTCCGAGAGGATCCCAGGCTCCTGTCCCTGCAGACAGTATCCCCTCCAGCCCAACACCAGCCTATTTTGAAATGCAGTTCAGGTGACATGGGTTGTGGCTCATTTGGAGGCCTCCTTCTCATTGGCTTGGCTGGGGGGTTCTCAGCCCTCACTCATTTACAGCCCACCTTTGAGGCCTGCATCCACAGGTTCCACTGGCCATGGTCCCGGCACCGGTAGGGGGAGGTCCTTCATTTTGCCCTTGTCACCAGCTCAGTTCGCCCTTCTCCTGTGTGGTCTGCTGTCCAGGACATAAGCCAGCCTCCTCCCTGCCCATGGATGCCTCCTCCTCCTGCCCTCCTTGCCTCCCCACAGAGGGAGGGACCCACTGCAGGGAACTTCGGGGACACCTGTTCATCCCTCAGGACCAGTCCTTTGAGTGACCCCTGTGGGCTGGGCAGCTGTCCAGTATGAGCTCATAGGTCAGAGGGGAATGAGGAGGCACCTGGCTCCCCAGACCTCAGCTGAGCCCAGATCTGGGAGCCCCTGGCAGCGGCTCAGCCTGATTCATTGGGCAGCAGGCAGCTCAGGTACCCAAACCACTGTCACATGGTGCTGTTAAGCAACATCTCCTTCTCTATATGTTGCATAAAAAATTAAAAAAAAAACCTCTCTTACCTTCCTACAGGACCAACCCGTTGCAGGGCTGCTGACTGAGGTCTGTGTGGAGAGGTCTGAAGGCAGTTATTTCCCTCCCACCTGAGGACCCAGGAAGGGCTGAGGAGCAGAGGGGGTGCCATGCTGGCTGATAATGAGGAACTTGCAAATCTGATGAGCTAAGAAAGGGCCAGGACAGGGCACCAGGGCCTGGACGACCCCCTATTAAGGGTGGATGATGGCTTCACCATTTGGGACAGAGAGGCGGCTATTTCCTCCTTGAGGGGCATCTGGGAGACACAGCACTGGTTCCTGGGTGAGAGCCAAGCTCATTGGCACAGATTGGGCACCCTTGGTGACAAGGTCATATCAAGGGGACTCTGGGCTGCGGCCTGGTGGTGTACACAGAGCGAACTCTGAAGCTCTGCTCAGCTGGAGTAAGCAGGCCCTGGGGTCACCTTAGATCAGCAGGTGCAATTTCAAATACCGCGCAGCTTCCTGGAGGCCCCCACCCAGGAGGCACGGATTAGAGGAGCATCCTCAAAGGGGCAGCAGCCTGTCAGGCAGAGGCAGACCAGGTGGGGAGACCTGTTTCTGAAATCTGCGGGGTGGGGGTAGCAGTGTCACCGGTACCAACAGCCGCAAGCTCAGGACAAGGGTCCATCTGGCATCCCTTCTGAGGCGTCCTCAGAGGCAGTGTGTCTGTTTTTACTTGTCATGAAGGATCCTGTGTCTGCCAAGCAGCCATGCTGGGCTTGGTGCAGGGATGGGGCCCAAGGGGCTCCATGAGATGGTGGGGTAGGGGTGGGGGGTCCAGGTCTGCATGGGACTGAACCTGTGGCGCCCCCCAGGGCCCAGTCTGAACACTGCAGGGAGTAAGGCACCCATGGTCCCAGGGAGCTGTCTGGGGCCCAGGCATGTCTGGTCTCCCATCTAGAGCTCAAGGGGTTCATTACAGGGTCAGCAGGCCTTCCAGAGTGCCTACTGTGTGCTGGGCTCTCCCATGCTTTATCTCATTTGCAGCCTTGCCACAACCCGGGGCAATCTGCCCGCTTTCTATTCAACATCTAGCTCCAAGCTGGCGCCTTCCTCCTGATGGAATAAAATGTATGTATTGAGGCAGGACAAGAAAATTTAAGCCTAACGTACTCCCTGCCCCTGTGGGGCCCTCCCTAATGGGCAGTGTGCACCTGTGTTATACATAAAGCAGAGCTTCTCAAAGGTGGGAATGCCTGCTCTGACTTAAAGATAAAGGATTTTTTTCTCCTTGTGACACCAGCAATGAAAGTCCTTATAAGATTAGATTTCTTTCCATTTCCTGCAAGGGGTCATGGTGACCTGTTGCTCTCTTTGTATGTGCTTATCTGGCCTGTGTATCTTTGCTGAACTTTGTCTAAAATGCCAGTGTGTCATTTTAATGTATGACCCTTTATCTCAAAATGTATATGAACAGTCCTCAGAGTTTTCTGAAAGATTTTGTCCCAGGTTATAAATCCT
The DNA here is from genome assembly GCF_048773025.1 of Camelus bactrianus. Taxonomy (NCBI): domain Eukaryota; kingdom Metazoa; phylum Chordata; class Mammalia; order Artiodactyla; family Camelidae; genus Camelus; species Camelus bactrianus. Next base: position 98,718,578 of record NC_133543.1, on the reverse strand, counting down.
TAAATTGGCATGAATAAAATTCTCTATTTCTTCCTTAGATCACTATTGATTAATTTTTGTCAACGGCCCTGTCAACCGGACACAACCCCCCACGGTTCTCAGGTGTCCCGGGAAAGAGAGAGAGCTGCAGACAAGGCACCAACTCAGCGCCTCCTCCCCAGCTGCTCACTTCCAGTGCACTCAGTGAGACCTTGTAGTTTGGTGTGTCGAGCTAAGTAAATTTATATGATCTAGTTTTAAACAAACGAATCCTCCCCAAAAGTCAGGTGGCTTACAGAATATTCCCACATAGAAACGGCAAATGATACCTGTAACTCACACCAGGGGGACAACCCCAGAAGTGACAGCTCTGACACCTCCTCCCTCCTGACACATACTCCTCATCGCCTGTGGTACAGACCTGATGAGAAGTTAGCCCCAAATGTAGAAAATTAAACAGCACCAAATGTTTGAAGCACCCTCACCTCCATGGTCATCGGTGGAGCTTGCTCTGGGCACCTTGAGGTGTTAGTCGAGAACAGCATGAAACCCTCCTGATTGGCAAGGCCTTTACAGACTGAGCTTTCAGAACATGAAGATGAAGCACACCAGTTTCTTCCTGATGATGGTTAAAGTTATGTGCTGTTGCACCCGGTTCTTTTTGATATTTCCCTAAGCCATGATAAATATTTGGAAGACTCTTTTAAAGTTTCTTGCATAATAGCATAAGACAAAAAAAAAAATCCAACACCAGGCATGCTTATTCTTTCTGCTGTGGTAAAGATGGTAGAAACAATGAGCAGAAAATGATTTGTCAAAAAAAAAAAAAAAAAAAAAGAAAGAAAAAACCAAGAAGAAAAAAGAAAAAACAAAACAAAACAGGATCTGTCAACAAACCGGAAATCATTCCTTTGTCAGCAAATACTGTTTCAAGATGTAGAGAAAACACTGCTCTAGACTGAAGAAAAATAGTGTTAGAGCAAATTACCTCGTGTGGGAGGTTTGCTATACTATAGTTGGCTGAAAGTACGGATGTTTCTACACATGTCAGCTTAAGGTATTTGCGGGATTCTGTTCCAATAATGAAATACACAAATCACTTTTTCTGTGTGAGCCACTAAAGGAAAGATATAGTAGGGAAGATATATTTCCAACAGTTAAGGCATTGTTTGAATAAAAGTAACGTCATGTGGGGAAAAGAGTGTTTAAGTGCAGCCATTGATGGAAAAGCTGCTTGGAAAGGACTTTTTCCCAAGGCTTCCAAATGAGGAAAAAATGCAGAGGCTGCAGAGCTGCAAATGCCACTCGTTCGCCCATCCATGGTCAAACCAATGCAGGAAAGAACTGGAAACCTGGAGAGCACATGAAATGCTGTAGGAGCCTTTAGTGGTGTTGACTTTCGAAAACCAAGATTGTCCCAGTAGAGGAGAAACTTAATGACAGATACAGGGTAATAAGATTGGGGTGACCATGTAACCTTTCCAGATCAACCACACTGAACGACTTATCTTTACAGCAAAGTATTGAAGAGTCAAGAGTCCTCCTGCCTTCCTTCTTCCCACGTTTCTTTCCTTCTTAAAGACCAATGTGCTGATATTTCTTGAGGTGACAAGAGCTCTCAGTCTTAGGCACCCAATAAAAAGCTTGAAAAAATAAACGGCCTTTCCATGCATCTGCCTCCTTCATGTAAATTGCTAAAACTGATGCTTGAGAATGTGTCCATGAAGGACACATGATTTTGTGGTCAACAGTATGTTTGACTGATAAAATCTCTCATGCCTACACTTAAAAAAATTTGTAAACAGAAACTGTTTCTTTAAATTTAGGCATAGTTTACATACCACCAAATTCACCCTTTTAAACTGTACAATTCTGTGGTTTTTAGAATGTTCAATATTGTGCAACCAGGACCAGTAATTCCAGAATAATCTGTTTTTACAATATGCCTTTTTAAATGTTAGAGTTCCCTTGAGTTTTGAACCCGTTTATGAAATACAAACAAGCAGCACCTTCCCTTTGGTTTGTGAGACCAACTAACTCACCACAGGGAAGACAGAAACACACTAGCTGCATTTTAACAAAAACCTTTGTGTAATTGGTGGATGGAGTTACAAAATGAGTAGGATGATTTAGTAAGTCCAGCAGGTGATGCCCTTCTTCCATTCAGTCCCATGGTTTTGTGACAGCCACTGAAACCCAGAGGTGGAATAAACTGCCCTGTGAGCCTGGCCTTCAAATTGATGTTGTACAGTGTTCAATCAAAATTTTAGTAAATAAGGAAGCATACGCACTTATATTAACATTTCTAGTGAAAGCAAAATGCACTTTCCCATCTTTGCAAATATAATTTGTCTTTTTATAAAATTTATTGGGAAACATGGCTCGCTTCACCTTTATATAATTCTCTGAAATGTTCCCTTTGGGTGGGTTAGATCCTCACTAAGTATAGTTACATTAGAGTGGATGCTCCAGAATGTCTTCAGACAGAGGTCAGAAATGTCTGGAGTCAGCACTTCCTCTCTGGTTTCTCAGCTCCACCCTACCCATCCCCCTAGCACATCAAAAACAGACAGAACAGACTCTTCTCCCCTCAGTAGCCAGCAGGATGTGCTCAGAGTCAGGTCCTGTTAGGTCTCTGCTCAAAGCCTTCCCAGCACACACCACACTCTGGATAAGGTTCAACCTCCTCCCCCATCTGCCCGCAGCCCTCCTCATCCCTCAGGGGCTTTCACCTGCTCCACCTGCCCCAGTCCCCCCAGATCGGATCCAGCTGCTGACCTCCAGCTGCATTTGCTGACGCTGCCTCAGGGCCCTTGCACTGCTGTTCCTTCTGCGTTGCTCAAGCTCTCACTTCCTTGGATCTCTGCTCAGGGTTCTGCTCCTCAGGCAGCCCCTCCCTGACCTCTTGCTCCAAATTATCCCCCACTTTTCCCACAGACACACTCTGTGCCCCCACTCACTAAGGATTTTTCTTTCTAGAACATATCACTACTGGCCTCGCACTGTATAACAGTTTATTTGATGACTGCGTTCTCCCTCCCAGGAAGGCAGCTCCATGGCTGCTCCTTGGATCTGCCAGCCTGGAATGGGCCCTGTGGGGGCCACCTTCACAGTAGCTGAGTGACGTGGAACAACCTCCTCTCCTTCCTGTATCACTGTCCTCTGTCTGTAATGGTACCACTGGGTTCCTAAGAGGGGCAGTAGAGGACTTCGTGCCACATGCCCCCTGGGCATCCTGACCTGAGCAGCCTCCTTGGCCAGCAAGGTGCCTACTGGGGTGGTTCCAGGATGACAGGAAGCCACGCCTCTCCAGATGCCTGCAAGTCCTTGGGTCCCCAAGAAAGGCCTGACTACGGATCTGAGATGGTCTTGCCAAAGCCTCAGGCAGAGCTATGGGAGTCAGGGGAGAGACTGGGTGGTCATAGAACCCTCCTTCCCTGCAGTGCAGGGAGGCTCAGCACAAAATCCTGGGCCCTTGAGGTTGGAGGGGCAGGGAGGACCATTACTGTCACAGAAAGATCACAGCCTCAGCCTTCAGGGCAGACCAGGTCCACAGATGGGGCCACCTGCTTACATTCCTTTATTTCCCAGGGTGGGGGGATTGGTGGTTGGAGAAGTTCTGGCAGAGGCTCCCAGGTGGGTCTCCGGGGGTGGTGGCTGGGATGAGACTCTGGTGTGGCAGTTCCAGTGGGGCCTGAGGCTGGAGGCTTCGCCTAAGAGGAGCAGAAGACCTCGAAGCGCCTGCAGGGTCCAGGTGGGTGGGGCGTCAGTGCAGGGCGGGCAGCAGCAGCAGCAGCAGCAGCGCCCCACCCAGCAGCGCCAGGGAGGGAGGGCAGACGGCCGGCCCCGGGTGCGCGGCGGCGGTGGGGCTGGCGGGCGTCTGCACGGCGGCGGTGGGGCTGGCGGGGGTCGGCAGGCTGCAGTCGGTGTAGGGCTCGATGCAGGCGGCAAAGGCCATGACGTGCGCCACGAAGCTCTGCTCCTGCACGCCGTGCACCAGGTGCGCCTGCGGGCCGCGCGCGAACACCGCCACGTCCTCGCCGCCGTGGGTCTCGCTCGACCGGGGCACAGCCGCCTGCTGCCGGTACGTGGGGTCCCCTGGGCGGAGGGTGCGGGGTCAGGACCGGCGGGGAGGCGGTCTCCACTCCCACAACTTCCAGACACCGTTCTCCCGAGGCAACCCCCCCCCACACCCCGCCTCACTCACCGCTCTGGCTGTCACTGACGTCGGGCCGTGTGCCTCCGCTGAGCGCAAAGCCAGGGCCATTGCCATAAAGGATGGACGTGTAGGACTTGCCATCAGAGGCCTTGCTGGGGGCCAGTCCTGCAGGGAGGAGGGGACGCGGTGATCTCACTAACCACAGCGTGTGGAGCTCCTACTGTGTACTGAGCTCATTCACTGGCTTAGTTCTCACCAGACGCCTGCAGGGCAGTTGCTATTACTCCACCTGACAGATGAGAAAAGGGGCTCCGAGCAATTTCTGCTTATAACTTAGGGAATGGCACCTGCCACTATCTCTGGGTTTACCGAAAATGGAGGTTCCACGCAGTGTGTAGCCACCAAAAGAGAAGACGTGAGAGTGGTCAGCAGTGACAAGGATCAGTGTGTCCTTTTCGCTTGTGAGCTGGTTGGCCTTGTCAACGGCAGTGTCAAACATGACGGTATCAGTCAGCGCCATGTAAGCTATGCCTTCGTGGTGACCGTGGTCAATGCGACCTCCTGCAGGAAGGACATGGGGAAGGTGGGTGATGCCAAACCCCCCCTGACTGCCCCTTCCCTCCTCTGCTCAGTAAGGGGCTGCCACTCACCCTCTACGAAGAGGTAGAAGCCAAGGGGGTTCCTGCTCAGCAGGCGCAGGGCTGCCTCCGTCATCTCTGCCAGGGATGGGTCCGTGGCCAAGTTGCGCTGGACTTCATATTTCATGTCTAAAGGCTCAAAGAGGCCTGTGGGAAAGGGGACCCAGTGGTGACCGGTAGTGGGGAGGGTCAGTGGCCCACATGTCTCTGAAGACCTGGGGAGGACAGTGGGAGGGGTCATTACCCATAAGATGTGTTACACTGGGGTCATTGGTTGCCTGCATGAGTGCCGTGCGGTTCCACACATACTGGGCACCCTGGGAGGGGCAGAACCAGGTCTCAGCCCATATTTCTGCACCCTCAACCCTGCCCGCTGCACCCCTGCACCCGTGAGCCCCCATCACCTGGTGCTTGGCCTGCCACTCCTGCACCAGGTTTCGCTTATCCTGCCGGACTCCATTCTGATTGGCATCCTGTGGGTACTCAGGGTCTGGGGTCCCCTCAGGAAACATGTACACTCGGCCTCCACCCAGGATCACCTGGGCACAGAAATTAGGGCAGGTGCGCTTGGGGCCTGGCTAACCCCTTGCTCCCTCCTCAGACAGCCTTTAGCCCCCACCACCAGGTCTATGGGGATGGCCTGTCTCCATCTGTACCTCCTAGAGTCACCTCCACTCCAACCCCGTGGAGACCCTGGCAGGCTCCAGGGCTGTGGGTTGCCTGGGACTGTGGTGGGTGTGAGTCCCTCCCCCTCTGCCCAGCCCCGCCCCTTGCCCGCCCTGTCGCACGTCAATGTCCATGTTGTTGATGAGCTGCGTGGCGATGTCCTGGCAGCCCTGCGTCTTCGCATCAGCAGACAGGTCGGCATCTGAGTACCAGTTGCGGTTCACTGTGTGTGCGTAGGTGCCGGCTGGAGAGGCATGCTGCACCCTCGAGGTGGTCACGATTCCCACGGACTTCCCTGTAGGTGGCAGAGGTCATGATGGGCCCCTGGGGTCTGTGAGCCTACCCCTGCCCGCAAAGCTGGCCTGAAGCCCACCTGCTTTCTTGGCTCGGTTCATCACAGAGGTGACCTCATTGCCACGTGTCGTGTTGCACTGGTCATAGCGGGCAGCTGCACTTACACCAATGGTCTTATAGTTGGCCTTGACCCCGCACAAGTAGGCAGTGGAGGTGCCTGCACTGTCTGGCACCTGTCTGTCCACGTTGTAAGTCTGGGGGCAGAGATGCCTTCAACTCTGCTCTGGGGTAGACACCCAGATCCTGACTTACCCAGGCCCTGGGGCCCATTCCCACTGCCCCTGGGCCCTAACTCAGGCCCCAGCCCTCCTGGAGTCTTCCCTTCTGCCAGGCTCCCTAACCCCACACCCACCCCTCTAGGGTAGAGCTCCCTGAGGTCACCCAGCCCTTACCTTGGACAGAGCCAGGTATGGGAATTGGTCCATGACCAGGGGTGTCTCAGGTCCCAGCTTGCCATTCATCTGCCCCTTCAGGATCCGAGTGGCTGTCACTGTAGGCACTCCCATCCCTAAAGGTACACATGTCAGACCTGAGTCCCCAGAGCTGGCCAGTGTGTACCGGCAACCTTGAGTTCCAGGTTTGTGGGGAGGACAAGGGATGGACAAGCCTAGCACACTCACCATCCCCCAAGAAGATAATGAGATTCTTGGCAGCTGTCTGGATGTGTTGCAGATTCTTAGCAGTGTCCAGGGCCTGGGCTGCCTGGCGGTTCCAGAAAGCTGGATCTTCCTCCTCAGCTGTTCAAGAGAAGAGTGGAGGCCAGGTCAGGCGTGGAGCAGTGGCCTGCGTGTGGCAGTGGGGGGTTTTGTGAGGGGGTACTGGGAGATGCCTCATTACCTGGGATGAAGCTAAGGGAGAGCCGAAGCCTCAGCCCCAGTAGCAGCAGCAGCACCCAGGCCCCCTGCATGTCTGTGCGATGTCAGGGGAAGCAAAGCTGGGACCCTGGGGAGGCCAGAACTTGAGCAAGGCTGGGACAGATTGTATGAGCTGCGGTACAAGCTGTCTGGGTTTAAATCAGGGGAGGACTTTGTTCCTGCTGTAACAGTCCCTCCCAGTGCCCTTGGTGACCACATCCTGCCCTTGCCCCTGCCCTGTGACTTTATTTATTATTTATTTTAATGGAGATACTGAGGATTGAATCCAGTATGTGTCTACAACTGACCTATCCCCCCACCCCGCCATAATTCATGCCTGGTGACCTAAGCCATATTGCCAGAACAAAAGTGGCAGGTGTGGCTGAGGGAGAAAGGGTCCTGAAAAAGGCAGCTCCATCTTTCATGGAATGGTCCCCAGCTGTCTCCTCAGGGGAGGGTGCAGGGGATTAGGGGGAGATGTCTTTTGCCTGAGGGGCATTTGCAAGAACCTCACAGGGGCCCCTCCCAACCCCCTGCTCACAAGTCCTGTATTAGAACCATCACAACTTCTTCACCTCATCTGTTCAGGATTTTCTGAAAGTCAGCTTAGGTCTGGTTTGGGTCTGGGTGCTGAAGAAGGTGGGGTTCTAAGCACGAAGCCTGGGCCAGGGGCCTGGGTTTGGGTTCCTAATTTTGGGAGGCCCAGACACACAGGGTGGCCTGGCTGCCCTGCCACCCACTCAGCATCTCACCAGGTTTGGCCTGGGCAGCTGCAGCAGGCACTTGGGTAGAAGGCGCATCCAGGACCCTAGGCCCAGATTCTCCTCCTGTGGAAGAACATGGGACTGGTGGTAAAACAGAGTGGAGGCCTTGTCTGTATCTCCAGTTACTGAGGGCTGGCTGGGCAGGCATTGGCGTGTGTGCATTTGTGTGTGTTTATGCCTATATGGGGCAGGCAGGTTTGGGCCCAGTCTGCTGTTCAGGAAGTTGACCTTGCTCCCTTGGAATGTATGAGTCTGTTCCTTCTGCAGGCCACCCACACTCACAGTAATAGCTTCTGATAAGGAGCTAAGAGGTTCCAGGGGGCCGAGGTTGGATTCAAAAGCATTTCTCCAATCCAGCAGTCCCACTCCTGGGTGTATATCTGAAAGACTTGAAAGCAGGACCTACAAGAGGTATTTTTACACCCATATTTGTAGCAGCGTGTTCACTATAGTCAAAGGTACAGGCAACACAAGTGTCCAGCAACAGATGAATGGAGGAACACAATGTGACACAGCTCTACAATGGATTATTATTTGTCCTTAAAAAGGAAGGAAATTCTGGCACATGCAACAACACGGATGAACCTTGAGGATGTGATGCTTAGTGAAGTAACTTGATCACAGAGATGAATACCGTGTGATTCTACTTACACCGGGTATCTCAAGTAGTCAAGCACATAGAAATAGAAAGTTGGATGGTGGCTGCCAGGAGCTGGGAGGAGGGGACTGGGAACTCCTTGTTTAATGGATGCAGAGTTTCAGTTTTGAAAGATGACGAAGTTCCGGAGATTGTGGCTCAACAATGTGAATATACTTACCACCACTGAACTGCACGCCTAAAAATTGTTACAGTGGTAAACTTTATGTTATTATTATTTTTTTTTTACCACAGTTAAGACCTTCAAACAACTTCCTCTCATCTCCGCCCTCCCCAGTGGACCAAGGTCCCCCGTCTGCACCCAGGCCTCCTTACACCTGAGCCAACCTGCGCTGGTCGCCAGCATCTCTCTGCCCAGCCCCACCCCCAGCCTCCCTCCCCTCAGGCAGCACTTCCTGGGTCCTCCTCCCTCCGCCTGCTGTTCACCAGCTCACCTTGCTGACCCTGCTTATCCTCTAGCTCTCAGAAGAAATATCAGCTTGGAGGCATCCTTCCTGGCCTTTGTGAGTTGTCCCCATCGCTCCTTCTATCCCCTTAGTCGTGTGGTAGGAAAGTTCTTGGGCTAAAGGTCAGGGGAGACTGACTCCTGGGCAGACCCTGAATTAATTAATTGGTTAATTAATTAACCTGGCCGTAGATTAAAGTTTGGTTACTCCAAGATTAATCTTCATTCCAGCAAATTCCCAATTTCCTTTCTTCATTTGAATTTTGGACGTAACTGTAGATTCACATGCAGTTGGGAGAAATAGCACAGAGATGGCTTGCGTGCTCTGTCCTATCTTCCCCAGTGGTGTAATGCACAGATGTTCACCCTTCTATTCACACTCCCCCGTTTACATGTCCTCGTGTGTGTGTGTGTGTGTGTATGTGTGTATGTGTTTAGGTTCTATACCATCTTATCACACACGTGGGCTCTGGAAACACCACACAGTCAAGATACTGAACAGCTCCAACCCCACGGGCCCCTTTACTACCACGCGGACCTCTGTCCCTAACCCCTGTCCTGCGTGTCTAAAATTTTGTCATTTCAAGTAATCTACATAAATGGAATCATACGGTCTTTTGGGATTGGCCATTTTCACTCAGCCTAATTCCCTGGAGATTCACCTGACCTGGAGCAGCAGTTGGCTCCTCTGTGCCTCTGAGCAGTGTCTGGGGTGAGTGGACCCCCTGCCTGTTTTAACCCTCCACCTGTGCAAGAACATCTGGGCTGGTTCAGGTTGGGTTATTCTAAATAAAGCTGCCACGAATCTACATGGAGAGGTTTTTGAGTGAACATTTCATTTCATTCCATTTCTCTGAGATACATGCCAAAGAGTGCAATTGCTGGTCCATGTTGTTACCTGCGAGTTTTTCAAAATATGTTTTTTAAAGGAGGTAAGAGGGATTGAACCCAGGACCATGTGCATGCTAAGCTAGCACTCTACCACTGAGCTATACCTTCTCTGACCTTTCTTTTTTAAAAGAAACTACCTCATCCACCAAAAGATAAGAAACTGCCAAATGGTTTTGCAGAGGGGCCGCACCACTTTGCATTCCCACCAGCAACCTAGGAGGGATCCAGTTTCTGCGCATTCACAGCACCGTTTGGTGTTGTCACTGTTTTTAATTTTAGCCCTTCTGATACTTGTGGACTGTAAACTGTCTTTTAATGCTCTTTTTATGATGACATTAAGTGATCATCAGCTATGATGGGTCTTGGTTTCTTGGGAATTTTGTCCTGTGCCTGAGCAGGACTGGAGACCAAATACAAACCACAGGTCACTTGCAGTAAACAAAGCATATTTGTCCACGTACCCACCATGCACCCTGCCTGCCTCCTGTGGGCCCGAGTCACCTGCGTGCGGTGACATGCTGTTACACTCCTTCCTCTGGGGCCCAAGGATGACAAGGCAACACAGCTTTCTGCTCTGGAGTAAGAGATAACACCTCCATCCCTGCACTCCTGGGTAGCTGATACCTTGGGCCAGGGGTTGCCTAGATTCATGGAGCCTGTTCTCTGGGGAACAGTTGTCCTGGTCTGTCTGTCTCTGGGAAGGATTGGCTTGTCCTCTGGGGCCGCATCTAGACCCCCAGCACCCTCCACCATTGCCCCCATTTACCACCCTAAGCTGTCTGGGCTGCGTCTCAGCCCCCAGCACGGTGTCCACTGTAGGCATTGCCAGAGGCTGGGCGATACTGAGTCCATGTGGCATCAGCTGCCGGCGGTCCAAGGGGAAATGACTTCTGCCTGCCTCCTGCCTTCCCAGTCTCACGATGTGCCCCTGGGAAATGCAGAGACAGTCCCGCCACTCAGGGAGAGCCGGGCAGCAGCTGGGAACAGAAAGGCATTGATCATCAGGAGACCACACACCCCAGCACTTTGGGGCAATGGAGACATCTCTTTCTAGGGGCCAGTGCTCCCTGGGCCCTCGTCCACACCTCTCATTTGACCCTCCCACCAGCCCTCTAGAAATGGTATGATTGTCCCCTCTGGTGTTAGGACGTGGAAAGAAAACATGAGTTTTATTTTGCCCTCTTTTCCTTGGGGGCCACATCTGGTAGACCTCATGGGATCAAGGAGGTGCCAAGCCTCCTGAAGTCACCTGGGGGACTGGCAAGCAGGTAAGAGGGCATAGGGTGAGCACTGGGGCTGTGGGATGTCATCTCAGCCTGGCCCAGACAGAGTGGCAGTGTCTTGCATCCCAGGAGTTCTGATGACACGTCTTCCTCTCTGACCAGGCCTGCCCATGCAGTTCTGGAGCCAGTTCTCCTCCCCACGTGTCTGAATGAGGTTCCATCAGGAAAGTTAGTCACAAGTTGGCCACGTTGCTCGCAGAGCAGTTATTTGCATCTTGACCTGAGTGCTTAGTGGCCCAGGAAGGAGCACGTGGCTGAGAGAGGCAAGGGCAGGGCCTCGGGTTCACAGGGGTTCACCGAGGAGGTCACTGCCTCTCAGAGTTCTCAGAGGTCACAGCGGAGGTGAAGGAGCTGGCAGCGAGGCGGGAGAAGCCCCTTGCCTTTCTCTTACAACTATGGCTTGTGTGAGAGTTAGAAGCAGGCTCTGCACTTCCCGAGGGACATATGGGACTGATCAGAGAACAGACCTGGGAAGGGCCAGACCTGGGGGGGGGGGGGTTTGGGGGGAACCAGACACAGAATGAATCTCAGGGGCATCCAAGGGGCCACAGAGGGGAAGTGCCTGCAGAGATGTGTTCTGGACTCAGCAAAGCTGGAGGGCATATCGGGGTCCCCAGAGCGCACATTGTCCCCTATACTGGACATCTACTAAACTGATCATAAGGGTCACACCAGCTTGGCATTTGGGGTCAGAGAGCGGTTGCCAAGCTGAAAGGCCCCAGAAGGCAACTATTAGTTGAAGGAAGTGATTATACTGGCCTTGGAAACAGGCCCAGGAGGAGGGCTGAGGCCTCCAAGGCTCTCACTGAGCTGGCTGAGAGAGGCCTGCCTCACAGAGGGCACCGTAGACAAAAATCAGAAGCTGGGCGTCTATTGCTCTTTAAAGAAGACAATTTCATTAATTAAAGTCTCTTGAGCTGGGGGCACGTGTAAATCATCCTGGACGCCCAGAGGAGCCACAGCACACCCAACCAGTGTGGGGCTTCCTGTCTAGAAGGGTGAGGGGTGGGTAAACCCAGTCATGCTCCTGGACTCGGTCCCGGGGGGAAGAATCGAGGGCCCCTGGGCTGGGCAATAGGAAGAGTGTGGACCCCATGGGCCGGGCCCAGGAGCCTCCCCTGACCAGAGTGTGCGGCCCCCTTGGGAGAGGAGCAAGAGGCAAGCTGGGAAAGGGGTCCCGAGGGATCTGGGCGGGAGAGAAGTGTGGATGCAGTTCCCACTGACAAGGCCGCACGACTGGCGCTGGGCTGTGCTTCAGGGGCTAGAAGAGGGCGTAAGGAGAGGAAGGGATCCTTGACTGAGCAGGGCAGCGCCCACGATGCTGCTGGAAGGGCTGGTGTTGGAGGAGCTCAGGCAGAGGCAGGCCCAGAGTCACTGGCAGAGAAAGGGGGTAGAGGCACTTTGGGACATGGTGTGGCCCTTTCTGCACTTCAGCCCTCTCCTTGGTCCCTGCCCTCCCTGCTGGCTCCCCGCCTACAGTGCCTCCCCAAACAGCCCCTCCCAGAGCCCTCTTCTGCAGCTGTCATTTCTCTGCCAGCCCCTCTCTGAACTGCCTCTGCCTCAGCTGCCTTCCTCCTCCTACTGGACAGCGTTTTCACACAGGGTGACATTGGAAAGGTGCTCCTGTGATGCAGAATAAAGCTCATGGTGGTATTACAGACCCCGGCTGGCAAAGGCCAACAAGCCCAACCCTGGGAGCCTTGGAGAGAAAGCAGGAGGAGGGGCTGCACTCCCTGCAGACACAAGCATTCTCCAGGGACACTGGGACATGCCTGTCCACTGATGGAGCCTTCCACTCTGGATAAATGTCCTAGAGAATCCATGCCACATGGGCCCCCAGAGGTATGTGCCAACACATTTAGGGCAGCATCATTCAAGTAGCAAAAAGTTGGAAATAGCCCAGATGTTCTCAGCGGGAAAGAGGATACAAGTTGTGACTTTGTCATGTATGGAACCCTAGGCAGCAACGGAAATGTTTCATGGAACAGATTAACTGATTCTCACAAACAGTGCTGAGTGAAAGATTCAAACCACAGAAGAAGGCACACAGTGCACACAGCTCCATTCGGCCAACTCCTATGCCCTCAACCTTAGATTAAGCCTCTGTCTCACACAGAGCCCCAGAACTTCCTTTTTGTCCCCCACCTCACCATTTTATCCACTCCCATGTAAAAGGCTTTGGGGTCCCCAGTGAGGGGTTGAGTTAAGGGCACCAGGCCTTTTGTCAAACTTGAACTTGACCAGTTGGCCTGTTGCCCTAAGGGATTGCTGGTCAGGTATCTGAGGTGTGATTTTTTTTTCCTTCCAGACGTTTACATTTTTCTAAACTGAGATAAATAGATTGGACTTATTTGCGAGATGAATGTTTATATAAAATTGATGTCTTTGAATGAGCTTTATGTAACATGGCTACTTCTCCTTTGTCTGATTGTATTGTGAGGATGGACATTGTGTCTCCCTGGAAAGTAGCAAATTAAACTATAGTTGGACAAATCAATCTTTGATATCTTTTAGGTGTCTGGCCAGTTTAGGGGAATTAAAAACAACTGTCTTTGCGTTGAAAATCTCTACAAACCAGAAATGTTTTATATTATAATACTGAATTCATGACTAATTTTTTTAAAATGAAGCTATGCCATCTATGGTATGTCTGTTTATATGCCATGTATGTGTTATAGATACGTCTCTACCTCCTGATGTTATTATCAAAATTAATTTGTAAAAGAGCTCTGTTTAATTGACTTAAAAGTAAGCACTTATAAATTAAATATTTCTAAATGTAATGGAAACTAACCCAAATGAATTTTGAGTTTACGTGATCTGGGAAATATTCCATATTAAATTAATATTCAGTATTTAAGTTAGTTTTAGTTTATTGGTTTTAAAGAGGAGCAGAATCTGTCACCCTAAATGTGTCTCTTTGGCATATTAATTGTTTTAAGCTGGTTATTTTCTGAGAAAACAGCAAACTTGGGAAGGGTTCTGAAAACCAAGTAGGAGTTACCTTTGTAAGAAACATTCACATTTGTAAAGGAATTCTCCATTTTTAAGTTTCTCTCTGTTTATCTGGAAGAGGAGGAGAACCACTTTTTCTTTCATTTTTTAAATACCTTTATTGTGGTATGGTTTCTGTACAGTAAAGTTCACATATTTCAGATGTACAATTTGATGAATCTTGATAGATGTATACACCAATGAGACCACCGCCACCACAAACAAAATAGTTAACATTTCCATCACTCCCCAGGAGGTGCAATTTTTGAATTCCCAATTTATCCCTTCCCACTCCCTTGAACCCCTGGTAAGTATAAGTTTGTTCTTTATGTCTGTGAGTCTGTTTCTGTTTTGAAGACAAATTTATTTGTGTCTTATTTTTTTAGATTCCACATCTAAGTGATATCATATGGCATTTTTCTTTCTCTTTCCAGCTTACTTCACTTAGAATGACAATATCCAAGCCCATCCATGTTACAGTAAATGGCATTATTTTATCCTTTTTTATGGCTGAGTAGTATTCCATTGTATATATACCCACATCTTCTGTATCCAGTCATCTGTCGATGGAGGACCAGTCTTAACAGTGGTGAAGGCAAAGACTTAAATCTGCATCACAGTGACCATCATATAGTTGTTTACTGTGTTTTTCCTGATACCCTCCCATAACTGACTCTCCCCACCCTCAACATCTTCTTTTGTCTTTAGCTGAGGATGCTATTTAAGGTGAGGGCTTCCTCTGTCTTGGTGAGTTACTCCCTTTTCCTGGGTCTCTTCTAATGTATACTTGTTATTAAGCTTTGTTGGCTTTTCTTGTATTACTCTGTCACATGTCAATTCAATTCTTAGACCAACCAGAAGAAGCTAGAAGGGTAGAGGAAATTTTTTTCCTTCCAAACAGAATATTTATCTTTTTCGTTCTACCTGGTTCCTCCAGAATTTGACTTCTTCAGTTGGCTTTCTCCTGGACTTTGTGGCTTATGCAATACAGATTACAGCTAGTTACAGTAATCATTGTTTTAATTTGTTTTCTTTGTTGTTTTCAAACTGTTCATGCTTTGGACCTCTCGATGCTGTACTATGACCTTATTAATGATACTTGCTAGCTGTATTACTTATATCTTGGTTACTTTATAAGATTGATGTTTCTTGTACTACCCAGTGTATAACCAGGTCTCCAACAATATTGATGATGACTAAACACCATGAAGTAATTATTCACATACGTAGCTCTCTGTAGCGTTAACTGTAGTACGGCTGTAGATATCAGAAGAAACAACTTGGGAGAAACATTTCCTGGATCATAGGAGACTAGTAAGATAGATGGTCCAAAGAATTCTGAGATTATGAACAGGACCTACTCCAGACATCGCATGGGAATGGCCTATTAACAGAATCTTCACCTGACCTACAAATGAACCATCCTAGAGTCATGGGACACACTGGTCATGAAATGCCTCCCAAACCTTGTTTGAATTTATCCCCCAAAAGAGGGGAGACTGTTAGAAAAAAAAAGGAACAGAGGGTGTCCCTCACCATCCAGTTAGACCAAGGGTTAAATTGAAACCCACTGTAGTCACCACACCAACACTGTGCCCTGAGGGGAATTCAGCAAAAAATGAGATAAAGTATTCTGTGCTTTGGATAAATGGGCCCCCAGATAGTTAAGTTGCATAACTCAGGAATAATTGCCATGAGCCATATATAGAAAAGCACTAAGATCATTAACTTGTGGTATGTTCTTCCTGATTATCAGTAATCTTTTACCTAGCAGTAATCTTTTAACAATGTGTATGCTTGACTAGGTTTTTTCATAGCCAAAAAAATTTACACACGTGTGTGTGTGTGTGTGTGTATACATATATATATATACACACACATATGCCCCTCCCCCCCCTTCAGAGCAGTTCCTCGGGGGCAACTAAGAGGTTGTTTCCCAGGCTATATTCTCAGTAATGTCCTTGAATAAAACTGAAACTCAAAACACTTAAGTTATTTTTTTTAAGTCGGCAAGTCAAAACTAAACCAAATTGCAGATAAAATTATGTAAAGAAAATAATTTTCAAAGAATTCGGTGGTTCCCTCTGTTGGGGAAGGAAGGGATAGGTTGTGGGGAGGGAAGGGCATAGGGAGGCGGGGCCCGGCCACATTCTACTTGTTGATTTGCTGGGGGTGACTTCACTGTTTAATTCTATAGTAATGCTTTAAACCTTATCTTTATGTTTTATGCACTATTCTGAATGTTTGATGTATCTCAGGAAGGAATAAAAGAAGGAAGAAAGGAAGGAAGGAAGGGAGGACGAATCTTGAAGTTTGATTAAGATTAGATGCATCTGTTCCTGCTATGTTTCCCATTTTCCCTTCAAACAGTTTTCCAAAATGGGGGATAACGTATTTCCAAAGTGTGGTGCTCTAAATTGTTTTAGGTGGACTGGAGGGTGGGTTAGCTGGTATCCAGACAGGACACTGAATAGCACTGAACTTCAAAATGAGAACACTATTATCTTTTCTTTTCTCTTCCAACCTTTCCGATAATGTCAAGGAGAGAATCTCCGTTGGTTCTAGAATGTGTTTAACAGCCCCCTAGCGTTGCCATCTCCCTTCTAACAAAGATAAAGCATGCTTTAGACTTAGAGCCCTGGCAGGCACAGGATATAAAGAGATTTTAATAATACTGCTTTTTTGTTTGTTTGAAATATACGGTTGCCTTCTATTTATAGCAAGAGACGGTAGTCTTCCATTTCTAGTAAAGTTTCCTTTTCTAGTAAGTTCAAGGAAAAGTGAGCTCATTCAAAGAAAAATATTAACTATTAAGTAAAGAAATTAAACAAAGACTAGTGCAAGCAGCCTGGGGCCATGGCAGACACTCATTTAGGTGACACATGAATAGCTTGAGCCTTGAGAAGCACTGATTCGAAAGAAATAAGTGGACCCTGGGCCGGGGCTCATTCGAGCTCCGCCGCTCACCGTCGGCGGCCTTCGGTACTTTTCCTCGTCCAGCCTTAATTTCCCCCTCTGTGAAACGGCAAAAATAGTAGTACCTGTGTCACAGGGCTGTGAGCCCAGGGCCTGGTGCAGAGGTGATTCTGGAGGGGAGGGGGAGGGGCGGAAACCCTAACCTTAAGGCAGGACTTGATACCCTTAAGGCCTGTTGGCAAGCTGAGTGTTTGAAAGCCAAACGACTGGCCAAATACTAAACAAAGTGACTCATTTCCAGAAAACAAATGTTTGTAAATCCCTAATTAAGGTCTGCTGGGCAGAGTCTCCCACTGGCCTATTCCACCTACCACGGAGGGGCATCCAGGCACTTTCCTTCCACACGGGGACCCGGGTCAGGTGCCTGGGGTGGGGACAGAAGAGGGGACCATCCCACCACCAAGGCAGGAGACACCACAGCCCCGCCCCCAGAGTTTGTGGGGAGGACTCTCAATGACCAGGGAGCCACCTCCGCAGCACTGAGCTGGGCTCAGCCTGCCAGCGGCTGGGATGCATCAGAGGCCTGGGCAGAGGGAGGCTCAGCCAGGCAGGCTCCGAGCCTCCAGCCACGTTGGCAGAGGCCAGGCCTCCCCTCTGTCTGGGGTGTGGGCAGTAGGCTAGGGGCTATTCTGTATGAACGACAACTCCAGGGCTGACAGGTGGTTTGGGCATCGATATATAATGTGTGGAAATGAAAGCCCGTGAAACCAAGAGCTGTAGTCAGTAATTTCACTTTGATTTTGTATCAGAAGGACAAGGAGGACAACTTTACTCCAACAGAAACCCTGGTTAGTGTGAGGACCTATTAAGGTAAAATACGCTGAAGGAGAGCTTTCGCTTCACGTTCTGTTTTGCAGGTCAGTTTCTGTTGCTTTTTCAGTATTTGGCTAACTGCTTTCCAAACTGAGCAGGGTTCCCACTGAAGACCATTTAAGAACTCAAGGCAATTCATCACCCTGGTTAATAAAATAACTTCAAATTTGTATTCCCCCATAATGCCTTTCTACATAGTAAAGAAAAACAATTCCCCCAAAATGGCTTTCTACATATTAAAAAAAAAAGCAAAAAAAAAAATCCCCCAAACCATGAAATCCTATAAAAAGACAAGGTTCAAAGAGGTGCCGTGACCTTGCCACACCAACTCACTTAAATGCAAGAGCTGAGCGCACCCCCCCCATCTTTGTTGTTGTGAGAGGCCTCCTCCTGCTCCGTTCACCAGGGCTCTCATCTTAATCTGCTTCAGTACCCTCCCCCCAACTCCAATGACCCCCAAAATCTGTGATTCAGACCCATGAATGGCTCTGTGGTCCGGGCCCAGCCAGGGCCTGAGGCCCAGCCCTTCTGCGGAGCCGCCACACCCGGGCGGCAGCCTCCTCTGCGGGGCTGCCCTTCCCTAGGCCGGGGGGCTGCCTCCTGCCTGGATAACTGCTCCCAGGCCAGGGCTCAGACAGGTCACAAACAAGGCCCCTAGGGGCCCCCTGAGACACCCAGGACTTGTCACCGCCAGGACTGCTACCTGAGGCTTTCGGTACAAGACTGTAGGCAGCACCTTAGTTGAGTAGGAATAGCAGGTGGCCTGTCAGCAGGAATTTTATCTTAGTTACTGGAATAATGGACCATTGAATATACCCGAGCTGAGTGTGCAAGGAACCTTTTAAACCAGTTGTAGATCCATTCCTGCTACGGAAAAAGGAAAAACTTTTCAGTTTTAGTTTTAACTTTTATCCAAGTTACACATTAATGTAGTTGAAAGTATCAAATAGATCCACAGGTTTGTTACAATAAAACAAAAACAGCAGGTTCCCATTTCCCTCCTGCATTTTCCCATCTCAGAGGCAACCATTTCCCCCTCTCTTGGATTTTATTTTTGATATTTACCCCTGATCTAAATCACATATTTCTTCATTTTTCAATTTTAGTCTGTATTTATTGATATGTCCTATTGATATTCTGTAATTTGTGGTTGTGTAAGGAACCATCTTGAAACAACCTTAAACAACAATGGTTTATTTGATCCCGAATTTGCGGTTTGGTCAGGGCTTGAAGGGAACACCTTGTTTACTCTGGGAGGCTTGTGCTGGGGTGGGTGAATAGGACCTGGGGATCCACTTCCAAATTGGCTCAGCCATGTGGCTGACGTCTGGCCCTTCTCCGTGTGGGCTTCTCTACACAGTTCCTTGAGCTTCCTCACAACATGGTAGCTAGATTCGAAGAGACTGGAAGCAGCTGCCAGTTTCTTAAGGTCAGGGCCTAGAAACTGACACACTGTCTTTTCTGCCACGTTTCTGCCTAGTTACAGCCACAGTGCCTGTCTGGATTCAAAGGGAGAGATATCGACTCCGTTTCTAGTCAGTTAATTTATTTATTTGGCATCCTTACTGAGGAATAATTGACACCTAAGAATTGTATATATTTAAGGTGGACCATTTTGACATACATATAGATCAGAAATGACAACATAGTCAAGCTTATTAACATATCCATTGCCTCAGAGCTTCCATTTTCTTTCTTTTGGTTGTGAGAACACTTCAGATTTACCCTCTTGGCAACTTCATGTATACAACACAATATTGCTAACTGTAGTCACCATGCTGCACATTAGATCCCCAGAACTTACACATCTTATAACCGAAACTTTGTACCTTTACACCAGTATCTCTGCATTCTTGCCCTCTTGCCTTGCCTTTGGAAAACACCATTCTACTCTCTGCTTTTGGGTTTGACACTTCAGATTCCACACATCAGTGAACACATGTGGTATTTAGCTTTCTGTGCCTGGCTTACTTCACTTAGCATAATATCCTCCAGGCTCATCCATGTTGTCAGAAATTCAGGATTTCCTTCTCTCTCATGGCTGAATAATATTCCATTGTATATACGTACCGTGTCTTCTTTATACAGTCATCTGCAGATGGACACTTAGGGCATTTCCACATCTCAGCTGTTGTGAAAACTGGTGCTTCCCAGGGCTTCTTGGCTCCCCAATGTTCTCCTAATCTGACTGTGAGACCCGGACTCACTCTTTGAACTCCCAGCACCAGCAGTTGCAGCATTCCCGCCCCAGGAGGATTCCAACTTCTGGCCTTTGCTGTCTCTGAACCTTAGCCTGCCCCATCCTTTCCACGCCCACTCCCCCACTCCCCCAGGGCACCCCACTTCCTGCTGCTTCTGTTGCAAGCCCATCTTGTCTGTGATTTCAGCACCTGGCCTTGCTAGGTCCTTCTGGATATTGTGGATTTGTTCCCTCTCTTAGGTCTTCATCTCGCCTGGATTATTGCACCCCTTCTGACCTGGCCTCCAGCCTTCTGCTTCATGGCTCATCACTGGTCTGTGGTACGAGCAGCTGCCATGTCTCCCCAGTGGCCTCATCTCTTTATGGGACTTGCTGCCCAGTTTCTAGCCCATCCCTCCCACCTGCACGGACCCCTAGGAGCCACCACGGCATCTCTTACGGGGCCGAGGGTGGGTACCTGGCCCATTCTTTCCTGGGGTCTCTCCTAATGAGAATTGGGAGAGGGCATCAATCTCTCCCCAGGATGGTAGTTTGCAAAATACAGAAGCTCATGTTTCTAGAAACTCACTGTGAAGGAAGCAGTCTACACCGGGGAAAGGAAGCTGACTCAGAGAAGGGAGACAGAGCCATGGAGGGACTGGGTTTCCCGCCCCAGGCGACCCAGAGGCGCCTCCCTGTCGGGGCTTGTCTGCCTTCTGGAGTTCTCAGACCATGAGGAGCCTTCCCATCAGCTCCCTTCCTCCTAAAGCCACTTCACACGTGCTTTCTCTCCTGTGCAATTAAGACACGAATCTTCCTGAAGCCTCAGGGTGGCACCCAACCCAACTTGGTTCCCTCCCCCAACGAGCAGTAAAGCCAAGCTACTGACACCGATGTGGTGACAGAAAATACAGCGCTTATTGCGGGTGCCAAGCACGGAGAATGGGCAGCTCATGCTCAAAAGACCCGAACTCCCCAATGGCTTTCAGGGGAGGGTTTTTTAAGGGAACATGAGGGGTGAGGGTTGCAGGTACCTGAGCAGCTTGTGGACTTGCTTCTGATTAGTTGGTGATCAGGATGCTATGTCGGGGATCTTAGTCATCAGCCTCCTAGTTCCACCCAGGCTGGGGTCCGCGTGCTTGTGGTCAGCACGTAGTCACCGTTCTCCACCTGGGTGGGGTGGGGTCTTAGTTTCTGCAGAGCAACTCAAAGATGTGTGTCGGGTTGTTAGGTATAACCCTTGAGGGGGAACTAGGTGTCCTGGGCGCCCACTGTTTAAGCTATTCCTCCTTTTTGTGCTGACAGCCTTTCCTTTGTTCCTGCCTTCCCTGACTTCTCTAATTAGTAACTGCTTGGGTCTGATCTTTGGAACTCAGGGAAGGCCTAGGAGACCAAAGCTGATTTTCTATGAACAGGAAATGGGGGGCTTGCAGGGGCTTTTGTACCCAGGAAGGCCCCAACGGGTCCTGCTCAGTTTCAGTTCCCTCTTCTCTTTGCTTCTCCTCAGTTCTGGAGGGAACGGGGGCAGGACAAGAAAGGGAATAAAGTTTTGAAAAGAGAGGTTAATCATAAACTCGGCAGGGAAACTCAGTTTTAGGAGGACTTGGTTCCAAGGAGCCTACCCGAACTGGGCTCTCCTTCTCATCTTACTGATCGCAGATGTTCAGTTCTCTGAACCCTCCCTTGCCTTCCCCGTACCCCCAACTCTGAACTCACTATCCCCAGGCTTTCAACTGCAACTATGTTCTGAGGACGTCAGGCCAGGGCAGTAGCTCTCCCTGCACTTAGACCCTTCTTGTCATTCCCACATCTGCTCCTTCAGGATTTCCTGTCAGCTTTTCTTTCACTATGGCCCCCAACTTGAATAATTCTCACCACCCCAACTGCTTCCCCCACACTCCTCTCCACTCCCCCCAACTCCCACCTCATGGGCCTCTCCCTGCCTGTGCTCTGGGCCCTCTCTTATCCTCCTGACCTCCGCCCTTCATGGCTCAGGTCAAGTACCTCCACGCCTCCATTCCTTAGCCCTCCTAAGCCCACTGCTGGCCCTTTTGTCTTCTGAGCACCATCCCTTCATTGTGGGAATACACACACCCTCCAGCCTCAGAACTGTCCTAGAACCTTGACCTGCACTGACATTATTTGCATCTACAGCTCCCTCTCCCATGGTGACCCAAGGAGGCCCCTTGAACAACCGTGCAGGTTCTGGGACAGCTGACGGGACGACCAAGTCTTCCCTTCTGACAAGGTTTATGTCTCATCACCCCTTTTAATCAACAATCCTTTAACCTGGGGCCACAGAGGACAGTCTTCCTCATTGAACCCGTGGACCTGTGTCCCGCCAGCGCCCTGCACATGGATGGTGTCAAGGACATTTGCTGAGGGTGCGGCTGCAGATGAAGGACATGGCCAAGGTTGGGTGGGTAGGGCGCGGAGGACACAGGCAGTGGGGGCTGGGGAGGGCAGGGGCCTGAACCCTGGACCCGGCTGGGCACAGTCTTACTGTGTCACTTTGGCCAGAGACCTGCCTCCCTTCTGGGTGTGGCTTCAGCTTCTGTCCAGTGCGGTGGGGCTGGGCTGGGGCTGCTCTGGGTCCCGGGGCTCTGGGGCTCTCAGGGTGAGTCCCGCGCCCGCCCCCCACCCCCGCCCCGGTAAGCCCAGGCACCAGAGACCTTCCTCGCTGCCAGAGCTGCCTGCACTTACCCGGGGTGGGGGCGCTGGAGCAGCGAGGAGGGGTGTCCGGCCTGGGTCCATGCTGCCCAAGAGGGGCCCAGCACGCTGACCCACTGCCTCCCTGTGGGCCCCTCCATGGGGGCTCTGCTCTGCTCCCAGCTCCCAGGCTGGGTGGGATGCTCTCGGGGACAGTGCCAGGAGAGAGGGGGCTGCTCCTCCTCGGGCGGGGGGCGGTTGAGGGGCTGGGGACAGGGCTGAGACGTCTCCCCCTTGGTTCTCCCCGTCAGGCTGCCCAGGCTGCAGAAGCACCCAGAGACCTCCTCAAACACCAAACCACCAGACCAGACGTCTTTCCCCTCCCAGACACCTGGTTCCAGAAGGCTTTGGGGCAGGAGCAGAGGGGAACGGTGGCCTCTGGGACATCTTGGGGCTGGCAGGATGGACAGACTGAAGGCTAGCTGAGGTGTTGGAGGAGAGAAAGGAAGTGAGGCCAGGTGCGATGAAGTGTCTCTTGTTCCCCTCTGGCCCCAGCCCCGTGCTGGCGGATGGGAGGTGGAGCTGGCTGGTGGCAAACTGAGGCAGCCAGGCCCAGTCACCCCTCCAGCCCCGGCCAGGCCGTCTGACAAGGTGCTGTATTGAATTTTTCTTTGAAGAAAATGCGCTGAGACCAGATCAAATGAGGTGTTAATACCAACACCCCAGGAAACAGCCTGGTGGAACTGGGGCCTCGGTCATTGTGGTTTTCACCTCGGTTTCTGGCAGCTCTTGTGGAAGCCAACCTGTGGTTCCCTAGTTTGGTGTCCAAAGTAGAAGCTCAGGCTGAGGTCAAACGAGCAGAGGACAGAGCGCCACCGTGTGGCCTGCCATCTCTGTCCCTGGGTCCCCAAGGTTGGTGGGATCAGTGGGTGCTCAGGCAGATGACCAGGCCAGGCCAGGGCCACCAGGAGCCCACTTCCCCCTCTCTGGTCGGGAAGGTCAGTCTGGGGGCCTTCATCCCTCCAGCAGACCCAGGCCTCACCCCGTCCCCATGTTCCCTTGCAGCCGCCGGGCTGAAGGGTTGGGAGTGGAGGTGCCGAGGCACCAGCTGGCACTAAGGGATGTGGTCAGGGCCACCCAGAGCTCTGGCCTTGGAACTAGGGGTATGTGTCACAGGAGCCACGCCCCCTCTTGAGGCCACGGGGGCCAGTAGTCAGAGAGGAGGTGGGGGGGTGGGGATGGACACAGCCAAGAGCGGCAGGGGGATGGGTGAGCCTGCCGTCTTGCATACTAATTAGGTTTCTCATCAGCCAGAATGAGGCCCTGGCATCAATCTGCTGTGTGCCCAGCTGTGAATCATCCTGGAACTGACAGAGGTTGTGGAGGGTGGCAACCCCAGCTCAGCTGTGAGGGGTGGATCCTGGGCCAGGTCCCACGTCCTGGGTCCATGGGGCACCCTGCCACCCTGGCCTCCCAGGGGTGCCCCACACAGCAGACAGCACTTCACACTTGATTTTATTCCATGACACTGATTTGCTGAAGACCGCTGGTTTCCTGGGCAGGCAAGGCAGTGAGTAATCTGGCAGAAGTGGGGCTGCCCTCCTGGGGTGACTGGGTCTAGCTCTGCTCTGGTAAGCACTGACCAGCCCTCAGGTTTCCGTCCAACTCCACCCTCCACCCTCCAGTTTAAAAACTGAGCTGCAAAAAGAAAATAGAATGAAAAAGAATAAAAATAAAACCCTGAGTTGATAAAAATCAAATTTTAAAACTCCCCTTTGGTGTCAAAATGTCCAATTCCTAAAAGCCAGTGGGTGGGGCAGTTGGGCTGGAGGGTTGGGCCAGGCTGGCAGCTTCAGTCCTCCTGCTGCTCAGCCTGCTCCTCACACCGCCCTCCACCTGCGGGTCCAGGAGGCCCTCGGTGCCTGGTTGCTTAAGGGTGGGGCTATAGATGGTGATGACCTGAGACACAGCAGGGCCCGGGCAAGGTGACAGAGTTGGGACGTGAGGGGCCGCTCAGTGGGATGGAAGGGGCAGGGACCCAGCTGTGCCACTGTCCACCCAGGGGCCCCCGGGACCCCTGCTCTGCCTCTCCAACCCCTCTTACCTGTCTGTAAGCTGAGCTTGTTCAAGGCCTGAGGCCATGGTGTGTGGTGAGAAGGAAAGGAGCGAGACACCGTTGTGAGCGCTGCCTGAGATGTGGTCGGGGTGGGGCCTTGGGTCAGGGAGGAACAGCTGGGTCTGGGCTGGTTTGAAGCACGTTGGAGGTAAAAACTGTTTTCTGGGTATCAGATCCCAGTTCTCATCAGATTGTTCTACAAGTTAAGAACCCTGCTTTAGAGGGGTAGGCAGAGGCCCCTGTCCTTGGCTCACCTCTGACTCGCTTCTTGGGAGCATCCTACCCTGCTGTTGGGCAGTTGGCTGCTTGATCGCTGATAGAGGATGACCCCCAGTCCTGCCTCTTGCCTCTGCCCAGCTTCAGCGATGCTGTGACAGGCCATCTTTGCTTAAGGGATGGGCCTGGGGGGGCACCAGTGTCTCCCTGGCAGTGTGGTCTCTGGCCACCGGGCACCCACTCTGGGAGCAGCAGCCCTTAGCTGGGCACAGGCAGGCACTGCCCCCTCTGCTGCACCCCTTACCGAACGCAGCGGCCAGGAGGCGGTGCACCAGGATGTCAGCGAAGCGGCGGATGGGAGAGGTGAAGTGCATGTAGAGCGGCACATTGAGGTCGTAGTGCCGGAACTGCGCCTGCTCCCACAGTATCTCCAAGCAGAAGTACACGGCCATCTGGGGAGGGGGGCAGGTCTCAGAGTCTGGCCATGCTGGGGCCGGCAGGACGCGCTCTGCCAGGCCCTACAGGGGCTGAAGCTTCACCTAGGAGGACTGAGACCAGCTGCCAGAAATAAGATTGTGTACCTCCCAGGCTGCCAGCTTTCATCCAGCATAGACACAGGCCCACAAGTTCCACCACACCTTTCCTGAGCGAGCCCTGCTGCGCCAGCGTCCCCCACCCCAGACCAAGATGCTTAATGACCTGATGGAATTCTGCAACCAGATGGGGCTGCCCATGGACTTCAGCTCGGCCGAGGCCCCATGTGAGTGCTGAGTGCAGGGGTCAGGGAGGCCCTGCTTGGGGAAGGAGGAGGACAGCTTGGAACTGAGGGTTTAGCAGCCTCTGCCTCCCACCAGGGTTGGTTCCCTTCAGCCACGTCTTCCCCACAGGAACAGCTTGCTTGGGGATGGCACATGGATCTTGTGGGCCAGTCTCTGAAGCTGGGTGACAGCTGGCAACCTAGCAGGTAGACAATGGCCTTGCATCTGGCAACCATTCTCAGCCCTGGGGAGCTGAGCTTCCACTCCTGTGGGGCCTGAGCATCTTCACGGGGTGGTTGTAGGAACCATAGGAGTCAAACATTGGCCTCAAGACCCGGGAGCTGCTTTCCTCTCTCTACCTTTCATGCTAAACGGTCAGCTTGGAATCTCCCCACGGTGCTCTGGGATTGTCCTCTCTGCCGTTTGTCCTCCCTCCCTTGACCTTTCCACACCTCCCCTGGAGGCTGTCTCCATCCCTACTGGGCACTAACTGCCCAACCAGCCACTTGGCAAAAAGGACCAGGCTGTTCTAGGGTCACAGTCGAGCACCATTTGACTCTCTACATTTGATTTCATATTTAGACCTTGTCAGCCCATGAGGACTCTCAGTTTTTGTTCAATGAATGTCTGATTTACTTATTTTCTGTTGTTGGTCAGACACTGCAGATCATCATCATCTGAATTCATCAGATGCACACGTTCACTCATTTACCTGTTGCTCAGTCAGCAAACAGGACTGTGTGCCAGGCAGTTCTAGACTTGTTTCCACACGTAGTCTATCACTGTGGGAGGGGGGCACACAGGCTGTCCTTTGGAGCCCAACCATCTCCAGTTTAACTGCTGGCTTGGGTGAGGAGGGAACACCTGTAACCTTGGGGCTGACCCTGGGCTGCATTTTATTAGTGTGGCCAGCAGGGGACAGCATGGTTCCATACAGGGTTGGGGTGAGCTCTGGGCTAGGGCAGGCCAAGTAGCAGGGCAGGCAAGGCTGGGGGCTCCAGCATCTGCCCCCACCCCCTCTATTCTCACCCCCCATCCCGCAGGTCAAAGGAACTGAATGCCTGGGGAATCTCCCCAGACAGAGCCCTGCTCCTGCTCTTACTTCCTGCAGGGGCTCCCAAGCCTCGCCTCTCATGATCTTGAGTAAGGAGGAGAAGCCAAGGGGAGGGACGGGGAGGGTGGGGCTGATGCCAGAACCCCAGGCAGAGACAAGACCTCATCAAGCTGCTTCTCCAGTGACCCCACTACTTGTCCTCCCTGGTCCCCGGTACAGTCCCTGAGTTGCCTGAGGCTGGTGAGGAAAAAACAAGTAGCTCTTGTTAACCTTGAGAAGGAAGTCTGGAGAAACTTTGGTCGCAGGGGCTGACCTTAGACAGGTCCCTTGGTGCCTCTGGGGGCTCCACATCCTTGAGTGTCTCAGCCCCTCCCTCAGGACAGGGTGGGAGTTAAGAGGGCAGCCTGTGGGACTCTCTCCAAGACAGTTCAGAGATACAGAGCACTCCTCCCTGATAAATGTCAATGTCACCAAACAGGGTGGTGGCCCAGGAGCAAGAGCCCAATTCCCTGGGAGCTGCCAAAGCTCATTAGTGCTCCCGGATAGCTGCAGGGACCATTTCCCCCACAACCTGTCCTTAAATCCTTCTCCTACCTGCAGGTGGGGGAGGGAAGGGTAGAGAGAAAATGCAAGCCTGTGAGCATGATTAAGTGGAAGCAGGGCCTGGAGCATCAAGCCCTGGGGTGGCTGGGAGGGGCTCACTTGGGAAGAGGAAGTCCAAGGATAATCCAAGAGGCCAGCAGCCAGCACCCCCTGAGTTGAGGATTCACTGTTAGAAATGGGGCCGGGCACCCATGAAGGGGAGCTGGGCTGGTCAGTACTGGGGCATGGATGGGTGGGTGTCACTGCTCTCATTTCGGGCCAACAAATGGGCCCCTTCTTACCAGACTCTCACTGGTCAGTTCCCTGGTGTGGCCAGCAGGGGGCGTCCAGTATCCTCCTTCCACAGGATCTGGGACTCGGCAGTAGTAGTTTAGAACCAGGAACTTCTGGGCAGGGAAGACCTTAGTTTCTGAAGTCCAACCTCTAACACAAGGTTCAGGGGTCTCTGGACTCCCATTCAGTGTGTTTTTCCTTGGCCAAAGCCAGCTCTCGGGCCAGGGCTTCACTCGGTCCCGGAGAGTGAACTCTGCTCTGAGGGAACGTGAGGAGAAGAGGGGCTCCCACAGCTGACCCGTCAGCAAGCACCCTTCTCCCTGATCTCCTCCCCGCTCGAGGGGCAGGGCTGCACACACAGGCCCACAGCCAGACCTCAGACGATGCTCCACCTGTCCTGGGTGGATAGGACGTCCTCTGAGAACAAACTGCACATACTGTGGTCTGAGAACCCAAGCGGGGATGGAGCCCTGCACGCTGCCCTGGCCTCAGACCTTGCTCCCTGGTCTGGGTACCTGCCCTGATCATAACCCAGCCCCTGCCCCCAGCCTGCCACAGCTCTGTGGGGGTGGGGCGCTGGAACTCAGGAACTGCCTGACAACTGCTCTCCATGGGGGCTCGGGAACAGCTGCTGGCCAGGATCACCTTCCAGAACAGCAGGCCAAGTCCTCAGAGACAGAGCCTTGGTCCCAGGCCTGGCATCTGCTGAGCATTTGGAGCTCAGTGCCACCAGAGGCCCAGGACTCTGGGAGTCTGGAGTGGGCTCTGCTGTGACAGACAGCTGAACGGCGAGCAGGGGGCCATGCCAGATACAAGCACCACAGCACTCAGTCCGCAGCCTCTCCCCTACCTGTGCTCAGGGCCATCCCAGGGAGGAGGTGAGCAAGCCTAGAGGCGTCAGAGTCCTCGCTCACCTGCTATGGCAGAGGGCAAGTAAAGGCCACAAGCAACCTACCCACAAGTACACACGCTGCTCACACGGCAAAGATGTCTTGTGTAGAAAGGCAATTGCCAAAGTGGTGGAACTCACAGCCCGGCCCCTGGCCCCATGTTGCCTTCACGTGGGTTCTGAGTGCCCTGCCTGCCCACTACAAAGCTGTCCTTTCAACTCCCAGCTCAGGTCTCCGTGAATGCTGCAGACATGGGTTCAAATCTCAGCTTCAGTGCTTTTGAGCTGGGTGAACCTGGGCTACTTTCTTTCCTTCTCTGGGCCTCGGTTTCTTCCATGTAAATTGGGGCCAGTGTCAGGGGCCCCTGGCGGGTTCACTGTGAGTCTCAGTGTGGTGAAGCAGGCAGAGAGCTTAGATAGAGCATGCGCACAGGAGATGCTCCAAACCTGTTACTGGGTGGGTAGGACCCACCATAGGTGTTGGTTAGAGGGCATCCAGGTCCCAGCTGAGGTCTGCTCTGGTCAACCCAGGCCAGGGATCAGGTTCCAGGCTGGGCACAGAGGGCACATGTCTCATCTTCCTCCCTTAGGTGAGGGTCCGCGGGGCAGTGGGGACTCCCAGGGATCTCGGAAGCCTGAGACAGACCTAAAGGGGGACAGGAGGGCTGGGGACAAGGCACTCTGGCAGATGGGAAACTATAACAGAGGCACCGAGGTGGGGGTACAATCCCCTTCAGGAGGTGGGAATTTGGGAACCTTGAGTGAGGAGGCTAGAAAGGGGGTTGGAGCCAGACCAAGGAAGCCTCAGAAACCATGCTGAGGGTCCCGGAGGG
Source organism: Camelus bactrianus (assembly GCF_048773025.1). Lineage (NCBI taxonomy): Eukaryota > Metazoa > Chordata > Mammalia > Artiodactyla > Camelidae > Camelus > Camelus bactrianus. The sequence continues at coordinate 98,689,534 of NC_133543.1, read as the reverse complement.
TGTGGGGCGGGAACGGGCAGGGGGCAGCAGCAGTGCCTGGGTGGGCAAAGGGAAGACACCCCCTTCCTCCAGTCAGGAATGGAGAACTAAGGGCCAGAACTGGCACAGGATGGGCTGGGAAGGAGGAGGGGAGAGAGAAGCCTTTCCAGAGTGGGATGCTGGGACTTGGGCCTGAAGTAAGGAGTGAGGAAGAGGAGGAGAAATGAAAGATGAGCTGGATTTGGAATGTGGAGAGCCTCTGGAGCCGCAGGTACAGATGGGACCTGGGGTCAGAATTGAGGGGCTGTGCCACCACCTGGGCAGAGCCTCCAGGGGATGGAGTGGAGCTGAAGCAGGGAGGGCGGGCGGGGTGGGCTGAGAGGGAGAGTGAGAGGCAGGACACCAGACAAGGCCTGGGCTTTGGAGACCAGACAGGTGTGGGCAAGACCACCTGTGTCCCTGGGTTGGGGATGGAGACAATGGGGACTTCTGTGTGGGAGAGGCTGGTGGAGGCCTGTGGGTACAGGGCACTAAATCACACATCTCCTGGTGACCCACTCATTTAAAAAAATAAAGCAATGTCAGCATGAGCCTTAAAAATTGTCACAAAGATTACTTTACCTTGGGGAGTGATGGCAGAGGGAAGCGTTGTGCAATAGGGCTTTTACGCCCGACACATTTGTGTTTTTAAGTCTTTTAAAACAAGAATATATTTATATATGCATTTCTGATCTCCCTGGGCTCCAGGTAGGGCCAGGATGGCTTCAGGCAGGCAGCCCGCCTATGAAGTGAAGCATTTAGCAGCTCACTTGGTGGAAGCTGAATGCATGCAAGTCATCAGTGTATGGACTCCTGTCCCCATACAGTGGGTTGCTCTGCACCCCTTCCCCAGAATCCAGACTCAGTGATGCCCCACACAGCATGGGTGGGATCTGGAAAGGGAAGAGGCAGAGGGTCCCCTCACCTCTGCCCCTTGGACCACACCCCTTCTCTCTCCAGCCAGTTCCATCAATGTTCCCATGCTCCCTCCCACCCCAAACTGGGCATCCATGCCTCCTCAGGGCTGGGCTGGGTCCTCTCATTCTCTTGCTCCTCAGGGAGTCATTTTGACAATGGGAGGGGCACCCTAGGACCCTCAAAAAGACTGAGGGGGCTACAGGCCAGATGTTCAGTGTCCTCCACTCACCTCCACTCAGCTGCCCTTTCTGAGAAGGGACAGTAGAGCACAGGAGGCGGGGCCTGGTCACCCTTATTGGTGGGTGGTGCTGGGGGGACTGGGACTGAGTGGTCATGGGCCCAGTCCTCAGTCACCTCCTGTGAGCCCTGGTTGCTGTGCTCAGCCCTGGGGGAGCCTCTGGGGCTGGGTGTGGAGGATGAGGTGCTGTACAGAGAGGCCAGATGGAGCAAGGCAGGCAGACAGGATGGCCTGGCCAGGAATGGGGAGGCAGAGGAACAGGTCAATGCCAGCTGAGACTCTGGGAGAGGGATGGCCAGGAGGGGGTCCTACAGCCGACCTGGGAGGGAGGAGGGAGGAGGGAGGAGGGGGAGCTGAGGGCCTGGCTCCCCACCCTCCAGTGGCTGGAGCAGCAGAGTCCCTGGGGAAGCAGGTTTGCCTTTGTGCCTTTCTGTCAGAAGAGAGTCAGCTCCCTGAGACAATATCCATTTTTACATTTCTTGGAAATTTCATGGCATTCATTTCAGGGAAAATAAAAGCTGTCGTTGCTGGAGAAATGATACCAATCAGGGCCTGAAAAGTCTGGAAAATTATCCTCCTGGAGACAAAACTTTAAGGGAAAAATGCAGATTAAAACCACTAAGAGCCACTTTTCCACCTCCCTTCCCTCCCTCTCCTCCTTTATGGAATCACCACATTTTACATAATCCCACCTCCCCTGGGTAGAATTAGACTCAAAAAGAACACTTGGGTCAAAGGAGGACCGTGAGATGGTCAGAGGTGGAGGCAAAGAGTATCCAGAAGGTGGCTTAGAGGTGAATGTATGGACACACAAGGGACAGGCAGAATTGGGGTAGAGGTGCCCACCCCTGGCCATCACCTTGTCCCCTCCCTGGGGCAGCTCATCAGGCCCGATACTGTCCCCAGGCCCACCAGGGGAGGGAACAGAGTGATGGGTCTTTTAGTCCCTGTTTTGTTGTGGTCCTTATCAGATGGGGCTCCAGGGCAGTCTTGTGCTGTCTCTAATGTAATGTAGGCCAGTCCTGCAAGCTGGAGCCACCATGATTGGGAGTGCCGGTGCTTTGTGGGGTTCCCTGCTAGGGACACCAGAAGTAGAGGGTGGGTTAGGCAGGTGGGGAGGGCAGAGACTCCAGAAACAGTATCATTCATCCAGGAAGCCCTGAGGTCTCTGTGAGTGCAGTGGTGAGTGAGCCAGGGAGAAGTAGGCCCTGTGCCCAGGGGCTGGGAGTCATGGGAGGGAGGTCCCACATTAAAAAAGCAAGTTGAACCAGGAGAAGGAGTTGGGTGAATAAATTCCTAGCCCCCCTGCCTGGCCTGTTCTCCCACCAGCCTAAATACGAAGGTCCTGAAGCCCAACAGCCCATTGGAGCACTGGGGCTGCTGTGCCAAGCAGGTGGACTCCCTCCCTCCCTGGTTCCTGCAGGGTGGGCTCTTTCATTTCTCTCCAGTCGTTTCCTTCCCCAGGGGCTTCCAGAGCAGTGGGGACCCAGGCCAGCCAAGTTTTGGGGGAGGCGCTCAGTCTCAGCCCTGTGGCCCTTTCTTGCAGCAGCCTCTCAGGCTCTTCCTCCACCAGGGGTGGCGTGAAGGGAGGACAATCAAGCAAAACCCCAGGCGTCTGTGGAGGATGGCTGGGCATGGGCAGGAGCTAAAGGAGGGGGACCAGGAAACCCCCTTATTGAAGCCTGCTCTGCTGCAGGTGCTGTGCCAGGTGGTACAAGCACTATCAGCACACCCCAGCCTTTCGGGAGTCCTCCCTGGGTAGTGCTCCATTTCTGTGGGAGCAGCTGGGATGACCCACTAGCCTCGTCATCTTCAGCTGGAGCTCCTTTCTGGCTGGCTGGTAGGCATCCCTGAGTAGGGGGCGTTGGATTGCGGGGGACCCTTTCCGGGGAGTACCTGGCGTGCCCTCACTCCTCCTGGGATGAGAAACCCAGAATCTCCGATCCCAAAGCCTGTGCCAGACCCTCGGGAATGTGTTCCCACAGCCACAGTCCCAGTCCTGAGCTGCCATCGAGCTGACAGGTCGCTGGGATGGAGGCAGGAGAAAGAGGGGGCACTGGGGACATGTGGAGGAGTGTGGAGCCGCCCCCTCCTTCAGGATCGAAGGTTGGCCCAAGGAAAGACAGCGACAGAGAAGGCGGTGCGCGCAGGTTGAACCGCAGCCTGCCCTGCTCCTGCCCTCTCAGGCTAGATCTGCTGTTTCCGCTTCACCTGGGCGCGCACCTGCCAAGCGGTAAGTGGCACCTGAGACTGCTGCCGCGGCCACCATCATCCACCTCCGCCGTCGCCCCCGCCGCAGTGCAGAGTCCCCAGGCTTCTCTGAGTCCTCGAAGCTCCGGCTCCGGCTGGACTGCCGGGCTGGGCTCTGCAGCCCCGCGGACTGCGCGGCGCTGCACCAGAGGCTCCCCGCACAGGGCTCAGGGAGTGCGGGGACAGGTTGCTCCGGGCCGGGGGGAAACTGTGCAAGTTTGGGTTCCCGGGAGAACGTGTTGAAGCCGGGAGTGGCCCGGGGCGAGGACGGGGGACGGAACCGGATCCGGGTTCTTTAGGGCCGTGTTTTCCCTGATCCTGCGCTGCACTGCGCGCGCCGGTGCGGGCCGCTTGGAAAGGGGCTGGTGGGCGTTCTGGCCATTAAACAGAGAAGATAGGGCTGCGATGGCTCTGCGGGCACCCGCGAGGACAAAGTTTGGTTCTTCTGCCGCTTTCTTGAGTGACTAGTTCCAGTGCAGAAAGCCGAAGGCGGATTCGGGGTTGGCACAGAGGCGCGGCTGACCACACCCGTCCCAGCCTTCTCTTTCACCTGGCCTTGGCTGGAGCAGGTCGTGGACAAGACACAGAGAGAGGAGAAACAGTCTTTCATCGAAGGCCTGCTATGTGCCAGGCCTCGGGCCGGGAGTCCCAGTGCTTTATTTCAGGGGCCTCCCAAACCTGCAGGGGGCATCTGTGCGCCAGGAGGCCTGAGAGGAAAGGCTGTTTCCCTGAGCCTTCCCCTCCCTCATCTCCGAGTGGGTAGGGGAGGCCAGACCCCAGGCTCACTCGCTGGGGGACTCAAGGTGGCCTCCATCCTTTCCACCTAGTCCAGTGCCCTTCCTCCGCATGCTTGTGGGCCACGTCCGACCCAGTACCTCTGTTATCCTGTGTCTAACTTTCCCTGAAGTTGGGGCTGGGTGGCCACGCGGAGGCTGACTAGGAGCCTGGCGACCTGGAGTGTCAGGTAGTGGAGATCGCCAAAGGCTTCTTGGAGGTACCAGCCTGTATTCCTTAACAGCGTAGTACACGAGTTCTGGGATGTCAGGCACTTGAGCCAGTGCAGTAGGGAAAAGGGGGCACGGGAGACCTCGCTGCCCACCGGCTGGGTGCCAGGCCCGGTGCCACCAGGGCGGGAGCCACACCGCCGCGCTGGAACCGAAGAGAAGTGTGTCTGCTGCCAGGCTGCTGTTCACCGTGGGCCTCTGTGCCATTCTGGCTGCCATGCTGCCGCTCAAGTACCTGGGCTTGGGAGCCGCGGGAGATGCTGCCTGCTCTGGGGGCTGTCCGGAGCACAAGGCTTTCGTGTGTCACCCGCTTCTCGGTCACCAACCTGGACCAGTGCTCGGTGGCTGGCTGCGGCACCGTGCCATCCCAGTCGACAAGCTCGTCCAAAACACCATCATGGACGTGGACCAGCAGAACCAGAAGCCCCTGCAGCATCTGCTGGAGCGGCCAAACGCAAGGTGCGCACCTTCTGCTCCTACCCAGACACGCGCGAGATCCGTAGTGCCTGCTGGAGGTCATTGAGTTCTGCGGGGATTGGGACCTGGGTAGTGAGGCAGAGCGCTCAGGGGCGGCTGCACACTGGAGCCTCAACTAGCAGCACTCTTCTGACTCACCGTCGGTCTGGACAACAGAAACTCCTCCGGTTGTATCAACTGCATGAGTGCGCAAGCCCCCTACCCCACTGCCAGGCACCCTGCCAGCGAACAGGAACCTGAGTATCTCAGCCTTGCATGCACGCCCCTCCCCTACCCCCTCCTGTTGCCAAGGAGACCAGAGCAGAAGAGGAGAGAGATGGGGAAGGGAGAGAAGTGGAGGGGAGTGCTCAGGGGCAGAGCACAAGAGGAAGATGCAAGAAATTTCCCTGGAGTAATTGCTGTGTTAAGGGGAGACAGTTCCCATCCTGCTGGCTGCCAGCGAGGGCCTGGAGAGAGCGGTGTACTGATGGGCTGGGGTGACAGGCCTGGGGCCGGCAAGAATTTTGAGGAGGCAACTGTCAGTGTGGCTGGGAGTGCCCATCAGAGGTGGGGAAAGTGAAGGCTTACAAGAGTAAAGATTGGGGTGGGGGTGCCCCCCAACTCAGTCTCCAGGCTAGACTGGTCAGGGGTCTGGCTTAGACCAATTTCTTTGGATTGAGGGAGGGGCTATTGTTTTTGTGCTCCTGGGGCTCGTGACAATTGATGTCTGATATGTCCCCTGTGTGGGCTTTGGGTGGGAATTCAGTCTGTTTGCAGAAACTGGGAGTGCTGACCCCTGACCCCCATCTTTCTCTCCAGATTGACCAGGGTGGGCTCACTCTGCCAGAGAGGACCTTGTACTTAGCTCAGGATGAGGAGAGCGAGAAGGTGTGGGAGCATGGGATGGGGTTGAGGGAAGGCCCAGGGCTCCAGGAGGCATAGAACAGGGCCTGAAACTGGTCCCCACCCTTGGTATGCCCACTCCTGGTGCAGATCCTGGCAGCCTACCGGGTGTTCATGGAGCGCCTGCTCAGCCTATTGGGTGCCGAGGCTGTGGAGCAGAAGGCCCGGGAGATCCTGCAGCTGGAGCAGCAGCTGTCCAATGTGAGCAGGGAGACTGCTGTGGGCTGGGGGCGGGAAGCCTTGGGCAGGGCTGGATCAACTTTGACCTCCATCCCCATCACAGTGTCAGAGTATGATGACTTCTGGTGAGATGTTAGCTCCATGTACAACTCCTCATCTGCTAGGTCCTGTATGCTCAAGCGCCCTGAGGATCTGCTGACATGCTGGGAGGAAGAGTTGACCCAGCTGAGCACAGCTGCCCACTTGGCCTCAGTTTCCCTTGTGTTGGGTAAGGGGCCATGAGCCCAGTGGTGAAGGCCCTCTCAGTGGTGCAGTGATTCTAGAAGAAAACACAGGCAGGTTGTTGTAGGTCTGGCTCCATCCGTCCCCAGGCAGCTCACCCACACAGCAGGCATCTTCTGAGCACAGCTCATCGGGATGACAGAAAGCAATCCTCCACTAAGCATTCAACTGCAGGGAAATAAAGGAGCTCGGGGATGGTTTACAATTGTGATCAAGCTTCCAGGCATCCACCTGTGTGCCCACGTTCACAGGGCCTCATGGTTCTGATATCCACAGTTTTGAGACTGAGCCTTGTGCCCAGGGGTCACTGCTGGGTGACCTTGGCAAGTGACTCACCCTCTCACCCTCTCCAGGCCCCTGGAGCATCACTGGGAGACCCAGGGTTGTGTGTGAGGGGTGGGCCTGTCTGCTGTGATTGGATGCAATCCCTCCCCCTCCCAGGACTGCACAGCTGCTTCCTCAGCAGTGAGGGCCCCCCTCTGAGTCCTCAGGGCCAAGGATGCTGGGGTGGCCTCAGCCCAGGGGCCCTGTGGGTGCTCACTCTGTACAGATTCAGGGAGAAATCAAAGCCAGCTGGAGAGGTGGGCTTGTGCCAAACTTCCCTGCCTGGCGTCCCAGAGCAGGTGTGGATGTCGGCAGCCCTGAGATTTCTGGGGTAACCAGGAAGGGGCCAGGGTGTCTGGTGCCACCAAGCAACCCTGACTCCTAAGTCTTTCTAACCAATTCAGTGGAGGCCAGGTTCAAGTTTCTGCCACCCATGCAGTTGCTTCTGTGCCAACCCTGATGCCCAGTGCCCTGGGGGCCCCAAGTGCCCCAGCTTGTGAGGAGCCCTAGATGCCATATCTGTAAATGGCTTGAGCCCCAGTCCTGATGTGTTGGGAAGCCCCAGGGCCTTCTTTGCAAATGCCCCTGGGGCGGGTACTCAGGTGGGTTCCTCCTCATGCCCCTAGCGAAGGCTGGCCCTTTCCCATCCCCATCCCCCCATGCTGGGAAGCACCCCAATTCCTTCCCTCCCCAGGGACCAGGTGGAGTCACAGACTGTACTGAAGGCCTGGGGAGCTGGGGCGCCCCTTTCCCTCCCTCCTCTCTTTTTTCCCTTTCTGGGTGCCTCACCCCTCCCCTAAATTGGCTTGAGAAACCCACTTTCTCTTCACTTAATAAAAAGAGCAATTTCCCCTCTCCCTGCCAGCCCCAGGCCTGTCCAGAGGCTGAACACTGGACCCCGAGGCTGCCCCTGGGGCCACCTTGCAGCAGGACAGGACAGGGCAGCCGGCAGGGCGAGATCCAGCAGCCCCTCCCACACCCCACAGCCTGTGTAGGAGATTGGACTCGAATTTGGAGGGCACATCACTGAACAGGATCTGGGCAATGCCCGAGTCTGAGCAGAGCAGCTGTCTGCAGCAGCAGCAGCAGGGTCACCAACCTCACCGGGAAAATCACCAGAGGTGGGGACTCCCTGGTCCCAAGGCCCCCTCCCTTTGGGGAAAGTTGGTTACACCCTGGCATGGACTTCCCTGCAGAGCCTCACATGAACTGGCCTCCACTCCTGTGTCCTGGTGGGGTCCCTGCTTTGTGTGGTCCAAGAGGATCCCAGGCTTCTGTCCCTGCAGACAGTATCCCCTCCAGCCCAACACCAGCCTATTTTGAAATGCAGTTCAGGTGACATGGGTTGTGGCTCATTTGGAGGCCTCCTTCTCATTGGCTTGGCTGGGGGGTTCTCAGCCCTCACTCATTTACAGCCCACCTTTGAGGCCTGCATCCACAGGTTCCACTGGCCATGGTCCCCGCACCAGTAGGGGGAGGTCCTTCATTTTACCCTTGTCACCAGCTCAGTTCGCCCTTCTCCTGTGTGGTCTGCTGTCCAGGACATAAGCCAGCCTCCTCCCTGCCCATGGATGCCTCCTCCTCCTGCCCTCCTTGCCTCCCCACAGAGGGAGGGACCCACTGCAGGGGACTTCGGGGACACACTGTTCATCCCTCAGGACCAGTCCTTTGAGTGACCCCTGTGGGCTGGGCAGCTGTCCAGCATGAGCTCATATGTCAGAGGGGAATGAGGAGGCACCTGGCTCCCCAGACCTCAGCTGAGCCCAGATCTGGGAGCCCCTGGCAGCGGCTCAGCCTGATTCATTGGGCAGCAGGCAGCTCAGGTACCCAAGCCACTGTCAAATGGTGCTGTTAAGCAACATCTCCTTGTCTACACGTTGCATAAATAATAATAAAAAAAACTCTCATACCATCTTAGGGGACTAACCCTTCCCAGGGGCTGCTAACTGAGGTCTGTGTGGAGAGGTCTGAAGGCAGTTATTTCCCTCCCACCTGAGGACCCAGGAAGGGCTGAGGAGCAGAGCGGGTGCCATGCTGGCTGATAATGAAGAACTTGCAAATCTGATGAGCTAAGAAAGGGCCAGGACAGGGCATCAGGGCCTGGATGACCTCCTATTAAGGGTGGATGATGGCTTCACCATTTGGGACAGAGAGGCGGCTATTTCCTCCTTGAAGGGCATCTGGGAGACACAGCACTGGTTCCTGGGTGAGAGCCAAGCTCATTGGCACAGATTGGGCACCCTTGGTGACAAGGTCATATCAAGGGGACTCTGGGCTGCGGCCTGGTGGTGTACACAGAGCGAACTCTGAAGCTCTGCTCAGCTGGAGTAAGCAGGCCCTGGGGTCACCTTAGATCAGCAGGTGCAATTTCAAATACCACGCAGCTTCCTGGAGGCCCCCACCCAGGAGGCACGGATTAGAGGAGCATCCTCAAAGGGGCAGCAGCCTGTCAGGCAGAGGCAGACCAGGTGGGGAGACCTGTTTCTGAAACCTGGGGGGTGGGGGTAGCAGTATCAGATGGTACCAACAGCCACAAGGTCAGGACAAGGGTCCATCTGGCATCCCTTCTGAGGCGTCCTCAGAGGCAGTGCATCTGTTTTAACTCGTCGTGAAGCATCCTGTGTCTGTCAAGCAGCCATGCTGGGCTTGGTGCAGGGATGGGGCCCAAGGGGCTCCATGAGATGGTGGGGTGGGGGTGGGGGCTCCAGGTCTGCATGGGACTGAACCTGTGGCGCCACCCAGGCCCCAGTCTGAACACTGCAGGGAGCAAGGCACCCATGGTCCCAGGGAGCTGTTTGGCCTAAGAGTGCTGTCTGGGGCCCCAGCATCCTGGTCTCCCATCTGGATCTCAGGGGGTTCATTAGAGGGTCACCGGGCCTTCCAGAGTGCCTACTGTGTGCTAGGCTCTCCCATGCTTTATCTCATTTGCAGCCTTGCCACAACCCGGGGCAGTCTGCCCGCTTTCTACTAAATATCTAGTTCCAAGCTGGCGCCTTCCTCTTGATGGAATAAAATTTATGTATTGAGGCAGGACAAGAAAATTTAAGCCTAACGTACTCCCTGCCCCTGTGGGGCCCTCCCTAATGGGCAGTGTGCACCTGCGTTATACATAAAGCAGAGCTTCTCAAAGGTGGGAATGTCTGCTCCGCCTTAGAAATCACTGTTTTCTTCTTCTTCTGACAGGAGCAATATAACTCCTTAGAAGATTAGATTTCTTTCCACTTCCTTTAAGGGGTCATAGTGACATGTTGCTGACTTTGTATGTGCTTATCTGGCCTGTGTATCTTTGCTGAACTTTGTCTAAAATGCCAATGTGCCATTTTAATGTATGATCTTTTATCTCAAAAATGTGTATGAACAGTCCTTGGTGTTTTCTGAAAGACTGTCCCAGGTTATAAATCCTTAGATTGGCATGAGTAAAATTCTCTATTTCTTCCTTAGATCACTATTGATTAATTTTTGTCGACGGCCCTGTCAACTGGACACAACCCCCCCACCACGGTTCTCAGGTGTCCTGGGAAAGAGAGAGAGCTGCAGACAAGGGACCAACTCAGCGCCTCCTCCCCAGCTGCTCACTTCCAGTGCACTCAGTGAGACCTTGTAGTTTGGTGTGTCGAGCTAAGTAGATTTATATGATCTAGTTTTAAACAAACGAATCCTCCCCAAAAGTCAGGTGGCTTACAGAATATTCCCACATAGAAACGGCAAATGATACCTGTAACTCACACCAGGGGGACAACCCCAGAAGTGACAGCTCTGACACCTCCTCCCTCCTGACACATACTCCTCATCGCCTGTGGTACAGACCTGATGAGAAGTTAGCCCCAAATGTAGAAAATTAAACAGCACCAAATGTTTGAAGCACCCTCACCTCCATGGTCATCGGTGGAGCTTGCTCTGGGCACCTTGAGGTGTTAGTCGAGAACAGCATGAAACCCTCCTGATTGGCAAGAACTTTACAGACTGAGCTTTCAGAACATGAAGACAAACGCCCGCAGATGTTCCGCAGTGATGGTTAGTTATGTGCTGTTGCACCCATTTCTTTTTGATATTTCCCTGAGCAATGATAAATACTTGGAAGGCTCTTTTAAAGTTTCTTGCATAATAGCATAAGACAAAAAACACCCACCACCAGGCACACACTTATTCTGTCTGCTGCGTAAAAAAATGCCGGAAACAATGAACAGAAACTGTTCTGTCAAAAAAAAAAGGAAATAATCAGTTGACAAACCAAAAGCTGTATCTTTGTCAGGAAATACTGTTGCAAGATGTAGAGAAAATGCTCCTCTTGACTGAAAAATAAAAAAAGTTTTAGACCAAATTACCTCATGTGGGAGGTTTGCTATACTGTCGGCTAAAAGTACAGGTGTTTCTACATATCTCAGCTTAATGTATTTGTTGGATTCTGGTCCAATAATGAAATAGTGTGCGCCACTAAAAGAAAGATATAGCAGGTAAGATACATTCCAACAATTAATACCTTGTTTGAATAAAAGCAACATCATGTGAAGAAAAGGGTGTCTAAGTGCACCCATTGATGGAACAGTTACTCAGAAAGGACTTTTTTTTTAAAGGATTCTGGATGAGGAAAGGGTGCAGAGGCAGCAAAACCTGCAAATGTCACTCATTGGCCCACCCATGGTCAAACCAATGCAGGAAAGAACTGGAAACCTGGAGAGCACATGAAATGCTGTAGGAGCCTTTAGTGGTGTTAACTTTCTAAAACCAAGATTGTCCCACTAGAGGAGAAACTTTATGACAGATACAGGTAATAGGTAATAAGATTAGGGTGACCATGTAACCTTTCCAGATTGACCACAGAATGACTCATCTGTACAGTAAAGTATTGAAGAGTCATGAGTCCTCCTGCCCTCCTTCTTCCCAACTTTCTTTCCTTCTTAAAGACCAATGTGCTGATATTTCTTGAGGTGACAAGAGCTCTCAGCTTAGGCACCCAGTAAAATGCATGGAAAAAAAACCACTTTCTGTACATCTGCCTCCTCCAGGTAAAGATGTTAAAACTGATGCTTGATGATGTGTCCATGAAGGACACATGGTTTTGTGGCCAATAATGTATTTCACTGATAAAATCTTTCATGCCTACACTTAAAAAAACATGGAAACAGAAACTGCTTTTTAAAATTTAGGCATAGTTTACATACCACCAAATTCACCCTTTTAAACTGTACGTTTCTGTGAGTTTTAGAATGTTCAACATTGTGCAAGGAAATCCACTAATTCCAGAAATTCTGTTTTTAAAATCTGCCTCTTTAAAATGTAGAGTTCCCCTGAGTTTTGAACCCATTTATGAAGCATAAACAAGCAGCACTTTCCCTTTGGTTTGTGAGACCAACTAACTCACCACAGGGAAGACAGAAACACACTAGCTGCATTTTAACAAAAGCCTTTGTGTAATTGGTGGATGGAGTTACAAAATGAGTAGGATGATTTAGTTAAGTCCAGCAGGTGATGCCCTTCTTCCATTCAGTCCCATGGTTTTGTGACAGCCACTGAAACCCAGAGGTGGAATAAACTGCCCTGTGAGCCTGGCCTTCAAATTGATGTCGTACAGTGTTCAATCAAAATTTTAGTAAATAAGGATGCTTACTCAATCATATTAACATTTCTAGTGAAAGAAAAATCTCTTTTCCCACCTTTGTACATGTGTAAAGAATTTTGTCATTCTGTAAAATTTATTGGGAAACATGGCTCACTTCACCTTTATATAATTCTTTTTTTTTTTTTGAAATGTTCCCTTTGGGTGGGTTAGATCCTCACTAAGTATAGTTACATTAGAGTGGATGCTCCAGAATGTCTTCAGACAGAGGTCAGAAATGTCTGGAGTCAGCACTTCCTCTCTGGTTTCTCAGCTCCACCCATCCCCCTAGCACATCAAAAACAGACAGAACAGACTTCTCCCCTCAGTAGCCAGCAGGATGTGCTCAGAGTCAGGTCCTGTTAGGTCTCTGCTCAAAGCCTTCCCAGCACACACCACACTCTGGATAAGGTTCAACCTCCTCCCCCATCTGCCCGCAGCCCTCCTCATCCCTCAGGGGCTTTCACCTGCTCCACCTGCCCCAGTCCCCCCAGCTCTGATCCAGCTCCTGGCCTCCAGCTGCATTTGCTGACGCTGCCTCAGGGCCCTTGCACTGCTGTTCCTTCTGCGTTGCTCAGGCTCTCACTTCCTTGGGTCTCTGCTCAGGGTTCTGCTCCTCAGGCAGCCCCTCCCTGACCTCCTGCTCCGAATTATCTCCCACCTTTCCCACAGACACACTCTGTGCCCCTACTCACTAAGAATTTTTTTCTAGAATATATCACTACTGGCATCACACTGTATAACAGTTTATTTGATGACTGCGTTCTCCCTCCCAGGAGGGCAGAGAATCTGCCCTGACCCACAGCTCCATGGCTGCTCCTTGGACCTCCCAGCCTGGAATGGGCATTGCGGGGGCCACCATCACCGTAGCTGAGTGACTTGAGACAACCTCTTTTCCTTTCTGTGTCGCTATCTTCTGTCTGTAATGGTACCACTGGGTTTCCACGAGGTGCAGCAGAGGACTTTGTGTCATAGGCCCCCTGGGCATTCTGACCTGAGCAGCCTCCTTAGCCAGCAAGGTGCCTACTGTGTTGATCCAGGATGACAGGAAGCCACGCCTCTCCAGATGCCTGCAAGTCCTTGGGTCTCCAAGAAGGGCATGAATGTTGTCTGGCCGGGTTGTGGAAAAGCCTGAGACAGGGTTATGCGGGTCAGGGAGAGAGTGGGAAGTCCCAGCCCCTTCCCTTCCTGGCGTGCGGGTCATCTCAGCACAAAATCCCTGGTGACCCTTGAGGTTGGGGGAGTGAGGGAGTGAGGAGGAGGGCCGTTGCTGTCACAGGAAGGTCACAGCCTCAGCCTTGCAGAGTGGTCCAGGTCCACAGAGGGTCCAAGAGTTGAGCCTCCTTTACTGCCTAGAGGTGAAGTTCTAGCAGAGGGGCCCAGGTGGGTCTCTGGGGTTGGCGGTTCGGATGGGACTCAGGGGTGGGGACTCTGAGGTGGCCGTTCCAGTGGGGCGTGGGGACGGATCGCGGCGGGGAGCAGAAGACCTCACAGCAACCACTGGGTCCAGGTGGGCGGGATGTCAATGCAGGGAAGGCGCCAGCAGCAGCAGCAGCGCCCCGCCCAGCAGCGCCAGGGAGGGAGGGCAGATGGCCGGCCCCGGGTGCGCGGCGGCGGTGGGGCTGGCGGGGGTCGGCAGGCTGCAGTCGGTGTAGGGCTCGATGCAGGCGGCAAAGGCCATGACGTGCGCCACGAAGCTCTGCTCCTGCACGCCGTGCACCAGGTGCGCCTGCGGGCCGCGCGCGAACACCGCCACGTCCTCGCCGCCGTGGGTCTCGCTGGACAGGGGCACGGCCGCCTGCTGCCGGTACGTGGGGTCCTCTGGGCAAAGGGTCGGGGGTCAGGACCGGCGGGGAGGCGGTCTCCACTCCCACAACTTCCAGACACCGTTCTCCCGAGGCAACCCCCCACCCCCACCCCGCCTCACTCACCGCTCTGGCTGTCACTGACGTCGGGCCGTGTGCCTCCGCTGAGCGCAAAGCCAGGGCCATTGCCATAAAGGATGGACGTGTAGGACTTGCCATCAGAGGCCTTGCTGGGGGCCAGTCCTGCAGGGAGGAGGGGACGCGGTGATCTCACTAACCACAGTGTGTGGAGCTCCTGCTGTGCACTGAGCTCATTTTCAGTCTAGTTCTCACCAGACGCCTGCAGGGCAGTTGCTATTACTCCACTTAACAGATGAGAAAAGGGGCTCCGAGCAATTTCTGCTTATAACTTAGGGAATGGCACCTGCCACTATCTCTGGGTTTACCGAAAATGGAGGTTCCACGCAGTGTGTAGCCACCAAAAGAGAAGACGTGAGAGTGGTCAGCAGTGACAAGGATCAGTGTGTCCTTTTCGCTTGTGAGCTGGTTGGCCTTGTCAACGGCAGTGTCAAACATGACGGCCTCCGTCAGTGCCATATAAGCTATGCCATCATGGTGACCGTGGTCAATGCGACCTCCTGCAGGAAGGACATGGGGAAGGTGGGTGATGCCAAACCCCCCCTGACTGCCCCTTCCCTCCTCTGCTCAGTAAGGGGCTGCCACTCACCCTCTACGAAGAGGTAGAAGCCAAGGGGGTTCCTGCTCAGCAGGCGCAGGGCTGCCTCCGTCATCTCTGCCAAGGATGGGTCCTTGGTGAGGTCTCGCTGGGCTTCATATTTCATGTCTGCAGGCTCAAAGAGGCCTGCGGGAAAGGGGATTCATTGGTGACCACCTAGCTGAGGAGTGGGGAAGGTCAGTGGCACAAATGTCTGCACACATGCTTGGCCGACTGAGGACCCCGAAGGCCTGTGGAGGACAGTGAGGGTGAATGGGGTCATTACCCATGAGATGTGTTACACTGGAGTCATTGGACGCCTGCATGAGTGCCGTGCGGTTCCACACATACTGGGCACCCTGGGAGGGGCAGAACCAGGTCTCAGCCCATATTTCTGCACCCTCAACCCTGCCCGCTGCACCCCTGCACCCGTGAGCCCCCATCACCTGGTGCTTGGCCTGCCACTCCTGCACCAGGTTTCGCTTATCCTGCCGGACTCCATTCTGTTTGGCATCCTGTGGGTACTCAGGGTCTGGGGTCTTCTCAGGAAACATGTATTTTCGACCTCCACCCAGGATCACCTGGGCACAGAGATTAGGGCAGGTGGGCTTGGGGCCTGGCTAACCCCTTGCTCCCTCCTCAGACAGCCCTTAGCCCCCCCACCAGGTCTATGGGGATGGCCTGTCTCCATCTGTACCTCCTAGAGTCACCTTGACCCCAACCTCACGGAGACCCTGGCAGGCTCCAGGGCTGTGGGTTGCCTGGGACTGTGGTGGGTGTGGGTCCCTCCCCCTCTGCCCAGCCCCTCCCCTTGCCCGCCCTGTCGCACATCAATGTCCATGTTGTTGATGAGCTGCGTGGCGATGTCCTGGCAGCCCTGCGTCTTCGCATCAGCAGACAGGTCGGCATCTGAGTACCAGTTGCGGTTCACTGTGTGTGCGTAGGTGCCGGCTGGAGAGGCATGCTGCACCCTTGTGGTGGTCACGATTCCCACGGACTTCCCTGTGGGTGGCAGAGGTCAGGATGGGCCCCTGGGGTCTCTGGGTCTGCCCCCACCCCCAAAGCTGGCCTGAAGCCCACCTGCTTTCTTGGCCCGATTCATCACGGAGGTGACCTCATTGCCTTGTGTTGTGTTGCACTGGTTATAGCGGGCAGCTGCACTTACACCAATGGTCCTGTAGTTGGCCTTGACCCCACACAGGTAGGCGGTGGCCGTGCCTGCACTGTCTGGCACCTGTCTGTCCACGTTGTAAGTCTGGGGACAGAGATGCCTTCAACTCTGCTCTGGGGTAGACACCCAGATCCTGACTTACCCAGGCCCTGGGGCCCATTCCCACTGCCCCTGGGCCCTAACTCAGGCCCCAGCCCTCCTGGAGTCTTCCCTTCTGCCAGGCTCCCTAACCCCACACCCACCCCTCTAGGGTAAAGCTCCCTGAGGTCGCCAGGCCCTTACCTTGGACAGAGCCAGGTATGGGAATTGGTCCATGGCCAGGGGTGTCTCGGGTCCTGGCTTGCCACTCATCTGTCCCTTCAGGATCCGAGTGGCTGTCACTGTAGGAACTCCCATCCCTAAAGGTGCACATGTCAGGCCTGAGTCCCCAGAGCTGGCCAGTGTGTGCTGGCAGCCTTGGGTTCCAGGTTTGTGGGGAGGACAAGGGATGGACAAGCCTAGCACACTCACCATCCCCCAAGAAGATAATGAGATTCTTGGCGGCCGTCTGGATGGGTTGCAGCTTCTTAGCGGCGTCCAAGGCCTGGGCTGCCTGGCGGTTCCAGAAGGCTGGGGTCTCCTCCTCAACTGGTCAGGTGGAGATTGGAGGCTGGGTCAGGCTTGGGGCAGCACCTTGTGTGTGTGGATTGGGGTTGAGGGTGGGGACTTTGAGGACTCATTACCTGGAATGACGCCAATGGAGAGCCGAAGCCCCAGGCCCAGCAGCAACAGCAGCACCCAGGCCCCCTGCATGCCTGTGTGATTGGGAGGCAACAAGGTTGGGACCCTGGGGAGGCCAGATCTTGAGCAAGGCTGGGACACAGGGTATCAGCTACGGTACAACCTGTCTGGGTTTAAAGGAGAGGAGGACTTTAACCCTGCTGTAAAAGGCTCCATGTCCCTCCCAGTGCCCGAGGTGACCACACCCCCCTTTGCCTCTGACCTGTGATATTAAGCCATATTGCCAGAAGGGAAGTGGCAGGATGTGACTGAGGGAGCAGAGGGCCTGAAAAAGGTCCATCCCTCACAGGATGGTCCCCAGCTGTCTCCTCAGCGGAGGGGAAGGATTAGAGGTCAGGTGTCCTTTGCCTGAGGGGCATTTGCAAGGGCCTGACAGGGGCCACTCCCAACCCTTTGCTCACCTAGTTCTGTATTAGAACCATGACTCCTTCATTCACCTCACCTGTTCAGTGTTTTCTGAAAGTCAGCCTTGGTCTGGTTTGGGTCTAGGTGTTGAGGAAGGTGAGGTTCTAAGCACCCTGCCTGGGCCAAGGGCCTGGGTTTGGCTTCCTGATGCCAGGAGGCCCAGAGACACACAGGGTGGCCTGGCTGCCCTGCCACCCACTCAGCATCTCACCAGGCTTGTCCTGGGCAGGTGAGGTGGTCACTGGGCTAGAAGGCACCCCCCAGGAGCTTAGGCCCAGAGTTCTCCTGCTGTGGGAAAAAGGTGGGACTGGTGGTAAAAACAGAGCGGGGACATTGTCTGTGTCTCCAGTTACTGACGGCTGGCTGGGCAGGCATTGGCGTGTATCTGTGTGTGTGTGCGTGTGTGTTTCTGTGTGTGTTTATGCCTATATGGGGCAGGCAGGTTTGGGCCCAGTCTGCTGTTCAGGAAGTTGACCTTGCTCCCTTGGTTGGTATGAGTCTGTCCCTTCCGCAGGCCACCCACACTCACAGTAATAGCTTCTGATAAGGAGCTAAGAGGTTCCAGGGGGCCGAGGTTGGTTTCAAAAGCATTTCTCCAATCCAGCAGTCCCACTTCTGGGTATACATAAAAAAGAATTGAAAGCAGGACCTATGAGAGGTATTTGCACACCCATGTTTGTAGCAGCTTGTTCACTATAGTCAAAGGTACAGGCAACACAAGTGTCCAGAAACAGACGAATGGAGGAATATAATGTGATATAGCTCTACAATAGGTTATTATTTGTCCTTAAAAAGGAAGGAAATTCTGGCACATGCTACAACATAGATGAACTTTTGTTTTAATTTTTGTTTTTTATTTAATAATAGTCAGTTTACAATGTTGTGTCAATTTCTGGTGTACAGCATGCTGTCTCAGTCGTACATATACATACACATATTCCTTTTCATATTCATTTTCATTATAGGTTACTACAAGGTATGGAATGTAGTTCCATTGCTATACAGTAGAAAACTTTATGTTGGATGAAACTTGAGGACATGATTCTCAGGGCAATAAGCCCATCACAAAATAATAAATACTTTTCCTTAAAAAAGTAGAAGTGTAATTACCATATGATGCAGCAAACTCACTCTTGGGCATATATCTGGGAAAAAACTCTAATTTGAAAAGATATATGCACCCAATGTTCATGGCACCACTAATTACAATAGCCAAGAATTGGAAGCAACCTAAATGTCCATCAACAGATGAATAAAGAGGAAGTGGTATATGTATATACAATGGAATACTACTCAGCCATAAAAAGAATGAAATAATGCCATTTGCAGCAAAATGGATGGATCTAAAGATTATTATACTAGGTGAAGTAAGACAAAGATAAATATTATATGACATCACTTATATGTGGAATCAAAAAATGATACAAATGAGCTTATTTACAAAACAGAATAGATTCACAGACATAGAATACAAACTATGGTTACCAAAGGGAAAGGTGGAGATGGATAATTTAGTAGTTTTTGATAAACAGATACATACTACTATATATAAAATAGATAAACAAGAAGGACCTACTGTAAAGAACAGGGAACTTTATTCAATATCTTGTAATAACCTATAATGGAAGAGAATCTGAAAATGAATACATAAATATATATGTATTCTTTTCCAGTTATATATATTTTAGTTTTATATATATATATGTACCTATATCTGAATCACTTTGCTGTACACCTCAAACACAACATTGTAAATCAACTACCTTTCAATTGAAAAAATGAGAGAGACAAATACTGTGTGATTCTACTTACACCGGTTATCTCAATTATTCAAGCGCATAGAAATAGAAAGTTGGATGGTGGCTGCCAGGAGCTGGGAGGAGGGGACTGGGGATTCCTTGTTTAATGGATGCAGAGTTTCAGTTTTGCATGGTGACAAAGTTCTGGAGATTGTGGCTCTACATGTGAATATACTTAACACCACTGAACTGTACACCTAAAAATGGTTAAGATGATAAATTTTATGTTGTGTTGCTTTTTTTTTTTTTAACCACAATTAAGACTTAAAACACATTCCTCCTGGCCTTGCCCACCGCAGTGGACCGTGGTCGACCCCTTGCACCCAGGCCTCCTTACACCTGAGCCAACCTGCGCTGGTCGCCAGCATCTCCCTGCCCAGCCCCACCCCCAGCCTCCCTCCCCTCAGGCAGCGCTTCCTGGGTCCTCCTCCCTCCGCCTGCTGTTCACCAGCTCACCTTGCTGACCCTGCTTATCCTCTAGCTCTCAGAAGAAATATCAGCTTGGAGGCATCCTTCCTGGCCTTTGTGAGTTGTCCCCATCACTCCTTTATCTCTTTAGTCTTGTTGTAGAAGGAAAGTTCTTGGGCTAAAGGTCAGGGGAGACTAACTCCTGGGCAGGCCCTTAATTAATTAATTGGTGTCTTTTACCAGGCCGTAGGTTAAAGGTTGGTTGCTCCGAGATTAGTCTTCATTCTAGCGAATTCCCAGTTCCCTTTCTTTTGAATTTTGAACGTAACTGAGATTCACATGCAGTTGGGAGAAATAGCACAGAGATGGCTTGCGTGCTCTGTCCTATCTTCCCCAGTGGTGTAATGCACAGATGTTCACCCTTCTATTCACACTCCCCCATTTACATGTGCTCCTGTGTGTGCGTGTGTATAGGTTCTGTACTATCTTATCACACATGTGGCTTCCTGTAAACACCACACAGTCAAGATACTGAACAGCTCTAACCCCACGGGCCCCTTTACTACCACGCGGACCTCTGTCCCTAACCCCTGTCCTGTGTTTCTACAATTTTGTCATTTCAAGTAAGTTACATAAATGGAATCATACAATCTTTTGGGATTGGCCATTTTCACTCAGCCTAATTCCCTGGAGATTCACCTGACATGCAGCAGCAGTTGGCTCCTCTGTGCCTCTGAGCAGTGTCCGGGATGAGTGGACCCCCTGCCTGTTTTAACCCTCCACCTGTGCAAGAACATCTGGGCTGGTTCAGGTTTGGCTATTATAAAGGAAGACTCTATACCAACAGGTCTCTTTGTAAACATTTCGTTTCATTTCATTTCTCTGAGATACATGCCAAGGAGTGTAATTGCGGGGTCACATGTTGTGTGTGGAGTTTTGTTTGTTTATTTGTTTGTTTTAAGGAACCCAGGCCCTTGTGCTGGCTAAGCATGTGCTCTATCACTGAGCTGTACCCTCCCACCAGCCCTCAAAATAAGGAACTGCCAAAAAATTTTGCAGAGGGGCCGCACCACTTTGCATTCTCACAAGCAACCGAGGAGGGATCCAGTTTCTGCACATTCACAGCACCATTCGGTGTTGTCACTGTTTTTAATTTTAGCCCTTCTGATAGGTATGCGCTGTAAAGTGTCTTTTAATGCTCTTCTTATGATGACATTAAGTGATCATCAGCTATGATGGGTCTTGGTTTCTTGGGAATTTTGTCCTGTGCCTGAGCAGGACTGGAGACCAAATACAAACCACAGGTCACTCGCAGTAAACAAAGCATGTTTGTTCACGTTCCCACCAGGACACCCTGCCTGCCCACTCTGGACCTGAGTCACCTGAGTGTGATGACATGCTGTTACACTCCTTCCTCTGGGGCCCAAGGATGACAAGGCAACACAGCTTTCTGCTCTGGAGTAAGAGATAACACCTCCATCCCTGCACTCCTGGGTAGCTGATACCTTGGGCCAGGGGTTGCCTAGATTCATGGAGCCTGTTCTCTGGGGAACAGTTGTCCTGGTCTGTCTGTCTCTGGGAAGGATTGGCTTGTCCTCTGGGGCCGCATCTAGACCCCCAGCACCCTCCACCATTGCCCCCATTTACCACCCTAAGCTGTCTGGGCTGCGTCTCAGCCCCCAGCACGGTGTCCACTGTAGGCATTGCCAGAGGCTGGGCGATACTGAGTCCATGTGGCATCAGCTGCCGGCGGTCCAAGGGGGAATGACTTCTGCCTGCCTCCTGCCCTCCCAGTCTCACGATGTGCCCCTGGGAAATGCAGAGACAGTCCCGCCACTCAGGGAGAGCCGGGCAGCAGCTGGGAACAGAAAGGCATTGATCATCAGGAGACCACACACCCCAGCACTTTGGGGCAATGGAGACATCTCTTTCTAGGGGCCAGTGCTCCCTGGGCCCTCGTCCACACCTCTCATTTGACCCTCCCACCAGCCCTCTAGAAATGGTATGATTGTCCCCTCTGGTGTTAGGACGTGGAAAGAAAACATGAGTTTTATTTTGCCCTCTTTTCGTTGGGGGCCACATCTGGTAGACCTCATGGGATCAAGGAGGTGCCAAGCCTCCTGAAGTCACCTGGGGGACTGGCAAGCAGGTAGGAGGGCACTGGGGCTGCAGGATGTCATCTCAGCCTGGCCCAGACAGAGTGGCAGTGTCTGGCATCCCAGGAGTTCTGATAACATGTCTTCCTCTCTGACCAGGCCTGCCCATGCAGTTCTGGGGCCAGGAGAGGAGACTGGGCCACCCATTCCTCCTCCCCACATGTCTGAATGAGGTTCCATCGGGAAAGTTAGTCACAAGCTGGCCACGTTGCTCGCAAAGCAGTTATTTGCATCTTGACCTGAGTGCTTAGTGGCCCAGGAAGGAGCACGTGGCTGAGAGAGGCAAGGGCAGGGCCTCGGGTTCACAGGGGTTCACCGAGGAGGTCACTGCCTCTCAGAGTTCTCAGAGGTCACAGCGGAGGTGAAGGAGCTGGCAGCGAGGTGGGAGAAGCCCCTTGCCTTTCTCTTACAACTATGGCTTGTGTGAGAGTTAGAAGCAGGCTCTGCACTTCCCAAGGGACATATGGGACTGATCAGAGAACAGACCTGGGAAGGGCCAGCCCTGGGGGGGGGTTTTGGGGGGAACCAGACACAGAATGAATCTCAGGGGCATCCAAGGGGCCACAGAGGGGAAGTGCCTGCAGAGATGTGTTCTGGACTCAGCAGAGCTGGAGGGCATATCGGGGTCACCTGGGGACCCCAGAGCGCACATTGTCCCCAACACTGGACATCTACTAAACTGATCATAAGGGTCACACCAGCTTGGCATTTGGGGTCAGAGAGCGGTTGCCAAGCTGAAAGGCCCCAGAAGGCAACTGTTAGTTGAAGGAAGTGATTATACCGGCCTTGGAAACAGGCCCAGGAGGAGGGCTGAGGGCTCAGAGGCTCTTACTGAGCTGGCTGAGAGAGACCTGTCTCACAGAGGGCACCGTAGACAAAAATCAGAAGCTGGGCGTCTATTGCTCTTTAAAGAAGACAATTTCATTAATTAAAGTCTCTTTAGCTGGGGGCACGTGTAAATCATCCTGGACGCCCAGAGGAGCCACAGCACACCCAACCAGTGTGGGGCTTCCTGTCTAGAAGGGTGAGGGGTGGGTAAACCCAGTCATGCTCCTGGACTCGGTCCCGGGGGGAAGAATCGAGGGCCCCTGGGCTGGGCAATAGGAAGAGTGTGGACCCCATGGGCCGGGCCCAGGAGCCTCCCCTGACCAGAGTGTGCGGCCCCCTTGGGAGAGGAGCAAGAGGCAAGCTGGGAAAGGGGTCCCGAGGGATCTGGGCGGGAGAGAAGTGTGGATGCAGTTCCCACTGACAAGGCCGCACGACTGGCGCTGGGCTGTGCTTCAGGGGCTAGAAGAGGGCGTAAGGAGAGGAAGGGATCCTTGACTGAGCAGGGCAGCGCCCACGATGCTGCTGGAAGGGCTGGTGTTGGAGGAGCTCAGGCAGAGGCAGGCCCAGAGTCACTGGCAGAGAAAGGGGGTAGAGGCACTTTGGGACATGGTGTGGCCCTTTCTGCACTTCAGCCCTCTCCTTGGTCCCTGCCCTCCCTGCTGGCTCCCCGCCTACAGTGCCTCCCCAAACAGCCCCTCCCAGAGCCCTCTTCTGCAGCTGTCATTTCTCTGCCAGCCCCTCTCTGAACTGCCTCTGCCTCAGCTGCCTTCCTCCTCCTACTGGACAGCGTTTTCACACAGGGTGACATTGGAAAGGTGCTCCTGTGATGCAGAATAAAGCTCATGGTGGTATTACAGACCCCGGCTGGCAAAGGCCAACAAGCCCAACCCTGGGAGCCTTGGAGAGAAAGCAGGAGGAGGGGCTGCACTCCCTGCAGACACAAGCATTCTCCAGGGACACTGGGACATGCCTGTCCACTGATGGAGCCTTCCACTCTGGATAAATGTCCTAGAGAATCCATGCCACATGGGCCCCCAGAGGTATGTGCCAACACATTTAGGGCAGCATCATTCAAGTAGCAAAAAGTTGGAAATAGCCCAGATGTTCTCAGCGGGAAAGAGGATACAAGTTGTGACTTTGTCATGTATGGAACCCTAGGCAGCAACGGAAATGTTTCATGGAACAGATTAACTGATTCTCACAAACAGTGCTGAGTGAAAGATTCAAACCACAGAAGAAGGCACACAGTGCACACAGCTCCATTCGGCCAACTCCTATGCCCTCAACCTTAGACCAAGTCTCTGTCTCACACAGAGCCCCAGAACTTCCTTTTTGTCCCCCACCTCACCATTTTATCCACTTCCATATAAAAGGCTTTGGGGTCCCCAGTGAGGGGTTGAGTTAAGGGACCCAGTCCTTTTGTCAGTCTTGAACTTCAAAAATTGGCCTAACTGTTGCCCTAAGCGACTGCTGGTCAGGTATCTCAGGTGTAATTTTTTTCTTCCAGCCTTTTACATTTTTCTAAACTGGGGTAAATAGGCTGGACTTGTTTGGGAGATGAACATTTATATAAAATTGATGCCTTCGAATGAGCTTTATGTAACATGGCTACTTCTCCTTTGTCTGATTGTATTGTGAGGATGGACATTGTGTCTCCCTGAAAAGTAGCAAATTAAACTATAGTGTGGGCAAATCAATCTTTTGATATCATTTAGGTGGTAGCCCGGTTTGGAAGGAATGAGAAACAACTGTCTTTGCCTTGCAAATCTCTGCAAATCAGAAATGTACACACAGCCCACAGTGACCTGAGACTAAGCCCAGTTAACTCTATCAGGTAGATCTTGAAACCAAGGGGAGAAAAGGGGGGAAAGAGGCCTTTTAAAACTCATTACTACTGGAAAGGTCCCTCATTTAAAACCTAATTCACAGCCTCATTAAGGATTTATCAAGGATGAATACAAATCTTAAAAGTCTTTTCCACAGATAGTAAAAAGCCTTAATCATCTGAGCAGATACACTTCACTTATTTCAAGTGTAACTTATAAACTTATAAGTTTTATATTATAATACTGATTCATGACTAATGTTTAAAATGAAGCTATGCCATCTCTGGTATGTCTGTTTATATGTCATTTGTATGTTACAGATACGTCTCTACCTCCTGATGGCATTATCAAAATTAATTTGTAAAAGAGCTCTATTTGAGGGAGGGTATAGCTCAAGTAGTAGAGCGCATGCTTAGCGTGTCCGAGACACTGGGTTGATTCCCCTGTACCTCCTCTAAAAATAAATAAATCTAATTACCCCTCCCTAAAAAAAAGACCTCTATTTAATTGACTTAAAAGTAAGGGCTTCTAAATAAATATATTTCTAAATGTAATAGAAACTAACCCAAATGAATTTTGAGTTTATGTGATCTGGGAAATATTCAATATTAAATTAATATTCAGTATTTAAGTTAGTTTAAGTTTATTGGTTTTAAAGAGGAACAGAATCTGCCACCCTAAATGTGTCTCTTTGGCATATTAATTGTTTTAAGCTGGTTATTTTCTGAGAAAACAGCAAACTTGGGAAGGGTTCTGAAAACCAAGTAGGAGTTACCTTTTGTAAGAAACATTTACATTTGTAAAGGAATTCTCCATTTTTAAGTTTCTCCCTTTCTGTATTTGGAAGAAGAGGAGGACTGCTCCTTCTGTTTATTTGTTTGTTTTAACACCTTTATTGTGGTACGATTCCTGTACAGTAAAGTTCACATATTTCAGATGTACAATTTGATGAATCTTGATAGATGTATACACCAGTGAGACCACTACCACCACAATCAAGACAGTTAACATTTCCATCACTCCCCAGGAGGTGCAATTTTTGAATTCCCAACTTATTCCTTTCCACCCCCTTGAACCCCTGGTAACCATAAGTTTGTTCTCTATGTCTGTGAGTCTGTTTCTGTTTTGTAGACAAGTTCATTTGTATCCTTTTTTTAAGATTCCACATCTAAGTGACATAATATGGCATTTTTCTTTCTCTTTCTAGCTTAGTTCACTTAGAATGATGATCTCCGGGTCCATCCATGTTGCAGCAAATGGCATTATTTTATTCTTTTTTATGGCTGAGTAGTATTCCATTGTATATATACCCACATCTTCTGTATCCAGTCATCTGTCAATGGAGGACCAGTCTTAACAGTGGAGAAGGCAAAGACTTAAATCTGCATCACAGTGACTCTATAGTTGTTTACTGTGTTTTTCCTGATACCCTCCCATAACTGAATCTCCCCACCCTCAACATCTTCTTTTGTCTTTAGCTAAGGATGCTATTTAAGGTGAGGGCTTCTGCTGTCTTGGTGAGTTACTCTCTTTTCCTGGGTCTCTCCTAATGTATACTTGTTATTAAGCTTTGTTGGCTTTTCTTGTATTACTCTGTCACATGTCAATTCAATTCTTAGACCAACCAGAAGAAGCTAGAAGGGTAGAGGAAATTTTTTCCTTCCAAACAGAACATTTATCTTTTCTGTTCTACCTGGTTCCTCCAGAATTTGACTTCTTCAGCTGGCTCTCTCCTGGACTTTGTGGCTTATGCAATATAGATTACAGCTAGTTATAGTAATCATTGTTTTAATTTGTTTTCTTTGTTATTTTCAAACCGTTCATGCTTTGGACCTCTCGATGCTGTACTATGACCTTATTAATGATACTAGCTTGTTATATTACTTATATCTTGCTTATTTTATAAGATTGCTATTTCTTTTATTACCCAATGTATAACCAGGTCTCCAACAATATTGATGATGACTAAACAGCATGAGGTAATTATTCACATACGTAGCTCTCTGTAGCATTAACTGTAGTACGGCTGTAGATATCAGAAGAAACAACCTGGGAGAAACATTTCCTGGATCATAGGAGACTAGTAAGATAGATGGTCCAAAGAATTCTGAGATTATGAACAGGACCTACTCCAGACATCGCATGGGAATGGCCTATTAACAGAATCTTCACTTGACCTACAAATGAGCCATCCTAGAGCCATGGGACACATTGGTCATGAAATGCCTCCCAAATCTTGGTTGAATTTATGACTAAAGAGGGGAGAGACTGTTAAAAAAAAAAAAAAAAAAAAAAGAACAAAGGGTGTCCCTCACCATTTAGTTAGACAAAGGGTTAAATTGAAACCCACTGCAGTTACCCCACTGACACTGTGCCCTGAGGGGAATTCAGGATGGAAAAAATGAGATAAAGTATTCTGTGCTTTGCATAAATGGGCCCCTAGATAGTTAAGGTGCATACCTCAGGAATAATTGCAATGAACCATACATAGAAAAGTACAAATTAACTTGTGATATGTTCTCCTGATTAGCAGTAATCTTCACCTAGCAGTAATGTTTTATCAAGATGTATGCTTGAGTAGGTTTTTTCATAGCCAAAAAATTTACACATATATATGTGTGTGTGTGTGTATGTATATATATACACATATACATATATATATATATCCCTCCCCACTCTTCAGAGCAGTTCCTCAGAGCAATGAGAGGCTGTTTCCCAGGCTATAGTTTCAGAAATGTCATTGAATAAAGCTGAAACTCATAACTCTTACGTTAATTTTTTCTTTGAGTTGACAAGTCAAAACTAAACCAAATTGCAGATAAAATTATGATAAGGAAATAATTTTGAAAGAATTCAGTGGTTCCCTTTGGTGGGAAAGGAAGGGATAGGTTTTGTGGTGGGAAGGGCATAGGAAGGCGGGGACCTGGTCACATTCTACTTCTTGATTTGGTGGTGGTGACTTCAGTGTATACTTGAAACTCTACCTTTACATTTTATGCACTATTCTGAATATTTTATACATCTCACTCAGGAAGGAAGAAATGAACAAAGGAAGTTGGACCTTGAAGGTTGATTAAAATTAGGTGCATCTGTTCCTGTTGTGTTTCCCATTTTCCCTTCAAATAGAATTTACCAAAATGTGGGATAACGTATTGCCAAAGCGTGGTGCTCTAGATTATTTTAGGTGGAGTGGAGGGTGGTGTGAGTGGCCTTGAGATGAGTTAAGGCTGTGGGACCCAAGGCCACGATCACAGCATGTTTGTAGTATGCAGTAAATAATGATTGTACCATGTGTCAATTATACAAGATTTAGAACAAAGAAAATAGAAGTACACATGCGGTAGAGATACTCTGTAAGCCTCACGAACAAAGAAATTCACACTGCCCATGTACTGGCAGAAACTAGATAAAAAGCAGAACAGTTGTGCCATAGGATGCGCCCACCACCTTATGGCAATAGAATAAAATGCTGTAGACTCCATGTTCGCTCCAGGTAAAGTCTGTTTTGCGGTATGGCAGCTCTTTGTGCATTTTTTTGGTTGGGCCACTCACCTCCTAAAATCCCACTTCAGCTTCCCTCAGCTGACATGTGGGTTAGCTGGTATCCAGACAAGACACTAAATAGCACTGAACTTCGAATGAGAACACTATTATCTTTTCTTTTCTCTTCCAACCTTTCCGATAATGTCAAGGAGAGAATCGCCTTTGGTTCTAGAATGTGTTTAACAGCCCCCTAGCGTTGCCATCTCCCTTCTAACAAAGATAAAGCATGCTTTAGACTTAGAGCCCTGGCAGGCACAGGATATAAAGAGATTTTAATAATACTGCTTTTTTGTTTGTTTGAAATATACGGTTGCCTTCTATTTATAGCAAGAGACGGTAGTCTTCCATTTCTAGTAAAGTTTCCTTTTCTAGTAAATTCAAGGAAAAGTGAGCTCATTCAAAGAAAAATATTAACTATTAAGTAAAGAAATTAAACAAAGACTAGTGCAAGCAGCCTGGGGCCATGGCAGACACTCATTTAGGTGACACATGAATAGCTTGAGCCTTGAGAAGCACTGATTCGAAAGAAATAAGTGGACCCTGGGCCGGGGCTCATTCGAGCTCCGCCGCTCACCGTCGGCGGCCTTTGGTACTTTTCCTCGTCCAGCCTTAATTTCCCCCTCTGTGAAACGGCAAAAATAGTAGTACCTGTGTCACAGGGCTGTGAGCCCAGGGCCTGGTGCAGAGGTGATTCTGGAGGGGAGGGGGAGGGGCGGAAACCCTAACCTTAAGGCAGGACTTGATACCCTTAAGGCCTGTTGGCAAGCTGAGTGTTTGAAAGCCAAACGACTGGCTAAACAAAGCAACTCATTCACAGAAAACAAATGTTTGTAAATCCCTAATTAAGGTCTGCTGGGCAGAGTCTCCCCCTGGCCTATTCCACCTACCAGGGAGGGGCATCCAGGCACTTTCCTTCCACACGGGGACCCGGGTCAGGTGCCTGGGGTGGGGACAGAAGAGGGGACCATCCCACCACCAAGGCAGGAGACACCCCAGCCCCGCCCCCAGAGTTTGTGGGGAGGACTCTCAATGACCAGGGAGCCCCCTCCGCAGCACTGAGCTGGGCTCAGCCTGCCAGCGGCTGGGGTGCAGCAGAGGCCTGAGCGGAGGGAGGCTCAGCCAGGCAGGCTCCGAGCCTCCAGCCACGTTGGCAGAGGCCAGGCCTCCCCTCTGTCTGGGGTGTGGGCAGTAGGCTAGGGGCTGTTCTGTATGAAAAACAACTCCAGGGCTGACAGGTGGTTTGGGCATCGATATATAACGTGTGGAAATGAAAGCCCGTGAAACCAAGAGCTGTAGTCAGTAATTTCACTTTGATTTTGTATCTGAAGGACCAGGAGGACAACTTTACTCCAACAGAACGCTGGTTAGTGTGAGGACCTATTAAGGTAAAATACGCTCAAGGAGAGCTTTCGCTTCACGTTCTGTTTTGCAGGTCAGTTTCTGTTGCTTTTTCAGTATTTGGCTAACTGCTTTCCAAACTGAGCAGGGTTCCCACTGAAGACCATTTAAGAACTCAAGGCAATTCATCAGCCTGGTTAATAAAATAACTTCAAATTTGTATTTCCCCCATAATGCCTTTCTACATAGTAAAGAAAAACAATTCCCCCAAAATGGCTTTCTACATATTAAAAAAAAACCAAAAAAAAAAAATCCCCCAAACCATGAAATCCTATACAAAGACAAGGTTCAAAGAGGTGACCTTGCCACACCAACTCACTTACGTGCAAGAGCTGCGCGCATCACCCCACATCTTTATTGTTGTGAGAGGCCTCCTCCTGCTCCGTTCACCAGGGCTCACATCTGTTTTTTATTTTAAATACATAATTTTTAATTAAAAAATTTTAAGTCTATTTTTATATATAGGGACTAACATTTGCAAATCTCAAACTCCCATTTTATCCCTTCTCACCCCCATTCCCCTGGTAACCATTAGATAGTTTACTATGTCTGCAAATCTGTTTATGTTTTGTAGATGCGTTCCTTAGTGTCCTCTTTGTTTCTTTTTCTTAGATTCTACATATGGGTGCTATCAGCTGGTATTTTTCTTTCTCTTTCTGCATTACTTCACTTAGAATGACGATCTCTAGGTCCATCCCTGTTGCTGCAAATGGCATTATTTTATTCTTTTTTATAGCTAAATAGTATTCCATGGTGTGTGTATGTATGTGTGTGTGTGTATATATATATATCACATCTTTTTTATCCAGTCATCTGTTAATAGACATTTAGGCTGTTTCCATGTCTTGGTTATTGTATAAGTGCTATTATGAATATTGGAATGTGTTTTGTTTTTGAATTTGAGTTCCCTCCAGATATATATCCAGGAGTGAAATTGCTGGGTCATGTAGTAAGTTTATTTTTAGTTTTTTGAGGAATTTCCATACTGTTTTCCATAATGGCTGCACCAAACTACATTCTCACCAACAGTGTAGGAGGGTTCCCTTTTCTCCACATCCTCTCCAGCATTTATCTCTTGTGGACTTTTGATTGATTGCCATTCTGACTGGTGTGAGATGATACCTCATTGTAGTTTTGATTTGCATTTCTCTGATAATTAGCAATATTGAGCATTTTTTTCCTGTGCCTATTGGCCATTTGTATCTCTCCACTGGAGGATTGCTTGTTTAGAACTTTTGCCCATTTTTGGATTGGGTTGTTTGTTTTTTTCTTATTAAGTTATATGAGCTGTTTATATATTTTGGAAATTAAACTTTTTTCAGTAGCATCATTTGCAAATATTTTCTCCCATTCCATAGGTTGTCGTTCTGTTTTGCTTATGGTTTCCTTTGCTCTGCAAATTCTTATAAGTTTAATTAGATCCCATTTGTTAATTTTTGCTTTTATTTCAATTGCATGGGTAGACTGCCTTGGGAGAACTTGCTAAGATTGATGTTAGATAGTGTTTTCCTATGTTTTGTTCTAGGAGGTTGATCGTGTATTGTCTTATACTTAAGTCTTTAAGCCATTTCGAGTTTATTTTTGTGTATGGAGTGAAGGAGTATTCTAACTTCAGTGATTTACATGCTGCTATTCAGTTTTCCCAGCACCATTTGCTGAAGAGACTGTCTTTTCTCCATTGTATTTTTTGCCTCCTTTGTTGAAGATTAATTGACAGTAGATCTGTGGG
The DNA here is from genome assembly GCF_048773025.1 of Camelus bactrianus. Lineage (NCBI taxonomy): Eukaryota > Metazoa > Chordata > Mammalia > Artiodactyla > Camelidae > Camelus > Camelus bactrianus. The sequence goes on along the minus strand of NC_133543.1, from coordinate 98,658,802 downwards.
TTTATTTCTGGGCACTCTATTCTGTTCCATTGATCCATATGTCTGTTTTTATGCAGAGCTCAAATCTTAATCTGCTTTAGCACCTACCCCCCAACTCTAATTACCCCTGATATCTGGGAACAGCTCTGTGGTCCGAGCCCAGCCGGGGCCTGAGGCCCAGCCCTTCTGTGGAGCCACCACACCCAGGCGGCAGCCTCCTCTGCAGAGCTGCCCTTCCCTGGGCCGGGGGGCTGCCTCCTGCCTGGATAACTGCTCCCAGGCCAGGGCTCAGACAGGTCACAAACAAGGCCCTTAGGGGCCCCCGAGACACCCAGGACTTGTCACCGCCAGGACTGCTACCTGAGGCTTTCGGTACAAGACTGTAGGCGGCACTTTAGCTGAGTGGGAATAGCAGGTGGCCTGTCAGCAGGAATTTTATCTTAGTTACTGGAATAATGGACCGTTGAATATACCCGAGCTGAGTGTGCAAGGAACCTTTTAAACCAATTTTAGATCCATTCCTGCTCCGTAGATAAAGAAAAAAAAGGAAAAACAACAGTTTTAGTTTTAATTTTTATTCAAGTTACAAATTAATGTAGTTGGAAGTATCAAATAGATCCACAGGTTTGTTACAATAAAACAAAAACAGCAGGTTCCCGTCTCCCTCCTGCATTTTCCTATCTCAGAGGCAACCATTTCCCCCTCTTTTGGATTTTAATTTTGATATTTACCCGTTCTAAATCGCATACTTCTTCATTTTTCAATTTTAGTCAATATTTATTGATCTATTCCATAATCATTCAGTCATCTATGGTTGTGTAATAAACCATCGCAAAACAACCTTAACAGAATAGCTTATTTATTTGATCACAAATTTGCAGTTTGGGCAGAGCTGAAGGGAACACCTTGTGTTTACTCTGGGAGCCTTTGGCTGGAGAGCTGGGGGAGCTGGATAAGAGCTGGGGCCAGAACAGGTAGGGTCCTTGAAACTGAGTCCCCTGCAGAGTTTATAGTTAACTTCTCTATCCAATCCTTTATTCCCTTTCTTGTCCTGCCCCAGTTCACTCCAGAACTGAGGAGAAGCAAAGAGAAGAGGGAACTGAAACTGAGCAGGACCCGTTGGGGCCTTCCCGGGTACAAAAGCCCCTCCAAGCCCCCCATTTCCTGTTCATAGAAAATCGGCTTTGGTCTCCTAGGCCTTCCCTGAGTTCCAAAGATCAGACTCAAGCAGTTACTAATTAGAGAAGTCAGGGAAGGCAGGAACAAAGGAAAGGCTGTCAGCAAGAAAAGGAAGAATACCTTAAACAGTGGGCGCCCAGGACACCTAGTTCCCCCTCAAGGGTTATATCTAACAATCCGACACACATCTTTGAGTTGCTCTGCAGAAACTAAGACCCCACCCCACCCAGGTGGAGAACGGTGACTACGTGCTGACCACAAGCACGCGGACCCCAGCCTGGGTGGAACTAGGAGGCTGATGACTAAGATCCCCAACATAGCACCCTGATCACCAACTAATCAGAAGCAAGTCCACAAGCTGCTCAGGTACCTGCAACCCTCACCCCTCATGTTGCCTTAAAAATCCCTCCCCTGAAAGCCATCGGGGAGTTCGGGTCTTTTGAGCATGAGCTGCCCATTGTCCGTGCTTGGCACCCACAAGCGCTGTATTTTCTGTCACCACATCGGTGTCAGTAGCTTGGCTTTACTGCTCGTTGGGGGAGCGGACCCAAGTTCAGTTGGGTGCCACCCTGAGGCTTCAGGAAGATTCGTGTCTTAATTGCACAGGAGAGAAAGCACGTGTGAAGTGGCTTTAGGAGGAAGGGAGCTGATGGGAAGGCTCCTCATGGTCTGAGAACTCCAGAAGGCAGACAAGCCCTGACAGGGAGGCGCCTCTGGGTCGCCTGGGGCAGGAAACCCAGTCCCTCCATAGCTCTGTCTCCTTTCTCTGAGTCAGCTTCCTTTCCCCGGTGTAGACTGCTTCCTTCACAGTGAGTTTCTAGAAACATGAGCTTCTGTATTTTGCAGACTACCATCCTGGGGAGAGATTGAAACCCTCTCCCAATTCTCATTAGGAGAGACCCCAGGAAAGAACGGGCCAGGTACCTACCCCCACCCCTGTCAGAGATGCTGTGGTGGCTCCTGGGGGTCCGTGCAGGTGAGAGGTATGGGCTAGAAGCTGGGCAGCATGTCCCATAAAGAGATGAGGCCACTGGGGAGACAGCCCCAGATGTCCTTGGTCCCCTTCACTGAGCACACTCCTGCCTTAAGGCCTGTGCCTGCAAATAGCCACAGGCTCTTCCTGGAGGTGTCTGCCCGCACCTGCCCCCTCCTCAGCACTGGTTTTTCCTTCCCTGCTGTCCACGCAGTCCCCATCTCCTGCCACACTAGTAACTTCTCTGAACTGTAAGTTCACCGAAAACACCTAACATCGTAGGCACTCACTGTTCTTGATAAACGAGAGAAGGAACAAAGGCCATACCCTGATTAAAAGCCTTCCCTGGTCGGGGAGGATATAGCTCAGTGGCAGAGTGCAGCTTAGCATGCACAAGGTCCTGGGTTCAATTCCCAATACCTCCTCTTAAAAAAAAAACAAATAAACCTAATTACTCCTGCCCCCAAAATAATAAAAAATAAACATAAATTAAAAATAAAAATAAAAACCACCCCTGGCTCTGAGGGCCACGGCACACACTACACACTCTCCAGCTGGTGTGGAGGCTCCCTGGTGATCTAACCTGCTCCCACCTCACGAACCTCTCCCTGCCTGTCCTCTGGGCCCTCTCTGATCCTCCTGACCTCTGCCTTTCATGGCTCAGGCCAAGTACCTCCGAGCCCCCATTCCTTAGCCCTCCTGAGCGCGCTGCCGGCCCTTTCGTCTTCTGAGCACCATCCCTTCATTGTGGGAATACACACACCCTCCAGCCTCAGAACTGTCCTAGAACCTTGACCTGCACTGACATTATTTGCATCTACAGCTCCCTCTCCCATGGTGACCCGAGGCGGCCCCTTGAACAACCGTGCAGGTTCCGGGACGGCTGAAGGGACGACCAAGTCTTCCTTTCTGACAAGGTTTGTGTCTCATCACCCCTTTTAATCAACAATCCTTTAACCTGGGGCCACAGAGGACAGTCTTCCTCATTGAACCCGTGGACCTGTGTCCCGCCAGCGCCCTGCACATGGATGGTGTCAAGGACATTTGCTGAGGGAGCGGCTGCAGATGAAGGACATGGCCAAGGTTGGGTGGGTAGGGCGCGGAGGACACAGGCAGTGGGGGCTGGGGAGGGCAGGGGCCTGAACCCTGGACCCAGCTGGGCACAGTCTTGCTGTGTCACTTTGGCCAGAGACCTGCCTCCCTTCTGGGTGTGGCTTCAGCTTCTGTCCAGTGCGGTGGGGCTGGGCTGGGGCTGCTCTGGGTCCCGGGGCTCTGGGGCTCTCAGGGTGAGTCCCGCGCCCGCCCCCCACCCCCGCCCCGGTAAGCCCAGGCACCAGAGACCTTCCTCGCTGCCAGAGCTGCCTGCACTTACCCGGGGTGGGGGCGCTGGAGCAGCGAGGAGGGGTGTCCGGCCTGGGTCCATGCTGCCCGAGAGGGGCCCAGCACGCTGACACACCGCCTCCCTGAGGGCCCCTCCGTGGGGGCTCTGCTGGGCTCCCAGCTCCCAGGCTGGGTGGGACGCTCTCGGGGACAGTGCCAGGAGAGAGGGGGCTGCTCCTCCTCGCGGGGGGGGGCGGTTGAGGGGCTGGGGACAGGGCTGAGACGTCTCCCCCTTGGTTCTCCCCGTCAGGCTGCCCAGGCTGCAGAAGCACCCAGAGACCTCCTCAAACACCAAACCACCAGACCAGACGTCTTTCCCCTCCCAGACACCTGGTTCCAGAAGGCTTTGGGGCAGGAGCAGAGGGGAACGGTGGCCTCTGGGACATCTTGGGGCTGGCAGGATGGACAGACTGAAGGCTAGCTGAGGTGTTGGAGGAGAGAAAGGAAGTGAGGCCAGGTGCGATGAAGTGTCTCTTGTTCCCCTCTGGCCCCAGCCCCGTGCTGGCGGATGGGAGGTGGAGCTGGCTGGTGGCAAACTGAGGCAGCCAGGCCCAGTCACCCCTCCAGCCCCGGCCAGGCCGTCTGACAAGGTGCTGTATTGAATTTTTCTTTGAAGAAAATGTGCTGAGACCAGATCAAATGAGGTGTTAATACCAACACCCCAGGAAACAGCCTGGTGGAACTGGGGCCTCGGTCATTGTGGTTTTCACCTCGGTTTCTGGCAGCTCTTGTGGAAGCCAACCTGTGGTTCCCTAGTTTGGTGTCCAAAGTAGAAGCTCAGGCTGAGGTCAAACGAGCAGAGGACAGAGCGCCACCGTGTGGCCTGCCATCTCTGTCCCTGGGTCCCCAAGGTTGGTGGGATCAGTGGGTGCTCAGGCAGATGACCAGGCCAGGCCAGGGCCACCAGGAGCCCACTTCCCCCTCTCTGGTCGGGAAGGTCAGTCTGGGGGCCTTCATCCCTCCAGCAGACCCAGGCCTCACCCCGTCCCCATGTTCCCTTGCAGCCGCCGGGCTGAAGGGTTGGGAGTGGAGGTGCCGAGGCACCAGCTGGCACTAAGGGATGTGGTCAGGGCCACCCAGAGCTCTGGCCTTGGAACTAGGGGTATGTGTCACAGGAGCCACGCCCCCTCTTGAGGCCACGGGGGCCAGTAGTCAGAGAGGAGGTGGGGGGGTGGGGATGGACACAGCCAAGAGCGGCAGGGGGATGGGTGAGCCTGCCGTCTTGCATACTAATTAGGTTTCTCATCAGCCAGAATGAGGCCCTGGCATCAATCTGCTGTGTGCCCAGCTGTGAATCATCCTGGAACTGACAGAGGTTGTGGAGGGTGGCAACCCCAGCTCAGCTGTGAGGGGTGGATCCTGGGCCAGGTCCCACGTCCTGGGTCCATGGGGCACCCTGCCACCCTGGCCTCCCAGGGGTGCCCCACACAGCAGACAGCACTTCACACTTGATTTTATTCCATGACACTGATTTGCTGAAAACCACTTGTTTCCTGGGCAGGCAAGGCAGTGAGAAATGTGGCAGAAGTGGGGCTGCCCTCCCGGGAGGACCGGGACTAGCTCTGCTCTGGTAAGTAATGACCAGCCCTCAGGTTTCCATCCAGCTCCACCCTCCACCCTCCAGTTTGAAAACTGAGCTGCAAAAAGAAAATAGAATGAAAAAATAAAAACAAACCCCTGAGTTATTAAAAATCAAATTAAAACTCCCCTTTGGTGTCAAAAGGTCCAATTCCTAAAAGCCAGTGGGTGGGGCAGTTGGGCTGGAGGGTTGGGCCAGGCTGGCGGCTTCAGTCCTCCTGCTGCTCAGCCTGCTCCTCACACCGCCCTCCACCTGCGGGTCCAGGAGGCCCTCGGTGCCTGGTCGCTTCAGGATGGCGCCGTACTTGAGAGCCGGGGCCTCTGCCTGCAGCACCACCTCCACCAGGCTGAAGATGGTGATGACCTGAGACACAGCAGAGCCCGGGCATGGTGACAGGGGTGGGATGTGAGGGGCCGGCCAAGGGGACAGGAGGGGCAGGGACCTGCAGGCAAAGCCCAGCTGTGCCACTGTCCACCCAGGGGCCCCCGGGACTCCTGCTCTGTCTCTCCATCCTCTCCTGCCCATCTGTAAGGTGAGCTTGTTCAAGGACTGAGACCATGGTGTGTGGTGAGAAGAAAAGGAGCCAGACGCTGCTGTGAGCACTGCCTGGGGGAAGGGGGCCTCGGGTCAGGGAGGAACAGCTGGGTCTGGGCTGGTCTTTGAAGCACACTGGAGGTAAAAACTGTTTTCTTGGGTAGCAGGTCCCAGCTCACATCAGATTCTCAAAAGACCCCAAATGTTAAGAACCCGGCTTTAGAGGGGTAAGCAGAGGCCCCTTCCTCTCCCCAGGATGCATGTCTTCAAGGAAAGGAAGGTGGTGCCAGAAAGCTAGACCCAAAGAGGTTATGGGGAAGCTGCTGCTGGCCATGGATGGTAGAACCTGAAATTCCACCCAGGGGCCAGGGTGCTGAGGGAGACCAGGAGGAGAGCATGGGGATGCCTGGGGAGCATGTCCCAGGAGACAGGAGGAGGGCCCACCAAACATTGGGGGTGGACGGAACACAGCGGTGTTCTGGAAAAGCAGCCCTGCCCCGGTTCTGACCTGCTGCACTGGCTCCTGCTCCACGTCCTCAGGTTCCCAGACAAGCGTGAGTTCCGGCTTCTTGCCCATCTTCTGGAAGTGGTGTGACCGCAGGGGCAGTGCCTGGGGGTGTACATGCCTGTGCCTCAGGCCCCAGGCTCTAGGTGCTGCCTCCTAACCTCTGATCCTGCAGGGCCCCAGATGCTTGGAAGCAGCCCTGCTCCCCTTGGTCCATCTCAGGCCTTGAGGGGGCTCCCTGCCCTGCTGTAGGGCAATTGTCTGCTTGACTTCTGATGGGTGGGGTCGATCCCCACCCTTGCCTCTTGCCTTTGGCCAGCTTCAGGAAGGCCAGGATAGGACATCTTTGCTGAGGGGTGGGGGCTGGGAGGGGCCGGTGGTTCTGTGTGTTTTTTGGGGTAGGGGGTGGTGGCATTGGCAGGTCTGTCCTGGCTCATCAGGGTCTGTCCTCACAGGGCTGAGGCAGACTGGACATCCATGGCTAAAGGGCTGTCACCCACTATGGGCGCGGGGGCCATCAGCACAGACTGAGGGCTGGGTTGTTTGCAGAGATGACCTAGACCTGAACTTCCATTCTGCTCAATGAACTTCAGGTCAAGAGCCCTCTTTGATTCTAGCTGAACTCCACTGTGTCTCTTCTGCTTTGCTCCATTTTACAAATACCATGTTTATTCCATACTACGTGCTGGGCTCTGCAGTCCCCAAAGTGCTTTGGGTGTTGGGAAGTGCAAAGCCAAGGTCAGGGGCCAGGTAGTGACTCACTAACCACAAGCTCAGCTGGAACAGGTCCCTCAGGTGGCATCAGTCAGGCACCAGGTACCCTTGGAAAGAACCTCGAATAAAGAGACCCCCTCAAGGCGGGACCAAGGCAAGAGCTCGTCTCTTCCTTCTTTTCAGGGGACACAGCTTCCAGAGTGGCCACAGGACATTTTCTCTGGTCTTTCCCTTCCTCGTGTTCTTATAAAAAGTATCCTGAAGCCTGCAGACCCTGATATTCTATTCTGGTTATGGAGGGATCTGTCCTCGGGTCTCTTGAGTTCTTGGGAAAGAGGCCCAAGCCTGATCCTTGGCCTGGATCCCCCATCCCAGGCAGGAGCAGCTGGGTGTCTTGGCAGGGCCCATCGGGTAGACTTGGCTCTAGCACAGGCCACAGCTGAGCGAAGGGCACAGTGTCACTGCCCCAGTGCAAACAGGGACAGCAGGGCCCTCGGCCTGTGGCCCCATCCTCCATGCTAGTATGTCCAAGACCTTACCAGGAACTAGGGAGACGCGGTGGAGACCCAGTAGCAGGAACAGGGACACCCAGGTGGGAGTGGAGCGTGCTAAGTGGACGTAGCTTGGTGTGTCTGTGCGGAAGATGGGGAGCACAGTGGCTGTGTGGCCCTGGGCACTCACATAGACACGCATCTGCACCATGTAGCTGACTCTGCCTGCTGAGAAAATCCCTAACTACGACGGCCAGGGCAGCCCCCGGTACTTACATTACAGTAGATGCACTTCTGCACCCCATAGTGCAGCACCAGCACGTCAAAGGCTTGGTTCAGGACGCCCAGCAGCATGGCTTCCGACTCTAGGGGGCCACTCTCCTGCAGGGTAGGGCTTCAGCCAAGGCTCGGCCACGGGATGTGGCGTTCCCCTAGGGCCCACCCCAACTGCTGAGGGGCCCTGGGCTCCTCCAGGGTTCCTTGTGAGCAGGTGCCCAGGTCAGGGGTGGGGAGAGGTAGAGGAGGCGGAAGGGCACTGAGCTGGTGGCCTCACCTTGACCAGGATGGCAAAGAAGAGGCTGGTGCTGAGCTCCTGCACGCGGTTGGACGCCATGCGGCGGTCATTGCAGTGGTCTGCCTGCTTTTGCAGGGCATCGGGCTCCACATCTGGCGGCTCCCTGTAGCCTGAGCAAAGGGTGGTTGGGGGTCCACAGGTAGGTGCGCTGTGTGCTCCATCTGGCCAGGGCTGGGTTGTGGGCAGCATGGTGCCCCGGGCCCAGGCAAGGTAGGGCCTGGGGGGCCCAGGCATAGCTGAGGACTCCCTGCCACCCAGCTCTGGAGGGCTGAGAAAGGTGGACTGGCCACGGTAAGGGTGTAAGGTTTAAGGAGGCCTAGGGTGGCTTCCCCTAGGGCCTACTCACACAAGAAGAGTTTCTGGGCAGAGGCTCCCCCGCTGCTCAGGCTGCCCACCCCTTGAAGCCTCCACAGTCATGGCAGGGTGGTCTCTGGCCACCAGGCACCCACTCTGGGAGCAGCAGCCCTTAGCTGGGCACAGGCAGGCACTGCCCCCTCTGCCACCCCCCTTACCGAGTGCAGCGGCCAGGAGGCGGTGCACCAGGACGTCAGCGAAGCGGCGGATGGGAGAGGTGAAGTGTGTGTAGAGCGGCACGTTGAGGGCGTAGTGCCGGAACTGCGCCTGGTCCTGCAGCATCCCCGAGCAGAAGTACACGGCCATCTGGGGAGGGGGGCGGGTCTCAGAGCCTGGCCAGGCTGGGGCCAGCTGGGTGCGCTCTGCCAGGCTGGGAGACTCAGAGCCTCATGATGGGCAGTCTGGGGGTGGGGACCAACCTGCCAGATCTGCAGGTGGCTGAGCAAAGTCAGGCAGCCCCAAGGAGGCTGGGGCTGTTCCGTCTGAGGGGACCCATGGGCTGCCATGAGGTGGGGCAGAGCCATGAGTCTCACACCCTCTCCTGCTGAAGGCAAGTGCAGGCCTTGCCCAGGGCTGCCCAGACCCCATGGCAGCAGCACCACTGAGAACAGGCCAGACAGCCCTCAGGGGCCCACCTGCCTCTGCTGGGGATGGGGGAATGGGGCTGTTGTTGGGAGCCCCCAAGATGCTGGATGGCCTCCCCCTCAGAGGCCTGTGGGACCAGCCACCCAAGCTCTCGGGGAGGGGAGACCATGTGCTGAAGTTGAGGGCAGCTGGGGAGCTCCTCATCTTCTCCTACAGGCGGTCACTGCTGAGTTTCAGGGGCTGTTACTGCCAGGAACCAGGAGGCAGGAATAGTTTCTGGTTGGCCTCGTCCTCTGGACGGGCTCGGGCCGTTACTCTGGAACGGGGAAGCGGAGGGGAAGCGGAGGGGAAGCCCGTGGCCATGCTAGACCAGGAGCTGTAGGACTTTGCCAGAACACCAAGCCCAACAGCGCCATGTGGCCAGAACAGGAGGTAGGAGAGGAGGCCCAGGACCTCCACCACCCAGAGCTCTTCCACTCGGCCCTGGCCTTTGGTGGTGGATGACCCCCTGCCCTCTAGCCTGAACCCTGCCCTGCTGAAGGCCACGCCTGCACCCGGCACCTCTGTGCCCCTACTACTCCGCCTCTCGTCAGCCAAGGGAGGCAGTGCTCGGCCAGCCTCCCAGCCTCAGCCCTTCTTGTCCCTGACAACCTGTCCTGAGACCCAGGCCCACAGGTCTGAGTTCAAAAGGCCCTCCTGTCAGGCAGGAGTTAGGACTGTGGCCCAGGGAGACACGCTGAGTTTCTCCAGGGCCCCAGATGCTGCTGTCCTGAGAGCCTTGGCCACAGTCCCCAAAGCTGCCACTGCTGCCTGGGAGCATGCGAACAGGTTCCCCAGCCATGGCCAATGTCACACCTCATGTGTTCACTTGCTCGCTCCCTGGCTGCCTGCTCACCCTCCCCCGTGCTCGGCCAGTGGACAGCCAGCTCCGGTTACTCTGTGTACGTCGGCCCTCGAATCCAGGACACAGCTGGTGGTGACCTGCTCGGCTGCCCAACTCCTCTTCCCTTCCAGCTCCTGCTGGGCCCTGGGTTATGTCTGGGGTAAGTCACTGGGGGAGGCGGGAGCAGCCTGCACTCCCAGCCGCGTTTGGCCTTTGTTCTCAGTGGTGGCCCACTTCTCCAGATAAGCTGGGGTGAGGAGGACAGAGGGCCGCGGCTCCCTTCCTGGTTGGCAAAAGTGCCTGTGCAGGGTGGAATGGGTGGGGACCCAGAACTGGGGCAGAGACAGGGAAGCAGGTCACTGGCTGACATCAGATCCCCAGGCAAAGGCTGGCCTCTGAGGTCACTGGCAGGCAAGGCTAGGATAAGTACAGTCCAGGTGACAGAGGAGAGGACCCCTCTCCTTGGAGCTCCAGGGCAGGTTTGGCCTTGGAGGTGGATGGCTTGCAGAGGCTGGGGGCAGGGAACGGGGCCCCACTGGCCCTGTATGTGGTGTAAATCCCAGTGGCCAGAGAGGCACATCCCCCTCTCCATGTTGGGGGGCTCTGTACTGTATGGTGTGGGGCCAACATTCATGACTGGGGTAGAGTAGGGGCAGCCAGACCCAAGGGGCCCCCGGTGTCTGGTCCTGGCTGTAGGCGTGCTCCTTGCCAGGCCCTTGTCCCCAGGACCTTCCATGGCCCCCTGAGGGGAAGACCTGACTGAAGGGAAACAAACTGTGGTGGGAGGCGGAGGCTGCCGAACCCTCATTTACAGGCCTTCCTCCTCCTTCCCCAGGCAGGGCCTCGCTGACCTCTGCGCTCCCCGCACTCACGTGGAGGGCCCCGGCTGAGCTGAAGTCCATGGGCAGCCCCTGCTGGTTGCAGAATTCTACCAGGTCATTGAGCATCTTTGTCTGGGGTGGGGTGGGGGGTGCCAGCACAGCAGGGCTCAGTCAGGGAAGGTGTGGTGGACCTTGTGGGCCTGTGTCTGTAACTGGGCGACAGCTGGCAGCCTGGGAGGTAGACGATGGCCTTGCTTCTGGCGGCAGGGCTCAGCCCTTGAGGCTGAGCTTCCACCCCTGCGGGGCCTGAGCATCTTCATAGGGTGATTTTAAGAACCATAGGAGTCAAACGTGCTTCAAAGGCAGACCCTGTGCCTGGTGTGTCATTGGCCCCAAGACCCAGGAGCTGCTTTCCTCTCTACCTTTCATGCTAAATGGCCACCCTGGAATCTCCCCGTGGTGCCCTGTGACTGTCCTACCTGCCATTTGTGTCCCCGCCCTTGACCTTCCCATGCCTCCCCTAGAGACCACCTCCATCCCTCCTGGGCACTAACTGCCCACCCAGCCACTTGGCAACAAGGGCCAGGCTGTTCTAGGGTCACCTGTGTCACAGTCGAGCGCCATTTGACTTAAGATTTAACTTTATATTTAGACCTTGTCGGCCCATGAGGACACTCAGTTCCTGTTCAATAAATGTCTGATTTACTTATTTTCTGTTGTTGGTCAGACACTGCAGATCATCATCATCTGAATTCATCAGATGCACACGTTCACTCATTTATCTGTTGCTCAGTCAGCAAACAGGACTGTGTGCCAGGCAGTTCTAGCTGGTCTCCTCATGCAGTCTGAGTATCACTGTGGGTGGGGGACAAAAAAAGCTGTCCATTGGAGCCCCACAGTCTCCAGTTCAAGGCTTGGGTTGCAGGCTTGGGTGACTAGGGAACATCTGTAAACTTGGGGCTACCTCCCAGGCTGCCAGCTGTTGCCCAGTTACAGACACAGGCCCACAAGGTCCACCACACCTTCCCTGACTGAGCCCTGCTGTGCCCCCACCCCCTCTAAACTCACCCCCACCCCTCAGGTCAAAGGAACTGAATGCCTGGGGAATCTCCCCAGACAGAGCCCTGCTCCTGCTCTTACTTCCTGCAGGGGCTCCCAAGCCTCACCTCTCATGATCTTGAGTAAGGAGGAGAAGCCAAGGGGAGGGACGGGGAGGGTGGGGCTGATGCCAGAACCCCAGGCAGAGACAAGACCTCATCAAGCTGCTTCTCCAGTGACCCCACTACTTGTCCTCCCTGGTCCCCGGTACAGTCCCTGAGTTGCCTGAGGCTGGTGAGGAAAAAACAAGTAGCTCTTGTTAACCTTGAGAAGGAAGTCTGGAGAAACTTTGGTCGCAGGGGCTGACCTTAGACAGGTCCCTTGGTGCCTCTGGGGGCTCCACATCCTTGAGTGTCTCAGCCCCTCCCTCAGGACAGGGTGGGAGTTAAGAGGGCAGCCTGTGGGACTCTCTCCAAGACAGTTCAGAGATACAGAGCACTCCTCCCTGATAAATGTCAATGTCACCAAACAGGGTGGTGGCCCAGGAGCAAGAGCCCAATTCCCTGGGAGCTGCCAAAGCTCATTAGTGCTCCTGGATAGCTGCAGGGACCATTTCCCCCACAACCTGTCCTTAAATCCTTCTCCTACCTGCAGGTGGGGGAGGGAAGGGTAGAGAGAAAATGCAAGCCTGTGAGCATGATTAAGTGGAAGCAGGGCCTGGAGCATCAAGCCCTGGGGTGGCTGGGAGGGGCTCACTTGGGAAGAGGAAGTCCAAGGATAATCCAAGAGGCCAGCAGCCAGCACCCCCTGAGTTCAGGATTCACTGTTAGAAATGGGGCCGGGCACCCATGAAGGGGAGCTGGGCTGGTCAGTACTGGGGCATGGATGGGTGGGTGTCACTGCTCTCATTTCGGGCCAACAAATGGGCCCCTTCTTACCAGACTCCACAGGTCCAGCCCCACGGGTCAGTTCCCCAGGAAGGCCAGTAGGGGGGTACCTAGCATCTTTGTTCTTCGGGATGAGGGCCTTGGCAGTAGTAGCTTAGAACCCAGAAATTTCCGGGCAGGGAAGAATGTAGTTTGTGAAGTGCAGCCTGGTGGCCAAGGTCCAGTGGTCTCTGGGCTCCTATTGAACGTTTTTTCCCTTGGCCAAAGCCAGCTCTTGGGCCAGGGCTTCACTCGGTCCCGGAGAGTGAACTCTGCTCTGAGGGAACGTGAGGAGAGGGGCTCCCACAGCTGACCTGTCAGCAAGCACCCTTCTCCCTGATCTCCTCCCCGCTCGAGGGGCAGGGCTGCACACACAGGCCCACAGCCAGACCTCAGACGATGCTCCACCCGTCTTGGGTGGATAGGACGTCCTCTGAGAACAAACTGCACATACTGTGGTCTGAGAACCCAAGCGGGGATGGAGCCCTGCACGCTGCCCTGGCCTCAGACCTTGCTCCCTGGTCTGGGTACCTGCCCTGATCATAACCCAGCCCCTGCCCCCAGCCTGCCACAGCTCTGTGGGGGTGGGGCGCTGGAACTCAGGAACTGCCTGACAACTGCTCTCCATGGGGGCTCGGGAACAGCTGCTGGCCAGGATCACCTTCCAGAACAGCAGGCCAAGTCCTCAGAGACAGGGCCTTTGTCCCAGGCCTGGCATCTGCTGAGCCTCTGGAGCTCAGTGCCACCAGGGGCCCAGGACTCCGGTGTTCTGGAGTGGGCTCTGCCGTGACAGACAGCTGAACGGCGAGCAGGGGGCCATGCCAGATACAAGCACCACAGCACTCAGTCCGCAGCCTCTCCCCTACCTGTGCTCAGGGCCATCCCAGGGAGGAGGTGAGCAAGCCTAGAGGCGTCAGAGTCCTCGCTCACCTGCTATGGCAGAGGGCAGGTAAAGGCCACAAGCAACCTACCCACAAGTACACACGCTGCTCACACGGCAAAGATGTCTTGTGTAGAAAGGCGATTGCCAAAGTGGTGGAGCTCACAGCCCGGCCCCTGGCCCCATGTTGCCTTCACGTGGGTTCTGAGTGCCCTGCCTGCCCCCTACAGAGCTGTCCTTTCAACTCCCAGCTCAGAGTCTCCGTGAATGCTGCAGACATGGGTTCAAATCTCAGCTTCAGTGCTTTTGAGCTGGGTGAACCTGGGCTACTTTCTTTCCTTCTCTGGGCCTCAGTTTCTTCCATGTAAGTTGGGGCGAGTGACAGGGGCCCCTGGCGGGTTCACTGTGAGTCTCAGTGTGGTGAAGCAGTCAGAGAGCTTGGACAGAGCATGCGCATAGGAGATGCTCCACACCTGTTATTGGGGGGGTGGGGTGGGACCCACCACTGCTGTCGGCTGGGGGACATCCAGGTCCTAGCTGGGGTCTGCTCTAGTCAGCCCAGGCCAGGCACCAGGCTCCAGGATGGGCACACAGGGCACATCTGTTCTGCCAGGAGAGAACCTCAGTTGCCTCCCTCAGATGAGGACCCATGGAGCTGGAGCAGGGAGGGCAGGCAGGGTGGGCTGAGAGGGAGGGTGAGAGGCAGGACACCAGACAAGGCCTGGGCTTTGGAGACCAGACAGGTGTGGGCAAGACCACCTGTGTCCCTGGGTTGGGGATGGAGACAATGGGGACTTCTGTGTGGGAGAGGCTGGTGGAGGCTTGTGGGTACAGGGCACTAAATCACACATCTGGTGTCCCAGTTATTCCAAAAAAAAAAGGTCAACATAGGCCTAGAGATTCATGCTGAAAGTGATGACAGTGGTCACTTTACCTTGGGAGGATCAGGAGGAGGATGCGCATGAAGAAGGGTCTTCATATCACTGAACACTTGTATTTTTGAGTCTTTCCAAACAAGAATATATATATGCATTTCTGATCACCCTGGGCTCTGGGGTAGGGGGACAGGCTGGCTTCAGCAAGGCAGCCCGCCTGCCTATGAAGTGAAGCGTTTAGCAGCTCACTTGGTGGAAGCTGAATGCATGCGAGTCATCAGTGTATGGACTCCTGTCCCCATACAGTGGGTTGCTCTGCACCCCTTCCCCAGAATCCAGACTCAGTGATGCCCCACACAGCATGGGTGGGATCTGGAAAGGGAAGAGGCAGAGGGTCCCTTCACCTCTGCCCCTTGGACCACACCCCTTCTCTCCCCAACCAGCTCCATCAATGTTCCCATGCTCCCTCCCACCCCAAACTGGGCATCCATGCCTCCTCAGGGCTGGGCTGGGTCCTCTCATTCTCTTGCTCCTCAGGGAGTCATTTTGACAATGGGAGGGGCACCCTAGGACCCTCAAAAAGAGTAAGGGAGCTGGAGGCCAGATGTTCGGTGTCCTCCACTCACCTCCACTCAGCTGCCCTTTCTGAGAAGGGACAGTAGAGCACAGGAGGCGGGGCCTGGTCACCCTTATTGGTGGGCGGTGCTGGGGGGACTGGGACTGAGTGGTCATGGGCCCAGTCCTCAGTCACCTCCTGTGAGCCCTGGTTGCTGTGCTCAGCCCTGGGGGAGCCTCTGGGGCTGGGTGTGGAGGATGAGGTGCTGTACAGAGAGGCCAGATGGAGCAAGGCAGGCAGACAGGATGGCCTGGCCAGGAATGGGGAGGCAGAGGAACAGGTCAATGCCAGCTGAGACTCTGGGAGAGGGATGGCCAGGAGGGGTCCTACAGCCGACCTGGGAGGGAGGCGGGGAGGGCGAGCTGAGGGCCTGGCTCCCCACCCTCCAGTGGCTGGAGCAGCAGAGTCCCTGGGGAAGCAGGTTTGCCTTTGTGCCTTTCTGTCAGAAGAGAGTCAGCTCCCTGAGACAATATCCATTTTTACATTTCTTGGAAATTTCATGGCATTCATTTCAGGGAAAATAAAAGCTGTCGTTGCTGGAGAAATGATACCAATCAGGGCCTGAAAAGGCTGGAAAATTACCCTCTTGCAGACAAAACATTGAGGGATAAAATGAGGATTAAAAGCACAAAGAGCCATTTTGCCACTGCCATGCCCTCCCCTTCTGCTTTATGGAATCACCACATTTTACATAATTCTACCTCCTCTGGTAGAATTAGTTGGACCCAAGAAGAATGCTTGGGTCAAAGGAGGACCCTGAGATGATTACATGTGGAGGCAGAGAGTTTTCAGAGTGTGGCTTAGAGGTGAATGGATGGACACACAAGGGACAGGCAGAATGGGGGCAGAGGTTGCCCCCTGGCCATCACCCTGTCCCCTCCCTGGGGCAGTTCATCATCCCTGCTACTGGCCCCAGGCCCACCAGGGGAGGGGAAGAAAAGGGGATGGAACAGGTTGATGGGTCCTTTAGTCCCTGTTTTGTTGTGGTCCTTATCAGATGGGGCTCCAGGGCAGTCTTGTGCTGTCTCTAATGTAATTTAGGCCAGTCCTGCAAGCTGGAGCCACCATGTTGGGAGTGCCGGTGTGTTGTGGGGTCCCCCGCTAGGGACACCAGAAGTAGAGGGTGGGTTAGGCAGGTGGGGAGGGCAGAGACTCCAGAAACAGTATCATTCATCCAGGAAGCCCTGAGGTCTCTGTGAGTGCAGTGGTGAGTGAGCCAGGGAGAAGTAGGCCCTGTGCCCAGGGGCTGGGAGTCATGGGAGGGAGGTCCCACATTAAAAAAGCAAGTTGAACCAGGAGAAGGAGTTGGGTGAATAAATTCCTAGCCCCCCTGCCTGGCCTGTTCTCCCACCAGCCTAAATACGAAGGTCCTGAAGCCCAACAGCCCATTGGAGCACTGGGGCTGCTGTGCGGAGCAGGTGGACTCCCTCCCTCCCTGGTTCCTGCAGGGTGGGCTCTTTCATTTCTCTCCAGTCGTTTCCTTCCCCAGGGGCTTCCAGAGCAGTGGGGACCCAGGCCAGCCAAGTTTTGGGGGAGGCACTCTGTCTCCCAGGCTCTTCCTCCATCAGGGGCAGGGTGAACCAAAACTCCTGGCGCCCGTGGAGGGCTGGACATGGGCAGGATTAAAAGGGAGGATCAGGAAGCCCCCTTATGGCCGCCTGCTCTGCTGCAGGCGCTGTGCCAGGCGGTACAGGCACTTATTTCAGTGCACCCACAGTCTTTCGGGAGTCCTCCGTGGGCGGTGCTCCAGTCCTCAGTGATCAGCTGGGATGGCCTACAAACCTACTCATCAGCTGGAGCTCCTTTACTGCCAGCTGGTAGGCATCCCTGAGTGGGGGCGTTGGATCAGAGGGGACCCCTTCCGGAGTACCTGGCGCCCCCTCACTCCTCTTGGGACGCGAGTAAACCTGGAATCCCCGAGCCTAAAGCCTTGCCAGTCCGTCGGGAGAGTGTTCCTGCAGCCGCCTTCGCCATCCCTGCCCCCGAGCTGACAGATAGCCAGGATGGAGGCAGGAGAAGGAACGGGCGCGAGGAGAGGGTGCAGGAGGATAAAGCGGTCGGCGTGCCCCTCCCTCCAGGGCGGCAGGAGGCGCAGCTCGAAGAGGCGAGGAGAAGGAGGAGGGCGCATGGAGAGAGCCGCTGCCTGTCCCGCGCCTGCCCAGCTCCTGTCCCGCGCCTGCCCAGCTCCTGCCCCGCTCCGCCCCAGCTCCGTATTGATCCGCTGGATTCCCGCTTGACCTAGGCGTTCGCTTTCGGGATAAGTGACACCGGAGCCCACTGGCGCCACGTAAACCACCAGCCACCACTGCCCCCGCCGCGGTGCGGAGTCCCCAGGCTTCTTCTGTGTCCTCGCAGCTCCGGCTCCGGCTGGACTGCCGGGCTGGGCTCTGCAGCCCCGCGGACTGCGCGGCGCTGCACCAGAGGCTCCCCGCACAGGGCTCAGGGAGTGCGGGGACAGGTTGCTCCGGGCCGGGGGGAAACTGTGCAAGTTTGGGTTCCCGGGAGAACGTGTTGAAGCCGGGAGTGGCCCGGGGCGAGGACGGGGGACGGAACCGGATCCGGGTTCTTTAGGGCCGTGTTTTCCCTGATCCTGCGCTGCACTGCGCGCGCCGGCGCGGGCCGCTTGGAAAGGGGCTGGTGGGCGTTCTGGCCATTAAACAGAGAAGATAGGGCTGCGATGGCTCTGCGGGCACCCGCGAGGACAAAGTTTGGTTCTTCTGCCGCTTTCTTGAGTGACTAGTTCCAGTGCAGAAAGCCGAAGGCGGATTCGGGGTTGGCACAGAGGCGCGGCTGACCACACCCGTCCCAGCCTTCTCTTTCACCTGGCCTTGGCTGGAGCAGGTCGTGGACAAGACACAGAGAGAGGAGAAACAGTCTTTCATCGAAGGCCTGCTATGTGCCAGGCCTCGGGCCGGGAGTCCCAGTGCTTTATTTCAGGGGCCTCCCAAACCTGCAGGGGGCATCTGTGCGCCAGGAGGCCTGAGAGGAAAGGCTGTCACTGGCCTTATGGAAGGTGGTGGCCACCCTGAGCCTTCCCCTCCCTCATCTCCGAGTGGGTAGGGGAGGCCAGACCCCAGGCTCACTCGCTGGGGGACTCAAGGTGGCCTCCATCCTTTCCACCTAGTCCGGTGCCCTTCCTCTGTATACTTGTGGGCCACTTCTGACCCAGTACCTCTCTGAGTCTGTGGCTCACTTTCTGGAAGCTGGGGCTGAGGGAGACCAGCGGATCAGAGGGAGTGCAGCCAAGGGCATCCCAAGGACAGAGTCCTGGCCCTTAGGACCCACGAAGTTCAGACAGCCACAGAACCCAGAGCCACGGGGTGACCAGCAGGATATAGTTGTGATATGTGTGTCCTCCACTGTTTCCCAAACTGCTTTTCCAGACAGACACTGAGAGCATCTTCAATGCAACCCAGCGAGGTGGATAGAGGACAGAGACAGCCCCTTTTACAGATGGGGAAACTGAGGGGGTAGTGTGCCCTGCCCAAGGTCACAGGGCTCATGTCAGATGATGGGTGAGTCTTCATTGCTGGGTTCTCACGAACTCCTGTTTTCCATACTATACTCAGCATCCACTCTCAATGGGTTCTGTTAGGAAAGTGTGCACGAACTGTGGACGCTGGCCATTTCCTTGTCTGCCAGGCCCTGTACATGCAAGTGCACCGAGGATTAGTGACTGACGCTGCCAGGGGGAGGAGTTGACCCAGCTGAGCTCAGCTGCTCACTTGACCTCAGTTTCCCTTGTGTTGGGTAATGGTCCATGAGCCCAGTGGTGAAGGCCGTTCCAGTGGTTCTAGAAGCAGCCACAGGCAGGTTGTTGTAGGGCTGGCTCCATCCGTCCCCAGGCGGCTCACCCACACAGCAGGCATCCTCTGAGCACAGCTCATCGGGATGACAGAAAGCAGTCCTCCACTAAGCATTCAACTGCAGGGAAATAAAGGAGCTCGGGGATGGTTTACAATTGTGATCAAGCTTCTAGGCGTCCACCTGTGTGCCCATGTTCACAGGGCCTCACAGTTCTGACATCCACAGTTTTGAGACTGAGCCTTGAGCCCAGGGGTCACTGCTGGGTGACCTTGGCAAGTGACTCACCCTCTTAACCTCTCCAGGCCCCTGGAGCATCACTGGGAGACCCAGGGTTGTGTGTGAGGGAGGGGTGGGCTCTCTGCTGTGGGTGGATGTGAGCTCCTCCCCCTCCCAGGACTGCACAGCTGCTTCCTCAGCAGTGGGGGCACCTCTCCAAGTCCTCAGGGCCAAGGATGCTGGGGTGGCCTCAGCCCAGGGGCCCTGTGGGTGCTCACTCTGTACAGAGTCATTTAGAGATTGAAGCCAGCTGGAGAGGTGGGCTTGTGTCAAGCTTCCCTGCCTGGTGTCCCAGAGCAGGTGTGGATGTCGGCAGCCCTGAGATTTCTGGGGTAACCAGGACGGGGCCAGGACATTTGGTGCCACCAAGCAGCTCTGAGTCCTAAGTCTTTCTAACCAGTTCAGTGGAGGCCAGGTTCAAGTTTCTACCACCCATGCAGTTGCTTCTGTGCCAACCCTGATTTGTGCCCTGAGGGCCCCAAGTGCCCCAGCTTGTGAGGAGCCCTAGATGCCATATCTGTAAATGGCTTGAGCCCCAGTCCTGATGTGCTGGGAAGCCCCAGGGCCTTCTTTGCAAATGCCCCTGGGGTGGGTACTCAGGAGGCCAGGGTTCCTCCTAATGCCCCTAGCGAAGGCTGGCCCTTTCCCATCCCCATCCCCCCATGTTGGGCAGCACCCCAATTCCTTCCCTCCCCAGGGACCAGGTGGAGTCACAGACTATACTGAAGGCCTGGGGAGCTGGGGCGCCCCTTTCCCTCCCTCCTCTCTTTTTTCCCTTTCTGGGTGCCTCACCCCTCCCCTAAATTGGCTTGAGAAACCCACTTTCTCTTCACTTAATAAAAAGAGCAATTTCCCCTCCCCCTGCCAGCCCCAGGCCTGTCCAGAGGCTGAACACTGGACCCTGAGGCTGCCCATGGGGCCACCTTGCAGCAGGACAGGACAGGGCAGCCGGCAGGGTGAGATCCAGCAGCCCCTCCCACACCCCACAGCCTGTGTAGGAGTTTGGACTCGAATTTGGAGGGCACACCGCTGAGCAGCACCTCGGCAGACATGTCCCTCCAGCAGGCCACCAAGCTTGGGGAGAGGTGGTAGAGGAGGGTTGGTTTTTATCTGTAGGAATTGTACCGCCTCCCACCTCCCACCCCTTAGAATCCATTTTTGTTTAAATGGCATTTCCCCTTCCTGCTCCCCTTATGAAGGGCTGCAAGACACCTCTGTCACCGCCCATGCAGGGGTCCCAGCAGGCTTTGGGAGAAACTGAGACCGTTTTGGCTTTGGAGCCAGGTACCTCCGGGGTGCCTGTCACAGTGCAGCCGTTGACCCTGTGGGGCAGTTTTGGGAGCATTTTACAGAAACACGCAGTCTCCAAGCACATTATTTATAATTCCTCCATAGGACTATTGAAGGTTTCAGAACATCATGAAACTCAGCCCATCCTCCCAAAAGAAGTCCTTGCTCTGTAACCTCACTTGTCCTCACTGCGACCACGAATTTGGGCAGTTCGTCGTTGAGCAGGACCTCAGCAGCAAGTACTTCACCCTGAGTCTGAGCAGACTGTCCCCCTCAGCAGCCTCAGGATCACAGGCCTCCCTGGAAAACTGCCAGGAGCGGGGCTCCCTCGACTCAAGGCCCCCTTCCCTTCGGGGAAAGCTGGTTGTGTCCTGGCATGGCCTTTCCTGAGGAGCCTCACATGAACTGGCATCTGCCCCTGGTGTCCTGGTTGGGCCCCTGCCCCATGTGGTCGGAGGGGACCTCTGGCTCCTGTCCCTGCATATGTTTTCATCTCCAGGCCTTTGCCCAAACTCAGTTCAGGTGACATAGGTTCTGGCTCATTTGGGAGCCTCCTTCTCATCGGACTGGATCAGGGGTTCTCAGTCCTCACTCATTTACAGCCCACCTTTGAGGCTGGGACCCACAGGTTCCACTGGCCATGGTCCCCCTACTGGTATGGGTTTGTCCCTCATTTTGCCTGTGTGGCTGGCACAGTTTACCCTTCAACCATGTGGTCTGCTGTCCAGGACATAAGCCAGCCTCCTCCCTGCCCATGGGTGCCTCCTCCTCCCTCCTTCCCTGCCTCCCAGCACTTGGTGGGAGGTGCCACTGCAGGGGGCTTCGGGGACACATCCCTCAGGTCCAGTCCTTTGAGCGACCCCTGTGGGCCGGGCAGCTGTCCAGCATGAGCTCAAAGGTCAGAGGGGAATGAGGAGGCGACTGGCTCCCCAGACCTCAGCTGCACCCAGATCTGGGAGCCTCTGGCAGCGGCTCAGCCTGATTCATTGGGCAGCAGGCTGCTGTCACATGGTGCTGTTAAGCAGCATCTCTCTTGTCTACACATTGCATAAATAACAATAAAAAACCCTCTTACCTTCCTGCTGGACCAACCCATGGCAGGGCTGCTGACTGAGGTCTGTGTGGAGAGGTCTGAAGGCAGTTATTTCCCTCCCACCCGAGGACCCAGGAAGGGCTGAGGAGCAGAGGGGGTGCCATGCTGGCTGAAAATGAAGAACTTGCAAATCTGGTGATCAAAGAAAGGGCCAGAACAAGGCACGAGGGCCTGGATGACCCCTTATTGAGGGTGGATGATGGCTTCACCATTTGGGACAGGGAGATGGCTATTTCCTCCCTGAGGGGCAGCTCAGAGACACAGCACTGGTTCTTGGGTGCTGAGCCAAGAACACTGGCACAGACTGGGCGTCCCTGGTGACAAAGTCCTATTAGGGGGACTCTGGGCTGCGGCCTGGTGGTGTACACAGAGCGAACTCTGAAGCTCTGCTCAGCTGGAGTAAGCAGGCCCTGGGGTCACCTTAGATCAGCAGGTGCAATTTCAAATACCACGCAGCTTCCTGGAGGCCCCCACCCAGGAGGCACGGATTAGAGGAGCATCCTCAAAGGGGCAGCAGCCTGTCAGGCAGAGGCAGACCAGGTGGGGAGACCTGTTTCTGAAACCTGGGGGGTGGGGGTAGCAGTATCAGACGGTACCAACAGCCACAAGGTCAGGACAAGGGTCCATCTGGCATCCCTTCTGAGGCGTCCTCAGAGGCAGTGCGTCTGTTTTTACTTGTCGTGAAGTATCCTGTGTCTGCCAAGCAGCCATGCTGGGCTTGGTGTAGGGATGGGGCCCAAGGGGCTCCATGAGATGGTGGGGTGGGGGTGGGGGGTCCAGGTCTGCATGGGACTGAACCTGTGGCGCCACCCAGGCCCCAGTCTGAACACTGCAGGGAGCAAGGCACCCATGGTCCCAGGGAGCTGTTTGGCCTAAGAGTGCTGTCTGGGGCCCCAGCATCCTGGTCTCCCATCTGGATCTCAGGGGGTTCATTAGAGGGTCACCGGGCCTTCCAGAGTGCCTACTGTGTGCTAGGCTCTCCCATGCTTTATCTCATTTGCAGCCTTGCCACAACCCGGGGCAATCTGCCTGCTTTCTACTAAATATCTAGTTCCAAGCTGGCACCTTCCTCTTGATGGAATAAAATTTATGTATTGAGGCAGGACAAGAAAATTTAAGCCTAACGTACTCCCTGCCCCTGTGGGGCCCTCCCTAATGGGCAGTGTGCACCTGCATTATACATAAAGCGGAGCTTCTCAAAGGTGGGAATGCCTGCTCCGCCTTAGAAATCACTGTTTTCTTCTTCTTCTGACAGGAGCAATATAACTCCTTAGAAGATTAGATTTCTTTCCACTTCCTTTAAGGGGTCATAGTGACATGTTGCTCACTTTGTATGTGCTTATCTGGCCTGTGTATCTTTGCTGAACTTTGTCTAAAATGCCAGTGTGCCATTTTAATGTAAGATCCTTTGTTTTGAAAATGTATATGAACAGTCCTCAGAATTTTCTGAGAGACTCTCTCACAGGTTTTAATCCCCCGATTTTCATGAAAAAAATTCTGTATTTCTCCTTTAGATCATTATTGATTAATTTTCATCAACGACCCTGTTGACTGGGTAATGCCCTCCCCACCCCCTTGGTTCCCAGGTGTCCTGGGGGAAGGGAACGTGGGCACTGCAGACAAGGGGCCGACTCAGCGCCTCCCCCCCAGTTGCTCACTCCCAGTGCATTGAGACCTGGTAGACTTTAGAGAATCTGGCTAAGTAGATTTATATGATCAACTTTAAAGAAAATAATCCTTCCAGAACATCAGGTGGCTTACAAAACATTCCCACATAAAAAACGGCAAATGATACCTGTAACTCACACCAGGGGGACAACCCCAGAAGTGACAGCTCTGACACCTCCTCCCTCCTGACACATACTCCTCATCGCCTGTGGTACAGACCTGATGAGAAGTTAGCCCCAAATGTAGAAAATTAAACAGCACCAAATGTTTGAAGCACCCTCACCTCCATGGTCATCGGTGGAGCTTGCTCTGGGCACCTTGAGGTGTTAGTCGAGAACAGCATGAAACCCTCCTGATTGGCAAGAACTTTACAGACTGAGCTTTCAGAACATGAAGACAAACGCCCGCAGATGTTCCGCAGTGATGGTTAGTTATGTGCTGTTGCACCCATTTCTTTTTGATATTTCCCTAAGCAATGATAAATACTTGGAAGGCTCTTTTAAAGTTTCTTGCATAATAGCATAAGACAAAAAACACCCACCACCAGGCACACACTTATTCTGTCTGCTGCAATAAAGATAGCAGAAGCAATGGACAGAAAATGACCTGCTGACAAACTGAAAGGCATTTCTTTGTTAGCAAATATTGTTGGAGATGTAGAGAAAACAATGGCGTAGAATGAAAAAAAATTTTTTTGTTAGAGCCTATTACCCAGTGTGGGAGGTTGGCTGAAAATACAGATGTTTCTACACATCTCAGCTTAAGGTACTTGTGGGATTCTGTTCCAATAATGAAATACAGAAACCACATTTTTGTGTGTGCTCCAGTAAAGGAAAGTTATAGCAGGGAAGATATATTTCACCAGTTAAGGCCTTGTTTGAATAAAACAACGTCATGTGGGGAAAACAGTGTAAGTACACCCACTGGTGGAACAGCTACTCAGAAAGGAGTTTTTGAAAAAGCATTCTGGATGAGGAAAGGGTGCAGAGGCAGCAGAACTTGGAAAACTCACTGCTTGGCCCATCCATGGTCAAACCATTGCAGGAAAGAGCTCGGAAATTTGAGGGCACGTAAAAGGCTGCAGGAGCCATAAAACTTGGTTTTATGACGTTACAGCCATTGGCCATAACGTCATAAAACCAAGATTGTCCTAGCGGAGGAGAAACTTTATGATAGGTTCAGGGTAGTAAGATTGGGGTGACCATGTAACCTTTTCAGATCAACCACACAGAATGACTCATCTTTACAGCAAAATATTGAAGAATCATGAGTCCTGCCCTCCTTCCCAAATTCCTTTCCTTCTTAAAGACCAATGTGCTGATATTTCTAGAGGTGACAAGAGCTCTCAGCTTAGGCACCCTGTAAAAAGCATGAAAAAATAACCACACTTTCTGTGTATCTGCCTCCTCCAGGTAAAGACGTTGACAATGTGTCCATGAAGGACACACGATTTTGTGGCCAATAATGTATTTGACTGACAAAATCTCTCATGCCTACACTTACAAAAAGCTTGGAAACAGAAACTGTGTTTTAATATTTAGATATAGTTTGCGTACCACAAAATTCACCCTTTTAAAGTGTATAATTCTGTGGTTTTTAGAATATTCAACATTGTGCAAGGAGATCCACTCCTAATTCCAGAATATTCTATTTTTAAAATCTGCCTCTTTAAAATGTAGAGTTCCCCTGAGTTTTGAATCCATTTATGAAGCATAAACAAGCAGCACTTTCCCTTTCGTTTGTGAGACCAACTAACTCACCACAGGGAAGACAGAAACACACTAGCTGCGTTTTAACAAAATCCTTTGCATAATTGGTGGATGGAGTTAAAAAATGAGTAGGATGATTTAGTAAGTCCAGCAGGTGATGCCCTTCTTCCATTCAGCCCCATGGTTTTGTGACAGCCACTGAAACCCAGAGGTGGAATAAACTGCCCTGTGAGCCTGGCCTTCAAATTGATGTCGTACAGTGTTCAATCAAAATTTTAGTAAATAAGGATGCTTACTCAATCATATTAACATTTCTAATGAAAGAAAAATCTCTTTCCCCTCCTTTATAAATGTGCAAAGAATTTTGTCATTTTGTAAAATTTATTGGGAAACATGGCTCGCTTCACCTTTATATAATTCTCTGAAATGTTCCCTTTGGGTGGGTTAGATCCTCACTAAGTATAGTTACATTAGAGTGGATGCTCCAGAATGTCTTCAGACAGAGGTCAGAAATGTCTGGAGTCAGCACTTCCTCTCTGGTTTCTCAGCTCCACCCATCCCCCTAGCACATCAAAAACAGACAGAACAGACTTCTCCCCTCAGTAGCCAGCAGGATGTGCTCAGAGTCAGGTCCTGTTAGGTCTCTGCTCAAAGCCTTCCCAGCACACACCACACTCTGGATAAGGTTCAACCTCCTCCCCCATCTGCCCGCAGCCCTCCTCATCCCTCAGGGGCTTTCACCTGCTCCACCTGCCCCAGTCCCCCCAGCTCGGATCCAGCTGCTGACCTCCAGCTGCATTTGCTGACGCTGCCTCAGGGCCCTTGCACTGCTGTTCCTTCTGCGTTGCTCAAGCTCTCACTTCCTTGGGTCTCTGCTCAGGGTTCTGCTCCTCAGGCAGCCCCCCCTGACCTCCTGCTCCGAATTATCCC
Organism: Camelus bactrianus; assembly: GCF_048773025.1. NCBI lineage: Eukaryota > Metazoa > Chordata > Mammalia > Artiodactyla > Camelidae > Camelus > Camelus bactrianus. The sequence continues at coordinate 98,633,143 of NC_133543.1, read as the reverse complement.
CCACTTTTCCCACAGACACACACTGTGCCCCTACTCACTAAGGATTTTTCTTTCTAGAACATAGCACTACTGGCATTGCACTGTGTAACAGTTTATTTGATGACTGCGTTCTCCCTCCCAGGAGGGCAGGGAATCTGCCCTGACCCACAGCTCCATGGCTGCTCCTTGGATCTCCCAGCCTGGAATGGGCACTGTGAGGGCCACCATAACAGTAGCTAAGTGACTTGGGACAGTTGCCTCTCCCTTCTGTGTTACCCTTCTCTGTAATGGTACCACTGGGTTTCTAGCAGGGGCAGTTGAGGACTCTCTGTTAAAGTCTCTCTGGGCAGCCTGACCCCAGCAGCCTCCTTGGCCAGCAAGGTGCCTGCAGGGGCAGTTCCAAGAAGACACGAAGCGCTCCCCTCCAGGCCCACCTAAAGGGGCCTGGAGAATTGTAGAGGGTTAGGGACACCGGTGGAACTGGGCCCCCCTGGCCCTCAGGCAGGGTGATGGGTGGGTTGGGGGGCAGGAGGGAGGGTCTGCATGGTCTGAGTGGCCTCTCTTCTAGGGGTGCAGGGTGACAGCACAAAATCCAGGAGGACCATGGTTGTCACAGGAAAATCATGGCCTCAGCCTCCAGGGAGGTCCAGCGCCACCTAGAGGCTTCAGGATGAGGCCCCTTTATTGGTCGGCATTGGATGCCTGGCAGAGGGTTCAAGTGTGGCCTCAGTGGGTGGTGGCTGGGATGGCGCTCCGGGTGGGAACTCTGAGGTGGCAGTTCCGTTAGGACGTCAGTGCAGGGCGGGCAGCAGCAGCAGCGCCCCGCCCAGCAGCGCCAGGGAGGGAGGGCAGACGGCCGGCCCCGGGTGCGCGGCGGCGGTGGGGCTGGCGGGCGTCTGCACGGCGGCGGTGGGGCTGGCGGGGGTCGGCAGGCTGCAGTCGGTGTAGGGCTCGATGCAGGCGGCGAAGGCCATGACGTGCGCCACGAAGCTCTGCTCCTGCACGCCGTGCACCAGGTGCGCCTGCGGGCCGCGCGCGAACACCGCCACGTCCTCGCCGCCGTGGGTCTCGCTGGACAGGGGCACGGCCGCCTGCTGCCGGTACGTGGGGTCCCCTGGGCGGAGGGTGCGGGGTCAGGACGGCGGGGAGGCGGGCCTCACTCCCGCGACTTCCTGGCCATGTTCCCCCTCCTCTCCTCCCCTCCTCCCCTCTCCCTAAAAAATCCCACTGGCTGCACTCACTGCTCTCGCTTTTGTCGACATCCGGCCTTGCGCCCCCGCTGAGCTGGTACCCAGGGCCATTGCCGTAAAGGATGGATGTGTAGGACTTGCCATCAGAGGCCTTGCCATCTGCCAGCCCTGCAGGGAGTAGAGGACCTGGTGATCACACTGACCACAGCCTTTGGAGAGCCTCCTGTGTGCTGAGACCATTCACCGGCTTAACCCGCCCCAGACCCCTGCTGGGCGGTTGTTGTTATTACCCCATTTGACAGGTGAATCTGGCTCAGAGCAATTCCTGCTTATAATTTAGGAAATAGCAGCTGCCACTCTCCCTGGACTAACCGACAACTGAGCTTCCCCGCAGTGGATAGCCACCGTAAGTGAAGACGTGAGAGTGGTCAGCGGTGACAAGGGTCAGTGTGTCATTTTCGCTTGTGAGCTGGCTGGTCTTGTCAATGGCATTGTCGAACTCGATAGCCTCCGTCAGTGCCCTATAAGCTACGTTTTCATGGTGACCGTGGTCAATGCGGCCTCCTGCAGGAAGGAAACAGAAAGGTGTGTGTTGCCAAACCTACCCTGACTGCCCCTTCCCTCCTCTGCTCAGTAAGGCTGCCACTCACCCTCTACGAAGAGGTAGAAGCCACGGGGGTTCCTGCTCAGCAGGCGCAGGGCTGCCTCCGTCATCTCTGCCAGGGATGGGTCCTTGGTGAAGTCTCGCTGGACCTCATATTTCATGTCTGCAGGCTCAAAGAGGCCTGTGGGAAAGCCAGCAGTGACCAGCAATGGGGAGGGTCAGTGGCCCATGTCTCTGCACATGCTGGGCCGTCTGAAGACCCCTAAGACCTGGGGAGGACAGTGGGGGTGAGTGGGGTCATTACCCATGAGATGTGTTACACTGGAGTCATTGGACGCCTGCATGAGTGCTGTGCGGTTCCACACATACTGGGCACCCTGGGAGGGGCAGAACCAGGTCTCAGCCCATATTTCTGCACCCTCAACCCTGCCCGCTGCACCCCTGCACCCGTGAGCCCCCATCACCTGGTGCTTGGCCTGCCACTCCTGCACCAGGTTTCGCTTATCCTTCCGGACTCCGTTCCGACTGTCATCCTGTGGGTACTCAGGGTCTGGGGTCCCCTCAGGAAACATGTATTTTCGGCCTCCACCCAGGATCACCTGGGCACAGAGATTAGGGCAGGTGGGCTTGGGGCCTGGCTAACCCCTTGCTCCCTCCTCAGACAGCCCTTAGCCCCCCCACCAGGTCTATGGGGATGGCCTGTCTCCACCTGTACCTCCTAGAGTCACCTTGACCCCAACCTCACGGAGACCCTGGCAGGCTCCAGGGCTGTGGGTTGCCTGGGACTGTGGTGGGTGTGGGTCCCTCCCCCTCTGCCCAGCCCCTCCCCTTGCCCGCCCTGTCGCACATCAATGTCCATGTTGTTGATCAGCTGCGTGGCGATGTCCTGGCAGCCCTGCGTCTTCGCATCAGCAGACAGGTCGGCATCTGAGTACCAGTTGCGGTTCACTGTGTGTGCGTAGGTGCCGGCTGGAGAGGCATGCTGCACCCTTGTGGTGGTCACGATTCCCACGGACTTCCCTGTGGGTGGCAGAGGTCAGGATGGGCCCCTGGGGTCTCTGGGTCTGCCCCCACCCCCAAAGCTGGCCCCACGCCAACCTGCTTTCTTGGCCCGGTTCATCACAGAGGTGACCTCATTGCCACGTGTCGTGTTGCACTGGTTGTAGCGGGCAGCTGCACTTACACCAATGGTCTTCATGTTGCCCTTGACCCCGCACAGGTAGGCGGTAGCCGTGCCAGCGCTGTCTGGCACATGCTTGTCCACGTTGTAAGTCTGGGGACAGAGATGCCTTCAACTCTGCTCTGGGGTAGACACCCAGATCCTGACTTACCCAGGCCCTGGGGCCCATTCCCACTGTCCCTGGGCCCTAACTCAGGCCCCAGCCCTCCTGGGGTCCTCCTTCCTGCCAGGTTCCCTAACCCCAAACCCACCCCGCTAGGGTAGAGCTCCCTGAGGTCACCCAGCCCTTACCTTGGACAGAGCCAGGTACGGGAATTGGTCCATGACCAGGGGTGTCTCAGGTCCAGGCTTGCCACTCATCTGCCCCTTCAGGATCCGAGTGGCTGTCACCGTGGACACCCCCATCCCTGAAGGTGCACATGTCAGGCCTGAGTCCCCAGGGCTGGCCTGTGTTTGCCAGAAGCCATGGGTTCCAGGTTTGTGGGAGGTATAGGAGGTGGACAAGCCTAGCATACTCACCATCCCCCAAGAAGATAATGAGATTCTTGGCGGCCGTCTGGATGGGTTGCAGCTTCTTAGCGGCGTCCAGGGCCTGGGCTGCCTGGCGGTTCCAGAAGGCTGGGTCTTCTTCCTCAACTGGCCAAGGGGAATGTTGAGGGCAGGTCAGGCTTAGGGCAGCGGCCTGAGTGTGGGGGTGGGGCATTTCGAAGTCGGGGACTGGGAGATGCCTCATTACCTGGGATGACACCAAGGGAGAGCCGAAGCCGAAGCCCCAGCCCCAGCAGCAGCAGCAGCACCCAGGCCCCCTGCATGCCTGTGTGATGTCGGAGGCGGGGGAGGCCAGATCTTGAGCAAGGTTGAGACACAGGGTATCAGGTTTGGTACAAGCTTTCTGAGCTTAAATCAGTGGAGAATTTCGTCCCTGCTGTAAAAGGCTCCATGTCCCTCCCAGTGCCCGCGGTGACCACACCCTGCCCTTGCCCCCTGTGACATTAAGCCATATTGCCAGAAGGAATGTGGCAGGGTGTGGCTGAGGAAGCAGGGATCCTGAAAAGGTCCATCCCTCACAGGATGGTCACCAGCTGTCTCTCAGGGGAGGGGATTACAGGGCAGATGTCCTTTGCCTGAGGGGCATTTGCAAGGTCCTGACAGGGGCCACTCCCAGGCCCCTGCTCACCAAGTCCTGTGTTAGAACCATCACTCCTGCATTCACTTCATCTCTTCAGAGCTTTCTGAAAGTCAGCTTTGGTCTGGTTGGGTCTGGGTGACTAGGGAGATGGGGTTCTAAGCACCCAGCCTGGGCCAAGGGCCTGATTTGGATCCTGATGCTGTGAGTCAGGGTGACACCCAGGGTGGCCTGTCTGCCCTGCCAGCCACTCAGAATCTCACCAGGCCTGACTGGGCAGGTGAGGTGGTCACTGGGCTAGAAGGGGCCCCAGGAGCCAGGCCCAGAGTTCCCCTGCTGTGGAAAATGGTGGGACTGGTAAAAATAGAGCGGGGACCTTGTCTGTGCCTCCAGTTACTGAAGGCTGGCTGGGCAGGCATTGCTGTGTGTGTATTTGGTGCGGGGTGGAGGGTGTTGGGATGGGAGTCTGTCAGGCAGGTTGGGTCGAGTGCACTGTACATGAAGTTGACCTCTCCTCCCTTGGACAGGTAGATGAAATGCAGGGGTGAGTCTGTTCCCTCCACAGGCAGTGCACACTCACAGATACAGCTTCTGATAAGGAGCTAAGAGATTCCAGTGGGCCCCAGGTGGGTTCAAAGTCTTATTCTAATCCAGGAATCCCACTTCTGGGTATATATTTAAAAGAATTGAAAGCAGGATCTAGGAGAGGTATTTGCACACCCAGCTTGTAGCAGCGTGTTCACTGTAGTCAAAGGTACAGGCAACACAAGTGTGCAGCAACAGGTGAATGGTTGAACAAGATGTGACAAGCTCTACAATGGATCATTACTTGTCTTTAAAAAGGAAGGAAATTCTGGCACATGCTACAACACGGATGAACCTTGAGAACATGATGCTTAATGAAGTAAGCCCGTCACAGAGATGAATACTGTGTGATTCTACTTACACCGGGTATCTCAAGTAGTCAAGCGCATAGAAATAGAAAGTTGGATGGTGGCTGCCAGGAGCTGGGAGGAGGGGACTGGGGATTCCTTGTTTAATGGATGCAGAGTTTCAGTTTTGCATGGTGACAAAGTTCTGGAGATTGTGGCTCTACATGTGAATATACTTAACACCACTGAACTGTACACCTAAAAATGGTTAAGATGATAAATTTTATGTTGTGTTGCTTTTTTTTTTTTTAACCACAATTAAGACTTAAAACACATTCCTCCCGGCCTTGCCCACCGCAGTGGACCGTGGTCGACCCCTTGCACCCAGGCCTCCTTACACCTGAGCCAACCTGCGCTGGTCGCCAGCATCTCCCTGCCCAGCCCCACCCCCAGCCTCCCTCCCTTCAGGCAGCGCTTCCTGGGTCCTCCTCCCTCCGCCTGCTGTTCACCAGCTCACCTTGCTGACCCTGCTTATCCTCTAGCTCTCAGAAGAAATATCAGCTTGGAGGCATCCTTCCTGGCCTTTGTGAGTTGTCCCCATCACTCCTTTATCTCTTTAGTCTTGTTGTGGAAGGAAAGTTCTTGGGCTAAAGGTCAGGGGAGACTAACTCCTGGGCAGGCCCTTAATTAATTAATTGGTGTCTTTTACCAGGCCGTAGGTTAAAGGTTGGTTGCTCCGAGATTAGTCTTCATTCTAGCGAATTCCCAGTTCCCTTTCTTTTGAATTTTGAACGTAACTGAGATTCACATGCAGTTGGGAGAAATAGCACAGAGATGGCTTGCGTGCTCTGTCCTATCTTCCCCAGTGGTGTAATGCACAGATGTTCACCCTTCTATTCACACTCCCCCATTTACATATGCTCCTGTGTGTGCGTGTGTATAGGTTCTGTACTATCTTATCACACATGTGGCTTCCTGTAAACACCACACAGTCAAGATACTGAACAGCTCTAACCCCACGGGCCCCTTTACTACCACGCGGACCTCTGTCCCTAACCCCTGTCCTGTGTTTCTAAAATTCTGTCATTTCAAGTAAGTTACATAAATGGATTCATACAATCTTTTGGGATTGGCCATTTTCACTCAGCCTAATTCCCTGGAGATTCACCTGACATGGAGCAGCAGTTGGCTCCTCTGTGCCTCTGAGCAGTGTCCGGGATGAGTGGACCCCCTGCCTGTTTAACCCTCCACCTGTGCAAGAACGTCTGGGCTGGTTCAGGCTGGGTTATTATATAAAGCTGCCACGAATCTACACGGAGAAGTTTTTGAGTGAACATTTCATTTCATTCCATTTCTCTGAGATACATGCCAAGGAGTGCAGTGGCTAGGTCACATGTTGTGTGTGGGGTTGTTGTGTTTTTCTTTTTTTAAGAATGCTCCCCACCCTGCTCAGCTAAAAAAAAAAAAAAAAAAAAAAAAAAAGGAACTGCTAAACAATTTTGCAGAGGGGCCGCACCACTTTGCATTCTCACAAGCAACCGAGGAGGGATCCAGTTTCTGCGCATTCACAGCACCATTCGGTGTTGTCACTGTTTTTAATTTTGTCCTGTGCCTGAGCAGGACTGGAGACCAAATACAAACCACAGGTCACTCGCAGTAAACAAAGCATGTTTGTTCACGTTCCCACCATGCACCCTGCCTGCTCACTCTGGACCTGAGTCACCTGAGTGTGGTGACATGCTGTTACACTCCTTCCTCTGGGGCCCAAGGATGACAAGGCAGCACAGCTTTCTGCTCTGGAGTAAGAGATAACACCTTCATCCCTGCACTCCTGGGTAGCTGATACCTTGGGCCAGGGGATGCCTAAATTCATGGAGCCTGTTCTCTGGGGGACAGTTGTCCTGGTCTGTCTGTCTCTGGGAAAGATTGGCTTGTCCTCTGGGGCCGCATCTAGACCCCCAGCACCCTCCACCATTGCCCCCATTTACCACCCTAAGCTGTCTGGGCTGCGTCTCAGCCCCCAGCACGGTGTCCACTGTAGGCATTGCCAGAGGCTGGGCGATACTGAGTCCATGTGGCATCAGCTGCCGGCGGTCCAAGGGGGAATGACTTCTGCCTGCCTCCTGCCCTCCCAGTCTCACGATGTGCCCCTGGGAAATGCAGAGACAGTCCCGCCACTCAGGGAGAGCCGGGCAGCAGCTGGGAACAGAAAGGCATTGATCATCAGGAGACCACACCACCCAACACTATGGGGCAACGGAGGCATCGCTTTCTAGGGGCCAGTGCTCCCTGGGCCCTCGTCCACACCTCTCATTTGACCCTCCTACCAGCCCTCTAGAAATGGTATGATTGTCCCCTCTGGTGTTAGGACGTGGAAAGAAAACATGAGTTTTATTTTGCCCTCTTTTCCTTGGGGGCCACATCTGGTAGACCTCATGGGATCAAGGAGGTGCCAAGCCTCCTGAAGTCACCTGGGGGACTGGCAAGCAGGTAGGAGGGCACTGGGAGGGCACTGGGGCTGCAGGATGTCATCTCAGCCTGGCCCAGACAGAGTGGCAGTGTCTGGCATCCCAGGAGTTCTGATAACACGTCTTCCTCTCTGACCAGGCCTGCCCATGCAGTTCTGGGGCCAGGAGAGGAGACTGGGCCACCCATTCCTCCTCCCCACGTGTCTGAATGAGGTTCCATCAGGAAAGTTAGTCACAAGTTGGCCACGTTGCTCGCAGAGCAGTTATTTGCATCTTGACCTGAGTGCTTAGTGGCCCAGGAAGGAGCACGTGGCTGAGAGAGGCAAGGGCAGGGCCTCGGGTTCACAGGGGTTCACCGAGGAGGTCACTGCCTCTCAGAGTTCTCAGAGGTCACAGCGGAGGTGAAGGAGCTGGCAGCGAGGGAGGGAGAAGCCTCTTGCCTTTCTCTTACAACTATGGCTTGTGTGAGAGTTAGAAGCAGGCTCTGCACTTCCCGAGGGACATATGGGACTGATCAGAGAACAGACCTGGGAAGGGCCAGCCCTGGGGGGTTTTTGGGGGGAACCAGACACAGAATGAATCTCAGGGGCATCCAAGGGGCCACAGGGGGGAAGTGCCTGCAGAGATGTGTTCTGGACTCAGCAGAGCTGGAGGGCATATCGGGGTCACTCGGGGAACCCAGGGCACACATTGTCCCTAACATCGGGCATCTATTAAACTGATCATAAGGGTCACACCAGCTTGGCATTTGGGGTCAGAGAGGTGTTGCCAAGCTGAAAGGCCCCAGAAGGCAACTGTTAGTTGAAGGAAGTGATTATACCGGCCTTGGAAACAGACCCAGGAGGAGGGCTGAGGCCTCCAAGGCTCTTACTGAGCTGGCTGAGAGAGACCTGTCTCACAGAGGGCACCGTAGACAAAAATCAGAAGCTGGGCGTCTATTGCTCTTTAAAGAAGACAATTTCATTAATTAAAGTCTCTTGAGCTGGGGGCACGTGTAAATCATCCTGGAGGCCCAGAGGAGCCACAGCACACCCAACCAGTGTGGGGCTTCCTGTCTAGAAGGGTGAGGGGTGGGTAAACCCAGTCATGCTCCTGGACTCTGTCCCGGGGGGAAGAATCGAGGGCCCCTGGGCTGGGCAATAGGAAGAGTGTGGACCCCATGGGCCGGGCCCAGGAGCCTCCCCTGACCAGAGTGTGCGGCCCCCTTGGGAGAGGAGCAAGAGGCAAGCTGGGAAAGGGGTCCCGAGGGATCTGGGCGGGAGAGAAGTGTGGATGCAGTTCCCACTGACAAGGCCGCACGACTGGCGCTGGGCTGTGCTTCAGGGGCTAGAAGAGGACGTAAGGAGAGGAAGGGATCCTTGACTGAGCAGGGCAGCGCCCACGATGCTGCTGGAAGGGCTGGTGTTGGAGGAGCTCAGGCAGAGGCAGGCCCAGAGTCACTGGCAGAGAAAGGGGGTAGAGGCACTTTGGGACATGGTGTGGCCCTTTCTGCACTTCAGCCCTCTCCTTGGTCCCTGCCCTCCCTGCTGGCTCCCCGCCTACAGTGCCTCCCCAAACAGCCCCTCCCAGAGCCCTCTTCTGCAGCTGTCATTTCTCTGCCAGCCCCTCTCTGAACTGCCTCTGCCTCAGCTGCCTTCCTCCTCCTACTGGACAGCGTTTTCACACAGGGTGACATTGGAAAGGTGCTCCTGTGATGCAGAATAAAGCTCATGGTGGTATTACAGACCCCGGCTGGCAAAGGCCAACAAGCCCAACCCTGGGAGCCTTGGAGAGAAAGCAGGAGGAGGGGCTGCACTCCCTGCAGACACAAGCATTCTCCAGGGACACTGGGACATGCCTGTCCACTGATGGAGCCTTCCACTCTGGATAAATGTCCTAGAGAATCCATGCCACATGGGCCCCCAGAGGTATGTGCCAACACATTTAGGGCAGCATCATTCAAGTAGCAAAAAGTTGGAAATAGCCCAGATGTTCTCAGCAGGAAAGAGGATACAAGTTGTGACTTTGTCATGTATGGAACCCTAGGCAGCAACGGAAATGTTTCATGGAACAGATTAACTGATTCTCACAAACAGTGCTGAGTGAAAGATTCAAACCACAGAAGAAGGCACACAGTGCACACAGCTCCATTCGGCCAACTCCTATGCCCTCAACCTTAGATTAAGCCTCTGTCTCATATGGAGCCCCAGAACTTCCTTTTTGTCCCCCACCTCACCATTTTATCCACTCCCATGTAAAAGGCTTTGGGGTCCCCAGTGAGGGGTTGAGTTAAGGGCACCAGGCCTTTTGTCAAACTTGAACTTGACCAGTTGGCCTGTTGCCCTAAGGGATTGCTGGTCAGGTATCTGAGGTGTGATTTTTTTTTTCCTTCCAGACGTTTACATTTTTCTAAACTGAGATAAATAGATTGGACTTGTTTGCGAGATGAATGTTTATATAAAATTGGTGTCTTTGAATGAGCTTTAAATAAGATGGCTACTTCTTTTCCTGATTGTACCATGGGGATGGACATTCCCAAGCTGGGAACAGCTTCTCTGCTTGGTATTGTAAGACAGGGCACAGAAATCTGCCTCTCAGGCAGTGTTGATTTAGAATACTCAAGAACACCAATAGTGTTACCTGAGTCCAATAGTATGAGGTAAAAACCAGGGGCCAATAAAAGCAATGATGGAGACTTTTGTTTTGCCCCTGGGGTGAACTGGTCTGGGTTTGAGAAGCCCAGACCAGAAAGAAGGTCTTTCAATGCCTTGTGCTAACTTTTCAAGGCATGCTATATTATATCCTAAAGTTCTGGAAGATCAAAATCTTTTCATTTTCAGTTTAGTTAGAAATCTTGCTGATGTAAAGAAGTAGACTGAAGACACTATAGTGTGGGCAAATCAATCTTTTATATCATTTAGGTGGCAGCCCAGTTTTGGGGGAATTAAAAATGACTGTCTTTGCCTTGCAAATCTCTGCTAAACAGAAATGTACACACAGCCCACAGTGACCTGAGACTGAGTCCAGTTAACTCTATCAGGTAGATCTTGAAACCAAAGGGGAAAAAGGGGAAAGAGTCCTTTGAAAACTCATTACTACTGGAATGGCTCCCTCATCCAGAAGTTAATTCACAGCCTCTTTAAGGATTTGTCAGTGATGAGTACAAATCATAACAGTTTTTTCTGTAGATAATAAAAAGCCTTAGCCATCTGAGCAGATAAATATCTTATTCCAACTGTTATTTATAATTAGTCAGTTTCATACTGCAAATCCTGATTTATGACTAAGTTTTAAAATGAAGCTATGAGAGCTCCTGTTATGTCTGTTTATATGTTGTATATACATTATAGATATGTCTCTACCTTTGGGTGTTGTAACCCAATAGGGTAGCCAGTTCCCGGAGAAAGAAAGAACCATACTTTCTTGACCTAAGAAAAGCCCTTTATTGACCTAAACCATTTTGTGATGTAAATCTGGCCACAATACTTTCCCTTGAACAGGTCTCAGTAATAATGATCTGAAGAGAAGGACAAGCTCATCAGGCAAGAAAACTAACAACTGCAAAGATAACAAATCAGTTAGTTGTAAAGACTCCTAGTTTTACTGCAATGGTAAAACCATTCTAAAGCACTGTCATGAGCTGTATTACAGAATTTATATTTTCCTCCTTGGGCGCTCAACCACCAGATCAGCTAGAATCTAAGGGATGATGATGTTGACCTCTTCTGACCCTCAGGACTTCAACCAACTAAAGCTTGAACTCTGTCTACTGCCCAAGGCCTTCATTATGCATATTCCCATAGCTTAAAAATTCCTCAATTTTGCTTTTGGGAGAGTTACTGCTTTGGGAAAGATCCCCGGTGTTCCCTTTACTTGCTGCAAGTAATAAATCCTTCTCTCTCTCTTGCTCCTGTACTATGACCTTATTAATGGTACTAGCTAGCTATATTACCTACATCCTGCCTATTTTATAAGATTGCTATTTCTTGTATCACCCAATGTATAACCAGGGCTCCGACAAAACTAATGATGACTAAATGTCTTGAGGTAATTAATCACATATGTAACTCTCTATAAAATTAACTGTAGTGGTACAACTGTAGGTATGGGAAGAAATTCCTGGATCATAAGAGACTAGTAAGACAGCCGGTCCAGAGGATTCTGAGGTTAGTAAAGGACCTAATCCAGACACAGCACGGGAATGGCCTTATCAGTGGAATCCTCAGGTGGCTTACGAATGAAATGCCTCCCAAACTTTAGTTGAATTTTATGACCAAAAAGGGAGGAGACTGTAAAAAAACCCAAAGGAATAAAGGGTGCCTCTCACCATCCAGTTAGACAAAGGGTTAAATTGAAACCCACTGCAGTCAGCCCACCGACATTGTGCCCTGAGGGGAATTCAAGAAGGAAAAGGAATAAGATAAAACATTCTGTGCTTTGGATAAATGGGCCACTAGATGGTTAAGGTGCATACCTAGGGAACAATTGCAATGAGCCATAGAAAAGCACTAAAATCATTAACTTGTAATATGTTCTTCCTGATTAGCAGTGATCTTTTACCAAGATACATGCTTGACTAGGTTTTTTCATAGCCAACAAAATTAATAAATATAACATATACATATATATGCCCCTCCCCTCTCTTCAGAGCAGTTCCTCAAAGCAGAGAGGCCATTTCTCAGGCTATGGTCTCGGTAATGTCCTTGAATAAAACTGAAACTCAAAACACTTGTTATTTTTTCTTTAAGTTGATAACTCGAAACTCAGCCAAATTGTAGATAAAATTATAAGAAAATAATTTTCTAAGAATTCAGTGGTTCCCTTTGGTGGAGAAGGAAGGGATAGGTTGTGTAGGGGGAAGGGCATGGGGTTGGGGGGACCTGGCCACATTCTACTTGTTGGTTAGGTGGGAATGACTACACTGTATGCTTGAAACTCTACCTTTACATTTTATGTACTATTCTGAATATTTTCTACATCTCAGGAAGGAATAAAGTCAGAGTTTGAAGTCTGATTAAGATTAAGCGCATCTGTTCCTGCTGTGTTTCCCATTTTCCCTTCAAACAGAATTTTCCAACATGTGGGATAACGTATTTCCAAAGTGTGGTGCTCTAGATTGTTTTAGGTGGACTAGAGGGTGGGTTAGCTGGTATCCAGACAGGACACTGAATAGCACTGAACTTCGAATGAGAACCTTATTATCTTTTCTCTTCTCTTCCAACCTTTCCGATAATGTCAAGGAGAGAATCTCCTTTGGTTCTAGAATGTGTTTAACAGCCCCCTAGCGTTGCCATCTCCCTTCTAACAAAGATAAAGCATGCTTTAGACTTAGAGCCCTGGCAGGCACAGGATATAAAGAGATTTTAATAATACTGCTTTTTTGTTTGTTTGAAATATACAGTTGCCTTCTATTTATAGCAAAAGACGGTAGTCTTCCATTTCTAGTAAAGTTTCCTTTTCTACTAAATTCAAGGAAAAGTGAGCTCATTCAAAGAAAAATATTAACTATTAAGTAAAGAAAATAAAGACTGGTACAAGCAGCCTGGGGCCATGGCAGACACTCATTTAGGTGACACATGAATAGCTTGACCCTTGACAAGCACTGATTCGAAAGAAATAAGTGGACCCTGGGCCGGGGCTCATTCGAGCTCCACCGCTCACCGTGGGCGGCCTTCGGTACTTTTCCTCGTCCAGCCTTAATTCCCCACTCTGCGAAACGGCAAAAATAATAGTTAACTGTGTCACGGGGCTGTGAGCCCAGGGCCTGGTGCAGAGGTGATTCTGGGGGGGAGGGGGAGGGGCGGAAACCCTAACCTTAAGGCAGGACTTGATACCTTAAAGCCTGTTGGCAAGCTGAGTGTTTGAAAGCCAAACGACTGGCCAAATACTAAACAAAGTGACTCATTTCCAGAAAACAAATGTTTGTAAATCCCTAATTAAGGTCTGCTGGGCAGAGTCTCCCACTGGCCTATTCCACCTACCAGGGAGGGGCATCCAGGCACTTTCCTTCCACACGGGGACCCGGGTCAGGTGCCTGGGGTGGGGACAGAAGAGGGGACCATCCCACCACCAAGGCAGGAGACACCCCAGCCCCGCCCCCAGAGTTTGTGGGGAGGACTCTCAATGACCAGGGAGCCCCCTCCGCAGCACTGAGCCGGGCTCAGCCTGCCAGCGGCTGGGATGCATCAGAGGCCTGGGCAGAGGGAGGCTCAGCCAGGCAGGCTCTAAGCCTCCAGCCACGTTGGCAGAAGCCAGGCCTCCCCTCTGTCTGGGGTGTGGGCAGTAGGCTAGGGGCTGTTCTGTATGAAAGACAACTCCAGGGCTGACAGGTGGTTTGGGCATCGATATATAACGTGTGGAAATGAAAGCCCGTGAAACCAAGAGCTGTAGTCAGTAATTTCACTTTGATTTTGTATCTGAAGGACCAGGAGGACAACTTTACTCCAACAGAACGCTGGTTAGTGTGAGGACCTATTAAGGTAAAATACGCTCAAGGAGAGCTTTCGCTTCACGTTCTGTTTTGCAGGTCAGTTTCTGTTGCTTTTTCAGTATTTGGCTAACTGCTTTCCAAACTGAGCAGGGTTCCCACTGAAGACCATTTAAGAACTCAAGGCAATTCATCAGCCTGGTTAATAAAATAACTTCAAATTTGTATTCCCCCATAATGCCTTTTTACATAGTAAAGAAAAACAATTCCCCCAAAATGGCTTTCTACATATTAAAAAAAAACCAAAAAAAAAAAATCCCCCAAACCATGAAATCCTATACAAAGACAAGGTTCAAAGAGGTGACCTTGCCACACCAACTCACTTACGTGCAAGAGCTGCACGCACCACCCCATCTTTATCGTTGTGAGAGGCCTCCTCCTGCTCCGTTCACCAGGGCTCTCATCTTAATCTGCTTCGGCACCTTCCCCCCAACTCCAATGACCCCCGAAATCTGTGATTCAGACCCATGAATGGCACTGTGGTCCGAGCCCAGCCAGGGCCTGAGGCCCAGCCCTTCTGTGGAGCCGCCACACCTGGGCCGGCAGCCTCCTCTGCAGAGCTGCCCTTCCCTGGGCCGGGGGACTGCCTCCTGCCTGGATAACTGCTCCCAGGCCAGGGCTCAGACAGGTCACAGACAAGGCCCCTAGGGGCCCCCGAGACACCCAGGACTTGTCACCGCCAGGACTGCTACCTGAGGCTTTCGGTACAAGACTGTAGGCGGCACTTTAGCTGAGTGGGAATAGCAGGTGGCCTGTCTGCAGGAATTTTATCTTAGTTACTGGAATAATGGACCGTTGAATATACCCGAGCTGAGTGTGCAAGGAACCTTTTAAACCAATTGTAGATCCATTCCTGCTATGGAAAAAGACAAAAAGGAAAAAATTTTGTTTTAGTTTTAACTTTTATCCAAGTTACACATTAATGTAGTTGGAAGTATCAAATAGATCCACAGGTTTGTTACAATAAAACAAAAACAGCAGGTTCCCGTCTCCCTCCTGCATTTTCCCATCTCAGAGGCAACCATTTCCTGCTCTTTTGGATTTTAATTTTGATATTTACCCGTTCTAAATCACATACTTCATTTTTCAATTTTAGTCTGTATTTATTGATCTATTCCATCATTATTCGGTCATCTATGGTTGTGTAATGAACCACTGCAAAACAACCTTAACAGAATAGCTTATTTATTTGATCACAAATTTGCAGTTTGGGCAGAGCTGAAGGGAACACCTTGTGTTTACTTTGGGAGCCTTTGGCTGGAGAGCTGGGGGAGCTGGATAAGAGCTGGGGCCAGAACAGGTAGGGTCCTTGAAACTGAGTCCCCTGCAGAGTTTATAGTTAACTTCTCTATCCAATCCTTTATTCCCTTTCTTGTCCTGCCCCAGTTCACTCCAGAACTGAGGAGAAGCAAAGAGAAGAGGGAACTGAAATTGAGCAGGACCCGTTGGGGCCTTCCCGGGTACAAAAGCCCCTCCAAGCCCCCCATTTCCTGTTCATAGAAAATCGGCTTTGGTCTCCTAGGCCTTCCCTGAGTTCCAAAGATCAGACTCAAGCAGTTACTAATTAGAGAAGTCAGGGAAGGCAGGAACAAAGGAAAGGCTGTCAGCAGGAAAAGGAAGAATACCTTAAACAGTGGGCGCCCAGGACACCTAGTTCCCCCTCAAGGGTTATACCTAACAATCCGACACACATCTTTGAGTTGCTCTGCAGAAACTAAGACCCCACCCCACCCAGGTGGAGAACGGTGACTACGTGCTGACCACAAGCATGTGGACCCCAGCCTGGGTGGAACTAGGAGGTTGATGACTAAGATCCCCGACATAGCATCCTGATCACCAACTAATCAGAAGCAAGTCCACAAGCTGCTCAGGTACCTGCAACCCTCACCCCTCATGTTCCCTTAAAAAACCCTCCCCTGAAAGCCATTGGGGAGTTCGGGTCTTTTGAAAATGAGCTGCCCATTGTCCGTGCTTGGCACCCACAATAAGCGCTGTATTTTCTGTCACCACATCGGTGTCAGTAGCTTGGCTTTACTGCTCGTTGGGGGAGCGGACCCAAGTTCGGTTGGGTGCCACCCTGAGGCTTCAGGAAGATTCGTGTCTTAATTGCACAGGAGAGAAAGCACGTGTGAAGTGGCTTTAGGAGGAAGGGAGCTGATGGGAAGGCTCCTCATGGTCTGAGAACTCCAGAAGGCAGACAAGCCCTGACAGGGTGGCGCCTCTGGGTCGCCTGGGACGGGAAACCCAGTCCCTCCATAGCTCTGTCTCCTTTCTCTGAGTCAGCTTCCTTTCCCCGGTGTAGACTGCTTCCTTCACAGTGAGTTTCTAGAAACATGAGCTTCTGTATTTTGCAGACTACCATCCTGGGGAGAGATTGAAACCCTCTCCCAATTCTCATTAGGAGAGATCCCAGGAAAGAACGGGCCAGGTACCTACCCCCACCCCTGTCAGAGATGCTGTGGTGGCTCCTGGGGGTCCGTGCAGGTGAGAGGTATGGGCTAGAAGCTGGGCAGCGTGTCCCATAAAGAGATGAGGCCACTGGGGAGACAGCCCCAGATGTCCTTGGTCCCCTTCACTGAGCACACTCCTGCCTTAAGGCCTGTGCCTGCAAATAGCCACAGGCTCTTCCTGGAGGTGTCTGCCCGCACCTGCCCCCTCCTCAGCACTGGTTTTTCCTTCCCTGCTGTCCACGCAGTCCCCATCTCCTGCCACACTAGTAACTTCTCTGAACTGTAAGTTCACCGAAAACACCTAACATCGTAGGCACTCACTGTTCTTGATAAACGAGAGAAGGAACAAAGGCCATACCCTGATTAAAAGCCTTCCCTGGTCGGGGAGGATATAGCTCAGTGGCAGAGTGCAGCTTAGCATGCACAAGGTCCTGGGTTCAATTCCCAATACCTCCTCTTAAAAAAAAACAAATAAACAAACCTAATTACTCCTGCCCCCAAAATAATAAAAAATAAACATAAATTAAAAATAAAAATAAAAACCACCCCTGGCTCTGAGGGCCACGGCACACACTGCACACTCTCCAGCTGGTGTGGAGGCTCCCTGGTGATCTAACCTGCTCCCACCTCACGAATCTCTCCCTGCCTGTCCTCTGGGCCCTCTCTGATCCTCCTGACCTCTGCCTTTCATGGCTCAGGCCAAGTACCTCCGAGCCCCCATTCCTTAGCCCTCCTGAGCGCGCTGCCGGCCCTTTCGTCTTCTGAGCACCATCCCTTCATTGTGGGAATACACACACCCTCCAGCCTCAGAACTGTCCTAGAACCTTGACCTGCACTGACATTATTTGCATCTACAGCTCCCTCTCCCATGGTGACCCAAGGTGGCCCCTTGAACAACTGTGCAGGTTCCGGGACGGCTGAAAGGACGACCAAGTCTTCCTTTCTGACAAGGTTTGTGTCTCATCACCCCTTTTAATCAACAATCCTTTAACCTGGGGCCACAGAGGACAGTCTTCCTCATTGAACCCGTGGACCTGTGTCCCGCCAGCGCCCTGCACGTGGATGGTGTCAAGGACATTTGCTGAGGGTGCGGCTGCAGATGAAGGACATGGCCAAGGTTGGGTGGGTAGGGCGCGGAGGACACAGGCAGTGGGGGCTGGGGAGGGCAGGGGCCTGAACCCTGGACCCGGCTGGGCACAGTCTTACTGTGTCACTTTGGCCAGAGACCTGCCTCCCTTCTGGGTGTGGCTTCAGCTTCTGTCCAGTGCGGTGGGGCTGGGCTGGGGCTGCTCTGGGTCCCGGGGCTCTGGGGCTCTCAGGGTGAGTCCCGCGCCCGCCCCCCACCCCCGCCCCGGTAAGCCCAGGCACCAGAGACCTTCCTCGCTGCCAGAGCTGCCCGCACTTACCCGGGCTTGGGGGCGCTGGAGCAGCGAGGAGGGGTGTCCGGCCTGGGTCCATGCTGCCCGAGAGGGGCCCAGCACGCTGACCCACCGCCTCCCTGAGGGCCCCTCCGTGGGGGCTCTGCTGGGCTCCCAGCTCCCAGGCTGGGTGGGACACTCTCGGGGACAGTGCCAGGAGAGAGGGGGCTGCTCCTCCTCGGGGGGGGGGGAGCGGTTGAGGGGCTGGGGACAGGGCTGAGACGTCTCCCCCTTGGTTCTCCCCGTCAGGCTGCCCAGGCTGCAGAAGCACCCAGAGACCTCCTCAAACACCAAACCACCAGACCAGACGTCTTTCCCCTCCCAGACACCTGGTTCCAGAAGGCTTTGGGGCAGGAGCAGAGGGGAACGGTGGCCTCTGGGACATCTTGGGGCTGGCAGGATGGACAGACTGAAGGCTAGCTGAGGTGCTGGAGGAGAGAAAGGAAGTGAGGCCAGGTGCGATGAAGTGTCTCTTGTTCCCCTCTGGCCCCAGCCCCGTGCTGGCGGATGGGAGGTGGAGCTGGCTGGTGGCACACTGAGGCAGCCAGGCCCAGTCACCCCTCCAGCCCCGGCCAGGCCGTCTGACAAGGTGCTGTATTGAATTTTTCTTTGAAGAAAATGCGCTGAGACCAGATCAAATGAGGTGTTAATACCAACACCCCAGGAAACAGCCTGGTGGAACTGGGGCCTCGGTCATTGTGGTTTTCACCTCGGTTTCTGGCAGCTCTTGTGGAAGCCAACCTGTGGTTCCCTAGTTTGGTGTCCAAAGTAGAAGCTCAGGCTGAGGTCAAACGAGCAGAGGACAGAGCGCCACCGTGTGGCCTGCCATCTCTGTCCCTGGGTCCCCAAGGTTGGTGGGATCAGTGGGTGCTCAGGCAGATGGCCAGGCCAGGCCAGGGCCACCAGGAGCCCACTTCCCCCTCTCTGGTCGGGAAGGTCAGTCTGGGGGCCTTCATCCCTCCAGCAGACCCAGGCCTCACCCCGTCCCCATGTTCCCTTGCAGCCGCCGGGCTGAAGGGTTGGGAGTGGAGGTGCCGAGGCACCAGCTGGCACTAAGGGATGTGGTCAGGGCCACCCAGAGCTCTGGCCTTGGAACTAGGGGTATGTGTCACAGGAGCCACGCCCCCTCTTGAGGCCACGGGGGCCAGTAGTCAGAGAGGAGGTGGGGGGGTGGGGATGGACACAGCCAAGAGCGGCAGGGGGATGGGTGAGCCTGCCGTCTTGCATACTAATTAGGTTTCTCATCAGCCAGAATGAGGCCCTGGCATCAATCTGCTGTGTGCCCAGCTGTGAATCATCCTGGAACTGACAGAGGTTGTGGAGGGTGGCAACCCCAGCTCAGCTGTGAGGGGTGGATCCTGGGCCAGGTCCCACGTCCTGGGTCCATGGGGCACCCTGCCACCCTGGCCTCCCAGGGGTGCCCCACACAGCAGACAGCACTTCACACTTGATTTTATTCCATGACACTGATTTGCTGAAAACCACTTGTTTCCTGGGCAGGCAAGGCAGTGAGAAATGTGGCAGAAGTGGGGCTGCCCTCCCGGGAGGACCGGGACTAGCTCTGCTCTGGTAAGTAATGACCAGCCCTCAGGTTTCCATCCAGCTCCACCCTCCACCCTCCACCCTCCAGTTTGAAAACTGAGCTGCAAAAAGAAAATAGAATGAAAAAATAAAAACAAACCCCTGAGTTATTAAAAATCAAATTAAAACTCCCCTTTGGTGTCAAAAGGTCCAATTCCTAAAAGCCAGTGGGTGGGGCAGTTGGGCTGGAGGGTTGGGCCAGGCTGGCGGCTTCAGTCCTCCTGCTGCTCAGCCTGCTCCTCACACCGCCCTCCACCTGCGGGTCCAGGAGGCCCTCGGTGCCTGGTCGCTTCAGGATGGCGCCGTACTTGAGAGCCGGGGCCTCTGCCTGCAGCACCACCTCCACCAGGCTGAAGATGGTGATGACCTGAGACACAGCAGAGCCCGGGCATGGTGACAGGGGTGGGATGTGAGGGGCCGGCCAAGGGGACAGGAGGGGCAGGGACCTGCAGGCAAAGCCCAGCTGTGCCACTGTCCACCCAGGGGCCCCCGGGACTCCTGCTCTGTCTCTCCATCCTCTCCTGCCCATCTGTAAGGTGAGCTTGTTCAAGGACTGAGACCATGGTGTGTGGTGAGAAGAAAAGGAGCCAGACGCTGCTGTGAGCACTGCCTGGGGGAAGGGGGCCTCGGGTCAGGGAGGAACAGCTGGGTCTGGGCTGGTCTTTGAAGCACACTGGAGGTAAAAACTGTTTTCTTGGGTAGCAGGTCCCAGCTCACATCAGATTCTCAAAAGACCCCAAATGTTAAGAACCCGGCTTTAGAGGGGTAAGCAGAGGCCCCTTCCTCTCCCCAGGATGCATGTCTTCAAGGGAAGGAAGGTGGTGCCAGAAAGCTAGACCCAAAGAGGTTATGGGGAAGCTGCTGCTGGCCATGGATGGTAGAACCTGAAATTCCACCCAGGGGCCAGGGTGCTGAGGGAGACCAGGAGGAGAGCATGGGGATGCCTGGGGAGCATGTCCCAGGAGACAGGAGGAGGGCCCACCAAACATTGGGGGTGGACGGAACACAGCGGTGTTCTGGAAAAGCAGCCCTGCCCCGGTTCTGACCTGCTGCACTGGCTCCTGCTCCACGTCCTCAGGTTCCCAGACAAGCGTGAGTTCCGGCTTCTTGCCCATCTTCTGGAAGTGGTGTGACCGCAGGGGCAGTGCCTGGGGGTGTACATGCCTGTGCCTCAGGCCCCAGGCTCTAGGTGCTGCCTCCTAACCTCTGATCCTGCAGGGCCCCAGATGCTTGGAAGCAGCCCTGCTCCCCTTGGTCCATCTCAGGCCTTGAGGGGGCTCCCTGCCCTGCTGTAGGGCAATTGTCTGCTTGACTTCTGATGGGTGGGGTCGATCCCCACCCTTGCCTCTTGCCTTTGGCCAGCTTCAGGAAGGCCAGGATAGGACATCTTTGCTGAGGGGTGGGGGCTGGGAGGGGCCGGTGGTTCTGTGTGTTTTTTGGGGTAGGGGGTGGTGGCATTGGCAGGTCTGTCCTGGCTCATCAGGGTCTGTCCTCACAGGGCTGAGGCAGACTGGACATCCATGGCTAAAGGGCTGTCACCCACTATGGGCGCGGGGGCCATCAGCACAGACTGAGGGCTGGGTTGTTTGCAGAGATGACCTAGACCTGAACTTCCATTCTGCTCAATGAACTTCAGGTCAAGAGCCCTCTTTGATTCTAGCTGAACTCCACTGTGTCTCTTCTGCTTTGCTCCATTTTACAAATACCATGTTTATTCCATACTTCGTGCTGGGCTCTGCAGTCCCCAAAGTGCTTTGGGTGTTGGGAAGTGCAAAGCCAAGGTCAGGGGCCAGGTAGTGACTCACTAACCACAAGCTCAGCTGGAACAGGTCCCTCAGGTGGCATCAGTCAGGCACCAGGTACCCTTGGAAAGAACCTCGAATAAAGAGACCCCCTCAAGGCGGGACCAAGGCAAGAGCTCGTCTCTTCCTTCTTTTCAGGGGACACAGCTTCCAGAGTGGCCACAGGACATTTTCTCTGGTCTTTCCCTTCCTCGTGTTCTTATAAAAAGTATCCTGAAGCCTGCAGACCCTGATATTCTATTCTGGTTATGGAGGGATCTGTCCTCGGGTCTCTTGAGTTCTTGGGAAAGAGGCCCAAGCCTGATCCTTGGCCTGGATCCCCCATCCCAGGCAGGAGCAGCTGGGTGTCTTGGCAGGGCCCATCGGGTAGACTTGGCTCTAGCACAGGCCACAGCTGAGCGAAGGGCACAGTGTCACTGCCCCAGTGCAAACAGGGACAGCAGGGCCCTTGGCCTGTGGCCCCATCCTCCATGCTAGTATGTCCAAGACCTTACCAGGAACTAGGGAGACGCGGTGGAGACCCAGTAGCAGGAACAGGGACACCCAGGTGGGAGTGGAGCGTGCTAAGTGGACGTAGCTTGGTGTGTCTGTGCGGAAGATGGGGAGCACAGTGGCTGTGTGGCCCTGGGCACTCACATAGACACGCATCTGCACCATGTAGCTGACTCTGCCTGCTGAGAAAATCCCTAACTACGACGGCCAGGGCAGCCCCCGGTACTTACATTACAGTAGATGCGCTTCTGCACCCCATAACGCAGCACCAGCACGTCAAAGGCTTGGTTCAGGACGCCCAGCACCATGGCTTCCGACTCTAGGGGGCCACTCTCCTGCAGGGTAGGGCTTCAGCCAAGGCTCGGCCACGGGATGTGGCGTTCCCCTAGGGCCCACCCCAACTGCTGAGGGGCCCTGGGCTCCTCCAGGGTTCCTTGTGAGCAGGTGCCCAGGTCAGGGGTGGGGAGAGGTAGAGGAGGCGGAAGGGCACTGAGATGGTGGCCTCACCTTGACCAGGATGGCAAAGAAGAGGCTGGTGCTGAGCTCCTGCACGCGGTTGGACGCCATGCGGCGGTCATTGCAGTGGTCTGCCTGCTTTTGCAGGGCATCGGGCTCCACATCTGGCGGCTCCCTGTAGCCTGAGCAAAGGGTGGTTGGGGGTCCACAGGCAGGTGCGCTGTGTGCTCCATCTGGCCAGGGCTGGGTTGTGGGCAGCATGGTGCCCCGGGCCCAGGCAAGGTAGGGCCTGGGGGGCCCAGGCATAGCTGAGGACTCCCTGCCACCCAGCTCTGGAGGGCTGAGAAAGGTGGACTGGCCACGGTAAGGGTGTAAGGTTTAAGGAGGCCTAGGGTGGCTTCCCCTAGGGCCTACTCACACAAGAAGAGTTTCTGGGCAGAGGCTCCCCCGCTGCTCAGGCTGCCCACCCCTTGAAGCTTCCACAGTCATGGCAGGGTGGTCTCTGGCCACCAGGCACCCACTCTGGGAGCAGCAGCCCTTAGCTGGGCACAGGCAGGCACTGCCCCCTCTGCCACCCCCCTTACCGAGTGCAGCGGCCAGGAGGCGGTGCACCAGGACGTCAGCGAAGCGGCGGATGGGAGAGGTGAAGTGTGTGTAGAGCGGCACGTTGAGGGCGTAGTGCCGGAACTGCGCCTGGTCCTGCAGCATCCCCGAGCAGAAGTACACGGCCATCTGGGGAGGGGGGCGGGTCTCAGAGCCTGGCCAGGCTGGGGCCAGCTGGGTGCGCTCTGCCAGGCTGGGAGACTCAGAGCCTCATGATGGGCAGTCTGGGGGTGGGGACCAACCTGCCAGATCTGCAGGTGGCTGAGCAAAGTCAGGCAGCCCCAAGGAGGCTGGGGCTGTTCCGTCTGAGGGGACCCATGGGCTGCCATGAGGTGGGGCAGAGCCATGAGTCTCACACCCTCTCCTGCTGAAGGCAAGTGCAGGCCTTGCCCAGGGCTGCCCAGACCCCATGGCAGCAGCACCACTGAGAACAGGCCAGACAGCCCTCAGGGGCCCACCTGCCTCTGCTGGGGATGGGGGAATGGGGCTGTTGTTGGGAGCCCCCAAGATGCTGGATGGCCTCCCCCTCAGAGGCCTGTGGGACCAGCCACCCAAGCTCTCGGGGAGGGGAGACCATGTGCTGAAGTTGAGGGCAGCTGGGGAGCTCCTCATCTTCTCCTACAGGCGGTCACTGCTGAGTTTCAGGGGCTGTTACTGCCAGGAACCAGGAGGCAGGAATAGTTTCTGGTTGGCCTCGTCCTCTGGACGGGCTCGGGCCGTTACTCTGGAACGGGGAAGCGGAGGGGAAGCGGAGGGGAAGCCCGTGGCCATGCTAGACCAGGAGCTGTAGGACTTTGCCAGAACACCAAGCCCAACAGCGCCATGTGGCCAGAACAGGAGGTAGGAGAGGAGGCCCAGGACCTCCACCACCCAGAGCTCTTCCACTCGGCCCTGGCCTTTGGTGGTGGATGACCCCCTGCCCTCTAGCCTGAACCCTGCCCTGCTGAAGGCCACGCCTGCACCCGGCACCTCTGTGCCCCTACTACTCCGCCTCTCGTCAGCCAAGGGAGGCAGTGCTCGGCCAGCCTCCCAGCCTCAGCCCTTCTTGTCCCTGACAACCTGTCCTGAGACCCAGGCCCACAGGTCTGAGTTCAAAAGGCCCTCCTGTCAGGCAGGAGTTAGGACTGTGGCCCAGGGAGACACGCTGAGTTTCTCCAGGGCCCCAGATGCTGCTGTCCTGAGAGCCTTGGCCACAGTCCCCAAAGCTGCCACTGCTGCCTGGGAGCATGCGAACAGGTTCCCCAGCCATGGCCAATGTCACACCTCATGTGTTCACTTGCTCGCTCCCTGGCTGCCTGCTCACCCTCCCCCGTGCTCGGCCAGTGGACAGCCAGCTCCGGTTACTCTGTGTACGTCGGCCCTCGAATCCAGGACACAGCTGGTGGTGACCTGCTCGGCTGCCCAACTCCTCTTCCCTTCCAGCTCCTGCTGGGCCCTGGGTTATGTCTGGGGTAAGTCACTGGGGGAGGCGGGAGCAGCCTGCACTCCCAGCCGCGTTTGGCCTTTGTTCTCAGTGGTGGCCCACTTCTCCAGATAAGCTGGGGTGAGGAGGACAGAGGGCCGCGGCTCCCTTCCTGGTTGGCAAAAGTGCCTGTGCAGGGTGGAATGGGTGGGGACCCAGAACTGGGGCAGAGACAGGGAAGCAGGTCACTGGCTGACATCAGATCCCCAGGCAAAGGCTGGCCTCTGAGGTCACTGGCAGGCAAGGCTAGGATAAGTACAGTCCAGGTGACAGAGGAGAGGACCCCTCTCCTTGGAGCTCCAGGGCAGGTTTGGCCTTGGAGGTGGATGGCTTGCAGAGGCTGGGGGCAGGGAATGGGGCCCCACTGGCCCTGTATGTGGTGTAAATCCCAGTGGCCAGAAAGGCACACGCCTCTATGCTGGGGGGCTCTATAGTGTGTGGTGTGGGGCTGACATTTGTGACTGGTGGCCGGGTAAGGGCAGCCAGTCCCAAAGGAACCCTGATAGCTCCATTCCTGGCAGAGCTATGAGGTATAAGAAAATACATCAGCTGTGGCAGCTGAGGAGATCTGGTTCTTGTGAACAGACTGAATCTGCCGAGTGCCTAGCCCCTGAACAGTGGTCTATCTCTGCTGCCAGGCTGGGCTAGGGGTCAGAGCTGGTCCCATGAGCATCCACAGCTCCCACTGATCTGACAGTCCACTGAGGTGGCTCCTTCTCAAGATGCTCGGGCCCCACAAGGGCTGAAGCTCAGCCTCAGATGACTGAGACTGGCTGCCAGAACCAGGACTGTGTACCTCCCAGGCTGCCAGCTGTCATCCAGCTGCAGATGCAGGCCCACAGCCTGACTCCTCTTCTCCCAACCTGCTGGCGAGAGGGAGATTTCTCTGCCTGGGGTCCACAAGCCCCAGTGGGGGCTAAGGACCATTCCCCTGGGCAGGCCGCTCTGGGAGACTGACATTCTCTCCCCTCCAGGTCATGATCATGAGCTGCTGTCCAGGCCCCATTCCCTTCCCTGAGCTGGTCTGGTCTGGTCTGGTCTGGTCTGTGGGGACGAGGCACTGGAGGCTTGGTACATCCCCTGGGGGGCTCCCTGCCTACTGCCAGGGAACAGAGCCCCTGTGGCCATGCAGGGGGAAACCCGGTCTCAAACTGGGTCCTCTAACTGAGCCCCAGATAAGCTGTCCTGAGCACAGGAGGCAGGCAGGTCTGAGCAAGAGGCAGCAGGTCAGGCCCCCAGGGACCACCTATCCTGGGTGTTGCCTGGGGGCATCCTCCCCAAAACTCCCCTCAGCTTCTCTGAGCCCGCAGAGGTCTTGGGTGCTCCAGGGAGAAGGGGGACGATGGACGACTGGCCCTTCCTTACCTGCATGGGCCGGGAGCACATGTTGGTAAGCACTTCCTTCCGGGCCAGTGAGTACTTGTCATCTCCAAATGTTTCAGTCAGACTTTTCTAGAAGCAAACCCATGTGATGTCGAGTCAAGCCTGGGGAGAGGCTCTGGGAGGCCTGTTACCCACTGATCATCTGAGACCCGGCTCTGGGGAGGAAAGGTCACCTGAGGGGCCCAGCCCTGCTCAGTTGGCCATGGCTGGGGTCTAGTGGGGCCAGGAGCCCCCAGCCTATGTCCCACACTGGGCCAGCCTCAAGGGCCCCGCTCCGAGGTCAGTCCTTCCATGCCTAGCTGGCTGACCTGAGCAGACTGGTTTGCAGCTGTCTGACCTAAGGCACCTCCCCGGCCACCCCAGGCTTGGAGCAGAGATGGGGACAGTCTCCCTCCTGCG
The DNA here is from genome assembly GCF_048773025.1 of Camelus bactrianus. Classification (NCBI taxonomy): domain Eukaryota; kingdom Metazoa; phylum Chordata; class Mammalia; order Artiodactyla; family Camelidae; genus Camelus; species Camelus bactrianus. The sequence continues at coordinate 98,607,212 of NC_133543.1, read as the reverse complement.
GGATCAGGGCCGAGGCCATGGACTCCTGAGCCCCATGATCTAGCTCTAGGTGGGGAGCACTGGACACCACTTACCATGAAAACCTTTCTCTGGCCTCCAATAATCCCAGTAACCTACTGTTAGTCTTTGGGTTCATGGCAAGGCCATCCCTGGTCATAGGACTCCTGCCCACAGCTGAGCCTTGAGGGGCCTCTCTCAGTCTGGTCCTGGCTTGGGCCACACTCCTCACCAGGCCCTGTGACTGGGAGGCCTTGTTCCCAGGACCTCCATGCTCCGTGTCCCCACCCCTCCGGCGGGGAAACCTGGCTGAAGGGAACCAACCCTGGTGGGAGGCAGAGGCTGTTGAACCTTCTGTTCCAGGCCTTCCTCCTCCTACTCCAAGCAGGGCCTCCCTGACCCCTGTGCCCCCAGCACTCACATGGAGGGCCCCGGCCGAGCTGAAGTCCATGGGCAGCCCCATCTGGTCACAGAATTCCATCAGGTCATTGAGCATCTTGGTCTGGGGTGGGGGATGCCGGCGCAGCAGGGCTCGCTCAGGAAAGACGCGGTGGATCTTGTGGGCCACAGCCATGTTGGCCAAGAGCATGAACTCCTCCACGAGCCTGTAGTGGGGAGAGACCGCCAGGGTCATTTCTTCCAGCATCTGCTGGCAGGCTCTCTTGCACCCTTGTCTCAGCTTAAAGCTGCCCTCCCAGCAGCCAATCCACTTTGTTCCTCCAGTTGCTTTCTCTCCCATCCCTCTGCTCATGCCCCTCATGGCACAATGTCTGTACCCATCTCTGCTGATGTGTTATCTTGTATGCTGTCTCCCCTGCGAGATGGGTCTCCTGGAGAGCAGGAATGATGTCTGTCTTGGTGCTTGGCACTCGCCTGACCCAGAGAAGGTGTGCAGTAAAGATCTCTGCTGAATGACTAGCTTCCAGAACACTCTCCAGCTTTAAGAAAACACTCGCCCAGGCCAGCCATGAGAACCCAGAGGCTCTGTGGGGGGTGCACAGAAGCAGGTGAGCAGACCCAGGGCTCCCAGTTCCCCAAAGTGCTGGGCTCCTTTCTCCCCCAGGGGAGGTGAGAGCTTCTGTGGATGAACAGGCAGTCACAGACAGCAAGAGGAAAAGCATGCGTTCTGGGACATGGCAAACGTGCTGTCGGGTTTTCTGACCCCAGAGAGTCACTCTTTCAGGAGTTAACGCTCTAATTTTGCTTCAACTGAGTGTATTTAGAATCAAGTAATACGAATGGATATGGCTCCAAACCGAAAAGCCCAAAGCATGCCAAGGACCCCTGGGGAGGAGTAGGGACTGATGAAGGATGGAAGAAGTAGGCCAAAACGAGGAGTTGGGCAGAGTGGGGGGCTGGGTCACAGTCCTGATCTGGGGCAGGAGGCCCACGTGCTGCTCTCACACCCAGGGCTCTGGTGGGAGGACAGGTGGATCACACATGTGCGTACAACCTCTAGGAAAAGGCTTGGGTGTGAGCTGGTCCCTACACTTTGCGGGAAAGCGTCCTCCCTTGGGGAGACTCTTGGGCCTTGCCCAGCTTAGGGGAGACTCTCCTCTGCCTTTAATCTGAACCCCTAGTCTGCAAGTTCAGCCCATACTTCTCCCACAGAGGCAGGAGAAGAGGGAGGAAGCTCTGGATGGCCTGGTAGCAGCTGGAGGCCCAAGGTGGACTCCCCCTTCCTGGAGGGGCGGATAGTACTGCAGGTTTAGCCTCATCACCTGGCCAAGCTCTTGGAAAGAAAAGCAGCCAGTTGAGGGGATGAGACTGTGAGTGGGCAGAGTCCTGCATTCCCCAGCCTGGGCCTGCCACACAGAGGTGTGGCCCTGGTCTGCCAAGCTGTCTCCAGAGCACCTCTGTCTCCCGACAAAGCCCTCCCTATGAGGTGGAAGGGCTCTGGAAATGCTCCAGGGCAGATACAACCAGGGCCAGGCCTGGGCCTTGGGGGGAGGCCAATCCACGTCCTGCACGTCTAGCCTCTCCTCTGTGGGGACCTCACTAAGCTGGCCCACAGCCCACCGCCCACCGTTGGGCAGGGATTGGACAAAAGACTTAAGGTCAGGCCTCAGATGGCCCTTCTCCCTAGCAGGAGGCCTGTGTATGGAGTGAAGAGTCTCTTCATTCACACCAGTTTGCAGTAAGTCTTTTAATAGTGATAATCCTGCCTCCCACCTGACATCTGTCTTTGTGCTGACAACCCTTGAGTTCAAGCACTTGAACCTGACCACCAAATCTCCTGAGGCGAAGCCTCCATCCTGCTCCAACATGTTCTTGCTTTAGGACCCTGAACAAGTCACAAACCTTGTCTGATCCTCCTTTTTCTTGCATGTACAACACGGATAGTAACAGTACCTGCTTCACAGGGTGGTCACAGAAACCAAGGAGTAAAACGTGCTTCAAGGGCAGACCCTGTGCCTGACGCGTCACAGGCCCCAAGACCTGGGAGCTGCTTTCCTCTCTCTACCTTTCATGCTAAATGGCCACCCTAGAATCTCCCCATGGTGCCCTGGGATTGTCCTCCCTGCCATTTGTGTCCCCTCCATTGACCTTCCCATGCCTCCCCTGGAGGCCACCTCCATCCCTCCTGGGCACTAACTGCCCACCCAGCCACTTGGCAACAAGGGCCAGGTTGTTCTAGGATCATCCATGTCACAGTTGAGCACCATTTGACTCTTCACATTTGGTTTCATATTTAGACCTTGTCATCCCAAGAGGAGTCTCAGTTTCTGTTCAGTAAGTGTCTAATTTGACTTATTTTCTGTTGTTGGTCAGACACTGCAAATCATTATCTCCTAAATGCATAAGATGTACACATTCATTCATTCATTTGTTGTTCAGTCAGCAAACAGGATTGTGTGCCAGGCAGTTCTAGACTTGTCTCCCCAAGCAGTCCAAGTATCACTGTGGCAGGGGGCACAGGGGCTGACCCTTGAAGCCCCGCAGTCTCCAGTTCAACTGCAAGCTTGAGGCGTAAGGAGGGAACACCTGTAACCTTGGGGCTGACCCTGGCCTGCATTTTGCTAGTGTGGCCAGCAGAGGACAGCATGGCCCCATAGCAGGGTTGTGGCGAGCTCTGGGCTAGGGCAGGCCAAGTAGCAGGGCAGGCAAGGCTGGGGGCTCCAGCCTGTGCCCCCACCCCCTCTAACCTCACCCCGACCCCTCAGGTCAAAGGAACTGAATGCCTGGGGAATCTCCCCAGACAGAGCCCTGCTCCTGCTCTTAGTTCCTGCAGGGGCTCCCCAGCCTCGCCTCTCATGATCTTGAGTAAGGAGGAGAAGCCAAGGGCAGGGACGGGGAGGGTGGGGCTGATGCCCAGAGCCCCAGGCAGAGGCAAGACCTCATCAAGCTGCTTCTCTAGTGACTCCACTATTTGTCCTCCCTGGTCCCCGGTATAGTCCCTGAGTTGCCTGAGGCTGGTGAGAAAAAACAAGTAGCTCTTGTTAACCTTGAGAAGGAAGTCTGGAGAAACTTTGGTCGCAGGGGCTGACCTTGGACAGGTCCCTTGGTGCCTCTGGGGGCTCCACATCCTTGAGTGTCTCAGCCCCTCCCTCAGGACAGGGTGGGAGTTAAGAGGGCAGCCTGTGAGACTCTCTCCAAGACAGTTCAGAGATAGAGAGCATTCCGCCCTGGGATAAACGTCAATGTCATCAAACAGGGTGGTGGCCCAGGAGCAGGAGCCCAATTTACCGGGTGCTGCCACAGCTCATTAGTGCTCCTGGATAGCTGCAGGGACCATTTCCCCCACAACCTGTCCTTAAATTCTTCTCCTACCTGCAGGTGGGGGAGGGAGGGGTAGAGAAAAAATGCAAAAGTGTGAGCGTGGAAAAGTAGAAGTGGGCCCTGAAGCCCTGACTGGTCAATCCTGGCGACTGGCCGGGGGGAGCTGGGAGGGCACAGTACAGATGGCAGCAGGCCCCCCAGCACAGCGTGGGAACAGGAAGGATAAGCCAAGCTGCCAGCATCCAGACCCCACTGAGTTCAAGATTCATCGTCAAAAACAGGGCCAAACAGGGCCGGGCACCCGGAATGGGGAAACAGGCTGGCTAGTACTGAGACATGGACGGGTAGATGTCACTGCTTTCTTCTGGGGCCAACAAAGGGATCCCTCTTACTGGACTCCGACAGGTCCCCCTGATGGGTCAGTTCTCTGAACCAGCCAGCAGGGGGCCTCCCAGCATCTTCCTTTTGCAGGACCCGGGACATGGCAGGAGCAGCTTAGAACCCAGGAACTTCTGGGCAGGGAAGACCTTAGCCTGTGAAGTGCAGCTCCCCAGCACAAGGTCCAAGGGTCTCTGTACTCCCATTCAGTGTGTTTTCCCTTGGCCTAAGCCAGCTCTCGGGCCAGGGCTTCACTCCGTCCCGGAGAGTGAACTCTGCTCTGAGGGAACGTGAGGAGAAGAGGGGCTCCCACAGCTGACCCGTCAGCAAGCACCCTTCTCCCTGATCTCCTCCCCGCTCGAGGGGCAGGGCTGCACACACAGGCCCACAGCCAGACCTCAGACGATGCTCCACCCGTCCTGGGTGGATAGGACGTCCTCTGAGAACAAACTGCACATACTGTGGTCTGAGAACCCAAGTGGGGATGGAGCCCTGCACGCTGCCCTGGCCTCAGACCTTGCTCCCTAGTCTGGGTACCTGCCCTGATCATAGCCCAGCCCCTGCCCCCAGCCTGCCACAGCTCTGTGGGGGTGGGGCGCTGGAACTCAGGAACTGCCTGACAACTGCTCTCCATGGGGGCTCGGGAACAGCTGCTGGCCAGGATCACCTTCCAGAACAGCAGGCCAAGTCCTCAGAGACAGGGCCTTTGTCCCAGGCCTGGCATCTGCTGAGCCTCTGGAGCTCAGTGCCACCAGGGGCCCAGGACTCCGGTGTTCTGGAGTGGGCTCTGCCGTGACAGACAGCTGAACGGCGAGCAGGGGGCCATGCCAGATACAAGCACCACAGCACTCAGTCCGCAGCCTCTCCCCTACCTGTGCTCAGGGCCATCCCAGGGAGGAGGTGAGCAAGCCTAGAGGCGTCAGAGTCCTCGCTCACCTGCTATGGCAAAGGGCAGGTAAAGGCCACAAGCAACCTACCCACAAGTACACACGCTGCTCACACGGCAAACATGACTTGACTAGAATGGGGACTGGCAAAGTGTGTTAATGTTACTTAAAGAAAAACATATAAATTACATGAAATAATAGGACATTACTTTATGTGATTTTTTTTTATAGGACATCCTTTTGCCTTTAAGATGCTAATGTTCATTAGGACATGACGAGAAGAAGGAGCTAGTGGGATGTGGCATTTACTACTCACTGATGACTGAACCTGTTTGTGTCACATCTTAAAGGACGATGTTTGGGAAAGGCCACTCTACCTGGCAGGGGTCAGACAGTGGCTAAATGAGAAATGGGCTGAAATGTCTGCCCTTTCAGAGGAAGGCTGCCCATCCTTGCCCATCAAGGAATTGGGTGTGTCCGTGGCCACAGAAGGGCCTCTGTTGGGGGCTGGGGGTATCCTGGGGTGAGGCTCTTGCTCTTCGCCTGTCCTGAGCCACTTCCTTCCTTGTTCCCCGAGCACAGACCTGGACAACTGGAGAGGAGGAGAGGTCCCTGGTTCCTAGCTCTGCCCTTCAGTAGCTGTGTGATTTCAGATAAATTTCTTAACCTCTCTGCATCTCAATTTATTCACCTGAAAAAATGGGATGCAATCTTCAAGTGCCTGGTCTTCAGTAAGTATTACATTATTATTACTCGTACTGCAGAAGTGACTGGCCTGGGTACCCAAACCCTAGGATGTGGGCTGAACACAGCAAGATTCTCGAGGCTTCCCGCCCCAATGCCACCACCTTGGTCCAGGCCTCCATCTCTCCTTACTTCTAGCCACTCCTTGCTGTTTCCATCTTCACACCAGTGTGGTGCATTCTTCCTCAAAGGCAAATCTGGTCATGCCCCTCTCCTCACTGAAGCCCTTCAACGGCTACCACTGTTCTCAGGATAGTTGCACCTCCGGGTAAATGAGGTTTTCCAGGCCGCCTCTTGTCATGTGCGCAGGGTCACCTCTCCATTCTCCCTGTCTCCCACTCCTCCCATTCCAGACATACTCAATTCTTGGGGCTCTTTCCTCCTTCCCTCTCTTTGCACAGCTGTTCCCTTAACCTGGAGCCCTAGACCATTCTCCTCCCATCTCTCTTTCCCAGATGCCCCTTCCTCTGGGGAGGCAGCGTGAGATGCCCACTTGCCTCCTATGTGCCTCCTGGGCGTCCATTCCCACGCCATCACACACACAGCCCGCACGACCATAGTCTGTATCTCCCTCCACACCCCATGCCACCTACCCTGGTCCTAGTGGGAGGCCTAGCCCAAAGGAGACCCTTAAGTCTGTCACAATGAAGGGTTCCCAGGATGCGGCACATTCAGGAGTTGAGAGGGCTAGGTCCCACCACCGTGCCCTTTTCACACACACATGCTTCGACCCCTAACACTTGCTGCTCCAGGTGGTGGAAAATGCCTAAGAAAAGAGCTCTCCCGAGACCGTTCCCAAACCTGCGAGAAAGAAGCCACAGCCCCTCCCTGCTCTTTCCCATCCCCTGAGTCCACGGAGCCCCGGTCCCCACTGACAACAGGCTGCTGGCGTGTTATTTAAAAATACCCAGTCAGGGACCTCCATCTGGAGCCATTCATCTGTCTTTTCTCTTACTCACCCTGAAGCCCTTTGGGAGCTGCTGCTGTGGGTCAGTGTGGGGAGAGACAGAAGAGACGCCCATGAAGCCCCTGGGACAGGTGACCCAGGACGGGCCAGGTGCAGCCCGTTCAGTCCTCCTGCAGCCCTGGGAGGTGTTTGTGTACCTTTCTAATGTGTGGGGAAGCTTAAAGGTGCAAAAAGGAAAGGTGATCAGGCCCAAGTCCCACAAATCCCTAACCAGCACCTGGAGTCACCACCAGGTCTATGTGACCTCGAGGCCCTGCTGCCACCAGAGAGCCTTGGCCTGCCCTCCCAGCCTTGTGGGGATACGCCCACAAATGCAAGGTCAATTCCAAGAGATGGCAAAGGGCTGGGAGATACTTTACAGGGAAGGGATGAACAGGGAAGGTGTAGAGGAGGAGGGAAAAAGAGCAGCAGGCATGTCTGGAAACTAAGGAACTAAGAGAAGGGAGAGGAGGGCTCCAAGGTTGGGGGGCAGGGACAGCCCTCAGAGGCCTGGGGGCAAGACTCCAGGATGGGGACCTTGTAGGGGGCTGGGGAGGTTGCTGAAGGAGGATGGCCATGAAGGGAAAATCAGTTCAGTGGGCACAGAGGGACCAGAGGCTGGTGCAGGCAGGGGATGCTGAAGATTCTGAGGCCAGCAAGAAAAGGCAGGTCTGGCCAGAATTCAGGGATACACTCAAGGTGAGGCTCTGCGAGTGGGTGACCCTGTCATGGGGCACAGAGGGGCAAAGAGGGAGGGAGCTCAGAGGGTGACGAGGTGGCTGAGAAGGGGAAGGGGGCCTGAGAGGAGGAACCAGGTCCAGCTGGGGAGTTGTCCACCGGGCAGAGGCCGTGGTGAAGAGGAGGAGGGGCTTGGATGGGTTGCTGGGCTTGGCAAGCAGGAGCGTGTGGCCATGGCCGTGAGGAGGGGGAAGCTGATACAGAAAACAAGGGTTCAAGAGTGAGGAAGGCCGTCAAGCCTGCAACTCTCATACATTTATTGGTGAAAGAGGCAAGGGTTACTTTGAAAGGAGGTGACAAGAGCCTCTGTGATGTTTTCTGATTGCTGGGTTAGGTTTCCAAAAGGTCTCAATATGTTTTCACAGAGAGAGGAGATAACGGGGAAGAACCTGGGGGTGAGAACGTGACCAAGCAGCAGCCTGGCAGGGAGACTCCCCAGGGAAGCGGCCTGATTTCCTCCCAGCTGTGCACTCCCAGCAGGGGAGGCTGGGCCCTGAGGTTAAAGGGGCAAGGAGGAGGCTTGTCTGAGATGCCCACTGCTCGGGGGGGGGGGGGGGGGGGGACCCTGCGGGAGACCGTGTGTGAGAAGCAGCTTGTTTACCTCAGAGTACTGCATGAGGGACTGTCCCTAAAACAGTTTTCTCAAGTCCCCTGGGCACAAGAAAGACGAGAAAGGCCCGTACACATCAGTTCCACAAAGACAGGCCACCTGTAAAAGGCCCATGGACGAAGCAGCCTCGGTGGGCCGACCCCGGGCTTGTGCCCTGTGGCAAAGACAAGCACAGTCCAGACCGAGGTCAGCACCGGGCTGGCCGCGCGGAGCTGGCTCTCTCTCCTCCCGCAGATCCCCCATGGCCCAGCGGAGGGGGGCTGGCACTGGCGGCAGGGTCTCAGCCCAGGCGTGGTGCTGACAGGCAGGCTGCACTCCTGACCTGCCGGCCAGGGCCCTGGCCCTCGGGCTCTCCATTCCTGTGCACTTTCCCTCTCAACCCTGCCTGGCAAGAGTGGCTGGGCCTCCAACGATGTTCCTCTTTCAGATCCATTTTACCAGCCTAACCAGATGAGAAACTCACCCCACCCCTTCCCTACCCAGAATACTCAGAAAGTGGCTTTGGAAACGATTGGGGAGTTGGGCAGCCAGGGCAGAGTGGCATGGCTGTTGCCCAAACCTGCAAATGCATCAATTTTCAAAGACCAAAAGCAACTGAGAGACTAGAACAGCCTCTTCTGCCCTAAGCCACCAGGGCACTTGTCGCAGCTCTGTGGGAATCTCATGCAAATGGAACTAGGCTGCTTACCGAGATTGTTCAATTAGCTCTTGGTGAAAACTGCTAACTCGGAAATTTGATAAGAATTGCTCCCAACCAGTCTCAAATTCATTTCTTCTGAAGACTAAATTTTCCCCACTTGGGTACATCCTCACTGCAGGCTCGGGAGCTCTTGGGCTTTGCACTGGCCGTGAAGGCAGCTGCCACACCTCTCAAAACAGCAGTGAGCCAGAGGTTGGCCCCTTCTCTGTGGAGGAGCAGCCCGAGGGGATGGAGGCGGTGGTCACCCTCCAGGGGGACCCGCTGCTCTCCCAGCGGCCCCAAATTGAGTGTAATGTGGTGGAAAATGCAAGGGCCCCGGGAGCTGGGTGAGATGGGAAGTCAGTGGCCCGATGAGCACTACAGTGGGAGCTGCTGCGGATGGGGAAAGGGGAAAGGAGTGTGGTGCCGCTGTCTCCCAGACCGGGGGGAGCTGATAGCCTTGAGCCGGAAAGTGGAGGCCTGGAGAGGGGAGCTGTAGGCAGAGTGGCCCAGGGCTGGGGGGCACACCAGAGGAAGGGCGGCAGACTGACCGATGGGCACCCACCCACGGCTGGCCCTCTTGAGTGGAGGGTGCTGTGGCCGTGGCTCGGGCCTCTCGCTGACCCCTCTCCTCCTGGGCTCACTGCAACCTGCTGAGTGTTTTGGACATTCCCATGAAACCACAGGGAAATGAATGGGGCCGAGTTCACAGGCATGGAAAACCCCAGAGGAGAAGGCCTCTGGAGCCAGACATAACAGGCCCTGCGGGTGAGGCCGGAGCCAGGTTTCCTCTTCTGGGAGGCTGAATCCACTCCAGGGCCTTTCTATAGGTTCAGCGTGCGGGGCCCAGCGGCAGGAGAAGGCACGTTTCAGCTGCTTGTTTTTCTAGCTCAAAAGGAAGTCTCCAGAGGCTACGCGGTCAGAGCGGGGCCCTCGGGCCCTGCCAAAGGGAGGCCCAGTGGCTGCGGTAGGGAGGGGGGAGGGGACCTGCTGAGGAGCCGGGTTGACAGGCAGAAAGCCCTTTGTCAGCGTAAAGCTACAGAAGCCTTGCTCCCTTCCCAAGGTTCAGGGCTCTGCTCTCAGAGGCACCGGCAGGCCTGCAGGCAGCAGCGGCCCTGGGCCGCGCTCATGGCAGAAAGCTCCCCCTAAGCAGAACCAGGTGGCAGTTAGCGCTGTGCGGCCTCGCAGAGCTGGGTAATTAGGGCTTGCTGGCTCTGCCACGGTGTTGACACACATGCCTTTCTCCACTTTCAGCTGCTGTCCAACTGGAATTAGAACCGCTGACCAGAGGAGGTGTGGCCAAGACGCACAGAAGACTGGCCACCTCTGGGAGCCACCGTGGTGCCCCCAGTGACTTATCTGTCCTGCTTGGACTCCCTGGCTGGGGTCCCTTTCATATCCAAGCCCAACAGGGGGTGGGGAGCTGGATCCATAATCTTGGATAATGTACAGGGCTTGGACAAGCTCAGTGGGGACCAGATGGGTCACCACTGATGTTGGGAAGGATCGATTTTGATTTAGAAATTAGGCTTTAGGCACAGAAATATTCGAGAAGTAAGAGTGTTATGGAATGCACAGGTTCTTTCTCTCACATATATCACACACACAGTCCCCCGGCACAGCGAATCCGCCTCCAGCAAGTGCTGTAGGCGCATCTGCATTTTTGCAGGACGACCAGAGCTCCTACGGAGAGGCCAGCTGCCCAGGGTACACACGCCATCAGGGCCTGGAGCACTGCTGGGAGACTAGTGAGTAGGTGCCCTGGACAGCAAGGCCTGTAGAGGGTCTCAGCACTGGGGAGGCCCTGTGGTGGGTACAGTGAGCTGCTTCTCCACCGGCTCCGACAACAGAAGGGGTGGGATCTGAGAGCCCCCAACACATTGACCTTCCATGGGTACCTGCTCCGAGGCCACCAGGAGGAGAGGGACAGGCGGAAGGTGTAGGCGGATGCACACTGGCAGGGGGACCTGAGCCATGAAACCACCTTGGGAGGCTGCCTGGGCAGACTGTGCCAGTTCCGGTCATTGCAAAGGGTCTTGTGGGGTTCTTCACAACCTTAACATTCCCTTTTTGGTTTTGTTTGTGAAAAAGGCCCAAGAGTGGGCTACAATTCCAGCCACACATGTGGGTGGTATCAGCTTCCTCGAAGACAACATATCTTAAGAAATCTTTTGGGAAACATCAGCCCTTCTTTCTCATCCTGGGCCCGAGACAGACCTGATGATCATCCTGGAGCCAGAGCCACGAGTTTTTAATGCCTGAGGCGGCTGGGGCTGGGGCAGGGCTGTGGGTCCCAGTGAGGGTCTTCCTGCTTTCCATGCTCCGCAGCCCTCTGCTCAGTTCAGCCCAGACAGCAACCAGGAACTGCCCTGTCAAATACCTTCTCGATTATGCCCCTCAGCTCCTAGCTGACACAAATTCTATGTTCTCCCGCTGCAGCCTCGCTCTGGCTCTGCTCACCTGGGTCTCACTCACCTGCACCTGTGATTCCTTTACTGGCCCCTCCCCACCCCAGCCCTGACTCCTCACGGGCCATTCGTGCCTGTCCAACGCTCACCACTCTTGGGTGGGCTTAGCCAGCTCTATTTACCCTGATTCCCAGGGCCTGGAACAGTACCTGGCATACAGTTAGGCACTCACTAAATTTTTTTTGCCATTTTTCGCTTTGGCAAGACCAACACCTCATATTTCTACGGTGCTTTACATTGTTTTCACATACGACAGTCATGTGACCACCATTACAACTGAGGGAGAGGGAGAGAGATGTCGCCACCCCCATTTCACAGATGAGGAAACAGGCCTGGAGATGCAGCCCCATCCACCTAGCTGTCGAGTGGGGAGCTGGCCTAAGCCTGGCAGGGGTGAGCAGGGACCTTTGGGCGGCTCTGTGCAGGCCCAATGTTAGGTGCTTTGCCACTGTTGGCCCTTTCAAGTCTCACAACAAGTCTTAGACCCCCTCAAGTTCCTACAAGCAAGGGGAGGCTGAGTTATGTGACTCCCCTAAGCTCATAGAGCAAGGACACCAGATGCCCCATCCACTGTTTTTTCCTCAGGTGATCTTGTGTCACCTGCCTTAAGCTTTTGTGTATTGTTTGTTTTATGAGGGGGAGATAATTAGGTTTATTCCTTGATTTCCGCTTGGAGGAGGTACTGGGGATTGAACCCAGGACCTCTTGGGTGCTGAGCATGCACTCTACCACTTGAGCTATACCCTTTCCCCAAGCTTTCTAAGGACTAGGCAGTAGGGTTTCCTTGGCAGTTCCTGACCAAGGGCTCTGCTGACAATGAGGAGCCAATACAGGGCCTGCCCCAAGGCCACCTGGCACTGGGCACCCATGGTGGTCTGCCACATCACTACCGTCCTCCCTCCTGACTGTCAAGGTCACCTTCTGCCTTCAGAAAGGGTCGCAGAAGCTGCAAAGCCGAGGCCACTCATCTCCACCTGGCTTACCACCTGCCCAGCAACCTCAGACAGAGCCTTTTCCCCAAGGCTGTGTTCCCTGCTCCCGTGACTGACGCTGGACATACTGGGCAAGCAAACACGCCAGCCTACCTTCGGGCCTACCTTCGGGCCTACCTTCGGGCCGGGCCGGGCCGGGCTGGTTTCTGTAACCATGGAGGTCTTATTTTTAGCCTTTGCTTTATCTCTGTCTGTCTCCTGCTCAGCAGGAAGAAGACTCACTCCTACACCCCCATCTCCCCATGTGAATGCTTCTTCCCATCTGCCTTTGGGGCTTGGGGCTCCAGCCTCCTTTTGTGTCTCAGTGTTGCCACTGGGATGAGCAAAGGTGCTGAGCACGTTTGCTTTTACTGCTCTGGTTGTCCTGTCACTGGCTAAAGGCTCGAAGGTTTTGCCTCTTTCATCTGTGGACCTCTTTTTTGCTGACACTACACCTGTTCCACCTGTGGAAACGTGCTGGCCCAGTGGATCAGAAGGGAGGGGAGGGCCGTCCTCAAGGCCATGGACATCCTGACCCTTAGACATTTTGGTCTGAAAGCCTGACCTGGGAGCTGCTGAGATCCCTTGGCATGCCTGCCACAAATCTTTCTAGACTGTCCCAAGAGGGTGTTTTCCCATTGAACTCTGAGCTGGGCAAAGAATTCAGGAACTTTTTGTTTGCTCTGGTGAGATCCACACTGCCAGAAGTGCCCAGCCCCCGACTGTGTGAAGGGCCCTCAGAAGGGCTGAGCGAAGGGCAATTTGGCTTCTTGCATTGAAGGCTGCAGCTCCTTTGGCCCCTGCACCTCTTACTGACCTGCTGCTGGCTTCAGCCAGCTTCATCACCAGCCACAAGGAAACCGGCACCTCTCTTTGGGCCTTCTCTTGGGTGACGGGCACCCACACTTTCTACGACTCCCCCTGGCGCTTCCACTCTGCTCACTAGCCCACCTCTACTGAGTCACAGTGGAGTTTTCAAGGCTCAGTTCAGGCATCACTCTTCTTGGCTCACAGTCCTCTGGGTGGATTCTAGCCCCAGAACTCATTGCTGGGTTGCGATGGTCTTTTTTGAGGCCAGTTTTCCTGTCTGGGGATCAGGCTTTGTCCATCTCTATTCCCAGGGCCAACGGCACATGTAGGTGCTGCTCAGTTGGGCTCAGACAGGCCAAGAACTGTAACGTCAAATACTTTCTCAATTATGCCTGTTTGGGGAATGAACGAGGCACTTCAGAGACAGGATTTGCTTGGTGCTCCACAGAAAATGCTGAAGGGAAAACAAGGCCTGTTTTGGGGGTGGAAGTGGAGCCCCTCAGGAGAAGGGCCTAGGGGAGGGGTTCAATTCTTGCAGCTTCCCTTCAGCTTTTCCCTGCTGGAAGGGAGGCATGTGAACTCAGCACAAAGAACCTAAGGCAGCTCTGCCAGCCTGATGGGAAGTGCTCAATTGGCTCTAATGAAATTCTTACCTGCCTGTAGATAGTCAGTCATCGCTTAGATCCAACACAGGGTGACAGTGTGGCTGGGGCTCATTTGTTGGTCACCTGATGAATGAATACTCTTACCCAGAGCAGCCCGCCTCACTCTAAATATGAAACCAAGCAGATTGGAAAAAAAAAAACCGAAAAACAAAAAAAAACCAAAACAAAACTCCTGGGCTGTTTCCACTGAACTAACAAACTTGTCTTATCACCCACTGGGATGCGGCATGTTGAGTCTGGCAGAGCTCTTCATTAGTTATGTGGCTTTTAAAATATTGACCCACAGTTTTATGAACTAGGTTCAGAGTGGTTTAAATGGATATGATCCCATCCAGAGCCTCCGGGCTGCCCCAACAACGTCAGGTCCCTGCCTAGACATACACACAGCCAACCTCCAGGGCTCACTGGCTCTCCCTCCACACACTGGGAGGGGCGGTGGCGGTGAGCAAGGAGACTGCGAGTTTTCACCCTTGCATCTCTGGGCTGATGACAGCTCTCAGACACAGGCTGTGTGAAGACTTCCACCCTTTCCAAGTGTCACTCTCAACTCTACCTGAGACCCAAGGCCAGAACAATCTGGATCAGGCTCTTCATCCTGCCAGGTGAGCTGGGTTGATGGTAAGTCAGAAGGCAAGGCCAATGCATATCAAAACCTGACTGGACCCCATGATTCTACTTTCCTGAGCCAAGTCCATCTTTTAGGGTGGCCTGGGATGCAGAGAGGAGCCCTGCTCTTCCAAGACCTAGAGATGTTCTAAGAAAGTTCTCCAGGTACCTGGGAAGCTGACCAGATTTCTGCATCAGCAATGGCCTCTGGGAGCTGCTTCAGGCCAGGCCTGGGGCAGCCAACATGACTGGGAGGACCAGCCTATTCCATCCAGGCCTCCCTCAGGCTGAGAACTGCTCTTCCTGGCAGAGGCCACAGCACCCAGGGCTCTCTGGCCTTAGCCCAGCTTCCCCTACTTGGGAGGAGGCCCTACCTTATGCCCTACAGAGCCCTATATGGTCCCCTGGCTGTGGCCACCCTTCCATAGTCAGGCCTCTTGTCTTTCCAATGTAGCCACTGTGGAGAGAGACCATGTTCCGAGGCTAATGGTGTCTATGCTAGTCCATTTCCCAGCAAATCTTTGTGAAACTCAAGCCCGGATCCTCATATGCCATGTCTGGGTGTTGCAGAATTACTGCCGACTTGTCATTTTGCAACAACACAAAGACCTGGCTGCTGGTTTCACCAAAACATCCTTACAGGCAAGTGCAGCTCAGGGCGGTGTCCACTGCCAACCTCACGCAGAGACTGGGTGCATGCCTCCACCATGGCCTTTGTCAGCCCTTGTGAATACACACTTGTCTCCCTCAGTGGGTTGTGCCCTTCGGGGAGGAGGGTCTTTCTTATCACCCGTGCTTGGCACAGTAGCTGGCACCAGCAGGCATCCAGTAGTTTGCTAGACAAGCAAAGGAACAGTGTCTAGATCTGGGCCAGAAAACACCTGCAATGTGTCCTCTCCCCAAGAGGCTTGTAGTCAGACCTCCTCAGGGCCCTTCCTCCCATGCTGAAGAATTTCCAAGGGGTCACTTTCTAAGTTTGGCAGTGGGAAATGACCCATATGGCACTTAACACAATTCTGAATATATAAGGGCTTCTTGAAGATTCCTGTGGCACCAGGGCACGAGCTCAGCTTTACTGGGGCTCTGGTCAGTGCTGGCCTCAGGCCTCTAGGGAGCCCAGGACTGGCCTGGATGGGAAGGACAGGCAGGAGGGCGAGCTCCTCCCTGTGGATGGGCAGCTTGGCTTTATACCAGAGCCCAGAGGGCAGCAGCAAGCTCCGAGTAATCTTGCTTGTTAAAGTCAAGAGGGAAGGTAGGGAGTCCACCACACACTGCCTGCGAACATGGACGAGCCAATCTCTCTAACCTCCACTCTCCACCCCACAGGGTGAGGATTAAATCTGATACACTGAGTAAAGCTCTTATCTCTAGGCCTGGCATGCTGTTAAGTACTCCATAAATATTAAAAATTATTATTATAAAAACCTTAAGGTGACAAGAGTCTGGTGTCATTAGAAGATTGAAGAACGTCAGAACACAGAACATGAGGCGGGGAGAGAGCAAAGGCAGGCTGCTCCAGGCATTGTGCTCGGGGCCCACGCAGAGATCTTGTCTTTGCCCTTGGGCACTGGGGATCAGGAGATGGATACATACTCCCTCCTCCCCCTCCTCCCCACCCCCACAGCAGAATTCTCTTAGTCACACGCTGGTCTTCCCTTCGGCATTTATTTACTGAGCTCCCACAGCAGTGTTCTCAGCACTCTGATCTGAGGAAAAGTGGTTTTACACTCTTTCCTCCACACCCTACCCACAAAACCTCTTCCATTCTATTGCAAGGAGTTCATGGGTCATGAAGCCTAAGGCGGAGCCTGCCTCACAGGACACACAAGCAAAGTGCTGGTGGTCCTGAGGAGACAAACGCTTACATGGACAACGTAAGAATTAGGTTTGACGACACTAACAATTGGAAAATACACTAGAAAAATCCTAAAGGAGTGAAGAATTCCTTCTGCTTCAAGAGCAGAACACTGAAGAATCTGATGGTTTCCTAGAATATTTATGACACAAAAGATGGTGACCAGATAACTGGTCTTTCATCTACACCAAAGACTAACGAGAGGAAATAGACTTAGATGAAACTGGAGGGCTGTTTAGAACCAAAGAAGCATTTCCCAATGTGGCATATACAGTAAACAATTCAGTTCAAGTTAATTTTAAAAAGCACATCGCCACCTTGCTTACCTCAAACTCAATCATATACTCAATCTTGAGTATCTGAAAGGGGGCAGAATCAGGAAACAACCAACAAAGCCTGTGATGGCCAACACGGGTGGCGGAGCCAGGTGTTGAATGTGGCCTCACTCAGAGCCTTTCCTTTTCTTGAACGACAATTCTAACCACTAGACTTGGCTTCCTCACTGATTCCACACCCCCATGGGGCCTCATGCTCACAGCTGGGCTGAGACAGTGCTATTGGCTCCTTCTGGACAGTGGTGGAGAAGTGACAATGGGCCCTGCTGTGAAAGTGGACACAAGGACAGATGGGGAGGGCCTCAGTAATGTCAAGTGAAAACACACGGCACTGCGGGGGTGTTCAGGGCAGAGGCAAAGCCGCACAGCACAATAGAGCCCGAGGAAAATGAAAATGCTCTTGTATCACCAGCTAAACATTGTGAATAAGCCTAAATTACTAAAAAGGGCTGCATGATGTCCAGTTAACACTATCAAAGCAAACAGTAGGTCTATAAATTAAAATGAGAGCGATTCCTTCAGAAAGGTTCCAGATAGCTCGAACATGAAGGCATTTATGGAAGGATCACAGCTGGCACTCCGCTGAGCGAGACACTGAAGAGAAGATACCCACCAGAGAAGTGCAGTGTGAGGAAGCTGCCGAAGAGCCGGGGCTCCCTGGGACACAGACATCGGAGAGGACGCTGAAGGGCACATGTGACACTGCTGCCTCTGCGGGCCTCACTCCTGGGCGCTCCCCACAGCCTCTCAGTTCCAGAGTAATGAAAGTGGGGTCCTCAAGCCCAAGACACGAGCCATGTCCTCTGCTGCCCCAGTCCACTCTCACAGCTGGTCCTTACCCTACTGACCACCCTGGGCTTGGAGGACAGACACTGTGTGTCCCTCATCCTCTACCTCGGAGCCTGGCCCAGCAGTCCCCAGTGGTCCTTGGTTGTGGGGTCATGTGGTGCTGGCCTGGGGGCCACCTGCTGTCAGCAGAGTGATGTGTGTTCTGTATCTCAGCTAGGCTTTGCTGTGTTGGGTTTTCAGAGCAGCTGCGTACGTTGGCCACTGCCTCTTTGTCTGACTCAACAGACATGGGCCGGGCACTTGGTCTGAGTCACCCTGTGAGATCTCTTCCCACTTGGGTGCCCACCATTGGAGAAGTGTGCTCAGAAGGGAGAGTAATTGTGTTCAATTCCTCTTCAATAAATGAAGCCGCCTCTAAGTGATTTATATTCATGATGGCCTTTGTCATCAAGCACAGCAACTCCCTCAGGCTCTGGAGGCTTCCTGCCCAACCACCAAGAAAAAGCCACAACGCCCCAGAGAGCTGGGGAGTGGCAACGAAGACAGATCAGAAACACTTCCCCACAGAGAGCACGGCCAAAAGCTGAGAGAGCCAAGCACGTTCTGGTCACCTGCCAGGCAGTTGCAGGAGGTGACAGCCATGGGCACCTTTCTTCAGGCTTGGAGCCAGTGCGCAATCCCGTGGCCCGTCTCTTGTATGGGCTAAACCCCCAGGAGTATCTCAGGCCTCTGTGGCCTGGGCCTGGGCGCTGACTTCCAGCTACCCAACAGAGGGTATTTACAGCAGAGGCATTTGCTCCTTTAAGCATCTGAACAGACCCTAGAGTCTGGTGCAGCATTCTGGCACGGAAGGGGTGCAGGAACGTGCCCCACTTGCCAGGAACTGAGTGGGCCTGTTCATCAGAGGACTGGCCTGAATACCACCAGCTTCTCTAGAACTCCTTGAAGTCTTGGAAAGGGAGACAGGTTTCCTTGGGTTTAAAAACTACCCAGCTGAGCCATCAGGTCAGAAAGGCTAGCTTTAGGAGCCAAAGAGCCGTCCTTCCTCTGAGACGGGAATCTGCGGATGCACAAATACCCAGAGGGGCAGGAGAGACATAGGTCACGCCAGGAAATTCTGAAAAAGGTACGCATGTGGCAGGTAGAGAGAGGTACAGAGAAAACAAAAATGCTAATTTTCCCCATCCTGTCTCACCAGTCAAATCATGTCACTATGTGCTCAAAAAGCATTTGGAAATAACCAGCTGAAGGGTTCCAAGTCACACTGGATTGCCGCAACCCCAGGAGGCTCCCGAGAATGGAGAGAATTGCAACCAGCGCAGAGAGCTGAGTACAGGGAACAGCAGAGTCATACAGTCGTACAAAGGAAATTTAACAAGAAGGAAAAAAAAGTTGTTTGCTTAATGTAGCCCTGTGTTAAATCAACCAAGGAAACTCTCTTTTATAAGATCTTTGAGAGTTTCAAAGTGTTTATAGTTTCGAGTTTCTTGTGTCCTAGAATTTTCTGTCTTGGGTCATCCTCGGGTAGTTATTTGGGTGGCAGGAAGGGACATTCTCATCGCGGCTCGGGCCCAGGGCCTATCTGGGTTTGGGTCTCTACCCTCCTCACACTCTCCCTTCCTCCCGCCAAATCTCAGTAGAGGAAGATTCTCTGTATCTGCATAGGGCTCATAATCCTCAAATTGGGACAGCGGAAACTATGAAGACCTTAAAAATACATAGTTCTACCCAATAACCTAAGCAGCCTGACCAGGAGGAAAGCCCTCAGTCCTCACCGCCCACCTCCCTGGCATCAGACGAAAGCCCAAATGGCAGCAGAGGCCAGGGAAGGCCCTGTACCTGGCCTGGCAGGTGGCTCAGCCACGTGGCTGGGAAGAGCCCCAGGTGAAGCCCTGCAGGGTCACAGGTGGGCAGGGAGGGCTCCTTTCAGCATGAGACTTGTGGCTGCCCCAGTGCACTTCCATAATAATGGAAATCAGAGAAAGGTGGGACGGTGCAGATGACAGTGATATGAGGAGACTTGGAAGAGGGAAAAAGAAAAATGTTAAATATCCCTGTGAAGTGGTTTAACAACTCTTTTCTTGGAGATCTGACAAACATAGTATTTTTTGTGACCTTGGGGGTTACATATTCAATCATTCTACCAGGGAATTGGGGAGGGCTTGGGTCCAAGACCATCTGTTAGAATCCCTGCTCAGCTGTATCAGCCATGAGATTCTTCTGTAAAACAACAAGGCAAAACCTTCCCCACAAGGTTAACATAAAGAGTCACAGTCTTAGGATAAACATCAGGTCTTTTTCTCTTAAATAACAAATTGGATTCCATTTGCCTACCTCCTAGTAAACAAACCACCACTGCCACAGTTCAAAATTAAAAGTATTCTCAAATGGAAAGATCATCTTGGGGAAAAGTAAAATCAAATGTACACTAAGGGAGTTCTAGTGTTAAGTTTTCACAATTTAAAACTCAGTTTGGGATAAAATCCCTTTTTTCTGAGATCAGGAGTAAGACACGGACACCTGCCATTATCGTTTCCATTAAATACTGTACAGCACCATAGGACAAGAAAAAGAAACATGTGGTGTGATATTGGAAAGGAAAAAGTAAAACTGCTGTCATTTGTAGATGACATGACTGGATACAGAGAAAATCAGAGAGAATCTAAAAACAAATTATTTGAATTTAATAAACTAATTTAGCAAGGTCACTGGATATAGCATCAATAAAAAGAAACTGTCTTTCCATACATCAGCAACAAAGAGAAAGGGAAATCTATAAATGCCATTTAAAATAGTATCACAAATATTAAATACTTATGAGTAAATCTAATGAAAGATGATCAAGAAGACTGCTGCACAAAAATTTATAAAATATTACTGAGAAAAATTAAAGGAGACTTAAACAAACAGTGGGTTATACCATGTTTGTGGAGTAGAAGACAATCACAAAAGTGTTAATTTTTCCCCAAACTGATTTAGATCTAAAGCAATCTCAACATAAATCCCAGCAGGTTTGTGTGCATGTGTGTGGCAACTGACAGATTCTAAAATATAAATGGAAATGGAAAGGGCCAAGAATAGCCTAGGTGCCCTTTACAGAACAGGAGCAAGGTAGAAAGTAACTACTGAATATCAAGACTTTTAATAAAAAACTGAAAACAGAGTTACCCTACCATCCAGCAGTCCCACTCCTAGACATGTATCTGGAGGAAACTCCAATTTGAAAAGATACATGCACCCCAATGTTCATAGCAGCACTACTTACAATAGTCAAGACACGGAAGCAACCTAAATGTCCATCAACAGATGATTGGATAAAGGAGTTGTGGAATCTTTCTCTCTCTCTCTCTCTCTCTCTCTCTCTCTATACATACATACATACATATACATAGACATACACATACACAACAGAATACTACTCAGCCATAAAAAAGAATAAAATAATGCCATTTGCAACAACATGGATGGACCTGGAGCTCCTCATTCTAAGTGAAGTAAGCCAGAAAGAGAAGGAAAAATACTGTATGATATCATTTACATGTGGAATCTAAAAAAATGACCCAAATCATCTTATTTACAAAACAGAAACAGACTTACAAACATAGAAAACAAACCTATGGCTACCAGAGGAGAAAGGGGAAGGTGAAGGGATAAATTGGGAGTTCGGGATCTGCAGATACTAACTAATATACATAAAATAGATAAACAACAAGTTTATACTGTATAGCACAGGGAAGTATATTCAATATGTTGTAATAGCCTATAATGAAAAGAATATGAAGAGGAATATATATATGTTTTATATATAAAACATATATATAAAAAACTGAATCACTATGTTGTATATCAGAAATTAACACAACATTGTAAACCAACTATATATCAATAAAAAAAGACTTCTAATAAAGGTAGAATAATTAAGACGGTGTGGTACTGGCACAAGAAGAGACATGCAGATGAGTGAAATAGAAGAGACTGCATATATAGACCCATGTGTATATGGATTCTTCATTTTGAAAAAAGTGGCACTGTGGGGCAGTGAGGAAGTCTTCTCAACGAATGTTGCTGGGTCATTTAGATGTCCATATGGAAAAAATAAAGCTTGCTGTATCATATTCAAAAATCAATTTTCTGAGTAGATTATAGGTCTAAATAGAAAAGGTAAAACAATAGAGCTTTCAGAAGATACTATAAGAAAAATTTGATGGTTAACTTTGTGTGTCAACTGGATGGACCAGAGTGCCCAGTTTAAATATTATTTCTGAGTGTCTCTGGGTGTTTCTGGTGTCTGGGAGCACCTGAATCAGATTCAGTCAAGTAGGCTGCCCTCCCCAGTTGGGGAGGCCTGAACAGAACAAAAGGCTAAGGAGGGAGGAGTTTTCTCCTCTCACTGCTTTAGCTGATCATCTCATCTTCTCTTCTCCTGCCGCAGACTGGAGTTTACCATTGACCTTCCTGGTTCTCAGCTAAATTATACCACTAGCTTTTCTGGGCCTCCATAATCACATGAGCCCATCCCTCATAATAAATCTTTCATATATAAATATAAATGTATATCCTATTGGTTGGTTCTGTTTCTTAGAGAACTCTAGTACAAATATGTCTTTGTGATCATAGCATAGTTTTCTTAAATGGAATATGTGAAGAATTAACCATCAAGAAACACCGATACATTGAACTACATTGAAATGAAGAACTTCCGTTCATCAAAACACCACCAAAGAGAGAAAAAGGCAAGCTACCGAGTTGAAGAAGATATTTGCAACGTGTATAACCAGCAAAGGACTCAGACCCAGAATAGAGAACTACAAGTCACTAAGAAAACTCAGAAGAATAACAGGCATGAAATATGAAAAGGAAATCTACTGAACAATTAATATATGAAATCTCGTGTGTTGCTGGCAGAAGTGTTAACCTGGTACAGTCACTTCGGAAACTGGCAGTATCCACTAAAGTGGGTATTTTCTCTATCAGTCAGCAATTTCACTCCCAGGTATAGACTCAAAACAAATGTATGCATATGTGCACCAAAAGACAAGTATAAGCAGAATTATTTATAGTTATTATTTTTATACTACTATACTTTAATTATTTATATACTACTCCAAATAGTAACCAACCCAAATGTTGAATACATGAACACAGATTGGGTAAATTATGATGTATTCATACAAAGGAAGTCTTATAGCATTGCAAATGAATAGACTAGAACTATATGCGGCAACAAAGATGAATTCTCACAGACATAATGCTGAAAGAAGAAAGTCACACACATGGGAGAACACGCTGAATGATTCCATTGACACAAAGCTCAAAGCTAGGCAAGACAATCTATCGTGTTAGAAGTTATGATGGTGGATTCCTTTCTGGAGGAGAGAAGAGGCATGAAATGTCCTGTTTCTTGATCAGGGTGATAGTTATATGAGTGTTTTTGTTTTCTATTAACTCTTTGAATTATATGCACACGATTTGTGCACTTTTCTTTATGCATGTCAGAGTTCAAAAATAAGTTTTACAAAATGAGTTTAATGTATGTATGTATTTTCCAGTGTGTGGACCATGGAGAAAAATAGTGCAGTGGATATTAAGTCACACTACACACTGAGACACGGACCAGTGTGCATGATGTGTCTGCGTCTGGTCTCTGCCCAGTACAATCTCTCCACTGTTGCTGGCTTCCACATTTTCTCACTTTGACCAGTCCCACCTTAGAATGCCAGCAGGAGCTGAAGGGCTGGGGTTTCTACTGGGGGCTGAGTACCCTAGCCCAGCAGCATAGGAAACCTCTACTGAGACAATTCGGTGTTTTAAAGCATGACAGTAGGCCCCCCACCCCCATTCTCCCGCGACGTAGGGAAAGGGTGCTCAACACAGCTGAGTAGGAGCTTTCCCCCTTGTCCTGGCCATCTGTGGGTTGCATCACATCTGTGGGAGATGGGGTGACTGTAACCCAAGGTAAGGTAAGCCACACAGGAGGCGGCCGCGCTGACCCAGGCCTTGCTGCCCTCCCTGCCCGGGCCCCACCCCCATCGTGTGTCACATGGCTAAGGCAGCACCCCAGGGAGAAGCCTGCTGGCTCTACCTCCTGTTTATAGCTTGACCTGAGGCAGGGCACCTCGCAAGGAGCGGTTTCCCTTTCTTATCAGTGGGAGTGTTCATACTCCCTTCCCTTCCCTTCCTATAGGGAAGACTGAGGTCAAATGAAACACTGCATTTTGGCACCCGGGATAGCATTATTGCTGCTGCATGGCATGAGGTGATGGGAGGGAAGAGGAGCCACCGCCATCTCTCTGCTCAGTGTGCAAAGCGGAGCAGCACACCCCTCACTGATCCCCATCTTGATTCCAGCAGCTTTTAAGTGGGAGTCGTTTCTGCATCACACCAATGCCCAACACTAAAGGCTGTGATGGAAAACACTGAGCTCATACCTGCACTGCAAGTGGCCAACTCCAACACGCACACTGCAGCTGCAGGCTTGCTCCCATGAGGTCACTTCTGGCACCTCTCGCTGGTTGAGTTGCCTCCAATTTCCCAAAGCACCCCCTCCCCCTCGATTTCCAGCTCCCCTTTCTCCTAACCAAGGCTTCACCAGGAACAAGAAAGGCATTCTTCACTCTAAGCTGGCAGTGTCAGTGGGAGGTCCAGAGCTCTCAGGTAACATTGCTACTTAGCCTGAGGAACTGGCATCAGGTTCAAGGTGCAGACACAGAATGTCATTTTGAAAGTACCGGGAAGTGCTGGTGTTGGTTTGAAGTTGTCAGGGCTGCTGGGGAATATTCCCTCTGCTTATTGAGGTGATGGAAGAGGACAAGAACCAAGCAAAGGGGGAAACAAATTCCATGCAGGGCTTTATCCAGGAGCCCCTGCTCTTTCTCCTGCCTGAATGTGGTGGCCACGAAAAGGCACCTCTTGGCTCTCAGCCACGGCAGCATTAATTGCCTGATGGCCCAGCTGCAGCCCCTGAGCCACCACTGCATCTGCACCGAGGCCACACCCCCGAGGACTGCTCCCAGCCAGTGACTGAGCACTCGGAGGAGCCCGCAGGAGGTGAGACGCCCCCAACAGGCAACTGTGGCTGAAGGACCTCCCATCGGCCTAGCTGAACCTCATCTTAAAACTGGGCTGCAGCCTGAGACTCTTCCTCCCCAGCCCTCCTTCTCCTTCGCCCTCCTCCACAGGGGCTGAACTTGTATTGAGGTCTGAAGACATGCTTCCTGCCTTCTCCTCTTCTAATCCTGTCCTGGTATCTGCTTCTCAGCAGACCTGATGTGACATGGGTCGTGCTGGAGTGAGTCTGAGAGGGGCGGAAAGATGGCATTTAGGGCTTGGCTCGCTCCTACCTTCTGAGTGGAAGGTGGGGCATGGAGAGTCCAGGGCGCAAAGTGGGGGCCCAAATGCTCACAGACTCACCAGTGGCGACCTGGGAAAGAGCCTTTGCTCGATGTTGATTCAAGCATTTGAAAGCCCAGGAGGCAAAGCATCTGCCCAAGCCCTGCCACCCGCTGGCTCCTGGGAGGCGAGCTGAAGCCCAGCAGGCGGACGACGACAGACTGAGGGCCCTCAACCAGCAACTGCAGGCCAAGTGGAAGGGGCTGAGGGCCTCTTTGGCAGTTTGCAGAAAGGTGGCCCCCGTTCCCCAGGGAGGGCCAGCGACGCCCCTGTGCTGCAAGACCTGCAGGGGTCCCACCCTCTCCTCGAAAGCATCCTCCACCTCACTTCTAGGGCTTCCAGGCCCTTAACTAGCTTTGAATGCCAGAGTAATCCAGCCAGGGATGTGCTGGGCCTGAAAAAGGGAGGAAAGAAATAATATACCAAGAGTGCGAACGATTTGAGGGGCTTGATCAAAGGGGCCGAGAAATAAGAAGAGATGAGCAAGAATTCACTCCTTTGGGCACATTTTCTTGGGATGTGGGATTCAACACCCTTTCAAAGACCGTAGGGGATGGGGCAAACTCACTGCTGGGGTGGTCCGTAGAAGCCTGCAGAAAGTGACAGCTAAGGTTGAACAAAAGAGGGCATGAGCCACCTGGCAGCAGCAGAAGGAGTGAAGAGGCTGAGGGAGGGGCCATGCAGGGTCCAGAAGACCCAGCAGAGGCCTATGCTCTATGGAGGCCCCACAGGACACCTGCTTCACCAGGGTCATCAGAAATGTGCAGGTGAGAGGGAAGCCAGCATCATTTAGGAGTTTGGTGGTGGCTCCGCTCTGCAGGTCAGAGAGGACAGCAGGGGAGGCAGTCACAGAGCTGGGCTCATTAACACCCAGGGGGCCGATGAAAGACCACTGGGGAGAATGGTCCCAGAGCCTCGGTACTTACTCAGAAAAACTCCTTTGCTGATGGATTGAATTTGGCAAAGATAAAAACTAAAATGATTAGCAATTATATTGCAAGAAATACCCAGACAAAAATAGTAGTCTCAATAATTAATTGTACCAAACTGACATTCAGCTAATTGCTTTTACATGCAGAACCTCACCTTTCTGCTGCTGTTGCCTTCATGTTACCTGGCTGAGAACACGGGCCACTCAGGGCCTGGGATGGCAGAGCCTCATTTCCTAAACACCAATACTGAGATTCAGACAGCCTAGGGGAATTGCCCCTCAAAGTAAACAGAGGAACACACACAGGGCAGAGCCTGGGAGAGAGGAGAAAGTCACAGCCACGCTCAGGGGGTTCTCCATGCTTTACTTCACAATTCACAAGCAGAGAGGAGTCTGTCTTTGGACAGAGTGCACGTGGCTGAGGGCTGCCAAAGGCGTGTGCACCAGCCTCTTCCCTACTCCGTACGCTGCTGTCTGCAGCCCCAGCTCATGGATGCCGCCCTGCTGGCACTGAGAAAACAGAAGGGATGAGATGATTTTTCTGTTTGGGAAGGAGAAGCAATCAACACTCGCCGTGGGAGTTCCATCTGCTAGGCCGGTGACTATGTCTATAACATGCCACCCCATTCTATCCCCACGACAGTCATGTGAGAAGCATCATTAGTCGCATTGTTCTTAACAGATGAAGAAACCTGAAGCTCGGGAGGTTAGAAAATTTGTCCACGGGTTCAGAATGAACCCAAAAACTGCCTCTAAGGCTAGCAAAAGAGAACCATAGAGAGGGGTCATTGAGGCATCTGACTGTCACACTTTCCTAGATCATGGCTCCTTTCCAGTTTTGTACATAAATGTTTTCTTTTACAGGTCTTTGGGGTCCAAAGATTATCAATACTATCATTCCTACATTCTCTCCTACACTGCTTAGTCGGATACTATGCTAGGAGTTGGGGATTAGGCCAAGAAACAGAGCTAGGCTATTTTCTCCGATCAGCTTCAAAGACAAGTAAGTTGTTGTCACTGGACCTCTGAACTGCTCAGCCACAGACTTAAAAGATGGTGCCCTTCTCCCACTGAACAAAAACTCTGTCAACTTTATTTCCAAAGAGCAGAAAGTCAGGCCAGAATTAAGAGTATATAAACACCCCTGGGCCTGATCCCCTTGTTTCTGCGGCCACACTCTGTGTGTCTGGGGTGGCTGTCCACTGCCATCCACTGAGCACCAGCCCAGGGAGCTCAGGGCGGCAATGATGAGGGGGGCGGCAGAGCGGCTCGCCAAGCAGCTTACGGCTTACACTTCTCTCACTCCCAACAGTGCCTGCCCTGCCACCAAGGGACTGTCCTTGTGCTCAACTGTCCCTGTCAGTCCTTGACCCCAGAGAAGTCTAGCCCTACTTCTCTGCTGAACTATTAGAAGCTGAGATGGTATCTTTGACACAATTGCCTAGAAATCCTGGAGCTGTCTTCCAGAAAAAGTGCCATCCAAGAGGAGGAATGATGGTGTTAAAGGATGTTTGGTCAACCTTCCCTAAATGATTAATTTGGTGGGAACTGAGGGTACACAATAGTTTACTATGTCATCCTTCTAAAGATAAATTACAAAGAATAATAATGCCCTGAAAGTAATCTGAATGGAGATTTGATCAAGAAAGCAGCCACTAACCCAGCTTCCACCCATAACACAGTAAGAGTTCATGAGGAAGACATGGGTTTCTCTTCTGGAAGGTAATGTACAGTTCCATTGGCATGTGCCTATTTGATCTTTCCATTGGATAAAATTAAATAGCTTGGACATTTAAATAATTAGTCCTCAAGTCCACATTGGGACTATTCTTGTCATCAACTGGAGTTTCCAAAAGTAGTGACCAGGGACATCAATTGTCTTTCATCTATTCTCTTCCCAGACTTAACGTGATAATGTTGAGCCGGCCTCACACAGCTGTGGCAAGTGACCTTGAGCAAGTTACTTACGTTCCCTAGACCTCAGCTTCTGCAGATACAACAATAATAAAAGAAAACTCTTCAGGCTGTCATGAGGATTAAATGGGAAGACAAATGTAATGTCCCCAGGACTGTGCCTAATATATAGCAGGTGTTCAATGCTGGCTGCCACCACCATTCGTCATCATCATCATCAGGGCGTGCTCCCTTTTCCCTCACTCATCACCACCTCCACTGTCCCACACACAAATAACACAGAGTCAAGGAGGCAGCCTGTGATGAAGAAAAGAGATACTGTCAAACTATGCCAGGCGCTGTCTTTCCAAGAAGGCCACCAACTTAAATCTCTGTAAGTACCCAGAAATCCCCCAGCTCTAAAATTCACAAGGTAGACTGTCACAACAAACCTATAAGCATAGTGTAGTCAGAGCGAACTACAAGAAAAGCTGACGTCATACAGTGAGCCAAATTAGCAGCCCTGTGATTGGAGACGAAGAAGGGGGTGGGCCTATGAAAGCTGGAGACGGGAAAGGAAGGTCTGGTTCGGCATATACTTCTAATACATTACATCTGCTCCTCCCACACAGGTATTTCAAAATTTAGGGGCATTTAGGGGCAAAAGAGATTTCGCAGGAGAAATGTTTTTGTGCCAGCTATTTTCAAGCACAGTTGCTAAAAGTGTGATTCCCTCCCTGACAACCCCTTTGTCGGGGAAGGCCGGTGTAACCCCCTGGGCACGACCTCTGCAGGACATGGTGAGGTGACACTTTGCCACAGAATGGCTTACTTGTTGCTGTCACGGTACTCATAGATGTGACATCCTTGAGGCAATCCAGTCTCGTGGTCCAGGGTGAAAGCAAGTTTTGGCTAAACAGAGAAGAAGAAAAAAACAAGTAAGTTTTAGGTAGCAGTCTCCATTCATTCTGACAGCTGAAATGAAACAAAAAAAATCACGCAAAATCACACTCTCTCAAGATGTGTTGTGAAGAACCTGCCCCCCTGGGAAGAGCCCGCACCTTACCAGGGACACTGTTGCCAACGAGGATTGTTACCAGGACTCTACCTCTTCATTCAGCATGCACCTAATTTCTTATTAAGCACCTACTTTGTGCCAGACACTGAGCTAGCTGATGGGGAAAGAACACTGAACAGTAGCAGAGAGGATCTTATTATGGTCTAGTAGAAGAGACAGACATCAATCACATAATCACAATAATGAATGAAAAAACTCTTTACATATAAAACTTTAAAATAGCTTCTCTGAAGCAGGGAAAAAAATCTCCTATGTTTCTACAGAAGTAAATAACCTAACCAAGACTGGGAATGAGGGAAGGAGGAGGAGTCACCTAGATCATGGGGAGGATGGATGGGGTGGACAGGGAGAGAAGAGGGCTCTCCTCAGCAGAGAGCACGTGTAGAGAGGCTTTGGTGCAGGAGTTGCGGGAACTGAAGGATGAACACAGGAGACACAGTGGGCAATGATGCTGGGGAGGAAGGCCAGGGCAGGACATGCAGGACATTCTTGGCCACCTTAGAATTTGTGGCCTTTACCTTCACAGCAAAGGAAAGCCTCTGACATGTTTTAAGGAAGGGTTGGGTGACATAATCAAAGTTATGTTTTAGCACAATCCCTCTGGCAGCTGCGGAAGGAAAAGACTGTAGGGCAGAGAGCAGAAGCAGGAGCCCTGCAGGCGGCTCCTGAGTAGCGCAGGTGAGCGGAGGGGCGGGGCTGGGACTACCGGGCAGGGGGGCAAGATGACAGGGAATGGACCATCTGAGATCTTAGAAGAAAATCTGTAGAAGAAGGATCAACAGAATATGCTGATGGATTTGGTGTTGGGGAGCAGTGAGGTTAGAAAAGAAGAAATCAAGGATGATTCAAGTTTTTGATTTAACCCACCAGGCAGGTGTTTGTTTCACTGCTGAGTGGGAAGACTGAATCTGGGAGTCTCAAAAGTCTGACTTTGGACATCTTGACTTGGCAGCACTCATTAGCTTTTTCTGATTAGGGAAGATTAAGAAGAAGAACTCTGGTAATAAATTAAGTCTTGGTGTCTTTCTGGATTCTGAGGGGAGTGCTCAGGTGTTGCTGGGAAGCCGGAGCTCAGCAAGTTGTGTGTGTCTTGCTAGAGCCGAACTGGCTATGGCAGCACTAACATTTCCAAATGCAGAGCCAGTTACCAGATTTACAAATTCACTGGGTTTTAAAATCATCAGGGAAATTTTAACTAAAATTAACTGCACATTAGGAGGATACCTTATTGTAATTTTTTTTTTTAACTGCAAGGCTGTTAACACAGCTAATGATCTGCATCATTAGATGCTGGACGATTTTTTCTCTTCCTTAGAGGGGAACGAGCTTGTAGGAATGGCTTGTCCTCTCACTGACCCAGATGAAAACACGAAAACAGAAACAAGCCCTTCTTTACCATCATGAAGCCAAGAACTTCAAGTCAAAGGCATGTTTTCCCTACAGACCACTGCCTGGATTTTCCCAGCCCTCTTTCAGTAAAATAGAAAATTATTATTTAAAAAATCTATTAATTACAACCCTTTTTTCTTTATTTCCCTCTTTGCAGATAAGGTCAGGCCTATGTTCAATTAGTCCATTTCAAAGACTGCACTGCTTAGAAATTTTCAAATCCTTTGACTCAGTGATTAAAGTTATAAATTTATGGCTTAGAAAAATTATCATAAATGCAGGAGGGAAAGTGTTTTTTTTTTTTCAAAACTGTTCACCTCAGTATTATTTATTGGAAAGCTTCTAAAAAATCAGCAATAGAATGATTAAATAAACCATACCACAGTCACATGCAGAATAGCATGCAACCGTTCAACTGTTTTATGAAGGATTTTTATTCATCTGGGAAAATACTTGGGTTACAAGAAAAGAAGCAGGATGCATATTTGATAAAACCCCCTCAAAAAAACCCCCACTACAAACAAAAAGAACAAACACTGCATAAATAACGGGAAGGAAGATAACAAAATGGCAACAGTGATTGCTTTACTTTCTTTGTATTTTCTAAATTCTTTATGACAAGCATGATGAGATACAAGCTGCTGTCCTTAGTCATGAAGGAATTATGGGAAATTTAATTCCGGGGGATTCTCAAGGTCAAGAAACGATGTATATACCAATTCAACAGGAAGGTAAGTAAGCAGAGGTAGTGATGGGGAGGAGGAGAGAGGAAATGGGGACAGAAGAGTACGCACACTTACTGAATGGAGAACTCACACTTACTGAATGCCTACCAAGTAAAGGCTGTCCTTTATCCTGACCACAACCACCTGAATTTAGGTATTACTGTTTCCTTTTCACAGGTGATGAACGTGAGGTGGATAAAAGTTAAATAATTTGTGTGCAGGGATGAAGATATACCTATAGACTTGGTGTGAGGCAGGTGGTGCGGGGAATGGTGGTAGTTCGGAATGTTCCAGTTTGATTTTTGTTCTTTTCTGAGAAGTAGGAGGCTAAATTATCTGCAAGGAATAGAGGGTTTGGTGAGAGAAGGAATGGAAGTTGGAAGAAAGTGATGGTTTGAAACTGCGTTTTTGGAGAAGAGGAAAGACAGCTGACCAGGGAAGAGTGTAAGGACAGCCAGGGAGCATTAAGGTCTAGCTGAGGCCACAGGGTCTGAAGTTATTACAGCAACCATGTGCCCAGCTGTTGATTTTTTTCTAGTAACCTAGACAGTAGCATGAAGAAAGGAAGGTTGGTGCAGAGCAGAGTATTTTCCAGAAAGGAATGAGGGAAGAATAGGTTAAGGTATGAGGGGAGAATAGGTTTGAGGGATCAAGAGGGTAGAGATAGGATACTGACAACAGATGGACCAGGGACCCTACGGGGGAACAGGCAGGAAATAAAAGTGGAAGGAACTGACTGGAAGAAAACCGAAGGGCCTGAGTGAAAGATGTATTGTAGGGAGCTAGTATTTTTTGAGTACATCCTCTATCCTACACATCTTTCATGTGTGACTTTATTTAATTCTCCCAACAACCCTATCCTTACATTGCTAAGGAGTTTAAGTAAATTAGCAAGTAAGTGGCAGAAGTGAAATGTGGTCCACGTTGCCAACTACTGGGTTATACTGGCCTCCTAGGTGTCCACAGGGTCAAAGGGAGGATTTGTGGGAGTCACTGGGTGAGGGTGTGGGAGGGACTGGAGGCTGTGATCAGAGAGCAGGCCGTGTCTGATCTTGTAGATAAAACAGTCAACCACAAGATCCAAGAAGTCAAGAAATAGGGAGTCAGAGGTCAGGGTGGGGGGTCCTCAATGAGGGGTCTGAAATTCATCCAGGATGATGACATGCTGTTTCCCAGATAAACCAATCCACAAAGTGTGTCCCTGCGGGTGTGTAGGTGTGTGTGGGTGTGTGTAGGTGCCTACTATGTGCAAGGTTCAATACATGAATGAATCAGTCCAACTGGTCCCTACAGCAGACACAGGTGCATATCCAGCAGTCATTTCCTCCTTCAAAATTCAGCTATACACCCTCCCACCCCAGACCAGGGAACTCAGGGGGAAGCAGATCCAGTCTCCAGGGCTGGGCCTGGCAGTTCTAAGATAATCTTACATATCTTTCAGTAGCTGGTCAGGAACCCAAGCCAATCAGTGCATGGCATTTCCTGGCCCTAGGAACTGGTTCAAGAATTGACATGTGATCCAACTGAGGCCAATGTTTGTTGGGTGCTTCTGCGCACAAGGGCCAGAATTGCTATAACTAGCCTGCTACCAGCCTGAGAAGGGAGCCAACTCACAAAGGAAGCAGACTCAAAAGACATGTAGAAGAGCAGAGCCAGAGCCCTGATGGAGCCGTGCCTGGCTTCCGCCAGCCCTTCCGGCCTCGACAGCTCTTTCATAATTGCTCATTATTTCTCTGCTCTCCCTAATCCACTCTCCACAACACAGCTGAGATAGCGTTCTAAAACACAAGCCTGATGACACTTCCCTCTCTAAGGGCTTTGATGGCTTCCTGCTGCCTATATGCCTGCCATATAGAAGTGAATTAAACACAGTCCAGGCCCTCTGGGGGTTGGTTGCATGAACAAATATGGACTGTGGCAGAGGGATGGAAGGGGTGGGCATATGCTGAGGAGAGTGTGCCAACCAGGGAAGACCTCAGGGTAGTGACAGGAGTCTTAAAGGAGAAGTAAGTCGGCTGGACAGGGAAGAGAGCCCCTCCTTCATCCTGCTGCAAAGCTCCTCCTACACTTTGTGAGTTTGGACCCTGCCACAGCTCTCACACCTCCGGGCCCTTCCTCATGCCACGACTGCTTCTGGGAGAGCCCTTTCTGTTTGTCCCAGCAAGAGTAAAACACAACCTTTGAGCTTCTCTTTGTAAGAGTGGATCTTTTATTATTCGCTCCTCTGGTAACTGGAGGCAGTGCTGCTCTCCCCAGTGAGGTCGGGGTGTGCAGCTTCACCAGGAACCCTGGGCACTCAGTGCCTTCATCTCTGTCACAGCAGGTGCCCAAAGCCTATCACTGGGCTGAGTTGCAGAGCAGAGACGTAGAGCATCTTGTTTACCTGTCAACAACTAACTGCTCTAGTCATTTAATTTACAGACACAGAATCATACCCCCGCAGGCTCCCGATGTCACCCAGTCTCATCCCTGAGTTTGTTACTCCTCTCGCTTCTGTAACGGGACTCCACCTCACATTTGCCCCCACCGGTACCTGTGCCACCAGACTATCAGCTGTAGCACAAATCCTCTCTGTGCCCAGTGCTCCCATTTTGCCAGTGTCTTTGAAGAGGCAAGCAGTCCTTCACTGGACAGTATTTACTGACTACATTCCACCAGCCAGTCACGGCAAAAAAACAGGCAGGCTTATAGGATGCCACCTGCACCAGTGCTGGCTCTCACCAAGGCCTGTGGGGATCTACCCACGGAGAGGCTTCAAGGGAAGTCGGCTGCAAGGATGACAGCTGCTCTGAGGCTTCACGAGGTCCGGCTTTCCCTTTCCAGAGGCAGCTGCCATGTCAAGCAGAAGAGCCCGCCATGAGTCGATCTTTTTCCTGGGAGGACAGTTTCCAACCACACAACATTCCTGGTACTACGTGAGGAGGGAAGGCAGCGAAGGCAGTTAATGAGGCTGCTCTGTCAGCCTCCACCAGCAGAGGAAGGAGGCCTTGAAATGCGACTGGCTAGAGGCAAGGCTTTCCTCTGGACAAAGGACCAACCAATCTCTCTTGAGCAGGGACTGGAAAAGCCTTCTACTCCCAGGGGCTCAGGCTAGATTGCAAAGGAGGGCAGGCTCTGGGCAGCCAGGGTGGCTCCTGCTGGGGCCCCTTCTGACCTAGCCCTCCTGCCCCAGCACGGGCCCCAGGGACACCAGTGCCGTGGGTGAGCTGATGGGGCTGGAGGGAGTGGAGGGGGCTAGGAGCCTCGGGAGAGGAAGTCCTTCCCCACGTGCTGTGGGAACGTGGGGTAAAGGCCCTGTTGGGGTTGTCGGGCCTGCACACGGTCCTCTTTCAGCACCTCTGGGCGCTGGGTCGGGGAGGGTGGCAAGGGAGGCAGCAGGACCATTCTCCCAGCCGGTGGCAACAGGTGAGCAATAAGAATGACTGATTCAGGGCTAAGCAAGGCTTCCTCAGGGTTCTCGCTTGAGAAAGAGCCTTCAGGTGAACCTAAGGGAAGAATGAATGCCCCGGGCTAAGCAGCAGAGGGGCCCATGGAGTCATTTAATGTAACTATGAAAGGGGACATGACTTCACCTTGAATGCCGCCCAGTGAAGCCAACGGGCCAGATTATACTCAGAACTAAAAGACAGTAAATGGACGGGACAGGAAAGGTGGCTGAGAGTGGCTTGCCAGATGTTCCCTGGGCGAGTGAGCAAATCCGTCTTCATTTCGCTCAGGTACACAGTTGGCTTTC
Source organism: Camelus bactrianus (assembly GCF_048773025.1). NCBI lineage: Eukaryota > Metazoa > Chordata > Mammalia > Artiodactyla > Camelidae > Camelus > Camelus bactrianus. The sequence goes on along the minus strand of NC_133543.1, from coordinate 98,572,876 downwards.
CCAAACAGCCACACTCCTGGAGAACATACACACAGGCCACTTGGTACTAAACTCCATCAGCTAAGTAATACCAGTTCAGAGCCTCTGGTGCTTTTGAAAATGCTGGTCTGACTTTGGAAGGGTAAGAAATGGGTTAGGAAGTTTAAGAATTGCCTGTCTCGCCTACAGTAGCTCCACAATGACCTCTGACTGGCAACCAGTCTCCTTCTGACCATGGCCTGGATGGCGCTTGCAGGCCGGGCAGAAGAGGGTGGCTCCCCTCTCCGCAGCCTGCTCTGTGACCAAACAGGGGTGACCTCCATGACCCAGCTCTGACTTCCTCTCACAGGGGTGTAATAAGAGAGGTAGCTGGTAAAAGGAGAGTGCGAGTTCTGGGGCCAGGATCGCTTTAGTTCAAACCAACATGGGTTCTCCGGGAGGCCTATGAGCTTGTTTCAATCTGCTAGCTATTAGGACCAAGGTTCAAACGCAGGTCAAGGACCAGGCTGGGAAGCCTCCAGCCTCTCCATGGTCAACTCTTCCCCTCGCCGTCCACTGGTCTTGCAGGGTGTCCAACTCCCTTAAGCTGAAGGTGGCAAACCCCATCACAGTTCAAGCATTTCAGGTATGCCACTTAATACACGCTTACAAAGAACAGAAAAGTTACTTCTACCTGAGCCTTGGTTTTGTTATTGAAAAATCTTATTAGGAGGAAATCTTCCCATTCTCTGAGGTGATCTTTAGTTTTTCTTCTTTAGTTTTCGTTGTTTGGTTTGGATTTCCTAAGCATTATTTCTTTTTTTCCATCTCCTCTCTGCTTTCTTTTATAAGACAAAGATGCTGTGGACTTGGCTTCCACTTGGTTCACAAATGATTCTATGGCAATGTATTAAGTTTCTTTCTCCTAAGTCCACTGAAGTCTTTTTGGACTTGGAGAGAGCTTTTTAAGAAAGAACTTGCTCATTCAGCAGGATTTTCCTCCCCACCCCAAGCTCTGGTTCTGACCTGGAAAAAATAAGAGTGAGAAAGAGCAAGAGAATCCTGCAGTCCTGACGCTCAACTTCACAAACCACAAAAAAGAACCTTGCTCCAGTAACGTAATCATGGAGATTTCTGGCACCTTGGTCTTTCAAGAAAAATACATCCATCTGCTGGCACAGGGACCCATCAAACTAAATCCTGTTCAGCATGGAGTTCCCGATTCATTAGCACTGGAAAGTCTATAGCGAGGCTGGCCGCTCCCACTGGATGACGCCTCCCTGCAGCGCCGTCTGTAAACCCTACAGCTGTGTTTTCACTTAAGGCCACTTCTCCTGACTCCACTGTACCTTGTTCCAGAGGCTCGTTCTATCCTCATTAAGGTTAAAAGTGACAGGACAAGGATTCTTCAATGCTGAGGTTTTACTTGCTCAGAAGAAAAACTGCCTGTCTCCAGAGTGATGGTCAACCCGGAGGGAAGGCTGCTCTGTAGTCAGGAGTCCCAGAGGCCTACCTGGTTGGTTCTTTCCAGGTCTGCCTCAGTCAACAAGCCGGTCCCCGGGAGAGAAGAGCCTTGACCCCTCCTGCCCACCTTTCTGAGGGTCACTTCACTGCTTACCAGCAAGGCCAGGGCAGTAGAGCTCTGCTAGCCACTGCCCCACAGCACCTCTGCCTTTATCAGTGGGTGAGACCAGCACAGAAGAGCTCATCCCCCATCCCAGCCCCTGCATTAGCAGAATGGACATTCCCTTGCCCCAGCTTTCCTGATCAGGCCTTACCTGGTCACTGGGCCATGTTGCTGCCCCTCAAATTCCTGAGCAATCTGACAGCGGGGAATGCAGAGCATGGTGAGCAAGTCTGCATGTGTCACAGGCAGTCAAAGGCAGGGATGGTGCCACCAATATGCTCGTCCTACACATAGCAGGAGCATTTCTGAGGATTTTCATGGCCAAAGAGGGTAACTTGTGTTTGGATGTTACCAGATCAGAACCAACTCTGCTCAGAGCTCTGAGGCTCAGGCCAACCACCCTTCAGGGACTGGAGTTGCCCAAGGCTGCTTCTGCAGGGAAGGGCCCACGTTGACTGTGGGAACTGCGTATGGCCCCTCCTAATGTACGGAGGTGGTTATGCATCTTGGAGAGATACTGTCTGAATCCCTTTGCATTTAGAATGTATCAGTTATGCTGCCTAGCCATCTACTTTCTAAGGCTTGTGGTCCTGCCCCAAATAGTAGAGAATATCCCCTTGCCAGAGCCTCCTGCTTCAGTGTCTCTGCTACACAGTTTCTATTCACACACAGCGGAGAGAAGCATCCTAAATGACAGGCTATGTGCTCACTCAGGTGATGGTCTAAGCTTCATCCCCAAGTCTAGCTAGGCTACAGGAAAGTCACATCTGTAGATGACATGAGCTTGCTCACTAGCTTACTTGTCTTCCTCAAGCTGTGTTTTAATCATATCCTTCAACTTTCACCAAAGTTTGTTTTAAGAAATAGCTTTATAACACCTCCTTCTTCACTTCCCAGAAATGTAAAATCTGTCCACTAGAACACTTAATGTCCCTGATTTCAAACCTCATGTGAGAAAGTGCTTCTAGTGCTAGGAAAAGTACCCCCTGACTTTCAATGAGATTAAAAAAAATTTTTTTAATTGAAGCATAGTAGGTTTACAATGTCGTATCAATTTCTGGTGTACAGCATAAAGTTTCAGTCATACGTATACATACACATATTCCTTTTCATATTCTTTTTCATTATAGGTTACTATAAGATATTGACCATATAGTAGAAACTTGCTGTTTATCTCAATGAGATTCGTTATAAGAAATAACCTTACAAAGTCTCTCTCTTCCCCCTAAAACAAGAATCTACTTCTGATACTGAAATCAGAAAATACGATGCCCAGTCACAGGAATTATGCTCACTCTTATAGAGGTCCTATTACTTCTGCCCCCTTTCCTTGTTTCTTATTTTATTTCTTTTTACTGTATTCATTTTACTGTTTATTTCCTTTGTTGTAAGTTTTCTCAAATCCTTTTTGGAAATAGATGAGAGTATACATAAATAAAGTTCTTCAAAATAAGCCAAATAAACATAAAAATATGAGATCCAGGCAAGTTCAAATACAACCTGATTAAACAATAATCATGATGGTAGGCATTCAGTTCATGGAAGAAAGAAAACGGGACATTCTCATACAACCTCAGAGCCAGTGATCAAGCTGGCTCTATTCTTGAAAAAACAGGAGAGAACAGAATGATCTTCCAGGGAATTGGCCTCAGTTTCCAGGGACTTGAGGAGTTGAGGAGTTACATAACCCCAAGCCGGGAGCCAGCAGCTCTGGCCTGGTCTCTCTTCTTTCCCAGACTCTGGGGTGCTAGTGGGGCTCTGATGGCCTTTGCCTTCCCACCTGTAAAATGGAGCTGAGTTCCTCTATGGTCATCCTTGTGGCGGGTTTTATGAATGAATGTGAGATACTTGCTAGGTTTACTGGAAGCAAGCATCTGTAATAAGTCCTTGCTATATCTGTTAGAAGAGAAGCTCTAAAGATTTTAGGAAGACCAGTGCTCACATCTTTAGATGTTTTAATAAGAAAGAAGCAGCAGTGAAGACTTCACCTGCATAAAGCTGTCTTATATAGCCAAGGGCAACTGTCACAGTTCATGACTTGATTCCCTGCTCATTCTGCTTCCTTCCTCCCAGACAATGCCAAATGTCCCAGCAAATATTCCAGGACAACATTCTAAGGTCATTTCTGGTCCCGGGGCAGCCACTCTGCCCCACTGTCCTGCTCCTCCAACCTGCCTTCAACCTGCAGCAGTGGCCTTAGCAGCACCTCCTGGTAGAAGAATCACTGTCCACAGCCATCCAGTTACAAAACGTCTGTTGATTTGACAACACTTAGTAGATTGCTCAGAATAATCTGGAAGGGACCCCCAGGAGGCCCATACCTGGGGTTACTGGAGGTTCCAATTCTCATGCAAAATACTTACTAGGGTCTTAAGTAGCCTTTTCTTTTTGAACACATATCAATCTAATAGGTACCATTCTAACCATGGTAAAAACCAAAGAACATATGGATATTGTGAACTTGAAAGAAAATTCAGAAAGAAGTCTACAGCTAAGATGAAAGGCAAAGATCAAAAAAATTTAAAGAGGTTAGTGGAGGATATTAGAAAGGGCCAGGATCCAGTAAGAAGGAAATGAACAGATTTTCTATTTGCCTTGCTAACTGAAAAGTCAGCTCTGGTAATAGAGACTCCTTGGATAATCTCACAGAGTAGAAAATAATTTAAGAAACTAGACATAATGCTAAATGTTAAAAAAATAAATTTCACAATAATCTTAGGGGAACATTTTCATTAAGCAGAAATTTGTTTTCCCTCCAACCTCTGTATAATCTCTCTAGGGGCTCTGGGCTGGAACACAGGGGACAGACAGTCAGAGGCTCTCACTGTCTGCAGAGGCCTTAGGGATGCTCTGGAATAACTTTCTGCCCATTACACTGGACTAGCTTTCTCTCTAGTGCCCTTAAGACTTCATGCTTTTGCTGCAACCTTCATGTCTGGGACACAGGACTTACTACACCAGAAAGGTGCTCACTCATTCCACTTGTGAATGGGTGAACCTCTAAACAACAAGCAGCACTGTACAGAAGTAAAGGGTACAGACACTTCAGGCTGGCTCTGAATCCTGGCTTTATTTCCTACTACCTGTATGACCTGAGGCAAGTTACCTTAACCTCTTTGTACCTCAGTTTTCTTCTCTGTAAAATGGGGACAATAATAGTAACTACTTCATAGGGTTGTTGTGAAAATTAAATGAGGGAAACCTGGCTATGGCAAACAATTAGTGTTTCTGATGTAATAAGGCCTGGGATTATTTCTTATCAAGAGTTGAGATCAAAATGAAAAGAGGACACAGTGGAACAAGCTGACTGGGTGGGACTCAACAGTTTCAGATGAGATCACTCTAAAATCCGAGGAATTTCCATAATAATAGGGTTCAATTTCTTAATTAGAGTAATCTTTGGGGAGCCACTTCTCTCTGCACAGGACACACAGCAGGAGAGCACTCCGCAGGAAAACATGGCCTTCAAAGGTCCCCGGCTGCTTCAGCAGCTCCCCCAGGACCCAGGGCTCGCTCGGTGGCCAGGCGGCTGCAGGCTGACCATCTAGGGCAGCCGTCTCGTGTTCTCAGGTGACCAGGTCTCCTGGGCTGCTTCCCACTGAAGCAGCAGACAGGGAGGCCGAAGTGCCCCTAAAAGAGGCTCGTCCCTCAGGAGAAAAGCTTCCAAGGCCCTGCCACGTTGGCAGATGTGCTTCAACATGGAGGCCGTCCAGCGTCTCTGCATCGGCAACAACTTGTCAGCTAATCTCTTCTGGGGGAAGGAAGGGGCCGCAACGACCTGCTAGAGCATGGCAGAGGGCTGGCTTCCCACAGTCCGGATAAGAGAAAATTGCTTCTATCGTGGTCTGATTCTTCTCCTTTATTCTCAAGTTGAAACATGTCTCCAGCTGTGTGTTTGTTTAACTATCACACCAACCAACTAGATTGTAAGCTCCAATAGAGAAATCCCAATCGATTACTATTTCTGATTCCCCATAAACCTTTATTAAATAAAAGATTTCTAGGTGATGCAGGGCCCTGCAATAAGCAGCAGAAATAACAGCTTCCATAAGCAATCAAACCCGGCACCAAGAACTTAAACTTGGCAGACCCAGGATTGGCACCCAGACCCATCTAACTACAGTCGGTGCGTTCCCCACTGGGCCACACTTGCTATTTTTCCTTCTATAAAGAGAGCACCAAGTTGGAAGCCAGGGGCTCTGATAATTTACTTCTTTCTTCTCGATTTTAACAGATGTAGGACAGCAAATGGTGCTTAGAGTGTCAGTCTTTAATGGGCCGCTGGCAAAGGTCTAACTGAAGAAGAACTGGAATTTAAGACGCGTCACCTTCATGAGAGGCTGAACAGAATACCTGCCCAGCTTCAGGTGGAGAAGCTGGACTAGAGGGAGCAGACACTTGGTGGGCCTGCCAGAGGCAGTGTCCTGCCTGGAGACTGGAGGTGCCAGGGAAGCCCACTTAAGTGAGAGTAAGTGAGAGAGAGAGAGAGAGAGAGAGAGAGAGATGAAAGAGAGAGGGAGGGAAGGAGAAAGAGAAATGGGTTGGCTCTGCTTTTCCAATTCAACGAACCTGACCTCTGGTTGACACAGCTCAGTCACACAGTTCATTAGTAATAAGAGCAAACTAGAGCCAAGGGCTTCTAACTCTCAGGGTTTGGAAAAAATGAAAAGAAGAAACACCAGTCAGCTAATCAACATACTGGACAGTAGGAATAAAAAAGGAAAACAAAGCAACAACAACAAAAGCTAAGATTAATATACAATCTATTATTATCCTATTGAAAAAAATGTTGGGGACCCATATAGCCAGTTTCTATTATGTAAGCCATAAGCTTCTGTCCATGACTTCATCTGCAAAATGAAAGCCTCAGAAGAGATGCTGTCTTCAGCTCCTTCCAGCCATGAACTTCACAAGTCTGTGAGCAGGCACCTGGTGAACACGCTCCCTGTGCTGCTCAGCACCGTACCAGGCACCACGGGAGGCCTGGGGGAAAGGACAGTCCAGGCTGGCAGAGAGGACTAAGTCCCACCGACTATAACACTGTCAGAGCTCAGAGAGGGACCTGGTCGAGTGGCCCATATGGAGTAGATGAGGCCTGTGAGTCCAGCAGGACAGCAAGGATTTGAAAGACGCAGATGGAAGAGTCCAGGTAATCGGGAAAAAAATGACTTTAGTTCTCCTCGGGCACAGACCACATGGGCCATATCCATGTTCATCACTGTCTTCCTAAGAGTCTTTGACAAAGTAGGTCCTCAAGAAATAATTGTTGATGGAGTAAATGACCAAAACCAGAGAAATAAGAATGAATATGCACTGTTCTGTGAATATGTATGAGGTTGGTCTGACTACAAAGCAGAGGGTACAACATGGGAGAGAAAAATCACACTGATGGTGGTAACAAAAATGAGTATGCGTAATAAATCTTCCTGTACTAGTAAGCACCTTAGTGTGCTCTCTCGATGGATTTTCTTAACAAGCTCATAGGGTGGGTGCTGTTACTAGCTGGGGACACGGAGGCTCATAGAAGTTGGGAAGCTTGCCCCAGGTCACACAATTACAGCCCTGGGACTAAATGCAGGGCCCGTCTCTCAGTTCAGTACTTTCCCATAAGACATCAGAGCCGTGGGTTACATCTGACAGAGGCTAAATCCCAGACTCTCTCCTGGTATGTGTTCCTCTGCTATAATGTGGACTGCTTTCTGAGAGCAAGCAACTTCTGAGCTGAGACCTTCCCAGGTGCAATGCTGGTGTCCCATTCAGGTGAATTAAACAACCCACTTCTTGTTTTGAGAAAACTAGAGATTTACAGAAAGAGCAAAGTTAGCACAAAGAGGCTTTGTGTTCTCTTTACCCAATTTCCACCAAAGGTGACATCTTACATAATCATAACACAGTATCAAACCCAGGAAAGTGACATAGGCATGATCTGTGTGTCTAGTTCTGTCATCTAGACAACCGTGTTGATGTGTGTAGCTGCCACTGCAACCTGGATACAGAACTGTTCCCTCATCACAAAGACCCCGCCTTGGGCCACCTTGCTCTCCGCCACCATCCCCAACTCTTGGCAGCCACAACTCTGTTCTCCAGCTCTATAATTCTGTCATTTTAAGAGTGTTATATAAATGGAATTGCACAGTATTCTAAAATAGCTCTTCAAAGTTATCCTAAGAGTAAGACTTGATCCATTTCTCCGATTTTCTAGAAGAATATAAAACAAGAGAAGTATAAAAGTTAAGCAGAATAAGGAAGGTTTCTATCCTAGTTCTGCCACTTCCAAAGATGAGACTTTTGACAAGTTAGTTGACCCCAAGTCTCAGTTTCCTCATCTATAAAAATGGGTATAAGGTTTAAGGATTAAATGAGGTAACACGTGAAAGCATTTGGCAAATGGCAGGTACTCAATAAATTCTAGCTGTTTGTTATTATTAACATTAGGCCAAGGAAGCCTCTGTGTTTCTTTATAGAATATCAGGCTCTTCCTGGTCACAGACGATTAAGGAAATGACCAGCCAGCCCTTAAATGACCCCAGGTTATTCTTCTCTTTGCTTCCCAAGACTCCACTGTGGACTTTTCAAAGGCGCTTCCAACAGGCATCTTCGTGTGCACACCCTCATAAGAACAAGCAGCCACTCCCCACGCCAGATTCACTAGGGGGCCTAGAGTTCTGAAAGCGGGAAAAACAGCCAAGCACTCTCTGTTTAGCACAGAATGCCTCCAGAGGACAGCCAGGGTTTGTGTAGAGGCCCAGCAGCACACTGAGCAGAGAGAAGGGACGGTGCCAAAGGGAGGCAGGGGTCAGACGTGTGATCAAATTAGGTGCTGCATGGATACCCCACAAAGCTCAGCATCACTCAAAGGACGGATGTGTGAAGGGTGACAATGGCCCATGCTACCCACGAGGTCACCTTTACTATGACTAGCTATGGAAATCTGAAAAAATCTCCCCCAAAATCCCCTATGCAAAGACTCCATTATATAGTTGAGAGAGCACTTGACTTCGAGCCTTTGAGTAGCTGGGAACCCAGCACAAATGGCTGGCTATATCTTAAGCAATATGCCTAAGGTCCATTGAAAACAGACAAAAACGGGTATTCAGGATCCTTCATGATTTACTGAAAGTGGCATTGTCTGTGCCTTTGCATGGCACCAGCAGGGGTGGGATCGAGGGCACTCCTCCTGACGGCGGGGTCACTCCATGTGTCTCCTGTTCCCTTGGACTTTTCAACTCCCCTGGCCTGCATTCACTCACATACTTTTTTTCCTTTGAAGTTAAAGAATGCTGCCTCATCTATCACTGACATGTTGGATTTAAAAGGACTGGGAATGAATTCACTTTTTTTTTTAAACAAATGAGAAGGGTTCCGCTGGGAAGAAGGTAAGGAGGGAGGGAGGGCGGACGAGTGCGGATGATGGCTGCTCTCCTCCAGCTCTGTGCCAACAGGAAGCCCTCCTCTGGTGCCTTGGCTGACGGAGGGGGGACAGAGGCTTTCGTGCTGTGCCACGTGGGGCTCCTCAAGGCCTGTGTGTGCTCATGCTGCCTCTCTCAGTAGCCTTTATATCATGTTTCTAGTCCTGCTTACTGTGCTTGGGAAGACAGATGTGTTTCTGATGTTTCCAGGAACACTTCTGTACCCTGAGCAGAGGAAGAACCCACGGCGGGGTGGCAGAGGTGCGCCAGACTTCCGTGGCTGGCCGCCTCGTGGGTATCTTTAACCAGATGGCCCCAATGCACCTCAAGCTCAGAGGGTTCCCAGCTGACGCCTGCTTCTCCTCCTGCGATGGTGGAGGGACTCTGCTGGGTGCCACCACAACTGCCCAGCTGCCAAGTCAGAAACCCAGAAGTATTCAGATGTCCCCCACTCCCTGCTCCCTTTTTTGGTTCTGATTCTACCTCCTCAGCACCTTTCCCATCTGGGCCTTCCTACCCGCTGTATGATGTCAGGTTGCGGGGGGCGGGGGGTGCCTCACCTAGATTACCACTGCAGCCATCTACCTGGCTTCCTGGATGTCCACCTTGACCCCTTCCAATTCACTCTCCACAGAGTTGCCAGAGAGATCTTTCTAAAAAGAAAGTCCTAGCCCACCACTCCCATATGTAAAATGCTTCCAGGGTACCAAGCTGAATTCAAGAAAACACTCATATTTCAAGGCAGAGCAAACAAAGTCCTCCAAGATTGGCCCTCGTTACACTTCTGACAGCATCTCCCACTGCCCCTGTGAGTCCCTCCTATGACACAGCCATGACAATGGCCTGCACATACCACATCCCTGCACTGCTCCACCTGGAACATCCTTGGAGACGCCATTCCCAAACCTACTCCCAATCGCTCTCCTTTACTAGAACAGGAACCTTCTCCCAGCTCCTATCAACGCAGCACAGAGCATGCACTGGACCACACGTTTTGTAGAGACAGGGCCATGTCTTACCTGTCCTGCAATGATTGACATAAAGTTAATAATCAATGTTGTTTTCTGAATACTTTTGCTACAGTGTGCTACATTTTCCCATGGATGAAAGATGGCAGGCCTCTACTCAGCTTGGCTGAGCGCAGTCATTTCACAGATTTTTATCAAACATTAGCTGCACATCCTTCCCAGGCAAGCAATCCTTGGCCTCTCACCCACAACAGGCTTTCTTCCCACCACATTACACTCCAGCTGTTCTGAGGAAAACCCAGTTCCAATGACAGTCATAACTAGTAAGCTGCCTTGTTGACTATAATTTTTAAAAGCCCCTCGGTTATGGGATTAAAGCATGATCGGGTGAGTCACTGACATGGGTGTTTGCATGTAATCGACAAAGTCCTGTGCTTGGCACCAATCACCGTCCTGACTTTGCGCAGCAGTCAGAAGGATTTATCTAAAAAGTTTAGAGGTTTTTCTCTTATCATCCTCACCCTCCTTTAAAAGATACAATCTCTACTTTTATGCTAGGTCTTAAGTCAGAGAAGCCTTATATCTGTTTAAAAGCCACTCCTGGGAAGCCTCTGATGTCCATGCCTCCTTTCTGGATGGTTCCTGCAGGGCACCATGCCTGGCTAGGCTCCTAGGACTGACTCCATTCCAAATCTGCTCAGGTGTATCTGTCTCTGTGAATGGGACTTTTCTAAAAGAAGCTTCTGGGGCTAGAAAATAAGTGAAGAACCTAAATGTAAACCCTAAAACTATAAAACTTCCAGAAGAAAACACAATCTTTGTGACCTTGGGTTAGTCAAAGATTTCCTAGATATGACACCAAAAGCACAATCCGTAACAGAAAAATTCAATAAATTGGACTTCATCAAAACTTAAAACTTTTGCTCTTCAAAAGAGTATAAAAAGATAAGCCAGAGAGAATGAAGAAACAAGAGAATGAAAAGACAAGCCAAAGACAGGGAGAAAATATTTGCAAATCACAAATATGATAGAAGATTTACATCCAAAATATAAAAAGAACTCTCAAAACTCAGTAATAAGAAACCAAACGACTCAATTAAGAAGCGGGCAAAAGATATAAACAGACATGTCACCAAAAAAGATATGCAGATAGAAAATATGCACATTAAAAAGATGCTCCACATCCTTAGTCATTAGGAAAATACAAAGTAAAACCACAACGAAATACTGCTACACATCTTAGCATTCTCCTTTCTAAGTATTTACCCAAGTGAATGAAAACTTTAAACTGTCACACAAAAGCCTGTAGGCGTATGTTTCTAGCAGCATTACTTCTAATCACCCAAATCTGTACCATGGAATACTACTCTGCAATAAAAGGGAATGAACACTTGATACACATAAACACAAGTGTGAACCTCAAGTGCGTGATGCTAAGTCAAAGAAGTTAGACTCAAAAGCTACTGTCCAATTCCATTTATATGACACCCTGGAAAAAGCGACACTACAGGGACAGAAAACAGTGTAGCGCTTGCCAGGCGCCAAGCAGGGAGAGGGGGTTTGCAGGCATTTTCTGGGGTGGTGGAACTGTTCTTTATCTTGATTGTGGCTACGTGTAGCTTGTAGAACTGAATACCAAAGAGAGTGAATTTTACCTTACCTTACTTGGGGAAAAAATAATTCTGGCTAAAAATGTGGCTCGTGGGTCTAGTGTTTAAGGTGTTAGGAGATTCTAGTGATAGTACCTAAACTCCTCCTTTCATAGAAATGGCAAAGAAAGGACTCAAGAGTTGATCGAACCCACAAGCAGTAGAACAAACGCAAGCTGAAACAATAATAAAACATCATTTCCAACCTATCATATTAACAAAGATTAAATCAAAGCCACAAACTCTCAATTTGGTGAGAGGCAGTGACAATGCACTATTGTTCCCTGCTCGGGAAAGCCTAAATTAGTCTAACCTTTCTGGAAAATTATCTGATAGCCTGAATCAAAAGCTCTAAAAATGTACCTACTTAGGATATGCTGAAAAATGTTATTACTAGATGATGGGTGACTGATGGCTATTTTGGGCTTACTTGTCAATTTCTAAATTTTTATAAAACAAATACATGTTACTTTAATACTATAATAAAAGTTGATTAAAAAAGAGAAAGAATCACAGAAAAATAGTTATTTCTTTCAATCCATTCATTCTAAGAATGTATTCCCATGGAAATAACCCAAAATGATTTTTGAATTTTACTCATAAGAATAGTAATTGCAGTGTATTTGTAACAGCAAAACCTAAAAACAACCTTGTGGGACCACCGTAAGGAAAGGCTACGTAAGCTGTGGTGTATCTATACAGATGGACTATTTTCTGTCTCCTGTTCAGGTGATGTGGAGCGTAATGTGCGGAGCGTAATTTCTTCCCCTTCCTTGCTCACAAATCTTGCCTGCTACCTGTTAATGAATCCAGTACCAACTCCTGAGTCTCCCACTCTCATCTCTTACTGCTGTGCCCCTTCCATACACCCAGCCAAGATGGACCACCCCTCACGGCGCAGTAGAAGACCACCATTCCTTGCCCCTGCACCTCCATTTCAAATCCTTCTCCTCCACCCAGACCCACCTGACGGAACACAACTGAGGTGACATCTTTCCAGGCCACGGCTGTTGGTGGCCTGTACTGCAGCCCTCACTGGGTTCTTCTCTGTTAGAGGTGGCTCTTTTGTGAGGACAGAAATGGGGCCTTTCTCAGCATCTGGGCACATTGCTAACATCCATTTGGTCTTATGTGTCAGAGAATGTTCTAAGTGTTTTATGGGTACAACTCAGTTAACCTGACAACATTGCCACGGCATAGGTATTATTTCCATTTTACTGACGGTTATCTCAGGAATATGTAATCTCATTTCATTTATTATTATCTTATCTTAGGAAACTGAGGCACAGAAAAGTGGAAGTCCCACAGCTAAGAGAAAGAGTCAGGATGAGAACCCAGGTGGTCTGATGCAGGGTCCACGCTCATAAGCTCTACATTCTAGTCACTGACTTCAAGCTGGTTTAACAGGAGAGCTGGGGCTGGGGCAGAGTCTGGAGCAGAAGCATGCACCAAAAAGGAACTCAGAGCTAGGCCTCTGGGCAAACAGGGCAGATCTCCACCAAGAAGTCCTCGGCAACAAGGAGTCAGGAGTCCAGGCCTAGAGGCTGGACAGACAGGAGGACAGGGAGAAGCACTGGCAGAGCTCTGTTCCCTCTGCTTAGGGTCAGAAGTGTGTTCCTGCAGGCCAGCTGGGGAATCAGGCGAGACCGTGAGCTTGGCTGGACGGAAGCTTGTAGGAAAAGCTAAGTCCAGTGCTTGGCTGGGGTGGAGGGCAGGAGAATGGAAGGGAGAGAACAGATTGTAGCAAATCAGTTTTCAACTGCCTGATGGCCAAGCTGGCATTCTCAGAGCTCAGAAACAGCTCCCTGTTCAAAGGTACCTCAAACCCAGTAGACTGGTATTCATTAGCAAATTTTCTTATTTGGGAGACTGCCGATTTAATGCTGACAAGCAGCAGATAAGAAACCTGCTGGGATTCCCTCCCTGGGTGATGCTTTTGGGGTCTGCACTCATTTCCTTCCACTCTGGCAGATTTCCTTCACTCCCCTCTCCCTAGTGGTGGGGGGTGGCTCACAATTCAAGGGGAAAATTAAATAATTTCTATTTTCAACATTTCTAGCATTTTCTTACAGCAAATTGCTAATTTCTATTTTGCACAGGAGAAAACTTTTAAAACAGAATGACCTTGTTTCCAATTTTAAAGTGACCCCTTCAAATCAAGTATATCTCATGTAATATACCAAAGCAGCCACGTCCACACTCAGCCCAACCTCAGCTTTTCCCGTGTGCCCCCTTGTTCTGTTTCTGTCTCTAGTTCCTCCATGAGACATGAAGCTACTCTGAGGGCTGGGAGCTGGGACCACGTTCTGATCTCTGTCCCAAAATCTAGTGCAGTACTTGGTACCTGGTAGATATTTTGAAAAATGTAAGAAATTAAGAACATAAGTCAAAAGGCATGTTCTAAAATTACAAAATACTTTTAAAGCTCTTAAATTCTCTTTAGTTAAAAAATGTTGTTATGTGCTATTTAAGTGGGAATGGAAGAAGTGTTACAAAACAACCGTGTCACAATAATATCATTCTTTAAAAATGTAAGGATTTCTTGAAGAATAACAAACAGGGCCACACCTCTCAGTTCTAGACTGTAAAATGGGCACAGTGTCCTTGAGCACCCACTGACCTCAAGACATCTCGAGTGCTAGGACAGCCTGGAGCTCGCCTCTTCTGGACCAGCACCACAGATTTATGAGTGAGAAAGAAACTGCCCCAAGGGATCTGCCTTCTACACAGCTGATACTCAAGAATGTAGGCAGAGAGGGAGAAGAAGGGAGTAAAAAAACAAAACTACAAAATGAAATGACTGAAAACCTCTGAAGTACTGCACCAGGCACCTAGAGGAGAGACGGGGAAAGAGGCCTGAGGTATGTGGAGAAGGAGGCAGCCTATGTGAAGCAGGCTTCCAGAGGAAGTGGGTTATGTGGGACTCGGAGGATCAAGTGGAGGCCCAGACTATTCGAAGGCAGGGAAGGACCAGTGAGTAAGGTAGATGGGCTGGTGGGAAACAGGGAACACAAAACACAGGCCACATCACAGAGGGCCTCCAAGGACAGGAGGTGTTTGGATCTGATGGAACAATCCTGTAGTTCTCAAAGGCTGACCTGAGATCAACAAAATGAGAGAAAAGCTTTCCACAAAGCTCAACCAGGTCAAAGTAAAAGATTGCCCTGAACTATGAAATTATGTCTCTCCTTTGTTTTGGTGCTAAAATGTTTTTATTTATAAAATCATGGAGATGGTAGATGGCAATTGGCTTTTAAAGAAAACCCTTTTTGGCAAAATAAAACCTGGCAACCCTATACCTATCCCAGGATATATATGGAAATCTTACTGCCCATGAAATTTGCTTCCGGAGACTGCAGGTTCTTGAGTGACAGGTGAAAGCGCACCAGGGGAAGGTGGGCCTGGCGGCGTTGTTTAAGACAGACAGCTAACAGAACAGAAGCAGAGTCCCCCGCTTGCAGCAACACGAAAATCGAAATTCGCTGGGCTTGCCCCAAGCAGCAGTCATGGTTGAAATCTAAGGATCAGCTGCAAGGGCTCCCTTTCCCCAACGCAGGTTTTACTAACGTCAAAGGATTCCATGTCTCTTATGTAGCTGTTTGGCTCACATTCGAGTGACGTGGGATGTGACATGGGGGCAGGGTGAGGACGTGCAGAGTGTCCTGTGAACAGAAAGGGGAGAGTCCAAGAGCTTCCTAATCATGAGTTCAATTACCCAAAAGACAGAGTCCTGGAGGAGCCAAATCTGTCTGTCAAGGCCACTAACCTGAAAGGCTTGCATCTTAGAACAACAAGGGGCACCGGCCACTACCCTGCTCTACCTCCATGTTTCTTATCTGTTATCCTGCCAGAGTGAGAGCCCTTGGTCTCGATTCCCTGTCCCCTGGAAGTGCTAGGGACTTGAATTTGAGTCATCCGGGCACACTCTCAGCCGTGCCGTGAGTTCTCGTCTCAGACAGCCCAGCAGCGACTACACAGAACCTCTGTCTTGTGGAAACCATTTCCATCAAAAGCAAAACCAGGCTCTGATCAGAATTCACAGGGGGAGCATCAGCCTGGGAATCCTACTGTGGTATGCAAATCATTTCCATCTCATCATGGGGGTGGGGGATAGCAGCTGATGTTAGCACACCCAGAATTTTCGACACTTTTTGAGAGGCAGGCGGGGGGATTTGGTGCCTCGCCCACCTTTCCATGATAGCCAGTCAGGTCTCTCACCAGCCTGAGCATCTCCATTCCCAGGGTGGCACACTGCGGGGGTCTCTTTGCCTTCCCCGGAGAGCCTCTTCTGCCAGGCTACAGAGCAGCTCAGCTTGGTCTGAGGATACAGGGGTGAACACGGAAGTGCTCAGGGCGCCTTAGAAGCACTGCCAGCCCCCTGGGATGCTAACACTTCCTGGCTCCTCACACCTGTCCAGGCAGCTCCACCTTGAGAAAGTCCTCATTAAACCTTGTTCTAAACTCTGGATGCCCTGGCAGGTAATCAAACACCCAACCCTTTTATTCGAAAGAGGAGGAAATCTCTCTGATTCATAACATGCACTTAATTCTCTTACACAAACACACCTCTCTTCTAGAGCTACAGTCCTTCTCCCAGATCACAATTAGCATCATTTTTAAAAAAAGACCAATAACTACAGACATGTGTAGAGACCCTGAGACATCTGGCTAAAAATGAGCACTGGGGCAGGGGCTGGGAATAGAAGGATGAACAGATACTGTCCTACCCTTAAGAAACTCATAGTGTCAGAGAAGGAGACAGGGAAGCAAATGGAAAATGACAAGGCAATGTGAAAATGTGACCAAGACAGGTGACAGGTGTAAATAAAGTGCTCAGGGAACCCTAAGTGGGAGGGATGGATGAGTTGGCCAATGCAAGCAGCAGGACATAGCGGCAGAGGCAGAGCTCTTCCCTTCTGTCAGAAATGAGCCCACATACAGGCAAAGAAAGAAACAGAAGGCAAGTGAAAAGCTTCTAGAGGTGGGGTAGGAGCCAAGTTTACTTTCTAAAATTACATAAAAAGCAGTTTTCAGAATTCTGCTGAGGACCTACACTGGCCATTCCCACCAAAAGCAGAAGCATCAGTGACTGGTCTTCACCAGCAGCCACTGCACAAGAGGGCACCTGGTAGTGAAGGCCATCCTAGGACTATCCAGGTGCCTGGTCTCGTAGAGGGCACCTTCTCTCTCTGCCTCTGGCTACCTTCTGCTCCCTCTGGTCACCCCAGTCAGACCTTCTTTTTACCACATTAACTTCTGTTCCAAATATGCTTGAGCCGGCTCAAGCTGCCTTCTCTAACCCAAACTTTATCAGTAACAGATGGAATATTTTGACCTCGGTCTGACTTGTGTGTTTGTTTCTCAAGAGGTTCAGAACACAGAAGGGAGAGGAATGTGAAGGAATCTACCCCTCGAATCTCAAAACCGTAGGCATTTCATACCTTTCAGCTCTTCTTCACCAACCCTGGCCTTCACTTTGATCACCATGTGGTTCAGGGCTTCCCTTCCCAAGCAGCCTTCTTTCACAAACCCCACGTACCTAAGAACCATCAGGCTGGGTATTCCTTTAGCTCTGTGTCAACTCATATGCACCAGCCCCCCACACCCTGCCCTTTTTAAAATCTTACTGGAGTTTCTTATAAGTACACAGAGTTCTTCACAAATTCACTAAGCAACTTTAGTGTAGAAAGTTTGTCTTCCTAAGGCTCCTTCACAGAACTATGAGCAGTACTCGTAACAAGATAGGATTTCAAGAAATATCTGTCCAGTGAGGGTTGGAAATCATGACCGAGTCAGCTTTTTTAACAACTTCCAGAATAATACTACATATATTCCTTCTAATTTTTGAAAATTATGAGTAAATGACGATGTGACATGCCTAAAGGAAGGTGAGCACATGAAAAGTTATGAAGTTTAGGGCTATAATAACAAGCTGCTCAGCAAAGTTACTCTGGCACTTAATGATATATGTTAGATTTTATGTGTATGCTAACAAGCTACAAACGGTGATCAGCTCCTACAAGTGGGTGTAATTAGTGTTACTTATACACAACTAGGTCAAGTTTTCAAGTCTGTCTCTTGTTCATGCCTTGGGATGCATAAATGTGGATTGTTTTCCCTGAGTCCAGATGAAATTAAAGTGCCATAACTGAATCAATTTCTCTCAAAGGCAAGACTTCCATACCCCATGACTGGGAATTCCTGCGCTCCCAGTGTTCCCTGAAAGCTAGAGACTCCACTCTCCTCCAGAGGTCACCCTAGGAAGCCTCGGTGCTGAATGGCTCAAAACAGCACAGATTCTTGGCTGTGGATTTATTTATAAATGAGGTGGAGAGATTGAAATGAAAATTTTGCTAATATGATTATTATGAAACTGGTAACTGAGAAAAAGGGGAAAATCTGACAGGATGATAAATACTCTTCAAGCCTCCATGATTCTAGAACTATCTCCAAGGCTGAAGTAATGCACTGTCTGTCAACATTTAACTGGAAGCCCTGAATTTCTAGTAAAAGCCTTCTTATGCTGTTTATCATTACCCTAATTCTTATGGTGGCAGAGATCACATAGAGAAATTCTGTTCTCTTTGGTCTTAGTGCAATTGGATTTCCTTATAATTATTCATGTCAGGCCAGCTCAAACAATGCCTGGAAGCTATACACAGGAGGTAAGAGCAACAAAAAATGCTAGTAAAGTTACAAATGTTCTCCAAGGATCGGAAAAAGCAACAATAGTTCTCAGCACCATTTCAAATACAATGGGTTTCTTATTGAGTTTAACAAGCACAAAGAAGGACTTTAGTTTGGGGCAGGAGCTCACCCTTTAGTCTCAGTGTTAGCAAGAGTTTAGCAAGAAGCTTTTAACCACCTTTCTCAGTCATTTTACATTTTAGGACCCTTATTAGTATTTTTTTTTATAACGGCTAATGCAAACAGGAAGAGTCTATAGTTTAACATACTGAACAATACGAAAGATGAAGAAATAATCCAAGACAGAGTCACTGGGACATTTCAGGAGCCCTAGCCCAACTGTGAGAGAGACAGAGAAAAAGAGAAAGAGAAAGGGAGACCTACTCCCAGCACACAGGCAGAGAACTCCTGACAGGTATTTCCATCACAGGTGCCCTTATCCACAGGCTGCTGGAAAGAGGATAAATTGGTATGATCTTTCTGGAAGGGAATGTGGCAATGTTTCAAAATTCTAAGTATGTCTATATTTCTGACCTTATCATCACAGTTCCAGGACTGGCCTAAGGAAACAACCAGAGATCAGGGTAAAGATTTATGAACAAAGATGGCCACGGCACTATTTACAGTATCAAAAAATCAGAAATTAAATATTCACAACTGGGGCATGGTTAAATGTTTAAGAGCATACTTGTATGATGGAATATTACATAGGCATTATAATATTTTAAAGAATTTTGAGTGACATGGGAGAAAGCATTCTATAACATTAAAATTATATGTATGTTATGCTGACCACTCCTCCCTCCTGCCATGAAGTGACAAAGGGGAGATTTATGAAAAATCATAATATACCAAAATATTAACAGTGGTTATTTCTTGGTAATGGGATTATAAGTGATTTTGATCCTTTATACTCTTGTATTTTCTAAATTTTCTAACCCTAGAATATACTTACATGCTTTTCTATAAGCACAAGAGTATACTTTCACTTTTAAAATTGGATTTAAAGCTTCCTTTCCAAGGAAAGGGTGGGGATCAAAGGGGGCCTCACTAAGAACTCAGCAGGAGGAAGTGTTTGTCACCCTCCTGTCTGTCTGGTGCCATCTGGCTGCTCATTTTAGAGACCTCACCCCCACTCCCAATATAGCTCATTCTCCTGCAGCTTAAGGACCTTCGATGCCACTGGCTCCCAAAGGACTACCTCTAGGTGAGCCTTCCCCACTGACCTCCAGACTTCTATGCCCACATCTCGACCTGTTTTGTCTTCAGCTGGCCCCTCAAACTCAACAGACCCTAAACGGAAGTCATCTGCTTTCTTAACTCTCCTATGCAAGGTGTTTCCTGTCAGTACTTGGTACTGCATCAATGCCCGAGCCTAAACCTGAAACCTGATTCCCGGATTCATCTCTCCTCCCTCACCTCAATTTGCCAAGGCTTGCCAATCTTCCGTCCTCTCTTGGATCTGTAATTTTCTCTCTCCCCACAGTCTCTATCTCAGGTCGGGCCCTTTCTCTCTTGGAATACAAGCTTCTTTCATTTTTTTTCTCTTTTAGTCTGCTCTCCACACTACAGCCAGTAAGCTCTTTCTAAAACACTGCTCTGATCACATCACTTCTGTATCTGAAATCATTCCACGGCTCCCCTGGCCCATTCCTACAGACTTCAAGGCCCAGCCCCTGCCTCCTCCTCTTCCAGCTGCTCCCTGTCTTTGCACTCCATGCCACACAACCCGGAACATTTGACGATGCCCAAAGGTGCCATCTCTCACCCCTGCCACACCTGTGCCAGCAGCTTGCCTGAAATGCCCTCCCTAGCACTCGGAGACTGGTTAGCCCCCCAAGTCTTTTAAGAGACTTGGGGTACACAATGCCCCTGCTAGGAAGTCTTCTCTGATCCCGAACTGGGCCGGGCCTCTTCAGCACAGTCTCACCCCACTCTGGGACAGCTCTGTCACAGCACTTTACATTTTCTGTGCGGTCTGTGGGCTTCTTCACTCTACTGTAAACTTAAGAATCAGGACTGTTCATTTCCAGCCCCTACCACATCCTTGCTTTCAGTACCCAATGAATGCTGTCTGAAGACACAGTGAATGAAACACTCTATGAGAAAATAGAGACCAGTTCTGCAAACACAGCCAACCACCTGACCAACATTGTGCTTAAGTGATGACATAAATAATAAGATCAAGGAAGAGCCAGGTAGGATGATTATGCCCATCCTTCTTACCTTGCACCAAACATCATAAAATTAAATATTATCTTGTATAAAAATTCCAGAGAGCTGGAATGCTTATTTCTTAAAAACAACTATATTATAGAGAAGGAACAGAAACATTCTTAATTATATTTTTAAATGCATGATTTAATAAAACATGTTGTTACACATAGCAGTGGGGGGTGGGGTGCGGGGAGAGACACCATAGAGCTTCCTTAGAGCTACGTTTTGCTATGACAGTCCCCACCTTCAGGGCCCCTACAAGATGGCGGGGCCAGCAACTCTGCAAGTGGGCTCGGGGAGACGGGGTGGGTGGGATGAAACCTGACTGTGAGAAGGCTGCCGAGCTTGCAGAGGTGGGAAATTAAGAACCACTGCTCTCTTTGCTTCAGGCTAATCAAAGCTACCTGACTGTAAATAGGGTAAGGGAACTGGTGCTAAACGGATTCATTCCTTTACTTCTAGCCTCCAACTGGACCTGCTAAGCATGGTACTAATCAAAGGAATAATTTACTTAATTGCATGAAACCATCCCGAGGGGTAACTTAGCACAACAGCTCTCCATTCCCCAGCCCAATTTCCCAGTGCAGTGATGATGAGCTGCTAAAACCTAGCCGGGTAAGAGAGCTGCATTTCATGTGAGCAGGCGTCAGTAGGCTATGGACCACAGGTCAAATCTGGCCTGCACCTGCTTTTTGTATGGCCTATGTGCTAAAAATGGTTTTTACATTTTTAAATGATTCAAAAATAATCAAAGGAAGAAGACTATTTTGTGACATGAAAATTATATGAAATTCAAATTTCAGTGTCCTTAAAGCTGTGCTGGAACACAGCCACACTCGTTCGTCTGTCCCTGGCTGCTTTCACACTATAACAGCAGAGTTGAGTAGCTAGGACAGAGGCCAGATGGCCCACAAAGCCTGAAATATTTACTATCTGGCTCTGTACAGGGTCTGTCAACCCTGACTTAGAGTCTGGGCTAGGCCAAGGTCATCCATGATAGCGTCCCACGGCAGCATGGGTCCCAAGGTATTCAAAAATTGTTTCCATTAACAAGTTTATCTTCACAATCAAGTCCCCTCAAAGAAACTGCCTGAAGTTTGAGTTTCAAAACTGTGCCACGTGGGATTCATATAAGATACAGCTGAGAATTTAGTCAAGGCTCCTACAGTTTGGAGGAATTTGCCTATGAAGATGGAAACTGATATTAAATTTTCTTCACTGCAACTTTCTCTAAATTCAGGAAGTCACTGGCTCAGCAGGGGCCATTCACACCCCCTGACCACCTGCCGGGCCCCTTTCCTGCAGGGCGACTCCTTCTCCAGGAGCCCTCCCACAGAGCGGCCTCTAAGCACAATCACCTGACAAGGAGGGAAGGCGGGCTGGAGAGAAAGTGCCAGAAAGCTAGAGGTGTAGTGTCCTGAAAACAGTCAATATTCTCTAAGTGTTTTTGTTTGGGGGCTCTGTTTAGCTCCCTTCCCCTGCTGTCCTTTCTGAAGGCAACTGCCAAGGCACAGAACTCCAAGAGCAGCCGAGGCTTTGTCAACATGCCATGTCATCATTGGACACTGTCATCCCCACCATGAGGAGGGAGCAAGATTTGAGTGCGCACAACAGAAGTGCCAGGGAGCTCGCGCACTCTGAGGCCTGTCAGGCAGGCCTTAGTTGTGGAGCAAGACCCAGAGGAAGGAGTGGGGGCTTCTCACAGTTCCCCTTCCCCAGTGCACAAGATACACATATAATTATAAACCATTATGATTACTTTGACTACAAACATAAAAGGAGTCTCCTTCTAAGAAAGAGGAATGATGCGTGTTGTAAGAAAATAAAATAAAACAAGCATCTGTGTTAAATTCTAGATTTAACATGGCAGCAGAAAACATGGAGCTAGAAGGAAACCACCTGGAAGGAATACTGTTCAGTGAATCCAACAAAAAGCACACAGAACACGTCAGGCACCTGCATTTCCTTTGGGGCAGCGAAACAAAGGTGTCCTTTCACTGAGCCAGGACCTATTAGAACAAGGTTCGTGCTCTAGGTTAAAGAGACATTTGGGGAAAAAAAAAAGAGAGAGACACATTTGGAACAGGCAATGTGACCTTGAGGGCAGCGTTTCCCATCTGTTTCACATCACAGTACACGCAAAAGTTGCTAATACCTGACCGTATACTGGGTGAGCACAGGACTGCAGGCAGAGGGTTCCAGGGGATTGGAGCCAGCCCAGGTGGCCCTGAGCCTGAGGGTGCACTATCTCAGGCATGGGCCAGGCAGCTCTGTCCTAAGCTGCTGCCTGCCATCACCCAGTGATCAAATCGCTGTGTTTCTGTGGTTATTGTGACTCCGAACCAGTCTGTCCCTGACTCAACAGTCACCATGCTCGTGTCCTCCACTCATTCTGAAGATCATCATGGTAAACTGATTTTTCAGAAAGGCAAAACTGTTGGTTTAGCAGGTTTATTCTGCATTCAAGGGCATACAGTGTGACATGGATGTTGTCCCCTCTCACAGGGGCCTCTCATAGAACCTCTCTAATTGAGGCTAGGGTAGAAGGACATATTTTTTAGGACTGCCACCAAAAATGAGGACACGGTGAACTGGGGCAAACAAAGCATCAGAGAGCAACTCCAAACAGCAGGCTATGCCAAAAGCACTGAGGAAAAATGGATTTTCGTGAGGGCAAATGCAGGCAGTAGGCACAGAAGAACAAATGCAGTGACTTCTGAATGGGCCATTTAGCTGATTTATAAAGGCCCTCGCCAGTGTCCCTTGCTGCAGGAGACAGATGTGCTCCTTCTAAAGCTGTGGTCCACACACTTGTTTTCTGGGGAACCAAGGGATCAACCCCCAGGAAGCAATTTCATTATTTTCAAACCTTAATTAACTGGAACCTAATTAGGACTTGAGGGTTTTTTCTCTCACTTTGAAGGAAAACTTTTCTCTCTCAAGTCAGCGTGGTGTAAATGGAAGAAAAGTGAACAAAGAATTGGCTATCTAGATTTCTTGCATATAAGCAACTCATTTAACCTTTGGGGGTTTCAGCTTTCTAATCTATAAATTGAGAGGGCCAATGAGCTACAGATATCTGTAGCTATTTTCTGCAATCAAATTCTGATTCTGACACATGCTAACAGATCATCAATCAGATACTGTGAACATTCTTCTCCCCTGACTACCATACCCCTTGTAATGAGAGCTGAGATCACTGATGGTCTTCCACAGTTTTTAGAGTATTTAACACATTTAATTCAATTGAATTTTACAGCAATCTGATGGGGAAGGCGTCTAAAATGGTGTCACAAGAACCCTCTCACTTGCTGTGCTTGAAGCAGTGGTTGGTGAGTTCTGCCAGAGGCTGGCTAAAAAGGAGACTCGTTCAGAAGAGACAGACATGGAACCCAACATCTGTGATAAAGTTAATTTATAAATATACATTCATTCACTTTAAAAAATGTAAATATTTTAAAAAAGAGTATGCTAATTGGATTTCTACATACTTTCTTCTGAATCAACTACTCATAATTTATTGTCTATAATTTATTACTTTTGTTTCTTTAAAAGAGAGTGAGAACTTAGACGTCTGTAAAGCAATCTGAGTACAGAATTCCTTTTGAAATTTATGATTTTTCCCCTACTCTTCTATAGCTGTCACACCCAAACAGCAGAATTTTTGAAGATTCATCTTCAACAAGTGCTTCCAAACAATTTAACTTAGTTTGCACAGAAACAAGAGCTTTTTAAAAATGCTCTCATTTGATCAGTTTACCTAACATTCAGTTAAACTGCATAATTATAACGACGTGTACAGCTGGCATAGCCAGGATGGGAATGAGGAGGGTTGTCCCGGGATGCACACAGCTCTCCTGGTGGGAGCCAGAGGTGGGGGGAGCACAGCCGGCGTGTGCAGCGCACCGTGGGCCCTGGTCACTGTGTCGTGCAGAAGGAATGGTGAGTGCAGGCTGAAACGGCCGGTGGGCAGCCGGGTGAGGAGTTCAAGGAGCAGGTGGAGAGGCTGGCCTGGGGCCAGAGAAGAAGGGAAGGGCTGAACTGGTTTTGTCGGCATCAGCATCTAATCAGTAGTTAAAATCTTAAGAATTGTAAGGAAAGAGGAACTCATTCAGGGAGGGAGTGTGGATAGAGAACAACAAAAAGAGGAAAAAGAGGGCGTGGTAGACTCTAGGGAGTGCCACCCTACAGGGGTGAGTAGAGTAAGAGGCTTCTGCAAAGGGACCAGCAGGACATGAAGAGAAGCAGAGAACTAGGAGGTGAGCTTTGCAGGACAGGAGTCAGAAGCAAGAACCGGCCAGAGTCCTTGGATCTGACAACAGCGGCCCCTGGTGAATGAGAATTAGGGCGTTCACACCCCACGAAATATCCCACTAAAGGAAGGAGAGGAGATATTCTGTCTGCTCCCGTGCCTGCGGCCCTCTTCCATCAGCTCTGCTGTCTTCCTGCAATGGCATTCCTGATCCGAAGGGTTTGCTGAGGCTGCCTGAGCCCAGGCAAGGGAGAGGGGAGCATGAGAGCCAGGCAAGGGAGGGTGGGAGCATGAGAGCCCCAGAAGATGCCTTGACTCCCTCAGGCACAGGCAGAACGGATTCTCCACTTGTCCCAAGAGCTGCTAATTTATTTGCAGGCCCAGGGCAGCAACTGTTTGCAATGCCTTCTGAGAAGCATTTGTGTAAGATTATCACAAAATGTAGGATGAAGTGAAATCTTCAATTAGAAAGTTTTAAAACAATGCCTTTGGGATCTCCCCAAGCTGAAAGTCTCAGAGGAAGTCTCTGGGGGGCTGCGCTCGGCCAGCAGGCTGACAAACAGCTCCATCAGCCAATCCTGCTGCCCCACTCATTTTCCAAACACAATATACAGAGACCAGGTTAGGAGAGTGAGTTCTCTGGAGCTTGGGTAAGAAATATGAGAAGAAAAAGACCGCACAGGACAGAACACAGGCTCTACTCTATAATGTACTGACAAGTAACGAGGAAAGAATTCCTGGATTGTAAGAGTTACAACTGTTAGACATGGAAATTGACCAGGTTTGAGTGGCAGCTGCCTGAGTCGCAGAGGGCTCAGCATGGCTGTGATCCTTAGAGTAACCAGGACCGTCCTGGGCTGTCATTTTCTTAAACAGCCAACATTCTACAGTCTCCTCCGTTCTGTGCTTCTTCAAATATCAATCTGAGATTTGTAAACATACAACTCTTTTTGGAAGACAAGGGGTAAGAAGAAACACTTTTTAAAGAAAGCCTAACAATCAGATACTGGTTAACTGCCTTCTAAACTTCCATGTTTCCTTTTCCCAACTCCAGTAAGAGGGATTTGAGGTAAAAACTGAGATGAGGACCAAGTACTGAATACTGCCTCACCAGGGAAGACCAGCTGGGAGTTTTGGTCACAGAGCCACTCACACAGACACCACCCTTTTGCCCTGTGGATGTGGGAGTTAGTTCCCACTGTTGTAGTGCAGTGACTGAGGGAAGAGGGAAGAGCCCAGGACTGCCACACTAAATCTCATGCCTGCTGGGTTCTGGCAGAAGTCAAATCTGTCGGTTGTGCTGAAAAAAAGAAGAGACTGACCTGATCCAGACGCAGTGCGCCGTCCGCAAACCGCTGTTTGCGTAACTCCTTTGCCATTCCGTGGAGGTTCAAGACAGCCCGGTGCACCTCCTCCCCGGTGTGCTCCGGGGAGATGGGGGGCAGCTCCTGCTCGGGGACGCTCTTCGTTGGGCTTTCAATCATGCTCTGTGCATGTTCATAGCTCAGTTTGGTGCAGGAGCGGATGATGGTCCGGCCAAACCATTCATCAACGATCTGCAAAGATGGTGAGGTTGTGAGAAAGTCATGAGGAGAATTTTCTTCAGGTTTTTCTTTCACGTGACCATACATTCACACACATTCCACAGAGATTCACTGAGCAACGACTTTGTGCTCAGAATGCTGTTTAGTTCCGGGCACAAAAACCTATCAGATGCGGAAGCTGCTGCCCTCAGGGCGCTCAGGGCATGGACTTCACAGGCAGTGGAAGTTGATGAAAGTTCTCTAAGCACACGGGAGGCACAGGCCAGGCCAAGCAAGAGACCTGAGGGGAAGGGCCTGTTGAAAGCTTTTTCATTAGTTTGGGTGAGTGGTCATCAATGTCACACTGGAAGAGAGAAGAGACAGATACCAAAGATGTGACAGATGGGGCTCTTAATGGACCGGATGGGGGATGAAGGAGAAGGTGGGGCCACTGACAGAAAAAGAGAACACAAGTGTAAAGCAGGACAGAGGAAGAAAGAAAAAAACATTCCAATTTGTTCTATTTGAAGCATTTGTGTAGAAACGAAGGTCCAGAACAGGGGCTCTCAACCTGGGCACTACTGTGCTGACTCACTCTCTGTCGTGGAGGCTGCCCGGTACACCGTAAAGCATTTAGTGGTATCCCTGGACTCTTAACTGCTAGATGCCAGTAGCACTTCCCCCAAACCCCAAACTGATAACCCAAAATGTCTCCAGGAATTGCTAAATGTCCCTTGGGAGTAAACTCAGCCAAGGCTGAGATCCACTAGGCTCAAAGCAGATACCCCCAAGTGCAGTGGTGGTGCTCTCTGACTGCTGGGATTGTGGTTGATTTGTGTTTATCCTTTTAGTTTGTCCTTATTTTCTATAACAAGCACTTATTATTTTTAAAACAAAAATAAAACAAACATTAAAACATTTTGGGGACTCCTAAGTCTGAGGTGCAGGGAGGAGAGCCAGATGGGGATATGCAGCAGGCAGCTGGGGTGTGGGCCTGGGGCTTAGGGAGATGACTGATCTGGAGGGAGGGAGCTGGACCATCAACCGGAGGGTCCAAGAAAGAAAGGGCAAGAGGAGAGTTGAGGCTGCATTCACTATCACCTCCTCCATTTGTGGGAGCAAAAAGAGAAGCTAGAGAATAGAAACAAACAGAAAACAAGACAGGTCAAAAAAAAAAAAAAAAAAAGAGAGAGACAGAAGAAAGATCAGTGGCATTCAATGTTAGGAGAAGCAGGAGAAAGGGCTTCAGAGAAGAGGTACTTGAAAGCAACAGCAGACACACAGCATTCCGATGAGAGAGGCACGGCTAATGTACCTTCCATATGGCAACTGAACTCCCACAGCAACCCTGTGAGGCAGGTATTTATTTGCATTTTGCAAATGAGGAAACTAAGGCACAGACACATTAAATGACCTGCCTAAGGTCATAACTCTAGAGTGACAAAGCCAGGAACTGAACACAGGTATTCCCACACCAGAGTCCAAACTCTTAACCACCAGTGTATGTCAAATGCGACTTGGGGGGTGGGGTGGGGGAGAGCTCAGTGGTAGAGTGCATGCCTAGCATGCACAAGGTCCTGGGTTCAATCCCCAGTATCTCCATTAAAAAAAAAATGCCACTTGGACATCAAGGAAGATGAAAACAAAGAAAAAGTCCTCACATTTAGCATTTGCTTACTGGTGATCTTTAGGAAGGCTCTTTCAGGGAGGAGAGCATGGGGCAGGGCAGGGGGGCAGAGTCAAACTACAAAGATTTCAGGCATGTACTGTGACTGGATTACAGGGATGATGCCAATAGTACTTCCCTCACCCTCAGAGCTCTGCCTTCCATCAGCATGGCGCACACACCCCACATGCCATTCAAACAGCAACATCTTCTGCGTGTGTCACGATGGGGAAAAGTTTGGGTTAAGGACAGGTGAAGCTCTGGGTTAAGGACAGGTGACTGGCCCGCAGTGGAGGCAATGCAGTGAGCGTGGACGACAGCTTCCAGGAGGAGGGCAGAGGAGGGATGCTGCTGAGCACGCAGGACAGAGGACTGCGCCAGGTCTGCAGGGGAAGGGGAAGAAGCCAGCACAAAAGGAAGACTGAAGGGGCAAGAGAGCGAAGGGAGTGGGCCAAGAGGAGGTGACTCATCCAGGAGAGAGAAGGGGCCCTGGAGGGGAGATGAGGGGGAGGCGATCTGGAGGGGAAGAGGGAAGCCAAGAGCGCTCGTATCAGACAGCCCCAATCTCTGGACACACATAAGGCACAGAATGAGGGGGGCTGCTTGGGGTTTAAGGGCATGAAGAAAGTGGAGAAGCTCAGAGATAAATGCTGTGGGAAATGTGATTCACGAGCAGGGAAAAGCCAGACGTGCTGCATGGCAGAGGGGGCTTGGGAGAAGGAAGGGAGCTCCAAACAGCAGTGAAACTTTCAGCCTGGGCTTGCAAACATCCTCTGCCCTATTCCTTTTCATCAGCTAAACCATTCTGTTCACAACCTCAGAGACAACGCTTCCCGAAAAAGACCGTCTGCAAGGTCCACAGGTGTTCCCGGTAGGGAAAGAAGAGGGCCTGACCCAGAGCTGCCCACACCGCAAAGCCTCTGTGGGACACAGCTTCTACCCTGGACAGCTAGAGACCTCTCAGATAACCTTCTCCTCACTTTGAAGGAAGAACCAATTTTTTTTTTTTTTCCCTGGAAGAAGCAATACTCTTAAAATGGCAGCCATGAAGCACAGGAAGAGAACAGTAGCAACCACTCACATTTTTCTTTGGTTCAGTGCAAAGAGCCTTATTCTGAGGAAACTTGGATCTGTAACATCAGACTTTAATCTTCTTTTCTAAAAAACCCTCAAACTATATTTGCTGGATTATTCCAAAAATGACTCCTTGCCAAAATACAAGTGATTCAAATATTGTGCTCATGACTCTTCTGCTGTGGCAAGCGGGTCCTGAGTTTGGCTCTCGGGAGGTGTCTGTGTGCGTGCTAAACACGGAAGAAAGTGCAGAGCCAGTTCCAGGGATTGTTCAGCGGCCCCGCGGGGAAGCGGCGCAAGCAGGTCTCCAGAAGGGCCCCTTTCAAGGTCAGCCCGTGCTTGTCCTTCCATCACATCCACATTTCCTGAAAACTCCCCACTAATGGAGTTGCTCCAACCTCCTCTAGGATGACAGGGCCACGACCTATTCATTCTTGTGGTCACAAAGTTTTCCCCTGGAGATTTAGCTTGTTTCCTTTTCTCCACTTCATTCCAAACCCAGTCAGTCAATCCTCCTCCTGTGTGTCCACATTTTGTTTGACAGTCTGTCTTGAGCATCCTTGGGGAAATTTTCCATTCCATTCGATTCCACTCCTCTCTTTCACACACTCCCCCAGGCATCCAGGTCACAGGGTATCTGGCCTCTTGCGGTCTGTGTCCTCTTTTCCTAGAAGACACAGGAAACCCCTGTACACTTACACAGGGTAACCACCGCACACAGGGCAGGGAGACTCGGCCCACTCTAACCAGCCATCTGTAGTCATGAAAACTGGTGGGTCAAGAAGTGCTTTAAAAATCTAATGAAAGTGTCAGGTCCTCTCTCCTGAAGTATTTATGCACACAATTTTCAGAAAGTTCCACAGGGTTCCTAGATATCCTGCCATCCCAAGCTGAAGTATCCTGGCTCTCAACAGTGCTTTGCTGCACGCTCTGGACCCTCTTTTATGGTGCTGAGCGCTGACTAGGGGCCACTTGTAATCCTGAGGGGTTCTTAAAATTTATTAACTGTAACTTGGCCAAATCAGAAGTCTCCCACCCCTCATCAAAACTCGCTAACCACACACATTGGCTGCACTGTCTCAGTTTTTTTCTTAACCGGCACCTCGGCCCCTTTAGCTTGTTTCCTGACAGATAGATAGCCTTCGTAACAGCACACATGGACACCACCAAATCCCAGGCTACAGTGCTGATGAGGTGTTTCCTGCAGCTCTTGCACCTCACCTGAGTGCCCCCCACCCTGCCCACCTCCAATGCCTGCATTCCAGAAAACCTGTACCTTCGTTTTGAACATGCAAAGAGCTGAAGTAGAAGCTGTGAACAGCCAACAAGAACTTCCTGGCCCAGTGACACTCGGGCAGCAGAACCTATTCTGCTTTAAAACCATCCAGTTTTAAAGCCAAACCATATCTGACACATGGACTAAAAAAATTCTTAGGCCAGGAAAATGGGCCTGAAACCACACTGCAGGGAGGCAGCAAGGATGCCCGGCGCTGCCTTGCACAGAGAAGGGCAACAGGAAAGCACAGACCCAAACGGGGGCAGTTCCCGGGGTGGCCTGCCTTACAGTATGGGAGGAAGGCCTCTCTGGATGGAACACCTCATTAATTTCTAATTTGGAAGCTGGATTCACATCAACGCCCCGTCCATAACCAGTGCCAGTGGCAGAAGACAAAAGGACAAAGAGTTTTTCATGGAAAAAGTAGAAAAGCCATGAGGAGCTTCATAAACAGAACCCTTCAAAGAAGAATCATGTCCTTCCTCTTCCCTTCGTTTCATCACAGGATTTGGGTCACTCCCTCTCTACAGGTGGCAAGTTTCTGCATACCCCCAGGACACTACTGCTTAGAATGTCAGGTTAAATATCGTGCCAACACTGACTGAAGGTCTCTGGCTGGGAAAAAACCTGGTGAGGAAGGAGCAAACACTGTCTACCTCAAGACCTACCTTCTGGGACCAGGTAGGACAGGAAGTGGCACAACACCTCAGGGCACCTGGCCCTACTTGGTGGCAGAGCTCTCACACTTACCACCTTTTAAACTCTCTCCAACACTTCTGGGAGGAGGGCATTACTCAGCCCATTTTATGTCGAGAAAACAGGCTGGGGATTTGTGAAAAGTCATGTAAGCTCCTAGTGGTAGCCAGGATCAGATCTGCCTCAAGACTTAAGATTCAAAATCTAGTGTTACTTCTATTATGTTTTAGCTGAAGTTTATGAAACAGATAGAGATGGCAAAGTAAACAAAATGTGCCTCAAATACATATTAACTTTTTATATTTTATAGATACAAGGTTGTGAGAAAACCATATCCTTTGGAAATGGTTCATTTCCGTTCAAATGTATTTAAAAATTTATCTTCTAAAAAAAGTCAGTGAGTGCCTCATTAAGAAATTGCTGATTCAAAACTGCTAATGAGATTAACTTATAATTTTTAATAAGTAATTAGATGCAGAATCACTTCTGTAGCAGCTCTGGGCTTCCTCATGTAAAATATTTGGTTCAAAAAATGTATCAGGAAGAAAGAAACACTTCTCTGATTGGAACAAAACGAGGTTGGTTGTTGGGATGGTCAGGGGTGGAGGTGGGCGGATTTCTGCTGCAGTCAGTCGCCCTGGAGTGGGCAGGGCACAGCCAAGAAAGAAGCCAAAGGTGCCAAGAAGAACGTGTCTGAAAAGGAACTGGGCAGAAAGAGGCGGGGCTCGACAACTAGGAGAGGTGGATGGTGACATATCTGTGATGGTAAGGCGCTGGGGACTGCAGGGGGCACAGGCAGTGGGGTGTTGGCTGGTGAAGAGTGAGCAGGGGCCTCCTCTGCTGGGCCTGCTCCTCGCACTAGGCCTATGGTGACAGAGTAAGGCACAGGTCACTTCTTAAAGAAGAGAGAAGACCACGGAAGGATCAAAGAACAAGCAAGAACAAAAAACAGCAAGACGGAAGCAGCGTCAGCAGCACACTTCATTTAGACCTGGCTGTGCCCTCTCCTCCTGTGGCCAGACTGGGCCTGTTACCTGAAAACCGGGTTCACCTCTTGGTGGGTGTCAAGCCAAAAGACACAACCAAGCCAAAGAGCGGGAGAAGGAAGGATTTGCAACTTGCAGCAAGTGAGGACAATGGGGATCCATCCCAAAGAAATACTGCTGGCCTTTAATCTGTGTTTTCCAGATATAAGGAAACCTTTCCCCTTAAACTAATTATAATTTACAACAACTTGGTAAATGATAACTTTGTGGTTAGGACTGAGACATTTATCTTTTCTCTCTACCTGACTCCTCTAAAAATTGAAACTCTCAGGTTCCCAGCAGCCTTATCAAGTACTCTTAACCAGCTCATGCATAACAACCCTAAAGGAAATTCTCTAGCGAAACTGCCACAGAGTGTAACTACTCAGGACATTTATCACTGCTCGCTTTAAGTCTACTGCTAAAAGCACAGGTACAATGTTTGTGTGACAATTCAGGATGACTGATAAAATGTATAGCCTATAAAATGCTTCCCCATTAAAATACCGCTGAGCTTGTTCACTATATTTGATTAGTTTGCCCCCAACATGGATAACTAAGCAACTATATATAAACAAAATGGAAGTCTAGCACCAAGGGACATGATGGATGCCAGGCAGCAATCATTCTGGTACTGAGAGAGAAATACTTCATCTATCAAAAGGGGAAATGATAAAATAAATTTTCACATATTCAGTGAGGTACGGGGAAGCTATTCCGGCTAAAACATGATTTAACTTGAACTTTATGGTGAAGAGAGTGGCCTCTTTAGTGCCCTATTAAACACGCTTTCTGCATCTGCTTTTATCATTAAGGAAAAGAATGCATTTAGAAATAAAAAAGAGAGGATGTCGTCACTCACACAGATGGAATTTACCCAGCAAGCCTTAGAACGATACTAATCAGGCTGTCAGTCTGCTGAACTCCAATTTCTATGATGAAAAAAGTGGTCCTACAGAACTGCATAGCCCTTGATATTTGAACAGCTGCTCAAGGAGGGTCTTATGCCATAAGACACACTGAATGCTGTTCTTTGTATCTGATAAGACTTCTAATGTGACTCATTTCATGATGCGTATGAAAAAAGTCAAATCTCTTCTCTGAATGATCCCCTTCCCAGTTTAGGGAAAATACTGGGAAAATGGTTTGGTTCAAGGGGCTCTTGGCTTCAAGGGGCTCTTGGCTCAAGTCTCTGCTAATGACATTGCAAAGTCACTGTTAACTGTCACTCCTCCTGAGCCTCTCCTACACCTGTTAGAATAATGCTGATCAAGCAAGGTTCAGACACCACTTTGGAAGACCCCAAAACTTATCTAACTCCAGCAGCAAAAGAGTTTCACTCCTCTACCTAGGGAGACTACAACACCCATTCTCGGCAGGAAATAGTAACAGAAGAGTGACCTTCAGCCATGTACCCCTCAAGAATGAAGAGTGAAATACCTCAAGGGGGTGATTTTGTAAGCAGACAGGGTAGGGGTTCCCAGAGGAAGAGAACCACATATAACTTTCTTAACATAAGAGAAACCATTTTAGGCCTAAGCCATCTTGTGATCTAAACCTGGCCACAAGGGTTGTCCTTGCAGAAAAATAGGTCTCAGCAGTTAGTGATTTTTTTTTTTTAGCAGTTAATTATTTTAAAGGAACAAAAGAAGGTAAAAATGAATAGCTATTACTAGGCAAGGGAGATAACCATATTGGAGACAATATATCAGTTGTAAAGACTCTCAATTCTGTTTCAAAGGGAAATATTAGCTTGCAGTATATTCTTGAGCTGTTCTGCAGAATTCAAACCCCCTGAGCATTCATCTACCAGACTGACTGAAACCCAAGGAAAGATGATGCTGAACTTTTCTGACCCTTGTGACTTCACTCAACTAGAGCCTGGACTCTGTCAATCTCTGCCCCAATTCTAAGCTGAATTCTCCTTTGCTGAAGCCCTTTCGTGAGTATGTATGCATCTTTAGCTTAAAACTTCCCCAGTTTTGCTGCTTAGGGAGATCCTGCTTTGGGAAAGATCCCCAGCGTTCTTATTTGCTACAAGTAACAAATTCTTTCTTCTCTCACTCTTTGGCTTGGCTGTATCTTTTGGCTAGACATCCACCAAGAGGCGAACCCACTTTTCGGTTAACAGGCCTACTAGAGACCAATGTCAAGGGTGCTGAGGAGGGAGCATAGGCAGCAACGGGCTGTGTGTTGGACAGTTGTTTTAGTTTATAAGGCAGTTTATTTATGTGTTAGAATTTTCTGGAAGATTTATTTGTATAGAGTCAACTGTGCTTTCTTCTACTGTTTCAGGTCACCTGTCATCAGCCTAGTCTGCTGACCACACCATAACTGGGCCCCTACCCATTGTCAAGGAGGAAGACATCTTCCCCTACTCGTCTAGGTTCTTCTGGCTGGTCTAAGAATTAAACAGACATGAGGCAGATTAACAGGAGAAAATCAAACAAAAGTTCAATAACATGCACATACATTGTAGAGACCCACGAAAGCTGAGGTAACTCACTGAAATGGCTGAAGCTTCACCTTAAATACATCAGCTAAAGACAAAAGAGAATGTTGGGAGTACTGGCTTAGGACTTAGAAGGGGAGGAAGGCAATTCACATGACGATGGAAAAGCAAATGGTAAACAAATGTTTGTTGGGCCAGGCAGAGACAATGGGACACAGGGTAGAATTTCAACAAACAGATTTTGCTAGGTTTCTCCCTGTCCATACCTAGTTCATACTATACTTATCTATGGTGATGGCTCCCTCCCTCTGGAAACAGGTCCTCTGTCTACATTCTTTAGGCAGTTAGGGGAAGGTCAAAGATTTTTCCTGTCTTTTGGGTCTTGATTGCTTTTAGCTCAAAATAATCCACTTGCCAAATAGACAATTTGGGGGAGCAAATTTTGCTCCCCTATACGACCTTGACCTGGAGGTAGCTGTCTAAACTTCTAAGCCTAAGAGGAAGGAAACAAGGAAACTTCCTCAAGTGTCTGCCTTGCAAACCTAGGAAATGGCAGAAGAGCTTAAGGCCTGGATGTGGTCAGGAGATAAGAATTCCATTCCTGTGACAGGGGATGAGGGCCCATACCTGAGTAGTCTTTGAAAAATGTTCCTTTTATTGCAGATAGTTGCATGGTGGGGAGAGGGGCAGAAGGAATCTTTAAAGGTGGCGGACTGGCTGGGAGGTCTAAGGGTTGTGGGAAGGAAGTTGGAAGTCGGGGAGAGGGAAGAAAGTGTACGAGAGCAATGGAGGAAGCCTTCTAAGAGCTGGATCAGACATACCCGGGAAACACAAAACCAGATTGCTAAAGCCAGTGAGGTTAACTCAGCCCCAGCCTTTCAACAAGACCAACCTAAGCCGTCTCTCTAAAATAGGTCCGTCCTTCTTTGAAAGACACCCAGCACAGCAACAGGTTATCTTATTTACTAACCTCAGGGCCCAAGTCCTTACATTTAAATCAAATCCACAATTAATAACCTCAAAATGCAGGTGAAACAGATTAAAAATAATTTTTAGCTCTTTTCATGACAGTCTTATATATGGTAAATGTATTGTTTTGTTTTTTATTTCTTGAAAAGATTTTATTTTGAATTCTTATTTTAATCCCAAGGATTCATAGCAAAATCTGTGCTCAGGATTTAGTCTGCTGCTAGCTTGAAGTGACCTTAGGTAAGCCTCTCACTGCCTGGCACCTTCATCAGTAAACCAGGACACAAAGGACTCAGCAGTTCTTCCACAGGCTCCTCTGGTCCCAGGCTGTCTCTACAGGCCTGAAATAAAACAATTCTGCTCCGTTCTGCTAAGGACTAAGGATGACTATTCTGGGAGCTTTTCTATTATTTTCAGAATCAGCCTTTGAAGCTATTGTTTCTCACTGGGAGCTGCCTGGGCAAGAAACACAACATCCGGCACCATGTTTCTTTACCATTAACCGCAGCCCGGGGTCACATGATCCTATGCATGAGCCTGGCTCTGTGGTCTTGCTGCAGACACCATGATGACCCGGGAAGAGCATAATGTTTTATTTTTCGGGTTCATAGCATTTCCATGGGTGGCAGTTGGTGTGGCAGCGGCAGGATGAGCATGGAAGAGACGCGGAGGTGACACTGTGTGGAGGGCCCATCACGCGGAAGTACACTTTTCCTGGCGGGAGCTGTGTGGGCCCCTCCGCAACTCCCAGGATACAGGTCAGGAGTGCTGAGAAGGCTGTTGTGATGAAAATGCTTTACCAAGGGGGACACCGCTCTTAATAAAGCAGGCTGAAAACACAGAACTGTGGAAATGGATATGCAATTCACTTTATGAAATCATTTTTGAGCTTTTTTTGGGGTACAGGACACTGTGCTATTGGGGGAGGAGAAGATAAAAAGAATTAAGAATGGGTTCTGTTTACAAGGATGTTACAATCCAGTAGGACGATAGATCTGTACACAAATGGCACTGAAGTGCAAACGACAGGTGCTGTGGGGCAGGGAGATGGGAAGACTGTTTCTGACACGGAGGATGGAGGTCTTCCTATCTGAGCACCTTCTCAGACAGGCCACCCTGCCCCCGTCCCAGATTTCAGCAGGGACCCCACGCTTCACTCCCCTCCAGGCCGGGAGAATTGGTGGTCCTCATCTTCCTAGTAAGCTAATCCCCAACCTGGGGTTCGGGTCCTGAGCTTCCCACTTCCTTCATAACCTGGTTCGAAAACCTGTTCCTTCCTTTCTCATCTTCGGTATCTTTTCTATTCACTTTCCCACACAGCCTACAAATATACAGGTAAGAGGCCACTGTCATCCAGGCAAGGGTGGCAGATCTGGGTGGCAGAGGTAAGGAAGCGGGCAGATTCTGGGGGTAGTTAGAAGGCAAGGCTGAGGTGTCTTACTGGCAGACTGGATGTGAGGGGTGAGAGAAAGACCAGAGTCAATAATGGCCCCAGTGAAAATGAATATGAAAACAAATACACGTATGCTTACGTGTGACTGAAGTATTGTGCTGCACATCAGAAACTGACACAACATTGTAAACTGATCATACTTCAATAAAAATATATTTAAAAAATGAAAGTAAATTTAAAATAAATGAATAAATTGGAATTTAAAAAAAATGGCCCCAGGGTTTTTGGGCTGCATACGAGGCTGAAATGAAGTTGCCACTGATGGAGGCTAAAACAGGCAACTTCCGGAGTTCATGCTTGCCTCTGTCTGAGCCAGACAGCACGTGGCAGGTATGTTGTGGGAGACACAAGCTGTGGACTGCTACTATAAGTGTGAGGCTTTTCCTTTATTATTCTGACCTTTGACACTAAGATTTTATGGTTCTAAGGTCTAAGGACTTAGTTATCAAGTCAGATTCATTATTTGTGACCTTCTTTAAAGTGTAAGATTGGTTTTTTTTCTTTTTCTTTTTTAACAAAGGCGACTTCAAATTAAGAAGCCTCTGAAGAGTAAGGCACATAGATGTGGCCTCTGTTTCATAGGACCTTAGAGCCAAATGAGACAGATGTGCTGGAGGTGTTCAGGGATGAGGTCACTGGACTGACATGGTCAAACTGGATTTCATGGTACCAAAGTTGGATGTTACAAGGCACAGGATTTAGTTGGATTTGTTTTCCCTTGTGACAGTATATAATCACAATTATCTAGATCAGAGAACAATGCTCTCCACTACTAGTATGTGAGAAATACTCCAAAAATAGATCTTTCAGAGTTTACTATTCTAAAAACCTGGGCACTGGCTTAATGAAAATATATATGACCAAAGTTTCCTAGTGGATACAAAAAAAAAAAAAAAAAAAAAGAATCTACTGAGTGTTTAAAAAAAGTAATAGGCTTTCTATAGCTGACTATGCCTGCTCCATAAAGTAAGACATTTCAGTAGACTAAGGAAAAAGACAAAACTTTCTCCACTTCAACTCCAGGGGAGACTGGCAGCCACGCTGCAGTAGCAGTGGCACAAAGCTGTTGGCCCTGCTCTGGCTCCTTCTAAGTTCAAGCCCTTGTACCACAAGAAGCCACCACTACATACAAATCCAGCCTCAGGCTTTGGCCACCCTCCTCCTCATTCATTGGGTTCCTGATGCAGGGCTGCCTCCCTCCTTAGTGGCCTTCTCCGGCCCCCTGACTCTCCCCTTTGCCCTCCTCCTCTCCAACTGAGGCTTTCCTTGCCAGTGTCTTGAACAAGCACTACCTCTTGGACTTGAGTGTGGAATCTGAACTCTCATTTCTTGCATCTTGACTGTAAGAGATACTTATCTGTTACTACATCCCAGGATTAACCAACCAAGTCCACCCTCCATGTGGTCTCTTGGTCTGGGTAGGATGTTTGGATGACCACAGTACAAGGAGTGTGGTTAGTAGGTCTTGCTCCACGACTGTCCCAAGTCCAAATCCTCACACTTCCTATTTGGCTTGGTTTGATAGAGGCCCAGCATCCCTTCCTGGACCCTGTGCCTTCTTCACAACTGCTCTCCAGCCCCCTTGTGCCAGAAGGCTTGGTCACTAGACACTGCCTCCAACAGAAACCCTAAAGACCAATTGAGTTTTCAGAGTTTGCCTCTTTCTTTTATGACCTTCATATTTTAGAAGCTCATTAGATCAGGCAGCTTTTTATTTCTTGGGTCTGACCCTGGCCGGCTTAATTCAGATTCAAAGTTCTTTTCTGTTGACTCAAGTTAGTTTTCTTCTATGGACTTTTATTTTCTATTTAGTTAAACTCTTACAAAAATAAGCATTTATAAAATTATGAAAGTAATACATGTTTTCAAAAAACATCAGAAAATACAAAAAAGTAGAAAAAATGACTCATAGTCTTACTACCCAAATACAACCACTACTGGCATTCTATTTCATTTCCTTCTGGTCTTTTTCCATTCATTTTTCCCCGTGCATGTTCCCACCCCCACCAAAACATGGTTGCTGGCATACTGTCTTCACAATTCCTTCTTTGTATTTCAGATAATGTTTGCTTCTTAAAGAGGAACTTATTATCAGATATTCAGGAATTGCAAAAACCAAATATAATGAATGTAACCTGTTTTGATTCCAGTTCAGACAAATCAGTTGGAGACAATCTGGGAAATGTAATTATGGACTGGGGTTTAGATGACACCAAGGCATTACTACTAATTTTTAGCTGTGCTAATGGCATTGCAGTTATGTAAGAAAATGTCCAAATTTTTTAGAGCCACATAGCAAAATATGTATGAGTGAAATGATAAGATGTCTGTGGTTTGCCTTAAAATACTTCAACAAATTAAAAAAATGTTGACAGTTAAATCTAGGAGATAGGGACAGTAGATTTTTGTGCTATTTTCTTTAATTTCATGTATATTTGAAATTTTTCAAAGTGAAAATTAAAAAATTACAGTATCCATAGTTCAAACAGTTGTAAAGTCTAATTATGAGACAGCAGCCCTCTGTCCCTCTCCCTCCTCTGCCCTTCCCCAAGGGTGACCACTTTTACCTCTTAGCAGATTGTTTTGGTATTTACTTTTATATTTCTATATAATCTGCTTGATGGCAACTTCTTGATTTTTCAGTTCTAGCCATCATTCCCAAATTTTTTACTCTAGAAGAAAAGAATTTACTTTTTCTACATATACTCCCTTCCCCAACCAAACCCACATAACTGTTTCAGGCCCTCATCCTCCCAATGAAGTTACATCATAACTATCAGAATTAACTATTATGATTATGTAAATACTAAATGTTACTTTTCTTTCCTATGCAACTTTTTATTTTCACTGAAATTAGTAACTGCCTTATTTTAATTTGTTTGCTTCTTTGGTATACTCTGTATATTAATCCACTCCAAGCTTTCCACCAACTGCCTAAAATAGTGGTTCTTGAAGTACGGTCTGTGGACTTGTGCAGGTCCCTGAGACCCTTTCGGGATCAACGAGGTTAAACTATTTTCATAATGATACTAAGGCATTATTTGCCCTTTTCCACATGCTGACACGTATACTGAAGGTACAAAAGCACTTAGGGGGAAAACTGACGTTGCCTTGGTATGGCTTGGGCAATGGCAACAAATGGTGCCAGTGGTCAGAGTACTCTTCACCAGCTGACACTCGCAGGAGGAAAAAAAAGCTAGTTCACTTAAGAATGTTCTTGATGAAGCAGTAAAAGTTATTAATTTTATTATGGCTTACTCCTTGAAGACTTGTCTTTTTCACTTACGCAGCATGCCCAAGTATGATAGCTGTCTTGAGAAAAAGCACTTACATAACTTTGCGTTGTGAGCTAAACTGATTGCCTTTTTTATGGAACACCATTTTTACTTGAAGGAACAAGTGACACACAAACTATGGTTATTTGGCATTTCAAGAAAAACAACTAACATTATTTATTGCCAATGATAAAATTTGAGCTTTCGCAAAAATGAGAATTTTGGAAACGTTTTACCTGACACATGATACATGTTTCTTAATACTTAAAGACTTGTCTAGGCTCCGTAGTGATATTAGTAAGTATGATTTTTTGATATCATATAATGAAATGTGTCCACATTTAGAAGATTAGCAATAATAAGCCAATATTTTCTAAATGACATATTTCTAAATACATGATAAAAAGTCATGCATGGGTAAAAGATTCATTCAAAGTATAAAACAGACCAACAGATTTCAATGTACCCTGTAAAAAAAGTTCAGTTGATATTGTATTAGTCTGCTAGGACTGCCATAATAAAATACCACAGATTGGGTGGCTTAAACAACATTTTATTTCTCACAGTTCTAGGGGCTGGAAGTCCAAGATCAAGATGCCAGCCAGTGCCAATTCTGGTGAGAGCCCTCTCCCCAGCTTGGAGATGGCTGTTTTCTCACTGTGTCCTCACAGGACAGGAAAAGAGAGCAAACTCCCTGATCTCTTCTTATATGGACACTAATCCTATCAGATCAGGGCCCCACCACTGTGATCTCATCTAACTTTAATTATCTCCTTTCAGGACCTACCTACAAATGTAGTCACTTTAGGGTTAGCGCTTCAACATATGAATTTGGGTAGGACAAAATTCAATCTGTAACAGATATGGTTTCAGATTCTAGATTACAACTAACTTTTAAGAAACTACTATCAATTCTGGTGCAGTACAAAGATGAATTATCCACAATTATCTGAAAAAGCTATTAGAATGTTCCTTTCTTTTCCAACTACATATCTGTCTGAAGCAAGATTATCTTCATATACTTCAACCAAAATAACTTATCCCAACAGATTGAACAGAGAAGCATATATGAGAATCCAGTTTAATGTCTTCTCTAGGACAGACGTGAAAGAGATTTATGAAAATGTAAAACATCCTTCTCTCCTAATTCTGTTTTAGAAAATAGTTACTTTTTAAATAAAATGTTATTTATGTTAACATATAATAAATTGAGTTTATTATTATTATTTTAATTGAAATAAATAAATGTTCAAAATCTTTATCAGTTTTAATTTCTAACAGGGAAAACAGTGGTAATACATATAAACAAAAGCTCTTTGAGGTCCTCAATAATTTTACAGGGCCTGAGACCAAAAAGTTTGACAATTGCTAGTCTAAATCATCTCTCAAGAAATTCAGACACATAGACATTTTTACTATTTCATTTTCTCAAAGACATTACACCTAGAGCCTTCTGTTCAGCTCCAATCTGAACTCACTGTTTGTTTGTTTTTTTAAGATGACTTATTTTATTTTTTAAATGGAGTTACTGGTAATTGAATCTAGGACCTTGTGCATGTGAAACATGCAATCTACCACTGAGCTATACCCATCCCTCTGAACCCACTGTCTTCTGCATCTGCGTAGAGCTAGTACCCTAGGATCTTTCTTCACAATCATCTAGGTCAGGTGTCAATAATCATGACCTGTGGGCCGAATACAGCCTGATACTTGTTTTTAAGTGAGTTTTACTGGGACACAGCTGTGCTCATAACTTATGTATTGTTTATTGTCTTTTTTGTGCTCCAACAGCAGAGTTGAGTCATCGTGACTGAAACCAATTGGCTTACCAAGCCAAAAAGACTTACTATCCGGCCCTTTACAGTAAGTTTGCTGACTTGTGATCTAGGTGATTCTTTCACTTCTTTACTGTACTGGTTTATTTGTTTCTTGAATTGCATGTCTTCTGATTTACTCTTTCATTTTGGTGAAATACATCTTCTGGTAGCTTCCCGAGAAAGGGTATATGAGAGGTACTTTTTTTTTTTTGAGACCTTGCATGTCTGAAAATGTCCTTTCCTACTCTCACATTTTATTGATAGCTTAGCTGGGTATAGTATTTTAGCATAGAAGTCACAGTGTTTCAGAAATTAGAGAGCTTTTGCTTCACCATCATCTAGCTTCTAGGGTTATAAAAGAAGTCTTAAGTCATTCTGAGTTCTGATAGACTGTATGTGACTCTTTTTCCTTCTTAGAGCCTATAGGATCTTTCCTTTGTCCTCAGTGTTCTGAGATTTTGTGATGCTGTAGCTTGGTGATTTTGCATCTCCATTACTGTGCTGGGCAGTGGCCTCTTTCAGTCTGGAAAGTCACATCCTCCAGCAATAGGGCATTTCCCTAAATTATTTTGTAGATCATTTCTTCTTCTTTTTCTCTGCTCTCTATCTCTTGAATGTTCACTGAACAGATGTTGGATATCTTGGACTGGTCCTCTACTTTTCTTGTCTTTTCTAGCTCATTCTGGGACAATTCCTCAACTTTATTTTATAATCTGAAACTTGAGTCTTCAATTCTTCCATCATGTTTTTAATTTCATGTTGTCAATTTAATTTTTAGAAAGAACTCCTCCCCCTCACTGATGTTTCTTTTTTAAAATATCTAGATCTTGCAACATAGATACTTTCTTTAAAAAGAAATTCTCTGAGGATATAAAAGATAGTTTCTTTTCCTTGTATTGTCTGTTTTGTTCTAGTTGCTTTTCTGTTTGCTTTGGTTTTTCTATTTCATATTAGAGGCTTTTCTCTTGGTTATCTCTTTGACACAGGAAAGTGAAAGACTAAAAGGTTGATTTTTAGTGAAATCCTAAAAAGCTCTGCTTGTGTGGGTGAAACTTACTGTCTGCAAGGTTTACTGTACGGAAATACAGCTGAGCTGTTGGCTGGGAAATCCTTGAGGTTATTATCTTTAAAGCTTTTTCCCCACTCAGATTCCTCAGAGAAAGATTTTCCTATCTTCCGACTCAAGGGTATAGGCTTGGCTACCAGAATTCTGAGGTTGGCTGGGGAAAGAAAGCTGGGACTCTTAACATTTGCTACGCCAGCATTCATTCAACCTCTCTGCAGGGGTCATTACCACAACTGTGCTTGGTGTCCCCTAGTTCAGACATCCTCTACTTTATCCTGTCCAGAGGGTAAATTTCTGGTCTTCACTAAGTTGGGAAGGGGCAATCTTTTAAAATAATCTTTCAACTAATACACTTAGTCTCCTCCTCATCCACCTCTCCCTCACTTTACAGAGTTACCTGCAACTGTCCATTTCTGAATCTCTTTAGGGTTCTGCTGTGTAAACTGGGTTGTTTCTTGGCTTTCTCTTGTGCTGGCTCAGGATCCAGCTTTCTTAGGACTGCTAAGTCAGTTACCACTCATCCATCTGCTTCCCAGCTTCCAAAACTTTGTTGCTGTTGTCTCCTCTCCCATTCTCTTTGTCCTTGTGGGTTTATGTCTTAAAAAAAAAAAATCTCTTCACTGTTGTTTTAGTGAGGTTTTGGGAGGGAA
Organism: Camelus bactrianus; assembly: GCF_048773025.1. Taxonomy (NCBI): domain Eukaryota; kingdom Metazoa; phylum Chordata; class Mammalia; order Artiodactyla; family Camelidae; genus Camelus; species Camelus bactrianus. The sequence goes on along the minus strand of NC_133543.1, from coordinate 98,529,167 downwards.
TGAAAGTGAATGTGGGTATTTGATCCTCCATCCTTATTTGGAACCTCTTTATAATTAAATATCTTTTTTTTAACTTCCATTTAATATTACAGCATAAACATTTCCCATGTTCTTACCTGGTATTTGTAACAACTTTAGTAGTTGTACAACATTCCACTGAGTCGGTACCATAGCTTATCTAATTGTTATCCTATTTTTGGAAGTTTTGAGTTGTTTCTGTTTTGGGGGAGGGGACTAGCTTTTCGGGAGTCACCTTGCATCTGTCTCATTTATTCCCTATATTTAAGGAACAGCTGCTGGCATTCTTCTCCTCTCTGTTCTCAGTCCACGGTTATATCACCTTGTGCCTTGATTATAGCACTACCTTGTGCAAATGTAATTCATCTTCAAATGGCACAATAATGCAGCACTAATCTTTCTAAAATGCCACCTTTCTCATGACTGGGGACTTTGAGGGTCCCCACGGTTTGAGTCCATCCCACCTCTCCAAACTTGCCCCTGTTTCCCCAAATGTCCTCCTTCAAACAGGGCCTGATCTCCCAACCATGGCCCGCTCTCCCAACCATGGCCCAGGCTGCTCCTCCTGCCCATGCTGATCCACACTCACCTTCACTTCCACCCTTTCTCCTGCACTAGGCCTCCCCCATGTGACTTTGTTCCTGTAGTTTCCTCCTTCACCTGATAACACTGAGAACTGCTGAGGCTCAGTCTTACCTTCTAAGTGGACGGACAGCTCTTTAGAGGCAGGGGCTCTCACATACTCTTCTCTGAGGCACTGCCCTTCTACCGCCCTCATCCTACCACCATGGGGCTCCAGCCCAGTGCCAGGAACACAGTGGGTGCTTGACAGGGATTGACTGAATGCAATGGACCCATGTGTAAGTTGTTACCTTGCCCTCTGGAGTTAGCGTCCAGATCACGGAGAAGGTCAGCTTGTCTGTCATGGGATTGAGGCTGCACAGCTCCTCACACAGCAGCCTGGGCAACATGGGGACTACCTGCAACAGAGAACAGGCCCATGAGCGCCTTTCCAAACTGCAGGAACTAACCAGAGGCTTAGAAGCAGCCCACAGGGCAGAGTTTTGGTGAACAGCCTGAGCTTCCAGAGCAAGGTGAAGATGGAGGAAGCTCTTCTCCTCAAAGATTCTGCAAAAAGACCACACTAATCTTATGATTTTCCATGAGCCTTTAGGGTCAAATGGAAATGGGAACTGGAAAGGGAAGAAGAACTGGTAACAGAGGAAAAAATATATTATAGCAATGAAAAATAACAACATTTTACTATTCACTAAAATTGAATCTCTAGACTCAAGAATGACTTGTACTTTTGGATATAACTATTCCAGCTGAAGTACACACTTAACAACTCAATGTCTTACATTTAAGTCTTTAATTAATTTCAAGTTAATTTTTGTGTATGTTTTAAGTTAGGGGTCCAGTTTCATTCTTTTGCATGTGGTTATCCAGTTTCCCCAACACCATTTACTGAAAAGACAATTCTTTCCCCATTGTGTAGTCTTGGCATCCTTGTCAAAGATTAGCTGACCATATATAAGTAGGTTTAATTCTGGGCTGTCTGTTCTGTTCCATTGGTCTATGTGTTTGTTTTTACACTGGTACCATATTGCTTTGATTATTATAGCTTTGTACTACAGTTTGAAATCAGAAATGTGATGCCTCCAGTTTTGTTCTTCTGTCTCAAGATTGCTTTGGCTAGTCAGGGTCTTTTGTGGTTCCATATGAATTTTAGGAGTTTTTTTTTTTTCTATTTTTGTGAAAAATGCTATTGGAATTTTGATAGGGATTACATTGAATCTGTAGATCACTTTGGGTGGTATGGACATTTTAACAATATTAATTCTTCCAAACCAAGGACACGGGATATTTTCCTATGTATTTGTGCCTTCATCATTTTTTTTCACCAATGTCTTAAAAGTTTTCATTGTATAGGTCTTTCACTTTCTTGGTTAAATTCCCAAGTATTTTATTGTTTTTGATGTTACTGTGAGTGGGACTGTTTTCTTTTTTCTCTTCTTTTTCGATTTTTTTAATCTTGGGAGGAGGTAATTAGGTTTGTTTTTTTTTAAATGGAGGTACTGGAGATTGAACCTAGGACCTCACGCATGCTAAGCATGTACTCTACCACTGACCTATACCCTCCCAGGACCATTTTCTTAATTTCTACATCATTTCTCATCTGTTAGGATGGCTATGGTCAAAAAGACAAGAGATAACAAATGTTGGCAAGGATGTGGAGAAAAGGGAACCCTTGTACATTATCAGATGAAATGTAAAGCAGTACAGCCATTATTGAGGTTCCTCAAAAAATTAAAAAACAGAACTACCATATAAGCCAGCAGTCCCATTTCTGGGTATATATACAAAGGAATCAGAATAGGTACTTTGAAGAGATGGCTGTACTTCTATGTTAACTGCAGTATTATTCACAATAGCCAAGACATGGAAACAACTGAAGTGTCTGTTGAGAGTTGAATGAATAAAGAAAATGTGATACACACACAGAGGAATATTATTTAGCCATAAAAAATTCTGCCACTGTGACAACATGGATGAACCTGGAGGGCATCATGCTAAGTGAAGTAAGCCTGACAGAAAAACAGAAATACTGTATGTGTCACTTATATGTGGAATCTTAAAAAAATAAAAAGCCAATTTCATAAGAACAGAGAGTAGAAAGATGGCTGCCAGGGGCTGGGGAAAAGGAGATGGAAGGATAGAGGTCAAATACTTTTACATACTTTCAGTTATAAGATTAATAAATTCTGAGGATCTAAAGTACAGCTTGGTACTATTTATGATTGCCAAGATATGGAAGCAACGTAAATGTCCATCATCAGATGAATGGATAAAGATGTCGTGTATATATATATATGTATATATACACACACACACACACACACACACACACACACACACACACACACACACACACAATGGACTATTACTCAGCCATAAAAAAGAATGAAATAATGCCATTTGCAGCAACATGGATGGACCTAGAGACTATCATACCAAATGAAGTAAGTCATAACAGAGAAAGACAAATATCATATGATATCACTTATATGTGGAATCTTATAAAAATGATACAAATGAAATTATTTATAAACCAGATATACTCAAAGACATAGAAAACAAACTATGGTTACCAAAGGGGAAAGGTTTGAGGGAGGGAAGATGTAGGGGGAAAGGGATAAATTAGGAGTTTGGGATTAATATTTACACACTACTACATATAAAGTAGATAGACAACAAGGACACACTCTATAGCATAGGGAACTATATTCATTATCTTTTAATAAACTATAATGGAAAAGAATATATGTATGTATCTGTATAACTGAATCACTTTGCTGTACATCTGAAAGTAACACAACATTGTAAATCAACTATACCTCAGTAAAAGTAAATTTTAAAAAAAGTATGGCATGGTGACTCCAGTTAATAACAGGGTACTGCATACTTGAAATTTGCTGAAGTAAATCTTAAGTGTTCTCAGCACTGACACACGGATGTGTTAAATATCCTGATCATGGCAATCATTTCACAGTGTGTATGTATATTAAATCACCACATTGTACATTTTAAAAATACACAATTATATTTGTCAATGATTCCTCAATAAAGCTATAGAAAATAAAAGAACCCAAGGGCTGAGTGTAAACTTGTGACAGGATTTCATCAAAGCAAAATTGCTGACTCACTGCCTCAGTAATTGAAAATACCACAGCTGACCAAATTACATCCTGGAACATTAACTGACTACTCCAATAAAGTATCACTGATGGGGGAGAAGGGGGAAATTGGTGAAGGTAGTCAAAAGGTACAAACTTCCAGTTATAAGATAAATAAATACTAGGGATGTAATCTACAACATGATAAATATAATTAACACTGCTGTACATTATATATGAAAGTTGTTAGGAAAGTAAATCCTAAGAATTCTTACCACAAAGAAAAAATATTTTTTCTCTTTCTGTAACGCTGTATCTATTAGAGATGATGGATGGTTACTAAGTATTGTTGTAATCATTTCATAATATAAGTCAAATCATTATGCTGTACATCTTGAACATATACAGTTCCATAGGTCAGTTACATCTCAATAAAACTGAACGACAAAAATCACCGAAAGGTTCTGGTGAAAAAGGATCTAAATCCTGGTTCTCTACATGAACACTGAGCTAGTTACTCATTTTACAGTTTTTTAAGCCTAAATTATTTCTTCCTTTTATTGATTTTTCTATCCCATAATAAACTGATTCAGTAGTATACCTTCTTTAATTTAAAAAAAAAAGAAAGAAAGAAATCCTCTTCAACTTACTTTCAAGTGATGACTTACAGATATCCCAGAATGTTATTTGTTTTCTCTAAAATTCCAAAGACAAAATGAGTAGCTCTACCTGATGTCCTGAAGATCCTTCAGACTCTCTCCCTCCTACCTTTAAATCTGTTCCTTCCCCTATACTTTTCTTGACTGATGTCATCATCATCCACCCCACCTCCTAAAGTATAAACGGCAGCATTAACAGGCATTTATTTAACACATACTTACTGTGGACCTCCTTGACTGGCAGTGTTAAGCGTGGGTAGCACTGTAACCCTGTGCTAAGTAACTGAGTAGTAATAATAAAGCAGCAACTATGCACTCGTTGAGGTAGTTGGCTAGTTAAGTTTCTTCATCAGCAAAAGCTAAACAAACCCCAGTGGTTTCTTACTGTGTGCGGTATCTATACTTGCGCTTGGCTTTAGCACAGTAAATAACCTTTGGTATGGAAAAGTAAATTCTAGAACTCATGGCTCACACCAGTAACAAATAGTTAATAATTACATGGCATTACTTGTAATTACTCTGAAGGATGCAGTATCTTTTTTATGTAAAACTTAGTGACCACCTGAAAATGTCTGATAACAGCTTTTATAAGACAACCACTCCTTTTTTTTTTTAAATTGAAGTACAGTCAGTTTACAATGTGTCAGTTTCTGGTTGGTGTACATCATAATGCTTCAGTATGGCACATACTCTTGAAAAATTTTTCTTGCCATTGCTTTTGTATCATCTTTTCAGATGACGCTCTATTTTCTTCGTTAACTTATTTAAGGAGTATTCAAATGTGATCTAAATATTTAACATTTGCTTGCATGTATCAAGCGTTTGACGAAATAATACATCTTTACTCACATAAACATATTGTAAAAATGGAGACATTTTCAATACCATACTGTCTCATGATTGAACTGTAAAGATTTTATATAATTTCAGCCTTGGGATTAGACTGAACTGTGTCCCCCCACAATTCCTACACTGAAGCCCTAACCCTCAATGTGACTGTATTTGGAGGTAGGGTCTTTAAGTGGTAATTAAGGTTAAATGAGGTCAGTAGGGTGGGGCCTTGCTCTGATAAAGAAGGATAACTACCCCCTCTCCTTGTCCTGCACACACACCGAAAAAAGGCCATGTGAGGACACAGCCCTGTACAAGCCAGGAAGACAGTCCTCACTAGGAACTGAATTGGCCAGCACCTTCATCTGGGACTTCTAGCCTCAGAACTAGAAAAAAATTTTTTTTGTTGTTTAAGCTCCCAGTCTATGGTATATTGTATGACAGCCCAAGCTGAGTCAGACAGAATAAATCAAGTTTGTTGGGTATGCATTGTTGGATTCTTCTCTGGGCTGCACTACCAGATAATTATACCAGCTGCATTTGGTAGCAGGCTGCTCACTCTGCATGCTTCTAGTCCAGGGCTTAATACCTCTTTTTTTTTTTTTTCACAGATAGTATTTCTTCGAAGTGTTCAAGGCAGTATCTTATTTTCAATCATAAGGCTGAGCATCTGAGAATGTAACATAATTCCTAACTTTATGTTTTAGTGTTTGTGAAAAAAAAGTTATTGCAACTAAATGCAATGTGGTAGCCTGGCCTAGACCTTGGAACAGAAAGATAATTGGTGGAAAAACTGGCGAAATCCAAATAAAGTATGGATTTAGTTAATAGCAATGTTCCAATGTCAACTTCTTAGTTATGACAAATGTACCATGTAATGTAAGATGTTAGCAAGGGGGGAGCTGGGTGTGGGGTATACAGGACGTCTTTGTACATTCTTTGCAACTTGCCTATAAATTTATTACAAAATAAAAGAGCTATTAAAAAGAAAGTCACTGATTTCATTACTTGATCTCACAATGGTTATATATTTAAATATAGAAGAAATTTATGCTAATGAAATACAATCTGATCTGTTTTTACATATTGGAGTTTGGGGTTAAGATTTTATTTGTAAAAAGGTCTTTGCCACTGAAAAAACAAAAAGTCTAAAGACCATTAACCAATAAAGTGAAGCCCAAACTCATCAGCAGCACAATGTGGGAAAAAGAGCAAGGTTTTGAAGCCAGACAAACTTGGGGGTCTGATCCTGGACCCACCACTTACTGTGCAATTTGGGGGAAGCTAGTATAATTCTCTGGGTCTTGGTTTTCTTATTAGTAAAACAATATTGAAGATGCTCAATAAAAGTCAGCTCACTGGCCATCTCACGGTCCATCAGGTCCTTTGGTCCCTGGCTCAGCCTTCCCCTTCAGCCTTTGCCCTGGTGCTCCCCTCCCGCAGGTAACCAGAGCCACACAGGCCTGTTCACTGCACAAGCTCTTGCATACATTGTTCCTCTTTCTGGAGCACCTTTCTGGATGTTTGCATCAGGCCAACTTTCGCACATCCTTTAAGATTCAGCTCATCAGCATCTCTAAACTGCTTATCCAGATGCCCCCAGGTGGGGTATGTGCACTGTGTTTTGTGTACTTCTTCTCACCCACCCTTGTTCTTTCAAAAAGAACTCGGGTCAGTCCCAGACAGTCACTGCATTTTCCCTGCTCTTTCAGGACACTTCTGTAACTCTTACACTCATCCTAATTACTTCTTTTTTAAAAAACACTTTTATTGTGATATGGTTCCTGTACAGTAAACTACACATATTTCAGATGTACAACTTAATGAATTCTGACAGATGTGTACACCCATGAAACCACCACCACAATCAAGACAATTAACATTTCCATCACTCCCCAAGAGGTGCAATTTTTGAATTTCCAATTTCTCTCTTCCCACCCACTTTACCCCCTGGTAACCATAAGTTTGTTCTCTATGTCTGTGAGTCTGTTTCTGTTTTGTAGATGAGTTCATTTGTGTACTTTTTTTTTTTTAAGATTCCACATACAAGCAATGTCATACATTATTTCTCTTTCTCTTTCTGACTTACTTCACTTGGAATGACAATCTCTAGGTCCTTCCACATTGCTGCAAATGGCATTATTTTATTATTTTTATGGCTGAGTAGTATTCCATTGTATATATATACACCACATTTTTTCAATCCAGTCATCTGTCAATGGACACTTGGGTTGTTTCCATGTCTTGGCTGTTGTAAATAGTGCTGCTATGAACACTGGGGTGCATGTGTCTTTTTGAATTACATTTTCCTCCAGATATATGCACAGTAGTGGGGATCATACGGTAAGTCTATTTTTAGTTTTTTGAGGCGTTTCCATACTATCCTCCACAGTGGCTGCACCAATTTACATTCCCAATAGTGTAGGAGGGTTCCTTTTTCTCCACACCCTCTTCAGCATTTATCGTTTGTGGACTTTTTAATGATGGCCATTCTGACTGGTGTGAGGTGATCCTAATTGCTTTTTTATGTGTCTCTCCTCTCCACGAGACCATGGAATCTTCAGGAAATGAGCATTATTTCCATCTCTCTATACAGCACCTGACCCACAGCAGACACTTCAAGTTTACAAATGAATGGCTGACTTTTACCCAGAAAACAAACCACCTATCTTTTTCTGTGTTTATTGCTTACTACATCACATAAAGCATTTTATGAAATATATGGTAGACTTCTATTTAAACATTTTTACATAAGAATTTCATAGGCAGCTAGTATTTTAAGGATAAAATAAACTGTTTTGGCTATTCTCTCCTAAAAATGATTGGCACACTCAGTGGCTGCTTGGATTATAAACATTGCTTGGTATCCTGTATCTTACACAGAAGAAAACATTTTAATATTCACACTGCAAGGGTAGGATGTCAAAGAATCTATGGGCTTATGAAAAAGCTAAACATTAAAACTTTGGGGGTAGTATAATTATGCCTAATTTTTAAAGAGCTTTCCTTTTAATAAACTTTCACTAGATCTTGGGGCAGGATTCTGAGAAAACAGTACATAAAGCATAAAGATAAACTTTATGTCCATATAGTTTTGTAAAGAAACGTTTATTTCTCTGTCTTTCAAAGGAATAGGAATAAAGATGTTACAGGTACATCTGTGGTTTGGCATGCAGGGCCTCTCATAAATTGGGCCTGATTTCTGCCGGTGTCACTGAGAATGTACCCCATGACTCACGGCATATGCGTCAAGTCCGTAGCACAGCAGAGATTCCCATGGGACAGGGGCCACAGAGACAGGCAGCCACTCTCGAGGCAGGAGTCATAAGTACAGAACACAATGTGTAACTGGAAGAGAGAAGCCAGGTCTCAGCAGCAGCTGAGAAACTGCTGGCTGTCACCAGCACCGTGTGAACGCTTTTGCATCCCCCACTCCCTGGAGAGTTCTCCCCAGTTGTGCCCTGTCTTGCCCTCATTAGCTTCACTACTTGGTGTGGACCTCATGGATAGTTCCTTTGAAGTTCTCAAACTCGCTCACTTTCACTGTCCCAACTCTACAGACTCCACAATCACTCTTACAATCTGTCTTTCCTGCTTTTGCAACTCATGGCTGTGCGGCGATGGAGAAAACCACCAGACTTTGTGGAGATGTGTCACTAAAGCAGACAGTGGAGGCCGGCAGTCCCTTCACCCATCTTTGGTTAGTTTCTTTCTATGTGAACTTCAGACTCTATTCCAAAACTTTATTACTCTCTTCAAACTTCCTACCCAACTGCCTCCTTCCTCATTCTCAGCAGAAAACTTCAACTCTTCTCAGAAAAAACTGAGAAATATCAGACTCAACCCCACCCAAGCTTCCTTCCAGCCCTTTCCTTCAGCTGTTTCTCCCAACCATGTCTCTGCTAACTTTACACGTGTGCTCAGTCCCCTGATATGCACGTGTCCTCCCATCCAAAGCCGGGCCTTCTGCCTGTGCTTTTGATCCACTCCCTCCCTGCCAAAGCACTTCTCAGTTAGCTACCTGCTCTGCTGGTCTTTATCTTTCCTGTAGACACAACTACAAGGTCAGTCTGCTGTCTTATGAACAACGCACCCTCCCCTCCCCAGTCCAGATCTCCTCTTCCCCTCTCACACGTGGCTCTCACAATAGTGTATGCTTCCTACTTTCTTCCTCATCTTCCTTTCACTTTTCAACCCAACGTGACATTTTAAAATTACAAAAATTACATGTTCATTGTAGAAATTTTAGATAACAAATTAAAACATGAACATGTAAAGACTTTGAGGCCCCATGCCTTAGAATAAACAATGTTAGCATGCTGGAAGAGAACTTTCGTCTTTTTTCTGTGTAAAAGATTACACACTATAAAGGTGCAGGCAGGTTTTGAACACGCAGAACTAGTGGGCGCTCCCAGACCCTCCTCTGTGCTGGTCCTTACTGGGGTCCCTCCCTCAGCTGGCTCCTCAGATGCCCTCTGCACTTGGCTCTCCTTTCTTCTCACTGCACATTGTCCCCAGGGATGTCCTCCACTCCTGGGACTGTACCACCACTGATACATGGGTCTGTCTACACCTGCACTTTTAGCCCTGCCTGTCCTTGTAATTCTAGATCCCTCTGTTATACTGCCATCTGGGCACCTTGGTTTGGATGTCCCATGCATACTTCAAGCTTTGCAGGCAGAAGACAAAGTCCAGCGTTTTCCTCCCCACACTGGCTATGTCTACCTTTTCTATCTCTAAGAACAGCACTCTGTCTTTGTTAAGTAAGCAAGCAAAAACAAAATCACCACCATACACACACCCCCCCCCCCGCACACGTACCCCACAGAACAATACTGGGTGTTATCTCTTGATTCCTTTATTCTCCTCTCTCTGCTACACCCAATCAGTTCCTGAGTCCCGTAGGTTTCACCTTCTAGATCTCTCTCAAATGAGTTTTTTCCTCTCCCTCTTCCACTGTTCGATAATCTCCTAAGCCAGCAGCAGAGTTCTAGAGTGGAAATTATTCTGGATAAAATTTCCTTATTACTCTCCAGACTCTTGCATCTTCTTACTGAATTCCACCCAGTGATAATCTGCAATCCCATTTATATTAGGACACATTGCCTTTATCTTCCCCAATAGTTGATGAGCTGAATTTGGTAATTTGGCTTTTTGCTTGTCCTGCTAATGAGGGAAGTCCCAAACATCTTCAGTAGGGCCAAGAGGTCTTCAGTACAGCCTAGACCCTCCATGTTCAGTGGTCAAGAAGTCTCAAGGGGAAGCTGGCAGAGGGCCTTCAGATCCCATCTGGAAGGTGACAGCAAAGACAACAGTGGGAAGCTAACTTCCCCCATTTGCTCATCCCTGTTCTTTGTCATGTGACATGGATTGCTAGACTGGGAGGGGATGCATTCTGGGGGCAAATGTGTGATGCTCCTTGTTCAGGATGTCCATTCTGGCACCAGGCAGAAGACATCTATTGCTCTAGCTCACCTGGGGTCCAGATGGACACCACCACGTTGGTCAACTCTCCTAAGATTCTGTGAGCAAAGATCCCTGTCTTTTGGGGTAGTTACTCAAAGCCTCAAATGGCCATGGCTCAGGGAAAGGGCCCTGGTACTGATAATAATTTTCCTACCTTTGGCCTCACCATTCTCCAACCACACAGTTGCTAAGGTGATTTTCTATCTTTGTCAAAGGAGACTATGTCGCTTCCCTACTTGACCTCAAGATGAAATCCAAGCCCCTTAGCCTGCCATCCCAGGCCTCCCTTTGTAACTTTGTCCCTTGGCTCCCCCTGCAACTTACACCCTGGCAATTCCAAACTGTATACTGTTCCTTGAATGTTCCATGCTTTTTCTAGCCTCTGCCTGGAATGTCCTCTCCATCCATATTTGTCTACCTAGAAATTTTCTACTCAAAATTTGAAACATCGCTCAAAAATCAACTGCTTTAGGAAGACTTCTTGGCTCTTGCAGAAGCTCCTCTCCTACTGTCAGTCCAGACAGGTACAGCTTCACTCTCCTCTTATACTTCATCCCTTTGGGAGTGCTTCTGTAACCAAAGAGGCAGCCCAATGTATTGTAATTGTTTGTTACCCCCGCCTCCTCTGACTTCCCCAGGGCATCAGCATCTCTCTCATCTTTATAGATCTGGCACCTGACACACAGCTGGTGCTCAGTAAATGCTAACTGGATAAAGACTGTTAGCACTTTAGGCAGCAGAAAAGGAAATGGGCTTAAAGGGTGCTAAGTCTTCTTACGCATGTTTCAGGGCCAGAATCAAAGCTGGGTCAGGGCAGAGCTTAAAAGCTGGTCACGGAAAAGAAGGACACTGATGATAGGACACTGACTTTCTAAACATTCTGGACTAGAGCTTAGGAGAGCTGAGAGAAATTGATTATGTAGGTAAACTGCCCAAGGCAGCTGGGTGAGGGTACCAACAAGACTATAAAATCTCATATTAGCCTCTGAGAGCAGAAACATCTGCTAAAGCCACAGCGGGCAGGCTGGCCAAGTTCAGCAACGGGTTAGCCAGGACAGCCCTGTGACCAACGGAAAGGGCCACAGAGGGGAAGAATCAATCATCTAAGCAAAAAGGAACAGGAGAGTCTAGCAGCGACATCAGCTCAAGGAGACCAGACAGCAACCCACTGGGGGCTCTCTAGTACCAGGAGGGGCTGTGGGGGCTTCTTCTGCTCCTTGCAGCTCAGCCTTTGCTGGCGCCCAAAGCTCCCTTACACCTTCAGTGCCCACTGGATGTCAGAGCCTGAGAACTTGGTGAGTTTTTCTCCTGTTGTCTGAGGATTCGTAGGTTTTAACAATAAGGTACACTCAGCTAGCTCCCCACTCACATGCTGAAACAACTTAAAGGAAAGAGATAGTTCATTTGCCAGCCAACATCTCTGTTTAAAGAGTTTTCTTTTTCATATCAACACTTCCATGAATTCCGAATTTGATCAACTCTTTGTTACACAGTTTGACATTAACGAAACAGCAACACTCTGACAACCTGCTGGGGTCATAAAGGAACATCTTAAAATTCTTTGGACTCCACTTTAAGACAGGCTTCCAATCCCAATCTTTGATGTCTATTATAAAGCAGTACCAATAAAATATCGTAGAGATTTATGGGCGCACTTTCATTTGAGCTGTTTCACACCTAAAATAACATGAGCGCTTGGGCCAAAAGGCAGAATATTTAGGTTTAGGTTTCAACTGTTTAGGTTTTCTTTTACTTTTAAAACTCATTCACTTATTTTTTAAAAATTACCTTACATTTTTCAATTACAATGTATTTCCCTCTCAGAGAAGATAGCTAGGACACATTAACTAGATGGATGTCATGTCCTCTAAGAAGGACAGGCCTAAGTTCAGGCAGACAGTTGTCCTTTACCCTAATAGAGACCTATCTTTTGTTAAAAAGAAAATGTTTTTTCACAGGATTTAAGTGGACAATATATAAATTTATCTTTCTTCCCGAGTGCGCCCTATTGTTAACACAAGTAACCAAATCTTACTAGTGTGAGTAGAACCCCAACAAAAAGAACTTCATTTTAAAAGACAGTGGGATGATATCTGGACAGTAACATGGTATTTGGAGGCAACATCTGTTTCACTGTACACTCTCCTAATCTATGGGCTAATTTCCCAAATCAAGCTTAAACTGTAACTATGACATCAGTTCCTTGTAAGTCAGTAACACTGAATGAAAAGAAACCAGTGCTACATTCCCCATAGGTGGGAAATCAACTGGCACCCCCACCCCCCAACACACACACTCCTTCCCCCATCTGATGACATTGGGAGAAATGGTTCTGCTAAATGAGAAAGAGAGAATCTGGAGGAGGGGGAAAGCAGCTCATCCAGCTTTTAAGAAGATCTTTATAGGCAAAGTAAAGTGGAAACAGCAGGAAAGTTCCTGGACACAGTCCTTTAAGAAACAAAAATGAGTAGGAAGAAAGGTCAGAGCAGTGGTTCAAAGGAATCAGAATGCACAGCTGCTGCTGTCCAAGGTTGTGGGCCGGCGCCACTCACTCCTGCCAAGCTGGGGGCAGTGCTGGGCAGCCGGAGCCTGGAGCCACTCGGAGGCACGTGGGCCCTTCCTCCATCCAGCTCCCCACTTTCAGAGCTTAAGAGAAGAGCCCCAACTCTACAGTCCCAAAGAGAAATCCTAGAACTGTGACAATCATGAAACTAGAGTAAAGAGAAGAGAAAAGGAAATCTGCTTAGTTATTTAATCCAATTTTATTTTTTCATTTTTTGATTCTGAAACCTAATTCCTGGCTATAAAAGAAGAATGCAGCAGCTAGATAAGAGAAAGCCACCTGCTAAAAAGAACTTCTAGCTGCGTCTAAAATTCCTAAATATTCAAATCTGAAGGGCAGAGTTAAACTTTTCTGTATGGGGAGAACATTTTATTTTCTTCATGTGGCCTTTAAGGTTTAAGAGATTGCTACTACAATTTCTCTTTCCATCATAACATTACAGTTTTTGTAGATAAAAGGGATTTTAAAGTCTCATCTTCTTTCCCTAAGAGGTCTTGGGCCAGACAAAGGCTGGGTTTGGCCACCTGTATTTTCAGGCAGGAGGTGTGGATGAAATGTCTCAACCTGAGGTTATATTAAGTGTAGTCAACGTACAAATAACAGAGCTGTGTTCTCAGGAAAGCCAAGCAGTGAGTGAGGTACCTGGATTTTGATGTGGTTCCTTTGCCTGAGTAGGCTGGGTATATATACTAAAAGGGGCCAGAGTGGAATGCAAGTCACCCCCAAAAAGCTTCAAAATAAAAACATGTGTTTTTATTTAAGTATCATATAGACACACACACATACACACACACACACATACACAAGTGCACATCATAAAGAAAAAGCCTGATGCTTTTTCACAAACTGAGCACTCATGTAATCAGTGCCCAGATCAAGGATCATTAAAGTTCAATAACTACTCAGGCCCTTTTCTCTCAAGGATAACCACTATTCTGACTTCTATCTTGGCTTGTTTTTGAACTTTATATAAATGGACTCATACAGTGTGTACTCTTGTGTCTGGTTTCTTTCACCATTATGTTTGTGAGTGGAGCTGTCATCCGTTCATTCTCCTTGCTGTATAGCATCCCACTGTGTGACTATACGACAAATCATTAGTTCATTCTACAATTGAGGGTAATGGATAATTTCTAGCTTTTTTGGCTATTTTGAATAGTGTTGCAATGAACATTCTTACACATTCTTTTTGTAACACATGTACCCACTTCTGTTAGGTATATACTTAGAAGTAGAATTGCTGGGCCAGAAGGTATGTATACACATTTAACTTTAAAAGATACTGCCTGTCTTATTACTGCTATGACAAAAATACCATAGACTGAGTGACTTATAACAACATGCACTTATTACTCATTATTCTGGAGGCTAGGAAATCCAAGATCAAGGTGACAGCAGACTGTGTGTCGAGTAAGGGTCCGTTTCCTAGTCCATAGATGGTGCCTTCCTGTAGTGACCTCACATGGTAATGAGAGTGCTCTCTAGGGTCTCTTTTGTAAGGGCACTAATCTCCTTCATGTGGGCTCCATCCTTATGATCTAATAACCTCTGAAAGGTCCCCCCTCCTAAGATCATCATATTAGGATTTCAACATATGAATTTGGCAAGGGGGAGGAGAGGACACAAACATTCAGTCCATAACACTGTCAAACAGTTTTTCAAAGTGGTTGTAGCAATTTGCCTTTCCTGCAGCAGTGAGAGTTTCCACTACTCCACATCCTTGTGGATACTTGGTATTATCTGTCTTTATTTTAGCCATCCTGGTGAATTGCACAGATTGTTGAGATGAGAGTTGGGTTCTCTGTCTTTCTCACATCCTTCCTAGTAAAGCAACGCCAACTAGTTGTGACATTCCCAGGTGTCACAAGCTAGAAGATACTCAGGCTCCCAGCCTCAGGCCGTCCAACAAGTGTTGGTAAGTCAAAGCTGAAGCCCTGAAGAGACCAGATGTCCAATTCTCCTGGAGCAGGTAGAGCTCTAGGATTTTGATTACATGTTCTAGGTTGTAATGGTCCCGAAAGTACTGTTATGGGGCAGGGGAGAGGAAGTGCTAGGTTTCCCTAGGGAGGGCCTCCACTGGATTAACAGACGACAGCTCTGGCTTCTGTTTGGGACAACACACATCTGTGCGAGCACCCTCTGGAGAGGGAGTAGACAGCTCCATACAGGACACCCTCCACCATGGGTTGTTAATGGCTGCCTGAGCAAGACAGGGGGAGCTAAAGTTGGGCCACAGGTAACAGGATCTCCAGCCCCTGAAGGACATGGCTATAATTAAGTCCTAGAGGAGCCCCTTCCTCTCCCACTTCTCAACATTTTTTTTTTTAAAAAACAGACTATTTTTTCAGAGCAGTTTTAGGTTTGCAGTAAAACTGAGCAGAAGTTAGAGATTTCCCATATCCCCTCTGCCCCCATACATGCAAAACTGCATTACCAACACGCCCACCAGAGCGGTACACTGGTTATGAGAGCAGATTAGCCTGCACCCTTACAACAGTGGTTGAAACGTTTTCTTAAAAGGCCACTAGTACATTTTCATTCCATTCTCCTAGAGCACTGTGTCAGCACCTTAGACAACACATGAATGAATGGGTGACTGTATTATAACAAAACTTTATAAAAATGGTGACTGGTACAGGCTGAATTTGCTGAACCTCGCTCTGCAACAACAGTTTGAAAGTTCCTCATTTCCTCTTGAATCTGACCACTTGTCTGAGTTACTTAGGGCTGGTCCGAGGGCCTGAGATGAGTACCTGCGTCTTGCCTTGGGAACGCTTCGGTTTGGTTTGTCTTAAACATACAAAGGCCTAACAGGAAAACACAACAACAGAGGGCAAACACTCTCCCAGGGAAAATCTTTTTTTAAAGATCATATTAGACGTGAGAAAAGATGTTCTGACAAGATTGCTATTCCTCATAATTTTTTAAAGAGAAATAAACAAAGGAAGATGACTAAACAGAAGCACGTTTTTGAGTCCAAGAAATTGGAGACATTTACCTTCTGAACCAAGTAGACACTTGTAGCTCTCTCAGCAGCCACTTTATCCAAATTGGATCCCTCAGGAACAAAGTAACTGACGTCAGCGATGTGAACTCCCACTTCAAAATTGCCTGTAAATACACAAGAAGGCTGATCAGCCTGGCATGGAAGGCAAGGGCAATCCCTCCTGGGACTCCATCCCGAGAATGCATGTCACTCCCAGAGGCCACAGGGCGGAGTACAGGCTGCCATTTTCGGTCTTGCTGAGCGCTCCATCTATCCGCTGAGTGTTCATTTTTGTTACTTTTTTCATCATATACCAACTGGTGTTGAGATTTTTATCCCGAATTAACAATATTAACCATTTTTACAAGATGTTTCCCATTTCTAAAGGCTTCTGTCTTTGAGTAAACATCAGCAGACTTGCAAAAGAAGACTTGGATGATGAACAAATCCTTTCAGCTCACTAGAGGGGATTAATCCCTGTATCCTGCAGATTCTTGCCTCTGAAAGCTCTGCCCTTCCTGTCTGTTCTGGCCACAGCCTTTATTCAGCCTCACGGCTGGCCTTCCTACCTTGATTCCAGCCCCTCTTACCTGGCCTCCACACTGTTGCTAATAATCATCTTAATCATGGATCTGGTGATGTCACTCCTTAGGCTGCTATTCATGCCCTTGCATGGTCTCACCCCAGTCTACCTGGCTAGACTTACGGCCCATCTCCACATGCTCTCTATGCGGTTGTCATGGGAAACCTTTCCGTTCCCAGAATATATCTTACCTCATCCCATTCAGATGCTTGCTTGGCTTATGCTTTTTCTTACACGTGGGATAATAATCACAACATGGTCTGCCTATCAAAATCTTTCTTACCTTATAAGGGCCAGTTGAAGAGAAACCCAGAACAAGAAGAGATTCTCTGCCCCCTGTTTCCTCCACTTGTACTGTTAAAGCAGCTAATCCATTACTGAAGATGCTTATCATGGTCTTTTCCTCAAGGCTGCCATCACCATCAGTTATCACAGCACATCTTTACCAGCTCACGTGTTCACCTTTCCCTACAGTGCAGGCTCCAGGAAGGCAGAGCCTTTTGTGTCAAGTCCAATGTTGGAGGCCAGTGCCTAGAAGAATGCCTGACACACCGCAGGCACTCAATAAGTGAATGTATCAACAATTGGTTTGTTTGCCTGTAGCCTTTCCCATTCTGGTAAAAGACCTACTTTTTTCCCTTTTAGAATTGCCCTTTCCTTTCCTGGTGGACTTGTTTTTTCAACAGGCCCTGCCTTCTCTATCACTCCTGCCAAAGAGATGGTCAGATGACTCAGGCTGGTGGAATTGCACCTAAAGTAGGCTTGGGGGGCTGGTTAGGTTATAAATTTAAGATTTACTCTTGAACATCCCCTAAATCATCTATCAAATGTAGTATATGTGATTAACACACAAATACACACAAAGATATATACACAAAAATGCACAAAATGGATCGAATATGAAGAACAGTACACATGTAAAACAAGCACATAATTTGAAGACAGCAAGCATCATGGGCAGACAGAAGAACAGTGATGATACAAGCCCAAAGGTGAACTTGCTTATAATTTAAATATATGCCTGATGGGATGCCACTGTACCTTGTTCCTGCTCACAGTGACTGGTCTAGGCAGAGGCATGTGACCCAAGTAGATTTATTCTGAGCCTGTTTCCAGGGATTGATATGGACTTCAGAAAAGGGGGTCTCTCTCCCAGGACTCTGGACAATAAGTCTGGAGCTTCCCAGGAAACATCTCTGCCACATAATGATGCCAGTACAGAAAATAATAGGTCTAAGAAACAAAGGGAGAATCATGATGACCTCATTTGAACTCCAGGATTCAGCTGAACTAGAAACTAGCCTACCTGTGGTCTTGGCAGCTCATGAGGCAATCAATTTCCTTTCAGTTATGACTCACTGAAGGAATCCTGACTGAAACCCAAGTTGACTCAGAGGAGTTTACTAACACATCACCACTTTATCCTCTGGTTACCTGGATAATCAGTCTTAAGGTATCTCACATTTTACTTGTAAAATTTGCAGCTATTTATTGTTCTCCTTTTTCTTCTTCACTGGGGGATGATTCTTTCCTTGGTTTTTAAACTGGAAAAATGTTTAAACTTGGAGTTAAAATAAGAGGTTCAGGGAAAGAAAAGAATTTCAGATTCCCCATTCTCATTTGTCTCACACTCAGAGACCACCCTCCTACAGGGAAGTCACTGGGTTTTTCCATCCAGTCCTGTAACATGAATACATTAAGGAAAACTCAAGTCCATCTAAGAAATCCTGGCTGCTATGGGATAATACAACAGATCTATTTCCCACAGAGGAGAGGCTGTCTGGAAGGCTGAGGAAAACCAGCATGGCTCAAAGTTCAGCTGCCTCACTCTGTGAGCCACGCAGCTGTGCGGCTGGGTCACTGGGAGCAGGGAAACCAGCCCCACGATGATCGAGGAACTCAGCCTTACGAGAATGTGGCCAAGAGTCTCAGACAGTTCAACTCCCAGTTTCAGTGTTACAAGTATCTAAAACCAACACTTGGAGAAGGTAAAATAAAGTGCCTCCTTTTGAAGTTAGAATTATAATGTATTGGCCTAACAGGTAAATATTGACTAAAGGAAAAGAGAGAGGATTATTACATCATGAAATAAACCATAATTTAAAAATCAGTCTGTGTGTTGTTACTACACATGAACTTTCTGTCCTGAGTCAAAATTGACAAACTGACAAAGAGTTCATTACAGGAGATAAAACACAAAGGGGGCCAATCAAAACATATTTGAAAGGCTTAAATTTCACTCAGAATTCCCAGCAGAGCCTCTAAAACCAAGGAAGAGAAGCTTTCTTATTCTCTCTTTTGGACCTTTTTTATGGAAACCCTAAGTAAATATTTTATTTCATATATTTACATAATGTGAACTTGCAGAACTCTTGAGGTAGAG
Organism: Camelus bactrianus; assembly: GCF_048773025.1. Taxonomy (NCBI): domain Eukaryota; kingdom Metazoa; phylum Chordata; class Mammalia; order Artiodactyla; family Camelidae; genus Camelus; species Camelus bactrianus. The sequence goes on along the minus strand of NC_133543.1, from coordinate 98,510,001 downwards.
GCACTGAAGTTTTTATTCTATGAAAGAGAAAATATAGATCCAAAAGGTTATGTAGTATACGCTGCCAAAACATCTAGGACCAATTTGATGTTTGAAAAAGTACTGTCTCCCATATAAAAGTATTCTTGAAAATATTTTTTGTATTAAAAATTTTTTATTTACTAAGTCTGAGGTGAGTCCTGTGAGTTTTGAGGAGCTGTGCAAATGGAGGAAGAAGAGTCCCCAAGGCCAGCCACGTCTGCACAGGGCCCGCAAACTTAAACAGATGCAAATGCTCGAGTGGACACCAGAATGGATTCATCCAATTAAAACACTAATAAGAACATATAGCAGGGCTTAAGAATCATCTTTTCTAAGCCAGCCTCCCAGTCAGTTCAGCCACATCCCAACAGCATCCCTGCCAGGTGGCCCCTGACACATCCTCAAGGGTGGGGAGCTAGCATCTTGAAGCCACCAGCTCTACTTCTGAAGAGCTCTGGTCCCAAGAAAGTGTTTCCTTACACGGATCTGAGATACATGGAAAGGGAGCCACTAGTTTATTCCAGCTCTGGGCAGCCAAAAGAGGCGAGCCCTCTGTTTAAGGTGCTCACAGTCTGATGAGGTTGGCAGATAGTCCGCTGTGGTGACAATGTGATATTACTAGTGCTATGACAGAGGAAGGCTGCAAAACCTCACTCTGGGAGCAAGTTGAGCTGAAATCTGTTTTTACTTCAGTAAGAACATGTGAAAGTGCTTTGTACTCTATAAAAACTCCATGAACGTAATGTTGACAATGATGATCATAAAAATGATAACAAGGAGAGCAGCAGTGACCACTTATTTACTGTCTCTTTTGCGCCAGGGGCTCCACACACATGAAAATAGCTTTGACAATAGCTGTATAAATCGTGTTTCACAGATGAATCAGCTGAGGCTCAGAAAAGTTCCATGTCACTCGTCCAAGGTTACCTGGCTAGTACGCAAGGAACTCTGGATGCAAAACCAGGTCGGATTCGGAGCTTTTGTTCCTTTTATTATCATCCCCTGCCCTCCACCACTGTCACAGTAACTCCAGGACAAGATGACACAACTCAATTTTTCAGCTCAGTGGGTCACAGCTGAAAAGTCCCTCCCTACCTCTTATGAGTCAATAGAAGTCACATTCTTGGCTATGGATTCAGAAGTCCTGTCAGAGACTTTTCCCAGCCCTGCTCACAGCTACATCCCTGTTCCCACTGCCTATCTTTTTAGCCACTCGTAACAAGGACTGATTACAGAACAACCACTAAGCTGTCAACTCCAGTTGTATTTAATTTTAAGCCCTTAAGATTTAGTAATTCCTTTTTAAATCCTAGTGTCTAGGCATCATTAGCTAGTGGCAGACTGACTGTCCTAAGCGACTGAAAGGGCTATGCCTGCCACAGGTGGGAATGCGTCAGGCTTCCTTTACCAGGAGTGAGACCAGAGCCTTCCAGACTTAGGTCACTTGAGTTCACTTTTACCCTCTGCTGAGACTGGACAGTGGTGACAGAGGCACCTCATGACCCAGGAGGATGCTCCTTTTAATCCAGCATATAGGGGAACAATGTTGCTAAATGTACCTCATTTAGCAAAAGCAAAAAATAATTGCTTTTGTCCAGGTCTCTAGTGTTCAAACATTTTTAGGACTGTCTTGGCCTGCCCTTATAGGGCATCTGAGGCCTGGTGACTTCTCCCTCTGTGAGACACCATTCCTATGGCTCCAGGCCCCACTCTGGGTGTCTGACTCTGTCGCTGCCCCTTCTCAGGCTCCTCTGCCTCTCCTTGTCCCTTACATGTTGGCGTGCTTTCAAGCTCATCACGGCTGTCTGCGCTTCCAATTCCACTCTTTCAGCCTGGACTGTCTCATCCACTCTCAAGAGATCAAGCATCATCTCTGTGCTTTGGTCTCCTCAGTCTGGGCCAGCAGCCCAGATCTCTCTGAGCTCTAGAATGATATACACAAGGGTCCACTGGGAACTGCCACTTAGCTGTCCCCCAGGCATCTCACACTCACACTTCAGCAAACCAAAAAAGGCACCACAACCGCTAAAACCCCTCCAAAACCTAGGCTTGTTCTCAGCCTGCAGTGATCAGTCTCTTTGACCGCTCCCTCCTGAATATCTCTCAAATCTGTCTCTCTTCTTCACACATCACCACTTCAGCCAGGACCACCATCATTTCTTTAAAGGAAGATCTAACACCTCCGTGTGGTTCTCCCTGCCATTTCTCAAACCCATTTCCCACACTGAAGATAATGTCTCTTCCAAAATACAAGCCTCCTTGTCACTTCACTGCGTAAACCCTGCCGGGCCCCTACTGCAATGAGCATGTCGCCATCTGGCTTCCCAGGCCTTACTGGCCCTCGCCTGGGTTCTTCCTCTCCTCCCTCTGCGCACTGTGCTCTGTCACTGCTTCACAAAGAGGCGACAGTGACAAAATTCTTTATCGTGTGAGTCTGCCCTGAGCATGTTCAACTTTCCTGGCCCTAACTCCTTATGTGCCAGTCACTGCACCAGAACTTCTTCAGCTGCTCAAACCTATCAGGCTCCACACTGCTCTCCCTCGCAGGGTATTCTTCTCCAGTCTCTCTCCCTGGCGACGCCCACTGGGCCTGCAGACCACTGTGGAAAGCCCACTCCCTTTGGCAGGCCTTCCCTGATGACCTGGACCAGGATCCCCCTCCCGACCTCTGTGTCTTCCTATAGCACCTTTTACCCTCCCTACATCCTCCCCCACCCACCGGACACGACTTATTCAAGGAGGTCACAAGGTGTCTCCCCCTCATCTGTAGCCAGCATGAAGGGCAGGGAAAAGCCTGCACACACTGCTGGTATAGGATATTTACTGAATGACTAAGAAAAAACCAAACACACAGGGGAGATGTTGCCACTCTGGGTTGACAGGGGTTGGAAACCCTGCCTGGTCTAACTGTGCAGAGTTCTCCCCACACCAGGTCTTCCCAGAGTGTGTCCAACTTATGCTTGCACACCTGCGGTGCCTGAGAAATCACTACTTGTTCATGCAGTCCACTCCAGCCTCAGCAAACAATGTAAAAAAATCTCTCCCTTTAAAACCAAGATACATCTTCTTAGAGTGTCCACTTGTCTGCCCAGTTCTACCCCCTGGGGCCGCCCAGAACAAGGCCAGCCCCTCAGAGAAGAGCAATCTGGCCTCAAGAAATGAGGGAAGTGGCAGATCTCTTCCAGCAGGGCTGGGCTCTACTCCTGGGACAGCACCAGCTTTAAATGTTTAGACAGTTAGCATGTAGCCCCCTAGATCTTCTCTCCTTCAGGCTAATATCCATGTGGCTTGGATTGACTCAACTCATAATCCTCAACATCTTCCTCCAAACATGCTCTTAATAACCACCTCATTCACTCAATTAGCCATTCAACAAACACTTACTAAGCTCCTACTATGTGGCAGATACTTTTCTAGACATATAAGCAACCAAGATTGACAAGGTCCCTTCTCTTGTGGAGCTCACATTCTCATGGAGAGAGAAAGACAACAAGCAAACAAATAAATTGTAAGATTACTTATGATAGTAAAAGGGACTTTGAATTCCACATATTAATTGATATTTTATCTAAAAAAAGATAAATGAACTTATTTACAAAACAGAAACAGATTCACAGGCATAGAAAACAAACTTACGGTTACCAGTGGGGGAAGGGGGTGGGAACGGATAAATTGGGAGTTCTAGATTTGCAGATACTAACATACATAAAATAAATAAACAACAAGTTTATACTGCATAGCACGGGGAACTACATTCAATATCTTATATTAACCTACGGAGAAAGAGAATATGAAAATGAATATATCTATGTTCCTATATAACTGAAGCACTGTGCTGTACACCAGAAATTGACACAACATTGTAAACTGACTATACTTCAATAAAAATATATATTAAAAACCAAAAAGGACTTTGAAGAAAATAAAACAGGGTGAGGTGATGAGGATGAGGGGGATTTTAGCTTGGAAAGGTCTCTCTGAGGAAATAAACTGAGACCTGTGTGCCTGCAAAGAACCATGGCACACGATGACCCTGGGGAGAGCATCCCAGGCAGGAGGATAACCAGAGCAAAGGTCAAAGGTGGGGGCACGCTGGCTACAACTAAGGAATAGAAAGATGATGGGAACGGAGAGGCGAATTGGAAGCTAGGAGGCCAGTGAGGTAGATGGGACCCCAATGAGACATGCCTGGATAGGCCAGGATGAAGCATTTAGATTTTATTTCAGATGTGATGGGAAACCACTTGGGGAGTTTTAAGCAGAGAAGTGACATTCACTGAGTATGCCACATTCACTTTCTCATGTTGTCAGCTCCTTCATTCTGCAAACCATGGTTCTACTAATGCAGTCGAAGGTGATACTGGACTGAAAACAATGAGCCTGAAGAAGACCAGGATCTCTCAGGAATGGCACCGTCAGGCAAATAAACTTAATCAATCCTTCAGTGAAATGATACGTTTAGTAAACAAAGGTAGACGAAGAAAAGAAGCATAACCTACTAGACACAAGGACATTCAACAGATGCTGGATTTCTTGTCCCACACACTGGTTTCCATCCAGTCCACACGATGGGAACACGCTGCTCTTGCCTGGATCACCCTCCTGACTCTGTGGCCAGTCTTCCCAACAACATGAGTCTTAAGAGAGAGAGAAAACAGTGTTCTGCAAGCTCAGTCAGGGTAATCTAACCAACAGGACTGAAAGGGACTTTCTGCTGTCCAGACATCCCCGGCAGTGAGAGGGCCTCACACAGGCCAGCATATCCAGCCGGGATGCAGGCCTTGGCCTTAGTTTAGTCCCACTGAATTTTAGAGACAGACTCCATAGCTGAGAAACAATTAGGCTTGGATCACCTTGTGGCCACACAACAAACTCCATCTCTTAGCTGGGGTAAGCAAATTCCCTCTGACTTTGGTGGAAACTGATTGGGTTGCTAGGTAAGAAGGACAACTCAACCTCTGACGTCTTCCAGTTCTGTGTGGTATTGGGTTATGTAATCAAACACCAAAGTTGACCACTGGTACAGCAAGCCATGGCAGTAGTCCATGGCCATGATGTGGTGATGGTTTGAGAATATTTCATAAGCTTAAAAGGAGTCAGTATAAAAAATTCTGAGACAAGTAAATCTGAGTGCAGTGGAAAGTCCCATGCATGAGGAGGGGGTTGTACAAGATGATTTCTTAGGTCCTCTGGAAGGCCAGGATTTGACAACTCTGTGGATTATCTTTTGTATTTTCTTTTTGCCATCCGGAAAAGGGTTAATGAGCAGTGTTGGCTGCAAACTCCTCAACTGGTGAGCTCACCTTCTGGAACTAAGCAGCTTAGAGAACCTTTTTCCTTCATTATTACAAAGGGCTCTATCAATCTGCAAGTACTCAACTAAACTGCCCACACAGCAATTTTTGTCATGTTCAATCTAATTCTCAGGAATCTAAGTTTAAATTTATATGAACAGCATGGAAGAGGAACACCCAGGTAGTAAATTCCACTTTTCCCCTTCCAAATGATTTGAGCAATGGCCTCCTTCATTAACAGGAAAGAGAATGAGGAGCTGAACATGTGAGGCTGGCACGCCCAGCGTCTGGGAATTTCCGGGCGTTTCAGGAGTGGGGAAAGCCCAGGTCAGCCGGTCAGGCCTGGGACAGAGCTGAGCACAGGCTCACGAGAAGCTCTGAGAGCAGGAGGGCAGGCATTTGGTCCTTCCTCGCTGCCAAAAAAAGAGTGGAGTCAGAAGGGCCAAGGAGGACCCTTAAAGGTAGTTATGAAGTTAGCAGGTCCATATAATAAAAGCTGGGAGTCGGGGTGGGGTGGGTTGGGTGTGAATGGGGCAGACTGGCCTTGGTTTCAGGGTTGCCGGGGCTGGGAGAGGGGAACAAGGGGGTTCATTATACTGTTCTGTCTACTTTTGTGCATGTTCAACATTCTCTCTCCAAAAATTAAAAAAAAAAAGTTTGTAGGGACTGAAGCCAAGGGAAGAAAAGTTTAAAAAGGAAAAATCCAGTTAGTAAAACTAGCTACAAGTTTCAAAAGAAAGACAAGCCAACAGAGGCAGGAGAGGATCACAGCTTAGAAGGAGCAGAATGATAACGTCCCCAGTGATGATCTCGGAGGCTGACGATATGGGGGCTGTTCTTTTCTGCAGCATACACATTTGTAATGTTTCCAGCGTTCAAAGACTGGAAAAGGGATAAAGATAAAAAGTATAAAATAAAAAATGTAAACCTCACTTAAAAATGTCTAGAAAGAAATACATCAAGATGGTAATAATGATCTTCTCTGAGTAATAAGATTATGACTTTTTCTGGCTCTATGTAAATTTTAATTTTTATATCTTATCTGTTTTACAGTTTTTTTTTTTTAAAGACATACTAACAAAATGCTGTGTTCCCCCCCAGCCACCCCTTATCTCTGATTCCCCATCACATGGCAAGAGAAAAGCACCACTGGCAACCCTGGGCAGGAGGCAGCAAGAGTGGGTGGCAGCTCACTGGACAACTCTCCTGGAGGATAATGGCAACTAAAGCACTGTGCAGGAAAAGTTCTATGAAGGTGAGCTCAGTAAATGAAGTAGCAGGAACTAGGCATACCCCTGCTGAAAGGAAACAACTATTTCCATGCCAAAAATCTGACTCCAGTTTGTAACAGCCTGAGGCTTTTGCCACTACTTAAGAAATTCATTGTGTATGCCTAGCATTAGGAACCTATTGCTTATACCTGCAGGAGTGCTGGGATGTTTGTATGATCCCAGCAGACCGGTTTCCCAAAGACATGTTTGAAAATGAAATTTCAGCATGTTTCACACTCATTTGTGGATTTTTCTATTTTAAAAAAGCCTCTATATTTCTCCACGTGTAAGTCTTTCACCTCCTTGGTCAGGTTGATTCCTAAATATTTAAATTTTTTGGGGGGTGTGATTTTAAAAGGAATTGTTTCTTTACTTTCTTTTTCTGATACTTCATTGTTAGTGTAAAGAAATGCAACTGATTTCTGTACGTTAATCTTGTATCCTGCTACCTCGCTGAATTCTTTTATCAGCTCTAGTAGTTTTTGTGTGGAGTCTTCAGGGTTTTCTCTGTATAGTTTCATGTCATCTGCATAAAGTGACAGTTTTACCTCTTCTCTTCCAATTTGGATTCCTTTTATTTCTTTTTCTTGTCTGATTGCTATGGCAAGGACGTCCAATACTATGCTGAATAGAAGTGGTTGAGAGTGGGAATCCTTGTCTTGTCCTAGATTTTAGCAGGAAGTCTTTCAACTTTATACGTGGAGACATATACGTGAACTACAAAACACTGATTAAGGAAATTAAAGATAATTCAAAGAAGTGGAAAGATATCCCATGAGCTTGGATTAGAAGAATTAATATTGTTAAAATGGCCATACTATCCAAAGAAATCTACAGATTTAATGTGATCCCCATCAAACTAAATTACCCAGGATGTTTTTCACAGAACTAGAACAAATAATTCTAAAATTTATAAGGAATCACAAAAGGCCCAGAATTGCCAAAGCAATACTGAAGAAAAAGAGCAAAGCAGGAGGAATAACCCTCCCAGACTTCAGACAATACTTCAGAGCTATAGTAATCAAAACAGCATGGTATTGGCACAAAGACAGAAATACAGATCAACGGAACAGAATAGAGAGCCCAGAAATGAACCCACAAAGTTTTGGTCAACTAATCTTCAACAAAGGAGATAAAAATATACAATGGAGAAAAGACAGTCTCTTCAGTAAGTGGTGTTGGGAAAACTGGACAGCTGCTTGTAAATCAATGAAGTTAGAACACTCCCTCACACCATACACAAAAATAAACTCAAAATGGCTTAGAGACTTGAATATAAGACAAGACACTATAAATCTCCTAGAAGAAAACATAGGCAAAACATTTTCTGCCAAAAATCTTAGCAATGTTCTCCTGGGGCAGTCTACCCAGGCAATAGAAATAAAAGCAAAAATTAACAAATGGGACCTAATTAAACTTAACAAGCTTTTGCACAGCAAAGGAAACCATAAACAAAATGAAAAGACAACCTATGGAATGGGAGAAAATTTTTGCAAATGATGTGACTGACAAGGGCTTAATTTCCAGAATATATAAACAGTTTATACAACTTCATAACAACAACAAAAAAAACCCCAATCCAAAAACGGACAGACGACATAAATAAGCAATTCTCCAATGAAGACATACAAATGGCCAATAGGCACATCAAAAAAATGCTCAATATTGCTAATTATCAGAGAAATGCAAATCAAAACTACAAGGTATCACCTCATACCAGTCAGAATGGCCATCATTAAAAAGTCCACAAACAATAAATGCCCAAGAGGATGTGGAGAAAAAGGAACTTTCCTACGTTGTTGGTGGGAATGTAGTTTGGTACAGCGATTATGGAAAATACTATGGAGATTCCTCAAAAAACTGAAAATAAACTAACTGTATGATCCAGCAGTCCCACTCTTGGGCATAAATCTGGAGGGACCTTTAATTCGAAAAGATAAGTCCACCCCAATGTTCATAGCAGCACTATTTACAATAGCCAAGATATGAAAACCACCTAAATGTCCATCAACAGATGACTGGATAAAGAAGTTGTTGTGTATTTATACAATGAAATACTACTCAGTCATACAAAAGAATAAAATAATGCCATTTGCAGTAACAAGAATGGACCTGGAGATCATCATTATAAATGAAGTAAGCCAGAAAGAGAAAGAAAAACACCATACGATATTGCTTATATGTGGAATCTAAAAAGAAAAAGACACAAATGAAATTATTTACAAAACAGAAACAGACTCACAGAGAAAACAAACTTATGATTATCAGGGGAAAGAGGGTAGGAAAGGATAAATTGGGAGTTAGAGATTTTTAGATGCTAACTACTGTACGTAGGATAGATAAACATGTTTATACTGAATAGCACAGGGAACTATATTCAATATCTTATAGTAACCTATAATGAAAAAGAATATGAAAAGGAATATATGTATGTATAGTATGACTGAAACATTATGCTGTACACCAGAAATTGATACGACTGTATACTTCAATATAACAAAATGGGGAAAAAAGCCCCTCTATTAACAAAACATAATTACCAGTCTCTTAAAAGCCAAATGTGAAAGAGATGTTCAATTTTCAGCACGTTTTAAATATAAACATCTATGTGCATTTCAATGCCTAGTCACAAAATGTTGTTATCAACAATTGCTTATATATTCTGGAGATCAAGCATTTGTCAGTTGCATCTTTTGCAAAAATTTTCTCCCATTCCGTAGGTTGTCATTTTGTTTTGTTTATGGTTTCCTTTGCTGTGCAGAAGCTTGCAAGTTTCATTAGGTCCCATTTGTTTATTCTTGCTTTTATTTCTATTGCTTGGGTAGACAGCCCTAGGAGAACATTTTTGAGATGTATGTGAGATAATGTTTTGCCTATGTTTTCTTCTAGGAGGTTTATTGTATCTTGTCTTATGTTTAAGTCTTTGATCCATTTTGAGTTTATTTTTGTGTATGGTGTGTTCTAGCTTTATTGATTTACATGCTTCTGTCCAGTTTTCCCAACACCACTTGCTGAAGAGACTGTCTTTTCTCCATTGTATATTTTTATCTCCTTTGTCAAAGATTAGATGACCAAAACTTTGTGGGTTCATTTCTGGGCTCTCTATTCTGTTCCATTGGTCTATATGTCTGTTTTTGTACCAATACCATGCTCCAGAATATATAAGCAGCTTATACGACTTAATAAGAAAAAAGCAAACAACCCAATCCAAAAATGGGCAGAAGACCTAAACAAGCAATTCTCCAAGGAAGAAATACAAATGATCAATAGGCACATGATAAAATTCTCAATATCACCAATTACCAGAGAAATACAAATCAAAACTACAATGAGGTATTACCTCACACCAGTCAGAATGGCCATCATTCAAAAGTCCACAAATGACAAATGCTAGAGAGGCTGTGGGGAAAAGGGAACCCTCCTACACTGCTGGTGGGAATGCAGGCTGTTGCAGCCACCTTTGAAAACAGTATGGAGATTCCTCAAAAGACTAAGAATAGACTTACCATATGACCCAGGAATCCCGCTCCTCGGCATATATCCAGAAGGAACCCTACTTCAAAAAGACACCTGCACCCCAATGTTCATAGCAGCACTATTTACAATAGCCAAGGCATGGAAACAGCCTAAATGTCCATCAATAGATGATTGGATAAAGAAGTCATGGTGTATTTATACAGTGGAATACTATTCAGCCATAAAAATGACAACATAATGCCATTTGCAGCAACATGGATGTTCCTGGAGAATGTCATTCTAAGTGAAGTAAGCCAGAAAGAGAAAGAAAAATACCATATGAGATAGCTCATATATGGAATCTTACAAAAAAAAAAAGAACATAAATACAAAACAGAAACAGACATAGATATAGAATACAAACTTGTTGCCAAGGGGGAAGGGGGTGGGGATGGGGGTGGGAAGGGACAGACTGGGAGTTCGAAATTTGTAGATACTGACAGGCATATGTAGAATAGATAAACAAGATTATACTGTATAGCACAGGGAAATATATACAAGATCTTGCGGTAGCTCACAGTGAAAAAGAATATGATAATGAATATATGTATGTTCATGTATAACTGAAAAATCTGCTCTACACTGGAAATTGACACAACATTGTACACTGACTATAACTCAATAAAAAATAGTTATAAAAAATTTCTTAATCCAATCCTAACCTTCCTTTCAGCTGAAATTAAAGCAACTTTCATATTCACCTTGATAAAACCCCTTAGTAGTGTTTCTCTCACTCTAGGGAAGCCTTTTTTGCTCTGTTATTTTCACCATACAAAATCAGCTCTTCAATTACTCGTTTTCATTAATTAATCTCTTTGCATTAATTAGAAACTGTTTTTTAATTCCCCAAGGCTTCACAAAAATTAACAAAAAATTATATTCATGATTTATGTATGCTTATGATATGAATCCACTGTACTGGTTATCCCACAATAGCACATCAACTGCTTGCTTTTTAGAGCACTTCATTTGTATTAATTCATTTGGTTCTCCCAAAGCCATGAGATAGATTTCTTCCTACAGATGAGGAAACTGAGCCCCAGGCAAGTCAGACTCCCAGAAACTAAGCTTTTCACCCTTACTTTATGGGATTTGTCCCTTAGAATGAGATAACTAACTTATAAATGGTTCTTTCTCAACTCCTGGAGTTTACAAGCACTCTCAATGCAACAGTTAAAAATGATTATACATTAACTTTGCAAGAACACACATTTTAAGATCACTAAGTAGAATAAAGTATTCTCAGCATGACTAAATGTGACTCCTTTATGGGGACAATACACACTTATTGAAATAAAAACCCTGTCATGCACTCCTGTAACCAACGATCACTTACTATTTTTGAATTATCCATATACCAACTGTGGTTATAACTTAGTTTTCCAGTTTATTCATAAACTCAGTTTTCATATAAAGTATTCTGAACTGCTAAATTTTCTAGGTAACTGAGTGTCAACCCTTTAATCATCAATTGTTTATAGTTTTAGTACTTCTGGATGGAAATCCTCTATAAGTAAATGTATTGTATATTTCCTTTTCTTAATAGCAGAATATAATTCAATATTAATAACTTAGGGTCATTAAAATGAACATTTCTTCCACATTTTGCAATAGTTGCTGGTGTGGTTACAATAGGGCAAAGGTGCCCTGTCCTCAGGATATACTCTCAAATTTACTTATCACCTCCATCACCAAAATGAAGTAAAGACTCTGTAGATACAAAACTTTCTGGCTGATTATAACAACAGTTATTACTGATTGGACCTGGCAAATTGAAGATACTCAAATATTTCTTGATTAAATGAATCATCTTCACAAAAGTTTTATGGGGTAGATACTATTAATATTCATATTTTACAGATGAAGACATACAGGCACAGAGAGGTTAGATGATCTGCCCAATGCCACACACTTAACAAACATCAGAGCTAGGATTCGGAACACTGTTGGACTACAGTATTAGTGTTCTTAACTATCATACTACAGGGCCACAGGGGACAGCCTTTTCCTAAGGGGTTTTAATCATTCTACAGTATCCCTTGTCTTTTGGTGTCATAGCAGCTTTATCAAGATTTCATTCATATACAAATCACTCATTTAAAGTGCAAAATTCAATGCTTTTTTAGTATATTCAGAGTTGTGCAACCATCACCATAATCAATTTTAGAACATTTCAACACCCCCAAAAGAAAATCCATCTGTTTTCAGTCACTCTCTATTTCTCCCCAATCTTCCTAACCATAGGCAACTTCTAATCTACTTTCTGTCTCTGTAGATGTGTCTATCCTGGACATCTCATATAAATGGAATCTTACAATATGTGCACAGTCTTTTGTGACTGTCTTTCACCTAGCATAATGTTTTACAGGTTCATTTGTGTTGTAGCCTGCATTAGTACTTCATTTCTTTTCATGGCTGAATAATATTCTGTTGTGTGCACATATCACATTTATTTAACTATTCATTAGTAGATAGACATTTGGGTTGTTTCCATTTTTTGTGTGCTCCTTTACTCTTTAAAATAAACTTTTTATTGAGGCATAAAATACATATGTATGCTCAAGGTTTATATAGTGAATACATTTTTACAAAGTGAATACATTTAGGTAATCACCTGCCAGTTCAAGAAATAGGATATAACCAGAATTCCAGAAGTTCCTCCTGTGCCGCCTCAGTCTATAGCTACAAAAGATAACTGCTTTCCTGACCTCTGTAAATTATAATCATAGACCAGTTTGCCTATCTTTGCATTTTACATAAATGGATTTGTACAGTATGTATTTTATGTGTGTATAACTGGCTTTATTTGCTGAACATGCATTTGAGACACCATGTTGTGTTTTGAATTTATTCTGTACCATTGCTGTGGAGTGTTCCATTGTAAGACTATATCACAGTTTATCCATTTTATTGTTGATAGAGACTTGGGTTATTTTTAGTATTTTGCTCTTATGAATAATGCTGCCATGAGCATTCTTGTACATACGTACTCCTTTCTATTGGGTATCTATCAAAGAGGAAACTGCTGGGTTTTGGAGAATGAATCTGTTCAGCTCTATTATATACTATACAACAGTTTTTCAAAGTGGTTGTACCTAATTTTTCTCCTACTCAGTGTATGGAAGTTCTAATTGTTCCACAACTCTACTATATTTGGTCAGCTTTAAAAAAAATTAGCTATTCTTGTAGGAACATAGTAATATCTTACTGTGGTTTTAATTTCCTTTGCTGGATATATATATATATATATATATGAATATATATAGTTTCATATATATATATGAAACAAATATTTTCTCCTACTCTGTGACTTGCTTTTTCATTATCTTAATGGTGTTTTTTGATGAAAAGTTCTTAAATTTAATGAAATCTAATTTATCACTCTCTTCCTTTAAGGTTAATGCTTTTTGTGTTCTACTTAAGAAACTGTTGCTAAGGTCATGAGGCTACTTTTCTGTTATTTTCCAGAGAAGTGTTAATACTTCTAGAAGTATTAATGTTTTACCTTTCACACCTAGATCTATGAGCCACATGAAGTTGATTTTTATGTACAGTGTGAATCAAAGTCGAAATTCATTTTTTTTCCCATATGGATATTCAATGGATCCAGCACCTTTTAGTGATAAAACCATCCTTTCCTCACTACAATGCAGTGACACCTTTGTCAGAAATCAGGTGATTATGTATCTGTGGGTCTGAATTCTCCATGCTGTCCCCACCTTGACTTCTGAACAGTAATTGAATATTTATTATTTCAGCATAAGCTTACTAAAATTCCAGGTCAATTTTAATCTTTCTATTTTTATATTAATAATAATTTTCCGTGAGCACTTACTTTTTGTCTGGCACAGTTCTAAGTACTAGGGATTATCTATTTAATCTTCCAGGCAATTTTAAATTAGACATTATCATCCCTGTTTTACAGACTGGGAAATGTGAGGCATGGAGAGGTTAATTCTTACCCTTAGAATATGGACTGTGCCCTTCTTATTTTGTTGTCATACTCTCTACTTTTGTGGAAAAGCATCAGTAGCACATGCAACTTTAGGCAGTTATTGCTAGTATCTTTACGGCTAGGTTGTGTTTTTGCAACAACAGGCACAAGTGGAGCTTTGCTCCTTAATACTCAGTATTTTGGAAACGCAAGACACTTGAGAAATTTTCTAGTTCAAACACCCATATAGCTGGGGGAAGAGATTTTCAGAGAAATCACAGACATGCCCAAACTCACATGATGCAGTAGAGGCAAAGAGGAGACAAGAACCCAGTTCTGCTCCTATTCCAGTGCTCTTTCTGGGATCACAACTGCCTCTCACCATGCAATGAGTGTGCTGGATCACTGAGACTTCTTAGCTGGCTTCCAGGTTTACCTTGGTGCCAGATACTTGAGGATGCCTGAGTGGTGGGTGCCAGATTATCTTGGCTTTAATGAGCAAGGAAACTGGAACCAATCAGCAGAGCTGGAAGCAGATGAACAGGCCACAGTCCAAATTTGGTTTAACAAGGTGCACTGAGACATCCATGAAAACAGAGAATTTCCAAAGCCCAGACCCCACAGGAATCAGGCTAGCAAGATTTGAATGGAACATAGGAATAAGACTTAGAGGGGTGGAGCTGTCTCTCCACTTAATCTTTCCACTTCGATTCTGTGTCCTCAAAACAGGAACTCATTGGCAAGCATCCCAGAAGCCCACTTTCATGCCAGAGGCTTTGCATGACTATTCAGCTACTTGGATTTTTTGAGTCAAGGTACGATTCAGTAAAAAATGACCATACAATAAGGACAGTTAAAATTGTTCACTCACCAATGTCCCAAATGAATGGAGATGACATACACTTCCTTATGACCTGACAGTTCTACAGAATTTTCCATTTCCCTTCCCAGGTTCATTATCAGGGGCCATACTATGAAAATAGGATTTGTTTGAAATCAGATACTTGGGTTGCCTGATACTTGCCTGAGGTCAGAATGCCCTCTGACATAAGCAACTGCAAGAGGAAAGATCAGTGTTACAAAACCAGGCTTAGAAATGATTTCACATAGAAGAGGGGCGTAGGAGGACTAGCACTCGATACAGTGGGCATCATAAAGACGTCAGAGACAAAACCCAGAAATGCATCCAAGTAGAAAACCGCCCTGAAGTGGAATTTTTCTTTTCCAAAATCTATGAAAGAGTTATCAGGGGTTCCTCTTACAAGGAACAGATTTTAAACATAATTTTTGATTAAATTAAATGTTGCACATAGATCTTATTTTTAAGCTACATGTGGCATGCGTTTCCCACAGCTAACAGATTAAATTTTTCTAGTTAAGTGGGAGTTGCTTCTTGTAGTAGTGTTTAATGCTGAGGAAGGACATCCATTTGAGACATGGCATTTCAGGGTTCAGCTTGCTGAAGTGGATGAAACAGGGAGTAGCATAACTGATGGGCTAAGGGAATATGAGGGGCTGAATGGGGTTTAAACTAAAGTGCTGTGTCTGAGATAAACTAAAGTCCAAAAGAAACAGGAGAACAATTACACTGCCAGTAGCTAGAAAGCTGAGAAAGACAACTCAGAGTGAGAAGAACAGGTGGAAGGAATGGCCCAGTAGGAAGAAGCAGGCATGAGCCAGGCTGCCCTCTGAGGGCCTCAGGAGAATACACAGGAGTTGTGTCTGTCCCCTTGGGCCCTGCTGTGAGACAGGACAGGGATGAAACTTCAGCAGGTCCACAGAGCAAAGGGCTGTGGTCCTCTCCCCACGGCGCTTGAAGTAAGACTGATTGTAAAGCCTATTTCCCTACCCAGTGACCTAAGTGACAGGAGCCAAGGATTCAGTCTTTCTATCCCCTGGTCAGTGTGGGGTCCATGAGGGTGTGGGGTATAAGGTGGGCTCCAACTCGGGCTAAGGATTGCAAGTCATGGTAGAATACCCCCTGCAAGGTTAGCAGTGGTGCAGAGCACCATGTGATGTAATGCTCTAAGTCACCTTGGGCGTGGATGCTGTGTATGTAGCAGGAGACAAGCAGACTAGGTCTTCTGTCGACGTACAACCAAACGATCACTGGCTTCTGTAAGAATGCAGCAATCACGCTGCCGCTGCACTGTACTGACAAGACAACTCTCGTTTGGAGGCCTGCAGGGCAAGGCATGGGCATGGTCTTCTCTAGAGGGAGGGAATGAACCTTCCTAATGTTACTCTTCCTGGGAAGGGGCAAGTCCTCAGAAAGGAAATGCAGAACGAAAGAAGCCGGCCTATGGCCTCTTTCTAGAACCTCTCGGGTCTTGACTTTTGAAGGGCAGACGTTGAGGTGTGGGTGCCTGGGTGATGCTCACAGTGTGGGGACAGGTGGGAACCTGAGGTGGGCCTGGATCCAGGAGCAGTGGAGAGTAGGACAATTCCTGATGCTTTGTTTTACTCTCTGTTGATCTTCCTTCTGCTTCTAACCCTTAGTAAACGCCTGTTCAAAAGTTTGAGTCTAGTCTCAGTTGTGCTTGAGATACTAAGCAAAGGATTATGGGCACCATACTTGGACCAAAAGGGTAACAAGTCCTGTCAGTTCCAAGAGTCAGTGAGCAGAGGAAGTGGTGGTTAGTAAGGAGGAAGTGAATGTCCAAATGGAGAATATCCATGTGGTCCAGCTGTCTTCCCCACCTGGGAATCCTTCCTCTACTGCTAATCTTTGGTAATCTTTTTATTTGAGAGATCAGTTTCCTTTTTGATGGTGTCCTTGCAGTAAACGCTTTCAAGCAATTCTTGGCTCTCTGGTGGGTAGCCTGTAGGTCAGCATGGATCATATTTCAGAGTTAGGTAGTTCTTGGATGATGTGAGGAAAGTAGCTGGCTTAGACACCCTAAGTCCCATGGAAGGGAGCATTTTGTATTCTGTGTGGAAGACAATGACAGAGGTAAACTCTGCCGTGAGGAAATACGTAACTCACTCAAACGTCAAGCATTAATAGGAAGCATAACATCAAGTATATTTTGATTTACACCATTCATCTGGCCACTGATCCAAGAGAGGGCAACAGAGATATTTAAAATTTCCAAATGTACTGAATTTCTCTTAAGTTAAAAATGTTTCTGCACTTATTCTCACTTAACTGCATTGGGATCCAAGAACATGATCTGTATGATACCAATGACTTTTTGAAATAAGCTCAATGGTTTAATACAGAGTCAGTTTTATAAGTGTTTTCTCTGTGCTTGAGAACAATGTGTAAGCTGCATTTGTGGGTACTGTGTTTAGATGTGATTATTAGAGTAAGCTTGCTAACTGTGCTGTTCAAATTTTCTATATTTCACTGAATTTCTGGTCTTTTTGAACTATCATTTCCAGGGAAAAATATACTAAATTAACCCACTTTGATGATGAATTTATCCGTTTCTCCTTGTATTTCTGTCAACTGTTATTCTATGTACTTTGAAGCTGTATTATTTGGTAATATATGTTTAGACATTATCTTCTCTGATGAATTGATCCCTGTAATCATAATTTAGACTCTTTTTACATTTAGTAATGTTTTTTCTATGCCTAGTCAGACATCAGTTAAAAAAAAATTAGCTTTCTTTTGCCTAGTACTTTACCAGTATAGCTTTTCCTACCTTTATACGTTTAATATTTGTATCTTCATGTTTTAAGTGTGTGGTTATAAACAGCATATAGCGATTTATTCAGTCTTTGCGTTTTAACTATAGAGTTAAATTTGGTGTGCTTATTAGTTTTTCTGGCATTTCAATATGTTCTTTTTATTTCTCTTGTCATGTTTTCTTTTAGATTGAGCTGTTTTTGTTTTTCTCATTCCATTTGCCTCTGTCTACTAATTTGGAAGTAATTTACTGTATTTCTATTACTATTTAAAAGATATTTGAAATGTTTATGGAACATTAAAACTATAATTATAATATGTGTGATATAAAATATCAAATAATATAGAAACTAAATACTAAAAAGCATATGTTCATCTGTCGACAGGCATTTAGGTTGCTTCCATGTGTTGGCTACTATAATCAGTGCTGCTATGAACACCGGGGTGCACATATCTTTTTGAATTAGAGTCTTCATCTTTTCTGGATATAAGCCCAGGAGTGGGATTGCTGGATCATATGGTAAGTCAATATTCAGTTTTTTTAAGGAACCTCCATACTGTTCTCCATAGTGACTGCACCAACTTACACACCTACCAGCAGTGTAGGAGGGTCCTTTTATCTCCACACCCTCTCCAGCATTTATTTGTCTGGTGTTTCTTTGCGGAGTAGAGGGAGCTTCTAGTGTTAGTTATAATAGATAATTCCCATTTTTTGGTTCAGAACTTGTACTCACAATTATGTTCATATATTAAGTCATCTTATAACTTCCCTTTTCTCCAAACAATTGTAAAGCTAATCTTTATGGGCTCAATTTTTAAAATTTTCTCCTTTTCTATATTATAAGCACTTAAAGCTATAAAAATCTCCAAGTGCTATAAGCTGCATCCTTGCACATTTCGTGACCTTTACGTATGCTTACTTTTACCAAAATTTATCTTTGGCAAATCGTTAAGGCTTTGGTTGAGGATTAGTTCTTCCAGAAAGGATATGCTTATGATTCTGACTGGTTTCTAGAAACACTGTCCACTTGGTGCCACTTTAAACTAGATACTTTAGTGTGGAATTTTATGAACGATGCAGGTGGTATTAATCAGATCCTGACCAAACTGCCTGGGTCACTAGGCATCAGAAGATGCCACTAGGCTAGCTGCTATAGCGCACACATCTTTCTTTGGTTATCTGCTCTTGTTTTACTCCTGGCTTCTAAGGGCTGGCAAACTCTTTCTTGCCAGCTCAGCTATACATTTCCAAAAGATGTATCATATTAAAGAGTTTTATTGAAGAAGAATTTTTCAGGCTATCCATTCTATAATATTACCAGAAATGTAAGCCCTATGCAAAATATTGTGTATATATACATTTGTGCATTTTTTCTGACTCTAAAGGGATTAAAACCACTACCATGCATTCTGCTTCAGCCTTATACAAACTAAAATAGCTAATTTTACCTGATGTTTTACAGATCTCCAGGCAAGAGGAAATTCTGCAGACAACCATTTAAAGTTGATTTCCATTCTCAAATGTCACCTGATTTCTACATTCTGGGATTACCTTGGCGTTATCTCCATATACCAATCTAACTTTCAAACACTTTCAACACAGGGAAATTAAAAACAATCTTTTTGCACTTTCTAATGTCTCAACATGCCATTAATTAAGATCTATCTTCTACCCAAAGAATACCAGGACTTTTGTAATGCCAACTTTCTGTTTCTCCAAACAGATGAATAAGGATATTGCCACTGCAGATGTATTTGGATGTTAAAAAAGCCTTTTCTTAACTAGCAAGTCTATTTGCCAAAATAATTAAAAGAAAAAAATTCTGGCTTTTGCATCATAAAATGTTGATGTTGTAGTTGTTTTTTCACTAACATGTTAAGATTCAGTCAATTAATTTTATCAGAAAATTAGTACTCACTGAATTTGCAAATGGCAAGGATACAGACAGGATGGAGATGGATAAAAATGACAAAGTAAAAGCAAGAAACAAGTTGCTGTGGAAGCCTGCAGGTGTGAAATGAGAAGAGCAGTGCAGGCTATGCAAGAGACTCATGCAAGAAAATAATGGGAAGAAGGGAGCCTCAGATACACCAATTCACAGAGCTGGAGGAGCAGACGTCATGAACATAAGATGCAATTCAGTGATCTTATCGTATCACTGAGACACGACGAGATGGACTGAAAGACTTGATTGTGACGAGGGAAAGGTACGCCCAATTCTAAAGAAATAGACTGGTTGTAGGAGGGTATGTGGAGTAAGTATATATGTCAGCATACAAGCCCATAGGCAACCCGCAAACTTAAAGGTCGAAGTACAGTGGAAATAAAAAGGGCAAGAAACAGAAAAAGGAGTGAAACATTGAAAGTATGCAACAAGTTGCCTGGTCAAACTGACTAGACCAAGTGGTTTTTAAACTTGGGGTAACATGCATGATACTTGGGTAATAAAGATTTCCAAGGAAAGCAATGGTTTCAGGAAATAAGCAAAAAAGGGAATCAAATCTAGAGCTATGTTGTTTATTGCTGCATTAGACACATGAAGAAAAACATGCTGATAGGATGGAGACGGTTCATGAAGCCAGAAGGAAAGGAAAGCTCTGCAGAGGTTTCATCTTGATCTTGAACAGAATTCCAACAAGCAGTCTAAGTGGAGGGCAAAGGGCAAGCAGAGGCTGGGAGGCAGGGTGCAGTGCAGAGGATATGTAGGGCCTGGTGTGGTCAGATGACATTAGGATGCGTGCACGTGTGCATGTGCATGTGTGTGTGTTTGGGTGGAAGTGGCACTGGGAGGTGGGGAAGGTGGGAGAGGAGGCTGGGGACTAATCTTATAGGGCTTGGATAACAGAGCTCTGCTCAAAAACGTGAACCATTTTGTAGGTACAAGAAGATTTTCAAGCAGAGAAGTGACATGACCCAGTCTTTGTGTGCATATAATAGAAAAGACAACTAACTGGGCAGATGGCAGGGGATGTGGAATTATTGACAAGGTCACTGACAACAGAATAGGAAGAGGAATCAAATATGATTCCAGAATTTCTTTTTTAAAAAACCTTTGGTTAACTAGGTGGCAGGTGATGCCTTTATAAAAGTAAGGGACAACAAACGATAAATGCTAGAGAGGCTGTGGAGAAAAGGGAACCCTCCTACACTGCTGGTGGGAATGTACTTTGGTGCAGCCATTATGGAAAACAGTATGGAGATTCCTCAAAAGACTAAAAATAGACTTACCATATGATCCAGCAATTCCACTTCTGGGCATAAATCCAGAGGGAACTCTAATTTGAAAAGATACAGGCACCCAAATGTTCACAGCAGCACTAGGTATAATAGGCAAGACATGGAAACAACCTAAATGTCTGTCAACAGATGACTGGATAAAGAAGTAATGGTATATATATACAATGGAATATTACTCAGCTGTAAAAAATAATATATGACATTTGTAGCAACATAGATGGACCTGGAGAATGTCATTCTAAGTGAAGTAAGCCAGAAAGAGAAAGAAAAATACTATATGGTATCACTTATATATGGAATCAAAAAAAAAAAAAGACAAAGGAACTTATTTACAAAACAGAAACAGACTCACAGACATAGAAAACAAATTTATGGTTAGCAGGGGGGAAAAGGGATGGGAAGGGATAAATTGGGAGTTCGAGATTTGCAGATATTAACTACTACATATAAAACAGATAAACAACAAGTTTATGCTGTATAGCACAGGGAACTATATTCAATATCTTGTAGTAACTTATGGTGGAAAAGAATATGACAATATATGTATGTTCCTTTATGACTGAAGCATTGTGCTGTTCATCAGAAATTGACACAACATTGTAAACTGATTGTACGTCAATAAAAATACATTTTAAAAAAAAGTACAGGACAGAGAAGAAACAGATTCCGAGGGGAAGCAAGGTCTCAGAATCCTGGTCCTGGTGCCTGCCATGCTCTCCCTCTCAGCAAATACCCACATTTAGCTCACTGTACCTTCTCTCCCACACCTAGGAGGCTAAAGATCATTGAAGAAAATCACCTGGTCTTGGTAGTTTTCCAGCTCAGTGCACCTGAACAGTGTTTGGTAAAGCCTTGTATGATGGGTTCCTGGTCAGCTCCCTCCTGAGCCCTTTCACTGTCCCCTCCCCCCAACCCCCTCCGCCATCTGCCCTCAGCAGGAGGTCTGCTTCCTCTCACAGTGAACATGGGTAGCATCAGGTGTGAACTCTCAGCAGCAGCGCCAATTCCGTGTGGTGCTTCTCTGTCACAAAGGAAGAGGTGTTTACCCTCCATGTCTTGGCCTCACTTTTCACTTAAACTCTGTATTCATTCCCACCTTCCTTATCAAGACCTTGCAAAATAATCAGCTCCTCTCATTCCTGTATTTTCAACTTTTCCTTCTGGAAAGTCTCTTATCTCAACACAGGAACATGTTAAAATCACCTCCACCTTAAAAACAAAGAAAAGGCCTCCTCTGACCCTGCCTTCTGTGCCTCTCAGACCTCTCCCAGGCCAAGCTTCTCACAGAGAGACACTCTACGCCAGTTTTCCACTCCCTTCTCCACCACCTGCAGTCTGGCTTCCCCTCCTCAAAGCCACAGATACTAGTTGCATCAAGGTCATCAATGATATCCTGGTTGCCAAACCCAAAGACTTTATAGTTCTCTTTTTCTTGATTTTCCTACACCCTTTATGACTTTCACCATTTAGCCTGCTCTGCCTGCTTCCTCTCCCCTCTGCTTTGCCTCCAATCTCCCTGGCCACATCTTCTTGGTTATTCTGCCAGGGGTCCAGCCTGGGTTCTCCTCCCAGTCTGTGACTTCTCCTGGGCCACCTCTCCCAGGCCCATGCACTGATGACTCCCAAATCTCCACCTCCAGCCCTGACTCCTTTTACTTGTCCCCCCTGGTATTTCTGCCTGGATGTCTCTCAGGGACCACAAACTCAACATGTGATTATGTGAACTCACCATCTTTCCCCTTAAAACCAGCTCCCCTCAATATTTCCTACTAAATGGCATTATGTTCCACCAAGTGCCCAAGCCAGAAATTTATGTCATTCTAGATTCTTCTCATACTTCCAATATCAAAAGTTTACTCATTCATTTATTCATTCAACAAATACTTCCGTGTGTGTCAGCTATGTAACACAAAGTGCACTGAGCACTGAGGGTTCAACTGTGAACAAAATGAAATCTTGCTCTAATAAAACTTACCATTCAGGGGGACAGACCCACATGAGCATCTTAAAGAAAAACCAAGAAGGGGGAGAAAATCAAGAGAGGGCAGGGGTAGAGAAGACTATGGTGAGAGGGTGGTCAGGAAAGGACACCTTGAGATGACATTTGAATAGAACTTTAGAGTAGTGGGGGATCTGGGAGAAGGGGGATCTGGACAGAGGGAACAGACAGTACACAGCGCTGAGGCAGGAGCAGCCTGGCACATCTGAGGACAGCACCAAGGCCAAGCTGGCTGGAGGAGAGCTGGGGAGAGAGGGATGCTAGGAAACAGGTTGGAGAGGCAGTCAGAGCAGTAGGCCACAGTGAGGACTTGGGTTTTTATCCTCAACCGGATGAGAAATCTTATAGGGAGTGAAGCAGGGGAATGACCTCATCAGATCTACATTTTATAAGGGCTTCCTTGGCTTCGATATGTGGGAAGAAAAGGGCCGACGTGAAAGAGCAATTAAGAGGCTCCTGCAGCTTCCCAGACACCAAGCTCTGCCCTGATTTCCTGTCCTGGCTAGTGCCTCCCTTCAGTTCTGGCTCTGCAGCCTCTGCCAAGGGCACTTGCCACCTCTTACCTAGACCATTTTAACACCACTGCTCTAATCCAGACTCCTCAAGGCTGCCAGAGTGACCTCTCCAATCTGCAAGCTGGATCCTGACTCTCTTTGCTTACCACTACACTCATGATAAAACCCCCAATCTTGAAAGTCCCTTTTCTGTCTCACCCAGAGGCTCCTTCCACTCCAGCACAGTTCAGCCATGCTGACTTCTGGGTCCTTTTGGTGACAAAGTCTTTGTACCTCAGGGCCTCCAAACACTCTGTTCCCTTAGCCTGAAATGTTCTTTCTCCCCACTCTTTGCCTGGCTTATCCATTTATTCTTCAACTGTAGGTTTAAATACCACTGCTTGTGCCCCGATCCCACTCCCACTTCACAACTGTGGGCCATTCCCACACTTCCCTGTTGAGAGTTACTTGACACTAAACTGGGAAAGACAGGGAGCTTCTTGAGTGTTTTCTTCTGTTGTTTATATAGCACAAGGAACAGTGTCTGGTCCCCAAATCCTATTTTTTGAATGGATGGATGATGTTGCTCTCCAACTTACATGCTGCCTTCTCCACAAAATTTAAACTTTCTAGCAGGGCCAACAAAGGAATTCATGATCTCCTCCCTGCTTTATCTACAACCACCACCCCCACTTGAACCTCAAAATCCTGATATTCCAAGTTCTGTGCAGTTCCCTCCAAAAATCAGGTATCTGTTATCCCGGGACTCTGTACACAGTCTTCTCTCTGCCTGGAAACCCCTTCTCCTCTTGAGTGCTTGTGAACACCAGCAGAGACTCATTGAGCGCTTATGCTGAGCCTCATACTGCAAGGTGGTGAAAGATGGGAAGGTAGGTAAGAAGATGAGTCAGTCAATGGCCCATCAGTGGGAGATGAGTGGTGAGGAAAAGGGTAAAGCAACAGTGGTGGAGAGCGGTAGGGAGGGCATGAAATTAGAGGCAGGAGGGCTAGGGAAGACCATCCTGAGAAAGCAACCAGTCAGATCTTGAATCAAATCAGCCACGTGGCTCTCCAAGGAAGAAGCACTGCAGGCAAAGGGAACAGAGCACAGAGGCTGAAGAGGCCTGGAGCAGAAGTCCTGCAGACCCCCATGAAGCAGGGGCAGAGAAAGCAGAGCTAAAGAAGGTAGCTAGAGAAAAGTGATCCAGAAAGTAGAATCAAGAGCATGTAGGGCCCCCTGAGTCCAAAAAGTAGATGAAAAGTCAAAACGCTGCATACATGTTTGGTGAACTGAGGCCAGGGACAATCTGTGGCACTGAATTTTCTGAAGCTATGCTGCAAAGGGAGTAAGAAATAAATGGGAAGTGAGAACGTAGCCACAGCAATTACAGATGACTCCTTCAAGGTGTCTTGATAGACAAGGGAAAATGAAAGTTCCTGGGGCTGTAGAGGGTTGAGGAAGGTTTTGTAGGATGGAGACTGAAGTTTGTGAGAGGAGGAAGCCAGGCCAGAGGGGAACACAAAAGAACTGGAGTAAGTGACTGGTGGGGCAAGAGATTCCCAGAGGTGAGAACAGAGCCAGGAAGAGGGTTTGGCTGGTTGCTGGGATTTGCATGAACCTTTTGCTCATGAGCTCCAGGACTCCCTATTCTTTTCCTTCCCAGTAGCAGATCCAGAGCCTTCATCTCAGCTCTTTGCTCATTAGCAGTATCTTTCAGGTTCTCTGGTCTAAGCCTAACACAAGGGGGGCACAGCCTCTCCAGCTCCTACTGCACTGCCTCCAAATGCAATCAGTCATGACAAGAACTCTCAGCAGGTGACAAATACCATACAGGGAAGTCACAGAGTTTAAGAATTCTATGAAATTCTTAGGGGCTTCTCCTAGTCTCTTGTACCTATTCCCTAAGTGAGAAGGGCTCCCAGGAACAGTGCTCCCTAGTCCATCCTCCTTGGGAAAGGGAAGGGGGCAAGCCAGAAAACAGAGGCAAACCAGCAGGAAGACTGGCGCCCTCCACAGCAGAGCGGGTAGTGTGCATTCCTGAGCCCTCAGGCTGATGTCTATTTATCTGAGCACTTTCTCATACCAGGACAGTAGGACAGATTGTTCTTTTTTTGAGTCAAATGGCTGCCCTCTGTGGGGATGAGAAATATAAGCAGGTGGCTGAGCACAGAAGTGCACTCCTTGGGTGGGAATTTCATGGCTCAGAGATGCAAGCAGCAAGGAGGAGAGACAGGCAAGAGTGAGTACCCAGCCCAGCATTCCATCAAGACCTGATAAATTATGGTTAAGGTGTAAATTCCAATTTCTAGAAAGCCTAAAGGATGAATAGATTTATTTATTCTTATTCATTCATCCATTCACTCATTTCCTACCCCCCTAATGTTTTTATAGTATATTCACAATATACTATGAATATAACTATCAACTAGTAACTTCAGAACATTTTCATCACCCCTCAAAGAATTCTTAAACTTATTAGCAGTCATTCCCCACTCCCCCTTCTCTCTAGCCACAATCCTTTATTTTTTATTTCTTATTTTATTGAGTTATAGTCAGTTTACAATGTTGTGTCAAATTCCAGTGTAAAGCACAATTTTTCAGTTATACATGAACATACATATATTCATTGTTGCATTTTTTCACCATGAGCTACCAGAAGATCTTGCAAATATTTCCCTGTGCTATACAGTATAATCTTGTTTATCTATTCTATATACACCTGTCAGTATCTACAAATTTCGAACTCCCAGTCTGTCCCTTCCCACCCCCATCCCCACTGGCATCTACAAGTTTGTATTCTATGTCTATGAGTCTGTTTCTATTTTGTATTTATGTTCATTTATCTTTTTCTTTTCTTTCTTTTTTTTTAGATTCCACATATGAGCAGTCTCATATGGTATTTTTCTTTCTCTTTCTGGCTTACCTCACTTAGAATGACATTCTCCAGGAACATCCATGTTGCTGCAAATGGTGTTACATTGTCAGTTTTTATGGCTGAATAGTATTCCATTGTATAAATATACCACGTTTCTTTATCCAGTCATCTGTTGATGGACATCTAGGCTGTTTCCATGTCTTGGCTATTGTAAATAGTGCTGCTATGAACATTGGGGTGCAGGTGTCTTTTTGAAGTAGGGTTCCTTCTGGATATATGCCCAGGAGTGGGATGACTGGGTCATATGGTAAGGCTATTCCACTCTTTTGAGGAATTTCTCCATACTGTTTTCCACAGTGGCTGCACCAATCTGCATTCCCACCAGCAGTGTAGGGGGGTTCCCTTTTCTCCACAGCCTCTCTAGCATTTGTCATTTGTGGACTTTTGAATGATGGCCATTCTGACTGGTGTGAGGTGATACCTCATTGTAGTTTTGATTTGCATTTCTCTGATAATTAGTGATATTGAGCATTTTTTCATGTGCCTGTTGATCATTCGTATTTCCTTTATTTTTAAGGCCTGGTTAGGATAATCCTGCCATGTTCAAGGGCAGAGCACTCACTACAGAATAAAACATTAGAGAAACAAGATGCCAGAGAAGCAGTGAATATCAATTTCCTGTAGGATCTGTTGGGAGTCTGAATCAACCTAAAGGTCCTGACTTGTCTGGCTAATAACTTCCTCTCTCAGAGACTAGAACAAAGCAGTAACGCATGTTTAATTGAACTGAATAGGTGGCTATTACTCTGGACTCAGTTCTGCCCAACAAAGAGGAACTGGCTGGGAGGGAGTCATCATGCCCTGGCAGCCAGGGAGGAGAAGTCCGGATACAGGCAGCCACGTACCGTCTCATAAAGGCAGAAGTAGCTCCATGACATGGGAAGTGGGCTCAAACTTCATACGCTACAGCTCATAGAAAAATACACAGGAAGCTTAGCTGAGAAGTTATGACTCAGACATACATGATAGCTGTTACCTACTATCTGAGGGGTTGTCACATGAGAGATAAGACTTTTTCTATAGAGTCCCAAAGGGCATAAATGGGACCAATGAGTGAAAAATTACAGGAAGACTGTAGTATTTCAGATCATTACAGGGAAGGATTTCCTAATAGTCATGCAATCTTAAGGCTGAATGGGCTGCCTGTAAGGTAGAGTTATAATGCAATCTGGATATTACGTAAGTAGATGTTTCAGAGGTAATCTGAAAAACAGAGGCGATGCGACAACTGTGGCATTCCCACACGTGAGTGGTGAGGTCAACTGTGAGGTGTGCTGCAAGTAATCTGTTATAGTAATAAAAAAACGAAGTGTGTGAATAACTGTTTTTGGGTTCTGTGTTATCATTACAAGTCCAGCCTTACTTGCATTATTAAATATTTTCTTGAGCTAAAGAAAAAAATTCCATGTTAAAGTTGGAAGGCTGGGTAATGCTCATGGGAATGTTCCACTCAAGTGTGTTTATAGGCTGTAAGAGGTGGAGAATTACCAGGCTAGATGACTGGTAGAATCTCTTCCAAAGTTGAGATTCCTCAAGGGTAATAGGCACCCCACCTCAGCCTTCCAATCTAATCATGACCTACTGGGGAACAGGTGTCACTGCGTTTCTGCAGAATTTATCTGCAGAATGTCTAAATCTCGCACTTATAGGAGATATTGATAACAAGTCCTGGGGTACAACTGAATTCTACAGAGAGGGAGAGTAAGGACTAAATAAGTTACATTTGTTTGCATGTTTTATTTTCACAGAATAGTCATTCAGATGATTTCAATGGGACTGAAGGAAAGTTTAACATTTATAGTTTCTTTAAATAAAAATGGTTATAGATGATGTAAACATGCCCAGAAAACATTATTTGCTTTTGAAACATTAAACATTTTTTCCTCTAAGCAAGAATTGACATGCACTGGTAACTAACGGAACCGGAACTCAGCCAACCTTACCCCAATCCAAACTGGAATTGACTTTCACTTTTCATCTCCCTGGATAAATGGCCTTGGCAGAAACTGTTGTCACAAAGGCCAACTGTAGAAGTGCCACCATAATAATGCTTGACAGCCCAACTCAGGCCGTTTCAGATTCTTCCCTGACTCCTTTTCCATGTCCTTTTTCTGCTGCTCTGCCAAATGACCAGATGTTAATTACTCCTCTGTAATGCAAGGATCACTAAGCAGATGGAGGGTATCTGATCACCTGGTGCAGTGGCTACTGGGCAGCCTGTGATTTCTGGCACCTCATAATTTTTTTTTATTACAAATTTTTTCATTATAAAACTATTATTACCACATTATAAAAATCTGGAAACTAGAGAAAAGAGAGAAAGCACTTATGATCCCATCGTCCTAATAAAATCGCTGTTAGCATTTTGCTGCATTGTGTGTACTTTTCCTCATGGCTCTCTCTATATGGTTGGATGGGCCGCACAGATTTAGCTTATTTGCACCTACCTCCTCTGAAAAGCATTTGCAGCAGCTTATATAAACACATATCATCAGACAGACAACTCCATGGAGGCATGCTCTGTCTGAAACCAGCCTGTCTCCCTGATTTCCCAGTTTCTAACTTGTAGACTTCTCCTTGCCATCCGGGTTGAAACTTCTGCCCCATCTTGGATTCCGATCCCTCAACCCCAACATCCATTTCCGTTGCGTCTTCTGTCATCACCCCTTTTTCACATCTATCTGCCCCACCCCCATTAATAATGCTGCCATCTCCAGTCCAGCTTCTTCTACCTGTATCTCTAAATGATTATAATGTTTCTCTGACTCGTTTCTCTGCCTCAACTTCCTCTCCTTTTCCCTCATCTTGTACTACTAAATTATCTTCCTCATTTTGACTGTTCTCCCTGAACAACAGATTGAAAACAATTGGTTTTCAATTGTCTGACAAAGCATACTCTTTGGTTGGAAATTGACGTATGTACATCCTGTCCCCAGTCTACCCTTCCTCCCCTATCTTCTACCATTTTCCCACATGAAGCCTCTGCTGGTAATCTGGAACCCTAGACATGAAACACAGTGTGTAGAGTGAGTGGGGTAGGACACTTGCCTGCTCCCTGGTGTCCCTGCCATGGGACTATCATGTGGGCCAGCTGAGATGGGGTAACAGGGATCAGGGCTACCCTTCCACCATTAACAACTGTGAAAGTGGCCAAAATAAATGAAGCAATTGTTTCCAAGCATTAAACTACCAATAGAGCAGGGCTGTGAACTTGGAGAGAAAAGAAATAAAGGAAGTGAGGTCCAGTGTCACCTAGCTTTCTGCTAGGGGGCACTTTTCAACTGGAGCTCTGGGGAACGGATGTGAGAGTGACATACTCAAGCCTCTGCATGGAGCAAAGACTGCACAGGATACAAGAAACCAGTGCAGTATTTGCTTTTTAAGAGTAGGCTGCTCAAACTCTGGATTTTAAAAATACATAATTCTCTTGAGATTTCCAGTAGGAACTTTTCTCTCTTTATGGTTCATCTTCCTTTCAATTTTCTTTAGTTGTACTGAGCAATACTGCCCGCAGTTTCAAGGAGGACTCTGACTAAAAGAAGATGAAAGCATTTTTAGGCAGTGATGTTTTCTGTCTCTCAGCCTTCTATCTACTAAGCCTCATTGTCTATTATGAAGAAGAAAGAACACGCTGGACCTGCAGAGTTTTGCATCAATGGAATACGTACATGTCTCTGCAGTGTTTTCGAAGACCAGGCTACTATGCTACTAACATTTGCAGCAGACTGAAGCCACAAGGGTGGACACCCATCATGGGCAAGCTATCAAAGGCTATGTTAGCCCTAAAGCCGTATCAGAGAATGACTAAAGCCATGGCAGTCACCAGACACCACACGGGGCAGGAAGCAGCTAAAGACTTAAGCAGCACACCTGGAGGGGTGTTAGGGAGGTGACGGGTAGGGTTTGCTCTACGCATACCGCACACACTTTCCCTTCCCTCCTACTGTAGTTTTCAAAGGTTATTGGCCTCAAATTCTACTTTTTCCTGCCTAGCTCCATTCCAAAAGAACGTTCAAAGAGCCCCTAACAGCCACCTTCGGCAATTTGCTAGACAGATGGAGATCTGCAGGGAGTAGTGCAGGCTCCTCCAGCTCAGGCCTGGAGGGGCTCCTCCTGCCCACGCCGAGCACCCCCTGCATCTCTCCAGTGTGTCATCAAATCCTTAGGGGCTTTCTTCTTTAACACATTATGCCCAACTGGAACTTCCTAAAGGGCCAAGGCCTGAAATTGGTTCTTTTGCCTTCACTGTTGCCTCTTCTGAGGCCTGAGAAGGGTCCCAGTAAGAGGATGTTTCTTAATCTCACTCCTACCAAAGTCATCATAGGAACACAATCTTCAGGTCACAGAGGCTCACTAGGGCAAGTTCAGAAACAAAGTAGCCCTAACCTTGCACACTACACTGCCTGCGGAGTACAAGGCAGCCAGGCCGACCGCACAGGTGTGCACGCTGCCTGCCACCCGGAGTGGTATAGAAATTTCCAACCTACCGTCAGCAAGTGACTTGCAGGAAAGGGCGTCATCGAGGTCGCGGGCAGTTGATGGGTCAATGGTGAAGATACAGTCTTTTCTAGGAAAGATTGAAGACATAATTAGCAAGGCCACAAATAACAGGAACTTTATCCCACTGTAGTACAGCTTTAAAGAACAGTTATTTTGCAAATCTATAAACAGTAGGTGAAGTTGAGAGTAACTTCTCTCCTGTTTCTCTGAGAAGGGTATCTTTAGTAAAATGTGAAACTGGAGGTAAGACAAACAGGGGAAGATAACAAGGCTCCAAACTGTCTCTGAGGGTCTTTCTCTCTCTCTCTGTGGACAGGCACCTACTCCTCCTTGATCCTGAGCAAGAATAGGTGTGAGCAGGTGGGACTGAGGCAGCTGCCATGAATGAGGCTTCCCAAGAAGAGTTATCTGACAAGAGGGGCAAGTCCCTTTGGTAAATCTCTCTCCAGTGGCCAGTTCTTTCCTTTGCCTCCCTCTTCCTCAGTGGCTGATGAAAACTTGTCCTTCAAGAATTATATGAGGATGATTTACTGTTTCTCCTCCTATTGTGCAAAACTGGGGTATACCAAAGAATAAATCATCTGACTTGTGATACAGGGACAGAACCCTAGAATAAGCTTTGCAAAAATCTCTGGGCCATACAGGTAGCCATTTGGCAATTCTACTTGGAAATGGCCCTAATCACAGTTTATTTCCATGAAAAAATTGTATACTTCGCTCAGGTTCACATGATTAAGCACATTCTATGCCCACTTATCTCACACAGTATCCCCATGCATATCTCATTCTTCACCTGTGAACACCCAGGACATTCTCACTTTGCTTTAGAACTTCCCAAATAACATGCCCCATCCAATCTACCCATTTCTACCATCGAAATACCTAAGATTTAGGCAGTCTGTCCTCAGTTCTCTACATCTCCTGCCCCTTCCTCCCCAGGCACTGGCCTGGAGGTTGGGGTGCTGAGCAGGAGCCACCCTCCCTCTCCTACCCGCAGGCTGTCTAGTCAGTACTCCCTGCTCCCACTGGATGCTCCTCAAGTTCCTCCTCCATCTCCTCTGGTCCCAACAGCACCACTGCTGCCATTCCCCAGTCTCCTCCTGACTCATCAACACCAATGATGGTGGACATCCTGGTATTCACCAAAATTGGACAGGCTTTGTTCTTAAAGTCTTATTTCCTGTATTGCTCCTCTGCTCAAAACTTTCTTAAAGCATTCGGAGGCTATCTAGCAGCTCTGGGCACTGGCCTGCAAAACTCTGGAGACCTTTATCTGTCCCTTTACTGTCACTTTCCTTACTCCTAATAACCTTCAACAGTCCTCTCTGATCCTTCACACTGATCACCTCACCACTACAATACTTTGATTCTAAGACAGTATTGATCCTAGGATGTACTATCAATTCAATAATAGCTTTTTGGGGAAACAAAAAACTCCACCATATTAAATATACACACTGATTTTAATGTACTTCCGGATTTCAGAAATGTCAAAATGTTTAAAAAAAAAAAAGACTCAAATGATAAGTGGATAAATGGATAACCAAACTATGGTACATCTACACAATGGACTACCACTTAGCAACAAAAAAGAACAAATTATTCATACACACAACTTGGATGAATCTCAAAGGCATTATGTTAAGGAAGCCGCTCTCACAAGCTTATATAATGTACTATTCCACTTTTATGACGTTCTCAAAAAGACAAACATATATGACAGAGAGCAGATTAGTGATTTCCACAGGCAGGGGAAAGTGTGATTATAAAGGGCTGCTTGCTCTGGAAGAACAGAGCTTTTCTGTATCTTGATTGTGGTGGTGGTAACATGAATCTATATGTGTCTTAAAATTCAGAGACCTGTATAACAAAGGTCAATTTTACTGTTTATTAATTTTTAAAATTTAAATGTGATTTTTGAATCAAGGAAAGCAAACGAAACTAGTTAACCAGAATTGATCAATGGGTGCAAGAATTATGGATTAAATTTTTTCCTTTATATTTGTCTGTATTTTTCAAAATATTCTCTACAATTAAGCATTACTATTATAAATGGAAAAAAATGAATAATGCAGAGAATCTCCTCCAATCGAAGAATAATCAGATACGTAACACTGTTTATAAGGATGTTCAGCAGTTTTATAGACTTGTATTGCTTAATATAGTTAATTAATAGCTTTAAAATTATGAATCTGGTAAAACTAGACACTTAGCAGTACACTAAGAAAAGAGGACTGGGAGAGGTGGATGCCACCCAGAGGGAGGAACAGAGCATTTTAGAGCACGGTCCCAGAAAGAGTGGTTCATCGGGAGATCAACTCTTCTCACTAAGTATGTCAAGAAGAGGCACATACAGTGTGGGGAATATAAATGTTGAGGTGTCAGGATATAAAGAAATAATCTGCTTCACTATATAAAAGAAGCTGTAATTAGACAAGGGTGCCAAAGGAAAAGAGAAACATCAATGTCCCCTAGAAAGCAAGCTCCCCAAAGGCTTTTGTTTCAGTGCTATGAACAGAGGCTGCAACTCACAAATGTTTGTTGAATGAATGAATAAATGAATGCTGACAGGAAGTGACAAGGAGGTAAAATTAATCCTGGTACCATGGTAATGGGCTCTAAATTGGTGAGGATCTTGGACTTGATTCACAAGGTAAAGAAGGAACTGTCTCATTTTTGCTCCTTCTCGTATCCCCCATAAAAGCTAGCAAACTGCATTCTATATCCTGAGTACTCAATAAGCACTTGTTGAACTGAAACTGATATGTCAGACTGGGTGGTGGGAAAGTTTGGGTCCTCCTTCAATCACCATAATGCCAGCATGAGAAGCGGAAAGAACGTTCGTCCAGTCAAAATCAAAAAGAATACTCTGTTAGCTTGATGGGGCCAGTTTACTGGTTTACTTCAAGAGCTGACTGAGAAGTTGTTTTCTTAAAATCAAATGTCTCTGGGTGTTTTGAGACTTTTATTCTATGAATGAATGAGAATGCCCACTAGAACGTTTTCAGCCTCAAAACTGATTCAGCCACATGTGACAGTAAAACTTAAGGCTTCAACTATTAGTTTGTAAACATCCTTCTCTGAGAGAACCATCTTAAACAAGTCTTTAAGTACTCAAACCAAATCTCTATTATGCCTTTTTTTTTTTCAAATCTGTTCTTAAACCAGAAACATAAAAGTCTAAATTAAAACAACTCTGAGGAATGGTACTCAGGAAAGCTTACTGGAAAAGACATACCATGCAAACATTATTCTTGATCAGGGGTCAGCAAACTACAGTTCACAGACCAAATTGGGCCTGCCACCTGTTTCTGAATGGCCTGCAAGCTAAGAATGGTTTTTTCCTTTTTACATGGTTGAAGAAAAAACAAAAGAAATACTATTTCATGACACATGAAAATTATACAAAATTTAAATTTTGGTATATGTAAATTAAGCTTTATTGGAATGTAGTCATGCTTTTTGGATATAATGACAGGGTTGAGTAGAGCAGTTATGACAGGGACCATATGCTAAAACATCTATCTGGCCATTAGCAGGAAGTTTCCAGATCCCTGTTTTAGATCAGTGTTTCCCAATGTACCAAATAAATGTTTTAATTTTTAAAAGAGCTCTTATGATTAAATCAGTTTGGGAAATGCTGGGCCAATTTTTTAACTGTAGCCTTGCCCATCTGATCACTCAGTGCCCCTTTCATGTGCACTTCTGGAGCAATATTATGCAATGCAAGGACCACTCTCCTTCTCTTGAGCTGATGGTTTGTTTGTACCTTACAGATGTGTGAATTTTATCTTTTTAAGTTTCCTTTTTTGCTTTGGCTGCTAGGAAACTCAGAAAAAACATTTTTGACTTGTTTCAAGAGACTCTCATTTGTAGTTTGAGCTTTGTGAACTAACCTTTATCTTGGGTATGCCTAATATTCCTTCTGCCCAGTAGCCTAATTAAAAAAAAAATCACTGCATTATATGTATATCTGTAAGTTACCTTTAATCATCACTTTAAAAAGCAGAATATAAAAACATACACACATATATTGGGTTACTACACTTCAGAGTCACGCGTTGAGGGGATGCTGGAAGAAAAAGAGACATTCAGCAAAGCAGGCTACAAAGAGAACTAACTTCTAGACAGAGTAAAACTCAGAGAGCTTCCAAAAAGTATTTGTACTGTAGTGGTAGAATCCAAACTTGCTCTCTCACTATGGAAAATTGGGAGAAGCAAGGGAACAGTGAGTGACCCTGACAAACCCCATTCCTCAGTGCTGAGAGCCAGTGATTTAATCTGTTGTCATCACCACAATTACCAATCGGCCACGATGTGGTGCATGAGGGCTCCTTCTGGTTGTGGGCCACAGTGGCTGGGAGCTGCTGGCCTCAGCACTTGGGAGCACGGTCCCACAGGGGCAGTGCTCCATGCAGCTGTTACACTCTGTTAACATGCCTGGGATTTTACTGGCTCCTTTTCTGGAAGGCTTTGGTCTCGCAACCTGCAGGGAGCAGCCCGGCCTGCCAGCTTTTAGAACCTGCAAGACCAAATATTTAAAGAGTTCTGCAACAATGGTTAGAAAGAAGCTAACCCTGACCCACAGAAAATAAAGTGCCAGGTGGGGGAGGGCAAGGATGAGGCTGCAGAATTCCATTTCGGAGCAGCGTTATGTAACCAGAATTTCTGAAGGCACGTGACTGAAGGGCTTGGTAGAACTTTTTATTTAAAGCGACAGAAAAC
Source organism: Camelus bactrianus (assembly GCF_048773025.1). Classification (NCBI taxonomy): domain Eukaryota; kingdom Metazoa; phylum Chordata; class Mammalia; order Artiodactyla; family Camelidae; genus Camelus; species Camelus bactrianus. The sequence continues at coordinate 98,474,439 of NC_133543.1, read as the reverse complement.
TTCTAAGATTGTTTTATTCAAAGCCATTGGTCCAGGAAAAGAACATATGAAGAATAACTAAAAGTTTTCTATAATCCCTTAAGACCTGGCCAAGAATCCCGGGAAATAACAAAAGCATAGAAAGAACTTCTGTTCCTCTGTCACTCACATGCTCTTCCTTTGACCTTGCATCCTCTTCCTCCTCCAGGTACCAACATCTCTATCTCCTGCAGCTGGAAGCAGCTGTCTAGTCTCCGCAGCAACATTTACTCACCACACTGTCACCATTCACCTCACTGGATTTTGGCCATGGCCCTTACCACATCACAGAAATCACTTTCCCCAAGGTCATGTTTGCTGCCAGATTAATCATCTTAAAGCATGTGTCTGGTCAGAAACCTTCATTAACTCCTTTACTCCTTACCAAGTAAAACAGAAATTCAGCCTTTCATGATATGGCCCCGATCCCTAGTTTTCCAATTAGATCGCACACTCCCAACATGTACCTTATGTACCAAACTTTTCTCTACACTCTCTGGTCCCTGAAACACTGTTTGTGCTGTTTCTAACATTGGGACATTTACCCCACCAATCTCCAATGTCTAAGACCTACTTAGCTTTTAAAGGCCTGGCTGCAGTGCCATGTTTTCTTCCAGGGAAACTTCATGGCTTCACAGAACAGAAGCCTTCTCTTCCCAGCTGCCCCATCCATGCCTGCAAGCTGCCCCTTCCCAATGGCACTGGGCACGGCCCCAGCATGCTGCTGGTCACTCATGGACATGTCTTATCACTGTGACAAGGCTGGCAGCTCCCCTGAGGTCTGGCTCTGATACCGAACTATCTCTGCTTCACGTCCAGCACACTGACGGCACACAGTGATGAATAGCTGATGGATAAGTGAATGAAAAAATGACCAAAGGGCTCTCTTTAGCACTTTTCCATTCAATTTTGCCACTGTGTCTTGGGAAATACATTTAGGATTAGAACTCATGACCTCCTGGCGTCCAACCCTGTGGTCACACCACAGAGTTATTGTTTCCAAGGGTGTCCTTTTCTGTCTGTCCCATCTTCTTTTCTCATAAAACAGTGTTTTACAAACTGCGGTTCAGGGACCATTTCCAGACTAACAAAATTTATAGAAGCCCTCGTCTGTCCGTGCCTCTGGGTTTGTCTCCTTGCTAGCAAGCAGTTCTGGTGAGAAGGATCTGGGTCAGTGATGGTGAATGGGTGAAAGGGAATGGAAAATATTTAAGAAATAACCTTAAGAGGATAAAGAATACCATTTTCACTCACTTTCTTAGATTAGATGGTATCAGTTTATATAGAAACCAGAATTTTTTACGTAACTGTAGCAGGAAAAATAACGAGTTGGAGCACTCAGTCATGGTGAGGAGCCCGGTGTGGAGAGTCCAGCCAGATGGGTGCTGGGACAGCCAGTCAAGTGCATGGTGGCTAAGGGAGCAGCGAGAGCAGCCGAGTCCCAGTGGGTCCGGGAAGCCTTTCTATCCAAAGCGCTCTCTGAACATCTCTTTTACTTCTTTTACCTCTGTTAGTAGAGTTTTCCTATAACTTAGATTTAAAATATCAGATTGGGGTTACTTTAAAACAGGCTGTAAGAATGCTGATTGATACAAATTAAGTTTTAAAACTAGATAAAATGAAGTAGCATAAGCTTCAGGAAATGTTCCCATGGGGGGGATCAAATATCTAAACATAATGTTAAGAGTTTAAGCATAAAAAGTCTTATACAACATGCAAAATCTTCATAGATATAGATATATTAGAGGTCTTCATTTCACCATGGGAAATCTTGCTCTCATTAAAAACACCTTTTCTCCCTTATCTCCTAGAAATCATCTCTTGAGAGGACAGAATTATAGAAATGGTGGGTTTTATTTTTTACTCTGGTATTATAGATGGGAAAACTGGGACTCAGAGAGATTAAGTAACTTGCCTAAGGTAACAGAAGTGCACAACTTTGATTTAACGGGACAGGAATTCAAAAGGGAAGGTGTCAAAAGAAGTAAACTAGACCAAGAAGTTTTATTTCAAATGGAAGCTGACATCTATCTCTTCTAGTTACCCTGAGTTCCATACTTTTCCTTAAAATTTAAACATCCCAGAAGCATTTTGAATAAAGTAATAATTACCCCAAATTTCTTTCAGAGAAAGTTTCCCATGGTTGACTTCATTTTTAGGTACCAAATCCAAATCTGAAAACTTTTCACCCTCAACTTGAAAATTGGCATACAGAGTTCTGACATCGTTTATTCAAAGTGAATATTCCTTAGTATGTCAAAGAAAGTCAAATCTCAAGTATTTTCTTTTGGAAAAGGTATCCAAAAATAGGAAAAGGTAGCCAAAAAAAGAACATGAATAGATACATTTTTCACTTAAAAATATTACACTTTCAAATTTGCTTTGCAATTTCCAGAAGAGACATAGTTAATATATTAAAATAAAACAAATTATAACCGAATTTTAATATAACTTTATCAGAAATGTAAACACAATGGTAAAGGCCAGTATTTAACAGATTTAAATTCTAGTGGACGGAATTAAGAATAGACACAAAGTCAAGGAATTAACTATGTCTAGACATCTCTCCTAGATTTCTATTTGTGGAACAGTATTTTTTTTCTCATCCTTTGAATTCCCAAGCTAGGAATTCAGAACCTGCTGTTGAAAGGATCATCATCCTTAATTCTCAATCCATTTATCAGGCTAAAATGCAAATGTAAGTAATGAATACATTTCAACAGCTCCAGAGCTCCAAAGAGCCTTCTCAGGGAACATGCTGAGCTAACTGGGGAAGGGTTAAGCCACCCCTATTTTTCAGATCTGAAAACAGTTGTTCTGATATGAGAAGAATCATTACAGTGGTGCCAGCCCCCTTCTATAAAAGCTATACACATTTTTTGCACAACTGTATGATTGTTATGGCAACCATAAAAATGGAACTATCATTCTTCAAATTACACACTACCCACACTGGATTACCTACATATGTTTGTTCTTCCATATTACCCAGAATTTCTTTTCAGCAAGCGCTATGTCTGTCCTATAGATGTTTAGGAGCAAGATAAAAGTGGTCTCTTTCAAAAGGAGAGTCCACAACAATGAATCTTTCAAAGGCCTAGTTCTTCAAGGATTCTAGGGTTTCCCTGTCAAGCCTTTTAGTCCTATGGTCACTGGGAGGCCTCAAAATATTCCCCTGGGAGGCAGAGGAACTGCCTGGAAAATGTATTTTCCAAATGATTGGGGTTTTTTTGTTGAGAATGATTAAAGCACCATGAATGAGCCTTAATAGACCTTGCACAATTCTGTAAAGTACTGAGAACATTTACTAGAGTCTCAGCTTACTGAGGTGAGAGACTTGTTTAAGAAATATATACAAGCATTTTAATTAAATTTACTGCTGAAAATAATAACATAAATATATCAAACAAACATGTCAAAATTAACTTTAGCTATACTTCAGGATGATCAGGGACTGATTCTCTTATTACTTTGGCTAATATGAGTAGAACTTTTAACAGGAAAGAGTGTGAATTTTTTCTTCTCATTATTGGGGAAAGCAAAGTCTAGTTTTATGTACCTTTTAAATATTAACTTTGGGCCACAATTCTGTTTCATTATTCACAGAGGTGATTCTATAGTTTAAAAAAAAAGAAAGAAAGAAAGCAGCCTGGCAATGACTTCCTGGCTGATTTTAATATTAAACACTTAGGTTTTAGACAAAAACATGTTCATAATTACTGTTTGCTTCAGAGAGTTTCCAAATAAGGCACTGAATTCATCTAGTTTTCCTTTCTCAAAAACACAAAAACACCCCCAAAGTCTCCATATGAGGTAGGCAGGGCAAGTCAAGCTCTAACAGCAGCACCCCTAGTTACAGTAAGCTCTCCCTCGGCCACAGGATAGAGTGAAACACACAGTGCTGCTTCTCCAGTCCCACTCCATCTTCAAGAGGGGAGGAGCCCCCAAGTGACCCCAGATGACCCCCTGCACCTCACCTCTTTCTGCACTTTCAGAGTTCAAGTCACCCAGCATACTCCTTCTATCTCAGCCCAATACCCATGATCCAGTCTTTATCAAACCTTGGATCGGCCCTGAATTCCTAATCCTACCCTCGTTTCCTGCTGAAGCAGCTCTCCTCAGCTGGACTCCAGTCTCCCTTCTCTCCTGCCTTTCAGATCCTTAAGCATTTGACTGCCAGGATAAAGTTCCTAAAACACAGCATCAGATTATGTTCCTTTCTCAAAAGCCCTCACTGGCTTCCAACTATCTTGACATTACAGTCCTCAGCCTGGCATTCAATATCCTCCATGATCTGGCTTCGAACTACTTTTCCATCCCTACTTAAGATGACTTACCTTCATTAACATGGGACCTTAGTAAGCCAGTTCTACTAAATATCTTGAATTAAAGATTTGTATAGATTCATCATCTCTTCTTCTAGACTTTATTCTCTTTGGCAGAAAGGACTGTTTCTTTCAATTACATATTTTTCAATTCCAACAATACCAATTTCAGAGTCTTGCAAATAGTAGAGATAGTAAATATTTACTGAATTGAATATTTAATTGGACTCCTTCAGCTCTAACCACTGAAAAAAAGGCTGCAGCTGTGGCAGAGCTAATATCCCTTTACCAGAAGTACCATCATACCTGTGAGATAGAATCCACTTTAGGTGATACCTTGGGACCTCTAGCTATGGCCTGGGAAAACAGTCCTAAAGAATTTTCTAGGTTTAGAACCAAAGTCTTTTGGATTATAAATATACTGATAGGCAAGAGTAGATAAAAAAGGGGCCAAAGAAGCAGGTAATGGGGAACAGAATTTGCCTTAACTATCTTTTGGGTTAGGCAATGGGCCTTAATGGTCACCAGAAAGAAAGAAGGGTTGATATTTTATCAAGCATAGTGTATGAGAGACCTGCGCTAAGCATTATACACATTATTATATTTAATCCTTGCCATAACCTCATGAAAAATATAATAACTGTACATTCCTTTTAACTTGTAAAGAAAGAAAGGCTCAGAGAATTTAAGTAATTTGCCCAAGAATACATACCTAGTAAGCGATGATTCAAGCCAAACTTGTCTCTTAAAACTACGTTCTAGTATTTTACCCTTGTGGTATCAGGGTCATTTAAAAATTTCAAACTCCTGGGGTAGAGAAATAATCAGTGACATAAAGGTGCATAAAAGTAGAAGGGAACAGAGGTCTGGTAGACTGTTATCTGTCCTGACATTCCCTGAGCGTTTGTAACCCGAAGCAGGACAAACTGATTCTCAACCTAGAATTTGGAATTAGGACAGAGAAAGGGAGAGGGAGAGAAGGAGGAAGGCAAGTGAGGAGGGGAGAGGGAGAGAGACATCAGGCTCCCTCTGGGTGACTGTGGTAGTTCCTAGGTGGCAGCCATCCCATCGAGGAGGATGAGGAAGCAAACGAGGCCAGTATGAGTGAGGGCAAGAAGGAAACAGATGTGTGGAGAGCAGGAGCAGCAGAGACGGAGTGAAGTCTTTCTGGGTTTCCTGCTTCTTCAGCCCCTGGTTCCCTGCCCTTGGATTCTGGGAGTCACCACAGGATCCTTAAAACAAATTCCCCTTTCTGCTTAAGTGAGCTCCAGTGGTTTCTGTTATTTGGGACCAAAAAAGTCTTAATTAATGCAACAGCTGTGGAAAGTTTCCTAGAATGGCTAACTTGTCATGGCTTTCTCTAATGCTCTCTCGTTAACAAGCCACAACAGGATGTTACAGTCAAGGCTTCCACGCTGCCCACTCCAGGGGGTACCAGGCATTGGGAAGCAGAGGGAGGGCATGGCAGAGTATCATATCAAGTTTCCATTTCAAAAACAAACCAATTTTTAAAAAGAACTGCTTTTGTAATTCAAATTACACAAAGTACAATGCTACAACACTTTTTGGCCAGTAGGGATTTGAAGAAGGCTCCTAACTTCCTTCTCAATGTCTCAATGGGGGGGGGGGGGGAGCATGCAGTATTTTTGATTGATTTCTGTTTTTGATTGATTTTTTAAATGTTTACCAAGAGTGTGGGTTTAAGGTGGAGACACATGGAGACGGTGGGTAAGAGTTTTTCTAGACTGCAGACCTGAAGTCAAGTCCCAGCTCGGCCCCAGTTAGCCATGTGATCTTGGGCAAGTGACTCTACATTCATCTGTAAAACAGGGATGATTATTTCAGAGGGTTGTGTTAATGATTCAATAAGGTGATACATGAGTATAAAATAATTAAACATATAAAAAGGCGTAAAAGAAGCATCTAATAAATTACATGTTTTGGTATATGTATATTTGCCACATTAACAACAAAGCTAAATGAAAATTTCAAATTTTCACGTGTTAATTTTCTTTAACCTGGATATTTTGGGCTGAACATTAATGGAGATGATCTATTACTAGGGAACTGAGCTTTCTCTCAGTGTTTCCTCTGGTGTATATCAAGCCCCGAGGCACAGAAGACAGGAAAAGGACACTCAGTGAGTGCCTACTACATGCCCAGCACTGTCTCATAATCAACAGACAGCCCAGATTATGCTAGTGATTTAATATTTTTAAAGTAACTCTATTTCAAAAAGAACCGATTAAATACAGCTATAGAAAAGGATAATTGAACACACATTTAAAGTATTATTATGCTTGTGGGAACACTCCTATCCTAGGAATTCTAATTACATCTGTAAGACCACAAGAGAACTGTTTAAACAATCACAATTTGAAACTCTTGATTCTCCCGCATACAAACTTTGGTATAATTCCACTAAGTCACCTCTCAGGCGAAAAGATTATAGAGCAACTTTATATTTGCACACTGTGTATAAATATATGTATCAAAATCAACTTTTTTCACACTCATTAACAGGACTTCCATGCACATCAGTGTGTTCCTCTGAAAGCTACAAAGGGACTCCGTACGGTTATTCATATAATGCCACAACTGCTCAAAAAGGTTTTGGAATTCTTTAAGAACTACTTTCTAAGCCAATTCATGAGCTTCACAAGAAAATCAGTTTTACTGCTTTATAATTATACTTTTTTTTTTTTTTTTGAAGTTGTATTATCCAGCCTGATCACCCACCTGATTTACCACTCTTGGCTCTAAATTGACTTGGCTGTTTCCAAAACTCAAATTCACTCTCAAAGATGAAGATTTGCCATTGTTGAAAATGTGCCTTAGGCTCTGAAGGCAATTTCCAAAGAGAAGTCCAAAAATGTGTATGGCTTCTTACCCGCTGCCTGCCAGCAAGCTCAAATCCTCCTCATTCTCAAAAACATCTTCAGGACCCTGCTTCTGTCAAGCACCCTCTCACTGCCTGGGACACAGCAAAGCTCCTTGAAAGGGATGTTTATACTGAGCATCCCCCTTTTATTTTTCACCTCCCTCCCACTCCTCAACTGACTACAATCTGCTCTGGCTCCCAGAGCCACTGAAACAACTCATGAAATAGTCAAAAGACAAAGAAAATGACTTGGGCTAAATGCAGTGACTTCTGCTGGAGTTTTGTCCTGGCTAACCTCCCTGCAGCAGAGCACAGGGCAGCCTACCCTTGCTTGGAACTTGTTACCAATTGTGCCTTTTCCTTTTCTTTAACTCTTCTAATATCCTCCTTTCTGCACCTCCACCCCACCTTTTCCTAAAAAGCTTCCACCCTTTAAACACTGGAGCTTTGCAGAGTCCATCACTGGTCCTCTTTCCTTTTCAGACTGTGGGTTTACTTGGTATATTCCTTCAGTTTGAGGCTTTGATTACTACTTCTTGCCCCTAAATAGGTAACTGCAGGCCTATTTTCCTCTCTGCCTCTGAGACATATCTTTTTGGCATTCTAGGCACTCAATATCCAAATTTTACTCATCTTTCCCCATTCAAACATTTTGTTCTAGCCCTTTAACTCACAATCTCAGATATTCCTGAATTTCACCTCAGGCCTAAGGTTATTGACACAAGTTTAAGGGCCACACAGACATATCCGCCTACTGAGAGGATTTCTCAGAGGATGTAACAGTGTTAGTTGCTTTTTCTTTTTAAAATACTAGTAAGACAAAAGCCTTTGAAAGTCCTATTAATTCCTCATGACCAAGTTCAAAGATTACTTGGCTTTAAAGCTTCCTCATGCAAAATTAATTACTGTCTCATCTGTGTTCACCCAGTGCCTTTTTTAAAAAAAAATTCTGAAACTTTTGAGATAACTGTCTATTAATATATGCAGTGGTAAGAAATAATAGAGATGCTATCTACCTTTTACCTAATTTCCAATGGCAAAATCCTATAAAATTATATATAGTATAGTAACAAAACCAGGATATTGACATTGATACAATGCACTGATCTTATTTAGATTTCCCATCCTTCCTTATTCACTAAGTTATATACAATTTTACCAGGTGTAGTAGGTTCACATAAGCACCATCTCAATCAAGATACGAACACTATCATCACCTCAAAGATCCTTCAAGTTGTCTTTTAATAATAATCATACCCAGCTCCCATCTGCCCTGGCTCCCCAAGTCCCTGACAACTACAAATCTATTTTCCATTTCCAAAAGTTATCTTTCCTAAAATGTCACATCAACAGAATCACATAGATGTAATCTTTCCAATTGGCTTTTTTCACTCAGAATATTTCCTGAAGATTCGTGCAATTGTTGTGTGTATCAACAGTTCATTCTTTTTTGTTGCTGAATATCATTCCATAATGTGGATGTACCACAGCTTGTTTAACCATTCACCCATAATAGGAAATCTAGGTTGTTTCCAGTTTGGGGCTATTATGAATAAAGCTTCTATGAAAATTTGTGTACAAATTTCTGTGTGAACCATAAGTTTTCATTTTTCTGGGACAAATGCCCAGGAATACAATTACCAGGCTAGATGGTGGTTGTGCTTAGTGTTTTAAGAAACTGCCAAAGTGTTTCCAGACTGGCTGTGCAATTTCACATTTCCACTAGCAGTGTGTGGATGATCTGCTTTCTCCATATCCTCACCAGCACTTGGTATTGTTTGGAACTTCTCACCAACTTTGGTTTTTCCTTTTATTTTAACCATTCTGATAGGTATGTAAGGTTATTTTTTATTGTGGACTTAATTAGCATTTTCTAGTAACTAATGATATTAAACATCTTTTTGTTTGCATATTTGCCATCTGTATATTCTCTGAGCACATGTTTTTTGTCCATTTTCTAATTGGACTGCTTTTATACTGTTGAGTTTTAAGAGTTCTTTACATACTGTAGATACCAGACTTTTGTGGATATGTGGTTGCAAATATTTTTTTCTAGTCTAGTTTGTCTTTTCATCCTCTTAACAGAGTCTTCCCCAGACAAGAAGTTTTTAATTTTAATGAGAACCAATTTATCAGTCTTATATGGACTGTGCTCTCTGTGCCAAGTCTAAGAATTGTTTGCTAGCCTTATATCATGCAAGTATCCTATGCTCTTAACATAAGTTAAGTTTTATAGTTTTCCATCGTATATTTAAGCCCATGAACCATTTTGAGTTAATTTTTGCATAAAGCATGAGGTTTAGGTCAAGGTTCATTTATTTCCTATGCATGCCCAATTCCTCCAACACCATGTTGAAAAGCTATCCTTCTTCCATTGAATTGCTTTTGCTCCTTTGTCAAAAATTAATTAGGCATATTTGTGTGGAATTAATTCTGGCCTTTCTATTCTGTTTCATTAATTTAGTGTCTATCCCTTGTAAGTTTTTTGTAGATGCTCTTTATCAAGCAGAGGACGTTCTTCTATTTTCCTAGTTTGCTGAGAGTTTTTAGTATGAATGTGCATTGGACTTTATCCAAATGTCTCTTCCGTAATAACTGAGAATCATACAATTTATTTTGTTGATATGATAGATTACATGTATTGATTTTTATAAGTTTTATTTATTTATAACTCACAAACCACAAAATTCACCCTTTTAAAATGTACAGTTCAAGCTTTGTGCAGTTACAGTATCATAGCCAATGAGGTTTATCCAAGGCATGATTATTATTAATTGAAAATAAGTAAAATGGACAATATAGAGATTTTTAGCATATGCAAAAAATTGGGTAACCATTTTCATTGCCTAATTTATAATATTTTCATTGCCCAAAACAGAAACTTCATACCCATTAGCAGTCACTCTTGTTTCCCCTTCCCTGTAGCACCTAGCAACCACTGACTGACTTTCCTATCTGTCATACACCATGTGGCCTTTTGTGCGTGGCTTCTTTCATTTGGTATCATGTTTTCAAGGTTCATTCATGTTGTAGCATGTATCAGTATTTCATTCCTTTGTATGGCCGAAGAATATTCCAGTGAATGAATACACCAAATACTGTTTATATATTCACATTTGATGGACATTTAGGTTGTTTCCTTTTTTTTTTTTTTTTTTTTGGCTATTGAGGACAACGCTATGAACATCCATGTTCAAGTTTCTGTGTGGACATGTTTTCAGTTCTCTAGGAGTCAAACTGCTGGGTCACAAACTCTATGTTTAACCTTCTGAGGGACTGCCAAACTGTTTTACAAAGTGGCTGTACCATTTCATATTCACACTAGCAGTATATGAGGATTTCAATTTCTCTGCATCCTCATTAACATTTGTATTTTTAATTACAACTATCCTAGTGGGTATACAGTGTTATCTCATTATGGTTTGAATTTTCATAAGGACCTATGATATTGAGCATTTTTTTCATGTGCTTATTGGCTATCTGTATATCTTCAAATTCTCTGCTCATTTAAAATTCTGTTGTCTTCTATTATTAAATTGTAAAGTTCTTTATATATTTGGGATACAAGTCTCTTATTAAATACATAATTTGCAAATATTTTTCCCATTCTGTGGATTGTTTTTGCACTTTTTTGATGGTGTTCTTTGAAACACAAGTTTTAAATTTCGATGAAGCCCAATTTATCTATTTTTTTTTCTGTTGTCACTTGTCCTTTGCCTAATCCAAGGTCATGCAGATTTACTCTTACATCTTTCCCTTGAAGAATTTTGTTTTAGCTCTTACATTTAGGTGTGTGATTCACTTAAAATTAATTTTTGTATATGGTACTTTGCTTTCTGAATGTTGAACCAGTCTTGCATACCTGGAATAAATAATACTAGGTTGTGGATTACAATTCTTTTTATAGACTGCTGGATTTGACTTGCTAATATTTTGTTGAGGATATTTGCATCTGAGTTCATGAGGAATACTGGTCTATAGTTTGTTTTTTTTTAAAAATACTCTTTGCCTGATTTTAGTATCAGGGTAATACTGGCTTCATAAAATAACCTGGGAAGTGTTCTATTTTCTGGAAAAGATTGGGTAAAATTGGTATTAATTCTTCTGTAAATGTTTTCTAGAATTCTGCAGTGAAACCACCTGGGCCTAGAGATTCCCTTTTAGGGAACTTTAATGTTACAAATTCAATATTTTTAATGGTTATAGTACTAGTCAGATGGTTTATTTCAACTTAGTTGAATTCTGACAGTTTGTAGTCTTTGATGAACTGGTGCCTTCTATGTTGCTGAATTTATGAACATCTTGATAAGCTGTTTGTAGTATTCCCTTATAATCCTTTTAAGCTGCAGTATCTGTAGTGATGTCCCCTGTTTCATTCCTAATGTGATTTGTATCTTTTCTGTTTATCAGTCTTGCTAAAGGTTTATCAATTTAATTGACTTATTTCAAATAACAAGTTTTTTGTCTGATTTTTCCTTGTTTTCCTATTTTTAATTTTACTGATTTCTGCTCTTTTTAATTTCCTTCCTTCTGCTTACTTTGGATTTATTTTTCTATTTATAGGTTTTTGAGGTAAGAATTTAGATAACTGATTTGAGACCTTTCCTCTTTTTAATGTAAGCATTTATAGCTATAAATTTCCCTCTCAACACTGCTGTAGCACATCTCACATATTTTGATGTTTTCATTTTCATTCAGTTCTAAGTAATTTTTAAAAATTTCCTTTGAGACTTCCTCTTTGACCAATAGACTATTTAGAAATGTGTTGTTTATTTTCTAAGGATCTAGAGATTTTCCTGTTGCCTTTCCATTGTGAATTTCTAGTTTATTTCCATGTGCTTAAGAACATACTCTGCGTGATTTCATTTCTCTTATACTTGTTGAAGTTTTGTCTTGTTTTGTTTTGTTTAGTGTCTCAAGATATGGTCCACACTGATGAATATTCCATCATGGATAAAAAAATGTATTCTGCTATTGTTGAATGGAATGTTCTATATGTAATCTCAACTACAGTCTACTGGTTGGTTGTGTTGTTCAGATCTTCTGTATCAATGCTGATTTTTTGAGAAAGGTGTTTAATAGTCAAATCTAATTGTGCATCTGTTACTCCTTTTAGCTCCATCAGCTTTTGCTTCTTGTAATTTGAGACTCTGTTGTTCAGTGCATATACACTTAAGATCATTATGTCTTCTTGATGGAAGCTTTTTAAAATTAATTATTTCCATTGGGTATCTTTTATTCATCCTTTTGTTTTAAACCTACCTATGTTACAGTATTTGAAATGAGTTTACTGTAAACATCTAACTGTTATATCATGGGTTTTTTTTTTAATCCATCCCATCAATCTCTGACTTTTAATTGGAGTATTTAGGACACTTACCTTAAGGGCAAATTATTAATATTTTAGGGGTTAAGTTGCTATTTCATATTTCGGTTTTTGTTTCCTCCCTCCCTTTCTCATTATTATTCTTCTTTTTCCTATAAGTTACACACACATTTATTTTTTTGGATTCCACCTTGATTTATTTATGTTTTTTAAATGTAACACTTTGTATAGTTTTCTTAGAGGTTGCTCTGGGTACTACAATATACCGAGTTATACAGCCTATCAGTATCAACATTTTACTACAATTGAGGTGTAGGAATCTTAATTCTACTTAGATTCTTTTACCCTCTCCAAATTCTAAGTATAATTATCTTACATATTTTTTTCCACGTAACACTGATCACTACATTAGTTGGTGTTACAATTTATGATTTAAGAAACTCATGAGAGGGATAGTTTATATTTGCTCCTATTTTTACCCATTCTGATATTCTTTCCATTCTGAAATTCCAAACCTTCTGCTAACATTTCCTTTTTATTTAGAGAGCTTTCTTTAGCTATCCTTTCAGGATATGTTGGGTAGCAACAAATCCTCTTAGTTTTCCTTTCTCTCAGAATTTTTTATTTCCTTTTCATTTCTGAAGGATATTTTTGCTGGAAATAGAATTCATGGTTGACAGTTGTTTTCTTTCAGTACTTGAAAAATGTTGCGCCACTTTATTCTGGCCTCCGTGGTTTCAAATGAGAAACTACTCATTTGAACTGGTGTTCCCCTAAAAGTAATGCTTCATTTCTCTCTGCTTCAAGTTTTTTTCTTTGTATTTAGTTTTCAGAAGTTTCAATGTGTGTTAGCATTGATTTCTTTGGGTTTTTGCTATTTGGGGTTATGATACTGCTATTTATAATAAGAAACATTTATTTGGTGTTCACCCTTGTTTCTGGCACAGAGCTCCTAAAACTCTTAGAATTTCCTAATTGATAAGAACAATAAAGATATCTTTCGATATTCATAATAAATCCTTTTCAACTACATGTGCGCTTATGTTGAGATGACTTTTAGAAACCATTTAAAGATGGGGGCTGGCTGTCAGAGGAACCAACCATACGATTAGAGGGCCAGAACTTTCAGCTCTACTCCCCAGCCTTAGAGGATGGATGAGAGTGGCTAAAGACTGAGGTCGTGCTCTACACTGGAATTTGACACAATACTGTAAAATGACTATAACTCAATAAAAAAATGTAAAGACTGAGGTCAATCATCACAAATGGCCAATGATTTAATTACTCATGCCTATGTAATGAAGCTTCCATAAAAACCCCAAAGGACAAGGTTCAGAGAGCTTCTGGGTTGGCGTACATGTGGAGGGTCTGGGAAGATGCCATGTCCAAAGAAGGCATGGAAGCCCTGCACTCCCTTCCCACATACCCTCCCTATACATCTTTTCCATTTAGATGTTCCTGAGTTACATTCTTTCATAATAAACCAGTAATCTAGTAAGTAAACTGTTTTCCTGAGTTCTGTGAGCCACACTAACAAGTTAATCAAATCTGAGGGGGGTGTCTGGGAACCTTCAATTTATAGCTGATTAGTCAGCAGCACCAGTAAGAATCTGGACTTATGACTGGCACCTGCAGTTGGTGGGGACTGGGGGTAGAGTGTCTTATGGGACTGAGCCCTTAACCTGTGGGACCTGATGCCATCTCTAGGTTGACAGTGTCATAATTGAGTTCACTGTGGGACACCTAGCTGATGTTGCAGAATTGCTTGATGTGTGGAAAACCCACCCATCTGGTGTCAGAGGTAAAGTGGCATTGTAGTCAAGTATTAAGAGTGGAGGACACACAGGAAGAGCATGTTTTTCTTTACAGGGGTGTGCTCAGCTTATTGAATCTGTAGGTTTGTCTTTGATCAAATTTGGGAAGTTATCAGCTATTATTTCTTTGAATACTTTTCCAGTCCCATTCACTCTCTCCTCTCTTTCTGGGACTCCAGCGATACAAATGTCAGCTCTTTTGTTATTATTCCATAAGATCTTGTTGCTTAGACTAGGTAATTCTGTTGATCTGTCTTCAAGTTCATTAATTCTATCCCACCATCTCTGATCTACCACTGAGCTTTGGATAGTTTTCCATTTTAATGATAGTATTTTTCACTTCGATGTTTTTCCATTTGGTTCTTTTAAAATTTTTCTATTCCTTGGCTGAGATTTTTTATTCTTCTTATGTTTTGAGAGAAGTCATAATTATTTGTTTCATAAAAATTGCTTTAAAATCCTCATCAGATAATTGCAACATTTGATTCATCTTGGTCTTGATATCAACTATCTTTTTCTCATTCAAACTGAGATTTTCCTGGTTCTTGGTATGATGAGTTATTTTCAATTATATCCTAAACATTTTGAATATTATTAGATTCTGGATCCCACTTAATCTTTATTAAGTAAGCAGCTCCCTCAGAGATGTGGCGCAAGGACCAAGTGTGCATGTTCAGCTTCCTGCTGGGTCCTGTTGCTACCGGCCCAGCAAAAGTGAAGCAGTGACTCAGAGTGCCTCACTGCAAATGGCTGGTAGAATTTCAGCTCTCCTTTCAGCCCTGCTGACATATTCCCAGTGACAGAGGGACCCCAGTTCACACTGTCTCACTGCCTCCAAGTATGGATATAAGCTTAGCTCTCCACTAAGCCCCACTGCCACAAGGAAGAGGGAAAGCTAAAGTCTGATATGTACTATTCTGTCATGCAGTTTGTGGGCAGAAGCTCAAATTCCTATTGACACTAGGAGACGGAAGTAGGTGAGCGCCAGATATCCCTTTCCTATCACTTTGTTTATGCTGGTACAAGATAAGAGGCTCAGTTTGTACTGGGTTCCACTGACACCAGGGAGGTGTGCTGTGGTGATCAGCCCTGTCCCATCAAATCTCTTTGCTTCCAGACAGAGACAGAAGCTCATCTCACCACTGGAACTTGTTGGTACTACTCTCAAAGGACAACTGGAACACTGCCTACTTTTGCTGGATGGGGGACAGAAAATCAGCTTCACTCTCAGTTCTACCAATACTACTCACGCAGGGCAATCAGAATGCAATCTGCTTCCACTGGATAAGAAATAGTGTAAGCTCCCTCCTTGGCCCCATTGACACTACCCCAATAGGGAAATTGGAGCATGCCCGCTTCCACTGAGAAGGGGAAGGAGGAACAGTTTATTACTTAGTTCCACTGACACTCTTCTGACAAGGGAATTAGAGCACCACCAACTGCTTCTGCTGTGCAGGAGATGGAAGATTATTAGCTCCCTGCTCAGTTCTGCAGTCACCTCCCAAAGTAGGAATCAGAGTGTCACCTGCATGTGGCAGACAGAATGGATGATTAAGTCACTGCATGGCTCCACAGACATTACCAGGTGGGGGGAGCATTGCTGCTTGATTTCATGAGACAGGATTGGGGAGTGTAGAATATTAACATCTTGCTCAGCCCCACCATGGTGTGTGTGTGTGTGCGTGTGCGTGTCTTTTCCATTGGTGTTTGGCTGGAGTATGGTGAGTATTGCCAAAAAGGTTTTCTGTTGTTAGACAACCTTCTTCTCAGTTTTTGTGGCTAGAAGAGAAAGGTTTCTCCTGGAGATTTATTTTTCCTGTGCTTTTTGGCCTTTTCAGGTTGGCAACTTCTGCAGCACCCTACCTAGGATATGTGGAAGGCAATAAGGAAACCAGGGGATAACCAGAATGATGTTCCTCAAGTCCTGAGACCCCTAGGCAATCCATCTTCTTTTCCCCACCTTTGAGGATCTTCCTATGCTTGTTTGTTGTGTTATGTTCATGTTTTTAGCTATAAGAAGAAGGGGCCAGGAGGAATGGGTAGACCCCATCTTCATCAGAAACAGAAGTTCTGCCTCATTTTATTATAGTAATTTTAACATTTTATTCTTTAAGATGTTTTCCTACCTAATTTTCACACTAGACAGCAACCTCTTTGAAGGTGCTGAGCTGTGCTTTTTATCTATATTCTTTTTCCTAGGAGTATCAAAAAGAAATTGGAATGAATCCTACCACTTGCTTAAAAACACGTTATACTTAATAAATTAATACATATTCTGCAAATTCTAAATAAAACCTTTGTCTTTTTCTTTTTTCTCCCTCCTTTATCCTATACACATTTAATTACTTATATGATTTATTATATACCTAATACTGAGTTAGCTTCTAGAAACAGAAGGGCAAGTGAGACCTAGTCCTTGTTCTTGAGGACTTTGCTATCAATCAAGAAGATAGGGTCACATACAGGTAAGTTCAAATACAGTATGGCAAGTATCATAATACAGGTATGAACAAATGGTCAAGAGAAAGAGAAGTGAGGTAATTTTTCCAGAGTGAGTTGGCAAAAGCTTCACAGGAGTTAAAATGGGCCCTGAAAAATGGATGACGTGCAGTACAAGCATGGGCAAGATACAGAACTATCACAGGGTAAAATGGTTTGGGGAAAGATGAAGGGTTAAATATAGAACAAGATATCGCACAGGAAGCTAAGGAATTTATTTACTTTCTTTTCTGTTATCAATAAAGTTGATAATTTCACTTGCATTGATATGAGTGTCAAGCTACCCAATATTCTTAATCTTAATGATCTGCCCATGGCTTTTATTTTCAATTTCTATCTTTCTTTCCCCTTTCTCTATTATCTTCAGTGGGGGCTTATTTCTTTCCCAGAACTTTGTGCTGGAAGTTGTCCTCCTCTGGCTCCAATCCTGGCATTAAAAAGTGAAGAGACTTGAAAGTGACACCAGTGGCACTTGCGGATTACAGACTTTTGAAAAGCCACTACTCCATATAAGCATTAATAACACTGGCAAAATTGTTAAAAATCAACCTTTCCATAACTCTGGAAATTAACTAAAGGATTATAAAAATCTGATGTACGTTTACACAAGGAAACAGCTGAATCTCAATTAGAACAGTTAGCTTTATAAGGTTTTTACTTGCCTTATATCAGTGGCCCTCTCCTTAGGTCTACAGTAGCCTTGAAGACCAACAGCTTTCTAATTATGGTGAAAATCAGCAGCCTAGCAGCTACTGGAGCAGGCAGGACAAATTTAGAAGCTCACTGAAATCTGCATTCCCAAGTTACTATTATTATTGGAGCTGCCTGGCATTTCCCTGAAAATCCTCATTCACATTACTTTGACCTGACTCACACTTTGCTCTGGTGCAAAAAGCCTTATATCCCCAGAGCTCCAGGGTGCTTGTCAAAAGCAATCAGCAGCAATTATTTAACATCACAGATTTCTGAGGTGATGATAACAGCTGGGAAACAGGAAGCTAACCAAAAAGTTAAAAGTTAAAGCTGGGGGATAAGATGTCCACAGAGGGCTTTGACATATTCCTGGGGATCAAGACAGCCACTCACATGCATAAATTGTGCACATGCCCAGGAGAGACTGGATAAGGCCTTAAGTTCTCACCACTGGCTGACCTAGAAGCTCAAAACAGGCAGGAAGTGAAGACTAAGGCAGAGTTGTAAAGTGCATGTCTGAGTATTGAAGGTATGCCCCAATACATGCACAGAGGTTCTCAACAAAGGTTGGGAGACTACTGGTTCCAAGCATTTAAGAAAATCTCTGTTCATTCATCAGCTGACCACTATGCTAGCAAAGCAGAAACTTTAGTGACTTCACACAACAAAGAATACAAACTCTATAGAATTAGTTCAGTGAAGTCACAAAGGGTTATTAAAAAAAAAAAAAAAAGGCACTGACAGCAACAAACCTTAGGGGCAGGGAGAGGTGATCTGATTTTCCGAGTTTCCACATTATATTACTTAAAATGCAATAGATATAGGTATGGCTTTATGATCTAGATATATCATACAAATGGGAATAAAAAGAGAGCTGGAGTAGCTAGACTAATAGCAAAATATATTTCAAGATAAAAATTGTTATTAGAGACAAAAAAGACACTTTATAATGATAACAGGGTCAATCCATCCAGAAGACCTAACAATTATAAACATATATGCACCTAACAACAAATATATGAAGTAAAAACTTGCTAAACTGAAGGGAGAAATAGACAATCAACCATAATAGTTGGAGACTTCCACACCCAAAATTCAATAATAGGGAAAACAATTATACAGAAGATCAACAAGAAAACAGAAGACTTGAACAATACTACCAATCAACTAAATTTTACGGGTAGCAATAGAACACCCCATCTAACAACAGCAGAGTGCATATTCTTTTCAAGTGTACATGGAACATTCTCCAGGCCATAAAAAAAGTTTCTACAAATTTCAAAAGGCTGAAATCACACAAAGTATATTCTTCAACCAAAATCAAATGAAATTCAAAATTAATAACAAAAATTTACTTGGGAAATTCATAAATATATGGAAATCAAACAACACATTCCTAAATGATCAAAGAAGAAATCACAAGGGAAATCAAAAAATATTTTGAGATGAATAAAGAAATCACAACCTACCAAAATGTACCAGATGCAACTAAAGCAGTGCTTGGAAGTAAATTTATACTTGTAAATAACTATACAAAAAGTAAAAAGATCTGAACTCAGTAACATAAACTTCCACTTTAAAAAACTAGCAAAAGTAGAGCAAACTAAAGCAAGTAAAGAAGGAAAGAAAAAAGACTGGAGCAGTAATAAATGAAACAGAGAATAGATAAATGAGAGAGAAAAATAAACCCAAAAGTTGGTTATGCGAAAAGATCAATGAAGTTGAAAAACCTTTAGTTAGGCTGACCAAGAAAAAAGAGAGAAAATTCAAATTACTAAACTCACAAAAGAAAGAGTATACATTACTACTAACCTTACTGAAATAAAAATAATTATAAGAGAATACTAAGAACAATTGAATGCCAACAAATTAGAGAACCAAGATTTAAAAATTTTTACAGGAAAATACAAACTACTGAGACTGATTTAAGAAGACATAGAAAAGTTCAATAGATCTATAACAAATAAAGGGACTGAATTAATATTTTTTTAAACTTTCCACAAAGAAAAGCAGAGAGCCAGATGGCTTCATTGGTAAATTCTACACAACATTTAAAGAAGAATTAACAACAGCTCCTCACAAACTCTTCTAAAATTCATTTTACGAGATCAGTATCATCCTCAAACAAAAACCAGACAAAGAATCAAAAGAAAACTACAGATCATGATCCTTTAGAAATACAGCTGCAAAAATCCTCAAGAAAACACTAGCAAGCCAAATCCAGCAACATAAAAAGGATCCCATATCATAATCAAAAATGTAAGTTTGGTTCAACACATAAAACTCAATCAATGGAATATATTAATAAAGGACAAAAATCACATAGACTCAGAAAACCACTTGACAAAATCTAAATGTATAAATAGAAAGCAGCATATCCACACAATGGAATACTATTCAGCCATAAAAAGGATTGAAGTACTTACTATACATACTACAGCATGAGTTAACCTTGAAAACATTATGCCAAGTAATAAAAGCCAGATACAAAAGGCCACCTATTATATGGATCCATTTATATGAAACGTCCAGAATAGGGAAACTCGTAGAGACAGAATGTAGATGGTTGTTGCTAGGAGCTAGGGCAGAAAGGGAACAGGAAATGACTGATAAGTATACGCATTCTTTCGGGGGTGATGAAAACGCTCTGGAGTTAGTGGTGATGGTTGCCTAATTTTGAAAATATAAAAGATATTGTTGAATTGTATACTTAAAAAGGTTCATTTTATAGTATTTGAATATCTCAATATAAAAAACAGTGAAGAGACTCTGTCACTCTGATATTCAACTATCCCTATACCCTACAAGCTTACTCATCCTAGGCCACCCACACAAAAAACTTTTTTCTTACAGTATAATTTCCAAACAGATTTTACATATTTAGAGCATATAGATACTAATCATCTTTCCTGTGCATTCATATTTCCACAATGCTATAAAATTATTTCTGAGTATAAATTCAAATATTGTCTTCACTGCCAATAGGCATTTTCCCACCAGTTCAGATAAAATCTACTGGTCTTTGACTGTCTTCTCTAAGATTCAGTGCTATTTATCAATATGAATTTTATGTTGACAAGCTACTCAAGTACTTAGTTAAGAATATCCACTTGTGGATCTACTTTAGGACCAGTCAATCTTTGTTATTATCTATCAGTTTCCTGTGTTGTCATAAACAGTGAATTGGGATTTATATGAAGGGAATAATATTGTCAGTAGTTTCAAATGGCAATGACAGCTTCCCCCATTTAATGCAGAACAATTTAATCCTGCTTTCCACCAGGCAAGGAAAGGGGTTCCCTTGACAACAGAAGAGCTGAGATTTAAAGCACAATCCTTGAATTTCTTCTGTTGCCCACAGTGAGACACAGTCAATATTTATTTGTCAGATAAATGTGGCAGATAGTCACCAATGGAATATCATTTTCTTTCAAACCCAAGAAGTGTGCTCTGAATAACTCAGAAAAGACATCAAAAACAGTCACACACTATTAGAGTTAATATGTCTTGAAATATTTAGTTTAGCGATTTCATAGGGTATTCTAAGGAACACTAGTTCCATGAGATGATCCACCAAAAAAAGTTGTAAGAAATCCATTAACCCACTGTTTTCCAAAAATGAGTAACCTCAGAACCTTTTTTTCTCCATAGCACCTATTAAAATCCCAAAGAATTTGTGACCTACCAACACCTTTTAGAAAATCCCTAACGTGCCCAAATAGTCCATTTTACAAAAGATGAAATGGCTCTCTTTTTCCATCTCCCCAAATGTAACTGATTTGCCCAAGGTCACGCAGCTAGTCCCTAACTTCTAGTGCTCCTTCCATGCTACCACACCAGAGGAACCTTTTCTAAATGGCAATTTAATCAGACTGGACTTCCTGATTAACAGCAAGATCATTAGTCATTTAATGTTAGTTATGTTTGAAAGTTTTCCCACAACAGGGTTGACCTGAAAGAGGTTAGTATTGTATGTCTCTCCCTTCAAGTTGCTATTTCGAGGTTGGTTTTACCTGGAGTGAGAGTAAATTTCTGTCTATTTGGAATAGTTCCATCTTGAAGATATTTCAATATTTCTTACCACAACACCCTTTCTGTGCTCAGTATTTTTAGCTTATTGTTTTCTATTTTGGCAGCTGAGAAGCTGCAGTTTGTAATTTTACCTCCAGCTTCATATTTCTTCTTACAAGTGAATACAATGTCCTGTTTATTATAATAAAATCACTAGTTGGCAGAACGACATTAAATGGAAAAAAAAAAAGAGAGAAAGCAATTGGAAAATTTAGAGCAAGCAATTTTAAGTGCCAAGTTTCACATTTGTAATGGTCCAGTGGAGGTCACTGGGCTTCCTTTTTATTGAGGGAATAGTAAAGAAATAGATATCGACAAGTTCTCCTGTGAAAAAGCATAGAAACCACCTCCACTTCAAGGAAGCTCATAGTTTTACTGAAAAGTGATGTGATCGAAACTTCCACAATACTACTAAATTATAAAAATCAGTTTAGCATGGTATTTTCCTGCTCCAATATTTAGGTTTTTATTTTCCACTTTAATTGAGTCTTTAAGCTTTGGTTCCAGTTCAGCAACAAGAGAAACAAAACAATATGAATGAAATTAGAATTGGGGCCAGTCTCAGAAATAACCTTGGGGTTTCTTGGGCTTCTGGTGCCACCCACTTTAAGCAGTTTCCTTTGGATATATTCTCTTCCTGATCCCCAAAGGATTGCTGTATTGGTGTTGCTTTTTTTCTTTTTTTCTTTCTTTTTTTTTTTTAAACCTCAGATGCCCTGCTAAGGAGAGCTTCAGGTCTAGGCCATGCAAGCAGCAATCCTCCAGAGACAGGAACAGAAGGTCCAGAAAAATGGTGCTCCCAATCAGAAGGCCAGATTGCCCCTAGAAGTTCACACTAGCCTTACTTCTTGAAAATTGCTAACCAACCATTTTTCTTTTCAAAATAAACACTGTTTCTCTCAACTTCAGTTTGCAAAATATTACCCCAATTCCACTGGACCAAAAAACTGGAATTTTACTGACATAATTGGATTATGAGGTTTAAAGATTGATGGAACTTTTCTGTTCCAAATACAATTGTTCAAATACCAAACCTAAACGGATATGTAGAAGCCCTTACGTAGCTAACGCCAGAGTAACACTGTAGGATCCATGGCAGAGTGGCCCAGCAGAAGGGGTGAAGAAGCTATCAAAACCATAGGCGTTGTGAGCCCTGTTACAGAGAGAAGGATCTAGGAGTCTCAGAGCAACGTATCACCTTTTCTGCAGCCACAGCCTATCCCTAAGTCACTCTAGTTCCCTCTATGCCTGCTCATTTCTCAGATCTCAGCTCAAGCACTGATATGCTTGGCAGTTTGTTCATATGAATATTACAGCACTTGCCATTCTCTGCTGTAATTTATCTGAGTATAAACGCATCCTCCTGAGGAAAAAGTAAAGCCATAAAGAACAAGGGCTGGGCCTTACTTGTTTTTGTATTTCCAGTGAATAACTTAGTATTTGGTATACAGATATGTAAATAATATACATAAATAGATGAATATAGGAGAGAAGAAGGGAGGAAAAGGAAAAAGGTTTTATCTAGGAGTTTACAGAATACGTATACCTATTCATAGCACATGCTTTTTTAGCATGTGTTAGGACTCATTCCTAGTTCTTTTGACATTCGTAGAAAAATTTATATTGATAAAACCTCATTGTAGGCACTGGATCTCTGAGCAGAAGAAATGACAGTATTATAAACTCTTGTACCAACTATCTCTCTCCTCCATTACAATTCCATATTTGACTATTGCTTAATACATCTGATTCATGCTCCTCTGCAACAAAACTGAGAATTCCATAAGAACAGAGACCACTATTTTTGTTCATTGTTGAATCCCTACTGAATCCATGGATGGTATTTAATAGTTATTTGTTGACTGAAAAACTAAATAAATCTATCACAAGTCAAAGAGAAGAAAAAGGTCATCAGATCTAAACACTTCAGCACACTAAGTACTTCTCTGTTTTTCATTGTAAAAAGTTAGAAATTAACTGTGACTACATAAATACATGAATTAACCCTGGCATCCTCACATGTTGTGTGGATCAGGTGCTAAATGAGGTGTACAGATGAAAGAGTCAGTGTTCCAGAAAAGAAAGGCAATGATATTGACATTTTCGTTGATTCCTATACTTTGAGCCAACTGTGAACAAGGGGTATTTACCCATGCCCAGTATCATGGATTTATGGAAATTATCTAGTTTCAGCTAAACTAACCTTTACAAAATAGGCAAGTGGCAAAAAAAGATTATTGAAACGATCCACAGATTGAAGATAATATTAAATTAACAGGACTAATACCACTAACACCATGAAAATAGCAATTTCTTCTGCTCCTAATATGAATTCATCATCAGCCACATTATGATTTCAAAACAGTGACTGTCAATCATATGTTACCTGGCAGATATTTAGAAAAAAATAAATACACTTAATCTGTCCCTTCAAGGTAAAGGTGCTGTTTTAACAATGATTTTAAAAAGTTACTGCTTTTTGAAAACAAAATAAAACAAGAAACTCAAGTTTTTAACATAAAATTCTAAAAGTAAATGTTCTGAAGTATTTCCATTATTATACAATTTGGGGGCCAAAATGACCTAATCATATAAACTACAAAACTGCTCATATTTATACACTTAAATTTCCCAACACAGTTTTCAAAATAGTTTTCAAAGATGCCAACTGAAGAATAACCCAAGATTATGAAACCATTTTTAAAAATCTAAAAATGCAGCGCCTTTCAATTAGTCCACAAGAACTGACTGACATCTTGA
The DNA here is from genome assembly GCF_048773025.1 of Camelus bactrianus. NCBI lineage: Eukaryota > Metazoa > Chordata > Mammalia > Artiodactyla > Camelidae > Camelus > Camelus bactrianus. The sequence goes on along the minus strand of NC_133543.1, from coordinate 98,450,052 downwards.
AAGATGGAAATTCATTAGCTGGGTTTCAAAACAAATTTGAATATAATCAGTGAACAGGAATAAAAAAAGGAGTATTATGATTTAAGTTCAGCTAACTTCTTTCCAAGATACGAGGTTATCTTTTTCAGTTACGATAACCATTAAAAACAAAACAAAGTATCAAAAGACACAAAACTTATAATCAGACCTCTGTATTTCCATATTTCAAATTGTTAAAACAAAATTTAAAAACCAACACAGAATATTCAATCACATTGCTTTCACTAGAATAGAATTATTAATATGAACAGTTTTCTATACCTTTTTAAAGTAGAATAAAAAATATTTTAAAACTTATTTCATTCTCGTTTGCCCACTTTATGTATGCTTACAACATACATAATAAATTAGTAAAGTAGTAAGTACACTTGTAATTTTAAAATGAAGGCATACTGTTATAGGGATGCATGTTCAAAGTTTAGAGATTACTACTTTAAGCATCAGGAAGCACTTAAAAGATTTTAAGACAAAGGAGTTAAAAAATTCAGATTTAAATTTTAGAAACATAATTCTAGAGATAATTAGTAGAGAAAAAAATTTTGGAAGCTAAAGTGGTTAAAAAAAAATCTCTCTTACTGTGCTAATAGCAGAGAGCATCCTATAAGCTCTCTGTATCTTTGGATCCTTTGGCAGGAACAGGTATATTTTAACAGAGCCCATCTGCAGAGCAAGTCCTCCTATTCTGTGGTCTAACTCAGAAGGCAGTGGGAGCCAAAGAAAAAGGCAAGGTAGGGCCACGAGAGGGGAACTGAGCAAAATACTGGATTCTATGATTATTGGAGTGCTTTTTTATTTAGCTGCAGACTAGGAGTCGGGCTAGAAAAGACTGAACACTTCTCTTTTTCAATATTTCCATTTCTAGTTTTTAACAGTTATAGAAGTTATTTTTCTAAATAATTTGAATAATATAGAAATTTATGAAATGAAAGTAAAATATTGCCTCTCTACCTCCTACTATGTCACCAAGCCCATGTATAGTATTCACTGTCAACAGTTTGATGTATTTCTTTCCGGAACTTTATCCATGCATATATACTTTTATGTGCCATGTATATGTTTGGGTGTACATACACATTTATTTAGTTCTTATATTATTTGACTTTATTAAAAAAATAAGCTCATATTTCTATTGTTCTGAAACCTGCTTCTTTCACTTCACGATACACACTGGCCATCCTTTTCAGGACAGTCCACATGGGTCTAGCTTCTTTTTTGCAGCTGCACAGAATGCTGTCTTATCGATGTGACACGTTATCTAACCATTTCTTTATTAATGGACATTAGCAGTGTCACTTTTATAATAAAGAGCAACAAACATTCTTGTGCATGTCCTCAGACACTTCTTTGAGTAGAATGGATTCCTAGAAATACAGTTTTTAGGTAAAAGGATAAGTACATTGAAAATGTTGATAGCTACCGCAGAACAGCTATTATAATTTACACTTCAAACAAAATTCAGTCATTCATTCTGACTTACTTTTCTCACTGAATTTTTAAAATAGATTCCTAGATTTAGGAAAAGATCTCAGAAAACAAGTCCTTCAATTTGAATATGAGAAAATGAAGGTTCAGAGAGTAAGGTTATGAGCCCAAGATCTCAAAGCCCCTGATGAGATAACTAGCCAACAAGAGTTTCCTCAACAGTGGTTACTGTTGAAAGCCAAGAACGCAACTTGAGTTAACTGACTTCAAATATCATGTGTGTTCCATCAGAACTACTAACAAGCGATTAGAGACGGAGAAGATAGCGGAGTAGAAGGACGCTCGCAGGTCACCGTCTCCCACAAATACACCAAGACCCACATCTACAGACCCACTCAGCCGACCAGAGCACCTGTGGAACTCCGACAGAACATCGCCCTCTTCAAAAGATAAAGATGCCAAAAATCTGGTAGGAGAAAAGGAAAAAAGAAAGAACAAAAGGCAAAGCAGCGCGGGACGGGTCCCGCGGGGAGGGAGCGGCAAAAGAGGACTGGCGCTCGCTCGCTGGGTCTCCCCTCTCCAACTGAGAGGCCAGCGGGACGGAGGGGGAGCCTCCGAGGCTCGGATCTGTACAGAGCAGCCCTTGACTGACAGAACTAAGTTAAACGGGCACAGAGCGTCCCCCCGACACCCAGCCTGAGACGCGGCCGGCAGCGGCAGGCAGGGCCAGGCTGCACAAGCCGGGCAGAGGACTGAAGTGGCTGCACGGAGGCAGCCCCGGGGGAACGCAAGGGGCTACGCGCCATGGCTGTGGGTGCACAGGGCAGAACAACCTGGGCCCTCCATAAAACAGCAAGGTTGATGTGCTCTTGGGGGAAGGGTGCACACCCCCATCTCTGAAAACCCGCGGAAAGTTTTTGGGGGAAGAGAGGCAGGGCTCAGGCACAGCCGCCATATCCTCCGCGCTTAGCACCCAGGCGGGGGCGGGGGCGGGGGCGAAACCTGCATCCGCACGGAAGGGCTTAGCAGCCTCAAAGGCCAGACTGAGACTGGCCTGCAGCCCGGGGCAGATAGGATCCTTCCATCCTGCTCCCTCAGAGAACTTGCTCCACAAAGACAAACAAGGAGCTGGGTTTTGGCTCGGAGCAGGGACAAGGCTGTCCCTCGGTCTTCCCGGAGCCCACCCGCGGAGCGCCGACCAGGGCGGAGCGCGCAGCCGCACAGAGCAGCGGAGCTACCGGCGGCGGCGCAGGTAGAGCGAGAGCGGCCCCCCGCCTTTCGGGCAGGAACACAGCCCCTGACGGAGGTGCTGGGAGGGGGCACGACCCGCCCTCCTACCCGGCCAGTCTGCAACATCTGACTGCGGCATCCAGAGGGGCAGCGACCTGCCCGCCCACAGCAGAGAGCTGCACCTGACCCAGTGTTAGGAGGAGGCGCGATCTGCTTGCCGACAGGTGCTGGGAGCAGCACAGAAGAGGGCGCCAACGGAGGGCCTCTGAAAACAGCAAGCTGAGCTTCCAAAACAGGACGAAGACAGAAAGACTTCACATTAAAAGCACACAGACTCCAGGAGAACACCGACAACCACCCCCCCCCTTTTTTTTTTAAATCTGTTTTTACCTGTTCTATTTTCTATTACTCTCTTAATCTTTACTTCTTAATTCATTTCTATTTCTCTTGGGTTTTGATGTCCTGTTATTGATTAGACACAGGTTTCAAATACATCTATTCATCTCCCCCCCCCCGCTTTTTTTGTAAAGGTTTCAAAAGGACGTCTCAACCCGATTAATACTCTGCTTCAACTCACTCTTCTATTACTCATTATACACTGTTTTCAAACCCTCTTTCTCCCTTCTTTTAAAATTCTTTCTCTCTCTCTCTTATTTTTTTCTTTTTTTCCTAAGTTCTATTCCTAAATAGGCATCAGACAGATAAAATCCTTAAGGACCAAAATAAACAACTGATACTCCATAAACCACAGTGCCAAAGAGGTATGAGCAAGATGAAGAAGCAGAAAAACCTTTCCCAATTAAAAGAACAAGAGAAATCCCCTGAAAGAAAGATCAACGAAATAGACATCGATAGCCTACTAGATCAAGATTTCAAAAAAGGAGTGATTGAATTGCTGAAGGAATTAAAAGAGATAGTGTTTAGAGATATAAAATATGTCAAAAATGAAATTGAAGCTATAAAGAAGAGCCAAGTAGAATGGGTAAACTCATTGACAGAGATGAGGAATGATCTAATAGCTGTGCAAAGCCGACTAGATGATGCAGAGGAACGAATTAGTGATCTAGAAGACAGGGCAATAGAAAGCACCCATTCAGAAGAACTACAAGAGAAGCAAATAAAAAATAATGAAAATAGCATAAGGGACCTATGGGATAATATAAAGCAACCCAATCTTCGCATAATAGGGGTCCCAGAAGGAGAAGAAAGATCAAAGGGGATTGAAAAGGTTTTTGAAGAAATCATGACTGAAAACTTCCCAAACTTAAAGAAGGAATCAGATATCCAAGTACAGGAAGCTCAGAGGGTCCCAAACAGGAAGAACCCAAATAGACCCACACCAAGACATATCATAATCAAGATGGCCAGAGTCAAGGATAAAGAAATGATTCTAAAGGCAGCAAGAGAAAAGCAAAGAGTAAGTTACAAGGGAACCCCCATAAGGCTCTCAGCTGATTTCTCTACACAAACACTACAGGCCAGAAGGGAGTGGCAAGATATATTCAAAGCCCTGAATGAAAAAAAGATGCAGCCTAGGATCCTTTATCCAGCAAGGCTATCCTTGAGGATAGAAGGAGAAATAAAGAGTTTCACAGACAAAAAAAAAGCTGCAGGAGTTTAGCAACACTAAACCCATGCTAAAAGAAATATTGAAAGGGCTATTCTAAATAGAAAAGCAGCAGGATGCTACAGAAATGAGAAACACACAACTGGAAAGGTGATAACTCATGAATTACAAATAAAGTAAACATGAAATTATAAAAGAAGACATACAAATCACTGAGACTGGGAGAGGGAGGCAGGGAAATATAGAATATTTTTTTCTTTCTTTTTAAAATTTTTTTAACAGTAGGATGGGTTTGAGATCATGTTACTATCAGTTTAATAAAAACAGTTACAGTAATGGGTTGATAGATTTACAAAAAAGGGTAACCACAAGCCAAAAATTTACAAAGGACTCACAAAAATTAAATAAAATCCATGATAATACAAAGGAAAATTACCAAACCACAAAAGGAAGAAGAAAGGAACAAAGAGGATACATCAATTCAACTGCAAAGATAAGTTCAAAATGGCATAAACACACATCTATCATTAATTACTGTAAATGTTAATGGACTAAATGCTCCAGTCAAAAGACACAGAGTGGCAGACTGGATAATAAAGCAAGAACCTTCAATATGCTGCATACAAGAGACCCACTTTAGGGAGAAGGACACATATAGATTGAGAGTGAAAGGATGGAAAAGGATATTCCATGCAAATGGAAAAGCCAAAAAAGCAGGTGTTGCAGTACTGATTTCAGACAAAATAGACTTTAAAACAAAGGCCATAAAGAAAGATAAAGAAGGACATTTTATAATGATTAAGGGAGTGATACAAGATGAGGATATTACACTCGTTAATATATATGTACCCAATATAGGAGCACCTAAGTACATACAAGAATTACTAACAGAGATAAAGGGGGATATTGATGGGAATACAATCATAGGTGGAGATTTTAACACTGCATTAACATCACTAGACAGATCTTCCAGACAGAAAATAAACAAGGCAACAGAGAAATTAAATACTACAATAGAAAAACTAGATTTGGTGGATATTTTCAGAGCATTACACCCCCCAAAAATAGGATATACATTCTTTTCAAGTGCACATGGAACATTTTCCAGGATCGATCATGTACTTGGGCACAAAAGAAACCTCAACAATTTTAAGAAGATAGAAATTATCTCAAGCATCTTTACTGACCACAATGCCATGAAACTGGAAATCAACAACAGAGAAACAAAGGAGAAAAAAAGGAAAGCATGGAGATTAAACAGTATGTTATTGAAAAAACAATGGATCAATGAGGAAATCAAAGCTGAAATTAAAAAATACCTTGAGACAAATGATAATGAAAGCACAACCACTCAAAACCTATGGGACACAGCAAAGGCAGTGCTAAGAGGGAAGTTTATAGCGATACAGGCCTTCCTCAAAAAAGAAGAACAATCTCAAATAAACAATTTAACCCACCACCTGAATGAATTAGAAAAAGAAGAACAAAAAGCCCCAAAAAGCAGAAGGAAGGAAATAATAAAGATCAGAGAGGAATTAAATACAATAGAGATTAACAAGACCATAGAAAAAATCAACCAAACCAAAAGCTGGTTTTTTGAAAAAGTAAATAAAATCGACAAACCTCTGGCCAAACTCACAAAGAAGAAAAAAGAGAGAGCACAAATTAGCAAAATAAGAAAGGAAAATGGAGAAATTACAACAAACAAAATAGAAATACAGAATATCATACGAGAATATTATGAAAAACTATATGGAACCAAACTGGATAACCTAGAGGAGATGGACAAGTTTCTGGAAACATACTGTCCACCAAAACTGAATCAAGAAGAATCTGAACACTTGAACAATCCGATCACTAGAAAGGAAATAGAAATAGCAATTAAAAACCTCCCTACAAATAAAAGTCCAGGACCGGACGGCTTCACCGGGGAATTCTACCAAACATACAAAGAAGAACTCATACCAGTCCTTCTCAAACTCTTCCAGACGATTGAAAAGGAGGGAATACTCCCAAACTCATTCTATGAAGCCACCATCATCCTGATACCAAAACCAGGCAAAGACACTACAAAAAAAGAGAATTATAGGCCAATATCACTAATGAACATAGACGCCAAAATCCTCACCAAAATTTTAGCAAATAGAATCCAACAACACATAAAGAAGATTATACATCATGACCAAGTGGGGTTCATCCCAGGGACACAAGGCTGGTTCAACATATGCAAATCAATCAGTGTAATACATCACATCAACAAGAGAAAGGACAAAAACCACATGATCATCTCAATCGATGCAGAAAAAGCATTTGATAAAATTCAACACCCATTTATGATAAAAACTCTCGCCAAAGTGGGTATAGAGGGAACATATCTCAACATAATAAAAGCTATATATGACAAACCTACAGCCAGCATAGTACTCGACGGTGAAAAACTCAAAAGCTTCCCACTAAAATCTGGGACAAGACAAGGATGCCCACTATCACCACTCCTATTCAACATAGTCCTGGAAGTCCTAGCCACAGCAGTCAGGCAAGAGAAAGAAATAAAAGGGACCCAAATTGGAAAAGAAGAGGTAAAAGTGTCATTATATGCTGATGACATGTTACTATATATAGAAAACCCTAAAAGGTCCACACAAAAGCTACTAGAGCTGATTGAAGAATTCAGCAAGGTAGCAGGTTACAAAATTAACGTTCAAAAATCAGTTGCATTTCTTTACACTAACGATAAATCAACAGAAGAAGAAAGTGTAGAAACAATCCCCTTTAAAATAGCACCCAAAGTAATAAAATATCTGGGAATAAATCTAACCAAGGAGGTGAAAGAATTATACACAGAAAACTATAAACCATTGATGAAGGAAATTAAAGAAGACTTTAAAAAATGGAAAGATATTCCATGCTCCTGGATTGGAAGAATCAATATTGTTAAAATGGTCACACTGCCCAAGGCAATCTACAGATTTAATGCAATCTCTATCCAATTACCCAGGACATATTTCACAGAACTAGAAAAAATCATAATAAAATTCATATGGAACCATCAAAGACCTAGAATTGCCAAAGCATTACTGAAGAGAAAGAAAGAGGCTGGAGGAATAACTCTCCCAGACTTCAGACAATACTATAGAGCTACAGTCATCAAGACAGCATGGTATTGGTACCAAAACAGACATATAGACCAATGGAACAGAATAGAGAGCCCAGAAATGAACCCACAAACTTTTGGTCAACTCATCTTTGACAAAGGAGGCAAGAATATACATTGGAATAAAGACAGTCTCTTCAGTAAATGGTGTTGGGAAAACTGGACAGCAGCATGTAAAACAATGAAGCTAGAACACTCCCTTACACCATATACAAAAATCAACTCAAAATGGATTAAAGACTTAAACATAAGACAAGATACAATAAACCTCCTAGAGGAAAACATAGGCAAAACATTATCTGACATACATTTAAAAATTTTTCTCCTAGAAGAAATAGAAGCAAGAATAAACAAATGGGACCTAATGAAACTTACAAGCTTCTGCACAGCAAAGGAAACCAGAAATAAAACAAGAAGAAAACCTACGGAATGGGAGAAAATTTTTGCAAGTGAAATCGACAAAGGCTTGATCTCCAGAATATATAAGCAGCTCATATGACTCAATAAGAAAAAAATAAACAACCCAATCCAAAAATGGGCAGAAGACCTAAACAAGCAATTCTCCAAGGAAGACATACAAATGATCAAAAAGCACATGAAAAAATGCTCAATATCACTAATTATCAGAGAAATGCAAATCAAAACTACAATGAGGTATCACCTCACACCAGTCAGAATGGCCGTCATTCAAAAATCCACAAATGACAAATGCTGGAGAGGCTGTGGAGAAAGGGGAACCCTCCTACACTGCTGGTGGGAATGCAGTTTGGTGCAGCCACTATGGAGAACAGTGTGGAGATTCCTCAAAAGACTAGGAATAGACTTACCATATGACCCAGGAATCCCACTCCTGGGCTTGTATCCAGAAGGAAATCTACTTCAGGATGACACCTGCACCCCAATGTTCATAGCAGCACTATTTACAATAGCCAAAACATGGAAACAGCCTAAATGTCCATCAACAGGTGACTGGATAAAGAAGAGGTGGTATATTTATACAATGGAATACTACTCAGCCATAAAAACCGACAACATAATGCCATTTGCAGCAACATGGATGCTCCTGGAGAATGTCATTCTAAGTGAAGTAAGCCAGAAAGAGAAAGAAAAATACCATATGAGATCGCTCATATGTGGAATCTAAAAAACAAGAACAAAAACAAACAAACAAACAAAAACAAAGCGTAAATAAAGGACAGAAATAGACTCACAGACAGAGAATACAGACTTGTGGTTACCAGGGGGGTGGAGGGTGGGAAGGGATAGACTGGGATTTCAAAATTGTAGAATAGACTACACTGTATAGCACAGGGAAATATACACAAAACGTTATGATAACTCACAGAGAAAAAAATGTGACAATGAGTGTGTATATGTCCATGAATAACTGAAAAATTGTGCTGAACACTGGAATTTGACACAACATTGTAAAATGATTATAAATCAATAAAAAATGTTAAAAAAAAAAAAAAAAAAAAGAACTACTAACAAGCAGGAAAGGGAACTGTCATCTCCTTTTTCTTGCCTACCCTCAACAAGAAAAGAAAAAAAGGGAGTAAATTCCTAAAAGATATAATAGCAAGAGGGAGCCGGAAAGGAGGATTCTCAAACTAGGTGGAATAACGGGCATCAAAAGCTTAAGGTATCATAAGTTCAGCTGCACAAAGTGAGCAAGTGCGGTGGAAAAGACTCTGACATGGGATGACCTTAGCAAAAACCTTCCACAGCCTCAGTGGGTTGTATGAAAAGTTTCTTGGTTCTAAATATCTCCATGTGGCATCCAAAATGAATGCCAGTACTGAAACCAAATTCTGAAGAGAAATATCAGAAAAGAATTAACATCCCACAATGAAGAAACATCTTCAAAGAAGATGTTGTTAAAAAAATACCACAAAAGTACTTTCCAACAAATTCCAGACCTAAAAGTAAAGCTTTAAAATGAAACTCCAAGCACAGAAGTCTTGAATCCTTTGCTTTGTGCCTGAAGAGGCCCATTTAAAGGAAGGCACTTCTAACCAGATAACACTGTCTTTACTTGACCAGACCTATGGGGCATAACAATGAGAAAAGAAGGTGGCAACTATACTTTTTTGAAATTAGAATGGTCTAGAACAGAGGTCAACACACTTTTCCTTAGGCTTTGCAGGCCACATGGTCTGTTGCAACTATTCAACTCTGCTGTTATAGTGCAAAAAAAAAACAGCCATGGATCATATATAACCAAATAAGCATGGCTGTGTCCCAGTGCAACTTCATGAATGCTGAAATTTGAATTTTTATATAATTTTCATGAAAGATTATTGTTTCGACTTTTTTCACTATTTAAAAATACAAAACCCATTCTTAGCTCATGGGCTGTACATAAAAGGCAACGGGCTAGATTTAGCTTGCAGACCATCATTTGCCAACCTCTTGGTACAGAGCACTTAATTCTGAATTGAACTGAACTTGTATGTTGGCAGAAAGACAGAAACATCTGAGCCCAGCTCCTAAGAAAGTGAAGTTAGAAGGCAGGAAGGTAGAAACACACTGTTCTTAAAGAGTTTTAGATATTTACCTTAAATCTCTCCTCTTGCTGAATTCCTCCGATGGAACTGTCCAAGGCAGGCTTTGAGGGAGACATTCTAAAACTTCTGAAGGGAAATCAGAGAAATCCACACCATACTCTGTTAGTATGCCTTCTGTTTCAGGCTCGATTTCACCAGCCTGCCCAAGACTCTTAGCCAGCTGCCTGTGGACAGGACAGAGAGGAACACCTGTGTTAGTGAATAAATGGAACATTAGCGAACTGTTTCCTAAAAGTGATGGTGGTAGAAAGTCTTTAAAAACTCTTGTCCTTCCCCCAGCAGGACCACCACCAGTGAATGGGGGGCCAACAAGGAGAGATGATGATACTCTTGTCCTGTGAACTTCATGAAGACAGTGTAATTTTACCTTTCTTCAAGAAATCTGATCTGGGGAATAGGGCCAGACAGTCCTTCTTAGGACTCCTGCAATTGTTCTTCATGGAGAAGTCAAGTTAACCTTTTGTCAATTCTTTCTCTTGCAAACATCTTTAGAGACAACTCTGATCAACCTAGTTTGCTGTTAAATCATTAGTTTCATAGTGCCTATACCTTAAGTCATGTTCACTAGATTAGACCTAATGTATATATTTATTTCACAATTCTACTAATTTTTACCGTATTAATACTTAAAAATATTTTATCTGAACAGAAAAGTGACATATGTTCACTGTAGACAAGTTAGAAAAGACAGAAATGTACCAAGAAGAAAAACTTAATTATCTTTAATCCAGTAACCCAGCAAACTACCATTCATATTTTAGGGTACTGGTCCATTAAAAGTAAGATTGCATCTAATAGGCTGGTCCTGATGCTGTAAATAGGATTCCATCTTTTAGAAAGCAGACCTCACTCTTTATCTGTGGGTCATCTATATATATATCAAAATTGATAGCTCTCCATTCTTGTAAACATTGACATGCCACATATAGACCACAAATCTAAAGGTAAGTGTTGAATACAGATAGTCAATAGGAAATGCGACATGAGTCTTGAAACAGCTGCCTTTGTTGACAGTGTTGGGAAGACCAAAGATAGCCACTTCCTCCACTGCACAGGTTTATTCATCCACCAGGGTGATCTAGGAATCCGCCCTCAGCAATTCCTGCAAGGAGTTTATGAGGTCTGGCATTAGGGCCTTCTCTGGGATTATTCAATTTCTTTGAAGAAGATCCTGTTTCCTACATAAGGGTAGATGCCTGGCTGCTAGAGTTCATAGGTATGCAGTGGTGAAGGGAACTGGAGATGTGGTTGCTTTATAGGCAGACTTTTAATTCCCATCTTCAGCCTTGTTACTTGAACACAGCATTGGTGGCAGAAATGCTGGCCCCATTTCTCATATGCCAGCCAAGAAAGACCAGCCCACTGTTGACACATACAACCTGCCCATGAGCCAGGCTCTAAGGAGACTGTGGGTTGACCTGTGGGCTCCAGGCAGCCTGTGGGCTCTTCACATACAATGGTGGCTCAGACCAACGCCTTCTCTTCAAATGTAGGTGGTGATATCCCAGAAAGCACATCAAAAAGCCAAAGACAGCAAAAATACAAGGGAAAAATAACAGAAAGCTATCTGGAAGATCCACAAATATGTGAAAATTAAACAACGCATGGATTAAAGAAGAAATAAAAAAAGAATTAGAAAATATCTTTAACTGAATGAAATACAACGCATCAATATTTGTGAGAACTAGCTAAAGCAGTGCTTTGAGGGAAACTTACAGCATTAAATGCTCATATCAAAAAAGAAGAAATGTGTCAAATCAATGATCTAAACTTCTACTTTAAAAAGCTGAAAAAAGAAAAGCAAATTAGATCTCAGATAAGCAGAAGAAAAGAAATAAGAATCAATGGATAGAAAATGAACAAACAATAAAGAAAACCAATGAAATCAAAAGCTGATTCTTTGAAAAGAGAATAAAATAGGTTTCTGGTGAGGCTGATCGAGAAAAATAAGACAAATTACCAATATCAGGAATGAGACAGGGGACATCACTTTAGATCCTACAAGCATTAAAAGGACAATAAAGGAATTATGAATGACTTTAGGCCAACAAATTCAGTATCTTGGATGAAATGGATGAACGCCTTGAAAGACACAAACTGCGTAAGACTATTCAAGCGGAAACCAATACTTAAATATTCCTTTATCTATTAAATAAACTGAATTCATAGTTCAGAATGTTCCCACAAAGAAAACTCCAGGACCAGATGGCTTCACTGGAGAATGCTACCAAGTATTTACGAAAGAATTAATACCAATTCCATACAAACTCTTTCAGAATATGGAATAGGACAGAATGCTTCCTAACTAGTTTTATAATGCCAGCATTATCTTGATACCAAAATCAGACAAAGGATTCATGAGATCAATATCCCTCATGAATACAGACTTAAAATTCTTATGAAATACTAGCAAACAGGATTCAGCAATATATAAAAAGGATAATACAACATTCAAGACCAAGTAATTTAAAGATTTGTCCAACATTCAAAGATTAATCAATATAATTCATCATACTACCAAACAATAAAAAAAATACATACAATCACAATCATCTCAATAGATGTAGAAAAAGCATTTGGCAAAATTCAACATCAGTTCATGATCAAAAGACTCAGCAAATGGGTAATGAACAGGAACATCCTCTACCTGATTAATGGCCCCTATGAGATTCCTGGAGCTAATACCAAACTTAATGGTGAAAGACTAAATGCTTTCCTCCAGATCAGGAAGAAGATAAGGGCATTCATTCTCACCAATAGTATTAAACATAGTATTGGAGGTCCTAGTGAGCATCATAAAGAAAAAGAAAAGGCATATAAATTAGAAAGGAAGACTCCCACATTGCATGCAAGTGGGCCAAAGGAGTACAACTCCCATTACAGAAGTGACCAGCCTCCTACTTAATTTCTGGCCTCTTTTTAGAGAAGACCCCTCTCACTCTATGAAAACTAGTACACTATGAAACAAGTACAGTGTGAAAGCCAGCACACTGTATGACTTAGACTCTGCTTCAACTCAAGACTTTGAATATGATGAGGATGACACAAAGACAAAAATGTGCTTAGGACTTATGCATGGCTGCTAGAGTGGTTTCCAGTGATAACAGTAGTGGTAGGAGTGTCCTGTGGCAATGTTTTCCTGCCAAGAGCAGTGGTAAGAATCATTGGCACTGTGGCCAAACTAATCCTGATAAAAGACTACGGCTGGACTTCTTGTTCTTGCCTGTCCAGATTTGCCTTGGTTTCTGCCCATAGCTTTCTCAGAACATTCAAGACTCTTTCAGTTTCTATGAGGTCAATATTCTTCTAGTAAATTCCTTTTCCAACCAGAGTTGGTTTCTCCTGTTTGCAACCAAGGATCCAGACAGTTAAAGGCTTGAGTCTCATTAATTTTCAAAATGACATTATTACCTGTGTTCACTAGAATGAAGTTCCTATTAAGGATTTGGAGAACCTGTCATCATCACGTTTGAAGTTTGAAGGATATTTTGGAAATTAACTAGTATTTTGAAAATTAATGGGAACTGAACTACCTCCAGTCCATCTAAACAACTAATTATTCTCACAGGTTCCTGACGTTCTGTTTTCTATAACCATCTCCTAATACTAATGTGTTTGTCTGGGTTCTTGGTTGTAAGCATGAGAAACTCTGGTTAAAGAAGGAATTTATTGAAAAGATACCAAAGAGCTCACAAAAACATTAAGAGACTTGGAGAACCTAAAAGAGGGATGGAAACAAAGAATTACATGTTCAACCTCTAAATTCTTAATTCCAGGCTAAGATGGAAACTCAAGAACTTTCTATGTATATCAAAAAAGTATTTTGGTTCTCTTGCAGCTGCCAGGCTAAGACAGAAAAAAATTCAAAGGGTGATAAATTACTACATCATTGAATTCAGGTTCTCACTAAGTCTCTTATGTGAAAAGTAGGAGTAATAATCATAAAAAGTAAGACTCATAGAACCAAACTATCTATCTATCTATACACATACATAAAATATAAGATATTATATAGGAGGAAATGGAAAGGTCTGAGTACCTTGGATTCCTAGTTCCAACTGCCCTTCCATTGTCATAAGTCATAAGTAGACTATGATAGTATATCCATTCTAAAGGGTGGTCTCTGAAAAGGTGGTGAGGCAGAAACTTCCTCCCTGCAGGCAGAACTACAAGCAACATATTCATGGTCCACTTTGGCTGAGGAAAGACGGCCTAACAGGCAGTGCCTAGAAGTTTAACCAGATGGATAGGGATCTGAAAGAAGAACAATTGTAGTACTGGTGACAAAGACATCTGCGGAAGAGACATGTGGGTGAAATAAACCTACTGAAATGAGCCCAGAGTGCAACTATTTGTGTTCCATGAGGATGGTCAGCAAAAGACTTCTTCTGTGGAGGCAAGATGATCTACCTTGAGAATGTCAACTAACCTCCTTCCCTAGCCACTGCAGTACTTGCTCAATGGGCATAAGAACAAAGTACATGACAGGAAATGAGCTCACAGCATGAACTTCCTCTCACTAATGATAACCTGGCTACCACCCTTGCAGGATGCCAGTTTTACAGCAGCAGCAACCAACTCTGAGGCTAGACACAGAAAAATGGCAGAAGGACCCACCAACTACTAGATAGCAAATTAAGTTTACTAAGCTCTTCTGTGATGGAAAGGGCAGTAACCTTCTCCATTAAAAGAAACACTAATTCTGGGTTTGAGTTTGCTGCCTTCATTTGTTCTACCCATCCTGCTAGTATAAATACCATAATCCATAAATTTACCAAATACCTTTTAGGCTATTATGTTATCTCATTCAACATTGTTTGTAATCAAGGATTTCACATTACAGATGCAGCAAAGCCCACTGAATTTACTGATTAGAATGATGTAATATTGTACTGATGGGCTCAATCGGGAGGCAACACCTTATGAGGTTGCAGTGCTATCCTCCAGGATATAACATTGCTTTCATTATCCTAGAGCCGTGCACACGGTCTGGGGACCAAGAGTGCAAGGGAGGAGCTGGGCCTTTCAATATCATACTTAAGACCCACTCGCAATAATACTCACTCCTCAGTTGAGAGGTTTTAGTACCTCTGGGGACACAGTCATGATTCTTCTGAATTTGAAGCTAAGACTCCAAGAATCCCAACTGATACGACAAGGCATAATATATACTACCTACTTCCTTCCTGAAGAAACCTCTGCAATTTAATCAGCTAAGAGAGGACTCAGAAGTAAGAGTTCAAGAATGGCAAATAATAATAAAACAGGTTAATCACACATTATGTTGAGACATATGAAATTGCCAATATATTTGACTGTTTTTTACCTATAAAACACAATTTCACATGATTCTGCCCTACAGTATTAGAAATTACATAAAATAACTCACCATACAAATAACCCAACAGCATACATAGTTTCTGGGAGAAGTATAAGGTAGATCATATAAAGCTTATTAGAGAATTAGACTAACATAAAAAGAAACATATTCTATTATGTGGTAGGAGTCTCATTAACAGTCTTTGTGAGGCAGACTTAAAACACAGTGGCCATCCTTTTCCTACCTGGTGAGGTTGGAGTGGCCAAAAATGATTATCTTATGCCTGAAATAGTGGGCTTAAATCCTTGAACAAAAGGCATTTTATAATATCCAAGTTAAAAAATAGACTACTAAAGTCCAGGAAGAACTCATTATTTAAAGATGGTGGGGAGAGGCACGGAGAGGAGCCATCCTAGGTGTCTGATTAAAAAAACAAAACAAAACAAACAAACAAAAAAACTGCACGTAAAAAGGGAAAGATAAGCAAAATAAATGGCAGAAGAATAAGATATACCTCAGAAGTATACAGACACAGAAATGACTTTCTTAAGCAAAGATACAGGTGAGAGCTCAAAAATTTATGAAAATATCACCACCAAAGACAAGCTGAAAGCAAAGATGCAAATGCATGAAAAATAAATATATTTCACAAAAGGAAATAAAACCTAGGAAATAAGTAAAAAAGAAAAATAACCATCATAGAAATTAAAGTCATGCAGGAGGTAACTAATGAAGAACTGACACTACTTGAAAAAAAAAAATCATAGAGAAAAGCTTAAGAGAAGTGGGAAAAATGAAACTGGAAAGTACAAAGAATTTCAAAAGATTACAGGGAAAAGTGAATGAAGGAGATCAAACACTGGCATAACTGGTATTCCTGAAGGAAGGAAATACATATAAGGAACAGAAAACATTTTCAAAGATATCATTAAGACAACTTTCCTGAAATAGAAGAAATTTTAAAGACAGAAAAGGTATAACCTGTCTCAGGAAAACCAAATACAGAAAATTACCACTGAAGTTGGTGGATTTTGAAGATGGAGATTTTTAAATGCAAGAACTCAGGAAATATAATTCTCACAAATCCTTTCAGAAAGACCACTAGATGAAGGCTGTACCTACCAAGAAATGGAGAAATTTCTCCAAAAAGAAGATTAGTGTTGAGTACTGGATCCACTTCTGTTGGGGTGGGAAGGTGAAAGGAAAGGAGGACAAAAGTTAAGCAGGTGATGATGGACCAAATATTAATTGTCAGAACAAGTCACGTCAGTCATTGGACCTTTGCTGAAATTTAAAGAAAGAAACCTTGTCTTTTATTTAATTTCATTGTTGCTTTATGTCCTGGCAAAATTTTTCACCAGGCTATATTCTGAGTCCAAAGAATCTTGATTTGCTCACTGAAATTACAACACGGCTCATAATGACAAAATTATATTTTGGTTAGGGCTTCCAAATGTGATCAATGACTCCAAGTTTCTATTAGTAGTAATTAACATTTATTTTACTAAGTTCCAGAGAACATTTCTCAAGTATCATATTTAAATAAATTTATTACAGATTTTCATGGAAATATATTTAATAGAAGCATGCCCCAGACAGCTTGCAGGAGATAAAAATCTAACAGGTCAGCATGCTGAAAGAGCGCACGCATTCAGACCTTAGATGCTCCAGAAAGAACCTTATGCTGTCTACTTACACATTCTGCCACCACTCTAAAAAAAGATGACCTAGGGATCTAAACAAAAGTAGAATCTACTAGAGAACTGACTTAGACATTGTGTATGTCTTTACAGAAGAGTTTGTTTTTACATTTCAATTTCAGTGTAAATTTTACTTTAAATGAATATTGAAAGTCACTTTCCCTTTCATGTGCTATAGGTCAAATATTACAACTTTCTAAGTAGTTTCTGTCTTCTATTCACTGTCTGAAAAGATGGCAACCGCTGCTTTAGGACAACTATGATTCACTGTTGCATCAAAATCCCTGGCCAATTCTCTTAAAAACCAGCCTACTTTGAAAATGTTTATGAAAAGACTGAAAGGGAATACCTAAACATGGTGTTAATTTTTTTAGAGAGGGAGGATTATAAATGACTATTTCCTCTATTATCTAAACTTCCTTTAATGTTGTAACACTTTTTGAATTTAAAAATTACAGAAACATTTACTATAATCTAATAAAACTGTGGTGTCCAGTACTGGTTGCCTAACCAACATCCATTCCCCACCTCGTTCTTCCTGACAGAAACCTAATCTTCTTCACACAGGGAACTCATCTCATCTTTAGATCCTCATTATTCTGATAAAATCAGAACACAGCTTCCCTGGAGACTATAATCAATATTTGGGTTGGTGGATAGAATTTCCCCCTTCCTTATTGGATATGATCAAGAAAGCATGTAGCTTGACTATCCTGGCAGCCAACTTCATGGCCACAGAGAATTCACCACTAGATCACTGAAGACAGTAAAGGGCAACCCGATAACATCATCAAGTCACTGACTATACTAGATCTGGAGCCTGCATAACCTTTGGATTCCCACTTATGTGAGATAAAATATTCCCTTATTATTTAAGTTAGTTTGGGTCAGGGTTTTCTATCACATGGCACTAAAAGCACCCTAACTAATATAAAATATTTTAAAATATCTTCCATGAGAAGCAAACTTCCCTTTCCCTCCCTTCACTTTGCAACAGAAAATATAAAGCTCTTACTACCAAAAATAAAATCTCAGGACTGTACACATCACATATCTTATAGGTACTCACTACATACTAACATGGTACTGCTGCTTCTAGAACATAAAAAATATTAATAAATGGCCCCTTCCATAAGCAATACAACTCTGTCTTAAAGGCACTCCCTTTATGACTTTCACGTTGAACTAGGCACACAGAACATAAAACAAGCTCATTTCACCTTCATGGTATATAGCAGCAAGGCCAAGAAGTCACCCCGTTCCCTGAGCAGATCTCTCTCCTCAGTGCTGTCACTTCCCTTTGGTAGTATCTCCTTCTGGCAATGACACTTTCTAGCTGTGTCATAGTGCTTTAGATATATCTCTTCTTTATTAATAGATGGGGAGAATCATCCTAAAGAGAATAAACATTTCTTTTTCTATGTGTCTTTCACTGAGACTTGTTCATCTTAAGTGCCCAATACATGATGGTTGCACAAATAAATGAACAAATAAATTAATGCTCTTGAGCCCGGAAAAAAGGCATTCTATTCCTCCTTGAAATACCAAAGAAAAACTTAGAAAATTGAAGATAGTAAAAACAAACAAATAAAACCCAAAGACATGTATCCAGGTAAACTCTTGGGTCCTTTAATAGCCAGCTGCCACATTAGCAAAATAATTAATATTAACGTATCAAAAAATCAGGAACAAGAAAAAAAAGCTTGCTACTATTTCTTTTACTCAAAAGTGAACTGCCATCACTTATTAAGGTGGAAAATATCTCCTCCCCAGTTGTGAGTTGCCAGTTCAGGAAGGTTCGAAAAAGAAATAAAAGTTTTAGGGATTCAAATGGAAGAAACAAATCTGTTAACCAATGAGGTGATTATCTACATAAAAAAAATCCAAAGGAAACTATATTCAAAGTATTAAAATAAGAGGATTTAGCAAGATGGCTGGATATTGGATTAATAAAAAATTAATTGTAATTTTATATACCAACACCAAAAAGCTACAAAATGCAACTTAAAGTGCCTGTTTTTCAGAAGTTAACATTAACAATATGAAAAGGCAAATCATAAACCACAGAAAAGAAATTTTCCAAATTATTAACTGCTAAAAGATTACTTTATATAATTTTTTAACTCAAGAAAATAAAGAAAGACAAATAGCCAAATTAAAAAAGAATGCTAAAATGAGTGGGTAAAAGTTTAAGTAAAAACAGAATTGAACAGCCCCAAAATACAGCATAACAATTACTAGGGAAAACAGCAAGTTAGGAATCCTGGCAGACACCACCTTAGCCAAGTGATCAAGGTTAATGTTACGAGTACACATACTGATATCATGTACCCTTTGATATGATGCACATAACTTTGCGGTATTCTTCCCAATAATGCCTAACCTCAATCTAACCATGAGAAAACATTAGACAAATCCAAACTGAGAAACATTCTACAAAATCACTGACCAGTACTCTTCAAAACTGCCAAAGTCATGAAAAATAAGGCTGAGGAAATTGGAAAAAAAACTACAGTAACATGACAACTAACTGCAATGTAGGATCCTGGACTAGATTCTCAAACAGAAAAAGGAGGTTAGTGGAAAAACTGGCAAGATCTGAGTAAGTTCTATATTTTATTTAATAGTATTGTACAAAGGTTAATTTCTTAGTTTTGATAAATATACTATGGTAATTTAAGATGTTAACATAAGGAGAGGCTGGGTAAAGGGTATACAGGAACTTTTCATACCATTTTTGTAATTTCTGTAACTCTAAATTACCTTAAAAAATTAACTGTGAAAAAACGAGTAAAGACATAAAGATATTTTCTAGGAGAGGAAACATAATGACTATATATATAAAGATGCTCAATCTCATTAGTGATTAGGAAAATATAAATTAAAATCACAATGAGATACCATTATACACCCACCTGCTTGGCAAAAATTGAAGAGTCTAACAATATCAAGTGTTGGTAAGAGTGTGAAGCAATGGAAAGTCTTATCCACTGCTGGCAGGACTGAAAATGGGTACAGCCACTTTAGAAAATGACTTGGTTGTAAAGCTGTAAAGTTAAACATGCACATATGTGTGATACAGTAACTTTACTCTTCAGTAGAGTCTAGAGAAACTTCAGTTAGTAAATAAGCACTGGAATGTTTGTGGGAGCATTGCTTATAATAGCAAAAACCTCAGTTCAACCCAAATATCCATTGTTGGATAAACATAGTATATTTCAAGAAATAAAAATATTATGAATTAAAATGAATGAAGTATATGAATATACCTTGGATATATAATGTTAAATAGAAAGAAGCAAGTCACAGAAGAATATGTATAGCAAGGTACTTTTTATAAGGTTCAAAAACACAATGTTGGGCAAATTATAGAGAAAAGTACATTTCGATTAGCATGTTTGAGACAGTGGTTACCTCTCGGGAAAAAATTAGGGGTTAGGATAGAGAGGAACACAGAGGGAGCTTTAATAATATTATGACAGATTTCTGAATCTGGTTCATGGGTTGGTTTAAATATCAGAATTCAAAACTTACATAAGTGTTACAATATTCTTTTATCTGTGAAACATGCTTTTCAATTAATGTTAACAAATATTTTAAAAATAATATTTTAGACAAATATATACTGAACCCTTAATAGTGATTATTTTAGAGGGTAAAATTCTGGAAAATGTTCACTTTCTATAGTACATGTTTTAAATAATTTTAATAATAAATATATAATATGTATGTATTTGAAAAAATTAATTTTTTCTTAATTTTGATACTGTAGTAATAAATATTTGTGAGATAGAAAGCTTTCCTCATTAGAATAATTTCTAATAATCATTACCTCAATTTTTTCCACTCATCAGAGTTCTTCCACAGATACTGTTCCCATTCACAATCCATGACATTACAACTGAGTCCTACTATAAAATCAACCAGGACAGTGCCGAAACATTCCCAACTTCTCACAGTTGATAGGTGGGAGCTGTGTGTGTGTATACACATTCTACATAAATAAGCATTAGGTCCACTGTTGTGGGTAATGTGCTAGTGCAAACCTTATTGAGGGAAGGGACCAGCTACAGATATAAGAAATTAAGACAGGAAAAGTCCTTCAAATTGGCCTCCTTGCCTTAAAGAAAATAGGAACACTTAACAATCAACATTAGTGCTCTAAGCCATTCATACTCCTTTCTCTACCATATAGTCTTATAAAGTTTTAGCCTTAAAACTAGGCTATACACAAGAAGACAACCATACACTCTTACAGTGATTATCACTATCATTACCACTCTCATATAAATGCTTTCATTCATATTGGTCCATGTTGGAAACCCCATGCAAATATATATAATGGTATCAGATCCCTGAGAACCTGCAAGTGGAGAACAATCAAACATAACCAGACCTAGAGCCCAGAACTTCAGCAACAATACCCAGTGAAAACAAAGTACAGCAAATACTTGGGCTGTATATTTTAGGTATTATTTTCTATAATCAGGAGGAGAGAACACATTATTTCCCTTTTTCTGGCTCAGCATTACGACCCAGCAGAGCAGTAAGTAAGGAATTAGGGACTTTAGGAAAAGTGGGGGCAGATCAGTGATGACAGAATGCAAAAAAGAAGCAAGGCTCAACAGTACTGAAGGATTTTAGGGAAGGCCCTAAAGATTGAGAGTGAAGAGCTTAATGTCAACATGAAGGGAGCAAACAGGAGCCTGAAAGCATTTAAGCAGTAAAAGAGAATGCTAATAGTAGCTAAGGTTCTCTAACACTTTAAAATAATATTTTCAAGAAGATGCCCTAGAAATAGTGGATGAAGCTGACAACCATGGAAGAAATGTTAATGACTGCACACAGGATGAGGAAAAAACAATTTGGTAACCAGAGCCTGCATCAGGACCATTTTCCTCCATTCCTTATACTTTTTTTCTGTTTTGACTAAGATCCTCTCAGTGTTGATAACAGCTTTTTCCAAAGCTGATCCTTATAGGCCACCAGGTGGAGCCCAACAGTCACCAAAAAAGAGCCCCCTCCTCAGCCTGATTCAATTTTTGTCTACCAGCCAGCTAGAGCCATACCCCCCGAAAAGGTCTTAATGAAGTCTAAGTTTGGTAATGCAAGTTTTTAGCATTACATAACACAGATCTTACTCAGAAGAGTCTTCGGATAAGGGACATTCCCTTGAAAAGGTGAAATACTGTTTTTGCACAGGGGGAAGGATTGGATAGAGCTATCTTCCAACTTGCTAATCTTGTAGGTTATGCCTCAATGAAACTAACTGATTTATTCCATTTGTTTTTTTCTACCAACCTGGTTACTGTTTCATTTTCCTAAATACAATTTAATGTACCTTAACGACCACCTCCCCAATTCATATCTACCTCATAAGAAATTTGTATCAAATCTGAATGGAATAATAAAAGTATTTGCTTCTGTCAGTCAACAAATATTTCTGATTGTCTGATAACTGACACCTTATGAGTACAAAGGTGGGTGCTGAAGAAGATACCAGAAAAGTCCTCCTTCCCCACCAACCACTTCCTTCCCACTACAGGCACTGTCAGTCAGAACTTCCCTTCCTCTCCTTTGACCTTGCCCAGTCACTCTCACCAGTGGAAGCTGCCGTCCTTCACACTCATTAAAATGAGCAGTACTGTGGCCCATTCTCTATTTCTCATTTCAGCATCTTCCCATTAAACCTAAACAATCCCATGTCCATCCAAAACTTTTTCAACCTTGCTATACCTGCACTGATTCATTTTCTTCCTTCCCATCTCTTAAAGCTACCAAAGTTTGCTACAGAAAATAATATAAATATGTCAATTTGATCTAGGTCAATTCATGTCATAGATCTTCAGTTAGTCTTGAGTGTTGCCATCAAACACTATTATGTTCCTCACAGTGGCTGCTGTAAAACTTTTCCATTTTCTTCAAGATTTATCCTTAACTATTCCAGAAGAAGAAACCTTGACAAATCCAGCAGAAAGTGACCTTGATCTCTCCATGCTTATGATACGCTGGAAGGGAAGGCTGAGACTGTAAACTCTAGACTTTAGGATAGCAGATTTCACAAAGGTCTCAGAAAATATAGGCATGAATTCCACTGCAAGAGTTGCTAAAGGGAAGGAAGATTTAAGAGAGTTGGGAAGCCCTTAAAACTGTTAAGTCTGATTATATAATTACAAACCATTCCAACAAGGAAGCCAGTGTGGCTTTTTAAGTATCTTGGACAAGAGACCAGCAGAAAATATAAGAAGTACTAAATATGTTGTGATGCATAACAAAAAGCAGTGATCTCTAAAAGCCAGCAAGGGTTCACTAAGAACAGATTATCTTTAGGTTTCTGATAGCAATACAGATTAAGACTCAGGAAAATGTGGTATGTGATGTACAGAGATTAAAAAAGGCTCAGCTGATATCTCTCATGACAATTCTAAGAACAAGATGAAAAATGACTTTTAACAACGAGAGGTCTCTACTATTGTAATACTCTTTGGGCTCCCCTTAATTGGAGGCTACTGCAAGTGCCAGAGAAGCAAATCTTACACTGAAGGGAGCGCCAAGATTGATGGCCTCCTTAAGACTCCTTCCAAAGCTACTGAAATTTTATATTCTATTAATGTGCACATTCTATTTAACCTCTTTGTTAAAGATTCTAAACTTGGGGTTCTCCACCTAAGGTTATATACTGACTGTATGTTGTTATCAAGTGTTGATTTTGAAACCACAGAACCTTGGTTCTCAACATTTTCTGTCCCGAACTACTTCTGTGTTTTCTAGTTTGATTTATGGTGCAACTTCCTCCTGATCAACATGGCTGAAGATCTCGGGGACATCAAATCATTTTCATCTACCCATCTGACCAGCCGGCAAACATCCACTGAGTATCCTTGCCTTAAAGGAGCTCATGGCCAAGTAGGTAACTTACATAAGCAATTACAATACAAACAGATGAGAGCTATAATACTGGTATTATTAGAAACTATGGGAGCACCCATGAGGGAGGACTCAGAGACAAAGAACATCTTTCTAGCAGATAACTGAGTTAAGTTTAAAAGTTGAGTACGGCACTAAATAAACACTGGGGAGTAGAGAAAGCCTTTACTGGGAAAGGAAGTGTAGTGTGCAAAAGTCTGGAGCTATGAACAAATACAGTTAGCTTGTGAAACAGCAAGCAATGAGGCATAAGGGAACAGTAGAAGATGAAGCTCCTCTTGGTAAATTGTGATTAAATGCCATCATCATCTACCCAGTCACCCAAGTCAGAGGCCTGAGAGTTCATCCAAGATTCTGTCCTTCTCCTTCATGCCCCATTTCCATCAGTCACCATGTCTGAGAAAATTTACCTTCTCCATCTCCCCTGAATCCTTTCATTCCTATTGTTTCCTTCACTGCAGTTCCTAACTTCAGGTTCTTTCATCTTATCTTACTGCAATGGCCTACTGCTTGCTTCCAGCCATGTCCTTTCCCACCCACCCTGGACTGTCAGTCAGAGTGATTTTTTACCAAAGAGGCTTCTGTTCTCCAAGAAACAATCCTAGATTTCCCCCTTCATTCACCTACTCCAAACTTTCAGAAAATTCTTTTATTCCTATGGAAGAACTTACAACATTCTGCTTTGTACTATAGTTAGAGCTCAAAGAGACAGGCCATTCAATCCATCTGCTTTATCCATACTCCTTGCCAGAGAGTTGAGTCCCAGAGTCCCTGGTAATTGGGCAGTGGATCGTGGACCTTGGATTTTCTGGTTAAAAGTACTGACCAGGGCAAATAACTCTCTCAATAGACCAATAAAGATTTTCTACCCTAGAAATTCTGTATTGTGATCTAGACTTCAGTGTGTGACCTGCAGAGGACTGGCAGTGCCGTTTAGGGGCCATGTACGCTACTGAGCAAGAAGACAGCTACTGCGTAAAGAAAAGCAGAATAATACAGCTCATATGCAGAAAGGCGTAGAGAAAAGATACCATATGGTGGCTGGACAGCTCAGGGTGCTTGAAAGAGAAGCTGTGATTCCTTTACCACCTTGTTAGTTCTGAGTTCCTCATGAGACCTGCCTATACTTCCCGCCCTGGGTTTTAGGTGAACCACCAGTTTCTTATATTAATCACCGCTGCTACTTAAATTAGATCAAATAGGATTCCATTTCTTAGAATCAAATTAATCCTATGACATTTATGTAAAGTCTTTCTGCATTAGGCTATAACTCCTTTACATAAAGAAACCATAGTTTATTTACCTTTGTATTTCTCATGTAATATAGCAGTGACTTACACATATGATCAACATCTGTCTCGTGAACTGAATTTAACTACAGAAGAAATTAAATGACTTTGGACTTGAATAATTTATTAGCAATTATATAGGCAGAAGTTCGATACTGTTAAGGGTAGAGTATAGGGGCAGGAAAGAAGTTCAAAAGGAAGGCGCTTTGGCTAAAGTCAGTTTTTAGGCATAGTTTCTATGGAAGCTAACATTCACACCCATAACAAGTACTACCTTCGTGCTCCTGGTCAAAACCTGGCAAAGACGAGAGAGGAAACCCAAACAATCACAGCACAGCATGTTCTGATCGGGAAATAGTGACCTCAGCTCCTGCAGATCAGTAACTGATAGCCAGAACAAAACGGCAAGGCGACCACCAACAAGCAACAGCTGCAGCCCTCACAAATGCACCCCTCAGGAGAGAGATGTCAGCTGAGAACCTCATCATGAAAATCTGCCACGTTTTATTTCTTAATATTTCCCTTTTCCACAAAGATTTTAAAAGGCTTATTTCCATAAAAGACAATTTTAATGACTTTACAGTACAAAGGTAGCAAAAAGCTTAGCAGTTTTCCATCTAAGTATGAGAATCTTCAAAATTTTTTTTATTTTGAAAAGTAAATGATTAATATATGGTTATTATATTAAAATAGTCTTTCTTTAGATTCAGCAAATGTCCTTGCTGCTTAAAATGTCTGCCTCCTTTTTTATTGTTGTACTTTTACCCACAGAAAAAACAAGATTATACTGTACAGCACAGGGAAATACATACAAGATCTTGTGGTAGCTCACAGCGAAAAAGAATGTGACAATGAATATATGTGTGTTCATGTATAACTGAAAAATTGTGCTCTACACTGGAATTCGATACAACATTGTAAAATGACTATAACTCAATAAAAAAATGTTAAAAAAAGAAAAGAAAAGAAAAGAAAAGAGTTCTTGATGAAGTAATGGCACAGCTGTGCAAAAGGAACCTGAAGGGCTATCTGAGCAGTAAGAGAAACTCACACTGTGAAGATTTCCTGACTACACCCTTACAACTCGAAAACTAAGGAAGTAGCCCATCAAGTATACACAATGGGATATGACAGAAAGGCAGATAAGAGTCAAGGCTGGATTTCCTGTCTTGATGTGAAATCGTTCCCTTTTCACTGCCAAGCAGAGTGTGGCGGGCACAATCACCAGGGGCCAGGTGGCACAGCCACGATCAGGCCTTTTGAGTGGATGGTGAGAAACTGGCAAGCCTCTGAGAAGTGCTATTTAGGGCTCAAGGGATTGACGTCACTTTTGGATAATGAGTTACGCTAAAAAATGATGACATTGCAATCACACCACTTGAGAGCAAAAAAGAAACTGCAACTGTTCCCGCGTGGCTCTGGGAATCACAGAAATCACACAGATCTTCGTCTCACTGAGAAAGTGGCACAGGACGGTATTTCTTAAATTGCATGAGGTATGACACACAGATTTGATTTGGTTTACTTCCCTAGGCCTAAAAGGCTAAGTACAGAATAAACCTGATAAAAGCGGCATATTGTGGCCATCATTCAGAGCTGGCACTCAAACTACAGAACACTCCCAGGAGGGTTCATCCTGCACAAGTTACATGACCAACAAGCAAGTCACCAAGTGAGACTAAAAGTAAGTGTCAGAGCAAACTTTTCCAGCTTGTATGCCTTTATTTACATTTCCTGTGAAGCATAAACCAGACACCATTCATAATAAAGGGCTTCAGAAGTAGCTAAAACTTAATGTTGCTTTTCTTTCAAAATGAATACCAACTGTGAGGAGTAAGCAGGCACAGCATCTGATCAAGCAGCTGGGTGGAGCAATTTCTTCAGATTACATGGAAGTGGCTAGCCATGATGCTCTGTAACCGTATGATCTGGATTTAAGTTGGACTGCTTTCTGAAAGTTTCCAAAAGAATATGGTACCCCTTCCCTGCTTACAGTGGGGTAATTTAATGTTTAATGCCATGAGTGAAACCTATGAAGGATTAATACCAAAAAAGCACATATTCAAGCATATTTTTACATTCCTATTTTAAAGCATGGGAGACCGAGGTGCCCTGAATATGCCTGGAATTTTGCATGTTTTAGCACTAGTGTCTGAAAGGAGGGGTCTGATTATTTGATGTAATGAATTTCTTGCCATTCACAAGTACAAACAGGATTCATGACCTAACAGGAAATAAGTAGAGGCCCAGAATGTGCTTACGTTTTATGCCAAAAACCGAAAACAAACAAAAAAGGTGACTGCCTGGCAATTCAAGGAACCTATAGGTAACCAGCTGAGGTGGTAAGTAAGGGCCATTACTGAAGAACCAGGGCCAAAATATGCCAAGTACCCATGCTTTAATGAAGAAATAATAAGTACCTAAAGGCTACCTTAACCAGGTTCTGTCTGGTATCTGCGGTTTTTACTGCCAAAATCACCTACCCCAAGGCAAAATTGCTGTCTTCCTTCCAGTCCACGATGCGGCAGATGAACAGTGTGTTGGCATAATCCTTAGGCCGAGTCAAAAAGTCCTGGGGACAGTCCTTAAGAGGCACATAAATTCTAGGCACTCGGTGATCCGAGGGAGAAAACAGGGCGTATTTCCTAAACAGTTCACTGTTCTTATCGGCCAAGAGTTTAAGGAAGCCAGTTGCTGCACGGGAATGTTTTTTCTCCAAGATGTAAACCACCTGAAAACACCAAAGATATAGTCAATATTGTTTATCTATAGGACTGGATAACAGTTGGGAGAAGTCAGCAGGGTGTTATTTGGTCAACCAGTTGGGTCCAGCAGTTCTTCTAGGTTCAAATGAAGTAGCTCTCAGTGATGCTCTGTGATTAAGTAATCTATATTTAAGTTGCAACAAGTATCTAGTGAGCACACATACCAAAGGAAAATTATGCTATACACGGATGCATTAGACAAAAGTGCCTTTAAAACCGAGACCTATGTCTTAAGGAGATGTGTAAAATTCCAGCAGGGAAGATAGCTCCAGATGTTTGTTCTGTACTACACTTTTCTCACATGAACTATACCAGTATCTCACATGAACAATACAGGAGTTGTTTATTTAAAAATGTTATTAAACATAAATAATAACTGTTCTTTATTACACCTTCAAATGTCAAAACCTTTTAACCTTCCTTCTTTCCAAGATTAAACCCCACCTCTCATTTCACCAGACAAAGATTCAGGCCACCACACCACTACAAGTTCATCCTGTTTCTACCAAGAGAGGCACATCATCTTGGACTGACCCACCATTCCTCTCTTACTCTCCATAGGCTTTTCACCACATCAAGACCACTAGTGCCTTGGCCCCTCCCTCTTTTCTATGGCTATTAGCTTCTTCTTAGCCCTGGATCCTTTCCTACTCCCAGAGACACCATGCTCCGTTACTTCAAGTCCTGTCACCTGTGTCACCAAATGCCTCACCCCTCTTGTCCTTCCAATGCACCTACCCTGAAACCTCAATTCTGGAACAATTCAGCTACTGCTATTCCCTAACCTTAAACGCAAGCTGAGTCCACCAGAAAAGAAGAAAATTACAATCACAGAGGCGGATACCATTGTACATTAACGTTATACAATCGTTGCTAGGACCTTAAAATCTGTAAGATATTTTTTCGCCTGTTCCCAGTCAGCATGTCTTTTCTTCAAACTCCACTCTCTTGATCCTCTCCTACTGGGAACCTCTAATCTGAATGCTGAATCTTTTTTAATGTCCTACAACTTCCTGAGGCGCTGTTCAGATTGGGTAAATTCTACCGATCTGTCCTCAAGTTAACTAATATGCTGAGTCACCTCTACTCTATTAGTGAGCCCATCTAGCAAGTATTTTATTTGTTATTATACTTTTCAGTTCTTTAATTTCATTTGGTTCTTTTTTTTAATAACCTCTATTTCTTTGCTGAGACTTCCAATTTTCTTATTTATTTCAAGAGACTGTTTAATTGCTTGTTAAAGCATGGTTGTGATGGCTGTTTTAAAATCACAGTCAGATAATTGCAACATCTTGGTGTTGGCATCAGTTGTCTTTCCTCATGCAAGTGGTGATTTTCCTGGTTCCTGGTAGATGGGCGGTTTTCTATGGTATCCTGGACCTTTTCATAATAATGTTAGCAGATTCAAGGTCTTATTTAAATCCTTTCTTTTAAAAGGGAGTCACCTTGTCTAGGTTTAGCATGCAGGTCCGAGACTATATTTGTGGGCTGTGGTTCCAATAATAATTTAATTTTCAGAGCCTTTACAGTGTTATTTTAATACGTTTGGTTGACATGGTGCCACTGGGGATCCCACTGGTTTCTGCTGGTACTGCTGAAGGGATGGAAAGAACTTCCTCAGGCCTGGCCACTTGGTCCCTCTAGTGTAGGTTAGGAACAAATCCTAGTCCCTGTCCATGCAGAGAAAAAGAGACTTCCTACACAGGATTTTTGTGGTGGTGGTACCCCCTTCTACTTACCTGGCTGCCCAGCATCTCTGGGTAGGAAAGGGGCATCTCAGGTCCATGAGGATAAAAAAGCTCCTTGGACCACATACTAGTTGTGGTAGGATCTCCTTTGCTAGTGACACCTGGCTGTCAGGTGTCTCTGGGTCGGGGAAGGGTGTCTCAGGCCCATAGGGGCAAAGAGGCTTCTGGGGCTGGGCCACCTCTTTGGCAGCATCCCTGTTGTCAGAATCACCCAGATGGCTGCTGTCTCTTGATGAGGGAGAGAAGTCTCAAGTGTGGTAAGGAAGGAAAGCCCTTCTCAAGCCACTTATCATCGGCAGAGATCCCAGTCAGTCCCACTAAGAGGTGTTGCTAGGATTGCCTGGTGTTGTTGGAGGGAATCCTGGTTAGATCTGAGTGAGGAATGAGTCTGCTTGAGCCACCTTCTACTGCTGGGCTTCGATCCAAAAACACCAGGCCTGGGTCACCTTCTGTTAGTGAAAGGGTTATAAAGTCCCAAGCTACTATGTTGCTCTTCTAGTCCTGGAATCCCTAACTAGCTTTCCTTCCTCTGTTCATCTTTCAGAATTCTTCTCTGGTCATCTCTCGTTACTGCCCAGAGTTTGTAGCTGCACTTAGGGAAGAGCAAGGAAAAACCAATCTATGCCATCTTGTCTGAACCAAAAGTCCTTGCTTTCTGTTTTAATATCTGACAGAACAAGAGGTATACGAAGCAGCGTGACATTACTTGTGTTTCATACATTAGTTTTCATAGAAATGACTTTAACCAAGGTGTAAGTTTTGCATATAAGCGCTATTTTGCCTTGTAATTTTAGATTGAATTAAGAAATTATCTAAAAAAAAAGAAAAAAAACCCCACCAAAACAAAAACAGAAAGAGAGAGAGCACCGTTGGGGGGCAGTAGCAAATAGCAGAACATAAGTTCCATCTACAGAGGGTTGCCTTTACTCAGCTCTGACCAGTCATTTAAGAATGTGGCCCAGTGTGGTCGGATGTTTTGTTTTGTCAAGAGAAGCCAGAAGTCTGATTTTTTTTAGATAAACACTCCATTTTTTTTTAATGTAAGCTACTAAGTCAAAAATTTTAAATACTGCACGGGTCAAACAAAACACAAGTTTGTGAGCCAGATCCAGCCACAGGCTTTCCATTCACTATACTCTTCCACACCTAGCATGTTGCCTGGCACATGGTCAGTATTCAAAACGCCTACTGAAATAAATATCTAGATAACTCAACAGACAATGGGGGAGGGTAACATATATGTAATATGCTTTAGAAATTCCTCATGTTAATATGCAGGAGACATTCTCCTAACCAACTTGCTAGACAGAGTGGCAGCATGGCACTCCCAGGTCAGACATGCAGACGGATGCTCCTGGCGGAGGAAGCCTCGTGCCACACACACTTCATCCTTTATCCTGCACCACTTCTCCCACCAGGAGCTGTCTGCATAGCAAGGCCAGCTGTGTTCAGTCTCACATCTGAATATGTCACTAACATACATAATTAAAAATAAAATTGAATAATATAAAACAACAGTGCAGGATATAAAAGTAATGGTTTTTGTTCCTAGGATAACTAAATTAAATACTTCGAAAAATATTTAAAGGACATATTAAAAACTTACTTTTGAATTAGATAAGGGCATGACAATAAAAAAAATGCAGCAAAAAACCGTAAAAATCTGACTCTACATTCATATTGCTTCACCAGTGCCTAAATGTTCATCCACATTAAATAACCCAAACTGGAAATGATAGATTCACATTACAAATGCAGTTTAAGCAGAAAAAGATAATGCAAGAACTTCAATAAACACACCTGCATGCAGAGAAAAGGCCTTGGCCCTTCATCCAAAGACAGGCAAATGGATATATACGTGTATATTTAAAGTTATAAAAAAGATACACTTTTTATGATTCCCTGCTTCCACTAACTTTCCTGATTAACTGACAAACTACAGCCCTAACTCAGTTGCATGAGAGACCTGAAATAGGTAGCTCAGCTGAAAGCCTTTTGGACAAGAGGAGAAAATCTATAGGCAATGACCTTTGCTGATCTTTGCAGCGACTTCTCTGGTAAAGCTCTTGTGTCCTGTTGCATCAAAGTGTTCTCGTCTTTTGTAACTGGTGCACCAGCATCTTCTTTTCCTAATTTAAAAAGAGAGAAAAGAAGAAGAGGAGGAATCAGTTAGAAGCACATCTATTAGGCAGACAGATGCATGGGATTTTCAAATTCAGAGCTGCAAAGATTCTTGGATACCATTTACCCCAAACTACTCATTTTACAGAAAAGGAAACCCAGGCCCATAGTGGTTAGGTGACTTGGCTATGGTCAATTACATCACCGACTTGTATTAATGCTCACTCAGAAGGCCACATTTTATCTATTTAATGTTATTCATGTTAGGCATCCTACAAGTGGAGAGCATCAAGTTATGTGGAATTAAACTAAATTGCCTATGTGTCAAAATGCCAAAAAAACTAAATGTTATACACTGCCCCAGCCCACAATTAAGACTAGAGATAGGTTAACTTATTATGCACATCTGTTGAAATAAAACAAAATCAAAACAAATGTTAACTTTTAAAAGTACTTTGGTACCAGCCATAACAAACAAAATGGTGGAAAATAGATTATATTTATTAAATAAACAAATAAAAAAGCCAATCCTGATTTTCCTGGCTTTTCTTAGTGACATTATATAAAGAGTAAAGTACTTAAAGTCTTTTAATATTTAATTTCCTTTCTTAAAAAACTTACAAAATGCACATTCACCCAAGAAACTGAAACCACATCTCCCCAGTAAAGAGGGAGTTAGGCTCTAGACCAGAAGTACTAAAACCACTCATGAAAAAAAGCAGAAAATTACACACTTCTGAAGGTTTAATATTTTGTATTTTCATGTGTTACACTAGATTTCCCCCACAAAATATTCTTATCCAACCATACTGGAGTTTCTGGATGCTAGGGTCACAACCAATTCACGTGGGACCCACTCCAGCTAGCTAAGAGGGACTTGTACTATCATCATTTAGACATCACCAAGGCCAAAATAAATAAATAAATCCTTTTCAGGACTGGCTGCCTCTTAGCAAAGGCTCAGCTAAAAGCCAACTTCATTCTGGGCGTACTCTGGAAACACTGACATGATCTGACCTACTGGGGCTTAAGAATAATCAACTGTATGCTTTTCCATTTATGCTAAAATCTACCTACCATAGTGCCCACTGAAAGCAGAATTCTTACTGTTTTCTGAAAAGAAAAAACAAATGAAAACGTTCCCATTGTTGATCATCGTCTACCAGTAGAAGAGGGACATCATCTACACTCATCTTTTCTTTTAGATCATAGTTTAGGATTCCAAAATCATCAGATGCTTCCAGAACAACATCTTTTATACTCTTAGGGAGAAAAAGCCACACAAGTTGTTGACCTATCCATAACACATCTTGCCAATGCGCTCTGCAGAACAAGGTAATTCAGGCAAGATTAGGAGGCTGGAATTACCATGAACAAGTATTCGCTACCTAGATATTTGAGATCTGAGCTTTTGGTCTCAAGAGCTGGTAATCAAGACAGGGTAGTGGGGGCTTTTTGGAGACAGCCTAAGTCCTGGGCGTGCAGCTTTCTGTTTCAGTTACTGATGACTCCATCTTAAAATGACTACTGCTTCAGATTCCATCCCAACAACAAGCAAGCCTTCTGTTTCAAAGGTTATGCCAGGTTGCATTCAAAAGAAGAGGGGAAGCCATGTAAGTAGGCCTAATCATGAGTTTCAGACATCACACTTTAACATGACCTTTTCAGGTTCTGTGTTCATAAGGATATCCTGGCAGAAATAAGACTTTATTTAGACAAAGATGGATCCTAATAAATTAAACTGAAGTTTACAGCTTTGCAGGTGAGCACCATGGATATGTTCAATGAATGTGAAGAAACACAATGCCAGGTTGGAAAAGTGAAATCACCTTAATTGGTTGCCAACAACTACATCTTGCCACAATGAACAGCAAAGTTGTCAATTTAATGAATCTATTGCATTATTTAATCACAAGAGCATCTGTTTATTCATTTATTCCATGTGTATTTATTGAGCACTGGGCATTGAGGATTCAGTGTGAACAAAAGAAATATGGTCCAAGCCCTTATGGAACATACAGTTTAATGTTAGAGTGATATTCAATAAGTAAGAATTTAATAAATAGAAAATTACAAATTGTGATGAATGCTAAGAATGAAAGAACACTCCCAAGGAGGAAGAGGAGAGAACACACGATTTAATTTAAGAGATCAGGGAAATGGCCCTGTATGCAACTGACATTTAAGCTGAAATCTGAGGTTGGTTTGTGTAGGAGTGAAGAAGGGGACAAAAGACCCCAGTGGGGAATGGTACTTGGAGGGGGGCAGAGGTAGGAAGTCCTTGGCACAGTCAAGGAACAGAAAGACCATATGACTGGAGCACAGTGACCAAGAATGGGCATAGCAAGAAATAGAAATGAGAGGTAGATGGGAGTCAAGTCAGATGGGGTCTTGAGGGAGTTAAGAATCCTTAATTTAAACCTAAATACAATAGGAAGCTGGCTAAGGATTTTGTTCAAGAAAGTGACTGCCCCACTTGAGACCAGAGCAACCTAAAAGGGAATGTAGGGAGACCAGTTAAGAGCTATCACAATAGTTCAGACATGAAAGGATAGTGCTGCAATGCAGGCACTGAAGATGGAATTAAAAGCATCAATTTAAGACATATTTTGGAGTTGAACTAACAGACTTTGGTGGTAATTAGTTGTGAGAGTTTAAGAATTATTAGATATGAGAAATGAAGGATTATGTCCAGCTTCTCGACATCTGCAGCTAGGCTGACAGAGGCTGATGGAGGCATTACTAGCACAGGGAAGATTAGAGGGGGAGGTGGAAATCAAGAGTTCTAGTTCAAAGGTGGTTCTACTCGAGAGGCCACCTGTGAGACCTTCAAGTGATGATGTTGAGTAAACAGTTCAACAGGAAGATCTGGAACTCAAAAAGAGAGATATGGACCATGGCTTTAAGTATAATTTATATGCTGAGCATTTCCATATTTATACTTTCCAGCCCAAGCTGCAGAGAAGAAATTCAAACTCAAGTCTCTTCAACTACTAAGATCAGGAAGCTCAAACTCCTCCCACTGACGACATGTTCAAGTATGGAGTAATGTGCTGTCAGTGTTAAGGAAGTAAGAAAAACTCACTGCATATGTGAGTTGGGGCTTGAAGGATACACAGATGTTTCAGAGAAAGATAAAGAAGTTGAATGGCATTCCAGGTAAAGGTTGGCACTTGTGCAACGGCCCAGAGCTGTGAAAGAGCCTGACATGGTAAAAGACTAGTAAGAAGTTTACTGTAGCTACTAACAAGTTCAGGACACAAGTGCTGGGCAGGAAGGGACGATGGGGAAAGGAGCGAGGCTAGTGGAGAGGTAGGACAGGTCCTAGGGCAGAGACTCTAGTTACTACTCAATTATCTAGACTCTTCTTTCCTAGTAGTAAGAACTCTGATTTTTTAGCTAGTATTATTTAGAAGACTACATTTCTCAGTCTTTTTGCAACTAAGCATGGCTGGCATGTCTAAATTTTAGCCAATAAGCAGTGCGTTAAAGTGTTGTGATTTAAAGAATGGAGGTACTGCCTTTCCATCTTTCCTCCTTCTTCCCAGCTGGAATGTGGATGTGTCAGCTGGACGTCAACTACTCACCTTGGTCCTGGAGGCTACGGCACAAGCATGCCTTCTACTGTGCAGAGCAGCACAACAGAATGAGTTGAAACTGTGGAAATAGCCTAGAAGCCCTAATCTGCCTACCTCTCTTCCTCTTTTTTTTTTTTTTAACATTTTTTATTGATTTATAATCATTTTACAATGTTGTGTCAAATTCCAGTGTAGAGCACAATTTTTCAGTTATACATGAACATATATATATTCATTGTCACATTTTTTTCTTTGTGAGCTACCATAAGATCTTGTATATATTTCCCTGTGCTATACAGTATAATCTTGTTTATCTATTCTACAGTTTTGAAATCCCAGTCTATCTCTTCCCACCCCCCACCCCCTTGGCAACCACAAGTTTATATTCTATGTCTGTGAGTCTGTTTCTGTTTTGTATTTATGCTTTGTTTGTTGTTTTTTTTCTCTCTTCCTCTTTTATGTGAGATGGAAATATACTTTCTTGTTCATGCCACTGATATTTTAGGATTTAATGCCACTCTCAGCAGAACATACTCCTTAACACACAGGTCCAGACAGTGAAACTGATAAGCTTGGATATTATCCTATAAAACATTATAAAGGCTAGGGACACATACATTTTAGAGCTATGAATCTGGTAGTGCTCTGAAATGGAGAGAGAATAGTAACAGAGATCTTAGGAAGCTAGGGTCACACTCTGGCGAAACACAATCAGAATCTAAATTAAGATAGTGGCAGTGAGAGTGAACAGAGGCAAGATCTGAGAGGTTTCTAAGAAGGATGCTGCTACGTGTGTCTCCAACACTATGAATGACTTAGTATAAGGAAAAGGGGCTCAATTTAATTGAGTATCAGGAAGAATGCTTTGACAGAACAATAAAACTCCTTAATGAATTACCAGAACAGGGCAGAGCTGCTGGCAGTCCTCAACAAGGGAAAAGGTTATGTGTTCCCACAAGCCTTCAGCTTTGTCATACTAATGCATTTGTGGTTCCTTCCAGTTAAAAAATTCTAGAAATAGTGATTATCAAAAATCCTTCATCTAAATAAGATAACTTTCTAAAAACTAGGTACACTACTAATGTAAGCAACTGCTCATTATATTCTCTAAGAAACACTCTAAAAAGAAGTCCAGTGAAGTCCTAATCTTTTTCTACAGATTATCTGAAACTTCAACTTTAAACATTCAAATAGTAAAATGTCATGGTTTGCTGGATGGCATTGCCATTTTCACATATAACAAGTGCAAACCCAACACCTCATTTTGGTATAGGAA
Organism: Camelus bactrianus; assembly: GCF_048773025.1. Classification (NCBI taxonomy): domain Eukaryota; kingdom Metazoa; phylum Chordata; class Mammalia; order Artiodactyla; family Camelidae; genus Camelus; species Camelus bactrianus. The sequence continues at coordinate 98,413,349 of NC_133543.1, read as the reverse complement.
ATGATTCTTTTGGGGGAGGGTAACTTTTTTTAAGGTTTTATTTTTAGAGCAGTTTTAGGATTACAATAAAATAGACGGGGAGGTACCGAGATTTTCTATATACTCCCAGACCCTCCACGTTCCATAGCCTTCCCCTGACATTAACATCCCCCACCAGAGTGGGACACTTTTTACTCAGGATGAACCTACGTTGACCCATCCTTACCACCCAAAGTCCACAGTTTACATTTCAGATCACTTTTGGTGTCAGGTTCTGTGGGTTTGGACAACTGTACAAAGATGAAATGATTCTGATTCGGCCTTCTCATACATAAACAATAGACTGACAAGTCTCATGATTCTTAACACTTTACAAATGCATAAAAAGGTTTTCAGATATTAGACTGTGATGCTAAGTGAGGGCAATGTGAAGAAAAAAGCAAGGAATTGGGCCAGAAGGTGTTTCGATCTTTCTAATTAAAAGAGTGACAAACTGACAAGTCCAAGCTTTTCTATCTCGGAATGGAGGGCCACAGAAATTTACAATTTCCAACAAGAACTCAATGAAAATTGTAATATATATTTATAAAAGAAAACAATTACCCTCATATCTCTCAAAATCAATTAACATGGAAAACTTACTTCACAGACCCCTTTCCCCAATGAAATGTAGAAATGACAACACATGTCCTCACAGGGGCAAGGTAACATTCATGTTACCATGAATGTCTGCCAGCCCAAGCAAGTCTCTCACTCTGAAATAAAACTAATGAAACTGTATGGTACCAGAGCATTTTCACAGTATGTTCACATACATCACCCCTTTTAATCCACACCATAACTTCATACAATAGGTAGAGCAGACACTATTATTCCAGTTTCACCAAGGAAGTAGGAGTAGTGAAGGAGCAGTCAGTTGATGACCGCATGCAAGGATCCTAATGCTGACTGTATTGACCTGTTCTCCACACAAGCAAGAATCAGAGCATTATGGGAAGAGCCGTGAAAACCTACATCAAAATATTGCTTAAGTAGCCATGGGACTCCCTGAATGCTGAAGTCAACCCAATAGAGGTCCTGAAAGTCTGTGGTGTGTCAGGCACTGCAAATGACCCTCTGTCCTTGGAAAGTTCATGTGCTAGAAATGAGACAAAGATGCAAACAAACATTGAAAGTACATGGTGTTGGTGACTGCTGGCAAGCAGTACATCCAATGGCAGTGAGAAGGGAGCCAGGCAGTTGACAGTGAACCCCTGAGTTGAAAATGAGAAGGCTGAGTAGGAGCTGGCTAGATGGACGTGCATGGGGAGTATTCCAGAAAGGGAGACGACAGTGTGCAAAGGCACAAAATCAAGAGCAGAATGAGAAAGACAAAGGTTCTATGTGTCTAAACATGTTGCAGAGACCAGACCATGAAAGGCCTCACATGACATGAAAAGCATGCATTTTATATTTTAGGGATGGAAAGTAACTGAAAATTCTGAGAATAACATGATCAGAATTATATTTGATGAGGAGTCAAGGGTTAGTCTATTGCTCCTTTGAAGATAATCTTTTCCTCTAGCTGCTTTTAAGATTTTCCCTTTAGTTTTCTGTAGTTTCATCTTGATGTATCTAAGTTTGGATTTTTTTGTTTTTTTTCATTCTACTTGCAATCATTGGTCTTAAATGTGTGGTTTGGTATCTCACCTGTTATGGAAAATCTCAGCCATTATCTTCAGATTCCGCCTTTGCTCGTTTTCTCTCTCATCTCCTACAGAGATCTCTAATTAAACTAGTTAGACCTCACTCTATTCTCTACATCTCTTACCCTCTTTCTCTGCATTTTCTATCTGTCCCTCCATGCTATACTCTGAGTAAAGTTTTCTTACTATCTTCCAGTTTAATTTTGTCTTCAGCTTTATTCAATCTTCTGTTAAATCCATCCTTGAGGCTTTTGTCTTTTAACTATTTAACAGAATGGACACTTTTCCTTATCTACTAAGTTTTTAATTTCATTATTGTTATGTTCATTTCTAAAAGTTTTACTTGGTTCTTTTTTAATTTGCTATGTCACATTTCACAGTTTCCTATTCTTTGCAGATATCTTCAAGCTTATCTTTAATTTCTTTAAACACAGTATTTTTTTTATAGATGGCAATGATTCCAACACATAATGACATTGATGAAGGGTTGTTTCTGTTGTTTGTGATTGCTGATAGTTCTTGCCCTTGGACTATGGTTTCCTTGGGTGCCTGGTTATATTTATGTGCTGGTCACTGAATAATTTGAGGCTTAGGTTAAAGAAACCTTCCTTTTGAAAGAATTTCCACTTGATTTTTGCTAGATACCCACAGGCACTACCAGCCCGTAAACCAACGCAAGACTTGAGATTCCTTGGTTGACCCAGTCAGCTTGAGCCTGGGCTACAATTCCACATGAAAGCTGGTGTGTTCCAGGTCTATCCTCACCCTGATGGTGTAGTCCCCTGGGGTCCCAGCTTCTTGTGAGGACTCTGGGCTTTATTTCTGTCCCCACGACCTCTGGTCAAGCCTGCCCTCTTGTATGGGTTCTCCATTCTAATTTTAACCTGATAATGCCTGTCAGCTCTTCAATGCTTTAAGAAGTAGGGTTTGTTTGGGGTTTTTTTTTTTTATTATTTTATCTAAGTATTTTTGGTTGTTTCAGTGTGAAGGCATGCACCTGAATAACAGCCCACCATTACTATCAACAGAAAGTCACTAGGTTTGTATTTTAGACGTATTTTTCAGCGGCACTGTAGAAAATAGTCAGTAAGCAGTGACAGGTATGAAACCAGGGAAGGGGCAGTGGTGATCTGCGCAGGAAACGCAACAAGAAGACAGTAAGGAAGCTACTGGGATAGTGCCTGATGCTACATTAAGGCAGAAGCAGAAGGGATGGAGAGAAGAGGCAGGTATTCTCCCATTTATTTTTCTCAGCAATACCATGAAGGAAGTATCACTATTTTGGCTTTTAGAGAATAGCAATCAGCAGTTCAGAGAGGTAAAGTAACTTATCCCAGGGGTCATCCAAGGAGATGGTTAGTAGAGGCAGCATCAGAACCCAGTAAGACTCCAAGTCCCAACTCTTCTCACCACAGTATGATGAGATCTGGAAGAAAGACAGGTGCATGTGGGTGGGTTCCAGTGAGGATGGCAGAGTTGCCAAAATGTTTACAATTCAGCTTACAGAATTTGAAAGATTTTAAATCTTAGAAGATGTCCAGTGATGAACAGCTCTCTATATAACTTCACTGCTTCCACTCATAGAAATGACAGAGTAGTTAAAAGCATCAGCTTTGGAGTCACAAGACCTAAAATCAAACCTAGGTCCTGTGACTTGAACTATGTGGCTTTGAACAAGTTACTCCCTCTATTTCCTCCTTTGTAAATCAGGAATAGCTTATGTGGGTCATGTTTACATGTAGTGCCCCAGCACAAAGTACATTAACAAAAGTTGTTAGATACCACTAATGTTGCTGTTGTCATGGTTATTATTATTAGCTTTGGTAATGAGTTTTGAATGACTCCAACCCTGTTACCTTGGACACAAGCAACTGGACAGGACTGGTATACAGGACGATGGCAACATTATAAAATGGGTCACATTTCCTCATTTGTAAAATGTAACCCCTCTTTACAGGGTTAATGGGAAGATTAAATAAACATGTCTAAAAGTGCTACAGTGGCTAGAACACAGTAAGCACTCAGTAACTGCTGTATAAAATATATTTAAATTGCATTTTACTTTTCTGTATGCTTGGTACATTCTGTGCAAAGTAAAGTAAGGAGGAATAAGAGATGGTGCCATATAGGCAGGCTGAGGCCAGAGCAACACTGAAAAATCTGAATCTATCCCAAAGGCGATGGAGACATATAGAAGAAAGTAGGCAAGAGACTAACATGACTTGTGCTTTAAGAAACGTATCCTGGTTGCTGTTTGGGGAACAGATTTAGAAGTGAAACTGGAGGCAGAAAGGCCAGTTAGCAGGTTAAGGCAATATATCAGACTAGTGGCAGAGGGAATGGAGGGTTCCAGATACAGAGGTATTTAGAAAGAAGAACTGACAAGATTACTTAGATGCTAGTGGGGAACTGGAGGCAGGGGAGGCTACCTGGGGTAGAGTAAGGAATGGGAAATTTTTTTCATTTCCTTATAACAGAAGTTCTCAAAGTATAGTTTGATCAGCAACATCAGCATTACCTGGAGACTCTCAGAAATGCAAATTCTCAGGCCCTTTTCCAGATCTACTGACTTAGAACCTCTGGCGGGTGGAGCCCAAAAATCTGAACAAGCCTTCCAGGAGACTCTGATGCCCACTAAAGTGGAGAGCCACTGCTCTAGACAAATAAGCAATGAGCCACCGTAGGAAGAGCATCTTCAGGCAATCAGGAGGGGATGTAACTTCAGTCGGACTTAGTGAGTTTGAGGTGTTGGATACTAGATCTGATACTTAAGAAAGAGGAAATGAGGGTGCTGCCTGTATACAGAGGGCAAACGAACAAGCGGACTGGCTCCCTCGGAGATGTTTCAGAATCAGAAGGGAAGAGAACCTAGGACAGAGCAGTGTAGACCTAGTGAAAAGGTCACAGGCAAACCTCGTGAGACTAGTTTTAAAGAAGGAAATGGAGTGGAGTCAGAATGGCGTGTAGGGGAAATGAGTGCAAGGTGAGCGGTGGAGGTGAGGGTGTGCACTGGGCTCTGGGAGGCTGGCTGGGAAGGAGTGGAATAGCACCGGGTGGGAGCTGTCAGTGGAGAAAGAAATCACAACGTGGTTTCCTTATTTTTTTAAGATAAGGGAAGCTTGGATACAGTTAATTGCTGAAAGGAAAGAACGACTAAAGAAGGTGCGGTCAAACGGAGCACAGTTAGGAAAGGGAGGGTGCACTGGGCAGGAAGGGATGGAATCCAGAACCCAGGGAAAGGATTAACCTCAGGCAGCAGGGCAGAGAGATGTCAACTTCATTGTATCAAAATAAAGGGAGGAGGGAATGAGTCCAGAAACAAGCCATTCATAGGTCTGGCCGTGGAAAGTTTAGGGGGGTTCCACAGGGGAAAGCGGGGGGGAGGGGGTCGCAACAGTTTTTTGTTTTTTGAAACACAGAAGTCAATTAATCCACTGAAAAATGCTAGAGGAGGTGGAGGATACCCAACACATTCAGAGCTGGGTTCCACAACTCCAGGGGAGGATCACATACGAATGTTGTCCCAAAACTGTGGCCCCGAACGTGCCAGGTACTGTGCTCTATGCATTCAAAATAGTAATAGTACCCAGTTATTATTGAGCCCCTGTGGCACACCCCGGGTACTGTGTCAGGTGATTTACATGCACTACCACATTTAATATTCTGCAATAATCCAATGAGGTAGGCGGGTATTACCATGCCAGTTTTAGAGATGAAGCTCTAAAAGGTCATTTAGGAAATGAGGCTCACAAAGATCAAATACCATGCTTGCCCATGGATATCAGTTAGCAAGTGGCAAGGGCAGCACCCAAACATGAAGCCTCATTCTCTTCCCCTGATGCCACACAACCTTCAGGATTTGAACAGGATCAACGGAAGTGAGAACAGAAAAGAAAACATAATTTTTGAGAGATGTGCCTCAGTGATAGGACTGGAGAAGTCAGTCAACTCTTGAGCTCATTTTGAGTTTGGGGTGACAGTGAGATATGAGGATGGTGGTGTTTTCTACCCAAGCTGGAGAGATTTTTCTACTTTCCGGCAGAGGTCGGGAATATCAATTAGATGATAACGCTGTCTGAAAGTAGACATGTGTAGAGACTGGGGAGAGACAGACTTAACACAAGAGTAACAGGATGAATAAATGAATGAAAAGAAAGCTAAGACTCAAGAATTGAAATGAAAAATAAACCCTTCACTACTGAAATTTCCTCCACTGTTCTAACTTATAGACTAGTGAGAGATTAAGAACAAGGGTACTCATTGTGGCAGGATTTGGTCACCCTTCTCACCAGGCTGACCATGCAGATACCTGCAGGTTCCTGAGTTGGAGCAATGCCCTGGAGAGCATGGTTTTCGGACCCAAACCTAAGTCCTTCATGGGGTCTTTTTCTCAGATGGGGCTTTTCACAGATTCCCATTCCCAGCTGTTAACTGTATTAATTACATCATCAGCATTGCTTTTCTCTGAGCACTCTCTGCTCCAAATCTTTCTCTTGCCCAGGAGAAACCACTTTTAAATGTCTTTCTACTAAAGCTTTAATTGGCTTTTAGCTTCATGGCTCCCAAAAGACCCAAAATGTAGGCACACACACTTATGTGCTCCCATCTACAGCTGGCTTTAACTTACTAATTCTGCATCTTTCCCCAGCAGATAAATGACTCCTCCAAGTTTAAGCTGACTTCCATGTGAGTTTTTCTAAAAAGGGACCAAACTTGATCTGTTACTGTGATACCTTTTCAACACCAGAAACACAGTGTTTACTAAAATCTGACTACTATTTTTTTAACTTGTCTCCTACAGGTTAGCTATCCATCAAAACTTAAAAAAATGAAAAGGGTGCTGAGCCATCTTAGAGGGTTAAGTAGAGACTGGCTCAAAGCATGGGAAGCTAAAGAAAATGAGTTTTGCTGTGTTTTGAGTCTGTGATCCCACATTTATCAAACATATTTTGTCTTTCTCATGTTCCAAGTCTCTTAAAGCACATGTGATATTTCACCTTATTGAATATTTCCAACAGAGATAATAAGATCCAGCCCACTGCTTAGGCAAAAGGGAAAGAACTAAAATGCTGCTTCTCCAAGAGTCAGTCCTATTTATCAATTCATCTACTGTGACCTAAAAATAGCAGGACCCCAAAATGATCATTACCAGGCAAATGAAAACAATTTAAAGAAGAAAAAAATTGATTTTTATAGACTTTATCATTTCTGAGACCCATCAGGCCCTCTGGGAAACAGAACAATGTACCTCCCCAAAACCAGCTAATGTTTGAAGCATCTTCAGTGGAAAATTGCTTCTCCTTAATAAGGTAACAAATTTTAGATCTAAATGCAAATCAGGCAGATCACTCCAGCCAGGTAATACACACATGGATGAGTCATTGCTTTTGATGCCAAATTGGCAAATCTGAAAGTTTTAGAATGGATCCTATGTGGCTGCTGTGGAGAAAAAGGATTCAGGTGTCAAAACAGGAGAGCAACTAGTTTGGTCCTTCTTCACTTTCAAAGAAGGAAAAGAAGGGTAATCTTGTGCAGAACACTTGCTGAGTACAAGACTCTGATCTGGGGGTTGCAAATGGATGAAAGATGAACAAAAACAGTTATATGAGGGAAATAAAGAAAATATTCAACCATAATAATATCAGTCATGGAATATGAACTGGGAAAAAAAGTGTGTAAAGAAGAGTCACAGAAAGGAAAGATCACATATTTAGTTGGAAGAACTAAGTTAAGACTCAGGGAGAAAACATCGTGTGGTGAGCAGATTCTATGATGGCCCCTGGTGGTCCTCACACCTCCTAGCCTTCCCATCTGTTGTATAATTAACTCCCTTTGAGTGTGGCCAGGACCTATGACTTGCTTCTAACCAACAGAATATGGCCAATATGATGTGCTGTCACTTCCATGATTAGGTTACATAGGACTGTAACTTCCACCTTGATAACAGACTCTCTTCCTTGCTGGATCTGATGCAGCCAGCTGCCATATGGAGAGGCCCAAGCAGCAAGAAACTGAGGGCAGCCACCTGCCAGCAGCCAGCAAGGAACTGAGGTCCTCAGTCCAAAAGCCCACAAGGAACCGAATCTGGCCAACAACCATATAAGCCTGGAAGAAGTTCCTTTCCCAGCAGAGCCTTCAGATAATCAACACCTTGATTGCAGCCTTGTGAGAAACCCTGAAGCAGAGGACTGCACTGGGCCATGCCCAGATTCCTGATTAAAGGGAAACTGTTTCCTGTACTCACAACACTTAGGATACCAAATGTACAGGTTTCCCACACCAAGTATCTCTCCAGTTCTCTGTAGACTCCACCCGGATGTCCTGTAATTTAATTCAATTCTGACACTACCTGGAATTAATACAGACCTCACAGGTTAAGGGCTCATTCCCACGAGACTGCCCCCACTTCAGACACCAAATGAAAGGAGTGGGTCTCACTCTAAGTTGGCTACAAACCGAGGGGAGTTCCCATGACTCTCTCCTTAGGTTCAGTCATTTGTTATAATGGTTCACAGAACTCAGGGCAACACTCAACTTAAATTTACTGGTTTAGTACAAAGGATATCATAAAGGATACAGCCAAAGAGGTACACTAGGAGGCCCAGAAGGATCCCAAGCACAGGAGCTTCTGTGGATATATTTACCAACCCAGAAGCCCTCTAAATCCTATAGCTCAGAAAATTTTATGAAGGCTTCTTCATGGAAGAATAATCAATTATTGACTCAATCTCCAGCCCCTCTTCCCTCCCTGAAGGACAGAAGTGGGACTGAAAATTTCAAGCTTCTAACCATGGCCTGAAATGATTACAATCATTTCATGACACCCCATCCTGAAGCTATCCAGCAGTCCACCAAGAGCTGCCTCATAGAACAATAGATGCTCCTATTACTCAGGAAATTCCAAGAGATTTAGGAGCTCTGTGTAAGGTGCTCCTCTCACCCCCATCACTCAGGAAATTACAACAGTTTCAGGAGCTCTGTGTCAAGGAACCAGGGTCAAACACCAAATATTAGAACAAAAGGTGCTCCTAGCACCCATATCACTCAGGAAATTACAAGGGCTGAGTCACCCATATCACTCAGGAAATTACAAGCTAAATATATATTTTGTATTATGCTACACTGACCCATAGAAAATGTGAGATAGTAAACTATGTGAGATAGATAAGCCACTAAGTTTGTGGCAATTTGTTACAAGGCAATAAATAATGAATACACATCTAAAATGACAGTTGACATTTGAAGGTTAGAGGAATTTTCACAAGAGAAGGGGAATTAGGCAGCATTCATGGCAGAAAAGAGAAGGCACAGAGATACAAAGGCAGAAGAGGGAACGGAGTGCTTAGGAGAATACAAAATCCGGTTTGGTTGGACGTGAGGTCTGTGTGGGCAGGTACGAGAACATAGGCTGAGAGGCAGGCAGGAGACCCCTGGTGGACAAGGGGAGCCCAAAAGAGCCATTAGAGCTCATCACTGGCATCATGTGGTCCAAGTACCTCCACAGGAAGATTCATTTGACACTTGCTTCAAGAGGCAACAGGCTTCAAAAAATGATTTAGAAAATGCCCTTAAAGAAATGTTATGCTTTATCCTTTTTAAGGTACTTTCCCTTCCATTACCTCATTTGATTTATGCAAGAACCTGTGAAGAAGTGAAGGCAGGTATTTATTATGAAGGTCTTTTTTTTTAACAAATAAGGAAAACGAAGCACCAAGAGGCAAGAATGACTGGCAAAACTCTTGTTCAGTACTTTTCGGATTCCTACTAGGAGGGTGCCACATTTTGTTGGCTCCCCCTTTCCTGGTGGAGATGCAAACAGGGCTAGCCAGACAAGTTTGGATTCTGGCCCCAGTGCACCAGGCTGGGCCCAAGGAGCATTTATACCTGGAACAGTAGGTGCAAGGAGGCATGTGTGAACTGCAGAGTCAAGAATACTGTAGTCTAATCCACAGAGGTTTATATCAAAGGAGCTTTGAGACAAGGAGGGTCAAAATGAGCATCATTTCCCAAGTCAATTCTATCAAGTTCATACTCGACTGCTGCCTCTGACTCAAGCAAATGAGTCAGAGCTGAGAGGACTAGCCAAATACAGGTCAGCTAACTAGGAGCAGAGATGAGAGACTTCACCATGCTGAGTTTTACTCAGAGGCCTAGTGAAAGGGTGTGCAGGAACCCACTTAAAGGGATAGGAGTGACTCATTAATTTTTTAGTAGTTTCTAAAGCAATATCTGAAAACCAGGGACAATTTTCTATTGAAAAATGTTAAATAAGATCCGTCCTTAATGGTGGACATTCTGTATCCAGAGTAGGACAGCTGTCAGTTCCCTCTTCCCATCCAGAGCCACACAAGCCAGTTTTTTCCCCCAATAGGCTTAGTTGGAATATTCAACAGCTTTTTGTAAAACTCAACAGGTTATAGTGACCATTATTTCATTAGTCAAGCCAAGATTTCCCCTGATATGTTGCTGCATAACATGAAAAAACCAGTTGGTAGTTCTCAAGGGAGAATGGGCATAATTTAGAAAGACCCAAAGGGGAAATCAATGCCAGGAAGATGAATGTGCAGGCTCGTAACTCTGCACAGTGGCAATGAAAGCGTCTCTACCAAACCAAAAATATGCATGAAACCTTATGGGAAGCAGGTTAAACACTAAGTTACCAAAAAAAAAAAAAAAAAAAGGCTTCATTATTCAACTGAATACACTGGCATATGCTGACTAGAGGGATAAATAGGGAAGAGCTACTTAATTAGGTCTTCCCTTCTTGGAGTCTCAAGACCTGAAAACTGCCTTCACAGGCAACAGTGCTCAGAATCCCAGTTCAAGGGAAGTGGAGATGAAGACATGAACCATCCCCACCTATAGCTGATTCTCAGTTTTCCAGTTCAATAAATACCAAATTCAACTTTTCTCTTTTGATCCATTCTTTCAAAATAATGGTTAAATGCAAAACCAACAAACAAAAAACCTCCCCTGAATAAAGGTTATTTTAAATAATTGTGAGAATCAGTCTTTTTAAATGAAAACAATCTTTAATCATTCGATATCCACAAAGGAAAGAGAGGCATTCCTTTGTTTCTTGAAAATACTCATCACTTCCTTCTCAGTTCTGTACACGTTTCTGTTAGATTTGTATAAGGCTCTCAAAATCTTTATCAGTTACTTCCCAACCACCACCCTTGCCCCTGAGTTTGCCATATATACCAGCTTATGCCTTGGTTTTATAGGATACTGACTACTTCAGATAATTCTAACTGTGAACCATGTACTTGATAATCTTATCAACTTCCCATAGCTTCAATTGATAATATTCAGATCAATAACTTACCATCCCCTCTCTGGGTCTAAACTTCTATTTCCAATCGCCCCCTGGATGTCATAACCTAAATGTCCCCCACATAATTCAACATATGATCAGATTCATTGTCCATCTTGCACCTGGTCTTATTTCTTTCATTTAAAAACGTCAGCACCAGTGCAACTGCTAAACTAGGTATCAAATTAATCTCATTCTTGAATGCTCCTCTGCCTTAAGTTCCACATCTGATCTGCCATCGAATGCTATCAATTCCAGTTCTGAAATATCTTGCCTACCCATCCCTTCTTCTGCAGTTCAGCTGCCGTTGCTCTCAGTCAGGTCTTCAAGCATCTTAAGTGGTCCCATGCCATGTCCCAATTTCTCTCCACTAACAATCAGTCTCCTTTCCTTAACAGCTTTGGATGACTTCCCACTATGCAGATCTCTTAGCAGCCACAGATAACTGGACAAAACTTCACCATAGCTTATTTTTCTAGCTTTTTCTCCAGACTCCCCACCATTCACTATTCCACTGCACTATTACTTGCATTCTACCTGCCATCCACCTCTGTGCCCCTGTTCATACCAAGCGTATTTTTCACCCTTCTTCACCTGGAAAACTACTCATCCTTCAAGATCTAGAGAATAAACTGTCTTATTTTTCCCCCTCTTCCCTCCTCCTCCTTTCACCTTCTCCCACTTCTTCTCTGAATGGTCCCTCCTTCCCTCTGCAAATCTGTTCCTCTTCTCTATGTGCACTGTCTGTGCTTACTAGCAGCCTCTGTTCCCTAAAGACTCTGTCTCCAGCCCTCACTCCACATGACACCTTAACCCCAGAGTCCTCAAGCTGTGAAGAAAAAAATCTAATGGGTCACTGGCCAGTCAATGTGTTGATGTTGCTTGAGTCAGGAGTACACTCGTGATCCAACTAAGGCCCTGCAGACAAGGCAAACTGCATTTACCATTTTAATAAAGGAAATTCCCACTGAAGAGGACCAAGGCAGGTAAGATCCAGAACACGTATCTGTTACTGTATCTCTCTTATGCAATAACTTCACCTCAAAGACAAGCATCTGGATTTTACTCTATTCATCTTTCTTTTCCTAGTAAGTAGCAGAATGCCTGGTTTGTCATCCCCTGTGTATCTGCTTGGATGCTCTTAGTTGAGGTGACAGAACATTCAATACAAACTGGCTTATATCTCAAAGGTGACTCACTGGCTCATGCAATTAGAAGTCCAGAAATAAGGCAAGCCTCAGGGTCAGCTAATCCAAGACCCTGCCCACCAATGGCTGTAGGGGCCCAGATTTTTTTCTGCTTCTCCACTCTTCTACCCTCAACACTTGGTTAGTCATAGGGTAGCTGCCAGGAGCAAATGGGGATAAATGTTTCATGTTCCCATCCATCAGGAAACTACTTACATCTTAGAATTCTAAGTAGAAGTCACCCTGCTTAGGTCATGTGCCTATGAGAAGAGGAAATAGTATGAAGCTGCAATGTCAAATACATTACCCACAAGCCACATGTAGCTATTTAAAATAAAATTAATTAAAATGAAATATAATTAAAAATTCAGTTTCTCAGTCACATATTTCAAGTGCTCAACTTCCACAAACAGCTAGTGGCTACAGTACTGAACAGTACAGAAAGTTCTATTGGCATAAGTAACTGATACAAGTAACTGATACAAGGCAACCAAAACTCGGCAACTGGGGTCAACTCAGCCCAAAGTCTAAGGAATGTAGGGAAGGAGTAGATGTCCAGATGAAAATCTGGGTGTATGGGAAAGGAAAAGAGGGAAACAGACACTAGGTGGGTGTGAAAAATGCCCACTAAATTCTTACAGAAAGATATTAAACTCATCTGGCATGATTTGCTGTTCAAAAAATATAACCAACTAGTAGAAGTTGTCTGTTGTTATTATAGATATAAGGTGTTTTACTTTTATGAACTCACTAACTTCCTGTGGGACACTGGACAAGCCAAGCAACTTCTCTGAGTCTCAGTTTCCTCGTCTGTAAAACAAAAGGGGTGAACTAGATCAGTTGTTTCTAACCTTTTAATCAGAATAGAATGTTACAATACATTTTTTAAAGCTAAATTTGCCCAGGATCTCACACTTTGAAGTATTTTTAGTAACTTAAATGCATCAAAAATTAATTTGTCATCCTGTTTTTAATGAAAAACATTTAACTGCTAATTAGAGCCCCTGATCAGCAAGAAAAGTCAGTGTTACCATAGTTGGTTGCTATCGTTTGTATCAAAAGTAAAATAAGTTGACCTTTCAGTCTTATTTAAAGCAAACAAACTATTTGCATTTAAGGTCATGAAATATCTATAAATAATTAAAGTACTCCACTGGAAGCCCCTAGGGGTGGACTACCACTTGTCAAGAAGACTACTTGATCTTGTAGGACCCATACAGGTCCAGAATTCTATGACTTCTATGGCAATATAACTGTAAACACATATGACCCTTGTCATCAGCATGGACTGGCCTGACCTGGGGGATGAGTAGATGGACTAGGAAAAAAGATTCCTAGAGTGACTGGAAATAAGGAAAAATGATATAATCCCACAAAGTTGTTGATCTATATTTTTCATTACCAGTAAGCCCCCCAAAAGTGGATTATTAAATAATCCAGGGAGCCAAGTATAAACCTACTTAAAGCGGACAGCAAGCAATCAGGAGCACAATACTGCAAAGGATACTAAAAAAGCCAGGGGAGGGTGACTTCGGAGACCTTCATGTCTTCCTTCACCTCAGCTGAGGAGCAGGGCAGGCACACGTAATGACTGACATGCTAGAGGCCTGGGAACTCCTGTGTCCAGATAACAGCATGAACAATGTTTAATATAAATTATGTCCTTTTATTTACATTTCTATTTCAACAATTTTTTGTTAAAGGTGCTAGCAAGAAGGCTGACAGGCATGTCTGTTCCTAGGTGTTATAAGGAATGGATTGGGTCAGGGTATATTCTACAAAATAAGTTACTTGTAACTTTAGAAAAAGGTTCTAAAACCCAAGCTCCCTTGGCCCATTGATACAATAAAGAGAAAATAGGTAGGAGAGACTCCACCATAAAAAATGAAAAGAGAAAGAAAAGGTCAAGCCAGAGGAAGAACTGGACAAGCTCTAGTTATATTTCAATAAAGAAAAGATGTAATTATTACTTTTTCAAGATTTCTTATAACTCAACATAAAAGTTATGGATTTGATATTAATATTTATGCATTAACTATTATGTATAATAGTTACATATTTAATACTAATAGTTATGTATTTAATAACAAAATAATTTCCTTAAAATATCTACATTTCTCTAATAGCTAAGTATATGACCCAGCAAGTCTACTCCTAGGTATATTTCCAATCGAACTGAAAACAGGAACTCACCAATGTTCATTTCAGCATTGTTCAATACTCAATAGCCAAAAGGTAAAAGCAACTCCAGTGTCCATCAACATGGATTGATAAACAAAATGTGGTGTATTCAACATAATGAAATATTTCTCAACCATAAAAAGGGATGACATTCTGACATATGCTACAACAAAGATGAACCTTGAAAACATTACGCTAAATGAAATAAGCCAGACACAAAAGGAGAAATATTGTATGACCCCACTTATATGAAATATCAGGAACAGACAGTTTATAGAGAGAAAATATATCAGTGGTTAGCAGAGGCTGAGGTGGATGAAATGGGGAGTTACTGTTTAACAGTTATACACTTTCTACTCAGAACGATAAAAAAATTTGGAATAGTAATAGATAACAGTAATGGCTGCACAATATCATGAATGTAATTAATGCAACTGAATTGTATACTTAAAATGGTTAAAAACTCAAATTTTGTGCTATATATATTTTACCACACACAAAAATTTTTTAAACCCACAGGTTTCTGTTTCTTACAGAGACTACAGGGCAGAGAACAGTGTGATAAACAATATTTATTGCTTTCAAGGAGGAGAACTCAGGTGGCAGAAAAGAAGAGGTAGGCCCTTGTCCTCTGGCAGTCCCTTAAAGAAACTCCTAGGATAGAGGAGTTCTTCAAGGAACTAACTATGCCAACGACTCTTTACACTACGGTTTCACTCCAAACTCTGACATGAACTTCAACCTACACTTGCAACTACACATGACCACCTCTTTTACATGCCTAAAAGAAAGTCCTTAGTAATACAAGGTAAAAGTAGAGATTAGTTACTAATAATAAATAAAAATAGCAGAAATAAATTTCTACTAAATTAATGCAAGAAGAAGAAAAAAATCCTACAGAAACCAATAATCATTAGTCATGGAGAAAGCTGTCAGCTAAAGAAAGCCCTAGTCCATGTTTCATGTATAAGTTCTTTAAATGTTTCAAGCATCAAGATACTTGATCATTCTCAATGCTATTCTAACCACTCCAAAGAAATGAGAAGAAAGGCTCCTCAGTTCTCCCTACAAAGTTAATAGAGCCTGATACCAAAACACAACAAAGAAAACACAATGAAAAGAAGCTACAGGCCAATCTCATTTTGTAATATAAATTCAAAAAAAAATAAATATTAGCAAACAGAACTGAATTACATGCTAAAACATGCTACAGACCATGTACAAATGAGGGCATAGTCCTATCAGAGACACAAGAATCATTCAGTGTTATATGCTATCAAGTAAACAAGCCAAAGGGGGGAAAAAAAAAACAATCTCCAAAGAAGCTCAAAGGTCTTGAAAGAAAAATTCAATATCCATCCCAATAATAACTTTCAGTAAAAAAAAGAAAGAGAACAGTTGGTTAACTAGGTCTCAAGCCAACAACCAACACTGTGCTTGAGGGTTTAATACTGGAAGCATTCCTATTAAAGTCCGGAAGAAGGCAATCACCACTATTATGTAATACAGTTCTTAAAGCAATGGCCAGTGAAATGAGGTAATAAATAAGAAGCGCAAAATTAGAAAGTTAGGGGCAAAATTATTATTTGCAGATAAAATTCTTTTATACCTAGAAAATCAAAACCACCAAGTAAAAAAATTACTGGAAATAATGAGAGTATTCATTAAGGTATCCAGTTTAAAAACATATAAAACATCCACAAGAGCTTTCTCATAGATCAACAATTACATGTAGAAAATTGCTAGAAAAAATTTCTTTCAAATTAATCTTAAAAAACATGAAGTGTTCAAGTGTTTTCTAATAAGAAATGTGCAATAATGCTATACATAAACTGTTAAACATATTAGGAGGATCTAAGATTCTATAATTCACACTGTGAATAGGTTTGATAAATTAAGATGCACACAGACCAGGCTACAGTCAAAACATGGCACAATCTCCAAAAATCTCCACAATTGAGCAAAAAGATTGAGGCAGTAGATTTTACCTGAATTATTTTAATTAGCACTACATGGGAAAAAATGAGGGAAAAAACCAATCCAATAACCACTTAAAACTAAGGAACTGAAGAACTGCTGCCTTTCCTAACAGTAAAGAATAATTAAAACATTCACTAAAGTCTTATTCAGCATCATCAGCTATCAATTTCAGTAGCTTAAACCAGTGGTTCTCCCAGTGTGGTGTGAGATCCTGTCAGAGGGTCCACAAGGTCAAGACTCTTTTCATAATAATACTAAGACATAATTCGTCCCATTCACTCTCATTTTCTCATGTTTGTAAAGTAGGGGTCAGCAAACTATACTGGCCAGCAGGCTGAATTCAACCATGTCTACTCATTTACATATTCTCTACAGCCACTTTCAGGCTACAACAACACAGCTGAGTAGATGTGACAAAGAAGTCTGTGACACCGAAGCATTTCCTATGTGGCCCTTTACAGAATACCTTTGCTAAGTCCTGCTCTAACAACTAATAGAATGTGTGCTTATGTATTCTTGTGTTTTCTAGAATTTATTAAGATAATTATTTAATAAATTTAAAATATAAAGAAGTACATTTTAGAATTTAACTCCATTTTTTCCCTCAGTATTTTGACTGTGGTTTTATCTACTATAATCTCATTAACCTCACTAATGCCCAATAAATCATTTTAAAATCTGAAGTCTTCCTTATATATACACAGAAACACAACTAGAAGTATACCTATTTTGCAGCATTTTAAAGCTTTCTTAGTTTTAATTTTAAATACACAAATACTGAGAGATATAACCTATGTATGTAGGTATAACAAAATATTAGCAAACCAAATCCAACAGTATGTAAAAAGGATCATATACCATGATCAAATGAAATTTATTTCAGGGACACAAGGATGGTTCAATATTCACAAATCAATCAATGTGATACACCACATTAACAAAAAGAAGGATAAAAATCACATGATCATCTCAATAGATACAGAAAAAGCATTTCACAAAATTCCATATCCATTCATGATAAAATCTCTCATCAAAGATGGTATAGATAGAACATGTATCAACATAATAAAGGCTTTTTATGAGAAAGTCACATCTAATATCAGTGAGAAGCTAAAAGCCTTTCCTCTAAAACCAGAAACAAGAAAGACAAGGATGCACATTCACATCACTTCTACTTAACACAGTATTGGAAGTCCTAGCTATAACAATCAGACAAGAAAAAGAAACAAAGGCATCCAAACTGGAAGGGAAGAAGTAAAATCATCACTATTTGTAGATGACATCATACCATACATATAAAATCCTATATTCTCCATCAAAAAAGTATTGGAACTAACAAGTGAATTCAAAAAAGTTGCCAGATACAAGATTAATATACAGAAATCTTGCTTTTTATACACTAACAATGAACTATCACAAAGAGAAAGCAAAAAACAAACAAACAAAAAACAAACAAACAAAAAAATCCTATTTTAAAACCTCATCAAAAAGAATAAAATACCTAGGAATAAACTTAAATAACAAGGTGAAAGAATTACACTCTGAAAACTATAAAATGCTGATGAAAGAAAGTAAAGATGGTACAAAGAAACAGAAAGATATCCTGTGCTCTTGAATTGGAAGAATTAATATTGTTAAAAGGGCCATACTACCCAAAGCAATCTACAGGTTTAATTCAATCCCTATTAAATACTCATGATATTTTTCATAGAACTAAAACAAATAATACTAAAATTTATATGGAACCACAAAAGTCCCTCAACTGCCAAAGCAATTTTGAGAAAAAAGAACAAAGCTGGAGGCATTACCCTCCCTGACTTCAGACTATACTACAAATCTACAGTAATGAAAACAGTACAGTACTGGCACAAAAACAGACACACAAATCAATGGAACAGAATAAAGAGCCTAGAAGTAAACCCATGCACCTATGATCAATTAATCTACAATAAAGGAGACAAGAATATACAATGGAGAAGACAGTCTCTTCAATAAGTAGTGCTGGGAAAACTGGACAGCCTTGTGTAAAAGAATGATATTACAAATTTCCTTACACCATATACAAAAATAAACTCAAAATGGATTAAAGACCTAAATGTTAAGCCCGGACATCATAAAACTCCTAGAAGAGAACATAGGCAAAATACTCTTTGACATAAATTGTAGTAATATGTTTTGGATCTGTCTCTAAGGCAAAAGAAATAATAGCAAAGGTAAACAAATGGGACCTAATTAAACTTAAAAGCTTTTGCATATCAAAGGAAATCACTGACAAAACGAAAAAACAACCTACCAAATGGGAGAAAATATTTGCAAATGATATGACTGACAAGGGGTTAGTAACCAAAACATACAAACAACTCATGTAACTCAACATCAAAAAAACAAACAACTCAATCAAAAAATGCATATAAGACCTAAATAGTTGTTCCTAAGAAGACATACAGATGGCCAACAGGCACAGAAAAGATGCTCAACATTACTAATTATCAGAGAAATGCAAATCAAAACAACGAAATAGTACCTCACATCTGCCAGAATGGCTATCATCCAAAAGTCTATAAAC
The DNA here is from genome assembly GCF_048773025.1 of Camelus bactrianus. Lineage (NCBI taxonomy): Eukaryota > Metazoa > Chordata > Mammalia > Artiodactyla > Camelidae > Camelus > Camelus bactrianus. Next base: position 98,394,455 of record NC_133543.1, on the reverse strand, counting down.
AACAAACACTGGCAAGGATGTGGAGAAAAGGGAACCCTTGTACACTGTTGCTGGGAATGTAAATTGGTGCAGTCCCTACGGAAAACAGTATGGAAGGTCGTCAAAAAAACTAAAAATAGAACTACCATATGATCCAGCAATTGTGCTACTGAGTACATATCTGGAAAATAGGAAAACACTAATTCAAACAAATACATGCACACCAATATTCACAGCAGCACTATTTACAATAGCCAAGATATGGAAGCAACCCAAGTGTCTATAATCAGCTGAATGGATAAATAAGATGTGGTGTGTATATACATACTAGTATATATACACATACTACTCAGCCAAAAAGTAGAATGAAATTCTGCCATTTATAGCAACTTGAATGGATCTAGAGAATATTATGCTTACTGAAATGTCAGACAGAAAAAGATAAATATTGTATGATATCATTTATATGAGGAATCTGAAAAATAAAACAAATGAGATGTATATAGCAAAACAGAAACAGATTCAGAGATACAGAAAACAAACTAGTGGTTACCAGCAGGGGGAGGGGAATATAGGGGTAGGAGACTAATATAAATGATGTATAAGATAGATAAGCAATAAGGATATACTGTACAGCACAGGGAATTATAGCCATTATTTTGAAATAACTTCTAATGGACTATAATCTATAAAAATACTGAATCATTATGTTGTGTACCTAAACTAATATAATACTGTAAATCAACAATATACTTCAATTAAAAATAACAACAAAAAGATGATTCAGAATGGAGAGTAACAGATAAGCAACTAAAGAAAAAATTAAATGAAGAGCAAAATTTACCTTCATTATTTAATACAAAATAAAGTTTTGCCTCCTTAGATTTTATAATGATAATTTGTTTAAACTTCCACAAGAATGTTTAATATTCTTGGTAATATTGCTAATAAAGGGAAAAGGGCTGCATTAAAGTTAAAAAACATTACACATCACAAAATAGAGCTGGAAAATACCCAATACCATGAATATGTTCATGTCATAGTAAGGATGGATCACAAAAACTCCCAAATAGGCTGCCGTAGAGTTTCTCTCATCACCTGCTAAATGAGAGAGCCTGGTGAAGAGATGGACAAGCAGAATGTGGAGGGCTGATTTGTTTCTGTAGCTTATATGATCCAAAGTACAGGACAAGAGGAGAGCAGGACAGCAGTAGAGGCCAAAAATCCTGAAGCTGCTGCGCTCTGTGAGCAATGCAGCAGAAATAAGATAGGTGTAAATACTTTCATGAAAACTCAAAACAGAGATTATCTGATATATACACAAAAGCAGAGATCACTCTGCAGTGAGGGAGGCAAAAAGACTTAAGTGGCAAGCAATTCATACAAATTATTGTAATCAGCATTAAACAAAGCAGCAGCTCTTGGGGCAGCTGGGGAAAAAGAAGAGGAGGGGGAAGCAGTAGGCATCCGCAGGGTGGTACCTCCCGAAGAGCTCCCCAGCACTGGGAACAGAGAGCTGCACAAGGTATCTGGCACTTGATAGGCTCTTAGTAAAAATATATGAGAGAGATGGATGAATGCATGTTTCATCTTTGTAAAGTCTGGACCCAGCAGAGCTTTGGGAGCATCATAATCACTCTATAAATGCCGAGTGAATGAATAAACACATGGCAAAGGCAAGAAGCGCAGGCTGTAATGGTTTTAAGAGATAGAGCAAGTACTAATGGAAGAACCCTGAAACAATTTATGCCCATGACTCACCACAGCCTCTCTGATTAAATACTTAACATTATTGAAAATATATTTAATCATAGAACATTTTTGCTAGAATGAACTAGTGACATAATTTTGCCCAACTCCCTTATTTTAGAAGCAGAGTGGAGAACTCCAACTTTGCTCACCTTACTCCCAAGTCTACTGCTCTTTCCAATGGCCCAGGCTACCACTAACTGAATACCAGAAGAAAGAGACAAAATATAAGGTATTTCAGGATAAGTTATACAAGAGAAAGCCTCATAAAGTAAATTCACCTTTTTTTTCACATGGGTTTTTCACAACACTGACTTTTTGAAGAGTACAAACTGGTTGTCTTATAGATCGTCTCACATTGAATTTATCTTACTACTTCTCCCAAGGTGTCATTTAGCTAGTTCCAGTATCACCTGTATTTCCAGTATACTAGAGGCTAAGGTGCGAGGCTTGATTCAGGTGAGATATTTTTGGCCTAAATGTTTACATCACAGATCATGTTGCATACAATAATGCATCCCATCAGAAGGCACAAAATGTCAGGTTGTCCCACTATTGGTGAGGCTAAGCTTGACCACTTGGTTAAAGTAGTAACTATCAAATCTGCCTACTATAAAAAAATATTTTGCCCTGTGTAATTATTAAGTAGTAAGTCAACTGTGGCATGATACTTGGACACCATGTGAATATCTTAATCTCCAATAACCTTTCATCCAATGGTTTAGTATCTATTAATGATCCTTGACCAAATTAATTATTACACTGAGTGTTGGACTATCATGAAATCTTTAACCTTTCCTATATGTATTATTATTTGTGAGAAGAGAATCAGCATAATGGTTAAGAGGACAAGTCTAGGACCACTCAATTCTGGCTACATAGTAGAATCCTTGGATCTCTGGGCAGCTTTTTTAAAATGCCAGGTCAACCTAGAATCAGAATGTCTGGAGTGGTATTCAGGCATTAATATTTTTTAAAAGCTATCAGAGGATTCTAAAGGATTCTTACCAACTGTGTAACTTTCTGTTTGAGAATAAAAACTACAAGTATCGCTGAGATAAAATTATTAATATTTGTGAACTACATACTAGGTATGCTATAAGAACCAAATAATTAAACATCATGAGGTGTAATTATAAAGTACTTAGGGCCTAGCACATAGTAAATACCCAATAAGCATCCATGATTATTATGTGTAAATACGTATTTGCATGTATAAGTATTTATATAGAAAGATATCTAAGTACATCCTAGATATAGCAAGGGTATTTAGAGGGAACTTTATAGCTTTAACACTTCAAAGGAAACAAGAAAAGTTAAAAAGAAGTATTCAAGTCAAGAAGTTGAGAAAATGACAAAAAAGCAAACCCCCAAAATCAGGTTAAATAACAAAGATAAGAGCAAATATAAATGATACACAGAACAATACCATCAACAGTAAACACAGAAAACTAACACAACCAAAAATCATGTTTCTTGAAAAGATTATTAAGATAGATCTCTGGCAAACAAGAGTTAAGAAAAAAAGAAGAGTCAAACAATTAAAATACAGAATGGAAAAAGGCAAAAGTACCGACACAAGGAGATTTTTTAAGTAATTAAAGAATATTAATGAGTATTAGGAATATCTACATGCTCATAAATTCAAATGTATACATTCCCATTAAATTATGCCAAAATTGGCACCAAAAAAAGAGAGAAATTGGACAGACCAATTAGAATGAAAGAGAGTGAAAGAGCAAAGATCAGAGCCTTCTGAACAACAGCAGGTGCAGACAATTTTACAACAAATTCTACCAAATTTTAAGGAACAGTTAATTCCTGTCTTATACAAGCTGTCCTAGGAAATAAGTAAACAGTCAAAACCTGACCAGGACATTTCATGAAGCTAATATAATCTTGATTCTAAAAACCAGTTAATGATAAGGAAATGATAGGTCCATTCAACATGATACAGAAATTCTACACTATATGTTACCTAAATAAATCCAATTGTGTATTTAAAAAATAATAATACATCAGGGTTAAGTAGCATTTTTCCTAGGAATTCAAGGATGGCTCAACATCAGAAATAGATTTAGAGGAGAGAAACTGATGATACTCTCAATCAATAAAGAATCAGCTTCATAAAGTTCAGCAAAAGGCAAAACTGTAGAGTTGATAAAAGATTTGGAAAAGGGATTATTATAAAGAATAGTTAAGAAATTCCTGCAAATCAAAAACAACAATAACCCTTATGGAACAGCAGACAAATGATATGGAAGGGCAATTTACAAAACATAATCTAAACTATAAAAACTAGAAAGCTGGATAATTCTAACTGTTGGCAGGAATGAGACGATATAAGAAGCCTCATGAATTGCTAGCAGAAGTGGCCGTAATCACTCTGGCTTGGAGCAAAGCCTCAGTTAATAGAGAACTGCTCCGCTGTCTTGCTTTATCCTCTGCTTATGTATTTCCTTTGGGGACTTCAGGGAGGAATGGCTGGTCTAGCACAGGATTTGGGTCTTAGACATTGTAGGTCCTGATCATCTGTCTCTACCTGAATCACATGTGGTATGGCTGCATTGTCCAGTCAGTCTAAAAGATAGGGAAGCAAAAATTCCCACTGTATACTTCTAACACAGGTCTGAACAAGGCTTCACTCTTTTTTTAATGATATTTTAAAGCACTGGCACAAAGCATTGTCCAAAAATCATGGTTGATGGGAAATTGCTATATATTTGATTTTCAACATAATTTCTGAAGCAAACATAACTGTCTTCTATTTGTATTAATCATCATTATACACAGTGGAGAACTCAGATACAAAAAAGATAGGGAAGATTTGATCTTGGACTCTGGAAACATTAGCAGAAAGGAAATGAAAATAATTAGCTCTGATAAAGAAGGTTTCCAGACAGTCAGGAGAAAGGGTTTTCAGTAACCCCAAAGTATCACAGGAGAATAATCATATGGATCTGTTTTTCTCAGCCAGAGGGAAATACAGTTCCTTTCTATCCAAGGAAAGAGAACTTAAATCTAGGTACTGAACAAATCTGTTGTTGGAAGGAAATGAATTTTAAGTGAGAAAAAGGGCTCTTCCTGACTCCTCAAGTTGACTTGGGCAGGCCTTAGAAGGAATAGTAATACACTGATTCAAACCTCAGAAGGGAACAAGGATTCCATGTGGATTCTCCCTTCAGAGAAGAGCTGAAGGTGGCCAGAGACAGAGGAGAAAATTCAAAGAGTCACCGACTCTACATTCAAACCCATGTACAGTCATTAGGGTACTGGCAGAAGCTTGTCTTCAGACCAGAAAGCCAAACAAGATCTCTGGCAGAACCTACTAAGGTAGAGAATAGGAGGAATACATTTCAGTCTGATTAGGTCAGAATCGACAAGATTCAGAGGCCACAACTGTTCTTAAAATTCCCAAAGATGTAAGACACAGAGCTACTGTATCACTTAGTCACCATGTTTTTTGTCCTTTGGAGTTTTCTAACGAGGCAAACACTACTCAATTATTTGACACCAAAGAATATTTATTTACAGGGCTGTCCCAGTCTCTACACAGATGGCAGTTTTCTGTGCTGACAATAACACTACTACCCAGAAAGTTGTAAAAGCTCAGCCTCAGGACCTACAAAGGGGGCCCAGGTCTTTGGCCCATTCTCTCTCAGGGCCTGAGGATGATCCAGATCCATGCTGTCTTCCTAGAAGAAACTACTATGTAACAAGTCTGAGAAGCCCAGAGAAAATTTTCTCTGAATGCAAGATAGGTACTCGCTGCAGAGAGCTGGGGCTCTCTGCTCACTGACCAGAGACACTAGTAGTTATCGTAAAGATTCGAATGCTTCCTGAGCAAAGTGGGATATACAATGCATACACATGTAATATGTAACATTTGCTTTGGGTGAAAAAAACATGGTATTAAAACAAAAAACAAAGTACTCTTTTGCACACACATCTGAACTAGGATTAATAATCCATCTGTGACTACAAAACAAAGCAAAGAACTTTTCTAGAAGTCTTAGGAAAAGTTTATGATGTTCTTAAGGTTATGGTTTGTTTCAATAACAAATCTCAAACCCTTAAATGGTGCAAAAAGTACTAACATCCTAACTGTAACCAGATTTTATATTATTCAGAGAAGAAAAGCTGGTTGAAATATCCTAAAAAACACCATGATTTTTAAAAGAGCAAATTGTAATTTTCCTAAATATCAAGAGGGCAAGAAATGAGAAACAGCCATGCGGTTTCACAAACTCTCTTTTTAGAGGCTGGCAGGAAAAAGAAATTGGTACCAGATACTGAGGGAAGGATTAAGGCTGTTCCCTCAGTCAGGGCCAGTAAGGAAGCAATATAAATAACAGTAGGATAGGAAGACCGTAAAAAGAGTAAGGAAAAAAACTGCATACAGTGGACTTGTAAAGCACCCAATGATATTTACTTGCAAGCAAGATGGAAGGGAATTACAACAGAGGACAAATCAAGAGCAGGTCTGGCATCAGAACTTCCCAAACGAAGGACAAAGTGAATCATTAGTATCCACCCCAGGCATCAATTCTGCCAACACTTCCATCCATCAATATTCCCTTGCCCTTGTATTGATACCAATCACTAATGAAAAATTATAGCATCTTATCCCTTTGATTTGGAGCCTAGGGGAAAAGATACTGCTGAGGCCTGCCAAGTCTAATCACCTCAGCTAGGCTTCCACGAAGTTGATTTGGGCCAAATACTCAGTAAGTTTTAAAGTACGCCTTTGCCTGGCTTTGTCCTTCAAGGATCTCTCTCCCTTGGTGATCTTGCTGATGAAGGATTTGGCTATTTAGGGTCCTGGTTATTTCCCTCTCTTCTCATAGAAAAGACGTGACTCACAGTACTGACACCATTATGATAATACACACGTACTCTCAGAAGAGAGTCACAGTATCCAACTGTTTTTTAAAGGAAGGAAGAAAAAATCATCACAAGAACAGATTTTCAAAGAATAACATCCAAATGAAATCGGCTGGGCCCTGATCAGTGAGCTACTATTTATCTAAGCAAGCCACAAAACAAAAGGAACCTGGGCGCCCTCAGGCCAGCACAGCTGGTAGGACAGTGAGGAAGCAGTAGCCCCTTCATTCAGAAAGAATTTCAAAGTTGCAGAGTCCTTCTGAATGAGAGTACTTGGCACCAAAAAGCAACAAAGCTTTTAGAAAATGCTCAGTGCCCACAGATCACTAGCTCATCAGCAGTGGAGAAACAGGATGACCCTTATGCAATCACTTCCTGAAGTCACCTCCAACTTTCTTCAGGATGTCACTGAGGTGCTCACCAGTCCCTATCACAGGGTGTCTGCTGAACATCCTCCTTTAGTAATCTTCTGGCATTTCTTCTAGCCTTTCACAGGGACTTTGCCAGAGGCAACTTCCTGATAAAAAAGCTCATAATCGAGTCGGCCTAGCCAGGTAAATTTTTTCCATTTCATAGTATGCATAAAACTCAATTTGGCTGGAAAACATATTCCTGCACTTCAAACCTCTTAGAATCTATACATTGAAATATTCCGATTTTCACTGCTATTTTCCCTCAAGTTTCCCAGAGTGTGGCCAGGTAGGGCCCTTGGACACAGCTCCTTATCTATGTGTTTACAAAGGCTTTTTTCTGCATCCAGGGAACCCATGGCTTAAATTTTGATTAGAGAAAATAAGACTGGCTTTTTTAAAGGCTCAGAATCAAAAGACTTTGTAACGATAATCCACTTATCAAATTTAAGGTGATCCATTCCCACCACTAATGACAGAAATACTTAAAAAGTGTTCTGAGTTAAAATAAAGCAAAATCCAGGGTAAAATGAAGTGCTTTTTTGGTAAGGATTTTAAAGATTGGTTTAATTCTACTCATAGAACCACCCACAGGGTGGGATTGGGCTCATCACAGGAAATTTCAAGGTTAGCTATCAACACAACTCAAAACCTACTAGGAAATGACAACAGCAACCACTGACCACACAAACCACCAGCAGCAACTTCATCCCCTCTGCACAACCAGCAGCTGGAAGCCTGTCAAAGATCCCCTTTGCCTAAAAGCAGCTACAGGTCAGAAATTAGGAAGATATCAACTGTAATGTGTGATTAATTCTGTAGCACAGAGAGAATTCCAATACTTAAAACCATCTACTAAAATAAATTGTCAAAGAGCAGTCCAGTACTCACCTTTTTCGTGAACACAAACTGAGATTTTCTTAACACCATCAACCAGAGCATTTTGCGTGTGGCCATGTCCATCTTCTGAGTCACTGTCATCAAACTGAGCCTCTATAATGACATCAGGACTGTCATTATAGCCTTTCAGGGACTGCTGCGGGAGATGGCTTCCACAGAGCTCTTCAGGGAGATCTGATTCATAGGCACCTTCTGTTTCTTTGTCATTGCTCTCTGGTTTAATTACCTGAAGAAAATAGAAAAGTTCTGCTAAATCACTAGAGGGAAAAAAGGGAAAGAACAGATTTTTTGTTTTTAACTTTTCTCTCCTAAGGATAAAACTGCACATTCAGAAGCACTTGACACTCACCATGTAGTCTGAAAAAGGATCTTTATTCTCCAGATACACAGACTATCTTATGGAGATGATCAATCCAGTAGCGCCAGATTGGTGCTCAGCTCTTCAAGATGCCCAAGACCAATGCTATATCCACTTCTCATTTTTCTGATGTACATTTTCATCCTCTCACCCCCAAAGGCCTTTAATACCACAAATACTGCTTCATAAGGATTCATCACATGGGATCAATTAGAATGTTGGGAAATGATAAAAGAACTCAACATAGTATGTCACTACACTCACAAATGAAACCACAAGAATATAAGATGAAGTGGAAAAAACAAAATTTTGAACAAAAGTTTATAAAATGTTCTCATAAAAAATATAAACCTTAATTCTCCATTTTGAGGCCTGAGATCACTAGAGAAAGCACACAACTGACAGACATTTACACTAGAAGAATGAAGCATTACAAAATATGTCAAATATTTTTCATTTTTTAAAAAATGAAGCAAATAGGAGAAAAGAATCCAGCTACTAATCCATTCAATGAGTTAGTCACATGACAATCATATGACAGTACTCTTTGATTTCTGTGGGCACTATATTAAAATACACCAAGTGTTGTTTACCCACTAGGAAAAAAAAGATAACCCTATTGCAAATTCGCCCATCTACATTAGCAAAAAAGACAGCAGATTTTGTAGGTCCTAGATGTTACTTACAACACCATATCCTTTTAATAATCTATTGCTGGGTGAGAAATCAATGTGCAATTTAAACATATAATCAAGATGTGATCATATATATATGAATTTGATCACTATTGGTAGCATGTTCATTTCATTCCTTCAAACAAATGCTGGAAGGTCAATCTCATGCCAGGAATCCTCATGAGGCCTATACTCTAGAACAGACGGTGAACAACTGACTCATTCAACAAATCATTACAGAGTATCTTTCATGGTGCAGGTGCTGTTCCCAGCGGCCAGGATACAACAGCGTTCACAATCAAAAGTCTAATAGTGAAAAATGCTAGTGAAAAAATATATAATATGGAAATGCTGGTTATTAGAGAGTTAGGCTTGTTCAGCCGGTAGGGTGACTGGGGGGATGTGTCCTGGAGGAAGTGACATTTGAGCAGAGACCTGAATAAAGTGAGTGAGCTTCTAGCAGTTTCTCTGCGTGTTTATATTTGAGAGGTCTAATATTTTTCTGAGTTTAACCCTGAGGTTTCAAATTAGATGTTTGCCTTCAACAAACCAGATTAATGTTCGAATTAGATCACACAAAGATCATGCTTAATGAAAGATCTTCATTTTATACAAGGTAGAAAAAGTTATTAAAAGAAATCTTTCCCAAAACATTATAACGTCACAGATTTCAATTAACATTAGTCCCCAGACAATGAATATTATATATACACCCAGAAAATCAAAGTAAAATATTACAAAGATATTCACAATCAGAATACAGACTATATATAGAATACATAGAATATATATATAGACATAGGTATGGAATATAATATTTATATATCTATATATTATATATTCTATAAATAGAGAGAATTTATTCCCAAAGTTTTAAAAAATTTGACTTCATGAAAATGGGATAACAGAAAAACTTGTATACAATGGTGAATTTTTCTGAGCAAAACTGTGCCTTTTTGAAAACTTGATTCCTAATTTCTGAATACATTTATTGAAATTTTTTCAACTCTTGCCATGTTCTGACCCTTGTCAGATTCATTTGTTTATTCATTTGTTCATTCATTCATTTATTCATTATTTCCAGGTTTGCTCATTATTTCCCAAAAAACAAGGATCCTTTTCTTTGATAGTAAAACAAACAAACAAACTAAAAATGTTCAACTGGCTAGGCCAGAAACCTCTAAAAAAGATTCCCCTCAGGCCCCTTCCTGCTTGAGAACATTAGAGTGAAGCAAAAGCTAAGTGTTAAATTAATATACAATTATAAAACCAGCTCTCCTCTCGACACTTCTGCCTTGACATTTGAGTCCTGGTTTTCATATTTGACCCAAAGTATATCATTCAAAAAACAGAGAATTCACTGACGGATTAGAGAAGGAAAAGAATCTGCTATCACTCAAATCAGCAAATCTATTCAATCTCCTTAAGTGTGCCTGGCAAATTCAGTAACATTTAGAAGATCTGCCCTTGATATCTCCAAAGAATCAATACAACCTTGGGCACTGTCAGAACAGCCCAAAGCACAGGCAGGAGGTACACAGGCATATGGTGCCTGAAGCACGACGGCTACAACATTACCACTGGTCTACTGTTTTTCTACATCATACTATACATACTTTTATCTCAGACAGAGAAGAGTTGGGGGCAAGGGTGAAAGAAAACAACTGACACTCTGGAGTTAAGACTAGTAGGTAAGGGGGAGGGTATAGCTCAGTGGTAGAGTGAGCTGCTTAGCATGCACGAGGTCCTGGGTTCAATCCTTGGTACCTCCATTAAAAATAAATAAACCTAATAACCCCCCCCCACAAAAGTAAAACAAACAAACAAACAAAAAACTTAAAAAAAAAAAAAAAGACTCGTAGGTAAAATGTGGTCTTTTGGAAAGGTGTCAAGCAAAGGCTCTAGGCCTTTGGTTTCTATTATGTATTTATTGCTGTCACCGGTTTCACAAAGGATTTGATTCCCACAGACCATAGAGAAAATATTACAGGGGCAACCAGAATTCTGACTTTATAAAATTTGAAGGCTCAACTATCCCACAATGAAAGATAGTCTTTGTATGTATGTGTACGTGTAAAATACAAAACGAATTCTGTAATCACTATGATTCTGCCTACCTACATATTAAGAATTATGCTTTGGCTTACACATACAAAGTTTGAGGAAAAGTCAACGGGAAGAGGAGACCAGTAGAAAGAAGTAACCAGAGTACAGCAAGCTTAACTGTGTACAGTACATTTCAAAACCGACTCAGTTCTGACTTTAAACCATGATAATCTCCATGGTTTAGATTAGCTATACTTAAGAATTGGTGTTTTAGGCACTAAGAGTTTCAGCTAATTAAGAAGGAAGGAAATATGGTGGAAAAGAATATGAAAATGAATATATATATGTTCATGTATGACTGAAGAATTATGCTGCACACCAGAAATTGACACAACATGTAAGCTGACTATACTTCAAGAAAAAAAATACATATATATTTAAAAAAAGAAGGAAGGAAAGACTTTAACTACTACCATTTTGTCATTACTACTGAAATAATGGATTCAGAAAATGATCATCAATGGTTGCTAAATGCTGATTGGGGTGGAGTTTTATAATAGATGGGCGAGAGTAGCAATACCTGAACCCACTGATCAATATAAATACCATAGAAAGAGAAAGAACCAAAGTGCTTCCTTACGCACTATACTTTGGAAGTACATTCCACCATCTATGCAGTATTTTCCCCCTAAATTGAACTTGAATTTGACCTGATACAGGGAACAGAGGAAGATGTTAAACAACACTAGGCAGAGGATTCATTTACACTCACTCCCTACATGATCTGATCCAGTCTCATTGCTTTAAATCTCTCTATACACTATTAATTCCAAAAAATTAAATGTCAAGCCTCAACTTTCCCCTGAATTTCAGACTTGCATCCAATTGCCTACTTGACATCTTCATCTGGATGTCAGCTGGCACCTAAAGAGTACCCTCGGTCCCCATCAGAACCCACTCTTCTCCCAGCACTGCCTCTCAGCAGATGGCACCAAACTACAGCATCACCTTTGACTCTCTCCCTCTTACACCCCACATTCAGTCCATCAAGAAAGCCCACTGGCCCTTCCTTTAAAATATATCCTTTTGCCATTTCCACTGTTATTATACAAATTCAAGCAACCTTTATCTCCTTGCAGAACTACTGCAATAACTGGTCTCCTGATTTTCATTTTGGACCAAGCAGCTAGGGTGACCTTTTTAAAACAAATCAGATCATGTCACTCTCCCATAAGCTTCCCAAAGTCTCCATCACCATGCCACAAGGTCTTGTCAAACCTAGCCCATATCTATTTTTCCATTCTCATTTTCTACAACTTCTTCCTTTGCAAATTACACTCCAATCCTACAGCTAATCTTGCTATTCCTAGAATACCAAAACCTTCCATCTTGAGATTTTTGCACTTACGATTCCCTCTATTTGGAAAACTCTTTCCCCAGCTATGCACAGGGATTGCTCTCTTCATTTTGTTCAGGTCTCTGCTCAAATATCCTCCTCTCAGAGAGGCGGTCCCTGATCACATCAACTAAAACAGCCCCACCTTGCTGTTATTATTCTATCCTCTTACTCTGCTTTATTTTTCACTACCTGACAATGTATTACATACTTATTTACTTTCTGTCTCTCAATTAGGATGTAGGTTTCATGAGCACAGAGGCTGGCTTACTCACTTCTATATTCCAACAGTTGAGAACAGCATTTAGTAACCACTCAAATATATGTTGAATGAATGAATGAATTGCAATTAATTAGGATATGTCCTGTTTAGAGTCTGCCTTTCCTGATAAATGTAAGCTCCATGAAGAGACCATGGTAGGCCTGACACAGTGTATACTCAAGTCTCATCTGAATGACTAAAGAACCAGAGATGGCATCTAACATTTCCACGTAACTAAAATCTACCAATCTCTAAAGATCTAGTACAAATGGCTTGGATTTTCTATAACCCAGAATCCACCACAGTCTTCTCAGTTTATCCTCATGCCCTACTACCTGCCCCAGACAAGAGTAATTTCTCCCTTAACTAAAGTTCCAAAGCAATTTATATCTACCTCTTCTACAGCACTTCTCACTTTTTTTCACTATACTAGTGTTGTCTATATATGTGATTTACCTCATCTGTTAAGACTATATACTCATCAGTTATAGTTTATATATCTTTGCATATTCTATAGCAACTTGCATAATCAATCTAGGTGGTCAATATTTGATGTGTAAACAGATAGATAAAGGGGTAGAAAAATGAAAAAAATGGATGTGAAAGACCATCAGGAAGCAAGAGAGCTTTCAGAACAATTTCCAGACACAGGAGTATGTGGCTTAGAAAGTAGCAGCCCAATCTTCCCTTGCTCTGTAAAGTTAGAGGCCTTCTTCTGTGGGACAGACGTTGAAAAAGTTGAAAAGCCTAGTTCAGTGGTTCTCAGTTTTGAAGTTTAGCAGATCCCCCTGAGAATCAGGTGAAAGCTATAAACACTTCCTCCACAGAAAAATATGCATCTACAAACAAACAGAAAACACTCCATAAGAATGTACAAGTAAGGAGGATAAAGTCTGGTGCTGAAGGCTACCAGTTCAGGTTGATCCATATTCTGGAGAGCTCTGGGTTCAGAGTGAAAAGAGGGGGGCCTCAGGAAAATGCATATATTACTGACCTGGTTAACTGAGGACTTTTTAAATTCCTCTGGTTTCCTCCACAGACCTGAGAGAGGCAGCTGACTGCACTTGTTATTCCGAGTGCATGCTGCAACTGAGATTATTTCTCCTTTGGAGATTTAGTCTAGTTTCTGGAGGACAGGACAGAAATGGATTAGTAAGGGAATCAAATCACATCACCGGGTCATACAGAACTTTTTCACTCTCAGTCTTGTCCCATGAACAGGATGGGATCAGCATCACATAAGCCCTGCTAATAAAAATAAATAGTGAAAATATAGGCAGATATCAGTTGGGGAGTCCTGATATGAAATAAAAGTGTCACTTGAAGGTACTAAAAATGCTCAAGAAATAGCACACTATAATATTATTAATTTTAATTTCCTTGAACCATCCCCCTGTTCAAACCCAAACACACACACACACACACACACACACACACAGAAATGTTTGTCAGATATACCCTGCAGTTAACTTTACCACTGATAGATCTATAATCTACCTATTGTCTCATTTTGGAGGGTACAATTGGGTGATGTAATGGAGTGGCAGTGTGATGAGAGGAAAAGGTGATCCCCCTTCTCCAGCAGGCTGCAATCCTTATGCTCTAGGGGGTGGAGAGAAGTAATCCGGCCTCTTCAGTAGTACCTGGGAGTAACCTTGAAAACTATTAATGATAAAACTGAGAGAGGGCTATCAGAAGCCTACCATTGAAAGGAATAGGCCTAAGTCCAGAATCCTGAGTTCAGAGACACAGAGTGTAAAAAATATACCTTTTGGAAAAGGAGGGTGAGTGTAGCATGACTTCTGTACTTTAAGGGGAACATAAGTCCTTTGTCAGCAAAGAAATGGCAAACTGCCTTATAGAACACCTCTACTTTGAAGACAAGAACGCTTGCTAAATCAGAGACACTATGCAATCATGTGAATGGAAAATGGCTAAGAAAGATGCTACTCTAAAAGGCTAGCAGAATTGTTTTTAGAAGATAATATTTGAGAAAATATATAGGGAAATACATTTTAAACATGACCAAAAAGCACTACCATGAAAGAAAATGATAAATTTAACTCCATTAAAATTAAATTTTTCCTTTTATCCTAAAATAACATAAAAGAAATGTTAAAAGATAAATCGTAGAAGTGCTCATATCCAGAATATATAAAGAACTCCTATAGACCAGTGAAAGACAATCCAATAGGGAAAATGGGGAAGAGGCTTACAGACACTTAACAAAATAGTGAATCTTTATCACCAAATAGCCAATAAAGATGGAAAGGTGCTCAGCTTCATTTGTCATCAAAGAAATGCAAATTAAAACCACAATGAGATAACACTACAAACCACAGATAGGCAAAAACTAAAAATCCTGACAATATCAAATGTTAGCAAGAATGCACAGCAAGCACTACACTGCTGGTATGAATGTCCACTGGTCCTGCCCTTTGTAACAGATCAAGACTGGGAGGGAAAGTAGAAAACAGATCCACTCTACTCCTGCCCTGGCTTATTCCATTACACTGCCCTGCCTCACTCAGGATTTTGACAGGTGAACACATATAAAGGAGATTAAGCTGGGAAAGGACACCTATGCAAGAGCAAGATAAGAAAATGCAAATTTTCCTTTAGGAAAGGCAAGTAACAGTGAAAATGTGCAGTAAGAGTGAGAAAGGTAGATGAAGAAGTAGATATGAAGAGCTCTGAATGCCAAGTTAATGAGCCTAGTCTTTACTGTAAAGTTAGTCCAGTGGGGAAGCAGGGAAAAGTAATTAAGAGCAGGAACTGTAGTCTACACACTGGGTTTGCTCTGCTGCAAACCACTTTGGGAAAGTTACTTAATCTCTTTGAATCTCAGTTTCACTAAGCATCATTAAGCCAAGCGTCAACTGAAAAGAGAAGCTGAGAACAGAGCCCTGAGAAAAGACTCAAAGGGGGTTCCACAAGGATAGGAGTTAGTGAACCTGAGAGAATTTAAATACAATTACAAATACTGCGAACACTAAGGATGTCATTATCACTCTTCACATTCCTACTGTACAATCTCCCTTGTGCTTTACACACATTAGCTGATTTGATCCACACAATGACCTTGGGTGATACACAGAATAATTATCTCCATCTCACAGGGGTAAAAACAAGTTCAGATTTCTCACAATCCTACAGCTACTAAATTGCAGAGCTGTGACATGCACACAGATCTAGGGCTCTAAGTCCACTGCTCTTAGTCCTGGACACTCCTATGGGAGAGTTCCTGCAAAAAGATTCAGAGTGAGCTTTGCACTGCCATCTCCCACCATTAACACCCAATGCATGATGCCTCTGCTTCTTTTGCCTGTCTGGCAAATACCCAATCAAAATTTAAGATCCAGCTCTTCAGTAAATGCTTCTCTGACTAACTTCCCCCATCTCTTAAGAAATGTTCTGTTTCCTTCCTTTGTTCCACTACTATTCCTTAACTATTCTTTCATTATATGGTTTGTTGATCAGGCTATATATATTCCATTTATTTTTTGGCATATTTCTCTCTTCCACCAGACAGCAAGCCACGCTACATTCATTTTTTATATCCCCCAGAGGTTCCCAAAATGCTTGGCATATAAAATATGCTCAATAAATATCGGTTTCCTTTACTTTTCTTCTGAAGAGAACATGAAAAACTTGAATTGGCTGCAAAAGAAGCATTCTTTAAAAAAATTACAAGAAATAAATAACTACCAAGCAGCAAGAGCCAGCTAAATTCAGATGCTTGTCTACATAATGTTGATACTGCACTGTCCTGCACTAATGCACTGTGTCTGGAAACCACGGAAGAGACACCAATCATTTTATCACAGTTGAAACTTACCATCATAAAAAGCAAATATATGGAGATTCCTCAAAAGACTAGGAAAAGCCTTACCATATGACCCAGGAATCCCGCTCCTGGGCATATATCCAGAAGGAACCCTACTTCAAAATGACACCTGCACCCCAATGTTGATAGCAGCACTATTTACAATAGCCAAGGCATGGAAACAGCCTAAATGTCCATCGACAGATGACTAGATAAAGAAGATGTGGTATACTTATACAATGGAATACTATTCAGTCATAAAAACTGACAGTATAACATCATTTGCAGCAACACGGATGTTTCTGTTTCTGGAGAATGTCATTCTAAGTGAAGTAAGCCAGAAAGAGAAAGAAAAATACCATGTGAGATCGCTCATATGTGGAATCAAAAAAAACAAAACAAACAAACAAACAAAAAAACCCAAAAAACATAAATACAAAATAGAAACAGACTCATAGACATAGAATACAAACTTGTGGTTGCCAAGAGGGTGGGGGATGGGAAGGGACAGACTGGGATTTCAAAATGGAGAATAGATAAACAAGATTATATTGTATAGCACAGGGAAATATATACAAGATCTTATGGTAGCTCACAGAGAAAAAAATCTGACAATAATACATATATGTTCATGCAGAACTGAAAAATTGTGCTCTACACTGGAATTTGACACAATATTGTATAATTATTATGACTCAATAAAAACTGTTTAAAAACAAAACAAAACAAAACAGAAATACAAAACAGAAACAGACTCATAGACATAGAATACAAACTTATGGTTGCCAAGGGAGCGGGGGGTGGGAAGGGACAAACTGGGATTTCAAAATGTAGAACAGATAAGCAAGATTATACTGTATAGCACAGAGAAATATATACAAGATCTTATGGTAGCTCACAGTGAAAAAAATGTGACAACGAATACACATATGTTCATGTATAATTGAAAAATTGTGCTCTACACTGGAATTTGACATATTGTAAAATGACTATAACTCAATAAAAAAAGTTTAAAAAAAGCAAATATAAATACATATGCAAATGAATAAAACTGGAAGATATTTAAATAAATGCATTTTTCTAAAATAATTCTAGGCCTTCATGTCTAAATTATTAACATGAATAATAATTCATGTTATTCATGAATATAAACCCAAATATAATCCCAAATATAAACCCAAATATAATCATAAAGTTCAGTTACCAATTTGAAAACAATAGTTTTAGCAAGGAAAATCATTAATGCCTAGATAAAGAAGAGAAAGCCTAGATCTGAGCACAGATTCCAGGGACATCTCCTGATTCCTGCAGAGTGTAAATAAAGGATCAATCTGTCCCTCAGAAGGAGGGTGGGAGGATGTTTACACTGAGCTGTCAATTAGATCAACTGCAAATAGCAATTCAAACGCACCAGAATAAAGAAACCAGTCACTTCAAAACTGATATTTATTTGATTTTTCTTCCCTACCTTTCATAATTAATATAATGTATTTCAAAACTGGGGAGCAACAGAAAGAGTCCCTGTAACCAACTTAAATGGAATCCTAAATAAAAATGCCAAGTAACATATCCATCATGCTGGCTTACCCAAACTCCAAGCACGAAACATTTCATAGTCTTCCTGTGTACCAATATAGAAAAACTCTTCCTTGAACATAAAAGCTATCTCTGAAGGGTGCTATTTTAAATCCTGTAAAAAGAGCCAGTCTATATTAGCCCTGGAAAATTCTGCTCCAAGCATATAAATTCTGTGACACTCCCCTGGGGCAGGGGGTTGCTATCAACTTGGTAAAATGGAGTTTTCCAAAGAGATTTATATATGCCTATGTCCACAGGCACTTTCTGCTGAAAGGGCTGTTTAAAGCAGTGTCAGCTGAGGGCTTTGTGCACAGGGGATAATGCCCTGCCTATCCCACTACCTGAGCCTCTGATTCAGAGCTAATGTATGTCATGAAGTCCACCTAGGAGCCGCTTTTCGTTTCTTGGCTCCTCTGGTTGGGCTTAAGTGACAGCACTCACTTGCCACACATGTTTTAACAAACTTTCAAATCCCTTAATGGCACACTTGGGACAAAGTATAATACACTGTTCAGGAAATACCTTGGAGCCAAGAAAAGCAATTGATATTTCCACAGGGAGTTCTTGACAAGGCTTGCCAATAAGCTTCTTTCATTATAAAATATGACCATGGATACTATTATTTTAAAGACATTACAGACATTCTTAAAGGTATATATGTTACTGGGAACTTTGTTTGCCTATGGTAGTTAATCCAAAAGTACCTTTTATTTAGTTAACAGGAGTAGAACTATCCCTACTCTTCTAGTTACTCAGGCCAAAAATCTTACCATCTTTATCAATGGACCAATTCCTCCCTCTCTCCCTCTCTCCCTCTCTCCCTCCCTTGCCCACCGTCACATGCATCAGCTCATCCTATCAGCTCTATCTTCACTGCCCTACAGGCACCACCCTGGTTCAGGCTCTGTCATCTCTCACCAGGATACAGGCAAGACCTCGCAAGGGGGTTTCCGCACTTCTACTCTTGCCCTCTTTCAGTCTATTCCGCACACAGCAGTCAGAGTGAGCCTATGAACTGTAAGTCATAGCATGTCAATTCTCTGCTCTAAATCCTCCAAGGCGTCCCACCTCCACCAGAGCAAAAACCCAAATCCTGCCTGATGTGCGGGCCCTACCTGATCTCTGCCCCCACCCCATGATCCCTCTGTCTGCACCTCCAACTATTCTCCACCTCAGCCTCTTCGCTATTCCTTGAACACGTCAGGCCTGTATTTGCTGTTCCCCAAGATTTTCACAAGGATACTCCCTCACTGCCTTCAGCTCTTAAAGTCACCTTCTCGAGGAGGCCTTCTTTGGTCACCCTATTTAAAAATATCAACTCCACCCCCAAATTCATAGCTTTCTTATTTTATTTATTTTTCCTCTTCAGTACCTACCACTATTGAGCATGCTACATATGCTATTTTGTTTACATTATTATGTCCTTTTCCAGGGAAACGCAAGCTCCACGAAGGCAGGGACTTTTTTGCGTTTGTTCACTGTTACATTCGCAACACTTAATACGGTACCCAATACAACATCTCCCACACAATTCATCTTAGTGTGCTACTATCACCTTAATCTTAAAATATCAAAAATCATTCCAGCCCTTCCCCTCAAATCACTTCCCCTTCCTGTTCTCTTTTTTACCAACATGACTGCCACTTTCTTCCAGGCCTTTTCAAACTCAAAACCTCACTACCATATTTGACTCTTCCTACTGCCAAACATACTGCTTCACCAAATCCTTCACTTGTCTTTTCACTTTCAAATATAAGTGCTCTTATATTTCCACAAATTGCCTGGTATTCTCAGTGCCACCATCCTACACATTTACAGAAATAAAAAATCTTATTAAATTACCTTCTTACTCAAAAGCTTTTGTGGATTTCTCTTCCCTAGAGAAACTAATTCTTTGTTCTTTGGCTTATCATTTGAAGACCTGGACATTCTCAATGCCCACTGACTGTTTTTGACCATTTTCATTTTACTTGCCAATTCCTTCCATTATACACCATTCACAGGCCACTGTAAATTCTTTCCTGGCTTAGATCACACCAACTCAAAATCAGGTTTCTAACAACTTAGAACAGCGGGACCTGTCTCCCTCTATTTCTCTGTGAGTACAATAAGGAAAACTATATAACCACCTTTTTTAATTGTTTGATTTTGTTTTAAATATTTTAAGAAAAAAAGGGGAAAGGGCTCTTGGAGAAATGATCTGCATCAAGGGGCCCTCCACTGTGCAGACCAGGGTTAGACTGCAGGAGAGGAAGAGTGCAGAAGTCTGACGACTCCGGCTTTAGGGTCTCTGGACAGTGTTCCTAAGAGATCACAGGACTTGAAACAGAATTCTGGTGTCCTGTAACATATGCCTTCTCTCCTCTTCTGCATGGCAACCACAAGAAACTAACTAACCACACCTCACCCTGATACAACCAAGCCTCTGTACCTGGTCACCAAGAAGTAGGTGTAAGAAGCAGGTGTGCTTCCCCTTAGAGGAGAGACAGTTCACAGAACACAGCAGAATCTAACTAAACTCCATAGCAAGGTATTCAATATTTTGATGCCAGAAATGAGCAGAGAGGTAGGGAAGATAATTTGGAAGAATATCACATCAAGTTCTGAAACTCAGGAACAGATAAAGTGAAGTCAGGCAAGAAGCTAAATAGAAGCAAACCTCAGGGAATAGTTCGAGAGAGACAGAGACCGAGACAGAGAGAGACCCAGGGTGCTGGGGGGACAGAGAGACAGACAAGAACTGGATAGAACTTCCAAAAACAGAGTTCCTGGGAGGAAGAAACAGGTAAGTGTTGAGATTTAGTGGAAGTATATACACAAGTACACGTAACTCTGTACACAGTGGTTGCTCTTCTTGGAACCTTATTCTTTACTGCACTTTGACTTAAGTTTCTAAAGCATAATCAATGTATTAATAATGACTGTTTTAGTTGCAAGAGACAAAAAAACTAACTTAAATTGGCTTTTTTAAAGTAATTGATTAGCTTATATAATTGGGTCAATCTGATCAGATTGAGAGGCCCATCTGACGTTTGTATGTATGTGTGAGTGTGTGCTCGCGCACGTGCGTGCACTCACATGTGCACAGGCTCAGATTTCCTTACATTAGCTCTAATACCAGGGCACCCTCTCTTCATATGTCAAGAAGGATTCTAGTAGCTCCAGAATATATCCTCTTAGAGACCCTAGTGAAAAAAACACAAAAACTTCCATCTAGGTGTTTTGCAAAAAAGTCTCAGGACCACACTGCTGGAGTTGACTTGGGTCACATGCCCATTCCTGAATCAATCACTATGGAATATGGCCAGTTTTTCAGTCCTAGTAAAGGACAAAGTTGAAGTCTCCTTAGAAATGCTCAAAGTGGGGTTCTTTTTAAAACAATTATTTGTATTTTTATTCATAGAGAAGCCTACAGTTTCCAACTGTTTCCATGAATCAAAGATCATTCTCCTTTTAGAATCCTAACTTTTGACATGGAATCAAAGCAAGAATGTAACATCATTCAGAAAAGAGAACAACATTAAAAGTTTAAATAACATGCTCAAGGATGTAAAGTACATGTTAAAGTTTATTTGCATCTGATTATTTTTACATGTATAGAGACTTAGCTTATCTGACCTCAGATTCCTTCACATCACATCATCTGCAGCAAAATGAATTTCACATCCTTGAGACACAAATCCTCGATCTCACAGAAAATAAGCTCAATTTTTAGACCATTTCATAAAACCAGACAGTTTACAATAAAAAATTTTCAGAGCAAGGGATATTCAGGACATTAATATAAAGGCCACAATCCCAGAGCCTAAGGATACTCCATACAGCCAATTTATAGTAAGAAGATTAACCACAATTATCTGAAAAGTCAGCCAACACTCAAACTACTGCACTTATGTACTGATAATAAAAACTGAAACCACGTTTGATTAGTGGTTGCTGGCACACTATAAACTCTGCACCTATTGCTAGATTTTTAAAACAGATTTAAGGTATGGCCAACTCTAAAAAAACTGACTTGTATCTGCAACAATCCTTTCCTTCTTCCCACCTCAAACCACAGAGAGAGTGTGATCCAGCTTTGAATACTATTTCTTGCCTAAAGGGCTTTACTCATTGAGTAGTACCTTCTCTCCCATTATTTCATTGCCCCCTCTCTCTCCATAATAAACCTTTCTCATATTACTACACAAATGTTCTCTATCACTTCCCATCTTTGAAAACACTCTTATAAAACTGGATTAGCTATATTAATATCAAACAAAGTTGAATTCAAGACAAAAAAGCATTACCGGGTCACAGAGAATCATTTCATGTTAATAAAAGTCAATGCATTAGCAAGATATAAAGATTATAGATGTACATGCAGCTAACAAAAAAGCTTCAAACTAGATGAAGCAAAAGTTGACAAAAGTAAAGGGAAAAAGTAAACAAACCCCCAATCATAGATATTTATCAAATAAGCAGTATAAAAAAAATACTAGACAAAAAAACCTAGTAAGAACACAGAAGATATGAAATATATATATACCCATATCATATAAAGTCTTACAATTCATTAATATAAAGACAAACCAGTTGAAAAGTGAGTAAAAGACTTGCATAGACACCTCAGAAAAGACTAAATATATATGGATGGTCAATGAGCACACACACACAAAAATGCTCAGCATCATTTTGTCATCAGGAAAATGCAAAACAGAAGATAATAAACAACTAAAACAAAAAGTAAATATTACTGTATGCCCACCAGAATGGTTAAAATAATAATATTATACCCTGCTGAGGATGTGGAGAAAATGAATCTCTCATACATTTTTAATGGGAGTGAAAAACGGTACAATTACTTTGAAAAACAGCTTCATGGTTTTTTACAAAGACAAACATACGTTTACCATATGATCCACCATTTCCACTTTTTAGATATTTAACCAAGAGAAATAAAAACATATGTTCATACAAAGACATAGCAAAATTCATAGTGGTTCTATTCTTAATGGTTAAAAGCTGAAAATAACCCAAATATCTTTCAGCTGGTGGCTGGATAAACAAACTTTGGAAAATCAATACAGTAGAATTCTATTCAGCAACACTAAACAACATGGATGAACCTCAAATGCATTATGCTAATAGAAAAAGGCCAGACCCAAAATAATTCCATTTATATGACTTCCTGGAAAAGGCAAATCCATAGGGACATAAAACAGATTGGTTGTTGGCAGGGGCTGTGGGGTTAGGGGAAGTGTTGACTAAAAAGGGACACAAGGGAATTTGTGGATAGGATGAAACCATTTTCTATCTTGACTGTGGTAGTAGTTACATAAGTCTATATATGTTTTAAAATTCATAGAATTAGATGCTAAAGGGGGTGAATTTTACTATATGTAAATATGGGAACCAAATTAATCTCTTTTGTACCCAAGCCAAACAAGCTTAGCATCTATATACGGAGGAAAGCAAAAACTCAAATTAAAATATCTGAAAGTATGAGCCAAAGTCATCAACTGAAAAATGCCAAATACTTTTCATTCTGACAAAATTCAAAATCCAATAAGCATTTATTAAAATCTTATAATGTGCAAGGCATCTATTAGGCATTAAACCTTACAGTGAGGTGACCCTTAATAGTTAACAAAATACTTTCAAAAATATCATAAGTAGTTTTGGCCTATATGATACCCAGAAATAAGTAGGACCCACAAAGCACATTCCCAAATATCTTTAAGTAGAAGTAAATATCTTTGAATGGTAGAGGCTCCAACAAAAAGAATGACTGCTTCCTGCTGAGATGACCAAGGAAGGGCTTAGGATGGTGGTAACAGCATGAGTCAAGAGGATGGACACTGATGAAAAAGATGATATAGAAAAAGTCCAGGAAGCAGGCATGTTTGCAGGACAACAAGTAGACAGGTACAGCAGAGCTGAAAGCTTATGAAGACAGACAGACAGACAGACACACACACACACACACACACACACTCCACAAAGGAAGACTGAGCTCTTCCTTGACAAAGAGAGCTCTGAATGTCATCCAGAGTACCTTAAAATGCACATGCATGCACACATACACTGTTTTATTTCTTTTCTTTTTTCTCAACCTGATGCTTAAAAGAAAGAAAGACAGCCATCAAGATAGGTATCAAGATAGAAGTAATACTCTAAACACAAGTAGAGCTGAGGACCTTGTACACCAAGTGACACTGATCAACTGGCTATAGGAGTCTATGTAGAAAAGATAGAACTCCCAACTTTAAAAAGAACCCAAGCTCAGAAATAATAAGGTACAATGATGGAAAAATCACAATCTTAGTGAGGAGGTAGCAGCAGCAGAGATTGAAGCCTGAGCCAGAAAGGTGACCTAGTGGAATAGCAGGCCAGCAATGTCAGCATATTGGTTACAAAGAGGGATGAGCAAAATAAGTAAATATGTGGACAATAAGAGCCAGGTTTCTCATCATTAGAGAAGGGAGTTACAAATATGGAAAAGGAGAAACTATAAGAAACCCTGTGGTATTGCACTGGAACTGGAGCTTTCAGAGTAAACTGACAGTTTTCAAGATAGGTAGGTAGACCGACAGGAAGGCAAGCAGGCAGGCAGGCATAGAGATATGAGCAAATACATATACATATATTTCTTAGCTCTCTTCACTAAAAGGCCTTGGGAATATCTGAATTTCTCCACTTCAAGGTACCAGGCAGGGATTCTTGAGAAAATGAGTAATTCCAGGGAAATTCACAGGGAAAGTACAAGATAAGGCTGGAACAGCTCCAGAAAATAAAGTGTTCAAAGAATGATAAGAACATGTCAAAAAAAAAACACAGGAGCCATCTTAGGGGGCTTCCACTGGCCAAATCTGGGGCAATGGGACAAAATAACGATAGTAACAGATTACTCCTCTGGCATAATCTGCTCTTTCCCAAAAAGCATCTCTGTACTAAACATACCCACTTTCAGGAATTGTGAATTCAAACACTTCCTCGATGGTATGGTAGTACCCTTCTCTCCCTTTTAAGATGCATGAGCACCTGTCTCTCCCCTATAACAAGCCACCTAAAACTGGACCAGGCAAGGACAGAGAAGTGGCCTTTCATCAGAGATGACTCCAGAGAAACAACATGCCTCAATCTCTGAAGCCAAAGCAGGCTTTCTTCTACCTCAGCACACTGAGAGCTGGAGGACCCAACAGGTAGACAAGACAACCCTAAGAATCTAAAGCAAATTTCCTAAGAGCTCTGAGTGAACACTGACCTGATTTTTAAAATAATTTGTCTAAGAAAGTTGTTTTCTTTAAGAGCAAAAACTACAGGGTTTTTTCTTGTTGATTTTGCTGTTTTTACCCTGTTTGACCCAAAGCATGGTATAGCATCATTACTTTAGACAGTAAGGCAGGGAGAGTTTTTCACAAGTGAGGTGGTTCCTTATCCACCACGGAGACTACATTTCTGAACAATTATATATCATCCAATATCATTTCCAATTCATATTTCACATATAGTCAAGTTTCATTTCAAACTGATAAGACCTCAAATGTTCCCATGGGCTCTATGCACAAGAACTGTACTTCCAAGGTTCAGAAGCTGACACTCTTTTGAGACCAGTCTGGCTACCACATACAAAATTATCCCTAAGGAAATCTGCTTATGAGATTTAACTTTGAGGAAGAAGTAGAAAAGAATAAAAAAAGAAACCTGGCCACAGGCTGTAAACTGCAGTGGAATTGTATGTGCACACATTTTCATAATACTATAAGAGCAAGGAGCTTATTTACATTGTGGTTGATCTTTTCAAGCTAACACCTACCCAAAACTTTGGGAAGAATTAACAAGAGGATCTTCAGCTTCACTGGGTACGTCTCAATCATGTAAGAAATATGTCTTGACTTTCCCATTAGCACTTCCTTCCTTGCTTTGCAGAAAGCTAAGCTCAGGTACCAAACAGAAAGCTATTTTTTAAAAAGTGGGGCCCAAAAGAATTTCCGTGGGGTTACACAGTCACTGAAAAGGCCCAAATACTACTTCCAAAATCAGTTGCTAAAATCTGGTTTTAAAAGAATTATTCTCAAGTCATCTAGATTGGGGCTTATGCTGGATTTGGGGGTGCTATTATTTCTGATACTTAAGTCAATGGTGAGTTTCTGATGGTAGAGTAACATTTTCTTAACCAAAATTTTCTGAAAGTACAAGGCTAGAAACATAATTTTCATACTGTTTTATTTGAATCATTTTAAAACCTGTCATCTTTCCCCTACTTTGATAGAACCATTAAAAATGAGTTCAATGTAAGCTGGTACTGCCATATAACCTCACAGTTTATTGCCACTGCAAAAATTCTTCTGAAAATTATCCTGGGCAGAGATTTTTGTATACAAAGTATCAGCCAAGAACAAATTTTTATAGCTGACTTCTAAACCCTTTAAAATTGCGTTTTATAATGGAAATACTGAGAGATGCATTACCCTTGAAATTTTAATATTTCTAGCTTTTCCAAATTACAGTACTATGAACTCTGGATCAGAGATGTAAAAAAGAGAAAGCCGTAAGTTATAAAGCTATTTTCAAAAATAGGAACAAATAAAAATGTTTCATGGATCAACATGTTTACATGCATTTGCTTGCCATACCAAGTACATTTAATTTCCAAATGCTTTCTTAAACCACTTAGTATTTCAATCTGTGGACATTTTACCCCAAAGATTCTTTGTGATCAATGACTGACTTCAACCTGTCTTTACACTCATTCACCCATACAAAGAGAGAGTCCAGTTCCTGTTTCCACACACTCAGGAAAAGCAGGGGCAGTATCTAAGTTCATACTAATTCAAGGAAGAGGAAAGTTGTAAACCAGCATGAGTCTTAGAAAACTTGGAACAGTAGGAAGCCATTTCTGAGAAGTAGATACCCAAAACAAAGAAAATCTGTGACAAGGACATCCCAAGGCACAGCATAAACACAGGCATAGTAGACATCTGTGGCTAAATGAATATCTCCCCTGCACCTCCCTAATACCTTCATATCAGCTTATACCTCTAATTAGAACCAGAATAAGTTACCACCTACTCTCAATACCCACCATCCCGACCCAAACTGCAGCCACAACATAACAACCAAATGAAGTGCACTTACATCCTTGGGATTCCAGAAGGTTTGTGATAGGAAGAAATGGTCATAGAAGTAGAGTCCTCAAGAACTAAGGTACTGGATTTGCTGTTCTATACTTAACTTGAAGCATGTCACACCACTCCTAACCTGAAACATGTCCCAGTTTTATCACCTTCAAAATAAAGAAGTTAAAAAGAGACAGATACAGATAAGAAACTAGTGGTTACCAGTGGGGAAAGAGAAAGGGGGAAGGGCAAGGATGGGAGATTAGGATACAAACTACTATGTATAAAATAAAATAAGTTACAAGAATATATTGTACAACACAGGGGATATAGCTAGCATTTTATAATAATTATAAATGGGATATAATCTTTAAAAATTGTGAAGAAAATATTTGCAAATCATATATCTGATGCTTTCCTTGATTGATATCCAAAATATATAAAGAACTCATATAACTCAACAGCAAAAAAAATCCAATTTAAAAATAGGATCTGAATAGAATTTTTCCATGCAACTACAGAACTCATGGCAGCCTGCATCTTTAAGGCCAGCAAAAGAATATCTCTGACCTCTAGACCTTCTTTTAAAGGGCTCACTTGATAAGGTCAGGCTCATAAGGAAAACTCTCCCTTTGATTAATTCAAAACCAATTGATTAGGGACTTCAATAACATCTGCAAAATCCCTTTACCTTTGCCAAATAATGTGACTTACTTATGGAAATAATATCCCATCATATTCACAGGTCCCACTCACACTTAACAGGAGAGGATCATATGTGGTATGTATATCAGAGGAGGGGGCTCTTGAGAGCCATCTTAGAATTCTGCCTACCAGAACCAACACGCTGGAAACCACTTTCTTGACCCTTCCAGCTACCACTACTTCAAGAACAAACACCCTGACAAAACCATAAAATAGTTTCACATGCTTATACGAATAATAAAAATATTCTTTTGTGTTTAGGCTCAAAGTTTGTGAGTTTCATAGTTAATTGGTGCACACAGCTGTAGTCCATCCATTCTTACTGCTATATAATAACCTATTGCATACATGTACAGCCATGTATTCAACAATGCTACTACTGATGAAGATTTGGGTGGCTTCCATTTGGGACTAATTTACATAATGTTACTTTGATGATTCATGAACATGTTTTTTGGTGCACAAATATACTCTGTTGAACATATACCTAGGAATGGAACTTCTGGATCATAGGGTATCTGCAGCTTTTAGCAGATGATACCAAGCAGTTCTTCAAAGTGGCTAGGCTGACTGACATTCCCACTGGCAGTGTAGGAGAGTTCCAGTTACTTTACACCTCACCAACTTTTAGTGTTTACTGTCTGCCCTTTTTGATTTAGCACTTTAGGTAGGTTATCAAGGAAATGCATCATGGTTCTCACTTACACTTCACTGATAACTGATGAAGCCGAGAATCTTTTCATAAATCTATTGGCCATTTAGATATCCTTTTTTTGGTGAAGGGTTTAAGTCCTTTGCCCATTTTTCCATTTCTTGTCTGTTTTTTTCAATGATTTGTGAAAATTCTTTATAAACTCTAGACCATATGAACCCTTTGTTGGATAGATGTGTTGCACATATTTTCTCCCACTGTGGAGATTAACAGTCCTTATGAAGTTTTTAATGGACAGAGCTAAAATTGTGTGTGTATATTTACAGAGACTAATTGCTTTTGGGTCAGAAAAGTCTGAGGACAGTATATTTTAGTGATCTATATTACAAAAAGTTATTTTTGTTTAACTTGGAATTACCATATGACCCAATACTTCTACTGGTAGGTATGTACCCAAGAGAACTGAAATCATGGGTTCACACAAAAATTTGTTCATGAGTGTTCATAGCAGGACTACTCATAATAGCCAAAAAGTGAAAACAACCCGAATGTCTAGCAACTGATGGAAAGATAAACAAAACTTGGTATATTCTTACAGTGGTGTATTATTCAGCCATAAAAAGGAATGAACGAAGTATTGATACATGCTACAATGTAGCTGAACCCTGAAAACATGGTCTAAGTAAAGGAACCCAGACCAAAAAGGAGAAATATTGTATGATTCCATTTATATGAAATGCAGAAAAGAAAAATCTATAGCATTAGAAAGAAGACTCGCAGTTGCTAGGTTCTAAGGGGAAGGGGAATGGGGAGTAACTACTTAATGAGAACAGGGTTTCTTTCTGGGGTGATGAGAATGTTCTGGAATAAGACAGTGGTGATGAACATTGTGAATATATTAAAACCACTGAACTGCAACCTTTTAAGTGAATAAAATGTGAGTTTTATTTTATGTGAAATTTATCTAAATAAAAAAACTTTGGTAGATTTGTGCATTCAGACTTTAAGCATTAAACATAAATAACTTCTAGTACACTTATTTCTAAAAAAAAATTAATAATTTTTGGCATAATATTTCTCTTACCAAAGTCAAGAAAATGTCAGATAAAACATAATCCTATTTTAAATAATAAATTATTGATGTGAGTGTCTTATTTATTAAAGAACAGTATATCCTTTAGATAAACTTAAAATATAGACATTTAAGCAATTTCAGACTGCTTTTGTTTAAATTTGCCTCTTCCAGTTCTTTACCTTTTAAGCTATAGTCTTCTTTTTCTTTTTAATCCCATCTGATGCAATAGCATGTGATATTACAATAGCATAAGAGGGCAGAAATAAAAATAATAATGCTCAAGTTATTAGGAACTGTTTCACAGAACTCTGGACTATTCCAAGATACAAAATTCTGTACATTAAAATAATTTTTCAATATTCTGTAAGTTTACTTTTCAAAAAGACTTTTATAACATGCTGCAAGCTCCTAAAAGCAGAACTCAATTAGTGATTCAAGAAAAAAGAAAGCCTGCATCATAAAAACATTAAACACAAAAGAGGTAATTCTTCAGGGAAAAAAATGAGCAAAATTGGAGGCAAACAAGAAATAGCATGATTGTTTGAACTTACTATAAAATGATATCCTAAAAATGGGGGGAAGGAGGATTACAGAGAACTTGCTGGCGTAAAAATAGTTCATGATATAGACTGAAATCTATTTATTTTCCAAAAACTGTTTTTTTTTTTTCCAATTACAACTATAGGAACAATCTCTCTATCCTTCATTTGCTACAGCTAATTGGGAAAGTGGCAGGAGGTTGGGGCGAGTACTGAGTCTAATTCTGCTAAAACAAGGAAATCATTACTTCAAAACTCTGAAGCCTCAACAAGTTAACACTGCACTCATGACTCTCCTCCAAGACGAGCTATAATAGCAGTGTCCTATATATGTTCCTCCTTTATCTATAGTGCCCAAGTAATTTTTATTTTAAAAGAATAGAGGAGTCACCTAATTCCTTAATCATCTACATCAGTGCTTCTCAAAATTAAATGTTCATACAAATCACATGGGAATCTTGTTAAAATGCAGATTCTCATTCAGTGGATCTTGAGGGAGAGCCCGAGATTCTGCAATGTTGCTGGTACACAGACCATATTTTGAGTTGCAAGGACCCAGATTACCCCAAAAGGAATACACAAGTACGTACTGAAGAGGACAGACAGAAGGCCCAAAAGCAATTTATCCAGCTGCCAAGGCTCAACCTCCTCACTGTCAAAAGATAACCAGATCTTATCTCAAAGTATCTGAGACTATGGTGTTTACACACCAAAGAGTCTCCATCACAGTGTATCCCAAACCTTATTCCACCAATGATTCCAGGAAAAGACATGACCATGCACCAAGGATTATGACAGTATCCAGCTCATTTTAACATTCATGCAGCACCACCTGGGTCTTCAAGTCTACAACTGGCTTTTGCCAGTGCCCAATGAGAAGGAGCCCACAACAAGGCTGGCAAGGAGTTATCTCTGCCATTACTCTTCCTCTCACAGCCTCCACTCTAGCTAACAGGCAACTTTTAGGATTTAGAGCACGCTAGGCTCTCCTTTCCATCAAAAACTGCATTTACAGAAGCAGCTGGATTTTTAGCCTGTGAAGTTTTCCAGAACACAGCTGCTTTCGTGCTACAATGGCAGAGTTGAGAAATTATGACAGAACCACATGGCCCATAATGCCTCAAACATTTACTATCTGGTCTTTCACAGAAAAGGTTTGCCAACTCCTACTCTAGAAGGTGCTTGTGCTCCCCAAAACCGCCATAAGAATATCTTCCTTCTCCTGGCCCACTGTCCCCAGTGCATTTGCTCCTAAAACCTGATCTGGCTTTCTCTGGAGCACCTCCCTGTTCCATCCTTGGTTCTGTGCTCTGCATTATCAATTCACTCTTACCAGCCAGTCCCAACTTCTTCTATCATTAAATCTAGCTCATTCTCTGTACCCTGTTCTCAAATTCCAACTTTTGATCTATGTTGTGATTTTACTAACTAAATTTTAAATAATTTTGCATTATTTCAGAAAAATAGACTACTTGGGCAAGAATCTCCATCTCAAGTTCTGCCTCTAGGAAATTTGACTTAAGATACCACATTTAAATAAAGTTTCTCTCATATCAAAAGTAACCATCATCTTTGTGTCTCATTCTTGAATCACTACCCTTTCTCAGCCTCCTTCATGCACTCCTTCACTCACTGTGATTTGGTTTCTGCCTTTTCTACTCCACAAAACTGCTCTGATCAGTGTCACAGATAGCTCCATATTAGCCAAATCTAACTTCTCAGTAAAATTCCTCACTGGGTCTATCAGCAACAGGGCACTGTTGACTGCCTCCTCCTCATTCAAATGCTCCCTTATCTTGGTTCCCTGCCTAAGCCTCCTTCCTCCTTTGCCACCACTTCTCAGTCTCCTGGACTAGATCCTCTTCCTCTGCATGCCCATTAAGTGCTGGTATTCCTGAGATGCCATCTTCAGTGGTCTCATCTCTCCATAAAATATCCCCAGGCAATTTTTTCAAGTGCCACTGAGGTCACCCAAATCTCACCCTCTAGCCAAGATCTCACTCCTGAACTTCAAATCGTAATATCAAACTGCCTCCTGGCTCTATATACGTATGCATCTCCAGGCATCAAACTCAACATGTCCAAACAAACCTATCACCTGTCCCTGTTCCCCTTCCTATCTCAGCAAATGGTGCCATCACTCTCCCAGTTACCTGAACCTGAAATGTAGGAGTCATCCTAACTTATTCCTTCTCCCTTCACTGCCTCCTACATCCAATCACTATGTTCTATCTTATTAAACGGTCTAAAATTCATCTCCTTACAATCCACACGACCACCATGACTTTTATCTCTGAGACTCTCTTAAATAACTTTCTTAAGAGTCTCTCACCAATTTTACCCCTTTCCTTTAAATCCTCCACCCTACCAACAAAATAATATTCTAATATGCAAATATGACTACATTGCCCCCTCCTCAAAATTCTTCAATGGCTCCCCAGTACCTACAATGGTAACAGCAGAACTGCTTTACACTGTATGAAGGCATTTCATGAATGACTCCCCTCACCTGTCATTTACCAGCCTGGCTTCATCTCCTACCAGTATCTCTATCTTGCATTTTAAGTTCCAAAATACTAAAATATCTATAGTTTTCCAAATCTACCAAGTTCCTCTTCCTAGTTGCCTAAATTCATAAAACAGTTATGAATATGCCCTAAATCATAGTTTCTATAAAACAAAAGATGTATCTATTGAAAAATGTTTAATAAAAAGTGAAAAATTGTAAGAGATATAAACTACTAGGTATAAAATAAGCTACAAGGATATGTTGTACAACACAGGGAATACGGCCAGTATTTTATAATAATTATAAATGGAGTATAATCTTTAAAAATTGTGAATCACTATACTGTACACCTGTAACATATAACATTGTACAGCAACTACACTTCAATTTAAAAAAAAAGAAAAAATTAAAGATTCAACAATAGCAATAGCAAGCAACAATATCAAAATACTGCTATGAATGTTAAACTCTTTATGGTTTATAAATATTACCAAATAAATGCCAATACATTTCCTTAAAACATAATTTCCTTGCTTTTCACTTGCAAAAACTACTTAATGTGAAGATCACCAAATATATTTTGTATCACACATTGTACTTTAAAGCAAGAATTACATAACTAAGGACGATCTTAAATACCATCTAGATCATTTTCAGGTATTTCTGAATTCTTTTTTCACTAGTGGGGATGAATTTGTAGTAAGTAATGTAGAAACTTGCGCAATCTCGCTAATGGCCAGTGGCATACACTTTTCAGATGGCTAGTCAGGAATGTCATGTAAAATGAATCTAATTAATCTAGTGTGACAGTCATTAGTGCAGTTCACCAGCTGCTATCCTGCTATCCCTACTTGCAGATACTTGGTAGAACTGCATTTCTTGGCCCTCTTGTGGTTGAATAAGGCCAGCTGACTCATTCTGGCCAATGAGTAGTGAGCAGGACTAATGGAGTCACTTCTGGACAAAGGGATTTTAAATGTGTTTCTACAGGGCTCTGTTTCCTTCTGCCACACACAGAAAAGGGGACAAGTCCTGATGTCAGCTATTCCATTCAGCCTGGGCTCTGGAACATCACAAAGCCTTAGATAATCCTGATGGGCAAAGGATACAAGTAAGAAATAAACCATGTCATTCCACAGTATAACCCTGCCTACCACGCAACTATCCAGCAATTTAGACACCTCAAAGGAATGCATACCAAGACACCAGCAGTTTATGTCAATATTTCCTATCAACATTTCATGTCTGCTATGAGTAAATGTTATCAGTGGTAAATTCAAGAGCCAGAAATAGTAAACTCAGGTCATTATACAATCTTGTCCATCGCTTTCCGAACTTTTGGCTGAGATCAAGTGTACAATCTTGGCCAAACTATAACTCTCAGTCCTTATTTCAGAAAAGAGTAATAGTAATATCTGACATCTCTCGAGCACTTATAATGTGCCAGTATTGCTGTAAGTACTTTATCTACATTAACTCATTCCTTACAGTGAATGTGAATTTCACCAAACCATCTCCATGGAGTTAAGAAGGAATGAATTAGTTTTCTAGCAAATAATCCTGAAATATTAATTGGGAGTTTCCCAGCACAAATAAACTACTCTATCGTTAAATGATACACTCCTTATTTCAGACATTTCAATTTGAATTACAGAGATCTAAAGGCATGTTTAAAGCAGGCAAGAACCTGAACCATTTGATCCCAGAGCTGGCAATAATGAAGAAGAAAAGATGATTGTTAAAAATAGGTTTGTGTATATAACAATTTTGGGAAAATCTGATCATGGTAGCAGATATACCTTACCTACCATACTGCTATGGGTGGAGGCTCCAAAGAGCTTGCCTTCCATCATTAAGTACCTTCCAAGTCTTTTTTGGGCCTGCCATGCAAGCCAAGAAACCAAACAGTTCTAAGAAATCCTAATTCCACTGGAATTGAGAACAATCCAAAATGATAGTGGTTATATAAGAGATTGGATTAAATATAATCCAATATGATGGGTGCATATTTAAAGAAGAACTTGGAAGACAAAACTTTAAAACAATCACTTGAAGGAAAAGTTAGTTGTTGAAGGAAACAATTTACTGTACTAGACCAATTTCATGTGACCATAAGAAGGTTTGGAATAGCCACTGAAAATCAGGGATTAAATGCACTTTTGATTTTTTTTTTTGTTGTTGTTGCTTATTTAATTTAGAACAAGAGTAGTTACTCCTATCAGCACTTCCTTTATTCTTTCAAACTAAAGTTATTTCTTTATTTCAGGGCCAATCTCTTCCAAAATACCCATCCATACTTGTATTATTCCCTGGCTGAAGTATTAGCATTCTGCATAAAAATAAGTTTCTTTAGTAAGTGTACAACGTGTTAGAAAACATAGAATAATTGTCTCTGCTCTTCCACCTTTCTTAATTCATATATAAACTTTGCTCTGTTGTAAGTTAAGTAAAATAATCCTGTCCCAAGGGAAATTTAGACTTATCTAACAAAGTGCTTGATCTATTCCCACTGTACCCTCTCAGTACAATGCAGGTGCTCAACAAATACCTGGGTGATAAATAAATGGCAGTATAATTTTCTAGTGGGTATCAATATATCAAATCTATTTCAGTCGTCTTAATCATATTTATAATATTCAGACAAAAGAATAATAAAATTAAGTTCCAATGAGAAGAAATTTCACTTGAAATCCAACTCTGACTCTTTAGCTAGTCAGTTTCTGTTCATACTGTTTTACCTAATTTAATTTCAACATGCTCTTATCAGCCTCCTTTAGTCTGATTTCATTCACTATGACTGCATCAACTAAGCTGCTCACCCTAGTTCCCAATCAAACAAAGAAGGTAATATTTAAATAGCTTTGGCTCCTCCTATAGGAAGCCTTAGCTTTTAACCCACCTCCCAGATCCAAGATACCAGAGCTGAACTCTGGGTTCCTAAATCTCCTTTGGTAAAGCCAAAAAAGGCCCAGAATTCTGGCTTTCAAGGTTGTTCTTCTGCTTTGGTTCTTGCTTCCAGTACTGTTCTAGCCAATCCTAGCTTAGGGATCAAATCCTATCCTTGACTCCCAGCCTAGTGGCTGCCTCTACCAGTCTGCTTATAAGAAGATAGTCACACATCTCTGGAATTAGAGATCCAAATCCTGTCCAAAGATCCGGAAGGACCCACCTCCTATATAACAACTGCCTACCTGCCTTCTGAATATCTGTATCATAAGCCCCATGAATTTGGGATCTGTTGCCAACAAGGCAGGATGGCAAATGGGTCTATAACCTCTTTAATTCTGTGCCTTGTCCAGCAGGCTGTAGCTCTTGATTTGACTTGGCAATTGGATTAGCTCTCTGTTTCTGATCCACAATGCAGGACAGATGTCTGGTAGAACACTCCCAACACCTGCCTCCATAATGCCCTGAGTAGCTGTATTTCTCTAGTCTTAGGATACAACCATTCAGTTTGCTCAAATTCTAACTAATTGTTTCTAAATTGTTTGTCTTCTAAGAATAATACTAGGCCTTTGGTCACTTCAATTGATACAGTCATCTTCTTTACCCACGATGGCAACTCAAGATATTGCCTAATGCTAAAGTATGTATTACTATTTTCTGGATTTATCTTGATTTTTATGATACCTTACAGTATCTTTCTACAGATCAAATAATTCTCTCCTTTGTATATCTGTAATAACAAATAGCAATGAGATCACGAAATGAGGAAATGTGAATCTGAATCTCAACTCTGTCACTTCCTAGTTATATGTTCCCTAAATAGATAAGATGTTTAAACTAAGCCTCCAGTTTCTCATTCACAAAATTAAGACAGAGATAACAACAGACTAAAGAATAGTGTGAGGCACTAATGCAGTTCCCAGTACACAGGCAGCACTAAAAAGTTAGCAATCAGCAGCAGAATCCATAGAGTTTATATATGCTTATTTGCAATGTACTGTATTAAAGTATCAAGGGAAGTAAAATAATAGGATTAATTTATTATAGTTAACAAAAAAGATGAAGATGAACTTGATGGGAGAAAGGAAAGAAAAATGAAGCAGCAGGGCTAAGAACAAATAAATGGCAATTAGAAGAGTTTGCAAAGCAAAGAGCAGTATTCTGTGAACTTCAGTAAAAGGGGGTCAAGGATGTTAGTCTTCCCTGGAGTGGGGGCTTCTGATAACAATGAGGAATTCGGGTCTAAGAGAGCTGGCTGAGGGGCTGCCACACTTAGCCAATGACATGGCAGGAAGAGAGAGCCTTGCTTCATATGCTGCTCCTTGAAAGTGCACATTTTCATAATCCTCTCCTGCCAAGGAATTCTCAGCCCAAATCATTCTCATCCTAAAGTAAAACCAAACCTCTCTCCTTCTCCATTCCCATCCTTCAAACCATAGTTTATGGTAACCTCTTCTATGAAACCTTCCCCAATTCTCTCAGGTTTTTTTTAACTCTTTTTATTGAGTTATAGTCATTTTACAATGTTGTGTCAAATTCCAGTGTAGAGCACAATTTTTCAGTTATACATGAGCCAAATTCTCTCAGTTTAGTGTTCCATTAACGACATGTATTTCTCTTTCTATCATGGAAGCCGTACTACAATTGTTCTCAACCCTTTCCCATCCAGCCTACCAGAAAGAGCAAAGTATGTGTCCTATTTGAATTTGTACCTCTAGCATTGAGCACAGGGTAGGATGGGTAGAGGATGAGAAGCCACCAGGTACCCTGCACTGTTCCAGGCAGAATCATTAAGACCAATGGCTTCTAACCATCTGGGGGACATGTCCCTCCACTTTGAAAACCTGAGGAAAGCCAAAGACCCTTAGCCTAGAAAAATACATATATACACTCTCACTCAAAAAATAATAATAATAATAAAATTAAAACAGAAAGAAAACCATAAGGAAAGAATATTAAGCCAAGTCAAAAGATAGAGATTCTACTCCCTGGCTCTGCCAAAAACTCCCAGGTTCTCAAACCAATCACTTAATTCCTCAATTGACAAAGTGAAGAAACTCTCATTTGCCTCAACTATCCTTCATTAGATGTCATTAGATGTCTGTAATAAAAAAAATACATATACATACATATATATACATACACGTACACTAAAAGCATGGAAGAATTCTGAAATTAAAATTGTTATATAAGAGCAAATTATTTTTTTATTGTTGTTTCACAGCTTGATACTTTCACAGCTATCTATTTTGTAAAAAAAAAAAAAATGCTGTGAAATAAACTGTTTACTATTACAGCTAAAAGAACTGTTGTTCTTCTAAAACTCCAAAGGCCCTGTAGTTTACATACCCAAGAGGAGTAAGCACAACAAGTATAAAGAAGCAAAGATGAATAACCTAATTAATTCACATTTGCTCACACCACTGACTACAGATTCCTTTGATAACAATATGCTTTTGTACTAACAAACCTGTAATACAATTGGCCAGTATGTTTTGAGATGTTTATATTCCACATGTCAGGGGTTCTTGATGACAGTCGGAATATTCTCTTCTCTCTAGTTTGACCCTGTCACCAACAACTGTCACAGGTGGGCTACAGCCAACAGAGATCCTCTCTTCAGAATGAGAAGCTGTGAAATACTTACTCCAATGAGGTCTAAGGGACATACCTAATGGGGCTGACTTTAATGTAAAAAGCAACTGTCAGGCAGCCACTGTGAAAACCCTGAGGAGCTCCATGGAAACGGAACAAGTAAGGAACCTGAGCCACCCTCTGTATTTCAAACCTGAAAGCTGAAGAGGGCCTATGCATATACCACAGCAGCCCCTGTCGTCTCCCCTCCTCTGCTCCTACCAGCAACTCAAAGGGTACGGTCCTCCTTGCTAGTCTAGGCCTTTTTTTCTGCATCCATGCCAATCC
Organism: Camelus bactrianus; assembly: GCF_048773025.1. NCBI lineage: Eukaryota > Metazoa > Chordata > Mammalia > Artiodactyla > Camelidae > Camelus > Camelus bactrianus. The sequence goes on along the minus strand of NC_133543.1, from coordinate 98,355,944 downwards.
CTGCTCAAGAGGATGTCATTCATAAAGAGAGGGTTCAGAATCTAGTCTCGACTTCATGGCCCAGCCACAACTGTTAAGGCTCACTTTTCTTGCTCAACTATCTTCCTGACAATCAAGTCTCAGATTCAGGGTCCAGAGAGCTTAGCTCCAGGCTCCTTAGCTGCTTCTTTCTTTTTCCTTCCTGACTCACACATTATAGCCCTATTACTCAAAGTATGGTTCCAGAACCAGTAGCACCAATGTTGACTGGGAACTTGTTAGAAATGCATAATTTTGGACACCACCTCAGATCTACTGAATTTTAATATGCATTTTTTTAAATACCCAGGTGGTGAATCATTTGCATGGTGGAGACAAGCACTGGTCTATAGGATTGGCCTCAGTTCTAATGAGGGATCCTCATATCCATCTTTCTCAGACAAAACACAGCTCTCAGCTTTGCTCTGCAGATCTCCCTCATGAATATCATCTCCTCTCCAGACTCCTGAACACTGACTGGCCTTCTGAGTCCCTCTATTTCCCTCTACCCATCTACCTAGAAACCCCAGGGCTGCCCATTCCCACACAGAACAGTGACAGCTATGATTTTTGATGAGATACCTGGCCCACCTGCTTATACCTCTGAACGCAGCCTACAAAGGCAAGAGGGGCTCCAGAGTTCCTCTTTCCATGCTGATTGACAAGTCTTAAGTACTGGCAAGAAAACCATCAAATAAGCTCTAGCACCATTTCTGACGTACCAGCCAGCAGCCAACACCCAGCACCCGGCACCCAAGATTTAAGCACTCAGCCTATTTTTCTTTTGACTTGAAAGATGCCACAGTCCACTCTAGCCCCTTCAATATTTCTCTCCATAAGACTGGCTACTAAAGAGGTTCAGACTAGACAACACAGAGGATAAAGAGAGGCCTTTTGCATTTTAAGAAGTTTATTGCTAACTGGGACGTTTTTACACTGTGGGAAAATGCAGAAGTAATATATCAGGATCATTACTAATCACAGGCAAAACGTTTTCATCAAAAGTTCCTGACTCTGCCCTCTTTGGACTTGGATTCCTATGCTTAATCCTGAGAACAGATTTCACTAAACATCTTCCTCCTTACTTAGGGTTAAAGGTATACTGTTCTTTCCATGAAGCTTCCTTTTACCAAAAGGTTTGAAAAAGTCAACAAGGTAGATCAAAAAATGCCTTCCTAGATTCAAGCAGGTTATATGGACTATGAGAGCCTGAGTTTGTGGATACCCATTTCCTTGGACTTCTGCCCCCTACACCCTCAGGATGCATCAGCCTTTTCTCTCAATCATGCACTGCTGAAATTTAACCATCATGGTTCATGCCCCCAATATATCAGGGGCACAGGCCTCTCTGCAGTCCCCTTTGCTGAGCTCTAAAGAGATCCTCTTGTTGACCTTTACATGTTGGCTTCCCTTAGGAACTCAATATTCAGCTGCCTTTCTCTAGCTACACTCTCTAGGTAATCCCATCCACTACGTGGTCTCAACACCTCATATATGTTGATGGCTCCCAAATTTACATCTTTAGGTTCAATTTCTTCTTGGAGCTCCAGACTCATCTGTCCAAATACCTTCTTTTGCTAGTTTCATTTTCAGTATTTTGTATGGTTTTATTGAGGTATAACTGACATACAATAAACTACATACATTTAAAATGCACAAATTATTGGTCTTGACAAATACAATTATGAAATTATCCTATCAAGATAATGAACAAGTCTATCACCCCCTGAAGTTTCCTTGGGGTCCCTCTGTAGTCCATCTCTCCTATTGCCACACCAGGCAACCAATGACCTGTTTGCATTTTCTAGAGTTTTACATAATGAAATCATACACAGCATATTCTTTTTTTGTCTAGCTTCTCTCATCCATCATAATTATTTTGAGATCCAACCACGTTGTTGCATGTGTTAAGAGTTTATTGCTTTTTTTTTTAAACAGCTGAGTTGTATTCCACTGAACAGACATACCAAATTTAGTTTACATGCTGATGGACATTTGGGTTGCTTTCAGTTTAGGGCTATTACCAAAAAAAATGCTATGAACTTTCATATATAAAGTATTTACAGGAACAAATGCTTTATTCTCTCTAAAGTAAATATTTAGCAATGGAATGGCTGGGTCATATGATAGGGATATGCTTAATGTTTTAAGAAACTGCCAAACTGTTTTCCAAAGCGGCTGTACTGTTTTATATTCCCATCAGCAGCATATGACAGTTCCAGTTGCTCAATATCCTTGTCAACACTGTTTATGGTCAGTCTTTTCAACTTTAGCTATTCTAGTGATTCCTGTATTCATATTTTGTGCTATTAACTTGTATTCCATAATGACTAATTATGTTGAGCATATTTTCATATGCTTATTTACCATCCATATATCTTATTTAGTAAAGTATCTATTCAAATCTTTAATACAGTTTTTAACTGGGTTGTTTGTTTATTATTGACTTGTTCTTTACATTCTAGATTACAGTTTTTGGTGAGGTAAATGTTTTGCAAATATTTTCTCCTAGTCTGTGGCTTGCGAGTGCATTTTTGTAACTGTCCACTGAAAAGCAAAAGTTATTACAATTTTGATTTTAAAATTTATTTTTTTCTTTTATGTTTCATATTTTTAATATTATGCTTAAGAAATATTTGCCAAATCTAAGGTCATTAAAATTTTCTCTTCTCTTTTCTTCTAGAAAAGTTACACTTTTTACACAAACATTTAGATGTATGATTCATTTCTAGTTAGTTCCTTATTGGTACAAGGTAAGGGTTGAAGTTCCTTATTTTCCAAATGGTTACACAATTGCAATAGCACATTTGTTGAAAAGATATTCTTTCCTCACTGAATTATCTTGGCACCTTTGTAGAAAATTAATCAATCATATATGTATGGGTCTATTTCTGGAATCTCTATTACATACCATTGATCTTCCAATGATCTACATGTCCACCTTGGTAACACCAAACTGTCTTGATTACCAGAGCTTTGTAAGTCTTGAAATTAAGTAATATATGTCCTCCAACTTTGTTGTACTTTGTTTTGGCTCTTCTAAGTCCTTTGCCCTTTCCTATAAATCTTAAAGTCAGTTTGTTAATTTCTACAAAATGCCTCCTAGGATTTTGTCTGGGATTGTGCTTCATCTATAGATCACTTTGAATAGAGCTGGCAACTTAACAATATTGAGTTTTTTAATTCATAAACACAGTATTTCTTACCATTTATTGAGACCTTATTTAATTTCTCCCAGTAATGTTTTATAGCCTTACACATCTTTGGTCACATTTAACCCTAAGTATCTCATATTTTTGATCCTACTAAAAATGGTACTTTAAGAAATTTTTCAGTTTCTACTTTTTCATTGCTAGTTTACAGAAGTACAATGGATTTTTGTATATTAGCCTTCTGTCCTTCAGCCTTGCTAAACTCACTTATTTTATTAGTTCTAGTAACTTTTCTTGTAAATTCATTAGGATTTTATACAGAGAAGATCACACAGTCTAAGAGTAAAGAGTTTTATTTCTTCCTTTCCAATCTAAATGCTTCTTTACTATTGCTTCATCATACTAACTAGAATCTCCAGTATAACACTGAATAAAAGGAATGAGAAGGGACATTCTTACTTCATTCCCAATACCGGAGGAAAAGCATTCAGTCTTTTACCATTCTGCATTTGTTAGTTATAACATCATACCCAGTGGTGATACATTCTTCACCAGACTGAAGTCCTCTTTTATTCCTAGTCTGCTGTGAGTTATCATAAATGGTTGTGGACTTTTGTCAAATGGATTTTTGTATCAAAATGATGCCATTTGATTGAAATATGGAGTTAAATTTAGCCTGTTAATATGGTGAATTATACAGAATTACTTTTCTAATATTAAACCAATCTTGCATTCCTGGGATAAACCCCACTTGCTCATGTTGTACTATCCTTTTACTACATTGCTGAATTCTATTTGCTAATATTTTGTTGAGGACTTTTTTCAACTATGTTTGTGAGGAGTACTGGTCTGTAGCTTTCTTTCCTTATAATGTCTTTTCCTGGTTTTGGTATTAGGGCAATGCTGACTTCACAGAATGAGCTGGAAAAGGTATCCTCTTGCATTTTCTGTGCTTTTATAGACTCAGGATTATTTCTTCCTTAAATATTTAGTAAAATTCATCAGTAAGTGAAACCATCTAGACCTCCATATGTTCTCAACATCTCTATTAAAATGTCTAAGAAGAAATTAAAACTGAACACAGCCATTCCTACTCTTTGACGAGTTAATACCCCATACCTGCTCTGGTCAGCTTTAGATACCCGTCTTGCTAACCAATCTTCTATTTCTTTCTAGTCTATCCATTCTCACTCCTTAAATCAAAAGAAGACATCATCTTTCTTATTCCCTCTTTGGCTTATCTTTACTATAATGCTGCCTATTAACTCTCTCGAATGACCTCTAGGAATACTTCCTTTGGTTTGACCAGAACTTAATGCACTCTTCTTGTCTTTTTAAACCTGGTCAACACTGTGCTAGATGATGCTTTCAAGAAAAGAGGAAGTGACCTAAATAAGTCTATGTTGCTAGGATCTGGAGTCAACCCTTAGCCGTGGTTTCAAGGAATCAAGGAATGAGACTATCCACAATTGGCAGCAACTAGAGGTGGGGGCTGGGGAGATGGAGGAGAGGTGGATCTAGAGTAGGATAATTCACTCTCATAAAACATTCTACACATAACTTCACAGCTTAATCAAAATTATTCTTAATTTTGTATAAGTATGAGTAGTATCTGCCTCTTCCTACCTGCACTCCTCACCAGACTAAGAGCTCCATGAGGACAAGAACTATGTCCATCTTGATCATTACTAATTTCCTTACACTCTACAAATTCCTGACACATAGCTCTAACTCAATTACTATTACCCTATCAGATAAAAAATTTAATTTATACCTCAATAAAGCTCTGAGATAAGGTAGAACTCCCCATGTTAGTGGGGAAAATAAATAATAAAAACTTAAGCTGCTACCACTGTCAGGAACTATTTTAAGATTTTTAAATGTATTCTCATTTAATACTATCACAAACCTAGGAAGTAGGTACTGTGATTATTCCTATTCTATGGATGAGGCAGGGGAGGAGCAAGGACAACCCAAATCATTAGATGTCTGCCCACCAGATGCTTCTACATCCAAGCATTCTGAGGCCTGCTTCTGGGGCAACCGAGGGTCTTAGGGGTCTGTCACCACTTTAGTTTATGATGTCTCACTGATGCACTATGGAATGCAAAAGGCCCTAAGAAGTCTATAATTAGAAAATGAAAATTTAACTCACCTTCCACTGCTCCTCTGGAAGCAGCTTCACAACCACCAGATCCCCATTCAAGGCTCTATTACGAGCAACGACTCCATCAATAAAAATGTCTCGATCACCATCCTAGATTGGAGAGAGAAATAAAAGAGCTCAGCTCTACCAAGGAATAGAACCAAAAATTACTTCCTTGGTTTAAAAATTGTAAACTCTACAATCTGTGCATTGATTTGACAGGAACACTAGTATATGGCCACAAACAGACCTAGAAGAAGCTCAGTCTCTTTGGAACTAACAGAAATTATGATGGACGCATAAAAGCAAGTTAACATAATGCTAAAAACATCACCAAATAAGAAAAGATCTATTATATGCAGGCCAAAAACAAACAAAAACACGTAATGCAAAAAAACTGGGATTGCATGCTTTCACAACTGAAATGAGAAAGGAATAAGTAATCCTTCAGTAATTCTTTTTTGTTTTAAATAAAATAAAGCATGATGATACCTTTTCTACACTAACTAAAATTTTTTAAGAGAAAAGGTAAAAACAGACAGTTTGCAAGAAAACAGAATAAAAACAACATAGAACCCCCTAAGAAAACCAATCAAGGGCAGGAGCAACAACCAGCCCCAGGATTTAGGTTCTCCAGGAAGAAACCAACAAAGTCACACTCCTCTCAGGGAAGTGGCAAAAAGAGCAAATTGTTGGTTCATTTTTTTAATTGAAGTATAGTTGACTTACAGTATTGTGTCAGTTTCAGGTGTACAGCATAGTGATTCAGTTAATTTTTTTCAGATTCTATTCTATTATAGGTTATTACAAGATATTGAATATAATTCCCTGTGCTATACAGTAAACTCTTGCTGTTTGTCTATTTTATGTATAGTAGTTATCTGTTAATCCCATACTCCTAATTTGTCCCTCCTCCACCTTTGATAACCATAAATTTGTTCTTTATGTCTGTGAGTCTGTTTCTGTTTCTGTGAGTCTGAAAATGTCTATTTAGGTCTTCTGCCCCTTTTTTCAATTGGGTTGTTTGGTTTTTTCGATATTGAGTTGTATGAGTTGTTTGTGTATTTTGGATATTAACTCCTTGTCAGTCTCATCAGGTGCAAATATGTTCTCCTACTTAGGCTGTCTGTTTATTTTGTTGATGGTTTCCTTTGCTGTGCAAAAGCTTTTAAGTTTGATTAGGTCCCATTTGTTTGTTTGCTTTTATTTCTATTGCCTTGGGAGACTGATCTAAGAAAATACTGTTGTGATTTATGGCAGGGAACATTCTGCCTATGTTCTCTTTTAGGAGTTTTATGGTATCATGCCTTATACTTGGGTCTTTAAACCTTTTTGAGTTTATTCCTATAAATGGTGTGAGGGAATGTTCTAATTTCATTGATTTATGTGTAACTGTCTAGCTTTCCTAACCCCATTTATTGACGAGATTGTCTTTTCTCCATTGTATATTCTTGCCTCCTTTGTCATAGATTAATTGACCATAGGTGTGTGGATTTATTTCTGGGCTCTCTATTCTGTCCCATTGATCTATATGTCTGTTTCTGTGCCAATACCATGCTGTTTTGATTACTGTAGCTTTGTAGTATGAATGAGGTCTGGAAGGGTTATGCCTCCAGCTTTGCTCTTTTTCCTCAGGATTGTTTTGGCAATTCTGGGTCTTTTGTGGCTCCATGTAATTTGTAGATGACATGATACTCTCTATAGAGAAACTTAAATTCTCCATACAAAAGCTATTAAAATTAATAAATGAATTCAACAAGGTAGCAGGATACAAGATTAATATATAGAAATGTTCTGCATTTCTTTAGACTAATAATGAAATATAAAAAAAGGAAAATTAAAACAAAATTCCACTTAAAAATCTCATCAAAATAAATAAAATACCCAGGAATAAACTTAACCAAGGAGGTGAAAGATTCATACACTGAAAACTATAAAACATTGCTAAAGGAAACTGAAGATGATTCAAAGAAATGGAACACTATCCCATGCTGTTGAATTGGAAGAATTAATATTGTTAAAATGACCATACTACCCAAAGCAATCTATAGATTTAATGTGATCCCTATCAAAATACCCATGACATTTTTTGCAGAACTAGAACAAATAATCCTAAAATTGTGATTGTTTTTATGGAGACCCAAGCAGAAAGCAAAGAAAAAAAGGAAAGGAAGGTAACGTGAGCTTCATAAAGCATTTTCACAGTCCACCCTTCTCACTAAGGAGCAAATGAACTCCCTCCCATGAATGTCACAAGGCGTGGACACCTTCATCTTCAATCACATACTTAAAAACAACCCACCTTAAGCAGTGTAGCCCCAGAAAACTTCCTAGGTATCGAGTGCCAAACTGAATTAGGTGACAGAGTCTTCTTATTAAACCAAGTTACTACACAAAAACAATTAAATGTAGAAGGTAGCTAAGAAAAGCATAACTTCAGAGGTAAAGTTCCATGAAAATATTTAAATATTTTCTAAATGTTTCATCCACAAACATGTACCCTTATCCTGTCATCCTTCCTAGAGTTTATACTATGTGCTTGTTTTCAGAGGATTAGAGAGAAGTAAAATTTTAATTTTCCTCAGAGAAGGTAATAACAAACATGTGTGGAAAGCCACCACTCAAAATTTTCTAATAAAGACACTTGATATAGATGTTACACTCAACAGACTGCAGGTGATTATTATGACATTTTAGTTAAAATTAGTATTCCAAATTCACCACTGCCTCCAAAATGGGATTTCAGACACTCAGTACTTTTTTATAGTTTCCAATTACAAACCATTCAAGATCTTTTAGAACAGTCTTTCTGTTCAGTTTCTAATTTAGCCGTGGGCTAGCAGCATGGTCTGCACACTTTGCCAAACTTGACCCACCCTAGTCCCTAAGGAATAGCTACCATGTTAGCCACAAAGACAGAATTACTGCAGTTGACCTCATAACAAGCTTTTCAAAAAAATAGGAAGAGACAACCAATAAATAAAGAGTGAACAACTGAAGTGCTGCACAACATATCAATCACTGCCTTCTCCAATTTGTAAAGCAACAAGATCTCTCCAACTTCTCTCGAATGAAAATAAAGCTGTCTGGAGGTCATTCTCACATGCCAAAATATATGCAATGAGACGCCTCTTTCATAAGCAGCTACACCACCCTTACCTTAGAAATTTAAGATGAATAAAATGTACATATTGTCAGAAAGAAAAGCAGGGCTGAGTTGAACCTTGATCAATACACAAATCTATAGATACTGCATCACCACTCAGCTCTTACTTCACTGATTCATTCAGAAGCCTGTATCTATTGCAGAATCTCTTATTTTAAAGATAAGAAACTTGGGAACAGCTCAATATTTTAAAAGTTTGAGTTATCCCTCCTAACTACTTTTTAAAGCCAAAGAGTTCAGTCCTTTACTTGAATGCCAGAATGCCAGAAGAGCCATGCTACCCATCAGAAAGAATATAAAAAAAGAAAAATAGACAATGAGCAACCTGGAGAAAATATAATGGGATCTGGGGTAACTGAATTAAATATTTAGGAGGCTGGAGTGCGGAGGACTACCCACGTACACCATGATGGTCAGAACATCCTCCATGGATGGAATAGCTCCCTTTGGACCAGATAAATTCCACAGGTGTACAAAGAGTGACTCCCATGATATGGTGCACAAAAAGGCTACAGAACTTCTTGCATCAATATAATTCAGAATAGAAACTGTGCTTTTTGTAAAAATCTAGGTTTTTACATCTGGTCCATTTCTCCTTTTCATCTTATCCCCAAATAGATTCAAAAAGGCATCTCAATAATATCAGTTTATCTTGCTTTGCTTGAAAAAGTCATATGGTTTTATTTTAACTCTGTACCTTACTTTTATTGAGAACACCAGGAGACTAGCAGGTACACACAGAAGTAACCTATCCCATATATTTTGGGTTTGTCATAAGAAAATAAATATCAACTTTCTATGAGTAGAAATTATAATAAACTAAATCATATTCCCCACAAAAAAGTACTTTTTTATACCTGATGATCAATTCACTGTGCCTAGTCTGTTGACATAAGTAGATATTTTGAAAGCGATATTGTGTAAGTTCACAACTGTCTTTAGAGTAAGAATAAACCTAAATAATTTCATCAAATCTACTCTATTTTTGTTTCTCAAAAAACTTTAGAATTTTAAAGTTGTGAGGAATATTAGACAATATTTAATCTACCCTTCATTTTACAATTGAGGAAACTTTTCTATTTCTTATTGTCAGAGCAGAAGCTACATCTTTCTATCAATTCCTGTCTTTATTCTCTCTCTGCTAAAGCAGGGAACAGGTAACAATCAGGCCCTGATTCTGCTATCCTACCTCCTAATCTACCTGTGAGCATTTTTCTAGTTCACACAAGTTCACAGTTGACACGGACATGAGCTATGTACACTCAGAAATCCAGACCAGTGGTGGGATTTATCCACATGTAACTCAGTGCCTCTACTATCTCCTTCTTCGATATTTCTTTCAATAATTCTTCTAAAACTGGAAACTGACCAGAAGACCACAAAACTAGAATGCAGAATTGTTCCAGTGTCCAACACCAGAGTATCTACAATCACTTACAACTGGGCCTTGATAGAGCTTTTGTAGTCTGCTCTTAATTAATTAGAGGTGAGTCATTAAGCATTTTTTCTCCCTCTGATACAATTTTATTACTCTATCAGCGGCCAGGTAAGACAGAAAAAGAGGTATAGAAATAAGCCAATCCAAATACCATGATTAGCTAAAAAATTCTAAATAGGACATGTCAGGAACACAATTTCAAGTGGGAGAACAACTTGAGCTTTTGAAGCATCAGTAACTTTTGCTTCTTAACTTCCTCTAACAAACCAGATTAAACAGTGGCAACACATCATTTGCAAGTTTAAATCACATGAATTTAACTTACAGGAACATAATTAGGTCCAGACTTTAGAGGACCTCTGCTCTGGCCCTCCTTCAGCCACACCCCTCCTCACTCAGGTAAGGAGTTCTCAGGACCAAATGAAAGTGCATCCCCATTTGTAATTGGCTCCAAGCCTACTTCCAGGGCATATATAGGCATCTTCCCCAGTCTGTCTTCCCAAACAGACCACATCACAGGTGGCACCTCTGGACTTCACAGATGGCTAATGGTAGATATTTCTAAGGGGAGTGGTCAGAGCTTAGACATGTAGGATAAGATGGTCACCTAGATGCATGTAAGGGCCCTCACTGAATGGAGGAGGAGGAGGCAAAAGGGCAGCAAAGAGAGGACAGGGAGCCAGGACTGGGAAGGAAAGAGGGGTATGCCAGAGGTACACCCACTCCATGCAGCCACACTTCAGCATGGAGCTCCAAGGAGTCTCAGAATTCTATATTTGAACCTGAGTACATGGAGGTACATACGTTTGGCAAGGAATATATCTGGTTTGTCATGTATGTATTTTACTTAACAGTTTCTTAGTGTGATTTATAACTTTTAAATATTTCATATGTGGTATGTGTGCTTTTGTCCTAAGGTCAGGAGCTGGCCTAATAGGAATCTAACTTAGGGGAAATTCAATACTGTGTGCTCATGGAAGAGAAAAAGAAGCACTAAAATTTTCAAAATGCTGTATGTAATTCCTCTTATCATTCCAATCAATGAGAGCAAACCTCAATGTGCACAGGAGATAGGAGATTTGAAATCTGCTCAGTTCCCATGTGCCTCTCGGGGTGAACTTCTTATTGCACTGGGTGTGACGCTCATGCTCAAATCCATGTTTTTCACACACTGGGGCCCCTAATATAATTAAGCCCCTTCAATTGGTATGCCAGTGAAGAAACAATCATTCTTTCTAATGTGGAGAAAACGCTGGCTATGCTAGACTTACTGCAAGATGGTTTATCCATCTCCAACATGGCATACTCCTAGGAGATTTTCATGGGTAATTTTTATGATGACTGAATGTGATTTTCACCTTATGAGCAAACTCTGGAATCTAACACCCATGTCAACTGTGCTTCCACCGTATGATGACACTGCTTCTGCAGCTAAGCTGCTACCTCCAAGCTGACCCTCAATCCTATCATCTAAGCACCAGGGTCAGTGTATATACCATGTTCTGTCATAGGAACAGAAAGTGACTCAAGAGAGAACAATGTGACATGTGATACTTTTTATCGAATCCAGTGGGTAAGACCTCAACTTGAGATACAAATGTGAATCCTTGGCTTCTAGACAGGGCAAGGGGAAAAGGCACTAAACTGAGCTTTAGAATAGCTCTTAGGTTATTGTAACAACAACAATAAACATAATACCTATGAAGTACATGACTGAACTTGTATTCTCATTAAACCTGTCATTTCATGTAATGAAATATGTTAACTGAAATCTATGTATTCCATTTCTTCATCTATTAGCTAAAGTTTCTTCCTATGGTCTCTTCCACTGTGAAAAACCTAATTTTATGGCTATCCTATTTATGGCATCCTGGAAAAGTTAGGTCAAGAATTTAAGAATATTGCTCTCTCAGCTTTGCACAATCAAGCCTTATCCAGAGACCTGCTGCTAACTATATGGCAGAGTGAACGTCCCTTAATGGGAGAGAGCCTGTTAAAATGAGTCATGAACCTAAGAAACTGTATAAAGATCCAACGATAAAAAGCCTTATACCAAGTCCTATCACCTACATAAAAGTAAAGTAAGAAATTCTGACTTCCCTCCACCAAAAAAAGGCATGGCACATTATTTTTGGACAAATTTGTAGATTAGCTCATGCAGTAGATTGAAAGTAGATAGCGTATTTGTTTAGGAGAGATTAACTTAAATCAGTGGAAAAATCCATAAATCCTTTTAAACTATAAACCAAGGGCGTCCAATTACAAGAACTGGTGGGTGTCTGCATGGGCTCAGCTGCTCCCTGAAGCCTAGTAACAAATGTCATCCCTTTCATTTGACGTGTGATTTTAAGACTGGCAGAAGGGGTTCTTAACCAACGGCAAATTTTGTTTGTTTAAATTTGAAACAAATCCTTGCCCATCCTCAATTTTGTTTTACTACTCTGCTTTTTAGTTAGAATATATGATTTCAGTTTCACAACACATCTAAAAAATTAAATGTGACATTAGGTTTATTATAAAGTTATTGAACTTACTGGGCAAGGAATGAAGGCTTCATGAAACTTCTTCGGATTGATTCTCAATACACCCTTTAAAATAAAAAAATTAAATCTGTGTAAATTTAACTAGTTACATACTTAAGATTTTTCCATACATAAGTTATTATCCAATAAAAAGTTTTAAAATTAATAAACAGTTCGATCTAGGAAACAAGTTAGATGTATGAGAACTATTCATTAAATCCATGAAACACGATTTACACTGATGTCTATAACACAGAGTTCCATCAAAAATTGAAAGCTCACACTGGCACCTTGCTGTGAACGGGCAGAGGTGAGAAGCGACAGAGCTTGGCGTGGAGTGGGAAAGTGGCAACTGTTGAGATTTTACGTGCCCCTGTATGATAGTCTTCAAATTTAAAACTTAAAGAACAAGGTTATCTGGGGATTACACCCCACCACACAATGGCCTTGTTTATTCTTTAAGACCTTTCCAAAACTGCTTGTTTCTGTGACAATCTTCAAAGTGATGCAGGTTGATTTCCAAGCTGACTACTCAGCCTCAAGGGACTGGATGCATAATTTTTACTTTGGCCCCTCTGCAGAGCCGAATGAGTCAATAATTCAAAATGGTCCAGAACCAACTCTTAATGTAAATGGGAATCCTGGCTCCAACGGCCAGGCCACCCAGTTTGCCTTCAATTTCATGTTATTCCAGCACCAAATCAGGGTCTGCTTCTATTTATGCACAGAGGTGCAGGTGGGGGCCCTCTTCAATAGCAGTTCAGTATTTTAGGCTCTTGCAGGAAGCTGTAACCCTCCCCACTTACAGCCGCATTTGAAGGCCACTGGAACACATAGATGGAGGCAGTTATTTTCCTAAAAGCCAGACTCAAAGGGTGTCTTGAGTAAGTGTTTTAAATAACATTTCCCCTCTAAAATATTGAAAGACTCAAAGATACACGATTAACAAAATAGGTGAGGGCATAAAATAAAGCAGAAAATAATTCTTTCTTTCACTGGTACAACCATGTTTAAATCACAAATTTCCACGCAACAGTTTATACCACTGTGTTAAATCCCACAGACTACTAGAAATCTTCTTTCAGTCCTTAATTCAATCATTATTTATTGAATTCTGCTTATATCCAAGCCCCTGAGACAGAAAATATTGGAAGGAAAATGATAATCAAGCTCAGTTCCTGTTTATAAATTAAAACATGAAGAATGCCATAAGTGAGGGAACAGCCTACTTTCAGCTGAGGGCACTAGGAAAGGCTCCAGAGATGGTGTCCAACCTGACACTTGAAGGAGGAGCCAAACTTGAGATAAACCAGAAGGGAAATTTAGGCAAGAGTGATTAAGAAGGCAAATTCTCTTCTACCATCTTGCAGTACTAGGGGAAGAGGGAGAGGGGCTGGGAGATAAGGCAGGCAAAGTTCCCTGAGGCCAGTCCCTTTCCATTAATGTCACTGCAATTTCATTTTTAGGACAGCAATTTGTTGTTGGGGAGAAAGGAAAAAGGCTTATTACATTTATCCTAAATATTCATCTACTCACATAACAAATATTTCCTGACAACTAGCATGACAGGCACTATGCTAAGTGATGGGGACACAATAGAGTAATAACTGACAGTCTCTGCCCCTCAGAGCTTACAGTCCAGTGAGGGGAAGACATTCCAAACACATAACAGTGAATTCATTGAAGTTAATTTTTAAAATTCATTTTTTGACCTAAGTTTTCTTTCAATTGTTATTCTTCTATCATCAATTCAAGCTCAAGTGATAAGCTTCAAGTGAATGGTTAGTACATGAAGGAGTACAGAGAAGAGAATGTCTTCTGCTTTGAAAGCACCTTTCATTACAGAGCACTGAGAGAGACCAAGGCGAGGCTGAGGAGAAAGAGGTGGCTCACGGCTGTATCTTACCTCTATTTTGTGTATGTGATTTTTTTTTAATGAGATAGAGTTGATGTACAATAGTATATAAGTTACAGGTGTATAACACAATGATCCATAATTTTTAAAGGTTATACTCCATTTATAGTTATTATATATTTCTTGGCTCTATTTAAAAACACAAATATTAAAAGGACCTAAAAGATTCTATCCTTGATTGTCTACCCCAAACTTCCTGAGATATAGAAGCATACAGGGAAGGATAGAAGCCTGTTCAAGAAAAACATTTGCCGTTTGACTGGAGCATACTCTTAAGAACTGGACCTCAGGAACAGACCCGCTGAGAGCACGGATCACACTAAGAATAAACTCCAGCAGAGTTCCACAGCAGAGCAGAGTCATCCCCACAGCCTAGCAGAGTCATCCCCACAGCCTGACGGAAGAAGCTGTCAGTAAAGCATGTCAAGAAATGGCCCTGAAACTGAAAAAGACTTCTAGCAGATGATTTGTCCCACTCACCTACATAAGCCCAGAACTTATATTTCCATATTTTTATGACCATCACCTAATCTGCCCCAAACCATCACCCCTCATCCTCAACTCTTTCCTAGGCCTGAAATTGACTGGTGAGGCTCCTACAACCTCCATCTCTTTTCTGAATGCTCCAGTGCCTCCTTGCCTCAATTGAAACCTGGCTGTCCTCTGATGTGATCACTTCCCTTTAAGAGCTCTCAAAGGGAGCCAATTTTCTCTCTCCTACTCTGTATATCTCAGGGACTAGAGGAAGAATGTTTTCCCTCAACTTCCCCATTGCAGCTTTAAAATTATTTCCCCCTCATTCTCTCTCAAAACCCCCAGACCCTTAGAAGTT
This sequence comes from Camelus bactrianus, assembly GCF_048773025.1. NCBI lineage: Eukaryota > Metazoa > Chordata > Mammalia > Artiodactyla > Camelidae > Camelus > Camelus bactrianus. The sequence continues at coordinate 98,340,755 of NC_133543.1, read as the reverse complement.
CACGTTTAGCTCCTGCTGTACCTCCCTGGTACTGTCATCATCAAACCTCCTGATCGTAACCCTGATTTACTAATGTTTTGCCTCTTAGCACACTCTGTTTCTCTCCAGCCTCATTCCTATAAACATTTATGGGACCTCACATCCACATGGATGATCAGGCAACCCTCGCCAGACACTCTAGCCCACCCACCCTAGTCACTCTCTCCCATGTTCACAGCCTATATCTTGTTATCATTGCTAACTACACCACCTCCAAACATTGATTTTAAAATCAAGTATCACACTTTCTGATCACAATCTTCTATCCTTCCAGGTCACTAAGGTAGAAATTCCACTTCAACAATTCTTCATCTTCACCAAGACTTCCAATCCAGGGACCTTACCACATTTTTACCATTTATCGTTCTCCCACTACATTCATTCCCTTCCTTGGCTACCTCGTTAACATGGCCTGTCAGTACCTACTGCCCTTACAAATCCTGAGCCTTGGGTCCACACTTCCTCTTGTATTCAACTAGCAAAACCTCACTTTCAGTTGACTCCAGCTATCTGCCTTCCCCATCCTTACACCCAAGGAGCTGAATATTACTATAGAAAAATATCACACAACTGGGCTAATTAGCCTAACTTGGCAATCACAAACATGTTTTATTTGGCTTACAGGATGTTTGAATATGCTTAAAACTGAGGAATTTCACACATAAATATGTATTTCCAGACTTTCTTGAAAAACTAGCTAACCCTACATGGCAGCAACCACCTGAACTGGATAACAGATGCTTCTTGTATAGCAATAAAAACAGTCACAAGTAACATACCAGTTTATCACGTCACACACTGTTTTAAGAGCTTTATCTACCAACTAATTTAACCCTCAAAACAACCCTATGAGAAAGGTACTATTACCCTCTTTTTTATAAAATGAAGAAATAGAGGCACTGAGATGTGCCCACTTTCATACCACATTCAAGACCAAGCAGTCTGGTTCCAAAGTCCTTGCTCGTAACTGCTGCAGACTGCCTCTCTATTTGCCATAGTCACCATCAGGGCCTCTTCACTCATTTATGCCACCTGCTCACTTCTCCCCAGAAACCAGTACCACACTGCAACTTTCAACCTTCTGTATCTTGGCTAGTGGCAACATCATCCATCCTTTACCCAACTAAAAAACTTAGGAGTCATCCTTTATCACTCCCTTTGCCTTACCTTCCACATTTCATCCATCAGCATGTCATGCCAGTACTAGTGCCAAATCCATCCATTTCTCTCCATCTTCACTGCCACCACCCTTGGTCACATCTCCACATTTTCTTGCCTGATTGACTCTGACAGCCTTCTACATGTTCTCCCAGGTTCCACTCTAGGCTGTTCATCTCACAGTTGCCAGAGAGTTGTTTTAAAAGCATAAAATAGATCATGTCCTTCCCCTGCTTAATACAATTCAGTGAATCTCCATTGTTCTTAAATAAAATCCAACTCTCCAATACCGCCTAGAGACCCTACATGATTTAGCAACTGCCTACCTTTCCAATTTATTACCATATTGTAATTCCCTTTGCTCACTACATCTAATAGGCTTTCTTCTTGGTCCTCAGAAACATCAAGGCTTTTTCTGCTTGCCATTCTTCTACTAGCTGATATCTCTGCCTGTAATGTTCTTTTGCTAATTCTTCAAATGGCTGGCTCATTTTTTCCAACCTGCAGATCTCATCTCAGAGATCACCTCCTCGGAGAGGCCTAAACACCCTATGTCAAGTGGCTCTCTCTAATTATCCTCTTTCATCTTTCTTACTTCCCTGTTAGCATGCATCACAGGCCATAATTTCCTCTTTATTTCCCTAGTTGTTTTTTTCTATCTCCTCCAGTGAATTGCCTATCTACATACTGGTATATGCTTGGCACTTAGTAGGCAGTCAAGAAACACTTGTTGGGCTAATTAATTAACGTCTGCAGAGTAGAAGTTCTCCTACCACCTGGCATTAATGTTTTGAATATCATCTGTTCCTTCTAAACGACTGGGCAGTTCACTGTAATGTCACTATTCCTCCCTTTAACTCACACCCAAGTGTTCTCTAATTTTACTCTTAACAAATGGTGAAGGTCCTAGACACTAGCCCATCATGTCCTGTTGTCCTGGACTACAATTTCTTTCAAGGTCCCATTACTTTACATTAACATTTTATTCTAGGGGAAATGTGACTTCATGCCTCATACAGCCCTGGTGGCTCAGTCTGAACCACCTTTTGCCAAAGAACCAGCTAGGAACATGAAACCAGCCAATTCTACTATCTTCATACTTCACTATTACTTCAATATCACTTTGGTCATCACCCCAAAGCTAAGTCCCTTCCAGGCCTCTCTATCCCACACTCTCATTTCCCCTAACATCTCCCATAACAACCTCCCAATACTGTACCTATGGAGTGAGAAAAAACATATACTCTTTGATGTGAGAACTTGTTTACCAAAAAAATTTCAAAACTACATATACATGATCATGTGTTACTACTGGTCAATTCAAACACAGGAAAGAGATTTCTTTGGTCTCTGTGGACTACTCTTCACCATATAGGGCAAACCACTAATGAAATGTCAAATTATTGGGCAAAGTATTGAAAATAAAATGAAAATATTTTTCCTCTATCTAAAAATATCTCTATCGTTCAGTACAAGTTTCTTCTCCGGATGAGGAAAAGAAAAAGGATGTCACACTATACTTAAGTGTGAACACAAAAGTTAACAAATGCTTACATTTAAAAAATGTAAAAATAAATATATATACATATTTAATCAATTTAATTTTCTCCAACAGCATTCAAATATCTTTTCTTGTCTAGCTTTTTACCTTACCCATCAAGGCCTGCACAGATGGACTCTGTTTCTCTGCCTATGAAAAATCTTATTTACAGTGTTGTATATTTCACACAGTGACCTCATATCTGGAACCCATTCCCTTCCCATCTGCAAAGAACAACCGTTCTCATCTGTGGGGGGAGGCTCTGGCTGCTGAGTCTCATGATGTCACAGGCCAGGAGGAATCACTTACAAACTTCTGGGAATGAGAGTTGTTATATTGATCAACTTTTTGTTTTAATATTAGCAAAGAGTTGCTTCAAAAGCAAAAATTAATAGGAAGGAGTATAAATAATACCATTGCATAGTATTTCCCTCAGCCTCTCTCTGTAAATTCTATAACCAAAATTATAAGCAATTTTTCTTCCAAGTTGTAACAACCAAGGTTCCTCTCACACTTCTTCAAAGACAGTACTTTGATTCTTTACTCAGTCAGTAAACAAGTATTTATCCAATATAAACTTATTAAGTATCAATCAAATGCCAGGCATTAGGTTAATTTGTGGGAGTAAGACATGAACCTGCCCACAAGGAAGTGAACACTCTATTTGAGGAAGCATAAGTGCCAAGAAATGGTAATAAGTTTAGAATAAACGGTAAACTAAAAAGTCAACTTCAGGAAAGCGGTAACAGCTGATTCTGCTTGGAGAATTAAAGTGAGGCTTCATAAAAGGGGGACATTCAGGTAAGGTCAAGGACGATTACATTAAGATAGTGGGAGAAAGTATTCCAAGCACCAGGAACAGTGAGTACAGAGTCACAGAGTAATCAAAGAGCAGAGTTTTTACGGGAAAAGTTTTGAAGATCAGGGTGAATGGAGCAGAGCGTGCTGGAAGAGAATGGCAGGAGCTGAGAATGGGAAAAGCATGACTGGTCCTCATACACAAAACAAGATGAGGGCCAAGAAACTTGTAGATAAAATGGAGTTCAGTGTGTGCACTGAATAATAAACAGCAAATGAACAGATTTATGAATGGACAAATGTCCAACTGCAGCTTCAAATTTCCTGAGAGGCCTTATCCAGGAAATCCAAGGGAAGTTTAAAAAAAAAAAAAAACCAACTGTACTTCTAAAATCAGAATAAGCAACTAATGTGTTAAAAACAATTTTCCACTCAAGAGTCTATATTAAACACATGTGTACTTGGCCACAGGTAAATACAAAAAGAGGATAAAAAGGAAGAGAAGATGACAGTATCTGTTCATTGGCTGGATCTCCAGGCCAGAACACAAATATAGAAGCTGGGCACTCAGAATAAGAGAAAATGGAACACAGTCAACATTTTCAAGTGAGTCAGGTAACACATGGTAATGTTTTTATACTGATCTAAGAATTATAAAATAGATCTAATTCAAAGAATATGTGGCCCCTCCTCCCTCTTCATCTCGTTACCTACTATCTGCCTCAGAGTTCATGCCTAAGGAGACCTAATCCACCTTGCTCTATATTATTTCTCAGTTCATGTTTTCAGTAGTGTCACTGACTCTCCCTACTTCCTTCCCACACTGATATCACTCACTTAATAGGCCCAAATGAGTCATCTTTCAATATTCACTACGGGTGTCACCCTGTACAGTTTCCCGGTTTCCCCCAACATTCTCCCATAAACCCTGGTCACACTTTTATCTGAGCACTAACCCTTTATCCTTAGATCATCTGTACATACAACTACCTGCTCCAGTGCTGGGCTGCAAGCTCAAAGTACAGAAAGGCAATCTCATCCACCTTCATCTCGGGAGCATCCATGCGGTGTGCTCCTAACTATAAACTGGCTCACAGCGGATACTCAATAAATGTTTGCTGAGCCAAACTGCAGAATTAGCTGGTAATACTTTGTAAACTATAAAGCACTCAAAAGATATTGTCTGCTGCTGTTTACTGTTTCCTTTTCAACCTTATTCTCTGTCATTCAGCATCCATGTGCTCCACGCAAACTGGTTGTTGAAGCCACACCCTGTATCCCACTTCTGTCTTAGTAGCTCACACTGGTCTTTTGTAAAGCTCTTTCTCTCCCCTTCACTTATTCAAAATTCAAACTGCACCAATCTATGGCCTGGATCTAATATATTCCTTCCAAGAAAGAATTCCTAGACAACCCTAACTAACCAGAAGTAAGGGCCTTCTCCTCTCAAATCTCAGAGCACTTTCTCTCAGGCTTGTGGCACTTACCACCTCTAATTGCCTTGCAGATCTAAGAAGCAGGAAGCTCTGGGCCTCTTATGTCTTCATTTCTCTCAAAGCACACAGCACACCCACAAAAAGTTTAATGAGTAATAGATTACTTCTGATTCAACATAGTCAAGGAATAGCCTTCTAGTATGTTTTAAGCACCTGGATAAGTGTTCCTCTCTTCAAGCCTTCTGAAACATCTTCCTTGGACATGTAGGTTTCAAATATGCTCTTCTTCTTCCCTCGTGCGGTCTTGTTCTTTGACTTTTTGTCACCTGGCGAAGCACCAACACCATGTGGACCAACCAAAGAGGACACACCTAGAAACACGAGGCAGCAATCAACTCTTTCCTCAAACATCTCTGTATTTTTAAAACTGGAGGTATTTTATCTTTTAAGTTTAAAAAGATTAAAAAGAGAATGAAACTCCCTGATAATGATTTCAGATAGTCATAAAAAGGAAAAATGAGTTAGGAAACATGAAGAAAAGGCACACAGATGAGACCTGAATTTTAAATCAGCACCACAACATACATGAAACATAGCTTGAATAATGGGTTCAGTATGCACTGCTATTTATGGACACAAACTCTTAAAAATAGGAATTGCTAAAAGATGATCACTTTTCTAGAGGAAATTAAATAACTGTACTCAATATAACAATAAAGACAACAAGAAACCACACAATTCTAGAATAAATAACACAGGAGAATATTTAACAGGTCACCAAAAGAATTACAGTCCCCCTCAGTCCTAAGACCCGCCCTGATCTCCATTCCACTTTTATTTCAGGTCTCCAGTTGCTAGAGTAGATTCCATTTTCCTTTTGCTACCTCTGGGGGTCCTTAGGGGCCGGAGGTTCAGCCGATAGTTAGGATGGCTCATTACTGGTTCCAAGGTCACCTCTTCTCTCCAGATCCAGGAGGACCTCCACTGCTCAGCTTAGAGTTCTTCCTGCCTTGAGCAGCTCAGTTGTCACTAGCTGAAACCAAAGAGAGATAAGTGATTAAAGAGCAGTTAACTTGAAGCCTCCTCTGTGGCCTTGGAAATTTAGTACTTAGATGTACTTGGATGGCAAAGGAAATGTGGTGTCCCTCCTGGGTCCTGGCATCACTTTCTCCGGGGCAGTCAGTCAAGCACACCATCTGTCCTGAGTTTTTTCTCAAGGCCTTCATTCTCATGGGTATCACCAGCCTGCTTGTTTGGGTCATTTCAACTAAAAACCTCCACAAATAGGGCAATGAGGTGGAAATTAAGATGTTCTGCAGTTCTGTTCAGCTTGTGACATGCACAAGAGCAGGAGGGAATATGGTTTTGGAAAGTGACAGAAAGATCTAGAATCTAAAGGCTACTAAACCAGATACTCAAGAGATGCAGAACTTTGTAAGTTTAACCTTGGACAAATGATATTCTTCTATGAAACCAATTAATTCCTTAGAATTCATCAACAAAACCTAATTTATGGTCATAGCCTGATGTCCAAAACTATCCAGGGAATCCCAGATGGTTCACTAGCTTTTAAAAAATGGCAATATTGTAGTTAGACATCTACTTCTTACTCTTACCTGCCATTACTTCAAACCAATCATCTGACCAGAAGCTCAGGCAGCTGTTCCTAAGGAATACAAGGCGGCTGCCTGGATCAGCAGACTGGAATGTTGGCCCTGCAGCTGGCCCCTGGCCTTCCACCTGGATACTGAACATGTCATCACAATGTCTACTTTCTACTATCTGCTGGCCACCAGCCCAGGATTCAAGACTATACTTGCAAATCTTCAAAATCCGGGTGGGCAGACTGCTTTCCCATAAAGTGGATCAAGATGTCATTCTGAACACTAGCTTCCATTTCCTCTAAATTTCCCACACATCCTTCACCAAAATGATGTAATTTTTCTTTATATTGAAATTAATACTAACTCAAGAGAAGAGAAGCAACAGAGACAAAGAGTAACAGGCCACTTAGTGATACATGAAGAGGTTCAAAGATAAAGCCAAAAAGTTGCAGGAAGGGAGAGAAACCGATGGTGTCAGATAAACAACAAGGTAGTGGAAAAGGCACATAGAGGAGTCCAGACCATCTGCTGCTTTCATTCAGAAATACATTCATCCACTCATTAATTCAACAAATATTTCTGCAAGGTACTATAACAGATACAATGAAGGATACAAAAATTAATCAGACTTATAAAAATCATCTTGAAGAACAATTAATAAAAGTGGGGAAGTGATAAGCACTTTGTTTTTTAAGTATGGGTAAATGTACATATGATGGGGGAGTCTTTCCAGGTCAGGAAATCTAGGAGAGCTTCAGGAAAGATTTTATGAACTGAGAATGTGAGAAAAGCATACTGCTGGCAAAAGGAAACAAAAATAGAGATACAAACAGAAAAACAGAGACAGGTTCTTGCAAAGGTAATTCCATTTGGATAAGGTCCAGCCTATATGAAGGGAGGCAGGGACAAGGAAAATAAAACAATTTGGAAGGTCTACAAAACTAGCCCAGTTTCTCAAAGGTGGTAGGAATTTCAGAAGCATGAATGAGCAGAAGAGAAGAACAAGAGGTCAGAGAAACGTTTCAGGAGAAATTATCCTGGTGTAGCATTTAGTCATCTGGAGTTGAGAAAGACTGGCAGAAGCTGCACCTTAGGAAAGGACCAGAACAGACTGGGTGAAAGGAAAGGGAGGCCTGAATTAGAGTTGCAGCTTCAGACAATGAAATGAAAAGAGCCTTATTACCACGATATTACACAGGACAAACTGGCACCACTTGGCAACCAGGCATGTCTGAAGGAGGGCAAGGGAGTGACAATGCTCTGAGATTTCAAGTAAGGAGACTGGGAGATGATAACATCACTAAATCAGAGAGGATGATGCATTCTACTTGGGGTATGACATACCTCTACATGGCAATACACACCTCTATATATACCTCCACACATGGAAACGCATACTTCTACACCAAATACTTGAAAATTGGAGCACAATTTAGAGATAAACAGCAAGCCATTTGCATAAAAATGGTAACCCAAAGTTTTCTAGATTAGAGGAGATTGCCAAAAAATGGTAAGGTGATACAGAAGAGGGCCTAAGACAAATTCTGGCTTAGAGCAACTTTTAGGAAATGCAGAGGAAGAAGTAGAAAATATACAAAGAAGCTAATAAAGATATAGGGAAAAAAACCAATAGAGTCTGTTGATAAGAAAACAAGGGAGAAAATAACTTCCAAGGAAAACAGGTTCATGATTAGGGTCTCCCCTGACTGCTGAGTAAGAATATAAATAATGGCAGCCTTGGGTGGGAGGTGGGGTTGGGGCAAGCTGCAAGCAGGAGAAAGACAATCCAAAAACAAGAGCCAGAATCAAAAATGGAGCACTTCATGTCAAGTCTTGATAGAGGCAAGAGTTCAAAATTAAGGGGAGTTACTGCCAATTAAGTGAGATGGAGGTACACAGGTCTCGACTCAAATGTCCATAGGTCAGCTGCATCTGTAACTTTCCTTCACAGCAAATATCTCAGCTGGTACGACTTACCCCTAGCTTTTCTCTCTAGCTCAGGAAGACAAGGAATGTTTGGTTGGGCTCATTACTGCAACCCCGCTGGCTCCCACAGTTCCTAGAATAGAATAGCTTAATAATCACTCCTTAAATGACTAGATGAGTCTGTTTTCATGAACAAGCAGTGAGAACACCAAGCAAAGCAGGGTCATTCAGGGAAACCACACTAAAAACAAATCAGCAAAGAATGGAAAACACAGGGCCCAGGAAACCAAGGTGGCAATAAGCCAGACAGCTGAGCAGAGAGTCAAAGCCTGACTTTGAGAATCAGAGCACTGGAAGGAGATAGGAAGATTTTGAGTATATAAGATGCTAAGCAGAACCTAAACAAACAAGCAACCTTCCTTTCCCAGTGATGCAGTTGTGAGGGCCCACTAAGCCTGGAGAAATCCTGGGCACTTCCTACCCCGAGACACTGAAAGCACAAGTCAGTTTCTAATCCTCACCAGCTTCCCGAATGAGGGCCACTAATATACTACCCAACTGCTCACTAGCTCCTGGAGAGCGTGTTTTGCCGTGGAAATAGCTGGACATTCTGAAGAGTTGGACTTGGGATTAGGATGAACAGGCAATATTGGTCAATAGTGTCACATGGTATAAAAAAAAAGCAGGAATGAGGAGGAATGGAGGAAAAGCACTAGACTTGAGAAATGAAGAAAGCACCTGGGAGAAAGAATTGGTATCTTGAGATCCAATGTATAGCACAGAGCAAGTGTCCAAAAATTTGAATAAATGAAGCCTATCTGGGACAGAAACCAGGTTACAATGAATATATACTAGTGAGAAATATGAATAAAAAGGCCAAGACCAGGGTGAGGCAAGCAAGGCACCTAAGGACACAAAATTTATAAAAGTAAAGTAATACAGATGTCAACCCGACACTTGCAGGACTCTGAGAGCAAATGTCTCATTAAATGTTTGTGCCCTAAGGCATCTCACTTGCCTTACCCTAGTCTCAGCCTTATGAGTAGCAAAAGCAGATGAAATTTAAGAACCTAGGTAGTGAAGGAAATTCAAGGAGATAAAGTCAATAGTTAGGTTTAAAGAAAGAAAAGGTTAAGCCTATTCAGAAGCTAAAATGAGGCCAATGGAAAAAGACAGTTGGTAAAAACAAGTGAAAGAGAGGGGGAGGATATAACTCAAGCGGTAGAGCACATGCTTAGCATACATGAAGTTCTGGGTTCAATCCCCAGTATCTCCTCTAAAAATAAAGAAATAAACCTAATTACCTCCCCCCACTAAAAAAATAATAAAATTGGGGGAGAGTATAGCTCAGTGGTAGAGCGTGTGCTCATACGAGGTCCTGGGTTCAATCCCCAGCACCTTCACCAAAAAAAAAATGTGAAAGAGGATATAATTAATGCAATAAAGCAAAAAAAAAAAAAAAAAAGGATGGGATTAAAATTAATCCACTGAAATTTTTAAACAAACAATTTACATTACACATAAATAGGAAAGACATAAAATAGTTAATGTTAAGACACTACTTTATACCTTTTTTAAAAACAGCCAAGAGAGCCCTATTTCATAGGGCTGAAATAAAATTCAGCTTGCATAAAATTCGAATGTTTAAAAATGAGACAGAGAAACAGACAGGAGGAAGGTAGGGGAAAGGATGCCCAGAATGGCTGAGTGAGGGGTTTGACAAATATTATCCTCAACAATAAAAATATCCCCAATAACAAACTTATCAAAACCAACCATTTAAGGATCTGGACATTAACCAAAGACATCAATAAATTGAGAAGTGTTTATTCAAGAAAATTTACTGAATCTCAACAACAGTGGAATACGTGGTGGGTTAGCCCGTGGCTCCTCCAATCCCACAGCTACTCCCTGTTCCTTGGTGTGGAAGTTCTACTAGGGCAGGGGCAAACTGTGATGACTGGCAGCCCCACTGCCCAAGAGACCTAAATTTATTTGGAGCAGAGCAAGAATTCCATGCCCAGGGACATTTTCAAAAACAGCAGTGATTCAAGGGGCAAAAAATCAGGGAAGGACAATATCAGAGCTAAACTGAGTTTGCAAAACTAGTTAGGGCAAGCAAGAGATCAGCAGACCAACCATAAATGTAACAAGGAGAATCAGGGAATGAGACAACAACACTGCATCTTGATAAGACTCTACTTTTTTCTGCTGTATGCATGCTCAAAACTGTAAAGGCACAGGAGAGAAATGAGTGGGTCCTAGAGAGCTACTCATCCCTGGATGAATGTGAGCCTTATAAATATAGAAGGCAAAAGCCAGGGCAGACTTGTAAACTAGCTCAATTTTGAATGCATTTCCCAAGTCTCACAAGAGCCAGTGACAAAGGGTGGAGGCCCCACTGTTCCAAGGAATTTAAACACAACTTCTGACTAATCATAGGCTTACCACTAAGATATGCTTACTCAAGGGCAACAACCAGAAAGTCACACTTAAACGTTTAAAAAAAAAAAAAAAAAAGAAAGAAAGAACTGAGCAGAAACATAAGCAGCTACACAATACAGGAGAAACAGACTCCACAGAATTAGCCCATGTAAGCCACTAAACAAAAAGAGCAACCACTTCCAACTCTGGAGGAAAAGGAATCAGGTTGAAAAATATATTATCAAAAATGTTCCAGGTTCCAACAAAAAATATAGGATATGAAAAAAAAAAAACAGAAAAAAAAAAAACAGAAAAATGTGACCATAGACTCAGGTGAGGGATAGCTTCAATAAAAACTCTCTCTAAGCGAGCCTGGATTTTGGGTTTAGACAACAAAGACTTCAAAGCAGCTATTATAAATATGTTCAAAGAATTAAAAGAAACAATATTTAAAGGAAAGTATGATAATAATGATCCATTAAGTAAAAAACATCAATAAGGAGGTAGAAATTATTAAAAAAACCAAGTGGATATTCCAAGTTGAAAGATAGAATAATTGAAATTAAAATTTCACATGATGATTATACTTCAATAAAAAGAAATTTCACATGAGTTCAACAGCAGATTTGAACTAGCGGAAGAATCAATGAACCTAGAAAAACAGCTCAGTCAATATTATCCAATCTGAAGAAAAGAAAAAATAAAAATGGAAAAAAAAATTAAATCCAAATTCAGGATTTGTGATAAAAAGTCTGACTCCATTTTTTGATGACTGACCACTAACTTAAGTTTCACCTCCTCCTTCCCCTTTAACCCATCCTAGACAGGTTGATAAGAAAGTCCACTGCATCCCCATCTTTTTTGGCACAAGAGGGAAATTCAAATTTCACAAATCCCCAGTCTGTGTATGGGACGTTCTCTCTAGTCCCCTAACCATTATAAACTCATTCCTTCCACCTGGCTCAAGCCAGGCCAAACATCCTTATACCCACCCTACTCTCCCCAGGAGTCTCTTGGGTGAGTAATCAATTTTCTCTCAAATTCTCTTCATGTATGGCGTACAATCAATACAGACATCCTACTAATTGGGAACAGGTCCATTCCACTTCCAAAGGGTGACCACAGAACAGAAATGAAAGAGGGGACACATCTATGAACTTTACAGAAATGAAAATGATTATAAGGGAATCAATGAACAACTTAAAATCAATAGACAACTTAGATGAAATGGACAAATTCCAAGAAAGACAAATTACTGAAGCTGAATTAAGGGAAAATGAAAAATTTAAATAGACACATAAAAATAAAGAAATTAAATTAGTAATTTCAAATCTCTTAATTGGGGGGGGGGAGCCCAGATAGTTTCACTGGTGAATTCTACCAAACAATAGAGAAAAAATAAAACCAATCCTTTTCAAACTCTTCCAAAAAATAAAGGAAATATTCCTGAACTAATTCTATGAGATTAGTATTCCCCTGATACAACGGGCAGATAAAGCTATCACGAGGGAAAAAAAAAAAAAAAAACTCTTTTAACATTTAAATAGTTCATAGTCAGTTTTGTTAATCTGTCAGTTCATTTATCAGTTAATAGGTCAGTTTTGTCAATTTGCATTATTCTAGGTATTTGTTCATTTTACCTAAAGGTTCCCCTTTTCTGGGGAAGAGAGGGGCTTGTTCAAAATATACTCATGATTTTCTTAATACCTATAGCAGCACTGTCCTTTCTGAAATAAGGGGAATTTTCAATATCTGTGCTGTTCAATATGGTAGCCACTAGCTACATGCATCTTTCAAGCATTTTAAAGAGTGGCTAGTGCAACTGAAAAACTGTCAAGTCTGAAACATCTGTATCTCATCTTTATTCTTGCAGGATATTTTTGCAGGTTTGAGAATTCTAGATTGTCAGTTATTTTCTCTAATTTGAAGATATGATTCCATTGTTTTCTGGGCTCCATTGTGTCTGCTGAAAAGTCTGCCATTAGTCTACTAGTTGGTTCTTCGAAAGTATTCACTCTCCCCATCTCTGGTTTTTGAAACTTTCTTTGTCTTTGGTCTTCTACAATATACCAAGGTATGGACTTCTTTTTATGCTACTTGGTATTAGTAAGGTTTTGAGAATCTATCGCTTGGTAAGTTTCAACAGTTATAGAAAGCTTTCAGCGAATCTCTTTCAGTATCACTTCTACCCCATTCTCCCTCAACCCTTTGTCTGGGACTCCAATTACACATTTTTGACTTTCTCAATGTCTTGATGTCTCCCTCAATCTCTTCAGTAATTCTTCCACTTCATTAATTTCCTCTTCAGCTCTAACTAATCACCTGTTGAACCCACCAAGTTCCTAATTTCAGTTATTATATTTTGAAGTCTAGATTTTCCATTTCATTCTTTTCAAAGTATTCAGTTCTCTGTGGAAAATGGTGAATTTTCTCTTCTATCTCTTTGAACAAGGTAAGAACAGCTGTATTAAAGTTGGCTCCTAAAAACTCCAGTATCAGAGGTTCCCATTGATCTAATATTATCTTGTGTTATTTTTATTTGATTTGGTTCATGTTGTTTGATCATGTGCCTGATTTTTTGTTATTATGGGCTGGACATTATATTTGAAAAATGTCTGTAGTAATAATTTGAGGCCTCTTATCACCTTACAAACAGGATTTACATTTGCTTCCGCCAAGCACCTGAGACAAATACAACAAATTACTTTAATATCTTTTCAGGGTTTAAATGTATTCAAAGTAGAGCTACAGCTCCTGTAAAGGCCTATCTACATGCAGTTCACCCATACTTGTAGGTGTATCTACCAATCCCAAATAAGACTGGTTCACCAGGGCCACATACTCCCCACACAAGGAGGGCCTAAATTCTAATCCTTATCTCTCTGGCCCTGAGAGAATATTAAATGCATCACTCAGTTTTCCATCTTCTTAGTTTTTCAGCTGATCTCTCCCAAAACTAGTAAACATCTGTAGGAGACAAACAACCCCAAGCACTAGCCTTATCTCCTGAAGCCTTTATTCTCTCCTAAACATTCATTCTTATTACCTCTCAAATAATTCCAAAGGATTTTTCCCCCTTTGGAGGGTGGAAGGGGTGAGCTTGTCTAGTTGTTCTCAGAAGGAAGATTGGTTTCAAATTATTTTCTATGCCATAACTGAAAGTAGAAGTGTTAACCTCACCCTTAACTCTCTATTTCTCAGTCAATGCCTTTAATTCCCAACTTTCCCCTAAATGGATTCACTCTTCTTTCTCTCTGAAAATAGTTCTCTATGATTCATCTATCCTCCCCTACCTGTATGACAGGAAGAAATGTGCCTACATGTTTACAATCTATCCTCCTCAATGTATGTTCTTCATCCAATATTTATGTATCTACTCTAGAACTCTGCCATACTTATTAATTTCCATAGTTGCCTCCCCAACAGGATACAATCAAACTAAGAGGCCAGACTGCTCTCATTCCACATACTTCAAGCTATCAGCTACCATTCCATTTCTTTCATTCCTATCTCTGCCAAAGTTTGAAAATGTGGTCTAGACTCACAAACTCTATTTCCCCATGACATACTCTTTAATCCCCCCTGGAATATAACTCCTGTCCTCATCTCTACAATGAAATAAGGCTTTCAGTATTCCTAGGGAGGAAAATCCTCATTACTAAAATATATTCTGTTATTTTTTCCAGGCCCCCACCTAGAACAGGATGCCACTGATCAGCTCTTTGGACTACACACTCATCTCCACTGACATCCAGGACACAGCAGTCTCCTGGTTCTTCTAACTCCCTCCCCAATTCTTAAATTTCCTTGCTGACTTCTGTTCCTTCAATTACCTCTTCAGTTCCTATATGTGCAAGGTTCTGTTATTAAGCCTCATCTCACTTCTCTGTTAGAGTTTTAAATCTACATCTCTAACCCTTCTCTCTGAAGTTCTTCTTTAACTTTTCAACTTCCTGCTGAATAATACTGGCAAGCACTTTGAATGCAACATGTTTCTAATTCAAGTTATTATTGTCCTCAAACCAGATTTTCCATCTGCATACTGCATCCAGATTAATGACATCATTATCAACCTTAGGCAACAAACAGTAGTCATCTAATTTCTTTCTCTCCATTAATAATATTCTATTACTAAACTTTGTCTATTCTGTCTTCAAAATGTATCCTAAAAAGATTCCTTTCTTTTCCAACTTGAGTAGCACTGTCTGAATTCAGGTTGTTGCAACAGTGTAGCCTAAAGATGACAACAGCTTCTTAACTGGTCTCTCATCACTAATCTCTTTTCTCAACCCGTGTTTCATCTAAAACACAGAAGATATTTTATGAAAAGCATTTCCAAAACCCTTCAGGGTTCCTCAATGCAACTCTGTAATCTAACCTACTGTCATGCTTAATTGTATGTGTCAACTTGACTGGCTCACAGGGCACCCAGATATTTGGCTAAACATTATTTTAGATTCTATCTGTGAAAATGTTTCTGGGTGGAATTAGCATTTGAATTGGGGGACTCAGTAAAGCAGTTCATCCTCCTCAATGTGGGTATGCATCACACAATATGTTGAAGGTCTGAGTAAAACAAAAAGGCAGAGAAAGGAAGAATCTGGCTCTTCCAGCCTGATTACTTGAGCTGGGACACTTGATCTTCTGCCCTCAGCACTCCTGGTTCTCAGACCTTCAGACCTGGACGGGAATGTATATCACCAGCTCCCCTGGTTCTCAGTCCTTCAGACTCAGACTGAATCGTACTATCTGCTTTCTTATGTCTCCAGCTTGCAAAGAGCAAATCATGGGACTTCTCACCTCCATCATTGTAGGAGCCAACCCTATTAAATATCTTCCTATACCTATGTCCTATTGGTTCTGTTTCTCTAAAATTCTAATGCACTTATCTTTCCGGTCTAATCTCTTACTCAAGCTTTTTTCAGTATCACACCATGTGAACTCCTTATGAAAATGTTGTTAGGAGAGCCCATGCTTGTTACCAAAGCTTGAAAAATGACTTAAAATCAAAAGTGGGGTGGGAGGAGTAATCGATCAGGATGGCAGAGTAGGAAGATGCAGAACTACCCCACCACCACCATGAACGTATCAAAAACACATCTACATGAGGAACAATTCTCACGGAAAACTAGCTGGAAACTGGCAGAAACACTCCTTTACAACAAAGCTATAAGAAAGATCTACACAGAACCAAGCAGGAAGAGAAAAGAAGCAATCAGGTCAGGACCTGTTCCCCCTGGGAGGGGACTCAGAGGAAAAGAGAGAATACACAGGCAGAGATTTGCCCTGGGGAGTAACTGGTTCAAGCCACATACTGGTGCCCCTGTCCTGGGGGCTGACACAGCGAAGGCAAGCCCCTTTGGCTGGTTGGAGGGATACTAGGACCAACAGGAGGGCTGTGGGAAACCTGGATTTCACTTGTGAAGAGTATGCGAGTGCTAGCTTGCTCCCAAAACAGGGTGGAGAGGGCAGATTGAGGACTGCTCCAGTGACTGCCCAGTTTCCCACCAAATGCACAGGTACGCACCTCACCCGAAGCCAAGTCAAGAGCCACACTTACTTCACCTTGCAGCTCTACACTGCACCAAGAGCCCCCACAACTGGGAAGAGAGCTCAGCCATAGGACACAGAAGTAACTTGGACCCAGCGTGGTGTCTCAGTATGGTGGAGGGATGGCAGCTGGCCTGCCAGAGCCCCCACCCCGTCATAAGCTGAGAACCCACACAGGCCCCTTATGCTCCAGCACTGATCCCTTCTAGGGCAAGGATGCTAGTCCTGGGAAAGGGGAGAACATATACTTCATGGGAACAGAGCCAGCTTGGATTTGACCCTCAGGGTTTCTGCTCTATCAACTTGAGATTCAACCCTGCCCCCAATTGGATAATAATGGCCACTGAGCAGAGGGGAAGCCCAACCTCACACCAGACTCTTCCCTAGCCCCTCTAACTCCAGCCCCACCTTCTACTAAGGTGATAGTTTCCAGCACACCCTAAGGAAAGATGTGACTCCTATCCACAATAAATCCAGACCTCTCAGCAGAGGCACTAGGCACATGCAGACTGTACAGAAACACTCTAACATAAGGACACCCCTTTAAGACCACAATAAGTAACTATTTCACCTAAATTCATAGAGACAAAGAGTGTTAAGCAAAATGAAAAGACCGAGGAACTGGTCTCAATTAAAAGGTCACAGAAAAAACCCTGAAAAAAATATATAGTGAAACAGAAATAAACAATTTACCAGATAAAGAATTCAAAGCATTAGTAATAAAAATGCTAACTGCATTAGGGAAAAGAATAACTAAACAGTGAGACTTTTAACATGGAACTAGAAAGTATAAAAAAGAACCAGTCAGAACTGAAGAATACAATAACTGAAAGGTAAAACATACTACAAGAAATGAGTAGCAGACTAAGTGATACAAAAGAATGCATAGTGATCTGGAAGACAGATGATGGAAATCACTCAATCAGCAAAAAGAAAAATTAATCTTTTAAAATCAGAACAATTTAAGAGATGTTTGAGATAACATCAAGCATACCAACATTCACATTATAGGGGTCCCAGAAGGAGAAAAGAGAAGAAGGTCAAAAAACTTATTTGATGAAATTATGCCTGAACACTTCCCTAACATGAAGAAGGAAACATATTCAGGTACAGGAAGCAAAGAAGGTCCCAATCAAGATAAACCTAAGTAGACCCACACCAAGATGTATCATAATTAAAATGGGAAAAGTTAAAGATGAAGAGAGAATCCTAAAGTCAGCAAAAGAAAAACAAGGGAAGCCCAATAATGGCTATAAGCTGATTTTTCTGCAGATATGCAGATATGGCTATAGGTCAACATATATGAACTCCACAGTAACCACATCAAAAGCCTACAACAGATACACAAAAACTAGGAAGAAAGGAACAAAAGCATACTACCAAAGAAAATTATGAAACCACAAGAGAAGAAACAAAAAGAAGAAAGGAAGAACAGAAAAGAACTATAAAAACAACCAGAAAACAAGTAATAAAACTGCAATAAGTAATACTTACTAATAATTACTTTAAGTATCAATAAACCTAATGCTCCAATCAAAATATATAGGATAGCTGACTGGATAAAAGAAAACAAGACCCTTATGTATGGTGCTTACAAGGGTTCACTTCAGAGCTAAAGACACACAGACTGAAAGAGAGAAGATGGGGAAATATTTCATGTAAATAGAAACAACAAGAAAGTGGGAGGTGCAATAACAACAGACAAAATAGACTTTAAAACAAAGTCCTACAACAAAAAACAAAGAAGGGCATTATATAATGAAAAAGGGATCATATGTTCATGTATAACAGAAAAATTGTGCTCTACACTGGAATTTGACACAACATTGTAAAATGATTAAAAATCAATAAAAAAAATGTTAAAACGAAAAAAAAAAAAGAAAGAAAAAGGGATCAATACAAGAAGAAAATATTACACATATATGCACCCAGTACAGGTGCACCTAAATATATAAAGCTAATATTAACAGACATAAAGGGAGAAACTGACAATAATACAATAACAGTAGGGAACTTTAACTCCCCACCAATATCAATGGACAGATCATCCAGATAGAAAATCTAAGGCAATGGTGGTCTAAATGATGTAATAAATCAATTGAAATAATAGATAGCTATAGTACATTGCATCCAAAATCAGCAGAACATAACATTCTTTTCAAGTACACATGAAACATTCTCCAAGGTAGATCAAATGCTAAGACTACAAAACAACTCTCAACAAATTTAAGAGGATGGAAATTGTATCAAGCATTTTTTTCTGACCACAATGGTATGAAACTAGAAATCAATTACAGAAAGAAAAATGGAAAAAGCATAAACATGTGGAAACTAAACAACATGCTACTAGAAACCAATGAGTCAATGAAGAAATCAAAGAGGAAATAAGAAAATATCTCAAAACAAATAAAAAGGAAAACACAACTTTCCAAAATCTATAGGATATGGCAAAAGCAATTCTAATAGGAAAATTTATAGCAATACATGTCTTCCTTAAGAAATAAGAATCATCTCAAATAAATAACCTAACCTACCATTGAAAGGAATTAGAAAACAAAGAACACACAAAACATAAAATCAGCAAAAGGAAGGAAATAATAAAATCAGAGAGGAAACAAATAAAATAGAGACAAAAAAAAAACAAAACCCAAAAAAACAAAAGACCAATGAAACCAAGAGCTGGTTTTCTGAAAACATAAACAAAATGATAAGCCCTTGGCCAGGCTAATAAAGAAGAAGAGAGAACCCAAATAAAATAAGAAATAAAAAAGGAGAAATAACAACCAACACCACAGAGATACAAAAATCATAAGAGAATACTACAGTTATTTGCCAACAAACTGCACAACCAAGAAGAAATAGACAAATTTCTATAAACATACAATCTTCCAAGACTGAATCAAGAAAAAACAATGTGAACAGACTGATCACTAGTAGTGAAACTGAATTTGTAATTTAAAAAAGAACTCCCAGCAAACAAAAGTCCAGGACCGGATGACTCCACAAGGGAATTCTACCAAACATGTAAAGAAGAGGTAATACATATCCTTAAGGCTCAAACTATTTCAAAAAACTGAAGAGGACAGAACTCTCCCAAATTCATTCTACAAAGCCACCACTATCCTGATACCAAAATCAGACAAAAGACAATAACAACAACAACAACAAAAAGGAAGTAAGAAAGAAAATTACAGGCCAGTATCTTTGATGAATAGAAATGCAAAATTCCTCAATAAAATGTTAGCAAACTAAATCCAACAAGATATAAAAAGGATCACACGCCATAAACCGAGACTCTTTCTAGGAATGCAAGGATGGTTCAATATTTGCAAATCAATCAATGTAGTATACCACATCAACAAAAGGGGGAAAAATCACATGATCATCTCAATAGACAAAGAAAAAGCCCTTGACAAGTTCAGCATCCATTCATGATTTTAAAAAAAACAAAAGACAAAAAACAAAAAACTCTCACTAAAGGGGTATAAAGGGAACATGCCTCAACACAGCAAAAGCCATTCACGTTAAACCCACAGCCAACATAATACTCAACGATGAAAAGCTGAAAGCCTTCCTGATAAATTCAGGAACAAAACAAGAATGGCAACTCTTACCACTTCTATTCAACACAGTATTGGAATTTCTAGTCACAGCAATTGACCAGAAAAAGAAATATAAGGCATTAAAATTGGAAGGGAAGAGTAAAACTGTCACTATTTGCAGATGACATGATACTAGATAGAAAACTGAAGTCTCCACAAAAAAGCTACTAGAAATAATAAAGAACTGAGTAAAGTTGCAGGATACAAATTATTTGTATAGCTGTATAGTTGTTTTCTAAACACGAATAATGAACTATCAGAAAGAGAAAAAGAAGCCCTGTTTACAATTGCATCCAAAAAGAAACCTAGGAATAAACTTAACCAAGGAGGTGAAAGACCTAACCTCTGAAAACTACAAAGAATTGATAAGAAATTGACGATGATACAAAGAAATGGAAAGATACCCATGTTCTTGGATTGGAAGAATTAGTATTGTTTAAATGACTATACTACCCAATATAACCTACAGATTAAATGCAATTCCTATCAAAATAACAATGGTATTTTACACAAAACTAGAACAAATAATTTTAAAATTTGTATATAAACACAAAAATCCCCAAATAGCCAAAACAATCTTGAGAAGGAAGAACAGAGCAGGGGGTATCATGTTTCCTGACTGGACTATACTACAAAGCTACAGTAATCAAAACAATATGGTACTGACAAAAAAAGACACATAAGTCAATGGAACCAAAAAAGAACCCCAGAAATAAACCCACACACTTATGGCCAATTAATCTACAAAAAAAGGAGACACGAATGTATAATAAAGAAAATGATCTCTTCAATAAGTGGTGCTGCGAAAACTGGACCTAATTTTACATCGCAAAAGAATAAAATTAGAACATTTCCTAACACTATATACAAAAATAAACTCAAAATGGATAAAAGGCCCAAATGTAACATCAGACACTATAAAACTCCTAGAAGAAAACATACAACAGTCTTTGACAAAAATTGTAGAAATATTTTTTTCATCTGTCTCCTAAGCAAAGGAAATAAAAGCAGAAATAAATAAATGGGACCTAATTAAACTAAAAAGCTTTTTTTGCACAGCAAAGGAAATTACTGAGAAAATGAAAAGACAACCTACTGAATGGGAGAAACTATTTGCAAATGACATCACCGATAGGGGATAATATCCAAAATATACAAACAGCTCATATAACTCAGTATCAGAAAAACAAACAACTCAACTGAAAAATGGGCAGAAGACTTGAATAAACATTTTTCCAAAGAAAACATACAGATGGCTAACAAGCACCTGAAAAGATGCTCAACATCACTGTTAGAGAAATCCAAATCAAAGCCACAATGAGATATCACCTCACACCTATCAGAATCCCTAACATCAAAAAGTCTACAAATAACAAATGTTGGTGAGGATGTGGAGAAAAGTGAACTGTTGCTAGGAATGTAAATTGGTACAGCCACTGTGGAAAACAGTATGGAGATGCCTCAAAAAAGTAAAAATAGAACTACCATATGATCTGGCAATCCCACTCCAGGGTATATATATTCAAAAAACAAAAATTCTAAAAGAATATGAAAATGAATATATATATATATATATATGTTCATGTAAGACTGAAGCAATGTGCTGTACACCAGAAATTGACACAACATTGTAAACTAACTATACTTCAATAAAATAAATAAATAAAATTTTAAAAAGCAATAATTAGAAAAGATACACACATCCCATTGTTCATAGCAGTGTTATTTACAATAACTAAGATATGTAAGAAACCCAAGTGTCCATTAATATATGAATGCATAAAGAAAATGATACAGAAATACACACAATGGAATATTACTCAGCCATAAAAAAGAATGAAATTCTGCCATCTGCAACAACACGGATGGCCTTAGAGGGTATGCTTAGTGATATAAGTCAGATAGAGAAAGACAAATACTGCATGATGTCACTTATATGTGGAATCTAAAAAATAACACAAACAAACATATATAACAAAAAAAAAAGAGAGAGACTTACAATTAAATGGAGTGTAATCTATAAACATATTGAATCACTATGCTGTATACCTGAAACTAATATAATATTGTAAATCAACTATACTTCAATTTTATAAAATTGTAATAATAAAAATAAAATAAATTTAAAAACAAACTGGGTTAACAACTATAAACTCCAAGGGAAAAAAATTACCTGAAGATTCTGAAGAGTAAACAAAAGAGACAGATTACTGGGAGGAATAGAAGTTTAGAGACATGACTGGCACTGAAATGAGTTTCATGTCTTTGCTTTTTTGTGGGTCTTTTTGGAGGGGTGGAGGAACAGGGGTAGTTTTGCCTGAAGGGCAGGCCACAGTCACAGGAATGGTTCAGTATAGGCAGCTAAAACTTCAAGAGAAATCCCACAGGCTGCCTGGCCAGGAGAAAGGGACAGAAAACTGGGCAACCACAGCTGGCCACCAGTAACAATCTGAAAGAAAAGAGAGCCGAAGAAGGGACTCCTCCAATTCTTATAAACATTGTACAAGTCTCAGGCTGACCCCTTACACAGTATCATAAAGGCTTAAACAAGTAAACTCAGATTTGAACCTACAGGAGACAAGATTTATAGCCTGAGCCTAATAAGGTCTGAGACTAAAGGCCAATGAAATCAAAAACATAACATTCTTCAGCAGAATTTAAAACAATTCAGAATTACAAAAGACACTATTAACTACATCCAAGACACGATCCAAAATTATTTCACATACAAAGGATCGAGAAAACTTGACCCATTCCAAAGTGGAAAAGATTAACACAAGCCAATCTCAAAATGACTGAGAGGTCAGAATTATCAAACAAGGATTTTAAACCAGCCATGATTACTATGCTCATTGAGATAAAGGAAAAGACACTTGAGTGACTGAAAAGATAGGAAATCTCAACAGAGAAATAAAAATTTACTTTAGAAATGAGTACTTTAAAACTGAAAAATACAATATCTGAAATTTAAAATTAAGTGGATGAGCTTAACAGAAAAATAGAGATAAAGAGCAAACATCAATGAGCTTAAATTTATCAATACAAATTATACAGTCTAAAAAGCAGAGAAAAAAGATTGAACAAAGAGATGAACAGAGCCTTATGGACTTCAGGGACAACATCAAAAGACCAAACATAAAGGTACTGGAGCCCTAAAAGATAAAGATAGAATGAGTCTTTAGAAAGTAGAATAAATAATGACCAAAACACCCCAGATTTGGTGTAAAAAGACATAAATATATAGATTCAAGAAGCTCAGTGAACGTCAAAAAGGAAAAATTCAAAGAAAACTACATATAGACTTATCATAACCAAACTGCTGGAAACCAGAGACACAGACAAAATTTAAAGCAGCCAAAGGAAAATGATCCACTACATAGAAGGGAATGTATTCAATGGCAGCAGATGTCTTATCATTTCTTATCATCTTCTTTCAAGGCATCCAGAAGACAGTGGAACACTGTCAGCACTCCTAAAACATCTTTTTATCATCTTCTTTTGTGACACCCAGAAGACAGCAGAACAACTTCTTTAAAAAGCTGAAAGGAAAAACTATCAACCCTGAGTTCTATATCCAGCAAAAATATCATACAAGAATGAAGGCCAAATAAAGACATTTTTCAGATAATGGAGAACCAAGAAAATCTATCACCAGCATTACTGCACCACAAGAAACAACAAAGGAAGTTCTTTAGGCTGAAAGGAAATTTTGATATCAGAGTAAAAACTGGATCCTCAGAAATGAATGTTAAGTATTGGAAATATTTAATGTACATAAGTTATACCTCAATAAAGTAGTAAAAAAAAAATTTAAGGAAAATTATTTCTAACCTAGAATTCCATACGCAGCCAAACTAAAACTCAAGTGTCAGGGTAGAAGAAAAGACATTTTCAGATGTACAGATCCAAAAAGTTTATGTATTTTTTTCCCTAAGAAGCTACAAAAGGATGTGCTCCACTAAAATAACAAAAGTAAACTAAGAAAAAAGATGACATGGGATACAATGAGGAAGAAACATAGAACAAAAGAAGTACAAAGGTAACTTTCAAAAGAAAGAGAAAAGAGACTCCAAGATGGCAAATACACTAGGCATAAGAGGCAACTGCTAGATCAGAGGACAATGGTCTAGATTAGAGCAGTATCAAGAAGTAGATTGATATCACCAAGACCCCTGCTACTAAAGTCATTATTGTCATTTTAACCCAAAGCAGAAAGCTGGAGTGAGCCCAGTCTGCTGCTTCTTCTTGGCTCAACTTGACCATATGATGAAGTCTTTATTCACGCCTGCAGCAACTTGATTCAGCTGAAGCCATTCATTTCTCCACACAGAAGTGTTCTACTTTGATCAATTCATGAGGTTGTGAATTAATTACAGGATAGATTATGCACAGTATGCTTCCTTTTATACAACAAAGAAAAAACAAGACTTACACACAAACATATGCTTATTTGCACAAAAAAGACTAAATAGTAAATTAGAACTAGTGAGAATAGATAACTACAGGGGGTAGGTGGGAACAGGGTGAAGGAAGAAGGTGAAAACTGGGTAAAAGAAGTGTATATGGAGTTCACATTTCACTGTATATGCCTTTGTGTATGTTCTGACTTTCATATATTCAAAGAAAGGAACATAAAATAAGAATGGGGGAATAGCCTAAAATGCAGTGCAAACAAAAACAAGTGATCCTAACTATGTTTGCTTGTTTGTTTGTTTGTTTGGGGGGGGGGGATAATAAGGTTTTCACTTATTTAATTATTTTTTAATGGAGGTACTGGGGATTAAACCCAGGACCCCGTATATGCTAAGCAAGCACTCCGCCACTTGAGCTATACCTTCCCCCAACAATTATGTTGAAAATGAAAAATACAACATATTGAAGGGACAGGAGAAAAGAACTAACCCAAGTAACTTCTAAGCACATTACTTAAGTAAACTCTAAGGCTCAAGACAAAAAAGAAGTGTAAATAGAAATTAAATTCTAATTAATAGGTTTTTCACAGAGGTATGAGTCAGCAACTCTTAAAACTACTTTCTGTATATTCTAGCACTGAATAAATAAGTAAATATTTGTTTACTTATTCTTACTATTATGGATAATAGGAGACAAGTGTGTCAACATTGGAAAGAGAAACAAAGTGGAAAGGCTAGAATAAACCCTACAGTATAGAAATGGAACTGGAGGTATCACTAATTCAATGATTCATAATACAGACAGAGAAACAGATGTGTCCATATACATACACACAAAAATATATATATACACAAGTTATGCATGTATATATTCCTACAGTACCTGTCTTCTAAGAGGGCCTAGAACCAGTGATATCCTGGTGGCAACAAGCATATCTAGGGCCCAGAACTCAGTGTCTAAATACCATTCACCATTAAAAGTAACCAAGGTTCCTTAGAAAAATGGCCAATTCTGAGACTGCAGAAAGGAAAGTACAATTTGAGCCTAGAAAAAGAGCTGGCAAACTACAGCCCACAGGCCAAATCCAATCAGCGACCTGTCTTTGTAAATAAAGTTTTATTGGAACACAGCCATGCTCATTCATTTCTAAACTGTCTATGGCTGCTTTCCTGCTGTGAGGGTGGAGTTAAGTAGTTTCAACAGAGACCATAGGGCCCATTAAGCCAAAAATATTTACTATCTGGCCACTTAGAGAAAAAGTTTGCCAAGCCCTGGCCTAGAGTATCTTGTTGTTCCAGAAAGTAAGGACTAACACTCAAAAAGTGATGGGGACATGTCAAAAGTTCACAGAAGCCAGTTTAAAAGGCTCCTAGTGGCCAAATATATAACAATTTAAGTATCAAAAATTTTAAATGGTAACAGTTTATAACCCATTAAATAAGAATCCATGAATTCATACTGATAAAGACAAACAAATAAATAAAACGGAAGAAGCTCTCTTTACACTGGAATCCCAAATAACATACAAAAAAAAGATGGAATTAGAAAATCATCATCATAATTAATTCATGTTCATCAATGGATGTTAAAACTAGTGATCGAAAGTTTCAGGAATAATACGATATTAAATAGTCTCAAAATATCCTCAAAGATACTTATTAAAAACAAAGATAAAGCATATCCTGACAGTGAAGAAATCTGGCAGACCACCATAACTAAGTGATAAAAGTAAACAAACTGTAATGGAACAAATCAACATCATACGCCTCCTGATACAATACACCAAGAAAAACACGGCACTTGTGAAACACCAATTAGAACCAAACCAAGAGATATGCTATAAAATAACTGGCCTATAATCTTCAAAAATGTTAAATTCATGAAAGGAAAAACCGTTCCACATTAAAGGAAACTAAAGATACGTGACAACTCTATGCAACTTGTGATCCAGGAATTCCTTTATCTTTTTTAATACAATTTTTAAAGGTTACTTTTCATTTACAGTTATTACAAAATATTGGCTATATGTCCCGTGTGGTACAGTACATCCTTGAGCCTAACTTACACCCAATAGTTTGTTCCTCCCACTCCCCTACCCCAGGATTTTCTTTTCATATAAACGATGTGATTGGGAAACTTGACGATATGTGAGTAAGATCTATAGATTAGCCAACAGCATTATACTGATGTTAGTTTTCTGATTTTGATCGCTGTAAAACAATTATAAAAGAGAAAGGCTTTGTTTTGAGTGTTTGCAACTTACTCTCAAACCGCTCAAAAAAAAAAGAGGTCAAGTGGGAAGGGCTGTTAAAATAAATGTGGTAGAATGTTAATGCTGGGGAATCTGATAATAGTACTATTCTCACATCTTTTCTGTTGGTCTGTAATTATACATTTTCAAAAAGAATCCAAGTCTTTAATTATAAAATCGTATCTGTTTATTGAGCTGTATTTTTCTCATACTAAAGAGCATTGCCAACAACTAACAATATAACAATATTAAAACACCCCCTAATATCATACAAATGATATACTAAATAAAAGAAGTTCAAATAATCACTTAAAGGATATGTGGTCTACAAGATCATTTCATCCTGTTTCATATGGGCCAAGAGATTTATTAGCTGCAAGCTCAAATAAAGTGATCTCAAATGAGAGTTATGTCAGTAAAAACACTGCCTCTCAACAGGTCAGAAGTGACTTTACTTACTTATATTTTACAAAATATTTTGAGGATTTAAAAGATTAAATGTCCTGAAAGGGACAACAACCCAGCACTTTTTGCAAACACAGCTGTTGGTTAAAGCTCTTGAGAAAAGAAAAGCTTTGGAATGAGAATCAGTTGTAGGAAGAGATAATGGTTATAAAATACTAAGAAAATTTTGGAATCTTTTTGTATGAATCTCCATAATAGCTGACTTGTCTCTAAACATGTACTTCATTACTATATCCTAGGGACGCTTCAGGCCCTGGGCACAGAGCAATAAACACAAGACCAACAAGATCTCTATTCTCATGGTACTTACAACCTAGGGGGCAGACAAGCCAATAAACAAGTCAAGAAACAAGGCAGTCAAATAGAGAGATGAGCTAGTGACAAATGGGATGGGGAAAGAGAACACTACTTTTAGCTTTGTGATTAGGAAAAGCCTCTACTGAGGAGATAATTCGGAGCTAAGATCTGAATGATAAAAAGTCAACATGAGGGTCTCAGGGTCTGGCCTTTTTGGCAGAGGAAATGACAAGTGCAAAGACAACAAAAGAAAAACCATCTAAGCATGTTCAAAGAAATTTTAAGGGTGGAGGGCCTCATTAATACTCTTAGTGTAGTAAATGATACCAAAGAATTGTCAATTCTGTATCAGGTGTGATAATGGTACTGTGCCTCTGTATGACAATCTCCATACTGCATATGTACATGTATGTATAAGTACAATAAATGATGTCAGGGGTTTCTTTAAAATATTAGAGCAAAGGAAAGAGAAATTAAAAAGGGATGAATAAGGCATATGTGAAAAAACTCTTGAATTTGGTAAATGGGCTTGATGAATTACTCTCGCTAGTTTTTGTGTGTTTGAAATTTTTCATAATAATTTTAGAAACTCCATAGAAGAGAAACTTCATGCTAAAAAGGGCAGTTCCTCATACCATCTTTCCTTTACTTTACTACTCCAGCTCAGCTCTTACCTCTTCAATCCTGTCTCCTGATCACCTCATCTGAAGAGCTACAAAGGAGAGCATTAAGGACAGGTACACATTAGGTAGGTCCTAAACTCTGGCTGAGTCCAGTTTCTAGGACAAACAGAACTAATCTACCTAAGGCAGGGTTGGAACCCAGAGAGAATTAAGAGAATATAAAATAAATAGCCACATACTGATAAACAAGTCATTCTTTCTGAGGCAAACAGGAATTGCCTGGACTACGGACAATCCTCCCAGAGATTAAAAAACACAATAGGCTTCTTCCCTCTCCATTCCTTGGAGAATGCTCCGGCGAAGATCTCCAGATTGTGAAATCCCACTGTCAGTTTTCAGTCTTGATCTCACTTGACCTTGCTGTAGCACTTGAAACACAGTTGAGCATTCCCCCTCTTCTGGAGATTCTCTACTTCCTTGGCAGACATGACAGGAGTACTAAAGATGCCGGTCAGTACTCCTTCCTTTAAAGGACAAGGCTCTTATGAACGGTCCCTCCTGAGCGATGGCAAGAAACTTTTGTCCCAGGCGACCAGTTCCAAAGGAACCAGGAGTGGGTCACTAATCCAACAATCTATGATCTGTAGAATGATGTGTCAGAAACTTCTATTTCTGGTAACACAGTGGAGCCAATATTCTGAAAAACCTTCTGATACCAAATTACCACAACTGATGAACAAAATATTATCAACCTGAGAACACAGTGGGCTCTTAAGAGAAAAAAGAAAATCTCCAGAAGCTAAAAATCAAGTGAAAGCTAGAAACCAGAATACATAGAAGCTGAGGCTACAGGGACCCTGGGAGCAACATCCTGGTGTCAGTATCGAAGAGACTTATAGTTTCAAGTGGCAGGACAGATAAAGCTAAAGCCCTGACCATATGAAATGTAGACAAGTGGAGATTAGCCCCACTGCAAAAAAATGAAGACCCTTGAGGAGCAACTAACTCAGTGAAAATGTAGGCTAGGAAAAAAATACACCTACTGATGAAGAAAAGCAATCAAGAAACGTGTCTGTTTTGACCTGGGCTCTAAATGCGGGCAAAGGAGAGTTCCCCCAGAAGATTCATAAACACAGACCTGCACTCATGCAGTGCCGTCACGCTAACCCAAATCATACACACTAATTTAAAGTGACCCTAGGTTGGTAGTGTCCCAGGACGCTGGCTGAATAGAAAAAAAACCAGAACTCAGAGCTCTCAGAACTATTCACTTCAGAATATTTCCACAGTCAAAGCCTGGCAATTGCTTACAAAACATATGAGGAAGAGAGCCATCATAATTGAGACTCACACACAAAAAAAAAAAACATGGTGCAAAGTAATTTTGGGTCATAAAAATGACAAACACAATTATTTTAAAACTATAATGTGCATAAAGAAATAAAAGAAAAAATAAAAACAAGTGAAAGCAGCTTACAAAAAGACACTAAACAGAACTTTCAGAAGTAGAAAGTCACTAATGGTGGGTAATTTTATAGGTAAATAAAATACTAGACTTTTTTTTTCCTCTTGAGTTTTTAAAATTACATTAAATGGTTAAAAGCAGTATATTGTCTGATGTGCTTCTCAATGTATGTAAAGGAGATATTTAAGACAATTAATTAGAAAGTAGGGAGGATAAAGGGGCCTAAATGTGGTAAGGTTCCTACATTTCACCTGAAGCAGTAAGATATCAATACTAACAGATGATAACATAGCAGGGATGTCAATTCTACCCAAACGGATATTGAAATTCAACATAATTCCTATCAGAATCCCAAGATTTCTTGTAGATATAGACAAGCTTATCTAAAATTTATACAGAAATGCAAAGTAACTAGAATAACCAAAATAATAAGAAAAAAAGAATAAAGTTGGAGAAATACACTGCCCAATTTTAAGCTTTAAAGAAATCAAGCCAGTGTGATATTTTCACAGGGTCAGACATACAGACTAATGGAGTAACTTAGAGAAACCCAGAAATAGACACACAAATATGCTCAACTGATTTTTGACAGAGATGCAAAAGCACCTCAAGAGAGGAAAGATAGCCTTTTCAACAAATGGTGCTAAAGCAACTGGACATCAATAGACAAAAAAAAAAAACCTGATTTCCACAGTGGCTGCACCAAACTGCATTCCCACCAGCAGTGTAGTAGGGTACCCTTTTCTCCACAGCCTCTCCAGCATTTGTCATTTGTGGATTTTTGAATGATGGCCATTCTGACTGGTGTGAGATGATATTTCACTGCAGTTTTGATTTGCATTTCTCTGATAATTAGTGATATTGAGCGTTTTTTCATGTGCCTATTGATCATTTGTATTTCTTCCATGGAAAATTGCCTGTTTAGGTCTTCTGCCCATTTTTGGATTGGGTTGTTTGTTTTTTTTCTTATTAAGTCGTATGAGCTCCTTATATATTCTGGAGATCAAGCCTTTGTTGGTTTCATCGTTTGCAAAAATTTTCTCCCATTCAGTATGGAGATTCCTTCAAAAAGACACCTGCACCCCAATGTTCATAGCAGCACTATTTACTATAGCCAAGACATGGAAACAGATGTCCATCAACAGATGACTGGATAAAGAAGATGTGGTATGTTTATACAATGGAATATTATTCATCCATAAAAAGTGACAACATAATGTTATTTGCAGCAACATGGATGTCCCTGGAGAATGTCATTCTAAGTGAAGTAAGCCAGAAAGAGAAAGAAAAATACCATATGAGATCACTCATATGTGGAATCTAAAAAAAAAACAAACAAACAAACAAACAAAAAAAAACAGAAACAGGCTCATAGACATACAATACAAACTTGTGGTTGCCAAGGGGGCAGGGGGTGGGAAGGGACAGACTGGGATTTCAAAATCTGTAGATACTGACAGGCATATGCAGAATAGATAAACAAGATTATACTGTATAGAACAGGGAAGTGTATACAAGATCTTGTGGTAGCTCACAGTGAAAAAAACAGTATGACAACGAATACATGCATGTTCACGTATAACTGAAAAATCGTGCTCTACACTGGAATTTGACACAACATTGTAAAATGACTATAACTAAAAAAAAAATGTTAAAAAAAAAACCTGACCTAAACCTCACATCTTATACAAAAATTAACTCCAAATTAATTCTTAGACTCTGTAACACCAAAAGCATCATCCATAAAGAAAAAAAAATGAATAAACTGTTATTCTTTTTTCATTTCAAGGACCTGAATGATAGTTGAATGATAATTTAAGAAACTTTTCTCAACATGTTGAACATTAGAGCTCTTCTCAGAAGACTAAAAAGAGTAATTCGAATCTGAGCTCTCTGTTTTATCCTTAAGCAGTAAAATGGATAGGTGGAAGGGACTTACATATATTATTTCAATTTAATGAAAGACATTGGCTAGACACCATTTACCTACAACCTATCATCTTAGGGTCTTCATGAAAAGCTCTAGGGAGTTAAATTTGAGTTTAGACACTCAGGGCTAATTCTGGGACTGCTGGCATCAATCAAGGGTTACTGATATAGAAAAAGGGACATTTTATATATTATGACAAGGCTGATACCATATCATCTTAAGCTCCAGCTCTCAATGCTTCTCTAACTTGTAAAGTCTTGTAACTCTTAGTGGAATTTAGGTTTATATAGTTTTAGCCTAAGTTTAAAACCCATTACACTAGAAAATGTAATTAAGAGACTTAGATTATGAAATATTTTATTTCCTTCTGCAATCCCAAAGACTAGTAAAGTGCCTGCTAAATAATAGGTCAATAAAGTTTGTGAAATGATCACTTTCTAAGGAAAAATGAAATTCTGAAATTTAAGAAACTGGAATAATGAAACTCATTGAAATTTTGTCACCTTCACCCATCTGCCACAATCAATCAAACCCCATCATTTTCACTCTGTATTCTGCAATATGTGACAGTCTCTCTGTCATTGTTCTAGTGTTTTGACAATGCCTGAGTTGAGGCCAAACGTGGTAGTCACCAGAGAACAAACAGTAATTGAAATCATAACCACAAAGGAGATCAGCCTAGGAAGAGAGTATGGACTAAAAAGAGAAATAGCCTAGGATTGAGACTTGAAGAGCCTCAAAGTTCAACAGCCAGGAGAAGAAAATCAAAATTTCAAAGACAGAAAAGAATGGTCTCCTCAAAGGAGCAATAAGAGAAAACCTGGGGGAGTATGATGTCAAGGAAATCAAGGTTTCAAGAGGGTAGTGGGCAATAAAATCATATATGCTAAGAAAAGTGAAATAAAGAATTAATTTAATTTAGTAGTATGGATGTCACAGGGAGCTTGATGAGAGCTGTTCTGGTGAAGCAATATGAATAACAACCAAAGACAAACAAGGTGAGGAACTAAATGGGCAGGGGGGATGTGGAACTGATGAGTTCAGATGACTCTTTTGTGAAGTATGGCTGTGAAGAGGAAGAGGTGAAATCAAAAGATTTTCCATTTGTTGCTGCTGTCACTATTACTTTCATTAAAGGGGAAACTTGTTAAAAATACTAGGAAGAAAGAGTTGAAAAGGTGAGGCCCAAGGTAAATGATAGTTTCTGTGAGGAGAGAAGGGGGGATAGGGACGGGTACTCCCCCAATATGTCCTGTGCTCAAGTTCACACAATTCACTCACCCTCCACTCCAACCTCACTCTTAAAATTGTACCTATTAAAGAACAGCTCAAATTCCATACCTTCCTCCCTCTACAAACCTCACCTAACTTCTCTATCTTTGGGGATCACATCTCTGCAATGCCAGAGTGTGCTGTTTTCCACATGTATTTAACCACAAAATCCTTTACAGCAGGTTCTACATAATATACACTCAGAAATGAACACTTTCCTTCCTGTCCAGCTGTCCCACTCATGTCCTAGCCCCTCAATAAAGCCTTTCCCAATCATACCAGAACAAGTAGTACCTTTGTAAAGTTCTGAACAATTACATCGTTCAGCATGACAAGTATTCAAGACCCTAGAATGTAAGCTCCAAGAGCGTGGGGCCTTGTCTGTCTGGTTTACCATTGTATTCCAGTGCCTAGTAGGGCTGGCACATAGCAGGCACCCAGGAAATGTTCACTGAATGAAGTAATTAAAAGAGATGCCCTTAGCCAATATATTATAATAACGATAAATAGAGTAGAACCTTTAAAAACTGAATCACTATGTTGTACACCTGAAATGTATATAATATTGTAGATCAACTGTACCTCAAAAAATAAAAAAGATGCCCTGTTACTCAACAACTATAAGTTACTGAAGAGCAGGAACTATATTTTATGCCTATTTCCACAAGTAGGTGAAGTAGACACTGAACAAATGTTCTTGATAACATGATAATAATTTACTGCGGCCTAATGTCACAGTGGGAATTAAAAAGCCAGTTTGGCAACAAGCTCTGACACTGATGAAAAAGAAGAAAAAGCCTATTGATGCTTCTCAACTCTAATTTTTAAAGGTAATTATAATAGTTGTCTTCAAAATACTAAAACATTTCCACATATTCCAGAATTTAAGAAAACTCTTAAAGATAACTGAACTGCTTATGAAATTCTTTTATAAATTCATATAATACTCTAGAATCTCAGTGCCTATTATAAGATTTATCTGAATTCTGGAGTTTTAATGTTTTCACAAGTTGATAATACATTAGTCAGAGCCTCTCACATCAGCCCCCATTTCAAAGTAGAGCCGCTCTAAACCACTATCAGCCAAATCCGTTTCCTCCAGGTAGATCTGCTATACAGTGCATCGTACACGAAAGCCAAGACAGTTTCTCACTCCTTTGCAGAAGTACTTCTGCTAAGTTCCAGGTCTTCCAGGATAACAAGGAATATCCTCAGTTAAGAAGCAAAGATGGAGGGAGGGTATAGCTCAGTGCTAAGGTAAGGGTTCAATTCCCAGGACTTCCATTAAACAAACAAACAAACAAACAAACCTAGTTATCTATCCCCCCAAAGAAGTTAAAATAAAGAAACAAATTTACTTATTTAAAAAAAGATTTTAAAAAAGAAGCAAAGATAGAAAAAATAGAATATTTTCATAATTCTTAAAGAGCATGGAACCTATTATATTAGAGAAGGAAAGAATGTCACATACATTCTTTAAAAAGGAAGAATTTCTTTTACCTATACTTTTTATATAAATTCAAATGTCTTGTTACATTTTTATTCCAGAAACAGCAAGGAATTAAATTCGCAAGTGAAATGTCATGGCACTGACCTACAGATGAAGGATGACAACCCAACAGCTTAAAAATGCCAACAGTCTAGCAACGAACCATCTCTTTAACCATCTTTGCCTCTCAAAGTGTAACAAATGAAACCTCTACTTAAACACATCACAGTCATAAAGACAATTCTCTTTAGAAAGCAGGATTACTAAGGATTCTCACTTTAAAGACATATATTTTAGTAATGTCTGATTTTTTTGTTTCTTAAAGAGTATGAATTACTTTTGTCAAACAGCATTTTATATACATATATAGGTACACATATATGTTTAACTCTATTCACTAACAATAAAAAGGGTCCATTTAGACTTATCAATAAAAAATAATTATGCTTTTTCATAAATCAAGTTGGTTCAATTGTTTAAGAGGTTTTCAATATTTACAGATAATATGATTTCTATCTAGAAAATCTCAAAGCATATACTTACAAATTATTAAGATTAAGATTAACGATTTCAGCAAGAATGACAGAAAGGGCAGATTCTAAATCAACAAATAAATTATCAATAACATTCCTATATGCCCACAATAATCAATTTGAAAATGTGACAAGAAAAAAGATCAATTCTAAGTAATAACCAAAATCACAAAATGTCTGGGAATAAAATTAATAAGACTGATAGTTTAAATTTTAAAATTAAGTTTTAAAATTTAATAAGACTAATTTAAATTTTAAAATTATTTTTTAAATTATGAAAGACCTAAACAAATAAAATAACCCTGTTCTTTGCCAGAAAGACTCAATATTATAAAGCTGTTGGTGGCAAATTAGTTGAAGTCAATGTAATCACAATTAAATCCCAATCACAATTTTATAGAAACTGACAAGCTCATCTTAAAAATCAAATGGAAGGAAAAAAATGGATGGGCAAAGGATGTGAATAGACACTTTTCCAAAGAAGATATATTAATGGCCAAGAAATTCATGAAAAGATGCCAAACATCATCAGCCATCAAGGAAATGCAAATCAAAATCACAACAAGGTTCCCACTCATAGTGAATAGGATATCTATACCAAAACAAAACCCAGAAAATAACCAGTATTGGCAAGGATGTAGAGAAACTGGAACCCTCATACATTGCTGTTGGAAATGTAAAATGGTTCAACCACTGTACAAAACAATCGGGCAGCTCCTCAAAGAGTTAAATATAGAATTACCATACAACCCAGCAATTCCACTTCTAGGTGTATACCCAAAAGAGTTGAAAATAGTTTATTCAAATAAATAACTATACACACATTTTCACAGCAGCACTACTCACAATAGCCAAAAGGTTGAAACAACTCAAAGGTCCATAACAGATAAATGGATACACTGTGGCATATAAACATAATACAATATTATTCAGCCACAAAAGGAATGAATACATGCTACAACATGGAAGAACCTCAGAAACATTATGCTAAGTGAAAGAAGCCAGACAGACACAGGTCACATATGATTCCATGTATATGAAATATCCAGAATAGGTAAACCCATAGAGACAGGACACAGACTGTTAACTGCCAGAAGCTAGGGAAAGGGAAGAATAGGGAGCAACTACTTAATGGGTACAGAATTTTCTTTCGGGATGATGAAAATGTTTTGGAACTAGATAGAGGTGATGTTTGTACAACACTGTGAATGTACTAAACGACTGAGTCCCTTTAAAATGGTTAATTTTATGTTATGTGAATTTTGCATCAATAAAAAATAAAGTCAAATGGAAGAGAAAATGTACATAACAGATGAAAAATATCTGCAAAGGAAGAGTAACAAGAAAAGATTTGCTCTCTCAGATTGAAAAACATACTATGAAGTAATAGTAATTAAAAGAGTATGATATTTAGTTGAAATAGGCAAAAACATCACTAGAAGAAAACAAGAGTAAAAATGACCTTTGGGAAATTATAAAAAAGGTATTTCAAATCAGTGAGGGGAAGACAACTCAAATGATAACAGGACAACTAGGTACCTGTTTAGAGAAAAGTGATGTTAGATCTTTAATACTATCAATAAAAAACAGACTGCAGTTGGTTCAAAGTGCTAAATGTTGGAAGTAAAACTATAAATATATTAAAAGAAAATATAGAGTAAAAACTGATCAAAATCTAGGGGTAAAGAAAGCCTTCTGAGTTAAGACATAAAACAGAAACCATAAAGAGACTCAAATTTTAAAAATTAAAAACTTCTGTAAACCAAAAGAAACTGTGAAGACAAAACAACAGTCTGGAAGAAAATATCTACAACATATAAGACTTCAAAGATTTATATATCAAATATGTAAAGACCTACAATCAATATGAAAGAAGCAACCCAATTAAAACAAAAACTAAAAACAGGCAAAAGATAAGAATGGTCACAAAAAGAAATATTCAAATTTAATTGGTCAGTGTTTGGCCCAGGCTTGGGTATTATTCTTAAATCTCCCTAGATGATTTTTCTGTGCAATCAGGGTAAAGGATCACCCAGCTACCTATACGGGGAATGAGGAGTAACCAGACTGCCCAAGGTGAAGTATAAGGAGAAAGACAGGAAAAATAAACCATCACTTTAAAGGGCTCCTGCCCACTCACAAGGGAAGGGCCTGAGAGTGCATTAAATGTCTTAAAGGAGATTGGTTTATTTTTATCTAGTCAGAAAATATTACCATTTTTTATCTCCACAAGGTAGAAACATATGAATCATATTCTTTTTTTTTTAATTGAAGTATAGTTGATTTTAAATGTTGTGTTAGTTTCCGGTGTACAGCAAAGTGATTCAGTTATATACATATATATTCTTTTTCAGATTCTTTTACATTACAGTTTATTATAAGATACTGAATATAGTTCCCTCTGCTATACAGTAGGACCTAGCTGTCTATGTATTTTATATATAGTAGTTTGTATCTGCTAATTCTAAACTCCTAATTTATCCCTCCTCTCCCTCCTCCCCCACCTTTCCCCTTTGGTAACCATAAATTTGTTTTCTATGTCTGAGAGTCCCTTTCTGTTTTGTAAATGAGTTTATTTGTATCATTTTTTAGATGAATCATATTCTTTAAAGACTAATGAGGAAAATTATTAAGAAATAAATTTATATTCCTAAGTGCAAGCAGCCCAGGATTAAATACTTGCAAAATATGACCAAAGCAGACATATATAACATTATAGGGATAAGCAAACCACTGAAAAATACCTGCTTTGTGATTTTATTTTATAAATTTCAAAAACATGCAAAATTAAACAACAGGTTAAGGATACAAACTATCTGGTTCAAGTACAAAGAAAATACAAATCTCAGATTACTTCTGAAACAGGAAGGAAGAAGTGGGATTAAGAATAGGAACACAGAGATCTTCAATTTTTTCTTAAAACTGAGTGGTTAGATACATGGGAATTCACTGTCCTATTATTCTGTATACCTTACATATATTTTGCATATATTACTTTGTAACTTCTCAGTATTTAATAAAAGATCACAATTTAAAAACAAACAGGACTGGAGGGGAGAAAATAGCTCAGTGGTAGGAGCACATGCTTAGCATGTAATGAGGTCCTGGGTTCAATCCCCAGTAGCTCCATTAAAAATTAGTTAATTAATTAACCTAATTACCTCCACCCCCAAAAAAAATTAAAATAAAATAAAAACAAAAAGGACTGTATAGAAGTGCATGTAAGTACATACATAATCTTTTAATTCTAGATTCAATCTTTGCCACTGAAAATCAACTTGGTTCTGTGGTGTCTTTCTAACTGATCACCTGTTAGGAGTTAGCAAATGCTTGATTTTCATCTTTTCTTCCCAAGTTGCACTAACAAGAAAATTCATGGGGGTACAGAGGGTTTACAGCAAAGAGTAATGTGCTCTTTGATCAAACTCACATTGAGAACCACTAGCAATCATTTCAGGGAGCTTTAGCAAAGAGCGCATTTGCCAGAAATCAAGAATAAAGTTTTGCATAAGATAATTAAAAGCATTGCAAGAAGAATGATGTGAAATCTTACTTGAATAGTAAGATTTTTCCCATTAATTATTTTTTAACTGACTGAAATTCAATGAAACCCTGGATGAAACCTCAGCTGTTAATTCCTTTGAGATACAAAGATCAGAGTGAGTCCAGTTGAGCACTTAAAGTGTCAGGGCCAACTGTGTATATGGTGGTCGTTGTGAGTTCAAGGACAGTCCTCCCTACCAGCCAGAAGTAAAAAAGTCCCAGAGAAACAGGCATGGGCTCTGCCCACAACACTATTATTCTTTTCATTAGAACAATACAAGATTACACAATGACCTTTAAGCTGAAGTAGGATTCTGGATGCCTGAGAAAGTGGGATAGTCTTAGGATATGGTAAGCTGACCGCTGAGACAATGAATTAACATAAAGTATGCTGACTTCTTTGGAAGGAATTTCATAACCACAAGATTTAAGACTACTTAAACAATAAGCAATGTAATCAAAGGCCCTAATAAAGTAGAACTAAAGGTGCTATAGTAAGAAAAATGCTATTCATCAATCAATAAACCTATAAATTAATTATGTGCAAGACCGTAGTAAGTAATAAAGGAAATGCTGAAAGACTCCACACTTGTGTTAGAAGCATGATATATTAAAAAGCTGTGTTAAAGCTAGACATCAGAAATACTCCACAATTCAGTCTAACCTCCCTAGTCGTCTGCTTTCCATATTCACACCCAATTCAGCAAAACACATGCCCCACTCTTTCAATCCCACACACTGCAATATATGCTTCTCTCCTCTTCAAATGCTTCCCCCTCCTTAGAGCAATGTGCAAAATCTTACCTGTCCTTAAAGGCTCATTCCAAATGCTTCCTGCATCCTTGGAAGTCATTTATAACCTACACACTCCCTTATGATCTTTCAGAATTCTCTATTATGGTGCCTTCTTTACTTTTACTTCTATTTTAGTTATACACTTATCCCTCGTACAGAAGCAGGAGTACTGGAAAGAACAGGAGTTGTGAAAAACCTAGATTTTAATCTGAATATTAACTGTCTGAACTTGACCAAACCAAACTACCTAGCTTTCTTAAGCCTGTTTCCAAATGTACAAAATAGAGAAATTATTATGTATCTTGCATTATTTCTTTAATAAATAGGTGTATTGTGTAGTGTGTGTCTGTTTATTAGAGGAAGAGATGGGCAGAGAGACAAAGAGAGAAAGAAAGAGAAAATATAGAAATATACAGGAATAATTTAAAAAGGACAGGAAAGTAGTAGTTATTAGAATTGTATACCATATGTTTAAAAAGTTAGAGGAAAAACTAAAAAGGTTAAGTGACACTAAAGACATAAAAAGGATCCAAATCAAAACTCTAGAGATAAAAACTATGATGCCCAAGATGAAAAACATGCTGGATGGGATTAACAGCATATTAGACACTGCTGAGGGAAAAGTTAGTGAATTTGAAGATAAAGCAATTGGAATTATCCAAAATGAGAAACAGAAGAAAAAAAAAAGAAAAAAATGAACAGAGGGCATCAGTGAACTATCGGACTTTAAGCAACCTAATGTATATTAGGTTGAAATCAGCTGGGGATGGGGATACCAAGAAAGGTGGAGAAAGAAAAAATATTTGAAGAAATAACAGCTGAAATTTTTCCAAATTTGATGAAAACTATAAAACCACAATTCAGGAAGATCAATGACACAAATCACAAGAAACATAAAGAAAACTACATGACACATCATAATCAATTTGGTTAAAACTAGTTTAAAGGGAAAAATCTTAAAAGCAGCAGAGAAAAAAAGACACATTAAGCACAAGAAACAGAGATGAAGATGTCAGATTTCTTGTCAGAAAAAAGCAAGATAGAATACAGTGAACCAAAATCCTAATAATACTGATAGGCAAAAAAAAAGTTGGTTTAGAATTCTTTATGCAACAAATATATCTTTCAAAAACAAAGGCAAAATAAACAAGGTCCAACTATACAGCACAGGGAAATATATTCAATATCTTGTAATAGCCTATAATGAAAAAGAATATGAAAAGTAATATATATGTATAGCTGAATCACTATGCTATACACCAGAAACTAACACAACACTGTAACTCAACTATACTTCAATTTTTTTAAAAGGCAAAATACAAACTTTTTCAGACATGTGAAAGCTGAAATAATCATCACTAGCAAATCTACATGACAGAAATACTAAAAGAAGTACTTAAAGCAGAAAGAAAATGAAAACAGATGCAAATCTGGATCTATACAAAGGAATAAAGAGAACTAGAAAAGGTAGCTATATCTGGGAGTTTGAAATTTGTAGATACTGACAGGTATATGTAGAATAGATAAACAAGATTATATTGTATAGCACAGGGAAATACATATAAGATCTTGTGGTAGTTCACAGCAAAAAGGAATGCGACAGTGAATACATGTATGTTCATGTATAACTGAAAAATTGTGCTCTACGCTGGAAATTGGCACAACATTGTAAACTGACTATAACTCAAATTTTAAAAATGTTAAAAAAAAAAAGAAAGAAAAGGTAACTACATGAGTAAAATAACTTTATTCTTAAAATGGAAGTCTCTTTAAAAAATAATAGATCATAAATAATAACAACAACGTATACTGGAATTGATCACATATGTAGAAGTAAAAAATATGACAAGAGCACAAAGGTCAGGAAGAAAAATTAAAAGATACTGTTAAAAGGTTTTTATACATGAAGTGGTATAATATCCTTGAAAGTAAACTGTGATAAGTTTAACATGTATATATAAACCCTAAAGTAACCACTAAAAAAATGAATAGTTATAATAAGCCAACAAAGGAGGCAAACAATTTTAGAAAAAACAAAATTAATCTGAAAGAAGTCAAACAAAAAATAGATGGGACAAAAAAATGGCAAGATGAAAGATTCAAATTTAACCATATCAATAATCACATTAAATGTAAATGGTCTAAATACACCAATTAAAAGACTGTCAGACTACTTAAAAAGCAACACCCAACAATATGCTGCATACAAAAACACATTTCAAATATAAGACACAAATAAGTTAAAAGTAAATGTAGAGAAAAGATATACTATGCTAATACTAACAAAAGGAAAGCTGGATTGGCTTCATTAGTTATCAGACAATGCAGGTTTCAAAGCAAAGAAAATTACCACGGCTAAAGATTATTTCATAACATTAAAGGGGTTAATTCATCAAGAGCAAACAACAATTCTAAATGTGTATGTACCTAATAACAGAGTTTCAAACTTCATGATGCAAAAACTAATAGAAGATAGGTCTATAAATCCACAATCATAGCCAGAGATTTCACTCTCTCTCTCAATTATTAAAGGAATCAGTAGATAGAAAATCAGTAAGGATACAGAAGACATAAC
This sequence comes from Camelus bactrianus, assembly GCF_048773025.1. Lineage (NCBI taxonomy): Eukaryota > Metazoa > Chordata > Mammalia > Artiodactyla > Camelidae > Camelus > Camelus bactrianus. The sequence goes on along the minus strand of NC_133543.1, from coordinate 98,299,027 downwards.
AATATTAATCAACTAGACCTAACTGACATTTATAAAACATTCCAACTAAAAACAGCACAAGACACATTCTTTCCAAGGGCATAAAGGATATTTACCAAGATATATGTAATATTCTGGGCCATAAAATAAGTATCAATTTAAAAGATCTCAAATTAAATAAAGTATGTTCTCTGAATACAGTAGATTTAAATTAAAATTGAAATATATATATATGTATAACTGAACCACTTTGCTGAACACCTGAAACTAACATTGTAAATCAACTACATTTCAATAAAAAAAAAATTCAAATAAAATAAAATCAGTAACAAAAAGATATCTGGAAAATCTCTGAATATTAAAAAAACTAAATAATGTATATCAAAGAAGAAATCAAAAGGAAATTTAAGTTATTTTGAACTGAAAGAAAATGAAAAGGCAACGTACCAAAATTTGTGGAATGCAGCTAAAGCGGAGTTGGAGGGACATTTATAGCACTAAATGCCTGTATTAGAAAAGAAGGGTCTCAAATCAATGACCTCAGGTTCTACCACAAGAAATTAGAAAAAGACAAACAAATGAAATACAAAGTAAGCAGAAATAACAAAAATTAAGAGTGGAAATCAATGAAATACAACACAGAAAAACAATAGATAAAATCAATGAAGCCAAATGTGGTACTTTGAAAAGATAAGTAATATCAATAAATTTCTGGTCAGCCTGATCAAGAAAAGAGAAGACTCAAATTATGACTATCAGAATGAAGTGATATCACTACAGAGTCTATAAATTTTAAAAAGACAATAATGGAATTGTATGAGCAACATTATATCAATAAAGTCAACAATTTAGATTAAATGAATAAATTCCTTGAAAGATACAAACTACTAATGCTCACTCAAGAAGATACAGATAACGTAACAGCCTTTTATCTATTACACAAATTGAATATGTAGTTAATACCTTCCTACAAAGAAAACTCCAGACCAGAAGGGCTTATTTATAAATTCTACAAAACATTAAGGAAGAAATACCAACTCTATACAAACTATTCTAGAAAATTAAAGGAAAGGGAATACTCCCCAACTCATTCAAGATTGCCAGCATTACTTCGATACATTAAAAAAAAAAAAGATAATTACAAGAAAAAAAATCCCAAACCAGTAACTGTCATAATCGTAAATGGAAAAATAAAATTTCAAGAATAAACTCCATATATAAAAATAATAATACATCAGAGCCAAGTAGGGTTTATCTAGAGAATGCAAAGTTAGCACTAATATTTGAAAATCAATATAAATGGCCATATTAACAAATTGAAAATTAAAAATATATGATCATCTCAGTAGACTCAGAAAAAGCATTTGATAAAATTCAACATTCATTTCTAATTAAAAAAAATCTCTCAGCAATTAAGAATAGAAGGAAACTTCTTCACTAACAAAGAATATATACAAAAAGCCTACAGCTGTCATCATACTGAATGGTAAAAGACTGAATGCTTTCTTCCCAAGATCAGAATAAGACAAGTATGTCTACTCCCACTTTTATTTAACATTGCATTGGGAATTGTAACTAGTACAATAAGAATAAATAAAAAAAAAAGATTAGAAAGGAAGAAGTAAAATTGTTTCTATTTATAGATGACATAATCTTTATGTAGAAAATCCAATAAAATTTATTTTTAAAACTACTAGAATACATAGCATAGCCAGGATGACAGAGAAGATCAATGTACAAAAATCAATCATATTTCTGGTAAACTAGCAACAGTCAAAATATAAATTTTTTAAAATCCATCGTTTCAATGGCATCAAAAATACAAAATACATAGGGATGACTATGACAAAAGATGTACAAGACATGCACAACTAAAACTACAAAGTAGTGCTGAAAGAAGGTAAAGGAAACCTAAATGTTCATGGGTTGGAAGACTCAACACTGTTAAGGTGGCAATTCTCCCCAAATTATCTATACAGCCAATACAATTCCAATCAAATTCTCAGGCAGACTTTTTGGAAAAGCTGGCAAGCTGATTCTAAAATTAATATAGAAATGAAAAAGACCTCAAAGAGCCAAAATCTGGTAAAAGACCAACAAAGCTGAAGGACTTACACTTCCTGACTTCAATTTTTATTACAAAATTACAGTAATCAAATCAGTATAGTACTGGCATCAAGATAGACAAATAGATCAATGGAACAGAAAAGAAAGTCCAGAAATAGAACCACAAATATATAGATTTTCGACCTAGGTATAACCTAGGTACAAGGCAATTTGGTGAAGGAATATAGTATTTTCAACAAACAGTTCTAGAACAAATGGATTCCAAATTTTTTAAAATCAGCTTTAATCCACACCTTGCACTATACATAAAAATTAACTCAAGGTAGATCATAGACCTAAAAGTAAAACTTAAAAAACTAAAACTTCTAGAACATAGGAGAATACCATTGTGGTATTAACTTTGGCAAAGATTTTTTAAATAAAGAAAAGCACAACCCATCAAAAAAAACTATAAATTGGACTGTCAAAATTAAGAACTGCTCTTCAAAAGACATCATTAAGAGAATAAAAAGAGACTAGGAGAAAATATTTGCAAATCCTATGTCTGAAAAAGGACTCACAACCAGAATACATAGAGAACTACGAAAATTCAGTGATAAGAAAACACACCCAATTAAAAATGGACAAGAGATTTGAACAGACATTTCACATTTCAAGAAGTTATATGGATAGCAACTAAGTTCCCACAGAAACTCCCCAGGTAAAACAAAAAATTTTTTGAAGGTTAAAATAAAAGGACAGTCTAAAAACTGGATTCTATAAGGCTAGTCATACAACATTACAGGGACCCAAAGTCTGGGATAGATGGGGAAACTGCAAATAAAAATTTACAGACCTTCCTCACACAAGAAAATGCTTTGTTACACTTTTTTGGCACTTAAAATATTAATCCATCTCAAAACATTTCCAGTCCAAAAATCAACTGGTCCATAGGCATTCCGAGATGAGCATGGTAAAATGTGGTGCAAACATGATTCTTTAAAAACCATTTAGTAGCAAAAAACAAAACAAAACAAAACAAAACAAAAACTCACAAATAAGCATAAACCTCTGCCTCAAAATAAATCAGCTATCTTAAAAAGTTTAATGTGTTGTTTTTCATTTCTGATGGCTTTTTCATCAGAATATGCAGGGGAACCAAAGTATGCGTGCCATGGGCAAATACATGTCATAAAGAGAGGGAAAAAATGAGAGATTCTCAACTTTGATTGCAAAAGTGAAAGACTTATTCAACTGCAGAAAGACTGATGTAAAATTTGATTAATATAATGAAGGATCTGAAATCAATGAAGTTCAAAATTTTATGTAGGGCCACCTTTTAGGCAAGTCCAAGGACAATCAATTAATCAACAAATATTTCCCAGGCATCTAATATGCCTCAGAATATTGGAATGGGGATATGGAAATCAGTTTCTGTGCCTCAGTAGTACTTCTGGTCTAACTAAAGAATAAATCACAAAATCACAACGTGTAAGCAGGCTGAAGCAGAACAGGCACCCATCCAGTAGTTGAAAGATCAAAGCTCTAGTCCCAACTCTGCCCCAACTCATTAGATGTCTGTCCTTGATCAAGTCACTGAAACTTCTATAGGACTCTACTTTCTCACCCAGAATAAGACAGGATGATTTCTAAGGCCTCTTCCACTCTGGATCTATTAATCCAAGTTGAAACACAAGGGAGAGGAACTGCACCTTAAAGAACTGGTAGGATCTGAACTGACTGATGGGAGAAGGAATACTGCACGGAAGGAGTATGAAGATATAAATGGACACATCTTAAACGATTTTACTTATATGAGATATCTAGAGTAGGCAAAATCATGAAAACAGAAAGTAGAAAAGTGGTTGCCAGGAGTTGGGGGGAAGAAGAAATAGAGAGTTGTTCAAAGGGTACAGAGTGTAGTTTCACAAGATGAAAAAGTTCTAGAGATGTTACACAACAACGTAAATACAGTTAACACCTCTGAACTGTACAGGTAAAAATGGTTACGAGGGTAAATTTTGTACTATGTGTTTTTTAAACCACAGTTAAAGAAAAACAGTCACAGACATTGTGCCCTAGCAGTCATTCTAATGCAAAAATATTTCAAATCAATTAACTTCTAGTGTCCAATCCTCACCCCTAAAATTCCTTTTCTCCCAATTAAAAATCAAGGAGACATGCCTTGCTAATGAGACATGGAGGTTTCCTCAACTATAAGAAAGCTGAAGGAGTGTGTTGAGAAAATGAAGAAAAAGAAGATAATGCAAACACTAAGTAATGGCAGAATACAGAGCAGGCTATTCATACACAATCTAATTGTGTCATCCTCACCCACAATCTAGCCTAACTCTCTAAGTAAAATTGTATAGAGGCTTCTTTTTACTCTAAAAATAAAGAAAAACTTTTCAGCCTGCTTCAAGGCCCAGTATCCTCTGTCCCACCTCTCCAAACCCCTCTCACCAGATCCTTCTACACTCTTCCTGATCCATACCTAGAGCTGTACCTTAAGTTCCCAGTTTTCTCTATGAACCTTGTCATCTTGTCTGTGCCTTGCTGTTTGCTCTGACTGGAACACTCTTCCTTTTCTGTGCATCCTTGAGATCTCAGTTCAAATGTCACTTCTGTCACTTTCCCAACTCAAATACTTGTCATGATTGCAGTTTTACATTTGTGTGATTATTTGATAACATGTGCTGAGGACAGGGACCATGTATGCATTCATTCTCCCCCATTTCCAATGCTAAGCACAGCACCTAATACCAAATAAGCACTCAAATACTTATTGAATAAGTGAATAAATGGGCACCAAACCTGTAAGAAAGCAATACAACATCGTAAAATGTCACCTTCAGAGTTTATGCATCTTCACAAATGAATCTTTGGAGGATACCCAAAGCAATTGAGCCTAAAATCCCCATTCAACTCTTTAAAAAAAAAAGTCAGTTCAGATGGCTGTATAAATATATCTGGCCTGTCTATGTCTGTAGGCAAATTCTGAGCATCAAAGGCTGATAGTTACACACACACCTCTCATAGACAAAGCACTACTAGTTGCTGAGTAACCGTTGTTTTTGGTATTTCCTGATATAGTGACTGCTACACAGGAAGCACTCTGAAAGTATCTGTCAAATGAGCAAAGAGCAACATTTCACAAAACTCTTAAGGACGTATAAAACAATGACTACTTAAACTGTAGTGTCTTAAATAAAAGTAAGCTCTACTGTAGAAGAAAAGGACAGAATCTCTAAGTGGCAAAAACCCCTCCTAGTAGCCTCGTTATTTTAGATTTCAAACACGAAAAATGCTAGCTAGATTTGTACTAAAAAGTGGAAGAAATAGATACTGCAATCAAGTGACCTTAAAGCTTTATATAAAGATTATAAAATGTCACATAGACTACTTCCCAAACCCTTAAGAGTACAAGAATTCCCTGTTCCCTTCAATGCAAATACAAATTGTATCTATACTTTAGAGATATAATCCATAAACGTATTACTGAAAACTCCAGCCCATACTGATCTCCCCTCCCTCTGATTTTGCATTTAAATAAATGCTATTTTATAGTTTTCCTAATAATTTAATTTGTTCAGTCTCTTATTTCTTATACATCCTTTCAGGTGCATGTAGCACTCTTAAGTGCTTAGTCAGGGGGGAGTATAGCTCAATTGGTAGATCGCATGCTTAGCATGCATGAGGTCCTGGGTTCAATCTCCAGTATCCCCATTAAATAAATAAATTAAATTAAGTAATTACCTACCCCCACCAAAAAAAAGTAAAAAATAAATAAAAGATATGTTAAAAATTAACTCTTAAGTGCTTAATAAATACTTATTGAACTGAAATAAAATTAGTGTTTTAAATACTGGATTGTGATATATAATCTGCATTTTAGTCCCAAATAATGTCATTCCGCAAAAACTGTTCATATGCCTTAGTTTTAGCTCCATTATCAAGGGGCTAATTATAATGTCGTTATCCAACAAGGTTCAAATAAGGCTTAGAGTTTTTCTTAGTCCCACTTCTTCAAATTCAGTTAAGGGAGGTTTTTCAGTCCCTTGGATCTTTATATAAATTTCAGTTTGTCAAGTTCTGGGAGGAAAAAAGCCAGCTAGGATTTTACTAGCGGTTGTGCCAAACCTGTTTTCAAATGAAAACCAGAGATGTTAACACCACCTGCCCCTACTTTTTCAACGTAGCAAATTTCACTTGCAATTTTTCCCAAACCTACCCAGTCCCAGAGAGAGTTCTTTCTGTAGAAATCCGTAAGACGCAAAATCTAACTTACACAATTCTAAACGCACTGAAAACTGGAGACTTAACTCCCAGGTAAAGGATCAGTTCAAAATGTCCAATTAAATGGGTCTCCCCGATCAACGATCAAAGCAGATAAAGGATACCACTTCGAAAAGCGAAAAGCAGCAAACGTCAAGTATTACAGTAAAGCGGCTGCTATTCGACAATCCTAAGGCGCCTCATCCCTGTCAGCCCAAAACACTTGTAACAGGACCCATGAGAACGCTCCACAGGTGACCCGAACCTCAGGAAGCGTCCTCTCTACAGCAACAGGCCCTGTTTAATTCTGCTTTTCCTCCCGGGCACCATACTGGGCAGGCGGGGTAGGGCGCCAGGAGCGGACCCAGGGAGGCCAGGTGGGCCGGGAGAGGTGGGCGTGGGGTGACCAGAGCTACGCCAGGGCCGGGGAGCGAAATCAGAGGCGGAGGGCGCTCGCCTGGGGCGGCCGGCGCAGATGCCGCGCGAACCGCCACGGAGGCTCCGCAGGCCAGACCCCGGGTGGGTCCCGAGAAAGGGTCGAGGTGGGGCACGGGAGGTGGGGGTGCGGGGGCGAGGGCGAGGGCGAGGACGCCTCACCGTGGCTCCCGGGAGGCCGGCGCCGCCGCGGTCCCGCAGTTGCTAAGGAGAATGCTCTTCCGGGTCATGGGCGCGGCGATACAAAGAGGAACGGTGGCCGGAATGAGACAAGAGTGGAGCGCGTGACGAGCGCGCGGCGGAGGCGGTGGTCGCCAGTAGTTCCGCTGCGGCGGCGGGGCGGCGAAAGCGCCTGGTGGAAGGGCGACTCGACTTCTCTGGCCTGGCCTCGCAGAGGCGGCTGGCTGTAGCCGGTGGCTCGAGCTGCCCGGTACCGTGCTCCTGAACCCTCTCAGCCCCGGTCCTCAGTGCTGTGCCCCAGGGCTCTCACCCCACCGGTGCCGCCAGCCCCCGGCTTCTAGCTCCGGAAGGTAGCCACGCCAGCCCTCTCCAGAGACAAGATTTTACTCATGCCATGATTTACTCCATGCCCAGTTAGTGAGCACTTGCTCAGGACTAGGTGCAGGGCTGGCCCTAGGATACAGCGGTAGACAACCCAGCCGTGGTCCCTGTCCTCCTGCCGGACAAGCTGGTGAGAGGGCAAGCAGGCAGTCCCGTGCTTACGGAGATGCATGAAGTGAAGGAAGTTAGGGGAGCCTGCCCCTAGGGGCCTACCCAGACACAGGTGGGGAGAAGCTGATGGTGGAGACTTCAACCAAGTAAAAGGGGCAGGGAAGAGGTTTCAGGGAAGAGTGTAGGCTCCATTGAAAAGCCCACTAAGTTTCGTGCAGCCTGCCCAAGGAAGTGTGTATAGAGAATGGTTAAGGATGGAACCTAGAAAATATCAATATTGTAGGTGTAAACAAAGGAAAAGAAACCCCCAAAGAGCAGGCAGAATTTGTTTGAAAGACTGCTGAGGAGACAGCAGGAGAATTTCAGTAAGGAGGTGATCACCAGTGTCAAATGCTTTCAGGATCCAGAGTGCAGTGGTGACCATAGAAAAGTCAGAATCAGGAATAGGTTGTCAAAGTTGACAGCGCTTGAATCTGTGTGGTGAAGGAGCCCACCACCAGACGCTCCTTAAACAAGAAAAAGAGATACCTTAAATTGTTTCTGAATGCTTCAAAGTTTTCAAAAGCACTGTCATAGTACTTGCATATTTCAGGATTCCTCAACTAATAACTGATCTCCTTGAAGGTGAAAAATATTTGTTGTTTAACCTTGCATCTACCCTGCCTGCCACAGACAAAAGCCTCAATCAATTTTTGGTTTAAAAAATAATAGACCCATGAACCTCTGGTTTTTAATGTTCACAGAGGTCCCTTCCCAACCCTCAGCAAAACTGTGATGTAGGCAGAACTTGTCTGTTCAAACTGTACAGGGTGGAAGATACTCAGCAGGGGCAGGAAGCAGAGGGTTGTGGAGTTCCAGGACTTCAGTGGGTGGGAGGGGGCCCAATAGAGCCAGAGATGGGAAGATCCAGAAGAAGAAAAGGACAACAGATTGAAAACATAGAAGCTGAGCTTTCAGGATCAGAAATGGAAGATGAAGCCAAAAGTAGAAGCAGGGATAGAAGAGCAGGAACAATTTTTATACATAAGTCCAATGGGCAGATCCCACTGAGATTGGACTGCTAGCAGAAAGTGTAGTGTCAGTCAGTGTGAAGGCTAGAGGGCTAGGTGGGCATATCCCCATATCCTCTTAGTGAACTGAGCCCTGGGCTTCCTCATGTGGGCCAGCGGAAAACCACAATACACTCTGGAGAGACTTGGGATGAGAGGCTTGCCCCACAAGCGTACCTCCAGTCCGTACCTCCAGTCCATAGCTCCAGTCCATTCCCATTATAACAGGTATTACAATAAGCACCCCCAAAAGAGAAATATTCTCTGAGAGACTAATAAATCTAACCACAGTGGATATAACTGGCCCTCTGTGGGAGTAAACCATGAAATTCGAAATATGTGGCTGAAGAGTTTAGGAAAACCCAACGTATCAGCCAAGAAGGCATAGGAGTAACATCAGCAAGGCAGGATCAGAAAATGGTTACAATTTGGTAAAAGAAAGCTAAATCAATTGTTTTGTGAACAGAAGGGACAAAGTCAACTTGTAACCTAGAAAAAGGAAGCCTCAAATACATGAATTATAGTAAAGTCTATCTCATTCTCCTGGCAGCCTTGAATACAGCATCTATTCTAAAGGACTGTGTTCTGTTGAAGGGCCAAGATGATTCTTTAGACTCAACCTAGCTAGGGTTCTGGGAGATTGCAAGGGTGCCTCAAGAGATAGAAATTTATCATTGCTATGAAGGGCATATTTTTAGAGAACTGCAGGGAACTGCATGTGAACTCTATACTTCCAGGGTGGTATGGGCATGTATGTTCCAGATGATTTGCTTTGTCTGACTTTGGTCTCTGGATGATGGGTGGCCAACTAATGATGCAAAATGCTTTGAGGAATACCCGAAGACCCAAGATATGAGTGGAGGACCAGAGTTACCATGCCCTGTTCATATGTGAAGTAAGCCATATGCTGCCTCCAGAAGAATCCCATTTTGGCATTAGAAGGGACAATGCCTGTTATGAAGTCCAAGCTTTGGTTGTCCCAGAGTTTCCATGCCAACCCTGATTCCAAACCACCACCATATCCAACTTGGTCTTCTCCTGGACTAGCATCCACCCAGTCACAAAGCCAGTCACCTGGGACTCATCCTTGACTCTGCTTTCCCTCATCACCACACTCACCCTGACAGCCCAGTGTACAAACAAGTCCTGTAGACTGTGTCATTCCCCTCCCCCAATTCCCCTGCCACGATTACAGTGAAAGAAGCAAATAATCAAGCAACTCAGGTTCAGTAAGAAGTGTTGCAACCTCAAAGATAAAACAAGGTGATAAATGTGTGTGTGTGAGAGAGAGAGAGAGAAAACAGTGTAATGATCAAACACCACAAGAACTTCAAGGAGATAAGGTGGAATAAATTCATTCAAGAGCATGTTTTGATTGCCTTCCACTTACTAATTTCACCTTGAGGGAAATAAAAGATAATGAAAGGTCTATTAAATAGGTTAAAGAAAAGCTTAGGTAGAATTGACTTTGTTCCAAGAACCCAAGTGAAGGTGTGCTTGCTGGCCCAGGGGTGTGACTTTGGAAGGCCCTGGCTCAGCTGTGGGATGTATTAAAATGTCTATACCTGTGCAGGTGGTGCACTGTGGGCTGTGGGTGAGCAGAAAGTGTGCCTCGTCATCACCATATCAGTTGTTCTTGGCTTCCTCAACAGCAGCAACTAGACCCACCCAGACCACTGTTTCCAACCTGTAGTCTTTCATTATAGTCTGGTTTTGTTCTTGTCTCACTTTAAACTTAGTTTTTAAAAATACCTTTTTCTTTTCCTTCTATCTTCATAGTGTTATTTTTACCCTAACTTTTAAAAAATAAATCCTTCTAGAATATTTTTTGCTTTGTGGGTATTAGCCTTTACCTTCTCTCTTACCTACTAGGTCCTATTTAAAATTTCATCTTTTGAGGGGAGGGTATAGCTTAAGTGGTACAGCACATGCTTAGCCTGCATAAGGTCCTGGGTTCAATTCCCAGTACCTCCTCTAAAATAAATAAATAAATAAACCTGATTACCTACCCCCCCAAACTAGCTTGAGCTACTGTGAGGTTAGGCATTACCTAGGGCTTTTAGTTTATTAGAGTAAACATGCCCAGTAAAGACTGTGCTTTATCTGTTGAGGGCTCACAGCAGACATCTGGGAGCCCAGGAATGGGGGTCATTGACTTTGAAGGACATCAGTTGGCCCCACATTTAGGTTTAATTCTTTATTTTCTAGTTCTTTGCTCTTTTTTGGGAGGAGGGGAATGTAATTAGGTTTACTTACTTATTTATTTTTAGAGGAGGCACGGGGGATTGAACCCAGGACCTTGTGTATGCTAAACATGAGCTCTACCACTTGAGCTATACCCTCCTCCCCTTTCTTTTGTTTTTTATTTAATTTCACTTATAGTACTTAAAATGTAAATCTTAGAAAATTCTCTCATTTACAATTTTATTCTTTCTAAATTTTTATTCCCACATCTTTAGCCTTAAATTTGTCTTAATTTTTTTTACTCTCTCATCATCTTATTTTAATCTTTTCTTTCTCTGATCTTCCATCTTGCATATTTTTTCTGATTTTGAACTTAAATTACTCAGCAGCTGCAAATGTCATCTAACAGTCATTTCACTTTGAATGAGGAAAATAATGAATCACATTAAATTCACCAAATGCAGAATGCTTTATCCTTTGCTTTGTTGGAGAATTTACTGCAGAGGGAGGTCTTTATAGGACAAGATTTACTTTTTTCCTGTGCCTTGTCTCCTGCCAGATACCAGTCTCATATGAAGCTAGTGTAACAGAAAAAGTTCTCTAATGTTGCAAATCCAATACAGCAGCAGTGCAGCATAGCCCTTAAGACATGAGGAACCAAACTGCTGGGTTCAAATCCAGCTCCTCCAATTACTGGCTGTGTAACCTTGGGCAAGTTACTCAATGGCTCTGTGTCTCTGTTTTCCTCACCTACAGAGTATAGATGATTATAACAACTCAAACGGTTGATATGAGATTTAAATGAATGAATATGTGTAAAGCATCTAGAACAGTGCCTGGCACATAGTAAATATATGTGTTTGCTAATATTATTCTTTCATAAGTGGTTATCCTATGCAGTAGTCACTCTTAGGAGTATAAAATAACCAGGTATCTTGTAGATGATTGTCCTAACTGACAGAGCAGCTGTTATTTTACCATTTTATTTTTCCCCTTGGAGCAGACCCTGTAGCCTACCAAAGTTCTCTTTGGCACTTTCTCTTCCTAACCAAACCCTAATTTTTTTTTCAGATATCAGCACTCCCCTAAGGACTTATCTGTGGGGTGGGGGTGGGGTAAAATTTTAGTAAAGAGTGACTCTGTTTCTCCGTTTCCAGTGCCCAACTGCTGACTGAGTCTCTGCATTCTAGAATTCTATAGAGAAAACATGTAATTGATTGACTCAGGCCAGCCTAAGAATTGGGTTAGGAGTCTGCTGGAGCCAATCATCTGAGTCAGGGAAACAGACTCAGGTCTGCTCAGGTCTACACCTTCCTTAGGGGCTGTGCACGCATATGCACACTTGAACTTATTGGAGGGGAAGGGAGTGAAATTTCAATGAAGGAGTAATGATCATCTTATGCAATCTATAGCCTATATCCACAGATATGCATACCCTAGCCTGCAAAGCAGTGATATATAGTTGTCATTCCAGTGTGACACTCATATTTTAAAATATTTAACTGGAGAGAAAATTTTTCAGAGTGCCAAAATCAAACCAAGGGGATTTGATCAAGGAGGACTTCAAGAAGGTGAGTGAATGACAAAAAGAATTCTGAATCTATTTATAAGAAAAACATTTTTGAATTAGAATAGATATAAAGAAATATGCACAGTCTGTTTTTTGTTGGGTAAGTGAAAATATAATAAAACATTAGAAAGTTGGCTTGTTTGGAAAATGTTACATTTGATCTCACTTAAATGAATCAAAAATTACAGCTTCAAATAGAAAGTCTATATTAAGTTAAAGAGAAAGCAAAGAATTTTATTAACTGAGAAAAATACAGAATAACACAATTACAACAATTATGAGATTACATATAAATGCACTAAATTCTCCTATTTAAAAAACCAGAATCATAGACCAGATTTAAAAGACAAAATCCACACCTATGAATTTTATTTTTTAAAAATTTACAGTAAAGGGAGATAGAATAATTTAAAAGCCTGTCTCAGATAAATTATGCTTGCACAAAAGCAAGTGTAGCGGGTCCCAGCTTGACTGAATAAGTTATGTTCATCCCAGGATTCCGGCATACCTGGGCATGCCCTGGACACCAGTGGCAGGACCCACTGGAGGTCTGTTTTCTTGAGAAGATAGCATCCTAGGGAAGAATTCCTTCCTCAGGCAAAACCAAAGGCAAGCCCAAGGACAGCAGGTCAGCATGATGCTGTGTGCAGCAGGGAGGTTGCTGGGAGAGAAAGTGCCAACAAAACAAGCTGTTTGGCCTAAGGCAGTCCTGCTCTGTAGCTTTTTAAAAGAATGAGGCACAAGCAAAAGAAGGGTGCTGTTGGAGCACGTTGGCATAAACTCTCCACAATACTCCATTCATTATCCCCAAACACAGGTTCTGCCCCAGCCCCATGAGGGATCGTCAGCAAGTCCCTACACCTCAGGGGCCTCCATTTCTCTTCTACAAAACGGTGATCAGAGGAACTGATCCAAAAAAGGAAAAATGGGGAAATAGAGAGGATTTCTCAAGTGCACTTTAAGCTTTCACAAAAATTAATTGCAGTTTTGAAGATAAAGCTATTCACAATAGCTACAAAGGTTTTACTCATACATCCTCAGACTTCCATATGGTAAAATTGGAGAGAAAGGCAATCCATCACCTATATGCACATGACCAGGCAAGAATGGAATAAAGACTCCCCAATGGAACAATTAAGTTGAAAAGGAAACACGAAATATGGGGATGTTATCTTAAAGACAAACAAACAAACGGATCCCAGTACATAGCTAAGCTGTGTTGAAGAAACTTTGGTATCTTTCTTTTTTTTTTTTTTTTTTTTTTTGGTACCTTTCATACTTATGGCAACAAGAAAGAAAAAGGGAAAAATTATCAACTAAATCTACACCTAAATTTTTAGAAAAGATATAAGTAACAAATTTAAACTTATTTATAAGTAATAAATTTGAAATCGAATAAATTATTTAGAAAATATAAGAATATCTGCTTAATATGCAAACCTGAGATAAAAAATAAACTAATATATTATTTCCAAACTACTAGCATAGCCAATTAAATACCCAAGAGAATACAAGAGAAACAAAAATCAAGACTATATGAACACAAAAATGTTTCAATTATTGTGAAATACTATTCAAAGTTAAACTCTAATAAATTTTAAACATTAAAAGAAATTAATAATTTTGAATAAAACTAACATAAGAAGAAAACTCAGAATAACAGGAAAAGATCAACAGAAGGGAAAATTCATAGAGATTATGGAAAACCTACTCAATGAAGATTTGTAGAATCACTGAGTGAATTTTTTGAAAAAAAAGCATCTAGATTTGATAATGCTGTCATTAGCACTCTCAATACCAAGTAAATAAACAATAACCTAATTCATTTTGTAAGGCAGATATGTTCACTTCCAACCTACTTGTAAAGATAAAGATTACAATACATAGGTTCAAAAATTTTACTTCATATGTAACTTTACCAGTTTTGCATGTTTATTTTCATTTTATTCTAGTATTGGTAATGTATACTTATGTTACAGAGTTGCACAATGTGCAACAGTTTAAAATTCCTTCTTCTTTTATAATTTGTACCTTAGTATTTTCCATTTCACGTGAGGAAGTAGCTAAAAATTTATGTGTATCTCCACTACCCAAATTTACATAAGTAGGTAGGTAGGTTTGTACAAACATACATACATGCATAGATACATAGATAGATACATGGGTAGGTAGACAGACAACTGGATTTGGATTGGAATATGCTTTTTTGAAATTTTTAAATTGAGACATAATTCATATAACTTAAGATTCACCATTTTAAAGTGTACAATTTAGTGGTTTATATTATAGTCACAATATTGTACAAACATCACCACAATGAATTTTAGAACATTTGCATCACACCAAAAAGAAAGCCCATACCCGTTAACACCCCCCATTTCCCTCCCATCCTTCCAGCCCTCAGCAACCATCAATCTGTTTTCTGTTTCTATGGATTTCCCCATTCTGCACATTTTAAGTAAACAGAATCAGACAATACATGACCCCTTGTGACTGACTTCTTTGTCTTAGCATAATGTTTTCAAGGTTCATCCATATTTTGATACAAATCACTACTTCATTCCTTTTTATGTTTAAATAATATTCATGTATATATTCATATGTACATATATATATAACATTTTGTTTACCTGTTCATCAGGTGATGGACATTTGGGTTGTTTTCAACTTTTTGGCTATTATGAATAATGCTGCTATGAGCATTCAAGTACAATTTTTTTTACAAAAATATGTTTTCAATTCTTTTGGGCATATGCTTAGGAGTGGAATTGCCTGGTCATGTGGGCTGGGTCATATGGTAACTGTGCCATTTTACATTTCCACCAACAATGTGTGAGGGTTCCAATTTCTCCACAACCTTTACAACATTTGCTACTTTCTGTTTTTTAAATATAGACATTGTAGTGGAGCAGTATCTAGTAAAGTGGTATCTAATTATAGTTTTTACTTGCTTTTCCATAATGGCTAGTGATGGTGTTTATTGACCATCTATATATCTTCTTTGGAGAAATGTCTATTCAAGTCCTTTATCCTTTTTAAAATTGGGTTATTTGTCTTTTTATTGTTGAGTTGTAAGAATTCTTTATATATTCTGGATACTAGGATCTTATCAAATACAGAATTTGCAAAAATTTTTTCTCATTTGGTGGGCTGCCTTTTCATTATCTTAATAATGTCCTTTGATGAAAAAAATTTTAAGTTTGGTGAAGTCCAAATTACCTATTTTTCCTTTGGTTGCTTGTGCTTTGTGTATCGTATCTAAGAAACTGTTACCTAATGCAAGGTCATAAAGATTTATACCTATGTTTTCTTCTAAGAGTTTTATAGTTTTAGCACTTATGTTTAGATCGTTGATCCATTTGGGGTAAATTTTTATCTATGGTTCAGGAAGGGGGTCTAACTTCACTCTTTTGAATGTGGTTATCCAGTTTTCCCATCACAATTTGTTAAAAAAGACTATTCTTTTCCCATTGAATGATCTTAACATTCTTGTCAAAATCAATTAATCGCAGATATATGGGTTTATTTCTGAGCTCTCAATTCTATTCCATTGATCTATACGTCTATCTTTATGCCAGTGCCACATCGTCGTAATCACTGTAGCTTTGTAGTAAGTTTCGAAATTGAGAAGTATGAGTCCTCCAATTGAATATACTTTAACATTGCTGTGTAACTTTTTCACTTCAAAAACTTGAAAATATTCACATCAACATGCCAACAAATATAATCCTATAGCATCAATTTAAATAATATATAGTATCCCATGTGAATTTTCTGTTAGTTATTTGACCAGAATTACAGCATATTGTTAGATACATAGATTATTTCCAATCTTTTGTTATAATAAACAACTTAATTTTTACTTACTCAAGACTTCTCTTGGGTGCAATAAATATATATTCCTCTGAGTATATTGTTTTTTTCATGACTTTATCCAATTCTCTATTAATGCCTTCAATCCAACTAAATTGTAAAGTCTCTTATTGAAGTGTAATTAATATTAACCATTTTCTGTCATTCTTGCTGTAAACAATTTCCTGTCCATTTTGTCTCATTTATTTTTAATGTACAAGAATGGAACAGCAGGCAGGGCATCATGCTGCTCAGAATATTTATTTTGGAAAAAAAAAGAAAACTGAAACAGATTTTCAATCTTTCAAAAGTGGCTTTTTATTCTGCTTGGGAGATTGTAGTCCTTGTTATATCTATATCTATATCTATATCTATATCTATATCTATATCTATATCTATATCTATATCTATATCTATCTATAGAGATCTATAGAAAGGTAATACACTCATTTAGTGCAAAATTCAAGAAGTCCCAAAAAGTAGCCAGTAAATAAATCTCCCCCGTCCCTGTCCAACATCACCCAGTTCCCCTCTCTGTTACCAGTTTCCTCCATCCCAATATCCATCATTCATCCATTCAATTGACAATTTCCTGCTGCCTGCTCTGTGGGAAGACAACCAGGTACAGTCGTTCAGAGGTTTGAATCCCACCTCTACCACCAACAGCACATGGCCTTGGGCAGACCATTTGGTCAAGCCTCAGTTTCCTGATCTGTGAAGTGGTGAAGTAGTGATGATTACCTCATGCATCACTGAGAGGATATATATATGTACCTGGCAGAGGCCTGGGTGCTTTGGATACCACTGTGAAGCTAGATGTCATCTGTCCTCAAGAACTCTGTTCAGGCACCCCTCTCAGGTCTACGTATTAGTTCCCCCTTCTTGTTTTCCCCTCTGTAGATCAGGCTATTTCTCTGGCTGCTAACTTAGAATCTATCATGTCCCCTCTTCCCATGGCTAGGAGGCCTGTCCACAGGGCCAGCCCTGCAGACAAACATGAGATGGAAACCTGGGGCTTTCCACTGCCTCATACTGTCCATGAGAATTTTCAACTAAATTCTCAAACATATTCACCAATGTTATCTTGTCAGATACTGTAAAAACATTTACACTTTGGGCTCAATGTTATGGATGGCAAGTATTCAGCCATGGGGGAAAAAAGATAAACAATGAACTCATTCAAATTATTCAAGCTCATTCAATTATTCATAGTTTTGTTTGCCTTGAAAATAGTCACTGAACTCTGAAAATACTGGTCAACATCTTCCCTACCAGCTATGCCATCTACCTGCAGAGAAGAGCAAGTTTTCAGTCTAAAAATACCTATATTCAAAAGTGGGTTAATTTTTTAACAAAGCATTCTCGTGCTACTGAACACAATAAGAAAACACACTCAGAGAAGGGCATCTTCTGAAGGATGGAGGGGTTCTTAGAGGAGACCAAGGCTGGCACATTTGAGGGATTAGCAGCCTGAAAGCCAGTTTCTCCCTCCATTCCTCCTTTTGGTTCCTTCTGCCTCCAGAGAGCTGCTACTTGGGAGGTGACAAGGCTGTCTCCAAACCACCCAGCCTCAGGAGGAAGTTGAGAGCTTTGTTCCCACACTCCACCCACCAGGTAGGTCTCCCTGCCAGCCCAGTGTCTGAAGGTGCAAGCAGCTGGTCCCAGGAGGGACCACCCTACCTCCCTTGTCTCCAGGCACAGTAATAAATACACTTTATCCAGATCAAAGGAGCTGGACTAGCTGGATCTTGGGGAGCAGCTCCACCAAGAACTGGGGTCTTTGTGGAATTCCAGCTGAAAAGCCTATGGCCTTGTGTACTCAGAACATCCCTAGAATGGCCTCCCAATATCTAAGGTCTTTCTCTTGGAACTGGCTGTAAAGAAACCCCAAAGGGTCCATCTTCACAGCCCAGAGCTGTGACCAGTAAGATTGGCGGGGTGGGCAAGGAGTGCCCGGGGCAGCAGCAGCAGGTGTCCATGGTTACTTGGCTGTTCTGTATGAACAAATACCCTCTTAATATGTGCCTGTTTTTTCTGAGTCATATAGGGGAATTTTTAACAATGTACTATTATTATTACTTTAAATCTATTTGTCTAATCCAGATAGTTAAGACTTGTCTCTATAATTTTTGTCCATCTCAGAACTGCCTGTTCTATTTTTTCCAATCTGTCTAGTCCTTTACCAGTAATATATCCTTAATTAGTATTTATAACAGCACTTCTGTATCTAGGAGGACATGCCTTAAGACTTCTTTTCTTAAAAAATTGTTTTGACCATTTTCATGAATACATTGTTCCTAAGAAAATTTGGAATCAATTTCTCAGCAATCACAAAGATACTGAAATTTTGTTTGGAATCATGTTAAATTTATGCAGAACTTAGGGCAGGATTAGCATCTTTATAATACTAAATCTTCCCATAGAGACATGTGATACGGTTCTTCATTTATTCAAGTGTTCTTTCACATCCCATAACATTAAATAATGTTTAATTTTTGATATGATTATTGTTAATGGGCTTTTTAGATGTATTTGTTGATAGGTTATTGTCATATGGGAAGGTATGTCACTTTTATTTTTTTAAATGCATTTTGTATGGGGCCACTTTTGTAGTTCCTTTGAAAGATAATTTCATTAAACCTAATAATAAGGATTGGAAAAGAGAAAATTTTACTATCATTATATGCCAAGATTTTACTATATACCAAAAAATTCCTCCCCAATAACACAAATCAAGAAAATAGAGTTAAAACTATTAATACAGTAAGAATAGTTATTAGTCTAAATTTTAAATTAATCTGTAAACATTAATAGTCATTTATATGTCAGCAATAACCAGTAATAAAACATAATTTTTAAAAATCCACAGCAAGAAAATGCCATTTTAAAAATTCCATTTACTGTGACCATA
The DNA here is from genome assembly GCF_048773025.1 of Camelus bactrianus. Lineage (NCBI taxonomy): Eukaryota > Metazoa > Chordata > Mammalia > Artiodactyla > Camelidae > Camelus > Camelus bactrianus. Next base: position 98,280,054 of record NC_133543.1, on the reverse strand, counting down.
AAACCTATAAAAAGCCAGAAATAAGTTCATAAAAATGTGTAAGACCTATATGAGAAAACTTTAAAGCTATGGAAAATGGAAAGGCACATCTTGTCCTTAGATGGGAAAACTCAATATTGAAAAGATGTCAGATTGTCTTAAGTTTACATGTAAATTCAACAAAATGCCATAAAAAATTTGGGGGACTTGGATAAATTATTCTAAAGTTATTCTGGAAAATAAATATGGAAGAAGAGTAAAGAAAATCCTGAAAAAGATGAGTATCTTGGGACTGATATACCCTACTAGATATTAGAATGTATTTTTAAACTACAGTGACTAAAACAGTATGGTCAGGAATAAGCAGGCAAAGCAACAAAACAGTCTTAAATTTAGCATAAGTATATAAGAGAATTCAGCATAAGAAAAGTGAAAGTTTAAACTGGTGGGAGAAAAACTTCATGTGCTACAAAACTCAGTAAATGGTATTGGGGCAACTGGCTACCCATTTGGGGTGAAAATAGTTGTATTCTTCCCTTTAAACCCAAATGAATTCCAGAAAGAATAAAAATATAATTTTTTTAAAGTACAGTGTTCTAAAATTAAAAGTATATACAAGCACACCTCATTTTATTGCGTTTCACTTTGCTGTGCTCTGCAGACATTACTTTTTTTTTTTTTTGATACTGCATTTTTTACAAATTTAAAGTTTGTGGCAACCCTGCATCGAGAAAGTCTATTGGCAGCATTTTTCCAACAGCATTTGCTAACTTCGTGTCTCTGTGTCACATTTTGGTAATTCTTGCAATATCACTAACTTTTTCATTATTATTAATTTCTTATGGGGATCTGTGGTCAGTGATCTCTGATGTTACTGCTATGACTCGCTGAAGGCTCAGATGATGGTTGGCATTTTTTAGCAATAAAGTATTTTTAAATTAAGGTATGTACATTTTTAAGACATAATGCTATTGCACACTTAATAGACTACAGTATAGTGTAAACATAACTGTTATGTGCACTGGGAAATAAGAAAATTAATTTGACTAGCTTTATTGTGATATTCGCTTTATTGTGGTGGTCTGGAACCAAACCCACAATATCTCTGAGGTATGCCTGTAACATTTCTATAATTTTGTGTTACAGTCACAGAAGAATAAGATTCTTGCCTCTGGTACACTTTTCAAAATATCAAGTGAATTTATCCTTTCCAGGGATGTAAACTTGTCCAAAGCATGAACTTATAATAAAAATATGGAGAGAAGCTCTATTTTTCATAGGTAGGTACATCATAAGAAGGAGGTTTCTTGGAATCAGCTAAACTCAAAGCTCCTAGCCAGATAAAGTGAATTTTCAAAAGGCAATCATGTCTCCAGGTTTTGATCAATTTCAGATGTTATGGAGGTAAGTTTATGGACTTTCTGAATCCATTCCTAGCTCTTTCCCTGAGGAACATCAATTATTTTTCACAATATCAAAGCCAACGTAATGGGAAAGTCATAGACTTCACCTGCTTAGCAGACAAGTGGGATCACACATACATTCACGTCCAAATTACCCTAACTTGGAGACCTCTCTGCCTTGCCAGCAAGAAAGCCAGTTGATTTGAGGGTATAGCCTCCCCTAATACGTCAGGTCCTCCTGTGGTGCTTGGATATGTCCCTGAATCTGTCCTGCTGCTCCTCCAGCTGCCTGCTGGGGAGGCAGAAATATAGTCCCTCAGGGACAAAAGCCTCAACCACTTCAGGCCTCCACTCCACCTCTGCTCCCACCCTCAGCCTCACTCACTGGCTTTGGTGCCCCCATCCCTGTAGCCCCCACGTCTGAGGTAGCCCCAGCTCCCTGGCTCTGCTGACCTCACAGTCAGTAACTGCAGCTCCAGCCACAGCGAAAGCTCCAGCAGCAGCTCCAAAACCCAGTCCCGATGGTGCTAGTGCCTGATTTCTGCCACCCCTGCTGCCACTGGGGAGATCGGCACCCCCACAGGGGTCCTTGAGGTGAGAGGGGAGGGGAGAGGCTGTCTCCCCACTACCAGAGTGTCCAGAGGAAGCACCAGCACCCCCAAGGCAGCACAACCTTTCCAGCTCACACACAACCAAGTCCCCCAGGGCCCACCCATGGTGCCAGCATGCTTGTTTGACCAGAGATGGGAGTGAGTGCCTGCCTTGGTGGACTTGATTCCCTACACCAGGGCACAGAAACACCAGGGAGACACAGGCTGGGGGGTTTCTTTCAGGACTCCCACAAGTCCTAGTGCTGGTTACTCTCCACTTACCTGCTCACCTCCCAAATCCATCTCTTCATTCTTGGCCCTGCTCAGCCGTGGTTCTGGCAGGGATTCTGCCCCTGGAGCTGAAGCCAAGGAGAGAGCTTTGGCCAAGGTGATAATGCACCTCAGATCTTTTGATGAAGTAGGAGAGAACTCTGAGTGGCCAAGTGACAGAGAGCCCCACTGCTCACCGAGGTCCAAACTTGGGTCACAGTGTGGACTTGCTCTGCAATACTAACATGCAAGAGATGCCACATTTTTCTGTTTTGCTAAATCCGATCAAATGTGGCTCAGCCTTCAACTGTTCTGTGGATAGGATGGTCAATTTCATCATTTGGAGGCGTCACTTTTCTGTCCTGGGATTCCCCAAGTGTCCTGGGGGAAGGGGTATTGGAATCAGGTTCACATCAACTCAGAAGGTCCTTTAAATAGTACTTTTAACCAAAGAAAGCAGTCCCTGCCAGAATCGTTACCGAGCAGGGCAGAGAATGAAGAATCAGTGAGGATCTGCCCCCGTGTGCTCAGAGAGGAGCTGAGTTCCTGACACAATTCTGGAGTTTGCTCCTTAACCCCACAAGTCCCTGGGCCAGGCTGTTTTGGTTACAGAGACATTGATCAGACGTAGCTCAAGTGGAGTAATACAGTTGGACTCTGCCCTCCTTTCTCATTAAGTTTCATTTTGATTACTTGATATCTCTTTTGGGTAAGCTGGATGCTCATCTTTCCCAGCTGCCACCCACAGAGTACTGTATAGAAAGAGTGAAAAGTTACACATCTCCCTGCAACACAGACTTACTGCCATGAGCTAATATGGACTCATAAATGGCTAGGACTGCTATCTAAGTACTGCCAGGAAAAGATGGCTAAACATCAGTAATTTTTTTAAAAAAATCATGCTTTCTGGACAAAGCTTTCTCAACTGATGACAGGCTTATAGCGAAACAACTTAATAAAAGAATTCAAAATATTTAATTACTGAATCTGGCAGTGTGTTTTGTAAATAACATTTGCCTGGAGGTTTCATCAAGAAATAATATTGTCTAAAGTTAGATGCTTTATGCTTTATTAGGATTTTTTAATGATTGTGGTAGGTGATTGGTAACACCTGCTTTAAATTTTTCCATATTAAAAAATAAAGCTGGATCCCTACCTCACACCTTAATAAGTTCCAGATGGATTAGAAGTAAAAATGTACACATACACCAACACATACAAAACTCCATAAAAGTACAAGCAAAAAAGTGATTTTTTTAATATTGGGAGGTGAAAAGGTAGACCTTTCTAAAAATGACACCAAAGCTAGCAACTATTCAAAAAATATGATGGATTTGATTGTATAAAAATTTGAGATTTTTATATGGTATTCACATGTATTTAAAAGTCAAAGCATATACAACAAGCTTCTTCTGCAGAGTATAGGGAACTACATTCAATATCTTGTAGTAACCTATAATGAAAAAGAATATGAAAAAGAATATATGTACGTATATGTCTGACTGAAACATTATGCTGTACACCAGAAATTGACACAAAATTGTAACCTGACTATACTTCAATTTTTTATGAAAGTCAAAGCAGAAATTGAGAAACATCATTTTGACATGTGAGAAACAAAGGCATAATGTTGCCAATATATGAATAACTCTGACAAATCAACTAGGAGTAAAAGAATAGTAGGAAAATGAGCGATGGATATGAAGTGGAAATTCACCAAGCTTTGCAGATGGCCAGTGACCTCATGAGAGGATGTTCAACCTCACTGGTAGCCAAGGGAAGATTTAAAAAAGAAAAAAAGGAAGAAGAAAGAAAACCACACATGCTATCACCACAACAAAACTTATTACAAAACTCCTGGGATTGTCTTTCCTCACCCCCTAGATGAACAAAGATTTAAAAGATTGTAAAACCAGTGTTGGTGAGAGTGTCTGAAAAGGGCTTCTCACACTGCTGGTGGGAAGGGTGTAAGTATGCATAAACTTTTTGGAGAGCAGTTGATCATATGTATCAGAAGCCTTTTTAAATGGATATTTTTTGACCTGGCTCCTGTTATCCATGATGTGGCCTTGAGGGAAGGGACACAGTGTCCTTTGGCTACTCCATCAAGAACATGGGACCAGCTCCTCTTAAATCCCCCAGCAGAACAAAGGCCAGGCTCTCTGAAGGTGCCGGCCACTGGACAGCAAGCCCAGCACAGACAGCGACATAACAGCCACGGTAGGCCTGGCCTCAGCCCAGGGTCACTCACTGGAAGCACCTGCTTCCATCACCCTCCTCCAGAACTGGCCCAGGCCTCTCCTTACAGCAAACTCAGTCCCCTCTGACCCAATCATCAGCTCCAGAGAGAGGACATTCTCCTGCCACCCTCCCCATTCTTCATCACCTGCCTAAGAAACACTCCATCACTGCAGGGGCAGCTCCTCTCCCACTACCAGGATAGGGTCTGATTCTCTGGCCCCGTTAAGATAATCACAATATTCTGCAAGATCTAAGCTCACCTGTGGTCATGTTCTTACATTTATAATAGTAAAAATATGGAAACAACCTACCAATCTATCAATAAGGAAGTGACTGAATAAACTGAGACTGCCATACAGTAGAAGGCTGTAGGAAAGGACGACATAAACCAATACATATTTACGAGGAATGAAGAGGATGGAAAGATTACATGAGTCAATCCAAGTGCTTGGGACAGGACCCACCAGCCACGTACAAAATGCTCAAGAGTTGTGGTTAAGGGGAAAAAGAGGCTACAAAACAGTGTTATGTTTCAATCACATTTTATTATTAAAATATATACATCTTTAGGAATTTATAGACAGAAAAACACATGGAAGGATATTAACTGAAATGTGAACAGTTTGGGGAGTGGTGGGCTTACACATCCATTTGCATCATTTATATGGTCTATGTTACAATGATCATGTAATATTCCATTTTTTGGGAATGATTCAGGAAATGGACAAGAAAAAAGATTTCCAGAATTTTCTGGTCAACCTTATCTTAACATGAAAAATCTTGACCTATGAGCTTGGTAATGCAGCACAGATTACATACTAATTAGGAGGAAAAAAACCCTATTTTCATTTTTTAAAGTTAGAATAAAATAAAATAAAAGCTTTCATAATTTTTTAAACATTACGATGCTTGGGGCTTGCTTGGGGGGCTGTGACTCCTGGAAGTTTATCTGCCACCACCCCCTGGGCTGGAAGGGACCAACTACTTTCTATGGAAAGTTCAGCTGTCCTCAGGTACTTCCCAGGTTCCCCTGGCTTCAGTAGGTTGAAACCCTGAGACAGAATGCCCATGAACAGCCCTAGGCTGACCACTATATACACTACAGGAAAGAGATTTCTTCCTTGCTAGTTCCAGAAAGAAAAAAAATTCCCTAGGTGTTCTTTGAAGGGCCTGGCTTGGGTCACATGCCCATCCCTGAGTCAATCATATGACCAGGGGGATGTGACCTATTGTAGACAACAGCTATTCTTCAATTCCCACCATCCCTTCCCCCACTCCTTTTGGTAACAGTAATCAAATTTCCTCTGGGGACTCACTCTTTCCTCATTTCGTAGGGTTCTGTTGGGGCTGTCAATCTCCACATCCTACCTCTTGGCCCCAGAGTTGAGCACTTGAGCTAAAAGTGGACAATCTGACAAAACCATCATCCTGGCCACAGTGGTTGGGGACTCAAGTCAAATGGGATCAGGTGGTCCTTCCTTCTGTAACATTTTGTCTAGATACCCGAGGAATATGTCTAAAGACATCTCCCTCTCGCCTCCACACCCCCCACCCCCTCCCCACTCCCCTATACATGGAGAAAGTTCCCTTGCAGTGGGAGAGAATACAGTCATTATGTAGAGGCAGAAGAGAGATGTGGGGAGAAAGAGAGGGACTGACATCATTTGAATCACTGTACCTGGCTGTGATTAGCTAACAGCCGCCCTCCATGGACTTCTCTGTTATGCAGACAGTAAAGTCCCTTACAGCTTGAGTTGGGTTTCTGTCATTGGCCAATTCAGGGACTTGGGCCTAGTGAGATCTGAACCATGTCTGTGATCAAAGGGATAGGTCATTGAAATTGGTGGACCCCCAAAAACCACAAAGTTGGAACAGAGGGGGATTCCCCAAAGAACAGGGTGCTGCAGAGGGACACAGCAAACAATTATGGCCGAGCAAGTATGGAAATGTCATTTTTCAAGTAAATAGGTGTTTTCTCTACTCCTAATAGCCTATCACAAATAAGTTGCCAAAAAATGAAAAGTACATAGAAATTTAGTTAATAAAGTTGCATATATTAAACTTTATACCCTACAGAGAATAGTTCCATTTTTAAGTACCCATGAAATAGTTACAAAAATAACATATATTCAGGTACAAATAAAGTCTCAGTGAAGTTCAAATCTTAGAAATATTGTAAGTTCTATTCTCTGACCACAATGCAATAAAATTAAAAATCCATAAGAAAAGTTTAAATGAAAATAAAATACAGCTAATTAAAATAAAATTTAATTTTATAAGAGTTTATGATGTAATAATAGCATTTATATGGAAAAGCAACTGTTCAGGAATTTTTGTAATTTTAAAGCAAAACCAAGAAAATACTTACCAGTCTATAGAACATATGTGGCAGTTGTCAAAATTTTATGGCAGAGCAGATGTGAACACATATTTGCATTTAGCATATAACAAATCATGTGGAAAAAAATGATGAAAGAAATAATTAGCACTGCATTCACACGGAAAATGGATAATAATGACATATGAATAGCAAACCCTTACTCATATAATTATCATAGAACATTCCAGACAAGTTAAAATTAAATACACATACATAGCCATTAAAAAAAAAACCCTACAACAAAAGCATATAAAAGTGTTTGCTCACCCAAACTACTGAGACACTGGTGTCAGGGCAAAGCATGGGTTTCAGCAGACAGACCTCTGAGATTCAGCCCCACCTGAGGTGCTTACTCAAATACTTAACCTCTCTGAGCCCAGTTCCTATCTGTACGCTGTAGGTAAAAACACCCAATTCACAAGAATGGAAGCCACTTTGTGGTCCACACTTTTAGCCGCTGTAGTAGATTTCCTCAGACTAGTGCTGGGGAGGCAGTGGGGCACCTCTGGGAACAGATAGCCCCTGGGGAGAAAGATCTGAGTCAAATGTACAAGCACATAAATAAAGAAAAGTATGGGAACCTATAGAGTATAATACATTTTTTAAATTTGTCAACGTCACTATATAAACACAAAGAAAAGCAATGGCGTGAAAGAACACTTCATGATAAATATGGAAAATAAAATATTTATGAAACTGATCTTTAAAATTTAAGAAAGCCTTTAGAAAGTAAAAGGAGACAACTTAAGGCAACTCTGAGGGTCTCTAGCAAGTACAAACAGAGGTGCGACATCAGCAGAGGAGATGGAAAAGAGTACACTAATATATACTAGGTCATACCCTTCAGCCAGAGCTGATGAAGAGCTGTCAAACCACAGCGTGCTCACATCATCACACCTTTCAACCAGCAATTCCTCCAACTGAAAGAAGAAAGAGAGGAAGGGAGAAAAGGGAAGAAGGGTGGGAGAAAAGAGAAAAACTATTTTACTGAGATATTTTTACCTGTATAATTTGTAAGCACTTAACACAGCCCAAATCTGGGCTATGAACTATTAATATTGCAGACTACTTAGATCTATGGAAACGGTTATACAAAATAACATTACATGAAAAAGTTGATCACGAGATATAATGTGCACACTGATTCTAACTAGGCACAAACGTTGCTGGTGTTGTGGCAAAGTGTGTTACAGCTCAGTGTTACAGTTCAGTGTTATAGCTCAGTTGTGACAGCAACCTGGATCTGGGTGAGAGACCAAGCAGCACTTGGAGGGTTGGAGAACTCAGGTTTATTATTCCAGCGGGCCCAGAGCAGTTAACACTCCAAGCTCTGGACCCTGTCTGTAGGTTGACACAGGCTTTTATAGGCTACCAGTCTAGACTTTGTAACATTTTGCAACATCGTATGCAAATAAGGTATAACAAAGGTGACTAATTAGGAACAAGCTTTGTACCAATCAGGAGTGAGGGAAATGTACCAATCAGGAGTGAGCTCCATGCAAATAAAGCACTACAAATGGACCAATCAGGAGTTAGCTCAGAGAACCAATAGAATTTTAGGAGTAAGTTCAGCTTTCCTAGAAGTAAGCAATTTCAGAGTTTAAAAAGCGAAATAATGCTGCAAGGCCAGGGAACCGAATGGTTCTGGCAAGAGGGTAGTGGCCCTGCCTGGAGGGGGTCGTGCCATCTTTTTCATGGGGCTTCCCACCTCACTGGCAGAATCTGAAAGCCCAGGGGAGCCATGGGTAGGTCATGTGATATTGGTGGAGGTACTTGCACATTTGCTGTTAGTTTGACACTGCTGTTGATCTTGCACTGTATCATTGGGTAAATATTCTTAAAAAAAAAAAAAAGATTGATTTTAAAAAGAACATTTATCATTCCGTGCTAATAAAGCATGACATTGCCCAGGTCATCTCCTGGCTGGATTCTTAGGCATCAGCCCGAGATTTCCTAGCAGAGTGAGAGCAGGTGTATGGAGGGCAGAGGCCGGGCAGGGCAAGCAGCAGGGCTTCTCCTGCAGCTGCCCGCGGGCTCCTGGCCTGAGCGTCTTATCGCATGACCTCATGTGAAAACCCCACGCCTCCAGGTCTCCAGCGAACATTTGCCATTCCTTTCCTGTCACCGCCCAGCTCTGCCCTTGTGTCCATGAGCTCATCACTGCTGGGCAGGTCCTCTTGAGATCAGATAACTGCTGGGGGCAGCTCCTTTCCAGCCTCCTGCCCCTGGCCTGTGCCCCTAGGAGACACAGGGCTGCCCTGACTCCTACTCTGGTTCCACGCAGAACAGAGAATTATGAGAGCTCAGCTGAAGTCCAGGAGGTAAACGGGCTCTCCCACTCCAGCCCTGCCCCCATCATGGCCTGACCTTGCTCTCTGGGCTGCTCAGCCTCTGTGACCAGGCAGACCCCTGCCCACGTCTGAGTCACTGTCGTTTCTCAGTCCCAGAGTCTGTGCAGCCCTGGGCCCGGCAGCCTCCTAGGTGGGTATCAACCATAGGAGACGCTGGGAGAGGGGATTTGGATGCTGTGAAAAGGCAGAGAGGGAGGTTCAGCCCAGCCCGGGTGCTGGCCTGTTTCCCTGGCAGCCTCAGGGCTCCCCGCAGGCTGATATGGGGAGGGTTTCTCTAGGTAGGTCAAAGCTGGTTCATTCATGGATCTCAGGGATGGGGGACTCACTGTGTGCCAGGCCACCCACTGCTGGGAATCCAGGGTGAGTCCTAGTGCTCTCTCTCTGGGGGTCAACTGAAGAGAGAATGCCCTCCCTGGCCTGGCTCTTTTCCTATGTATAAGGCTCCTTGCTTGGTGTGTTCAGACCATATCCCAGCCCACCTCCCAGGCTGGATGGCTCCGACCCCAGACCACCTAATCCATGTTGGCCCCCCAAGAGGGCTGGTTTCCTGACATTAGAGCTCTCTGTCTCCCCAGATCTTAGGACCACAATGTTCCCAACCGATCGGGCCCTGTCCTTTCCAGACTTCCCAGAAACTAAATAGGCAAGAACAAGAAGAGGGGACAGTACTGCCCCAGAGAAATGGCCACTGACAAATACAACAAAGGCCCTGGCACTCTAAGCATCCCCACCCCATACGTGGCCACTGGTGGCCAAGGAGTCATGTCCGCGTGCCTGCCAAGCCGCTCAGCCCATTCCCACGGGAGCCGTGCAGCGCGGTATGGAGACAGCTGTTCCTCTCGGCAGATGTTCTCGCAGGGCGCAGGGGTGCATGCTCCCCGCCCCAGCCCCATGACTCACTGGAGTCTGGCCAGCTCACCCGTTAGGCCTGAGCAGCCTGCTGAGCCCTGTGGGTGGCTGAGGGCAGATCAGGTAGCTGGTCAGGGCCTCCATGGCTCCATCTGCAAAGTGGGGCAGCTGGTCACTTTGCCAGCACCTTCCTTCTGCAAGGACAGGGGCTGTGTCTGTCCCTGCTGCCCCCCTGAGGCCTAGTGCAGCATCAGGTTCAGGGAGCTGGGACTACTGAGGCAGACAGGAGTTCCAGAGAAGCTGACAGAAGGAGAGAAGGAAGCCCCGCTGGTACTAGGGCTGTGCGATCCCCACTGCCTGTGCTGAACCAGAGGAGCAGCACGTGGGAATCAAGTGACCCAGGAAGAGACTTAGCACTCAGCAGAGTCATCACACCAGATGATTCCCAGGCCAGCTCCCATCATTTCAGGCCCTAGCCACGCCCTTCTGCCAGAAACCGGCCTGCCCTGGAGAATCTCCTGCCCCAGCAGGGCTCAGAAACCAGTCCCAAGGGTCACTCACCCTTGTGCATGAGACTCACCTTCTGGTAGGTTTTCAGTGAGCAGCCCTGGCCACACCATCCCAGTCTGACAGCTGCTCCACTGCCGTGGGGTCCACGCCAGATGAAAACTCAAGAGGGCAAAGAGAGGGTGACATATCACAGTCCAGGCAAGGTCTACACCTGGGGCTACAGGGCCAAGATGTCTGGAATGCGATGTTTAATCCCTCTGAGTCAAGATCTGTCAGGGTAAAAAGAAGGGGCAGGACCTCACCGTCTGAACTCCTGGATCTGGGCATTGTTCTTCGAAGTCTGGCGCCCCATCTCCCAGCCCAGCATGCGGACTCCCAGCCTTCCCACCCCCTTTCCTGGCTCAGCCACCACCCAGCTTTCTAGATTTTCTCATAACACATCACTCACCACACTGTGTTTCTCTGTCTCCATGAAGCCTTTTCTGCCTGAGAAACACATTTGGATCTAATGGGGTAGAAGGTGCTGAAGTTAGAAATATTTGCTTAATTTAGTAATACATCTGAGCACATGTCACATTCATTTTACTGAAGTTAACTCTCCCCTGCCAGGCTGTGAGCTTGAGTCAGGGACTGTCTAACTTTATAGAGTCAGTGTGATATTTTTAATCATCTTACAAAATAATTTAAAATGTGATTTTTCAGGACAACACAGCCAGCTTAGGCAGCCTGGACCTAATCATCAAATATTGTTCTGACAACTGGTTTTCTATTTCCATAAGGGGAACTACACAGTCCCTCCTAATTGTGCCTCTCTACACGGTGTCCCCTTTGCCCTTCTCTCCATCACTGAAGGGGCAGGAAGGAGGCTGGTGCCCCCAGACATCCTCATTCTCACATCAGGAGCTGCCTGTGGGGAGAGTGGGGCTCTGGCAGACTGGTTATTCCAGGAATGAAATGTTGGAGAGTCAAGCAGTGGGAACCGAGGGCCTGGGTAACCCTGGGTATCATTCAGGGGACTTACTTATAAGCAAAAAAGAAAAAAGCTAACTCTGACTGAGTGAAGCAGAAAAGGAATTTATTAAAAGGGTATCGAGCAATGGAGAACCCATCCAGGACCAATTAAGTTGCAGGTGGATCTGGTGAGGTCCTCAGTGCTGCCCTTGCCACCAACATTTATGGTCTGTTAATGACACCCCAACACAGGGCAGTGAATGTTACTGCACTGCCAACGTGCCTTAGAACCTGCTCTCGCAGAACGCAGATTAAGAGCGTTCTGAGTTACCCTGGCTTCTCTGCAGCAACAGCTCATTTAAAACCTACGGCTGGCCCATCTGACGGGGGGACTCCAGGTCACACACCAGCGTGGTCAGCAGGGGTGACCAGGCAAGCAAGCATTTGGCAGCTCAATTTCTTTAGTGGGCTGAGAAGCCAGGCAGCAAAAACCACTGACACGTGTCCCCTACGCACAGAGACAGTCTCCCATCCTTGCCATCTACAAGGACCCCTGGACCCCAAATCAGCCACTTGATCCAGGCTGAACTCTAAGCTGGGGCCTCTTCTCTTAAATTATTTCACCCACAAGGCAAAACAAGCCATCATTTGTAGGGAAGGACCCTTCTCCTTACCCAGCCTGCAGTGGGACACAGGGACCTTCCTGGGCAATCCATGAGAAAAGGTTTGTTGTATGATGTTGTATATTGGGCCCAGAAACAATTCACACAGGCACAGGGGTGGTTTTCAAAGAATTTATGGACTTTGGGCTTTAAAAGCGTTTTCTATTCCCTGTGGAGACCAGATTGCAAAAAAGTATGTTCCTCCAACCCTTGTTAGCATCTGGCTTGGTCATGACCCTCTCTTGCTAGTCAGTCTGGTCAGTCTCATTTTAAAAATTGAATGCTCACCAGAAACTAGTTGGTGATCACACACTCCTGGGGCAGAAATCTGCAGAGGAGTTTCTGGCTTGGGAGACCTGGAGATGTGGCTCTTTGAGCTGCCTGGTGGCCTTGGGTCCTGGTAGGCCTATCCTGTGGTGCCTTCTGTGAAGGTGCGAAGTTAAGCAATTTCTGTAGGACATTTGGGGCCCCTTCTATCCACAGGGTGAAGCCCCCTTCCTTGAAGACTGTGGACTCCAATAATTCTGAAACACTGTCTCTAAGACCAGACAATAGACAGCCTCCTCCTGGTGCACACCAAGAAGATAGGCTCATGGCAGGGACCCCCTCCAGAATATCAAGGAGCAGCTCCCCACTTGGAAAAGCTCCATATGACCAACATTTTACCAGAACCCAGCCAAGGCAACTCGGTCCCCAGAGCACAGAGCCTGGAAGCAGATCCATTCCCCCTGCAAACATCTGGTGCACGCACCACACTGAGGTCCTGAGGTCGGGATGCTGAAACATCTTCTGTTGGGAAAGCCTCTCCCCCTCACTCACCCCCTCCCTGGCTCACTTTCTCAGGGCTCAGGCCTCAGCCTCTACTTCCTCACCTGTCTATTGCTAACCACATAGCGACCAGTCATTCTCCCTAGGGGACTGAGCCTATCTGTGGAGCCAATCTGTCTTTTATTTTCGTAAAGGAAAAAAAAGGGAGGTGGTGAGGGATAAACTCTGACGTCATGGGCCTGCGTAGGACAGAGGGGTTGGAGGCCATCTGGAGCAGGTGCTGGCAGGGCCCCTGGGAAAGGAGAAGGAGGGCAGCTGGTTCATCAGGTGGGGGTGTCCTGGGGTCAGACAAAGACTTCATGGCACGATGAAGTTAAGCTTTTCTGGAATTTCTGGCCTGGGAAGGATGGATGACGCTTCCTTGGCCTCCGGTTCCTCTCGTAAAGCCAGGACCCGTAGGTGCAGAACTCCTGGAAGAGGCACTAGGTTCAAGGAGACCCGGCCAGCTCATGGCCTCTGTGTTCTCCATGGACTCCCACCATCAACAGTCCTGGGGAGTCCCAGGGGTGTGGGGCCCTCCCCTGGGAGGGAGTGACAGTCTGATCCCTCTTCTGCCCCAGCTGCTTCCTCCTACCTTTGTCTAGGAGTTAGAAACCTCTTGTCAAGCCTCCTGATTCCATCTGCCCCTGTCCAGGAGTCAAGGAAGGCTTTTCCCCAAATATAGGTGGAGAAACTGAAGGCCCCAAGCAGTGGTGGGACTTGGCGAGGGTCCCACTGCAATTTCCCTGCCAGGCCTCAATGAGATCTGTTCACCGCCTATTCAGTGTCCTCTCTGGGAAGTTATGCAGCTGGAAGAGGGCCCCTGGGATGGAATAATTGCAGAGAAAACAGATGGGCGGCTGAACAATCCTCCCTTCCTCTTTGTGCCTGAGAATTTTCCCGTTTCTCCCCAGGGCCAGGAGGGGGCACTGTTACACAGGGAACTTGTTCCCACCTTCTGGGAAAGGGGACTAAATAACCCTACCTTAGCCACCCCTTCCCCAGCCTCTTGGAAGCCCTTATGCACACCTTTCTCACCGCAGGTATCCTCATCAAAGCCCACTCTCATCTCCTATAGAGTGTCCTGGTAATGGACTGAACACTGACCGTCCCTCAGAAAGGCCCATCCGTGTTCGGCACAAGACTGTCTTTGCCCTTCGTGGAACAGAGGAAAAAAGAGGGGCCCACAAGAATGGAATCTTTTATTTCCAGTTCCCTACATTTAAGAAGTTCAGGACGGAGAAGAGGGTCCCGGCCAAGCAACTCTCTGAAGCCTGGAGCTTGGCACACTTCAGCCCGGCTCTGACTTTTCCCACTCCCTCTCTGTGTTCCCCCACAACTGATCACTCTCCTTCGGCCTCCTCTTTCAAGCCACGCCCCCAGGTTTGCTTGCCTTCCCCACCCACCAAGAGCGCATTGGGCTCCCATCCTTGGAAGACAAGCCCCTCCCCTCTGTCACATCTCCTTACTTCTAGAACCTACTTGCCTCTCTTCCAAGCCTGGCTCCTCTGGGCAGCCTACCTTAAACTCCTTCCCCTCTTCTTTCCCTAGGTCTGGGCACTGGATCTTTTTTTTCCCCCCTTTTGCTGCACCCCTCTAAGCCGGAGTGCATTCTCCCATAGCCCAAAGGGAGTCACCCTGTTTTCCATCTAGGTTTCCCTCTTCTTTCCCTTCTCTCCTGCTTGCCAGGGCTCTGGCTCAGCACCGACTTTTCCTTCTCCATGAAGCCTGCCCTACTAGCCCAAGCTGGGGGAGCTGCCCTCCCTCCCTGCCATTGTCCTTTTTAGCTTACAAAGCTAGTGTCTGTTGCCTGGGGTGGGGGGTGGGGGGGTGTCTTCCTGCCGGATGGAACTCCACAGGCTGCATGGATGCTCAGTGAATACTTGGGAAATCAGTGGATGGATAAGTGACAAATGACAAGATGCTCTACATAATTGCCAGGCTCCTGAGGCCCAGCAGCCTCTTCTCTCTCCTTGCCACCAGGAGGAGTTTTCACACTGAGCAGTCAATAAAGTGCCACAAACTGCTCCTGTTCAGCTGCTCAGTGCGTCCAGCTTTCCCAGGCCTGGCCCCTGGGGCCAGAGCAGAAAGAGCAGACCTCAGGAGGGAAAAGCAGGAATAAGAGAACTGAGTCCCCAGTCTAGGTCGGGAGGGAGAGAGAGATTTCTCTGCAGCTTCCTGGGCAAGGAAACCAAGGGGGAGGGGAAGGCCTCAGTCGCCAAGCAGTCCTGTGCTGACTACCTCCTTCCCTGAAGGTCCCTCCAGCACTAAGCTCCCACTTCTATCCACCCCGCCTCCCAGGCCCCAGCTAAGCAGGAGCCACTCTGTGGTCTGCCCCAGGAAAGCCTCATGTGGCAGTTACCTTAGCCATGATCTCATTTGCCCCAAATGACCACAGACCAGTTGTCAGAAGTGAGGGCTGACCAGAAGATTCTTCTTCCAAAGAGGGGAAGTAGAGTTCAAGGTGTTGGCTCTGTCCACACTGGGGTGGGAGTGGGGAGGAGTCAGTTTATTACATTTAGTTAAAGCTCAAAGAGAGGGGAGACCTAGATGGTTACCCAGCTGTAACCAAGTACATTCAAGGGACACAGAAGACAGGAAGAACCAGCCTGCAGATATTCAGGCAGAAGGAGGTGACGATGGAGCACTGGAAGCTTCCAACCTGTCCTTAATAAGGGGTTTCAGAGGATGTAGCTGTTGCTCCCTGGAAATCACCCCATGGCTTGCTCAGAAGTCAGTCTGCCTGGCTCCTTCAACCAGTACAAATCAAGTCTCAAACTATATTCAATATCTTGTAGTAACTTATGGTGAAAAAGAATATGAAAATGAATATATATATATATATAGTTCATGTATGACTGAAGCATTGTGCTGTACACCAGAAAGTGACACAACATTGTAAACTGACTGTACTTCAAGTAAACACACACACACACACATATGTATATACATACAAAAAAACAAACAAAAAAATCAAGTCTCAGGGATATTCTGGATTGGTAACATTCCTCTTTGTCCACTAGACAAAGAGGAGAGGAGACTTCCATGGCCCACCTGGAGATCCCTCCCTCTTCCCTGTATGCCTCGTCCTTTCTCCTCAAATGAAACAGAGGTGCCACTCGATAGGTGTTACCCATGGAGAGGCAATCAGGGCTGCTGCCTGGAGGTGGTGAGTCAACTAACCAGAACTCACTAAGAGTACCCTGTTGATGTCTGGATCCTTTGGAGTTCAGGAGATTCTGCTACCCCAAAATTAGGCCTCAGGTATAGGTAATTTCCTAAACAAAGGGATGTAGGATGCATCCGCAGTTTCCAGTTCAGAGTGCAAAGGTAGGAAAGAGCACATAGTTTTGCATTGCCTCCATGCTCTGGGCTCAGGCTTCACTGCGGGATCCACCGAGTGGAACCCGATCTCCAGGTCTCTCTTGACACCAGTAGCCTTCCTGCTTTAGGCACAGCTTTCTTTCCCTGAAAAAGCTCTTCCAGGTACCTCCAAACTTGGGGTCGTCTTCAGGCCTGGGGTCTACCAGCACTCCCCTGTTCCCTGCTCTCCAGCAGAGTCCTGCTCAGAGGCAGGCAGCGGCAGCAGCGGAGTCTTAGATTCCTGCAACTCACTCAATTCTTAGGGTTCTCTGCCGCTGCGACGCATCTAGAAGAACTTCTCAGAGCCCAAGGGACTGAGACACCCTGCCCAAGGAGAGAAAGACGTGAAGGACCGGATACATAGCTGTGTGAACACAGCTATGACAGGGACCTCTCTGCAACCCAAAACACGAAAAAGACCACCTGTCATTGCTCACAGAAGCCAGACTGGGATCGCGGCTGGGTAAAGCTCCCTCTCCAGACTGTGTAGGTGCAAGGACATTGGAGCAGACCACGCTGCAGATCCTCGCGTGGGTGCAGACAAGGTCAGACGCGCACCAGTCGGTGCAGACAGAAGCCATCCGCCGGGTTAGACCCGCGGACGTTCTGTGCGGCCCACCTGGGCTGAATGCGCACTTACAACCACAGTGTCGGGTGCACGATTCTACCGCACAAACGCATGAACACTCGTATCTCAGGTCTGCGCTCGAAGCCCACCTCGTTCACGTTTCGCACTCAAACACACCCGCAGACGAAAAGCTCGCGCTCTAAGGTGTAGGATTTGCGCTCCCCCCTGCGGCCCTGGGCAAACCCCTCTCTCTCTGCGCCTACCTCCCGGACCTCCGGCCCCATCCTTTGTCTCCCCAACCTAAAGGCGTCGGTGCGATCCGAACTACTGTCCCGACGAGGAGGTGAAAGGTGTAGCTGCAGCGCCAGGCCTCGCGCCTGTCAGGCTCCCCGGGAAGAGTTTGGCAACAAGGCAGATCTGCGCGGATTTGGGGCTCTGCCAACTTTCGGGCTATGAGACTTTGGGCAAATGATTTAATTCCTCTGAGCCTATGTTTGCACCTGCAGAGAGGAGACTGATCCCTTCCAGGAAGAGCGTGTGTGTTGAGGTCCAAGCTTGTGAGCAGGTCACGGGGAGCACCGACTTTTGGCATGCCAGGGCGTGCGCTCCCTGCTATTGGAGTTCACTTGTGCGAGCCGCTTTGCAGCTTGGAGTGCAGCAGGGATAGAGACCGCCAAGCCGCGAGATCCCTCCGGAGTGGGATGAAGGTGGGGGCAGAGGGGGAGCCCCCGCGGCCCCCTCCCCGCCCTCGACGCGCGTGCCATTGGCCCGGGCGGCCGTGTGGGCGGGAGGATGACATCAGCGGCAGGTTGGATTATAAAGGCGCGAGCGGAGCCGCGGGCTCAGAGCGCACCCAGCCGGCGCCGCGCAGCATTGGGACTCGCGCCCGCACCGCAGCCCGGCCAGCCTGCTCTGCTCTCGCCTCCCCGTCGGCTCGCCAGCCCGGCTCACTCTCGCTGCCGCGGTCTGCGCCCCTGCACGCCACGGACATCATGCACCTCTCCCAGCTGCTGGCCTGCGCCCTGCTGCTCACGCTACTCTCGCTCTGGCCCTCCGAAGCCAAGCCCGGGACGCCGCCGAAGGTGGGTGCTGTCGCAGGGACGTCGGAACTGTGAGGGGCTGTGGGAGGGCTGGGAGTCTAGGAGATGCAGCGCGCGGGAGGGAGCAGAGGGGGCGGGAAGGAGGCCCTCTCCCCTGAGATGTGCCCGGGTGAGAGCTGGGGAGCCCTCGAAGCCCGAACTCGGGAGAACATCGACAAATGCGCAGCCCCTGCCCCCGTGTAGTGACCGGGCAAGGGGCAAAGGAGAGGAAGGCAAGGGGCGCCTGAAGGAGCGGACAACGGCGGCCGCGTGGCAGGTGGATGCAGGACCGAGCTGTCCCGCACCTGTGGGGGCGCGCTCAGGGCTCGGAAGAGGCAAACCGTGTGGGGCTAGAGCATCAGCGGCCCCGCCAAGTCCTTTGCGCTGCTGCCGTGCGTCCCTTCACCTGCCCGTTCTTTTCCTCGGACAGGCCCCGCGAACTCCGCCAGGGGAGGAGGTGGCCGAGCCCCAAGCTGCGGGCGGCGGTCAGAAGAAGGGCGACAAAACTCCCGGGGGCGGCGGCGCCAATCTCAAGGGCGACCGGTCGCGACTGCTCCGGGACGTGCGCGTGGACACCAGGTCTCGGGCGGCGTGGGCCCGCATTCTGCACGAGCACCCCAACGCGCGCAAGTACAAAGGAGGCAACAAGAAGGGTTTGTCCAAGGGCTGCTTTGGCCTCAAACTGGACCGGATCGGCTCCATGAGCGGCCTGGGATGTTAGTGCAGCGACCCCTGGCGGCGGTGAGTACCACCAACCCTGGCTGCCGGGCGCTCTTGCACACTCAGCTCCTCCCCCGCGAAGCCCTCTAGAACCAGCCTGCACCCCCTCCTGCAGGCCGGTTCCTCTCTGATCCCCTGGCCCTGGGACCGTTCCTCCTCCCAGCCGATTTTTGGACGAGAGCCAGCCCATCCAAGCACTAGACTATATGTGCTAGACATTTGCCGCCAACCCCATTTATCGTCCCATTTTGCAGATGGAGAAAGTGAGGGATAAAGTGGTCAGGGATCTTTGGCAAGGTCAGAAATGGCTCAGCATGGATGAACCCATCTGGCTTCCTCTGGAGAAACAGACAGCTTAGTGGTGTCCCGCCAACCCCAGGATCATAAGCCAACCAGCAGCACTGGCCCCAATTTGCCAGTTGGGGCAATTGAGGGATAATCCTGGGTTTGTGGAAGCAGAGGAGGAAGGACATACACACACAAGTGGAGGGTAAGTTTATCTGCCAGCCACTGCATCCAGGTGCTGGGCAGTAAGTAGCCCAGTGGTCAGGATGGCTACCAGGGTCTGTTGTCTCAAATAGGACAGACTTGGAGCAATACCTGCCCCCTCACAGTAGAGAAAATAGAAATCCCTTGGCATCACCAAGGAGTACCGCTGACCCAGAGCGTTCTCATTCTTGTCTTTTCTCTAAACCATAGCTGTGGGCAAACTGGTCTGTCCAGGGTCCTGACACTGCTGTGGCCCATGGGACTTAAGGATCGAATCTCAGTGTTTGTGGCACTATTTCAGGGCAAGGAAAAAGAAATTAAAATCAATGTATTTTTTTGCCCCAACTTCAACTCAACATGTCCCAAAATGAGCTCCTCACCACCCTCCCCACCCCCACCATGCCTGGGCTCCATGCCTGAGTTTCTGGCACGGCTTCCTCCCACTCCACCAGGCTGGACACCCCTGTGCTACCTTCAGCCCCTGCCGAGTGCTGCATCCTGGCAATGTACTGCTGCAAAGGTCCTCCCCCACCTCTCCTCGCTCCTCTCCCTTTCTACTGTCCATCAGTGTCCAAGGAGAAACAATGTCCCAGCCTCTGGAACTGGCATTCAAGTGCTTTAGAATCTGACCCCTCCTGGTTTCCAGCCTTGCCTGCAGCCAGCTGCTGTCATTTCCTGTCCCACAGCTTCTCTCCCAATCCAGGCCAAGTGCTCTCTCACCCCAGAAGCCTTATCAATGTCTCCCCCAGAGGACAAGAGTGCCCCTCTTTGAAGCTCTCCAGCACACTGCCTGGGCCTTTTCTACTACACAGAAAACCTTTTCACCCAAGCTAGCTGCTTGTGAACCTATTCACCTCCAGATCAACTCATGAGCAACATGAGATGCCAGCCTAAGGTGGTCTGGGACCCACAGTATGCCCAAAGGGGCTCTTCAAAATGCCAGTCAATGACCAAGAAACTGCCCCACCCAGCTTAGGGGCTCTTCTCTCCCATCTGCCCTGGTATTTAGCTGGCACCCTTCCTCTCTCTGCAGCCAGACTTGACTGGGCTGCGTGCTCCTCCCCACTTCTGCAGGGAATTCATTTGTCTGAGCTCTTGACTTGCCATGATTCTGGCACTTGGGGCCCAGACTTTAGTGGCTAGCATCCCGATGGGTGTGTTCTCTTCTGTCTCAACAATGAGGAGATAGAGCCACAGGTCTCAAATCTTCAATTTGTGATTTTAAGCACCAAGCTCAACTTCAGAATCCAAACAAATGTTATTCCTCAAGTTAGCAGGAGATGAGATGAGGTCCTGGAAAGTGCCTGGCATGCACATCCCCATAGGCTCCTTGTTCTCAGATGTAGCTTTCTGGGGGTACCAAGCATGGGTGGCGAGAGGTGCTGTGCAGGGGGAATCCAGTTTGCTAAGACTTCTTGACCTCTTTGACCAGGGAAGTTGTCAACCTCCTGGAAGTTCCCTTTTAGCTGAACACCCACCTCCAACACCCTTAACCTTCTCAACCCGCCCCCACCCTCACCCCCACCCCCATGAGAAGGCAGAGCATCCTTCATGTTGCCTCCACCTCCTAATAGAGAGGCCCGGGGTATCTCACTGTCTGAGCTTAAAAGAGAAAGATAGCTTAGGTTTTTCACATTAATGAAAACTTTCCCGAAGCTGTGGCCATTTCTCTACTCAGGAGTTGACTTTGGTTCTAACCAGCCACCATAATGACTGTCGCTGATGGTTATAGCCCTGATTATAAAGTGCTAATGACAGAGACAAGGTGTGGCTGAAGCCTGAATGAATACCTTGCCTGTGGGGCCCAGGGACATCATAGATATCTGTCATCTGTTTATACACATGGGATGGCCAGAGAAGGGAGTTGAGAGAGAGTTCATCAAGGCCTGGAATCCTGAGGTCCCTCTGCCTGCAGTGTCCTCTACTGGGGGCACTGCACCATCTCAGGAGGATGCCTTCCTCTGGCCCCTGAGCACCCACATGCTCATTAGCAGAGATTGGCGGCAGCCCTCATCAAATCACTCTGCTAACCTTCCAGATCAAACCCAGCAGGACCACTCCTGGGACCATTTCCCCAGGGCCCGTGTGAAACACCACTTCCTCTGCTTCTGAAGGGGGTCCCATCCCGAGGCAAAGCCGGCTGGGGAAGGAAGTGCTATTTACCTAGTGGCAGCTGTGACCCAGACACTCTGCCAATCCCTAGTGTGTGGAATCTCAGAGCCAGCCCTGGAAGGTGGCTATTATCCCATTTTATGGGTGAGGAAAGCGATACTCAAAGCTATCCAGGTCCATCCAGGAAGTAAACGTCAGAATTGGGATTTGAGCCCAGAATTCCCGACTCTTCAGCTGTTTCTCTTCCCCTTCCCTCCGCCGTCCTCCAGACACCTAAAGCAGAGGCAGGCACCTGACTGAGGGTTCTCATGGTAGCAAGGAAGGGAAGGAAGGCCATTCTCCATCCCCTTTCCCTCACTGTGTCTCACCGAGTGCCAAGGGCAAGGCCTGCACTTAGACTGAGGGGGAGGGGGGTTGGCTGGCTTTCTGGTTCCACCTGTGCAGGGGCAGGAAGTGCCAAGGACACAGCAGGTGAAGGTTGAGGGCCTGGAAAGGACCTGAGGGGAAGGGCCCTTTTCCTTCTACAGGAAGGCCTTCATCAGGGCCTGCAGGGCAGATGTGGAGGGACTTTGCTTCATGCTACAGCAGGAAAGGGAGGAAGGTTCTAGAACTGCCCTGCAGGCTGGGCTTTCTCAGCTCAGGGGCCAGAACTGAGTGTCCCGCGGCCCCTCTGTGTTTCAGGATTGGGAACTTGCTCCGCTTTGCTGAGGTCATCCTTGGTCATCAGCCTCCCAGCATCTGGACGCACCTCCAGCGCAATGTGGCTTTTACATTTCTCTCTTTTTTTTTTTCCTGGTACTGGGAATACACACCAGCTGTTTTATTATTATTTAGGGAGGGGGGTTATGATTTTATTGTTTGGGGTTTTTTTAATGAAAAATAAAAAGTTATATATTATATATATTATATACATGAAACACACACACCTACACCGATGTGATGACAAGGGACAGTTTTTAAGAGACTGACAAAACCAGCTGTAAAACATTGCTGTTTGTAAATTCATGTCATGCATAAATGTATTTATGTTGTAAAGCTATTTATATTGTTTATAAAGAGATATTTATAAAAATTTTATTTATGTAACTAAATGAAAGACGTCAATCATTGTAATGTTTTTGTCTTAACTAGTTGAAAAATATAAAAAAAAATCATTCCATGAACATCTTGAAAACTGTCTTTATTTACTTATCGCATTTATTTTTTAGGAATTAGTCTGAGGAGGAGGGAAAATGTGAAGACAAGGCTTTTGTCTCTGAATAGATCTAGCAGCCGGGTTCCCAATTCTGGATTTATTTGTATCAGAATCCCCCAGGGATCTTGTTAAAAATACAGATTCCTGCTCCAATCCATCCCCTGATCTGCTGAATCTGAGTCTCCTGGGAGAGGATTGGCCATATGGCTTTTGACCCAAGTGATTCTGACCAGCTCGGCCAGGTCAGGAAGCTCTGCTCAGAACACCTGACAGCTGGGGAGTCAGGTGTTGTGAATTAAATTAAAATTAAATTTAGCTGACTGAAGGCCCTCTAATTCTACTTCATCTTCTCTCTGTTATTAGACGAAAGAAATAATTGAAAACTTCCTTTCTGCTTTGGGGAGATTTGGAAGGTTTCTGTACATCCTGCACAGTCGGTCAGGTTGCCTTACGAGCCTTGACTCACAGGAGCATGGGGTGGGTAGCTTTTCCCCACAGCGAGTGCCAGGGTCAACGGGGGCCTGAGGCCGAGGACCTGAGAGAAAGAGAACAGATGATCGGGTTTCCTATTTGCACAGCGTGATATGCTTTTTGAGGGGACTGTGGGTTTTCTTTTCACCTAAAGCTAACAATTATGGTTCCTATGCCCCATAGACCCTTGCATGAGAAATTATGAATATTTAGACTCTATTCTTGAAACCAACAGGAAACTTAATTCTGAAATAATCTTGCGACATCCTTGGTACACTGATGCTCTGGTGCAGCTTCTGTCTCTGTCCCCTGTTTGGTGAAAGCAAGGACAAAGGAGCCTTTGGGGCTGGTTCTACCAGTTGGGCATGACCCCTCTCGGGGGATTGGGAGCAGTGTGGCCCTGAAGTCACAGGGTAGCAGGCCTGCCTGAGTGGATCCAGAGGAAAATTGGCTCTGGGGAGAGGTGGCCGGGGGTACCTGGCCTTTCTGCTGGCATCTAGGAGCCCTGACCTCTCTTCCCTCAGCAGCAGGTTCTCAGGTGGGTGGGCAGCCAACACAGTGACCTCACCCAGGTGAGGAAACAGCTTTGAAGACACATTCCACTGGGGAAGGTTAGGGCCCTTCCCACCCCTTCCCACCCCCTCAGCTTCCTCCACTGCCCCAGTGGGTGGCTCAGGGCCCTTCTTTGGGCCTGTCTCCCTGGGATGCAGCTGTCCCTGTCCCACCCTCGCTCAGAATTCTGCTGCCCGGTCAATGAGGGTGAGGGTCTCCAGCACCCAGGTCTCTCCAGTGCCCCCAGGCACCGTGCTGTCTGCAGACCCCTTCTGTTGCAGAATAGGGGAGCAGGAAGCCAGGCAGGCTTCACTGGTGTTCAGGCAGGCACATCTTCCAAAGCCCAGAGTCACGGGGGTGGAGAACTCGGGGATTCAGAGGACCACCGCCAGAAGCTAAAGATTTTTCCTGTGGACAGCCCAGACAGGCTGCCAGGCAGCCAGGGCTACAAGGACCCTCGGGCCCCAGCTACACACGCTTTTCTCCCAAGTAGCTCTCATCTCACAAACTAACCTCAAACAACATGTATGACTCTCTGTTGCCCATTCAGCCCTGGGCAGGTGGAGGCCAGCCCCTCAGCCTGTCGGTTTGGGATGTTGCCAGACAGTCAGTCCTCTTTTGACATCCAGACTTGACATCCTCTGACTGCTTCCTCAGCAGCAACGGGGACATGTCATCCCCGCCAGGAGTCTCTGCTAGAAAGCCAGGAAGGATCAGCAGAGAGTCTATCAGTAACAGGAAAAGTTTTGAAGCCTCCAGAGATTGTCTGGGTGGGATTGCCCTTGGCTTCCAGCCCTCTGGGCTGTGTCTCTTCCCTCTCCATAAGCATTTCATTTCCAGAGCTGCCTGGAACCTGTGGCTTCTCTCCTACCCGGGTGACTCCAAGAGCCAGGCCAGCTTCAGGGACTGGGCTCACTGGAGTCCCAGTCCTCAAGGACAGGGCCAGGACCCCTGCAGTGTTGGAGGGTTCACTGTGAAAGGCCAACGGGGTTGGGCAGAGGCAAAGAGAGTTTCAGGTGCTGGAAAGCCTTAGGCCTTGCAGTGTCCCAGAGGAAGCCACTCCCTTCCCTGAAGTGCTCGATTACTGGGGAGTCAGGGTGGAGAATGGGGGAGCCTGCCTGGTTGAGGCTCCCTGGTGCTGCAGCTGGTGACATGTAGGAGCCCAGCCTGGCAGGACTGGGCCCAGGAACTTCACCTTGGACTCCTGAACACACCTGGAGGAGAGGCCCTATCTCTCAAGCCCATGCCAGGGCGTTACCAGAGAGGAACCACCCTGCCCCTACCACGGAGGTGATGAGGCTTGTGGAGGCAGAGCCTCAGGTCCTCAGCCAGGTAGTTTCCTGGAGCCTGAATTCCCTCCACTGCCCGAGACATGGAAGGGCCTCCCCTGACAGCCAGGATGCCAAAGGAGTGGTCCAAAATGGGGCTGTACACAACAGGGGGGCTCAATATCTGGACAGAACAGAGCTCTGCTCTTCCTTGGGAAGAGCCCTCAGCCCAGGCAGGTGGTAGGAGGCAGACTGAGGAGCCTCCCCTCCCCGTTAGAGATGATGTAAGTGGGAAGGGAGCAAAGGTCAGGGTCCCATCAGAAATGGGATTTCACTCAGGTGGTTCACCTGAAGAGGCTTAACTGAAGGGACTATCTACCCTCCCCTCTGGCAATTACATTTGTTCTCTATGTGAGTCTGTTTATATTTTGTTATGTTTGTTTTATTTTCAGATTCCATATATAAGTGAAATCATATAGTATGTATTTAATAATTATATAGTTGTTATTTATTCAGTAGACAAGGGAGCAGTACTAATACATGTATTAGATAGGAAATGTGAGGTTATGCTGTGGCAACAAACAGCCCCAAAATTGCGGTGGCTTGAAATATTTATTTTCTGCTTGCAAAGTCTGATGTGGGTCTGGGCAGCCCTCCAGGGCAGCTCCTTACCATACATACAATGGTTCAATGTTGCACCTCCAAATCAAGGAATTTTTCCTCAGTTGATGAGACATGGAAGAGAGCATGCTGGAGGTCAATCAAACCAAGACTTCCACCCAGACAGGAGGCCTGAGACTTATAGTCACATTTAATTGGCCAAAACAAGTCACATGACCATGCCTTACTTGGAGGGGCTGAGGAAGTACAGTCCTCCCTTGTGCCCAGAAATGGAGGAGTCCCGCACTTTAGCAGGTGTGTCTGCACTGCATGCAGCTACCACTTAAAGAGTTCCTTCACTGTGTGCCAAGCACTTTCTAGTAAATTCTACTTTGTCTGATGTGAACAAACAGCTCTACTTTATTTTTCTTTGTGCTTGATATCTTTGCCCAAGCTTTGATTCTTTCCCTTTCTGGTGTTTTTTAAAAATTCAGGTGTGTTTATAATGTATTAGATTAAAATATGTGTAATTTGAGACCATCTGCCTTGTAATAAGGAAACCAGATTGTTCACATTTACAGTCACCGTTGCTTATGCTTGGCCCAACTTCATCTGAATTTTGACTTTGTGTTTTTAAGGTTCGTTAATTTTTTTTATTCCTTTTAATTTAATTTTTTCTTCTGTAGACTATGTTACTTGCTTTTATCTTCTGCAATGATTTGGAAAGTAGACATTCTGTTTTTAATTCTGTTAGTGGTTCCATTTAGTTTTTCATGAAAATTATTAAACCCACATTTATATTATTATCAAAATCAAAATCACAAACAATAACTTCAGGCTCTTTCAAAAGAAAGACAAAGAATTTAGCCCATTTGCTTCTTCCCCGGCCTCTTCTGCCCGTTCTAGGTCTCCATTAATATAACCTAAGGACACGCTCCTTAACTGGACTTATTACAGTCACCGAAACATCCTCTCTTCAAAACACTTTCAGCTTTCATTTTTTTGCCCCATGTCCCTCAGTCATTGGACTTTCCACCCTAACCCCCTTCTCCAGACAGGGCCCCACTGCACACATCTTAGTCTGGGATCATTTCTCTGCCGACTACCTGTCCTTCTCCATGGCAGCCCGGGCCCCTCCCACGAGTCTGAGGTTTGAATTTCAGCTCCAGTGTATGGTGTGTGTGTGCGTGTGTGTGTGCGGTGTGTATGTTGTATGTGCGTATGGTGTGTATGCATGTGTGTGTGTATGGGATGTGTGTGTGGTGTATGTATGGGGGGCTGTAGTGTGTAGTGTGTGTGTGGTGTGGGTGTATATGGGATGTGTGTGTGTGTAGAGGTGGTATGCGGGTGGCACACTACACTGGGAGGCAGGGTGTGCTTCCTTCGGGAGTTCGCCAGCCCTTTCATTTCACGAGCAGGAGCACAGGCATGGGCTCTGCGTTGTATTCCCAAGAGCGACACGCAGCTGCCGTGCATCCTCCTCTGGCCGGGGAACCGCGGATCCGGAGCTGGAGAATGGACAGATCCGTCATCTCTGGGGCTGGCCGGCTCTCCGAGCCATCTCTCAGAGGTCTTCACTCCCTTTGTCTCATCTACTGGGGCCTTAAGGCATCGGATATGTGCAGGACAGAAACGAGGTTCCTCTCCAGGTGTCCTGTTTGTACGGTCCAAGAGGACCAGAGAGGGCCGCCACACGGACTCGGACAGACACCAGGGGGCGCCATAGCTTTGAGAGGATCAAGGGCTCCCCTGGGATAAAGGCAGACAAGACTGAGGGTGTTGGCGAAAAAGGCAGGGGGCCACAAGGAGCGCGCGTGGAAGCGGGCAGCTGAACCCCAGGCTTGGGTGAGTAGGCTGAGATGGGGACCCCGAGCGGGCTTTGGGCCCTGGGAAGCGCTATGAGGCTCCCTCTCCTGGCTTAGGGCTTGGGTCATTTGGTCGGTGGACACTGAAGGCTCAGTGCTGGTGCGAATTTGGGGTGTGAGCAAAGAGAGGCGAGGCTGGCGAGCTGCAGCAGCCGCCTCCAGGACTCGGGCAGCTCGGAGACGCTGTGGGAGCCTCTGGACAGCAGTCTGCAGGAGGGCTGTGGGATCTGCCCTGATCTAGCTCCTTTCCGTGGCGGGAAGCACCCAATCGGTAAAAACTTGGATATAATTACATATTTGAACATTAAATACAAGCACTTCTGTGTTAATACAATTATGATATTATATACACACATACTTTCTTCCCAGCCCCCCACCCCCGGGTTCACCCACATCCCTGTTATGGAGAGCACTGGCCCAAAGAGCCCTCCACATCTCTCTCCAGTCAGGAAGAGGGTGTCAGCCTCCTGCATCATCTGTGATCCTTGAGAATGGAGGAAGCTGGGCCCAAACTCAAAGCAAAGTTTTAGATCATTTTCTGAGGCTAGAACTGGGGTGACTTCTGGCAGGACGTTTGCCAAATGGTGACGACTATTATCTCTAGATGAGAGATTCCAGGTGGCTCTGACTTTTTATTTCTTGTACTTTTTGGTTGCCCTTGCCTTGTTTGCAATGAAGGGGTATGCATATACGTATGAATGCATGTGTATACATGTATATAAATTTCATAGGGGCGGGGGTTTGTCTTGTTTACCCTGGAAGTCTAGCATCTAGACTCTAGAACACAGTAAATGCTCAATAAATATTTGTCAGATGAATAAATCATCCTGTTTACAACTGAATTCTAGATAACCACTCGGTTACAAGCAAGTTTAAAAAACACATAAGTTAATGGGTGTGACTTTTAGCTAGTTCTGGAAATCTAGCCTGCCCTTTTACGTGTACATCCCATTAAAAACCCTGCAAAGCCCCGTGAACAAGAAGAGTGCCTGGGTATGTCAGGGAGGTGTCTGGGGACTTTGCAAACTACTCAGAGAAACTGCTGAGATCTAAACTGTTTCCAGAAAAGGGAACTCCGGGCCACAAAGGAGAAAATCGGATGTTCCTGGGAGGCGGCAGAAAGCTGGATCCACCGAGGCACTGCTGGACCCCTGTCCTTCTATGGGAAGTTCTCAAGAAAGCCCACAGAGCACCCCAAAGAGAGCCCTCCCTGCCTGGAGCCCACTGTTCTGAAGGCAAGTTCGGGTGCTAAAATAGCAGCGAAACACTGCTTTTGAAGCGGGGTGGAAAGAGAGGCAAATAACCGGGTAGACTGTAAGTTTCATTTAAAAAAAAATCAATAGAGGTAGTGGTTACATTTGTCAAAATTTATTGAATTTTACTCATTGAACACTTCCAGTGGGTGCGCTTTTTATATGTAAATCATACCTCAGTACATTTGATTGGAAAATAACAACAACAAAAAGAGGTAACCAGAGGGAGGGGAGGGAGGAGAGACACCGATGACAGCCAGACTCCCAGCCCAGGGACCCTGCCCGAGGTGGTAGGAAGTCAGGACAGCAGCAGAAGAAAAAGGGCCGAAGAGGCCACAGTGGCGCTGTCTCCTGATTTTTATTGAATACAAACGTTTATTATGAGATAATCCTTGTTGCTGACCCCAATGCTTTTGCATTTCTTTATGTTCCAAAAAATAAGTGCTGTCAAGTATGTTCTACCACTGCCAAAAAACACTGGGTCCCCAGTTAGGCAAGGACTAGAACGACAGTACAGTTTGGTCCAAACATTTAAGGTTTAGCCATTTAATTTAGCCAATAATTTCAAACATATCGTCAGTCATTCTTTATTACAAAAACAACAATAAAGGTCTAGCGAGGTCTCAAATGTCTACTGCAGGTCCTTAGAGAATGGAAAAGCTGGCAACGGCAGGGGAAAACCACAGCCTGCTGGTGCCCTCTGGTGGTAAGGTGGCAGGACTGCATGGGATTACAAAGGTGTAAACCAATGGTTCCCCAGCTGGAGCTCATCAGATCTGTTCAAGCACAGCTGGCTGCCCCTCTACCCCACCCCCAGTTTCCAACTTGGAAGGGACAATGGGGGCTGAGAATGAGCATTTCTAACAAGTTCCCAGGTGATGCTGCCACTACTGCTGTTCCTGAGGCCACACTGAGAATTACTGGTTAAAGTTTATCCGCCCCAACACACCTTGCTTCTATAACACTAGACTGCATGCTAGGAAATTAATTAAAACAGCATTTTTCAACATCTCAACTACTGTTTATGGGTGACTTTTTGTTGGTTTTTGATCTTTAATATTTTTTAATTTTTTAATTTTTAACTTTTAAATTTTTTAGCAAAACAAAAAGACCCAAAGTACATCATGCTTTTCAAAGAATTGTTACCACAGTGCCATTCTAAGACACAGGTACAGATGAGTTTTATGGAGATGGACTGGGCACTTCAGAGCCTGGGCCCTTCTTTGCCACTTTAAAAGCCTTCTGTCTAAGGCTCTGCTTTTGCAAAGGCCCCACCAAGTGGATGAGGGTTGTACCTGGACCCTGTGGGGCTGGCTCCTCAATATGGGCTGGGTCCTTAGAGGAGCCACCTCTCCTCACCCTCTGCCTGGGGGCTCCAGACCCCTCTCCTTGTGCCAGCCCCCTGCCCTTGCTCTAGGCTTCTTCCTGCTGCTCCTCTAGGAGCTCTTGAGACCTGGCCAGTCCCCACCCTGCTTGTCTGCCGATGGTCAGGTTGAGCTACAAATGAGGAAACTCTCAACTTTTACTGAGACGGTATGGGGGCAGGGGTGGGGGCTTGGAATCAGCAGACCCACTGCACGAAGACTTTCTCTGCATCAACCCTCGGGCTCTGTCTGCAAGTCAGCCATGTTCTCTCAGACCTGATAGAACCATGAGCTTGGCAAGTCCCACAGCTTTCCCCTCTGAGCTCTACCATCAGAAGGAGTCCGGGAGCTTGGATGAGGGACACTCTGGAAGGAAAACTTCCAGGGTGGGACCGCCAGTTGGCCTCACTGGGGTCAAAGACACACCTAGGGCCAATTGACTGTGGCCAGAGTTCAGGCGTCTTGTGATAGCCCCCTGCCACCATGAGGACACTCTTATTTGGTTGGTTTGGAGCAGGAGTCACCCTCCCACAGGGCGGGTGGGGCAAAGTGAGTGTCCCAGCAGCTGGGAGGGAGAGGCACACAATTCCCCTGGCTCCCAGGGGTTGGAGCTTGAATCCAGTCCCAAGGCAGCGCCCGTGCCAAGGCCCAGGCTCCCTCTGTGGCTGGGTCTCCCTCTGGCTGTGGCTGACAGAAGCCATCTGGGCTCTGCATGTGGCTGCACTGCCCTTTCTGCAACAAGTGGAGTGCTAAGGAATGGGGAGTGCCTCCTGTCCATGGCTCTGCACCACCTGACCGGAGGGGACTGGCCCCTCCATCTGTAGGTGCTGGTAGGGGTAGACATTCCCCCAGAGGACAGAGCTCCTGGAGGGCCTCAGGTGTCCAGAACAGGGAGCTGTCTCCCATCCCTACCCCTTCCTCCCCAGAAGGCCACAGACACTCACCCCCCTCCACTGAGACTGGGGGCGTGAGGGACTCCTGCTCTGGCTCATGCCCAGGAGGTGGGCCTCCTGCTGATGAGGGCTGGGCCCTGACTGGGGCAGGAAAGACCTTTGGGCCCAGGGGTGGCTGGTCCATAAAGGCGTGTGTCCCTGTTGGGGGCTCTGCCTCAGTCTCACTCAGCCCCAGACTGATGCTCTGTTCTCAGTCCCAGCAGTGAGCTTCCCCTCCTGGATACTTGGAGGTTCCAGCCTCCTCCCCAGGCAAAGCACTGGGCATGTTTGCCAAGCCGCCCAGCCCAAGACACCCAACTCCCCACACCTAGCCCAAAGCCTCCTCATACATGTGGTTCCTGTCATGTGGGCCTTGTTGGGTCCAGTGACCCACAAGACAATGCCCCAGTGCACCAGAGAGCACATAAAGAGGGCAGTGCCGACCCTGTCCACTACCCGCACCCTGCTGGTGGCTCCTGGAAAACCTGAACTCTCCCCTTCAGCCCTGGCTGGGACACCACTTGTCTGGCCCTGCCTGCACCCTGGGTCCTGGATAACTCAGGGTCTTCTCGGAAGATTTCTGGACTCTGGAAGCTGAGGAGCGGCATCCCCAGTTAATGAAATGATCACAAACTGTCACCAAGATCCGTGTCCCAAATGCAACTGGCTATTTTGTGTGTGTATGTGAGTGTGTTTTGTGTTTTGTGGGGGTTTTTTGATGGATGTACTGGGGATTGAACCCATGACCTCGTGCATGTTAAGCATGTGCTCTACCACTGAGCTATTCCCACCCCCTCCTGCAATGAGCTGTTTTTAAAGATGGGTGGGGCTGGTTACAGATAGCCCAGCTTCTCCCATCATTTCCAGATTTGCTCAGCAATCTAACCCTGTGTGGGAGGCAGAATAATGGCCTTCCCCAACTAAATAAGTCCACATCCTAATCCTGGAATCTGTGAATATGTCACTTTCCATGGCAGAGGGGACTTTGCCGATGTAATCACACCAAGGGTACAGACCCTGAGAGGGGGAAATGATCCTGGACTATCTGATGGACCCAGTGTAATCACAAGTGTCCTTAAAATTGGAGGAGAGAGGCAGACAAGTCAGTTAGAGGGAGCTGTGACCACGGAAGAAAGACATAGAGATGCCAGGCTGCTGGCTTGGAAGCTGGAAAGAGGTCAAAGAAAATGTGCACAGCCTCCAGAAGCTGGAAAAGCCAAGAAACAGATTCTCCCAGAGCCTCCAGAAAGGAAAACAGCCCCTCTGACACCATGATTCAAGCTCAGTGAGACAGGTGGTGGATTCCCAACCTACAGAACTGTAAGATAAATGCCTGTGGTTTTAAGTCACTAAGTTTTGGTAACTTGTTACAGCAGCAATAAAAAACTAATATGCCATGACAGACTGGCTGCTGAAGAGAGAAAATTTCAGAGCTGCCACGGAATTTTAAAAATTTTGGTAACAGTTTTGTTGAGTTATCATACAATCCACCATTTAAAGGGTATAATTCACCATAGAATTTTTTTAAATGGAGGTACTGGGGATTGAACTCAGGACCCTGTGCATGCTAAGCATCACCCTACCACTGAGCTACCCAGCCCCCACCACAGACTTTTAAGGGTTATTTTACAACCACTGGCCTCCCCCTTTTAATCTCTGAAATATCCATCATTAACCGACTCCAAGTACATCTCCAGAGGCTTATGTAAAATATTTTTGTACCTTGTCAGGGTTATTAAATAAATGGCTGATATCAAACAGCTCATCCTTGTCTGGTCGTGCTTCCTGATTCAGAGGTTCAATGTCAGGTGAAAGGAAGTGAACTTGCTCTCAGCTTACCAGCTGGCAGTAGAGACCCTCTAGGGAGAGGCGCTGTCTTTGTAGAGAAAAACACCTTGATATTTTGGGAGAAAGGTGAGGTTTGAGAACATGGAAGGTGACAGGCATCTGGGCGGCAAAGGGGACTGAGGAGCTGGGGGTGGGATGAGAAGGAACACTGACATAAAGGGGCATCCAAGGGTCAACCTGGAGTTGTTTTGCTGAGACGTAAATCCTTCGTGTGGCCAGGCTTCTGGGGGCCTTGCAGAGCAGGGTCCACACTCAGCAGTGACCTGGGGAAAGAGGGCCCACTGGACACTGCAGGAATCTAGCGCATGCTCCTCAGAAAGTCTTCAGCGTGTGGAATAGGCCTCAAGCTGAGCTTATAGCAAGTCCAAGGGGCAAAGGACACCGCCACCTGACACGCCCTCCTTGCCAAGCTCATGCGTACTGCATACAGGTGGGGAAGGTCTGTAACATTCCAGGTGTGTCACACAGCTGTTTGCCTTACTTGAGCCGATCATTGGTGTCCATGTCAAAAAAGATAATGTTTTAAATCACCAAGTAGCCAGTATATTCCCAGCTCCCTTTCATGTCTCCATCTTGTAGACAGATGTTGGGGTCCACCTCTAAAATCTATTCCCTGAGACTGTCAAGCCCTGGGGGGTGGCTGGGGTTGACCACTGCTGCCATGCAGCCTGGAGGGCTCGTCCAGCACAGTGGCCCAGCTCGCAGGGGCACAGGCTGCTGGTGGGACTGGGCTCAGAAGGCAGGAGCGGGGTCTGGAGCTCTGGCTGGTGGCTCCTCAAGCCGGCAGAGCCCTCATAGGCAGGCCTGGGTCTGGGGCAAACACGCCACCAACCCCCAGGCGAGCAGTCCCAATACTCCCAGAGATGTTCTGAGGCCAATTTCACAGAAGCCCTTCAACTAAGGTCCTCTGTTTCTTGGGGATTTTCCCAGGGGCTGGTTAGATTTTTTTTTTCCTTTTAAACTTTTGAAACAAGAGGGTCTGATTACCTCCTCTTTGCCCAGGCCATTGTTTCATTCCCTCCTCCAAGATCAGAGTCCTCTCACCTTGCCCCTCTCCTCTTCCTGCAAACTTGGTCAGGGGACACAGATGTCCTTTCTTGCTCTCCCAAGCCAGATGGGGGCTGCCCTCAATATTTCCAAGGAGGTTTTCTGATACCTTCTTAAGAAGAGGAACAAAATATAAGTGTAACCTCTAACAGGGAAACCTGACATTCCTATAATTCTTAGTTTAATTTTTAGGCAAAAGTAGTGAACATCTTTCTGTACTTTAAACTGCAATTCGTGTCTATTAAAATTATCTGCTTTTTATACTATGTGGATTATTTAAAACACTGCAGTAGTCATATATTTGATACTTAAGCTAGCACAAACATTATTTTGTCATATGTCAGAAATAAATTTAGAACCTCAGCTCCACACAGACAGGGATTTTTGCCTGTCTTGCTCATCTCTGCATCCCCGGTATAGAGAAAAGTGCCTGTCACATAGCAGGTCCTCAGCACAGATTTGTTGAAGAAGTGGGTTGACTAACTAATCAACTTCACAAATTTAAAATACCTTTGGTACTATAACTCACAGTTTCCTTGCAATACTAAAGTATTTTAATGCAGTCATTCTCACATTATTTTTAATCTATCAATTGTGTCTTACCTTAAATGGATTTAATGTTTTATTAAGAAACAAGATTGGAGATTCCGATGGCATTAAATTTACCTTCCCTGAAATGAGAGCATAATATATTAGCATTACTAATGCTGAAACTTTTGAACTGATGGAAATTCATTGGAGGAAAAGCTATGCATGTTGGCTCTAACAAAGCCATGATGTAACAAACATTCAGAAAACTGCAGGTGAACCCCTGCTTTTACCACTTACCATCTCTGTGACACCGGGAAAGTAACTTCACTGAACCTAACACTCCTTATCTGTAAAATCAGTAACATACCTCGCCCTCCTACTTCACGGGGCTGCTAGGAAGACCAGGTAGGAGCACTCATGAGAGCATTTTGTAAAACACCACTCAAAACTAAGCCATTCTATGGACCTCGAGATCATCATTCTAAGTGAAGTAAGCCAGAAAGAGAAAGAAAAATACCATATGATATTACTCATATGTGGAATCTTTAAAAAAAAAAAAAGACAAACAAACTTATTTACAAAACAGAAACAGAGTCGCAAACATAGAAAACAAACTTATGGTCACCAGGAGGGGAAGGGGGTGGGAAGGGATAAATTGGGAGTTCCAGCTTTGCAGATACTTAAGTAACATATATAAAATAGATAAACAACAAGTTTATACTGTATAGCACAGAGAACTATATTCAGTATCTTGTAGTAAATTATGGTGAAAAAGAATATAAAAACAAATATATGTATCTTCCTATATGACTGAAGCATTGTGCTGTACACCAGAAATTGACACAACATTGTAAACTGACTATACGTCAAAAAAAAAAATGTATATATATACATTTAAAAAAAACTAAGCTATCCTAAAGAATATGTATGGGTGCCTGAATTCACATACCAAAAATGGATGTCTTAACTTTTTAAAATGTCAATCAGATAACTAAATAATAATTAATCAGATATTAAACAATTGCTATCATTTGTATTTCTTTGAACTTCACTGCTTATTTATTGGCCATTTGGATTTCTTCCTCAGTGATTGACCTGTTCTTATTCTTCGTCTATTTGCCTCTAGAGTATTTGCCTGCTAATTGGTTTCAGTAGCTTTTAAACTCTTTAGCATAATTACTCCTTATCTGTCCTGAATTTTGCAATTATTTTCCCCAGATGATTTTATTTACCAGATGGGTGTTTCAGGTTTTATGTAGGTCAATTTTATCAATTTACATATATATATACACACACACACACACACACACACATATATATATATATATAGTGGCTTTTGATCAATACTTAAAGGAAAGTCTCCAACTTCAAGATTATACAATATTTTACTTATATTTTTTTCTTTCATATACTTATTTTTATATTTAAATATTTAATCCATGTGTCACTTATTTCAGTATAAGATAAACAGTAGGGAATCTAACCTCATTTTCCCCCAGTGATGAGCCAGTCATACCAAGGCCATTTATTAGCTAATCTGCATTTTCCAGACTAATCTAAATTGCCACCTTTTTTTTTCTACTAAATTCCCACTAGAACTTGGAGTCAGATTTAGACTCTGTTCTATTCTGTTGATCAATCTGTTTATATTCCTATGCTAGTATGACATTATTTTGATTACTGTAGGCTCGATAAACTATTTTAATATCAGAGGATGAATCTCACAGACATCAATCATGCTGAGTGAAAGAAGCTGGACACAAAAGAAAACATTCTGTAAGATTCTACTTAGATGAAATTCTAGAACAGGTGAGACTAATCTAGAGGAGCAGAAAACAGATCAGTGTTTGCCTAGGTCAGGACTAGTGTTGGGAGGAGAGAGGACGCAGGCGGTGGGGGGGGGGGGGGAGGCTGACTATAAAGGGGCATAAGGGAACCTTCTGGGGAGTGGAAATGCTCTATATTTTGACTGGGTCAGTGGTTGTCAGAGTGTATACATTTGTCAAAATTCATTCAATTGTACACTTAAAATGTGTTAATTACATTGTATGTAAATTATATCTCAATTAAAAATATCTGATAAGGCAAGTCTCCTGACCTTATGTCATTGCTGTTCCCAAAAATTGTTTTTCTATGCTTATATAATTATTCTTCCAGATGAATTTTAGAATACCTATATAAAATTAAATTCTTTTTCACTGCTCTTGATAGGAATTGTGTTAAATTTATTTATTAATTTGGGGTAGAATTGACATCCACAAAGACTTTCCACCCTCTAAGAGGATATATCTCTTCCTTTATTCAAGACTTCTTTAGTCATTTTTTGCCATTTTGGTAAAAGTTTGTTTTGTCAGGTTTTGGTATCAGGGCTGCCTCAGGGGTTGTTTTCATGTTCACTCCTAATCATGTGGACTTTTTCTCTGTAAAACTTGCCAGCAGTTTTCATCATTTGTTGATCTTTTCAAGGAATGAGCCCCTTGTCTCCCCTTTATTCTATACTGACATCCTATGCAACCTAGTCTATTCTGAAAAAAAGAATCTATTGGAACAGTCTCTTTTTCAACCATTTCACACTGTTTTAATTATTGTAGCTCTATGAAGTATTTTAGTATCTCTTATCAAGAGATTTTGGTAAATTCATCAAGCATTCTAAAACTCCCCTCCTCTCTCTAACATCCCTGCTCCCTCCAGTCATCTGGTAGACTGTCAGGAGATGATGACTTCATTTCAGAAAGGTTTCTCTGTGCCACTCAGCTGGCTGGCAGCTGCTTGCTGGGAAGGTATGTGGGCCTCCAGTCTGCCAGGCCTGAAACACATTCACCTCAATAAATGTCTTCCCCACATGCTGAGATGTCGTGAAGAGGAGCCTGAGACTCTGGGACTAATGTAGCCAAGAACACTCTGTTCCATCTTCCATCTTCATAACGAAACACTGACTGCCTGCTAATAGATGCGCACTTTATTTTAAATATATGAATAGGATAATTGTTTTAAAAGACTTCCAGCTGGTTAATTTTAGGTTCCTGCAATAAAACTCTCCTCCGGCATATTCTCTGGCTTTGGGCCCTGAAGGGCTACAGGTTCTCCCAACTGAACTGGAGACAGTGTTCTGTTTCACGTGCTCAGGTTTTCCGGTGGTGGTTTTGATGCGAAGTCAGGAACTGTGTTGGCCTCAAGAGGACTTCCTCCATGATCCCAGGGAGCCACTTCTAGAGCACTCTTGCCAGTCAGGAAAAATTTCATCCAGTAAAATATTTTCAGTGAACCATTGGGCTACTTTTCTTTGCCATGATCAGGCAGGTCCTCTCTCCCCCTCTTTCTTGGGCATTGACTTCTTGCTGCCCACCTGCCAGGAGGAGAAGGGCCTTCAAGAGCTCTAAGTCGCCACCAGGTGTCAAGTCAGGGCCTCCCCAGGCCTCCTCCAGCAAGCTCTCAGTTTCAGTTAGCAAGTGTAGCCTGGCATCCAGGTCGGTCTTGTCAAACCCCTGCAGGCTGCTGGGCTTCTTCCCTTTGTCACAGTCACCCCTTTGAGGGCCTTTTCCCTCAGCTTTCAACGTCGTCTCCTCTGTCCCAGGAGTCACCTGGGTCCTGTTAACATGAGGATGGACCAGGGAGAGTGCCCAGAGGTGGGGTGGGGGTGACACAGGGCAGCTAGGACTACGAAACAGAGGAATCTGGGTGAGGAGCAGGTAGGGCTTTGCCAGACACAACTTCTAACAGAGAAGGATGGAGGGACCAGGGCGGGCACCAGGGTGAAGAAGAGTGTGGAAGCATCACTGAGCAATCTGTTCTCCCTGATGACCTGTGTTCAGAAGAAGGAGGGAAAAATGGGATGGAGTTGGTTGTCTCTGTGAGGTCTGGGATTTAATTAGATGGAGTAGAGGGGTTCAGGTAGGAATGTGCAGGTGGTTTAGGTATGGCTGGAATGGAAGTTTGGCAGAGAAAAGAAGGAGATGAGACTGAGGAACTCGTTGCAGTCAGGTGAGAAAAATCTTCACTCCTGAACCAAGGAGATTGGACTTCGTTACAAAGGACCTGGGAGGAGGAGTGATTTAGGAAGTTTACTCAGCAGCAGCCTGTGGGCCGTCTGTAGCCATGCACTCTGTTGTTCACACTGCTCATCCTTTCAGTTTGAGAACACTGTATTAGGCAGGTTCCTGCTGCATCTTGCTGGGTAACAAACACACTCAGAAATCTCAATGGCTTAGAGCAGCAACCATCTAGTTCACATTCACAGGTCTGCAGGCCAGTTGCAGCAGCTCGACTTCAGTCTCTGGGTTGTGCTTAGTTCTCCTCCATGTCTCTCATTCTGGGACCAGTGGCCACCTGGAGTGTTTTTGTTTTTTTTTTTTTTCCTTGACAAATAGCAGAAAGTGCAAGAGGTGAGTGTGGCAACACAGATACTCTTCAGAACTGACTTCTGCCCATATTCCATTGCTCAAGGCAAGTCACATAGCCAAACCCAACAGCCACAGAGCAGAGAATTACACTCTGCCCACTCTAGTGGGAGGCAACTCAGCATCTCCCTGCAAAGAGCATGGGTCAGAGACTGGAAATAGATTTGATTACTGCCATCACCAGCCCACCTTCTTCAACAGCTTTAGCTCTTGGTTCATGAGTGTCCATGTGGTGTAATAAAAGAAGTGCTAAAGGAGGTCTGGGGTCCTGGATTCCAACTCCAACTCAGCAAGTCCTTCAGTCCTCAAGTCCTTCAATTTCCCTCCTCTTCCACCTAAGGTGGTTGTTTAGGCTGGTTCCCAAGATCTCCTCCAGCTCCAGCCATCACGAATCTTCAAGACTCAGATGGCTCCATCTGTCACAAGCCTGATTATTTTGGAAGAGGTAGAGACCAGAGGCAGGAGAACTGTGAGAAGAGCAGGCAAGAGTGTGGGCATGGAGGGAAAGAGGGGAATGAGTTTGTCAATTGTCAGGAAAGAAGAACAAAGCTGGGTTAAGGAGATGCTGGAGTCGGTAAGCAAAGTTTATATATATACCTGTTCCACAGGCCACTTCTCCACACTCTGCCTGACAGGTCTGGTGATTCCTTACTGGGATTATCTGGTACATGGAAAGTTTCTAGAGAGAGAGCAACCTGAGTGATCACTTTTAAGCATTCTAAGCAGGTGAACAAGAATCAGAACACAACCACAAGTTCTGTGACTTTTTCATTACTGTACAACCTTCCGTCTGGGTTCCAACTCATGAATTGGGAGCTATTTTGAAATGAATAGTGGTCTTCATGTCCTTTAATCTGTCAGAGCTGTGAAACTGAACAGCTTTCAATGGAATTCAACAAATAAGTGTCAGTTAGAAGTCTTTGGTCGCAAACAAGAGAAAGTCTGGGACTCTGGCCAGTTAGCATATAGGAAGCCTACTGGGTAACTCAGAAGGCTCATGGAAGGCAGAAGAAACGGCAGGGACTAGGGTGGGGCTCTGCCTGCAGTGAGCCAACAATAACCCTTTTATTTTCTGTCCTGTGTCTCTCCACCTGTCCAGAGTCCCAGTACAGTCTGATGGATGGAGCATAGGTCCTATGCCCCAAGAATTCATGGGCAGTCAGAGTTCTGTGATGGACTCTGAAGACCCCTTTGATTTCTTCAGCAAGGAAGTTAGAAAATTCCTGATCTATAGCTCCCCAAAGCCTGCACCCAATGAGATAAAGGCAAATCCCCCAAAAGAGATCAGGGGGTGTTTAAAAGGGGAAGTTGTCTGATGGCCATAAAACAAGTACCAATGACAAACGGTTGAAAGATCAGTGAACTATGGAATTGCAGTGGTGGAAGACAACAGTTCGTAGATTCACTCTGAGCCATGATGTTTGGAGGAATTCAGACCCACAGGGAGATGGCATTAGGGGTGTTTGTGAGTCCCAGACCCGGCAGCCCCATAGCCCTCCTCTCTGTGCCTTTCTCTGGAATGACCAAAATTGCTAGGGTTTGTCATCCAACAAAATGTCCTGCAACTCCTCTCCTCTATTCTACTTCACAATAAAAATAGCGAATATTTATTAAGCAGTTACTATGTGCCAGGCACTGCTCCAATAATTAACATAAAACATCTCATTTAGTCCTCACAACAATCCTATTAGGTGATTACTTATCCCCATTTTACAGATGAGAAAAACAAGGCATGGACCCTAATTCACTAGGCTGATGAGAATTAGAATGATGATTCAAACCCAGATAGTCTTGGTTGAAATAATTTAATATTCCCATAAACAGTCCTTCTTCAAAGAGGTTGCCATGGAAACTTAGGACAAATACTCCAGGGTCTGAATTAAAGGAAACTGGGACTATTTTGCAGGTGCCTGGAACAGGAAGTAACCATGAGACCAAAGGAGGAAAAAGAGATTGGGAGAAGGCAGTTTTTAAAATTAAGAAAATAAAACGAAAGAGTGGAAAGCTTTAAAACCTTTGAGGATTTCACTACGGAGAGTTGAAAGGGCTGCTAATATCATTGCATTCCCACTTCAGCTCCTACCTGGCAAGGGACTCGTGTTTCCTGTGGGTTCCCGGGATGGTTTTCGATTCTGTTTCTGACTCGTCTCTCACGTGGACTGGCCCGTGTGTGGAGCCAGGTGTGGAGCCTGTGCACAGCTGGCTCTAATTTGAGGGGCCTTCTGCCATTTTAAGATGACCTCACTCCATTCCCTTGACTTTTCAAAATGCAATTCACGCTACTTTTCCAAAATTTGGATAATGATTTATTGGCTTTTTTTCTTGCATTATCCTGTTGTGTGAGGTTTTTTGTTTGTTTAGGGGCTTGATAACTATTCTTAATAGGGGGTTTGCAGACCTATCTATTAAAGGAGGGAATCAAAAAGTATCACTTCCTTATTTCTACCTTTCTGGCCATTTTTCAGTCTTGGCCAAGGAATTCCTTTCCACCTTTCTGTATCTCCCATATCTACCTTTGAAAGGCCAATGTAGAATAAGAAGCTGATGGTTAAGTCTTTTTGGCATGAACATGTCTGGATTTGCAACTTGCCTCTGACACTTAACAGCTGTATTTTGGACAAAATAGGGGAGGACTGTACTGCACAGT
Source organism: Camelus bactrianus (assembly GCF_048773025.1). NCBI lineage: Eukaryota > Metazoa > Chordata > Mammalia > Artiodactyla > Camelidae > Camelus > Camelus bactrianus. The sequence continues at coordinate 98,238,760 of NC_133543.1, read as the reverse complement.
CAATCTCAGGAGCAGCAGGGAAACTTGTTCAAAGGGGAACACCCACTCCCCCAGTCCTTTGACAAAAACAAAGACAGATCATTTAACTCTCCCCCAGACAGGGTACCCCAGACCCAACAATATTCTCTGTCAAACAGAGGGCTTCCCTAGCCCACATTTCAGGAGCACTGAGAACTGCCAGAGCATTACCCTTCCCACTTTTCTTTCTCTCTCCCCACCTCTGCTAACCCAGAAGTTATCACACATGAGCTCCTGGATAATCCCCGGTTCCTACAGGGTGTGTGACAGGCACTGATGTCTCCCCTGAGCTCAGCCTTCGATGCCCCGGATGCCTCGAAGAGCCAGAGCTGCATGAGTGTGCACGTCCCTGGGCAGATGATACTCAGGGTGCTGTGAAGCATCCCCAGAACAATGGTTCAGACATGAGCATTAAGGAATATGTCATGCTCCTTGACCCAAAGTGTCAGAACCACCAAGATGAAAAAGCGGTCAAGACAGAAGGTGGTAGCAAGCTTCAGTACTGCTAGTGAGTTTGGCCCGAGGATCACAATCATAAACTCATCCCCCTATAAGAGAAATGTATGACACATTTACTCATTCATCCAACACACATGTTCAAGGACTTTGACATTTTTACATTGAACTTGGCATTTCCAGTCCAAATTTTGTGAGGGGTGCTCTGGGTCTCTTGTGATAATCACTGTGCTGTCTGGGACACAAACTGTGACCTGTTCACTAAGTTATGTCCTCTTCCTTCCAGGCATCACTGGATGTCACTGTCCAGCCTCCTTGCAGTGAGGAGTGACCCTGTGACTGAGTTCTGGTCCATGGGACATGGGCAGAAGTGACATGCACTGCTCCCAGGTCCGGCCCATGAAAAGTTCCCATGTGTGGTCCTCCATGCTCTTCGCCCCTCAGGCAGCTTGATATGGACAAGCATGGTGACCCTGGAAGTGACATGCTGAAGTGGCAGTACCCTGGGTCTAAGAGTCAGTGCTTGGAGGAGAGCCAGCCTGCTGAACACAACACTCACTTTGGATTTTCTATGACGTTTGAGCCCTATGTATTTTGAGGTTTGTTACAGCCGCTAGCGTTACCTTAAATGGAGCCAGTTGGAAGTTATATTTGACCATTAGAGAAAATGCCGTTCTGTTCTAAAGATTTGAAGTTTAGATGTGTTTGTAGTAAACACCTGTTTCCTTTCTAAAAGCTGCCCAAACTAATTTGATTTTGCAAAGTACTGAAAATTAATATATGGTGCTAAGTCCATGGAGAGGAACAATACGATTCGCTTCACCAGCTTAGCATGCAAATGCTGTCACGTCTCTCTGAATTTCTAATTACATGTCTACAAGCTTCTATTAGCAGGAGGTTCAGTACATCCACCCTGAGGCCCCCATAACACACACTGCACACTGGACACAGAGAGTCAGCTGCCATCTTTGCCTTTGATGCTGCCACCCAGTGTCACTGCTGAAAACTGGTCCCAAAGTCAACAGGATGCTGTGGGCACTGCAGTGATGCCCCTGCTGATCCTGACCCAAGGGATCCAAGGCCTTGGGTTTTTTAGGCCATCTTCAACAAGCTTGGGATTCTCCCCAAAACTCTACACCAGCAGGGTGGCTGGACTTCCAGGCTCAGCCCACACCGTGCCGGGAATAGCCCAGCCCTGTCAGCCAGGCAACCTGGCCAGAGCCCACTAGACTACAGCTCTCCTTAACTTCAGATCTCAGGGAGAAGGGGCTGGGGTCTCGGGAGGCCATTGGTTTGCTTGTACCAGAACCTTGCACGCCAGGGAGGCCAGCACCTTCTGAGCCCATTCTTCACTGACCCCCCAACTGGAAAATGAGAGCCCACTCTACCTCCATCGTAAAACAGAGCAGCCACCCAGCGGCTCTCCGCCGACCCAGATCTACTCCAAAATGTCCTTCTGTCTCAGCTTGTTCAAAAAAGCAGCTGGGAGCTTTTTCTTCTCCATTAAAAAAAAATTGCTGCATATTACATTGAGCTGGGGGGAATAGATGATGAGCCCCTGGGAAGATATTAATTTCCATTTGTTACAAAAACATGCAGGCAGACTGCTGAGAATCTGATCCCTTCATTTTGCTTGTAAAAGATGTTTTGTATTAGTTCATTCCTTTTTCCAGAGTATATTAATTTGCATTTGCTCCTTTTTAGAACTTGGCTAATGGCTTATTAATTTTGTTAAGACTGACAGTATGGGAACTTTCCCTTCAAGTAAACATAATGTTAAATCCTCTAAAGAACCAGCCCAAAAAGAACTTGTGAGCCCAGCAGAGCCAGTCTCCCCGCTCTACGTCCACACTGGTCACCCATGCCCCGACTGCACCCAGCCCAGGATATCTGATCCCCAGATGATCTGGCCTGAGAGCAAGCAAAAGCCTTTCTCTACCCAGGTGAAATATAAATTTTTTTTTTACTGAAAACAAGCAAGACAGAGGGAAAGGAAGACACAGCAAGCATAAGACTAGACGGATTTGCAGAGTACAGGTGTGAGCTGCGTGACAGGGCACCCTCACCACTCTCCTCTCCCTGGATATGGGGGTCTGCTGGGGGCTTTCCTGATTTTGAGCATCCTCTACCCCACCCCAAGTACTTCCGAGGGACTAGTTGGACCAAGACACCAGCCAGGAGTCCATGGCCAGTGGGTGCCCACAAGGTCAAGAGAACCCCCTGGACCAAGCCCACCCACCCCGCAGGCATCTGATGAGGAGGAGGAGCCAGTTACCTCGTGGGACCTGGGCCCCTTCCTCCCTCCCACTCCACTTTACCCCACTCAGCAGAAGGGCCATTTCCTCCCACGTGCTATTGATTATGTTTATCAGTTCTCTCTTCTTCCTCCATTTTGTTTAAATTTATTACTTCCTTTTTCTCTTTTCTCTTGCTTTGTAACTTAAAGGGAACAAAGTTCATCAGGTATTGACTTGATTTATAGTTTCTCTTTTTTCCCCCTCCCTAATATAAGCACTGGGAACAATAAATCTCCTCTAAGTACTGCATTGGCAGTGTCCCAGAAATCGAGATATGTCACTTGCATGCTTTTGTTCTTTAAATATTCTGTGGAGTCCTAAATGTCTTCCCTAACGAAAGGTTTATTTAAGAAAGGATCTGCTCTGCCAAATGCAATAAAAAGCAGCTGAAAAAGAGGTTCAACTAGAGGAAGGAAATGGAAGGAGATAGAATTGTCATTTGTCCATAATGTGATTTTATTCCTAAGATAATCAAATGAAAAATTCTTAGGATTGATAAGAATTCAGTTAAAGAGAATGGATACAAAATAAACATTCACAAATCAATTCCCTTCCTCTCTACCAATAATTGGAAAATAAAAGAGTAGGGGGAAGACCCCCCACACATGCTAGCAACTGTGAAAGTAAAGTACCCTAAAAATGAGTTTAACAATAGATATGCAGGAACTATATGAAAACTGACAGTCGTAAAGGAAGACAAAAAAATACAGAGATGTGTCATGCTCGTGGTGAGACTCAACACTTATGATGTCATTTCTTTTCAAATTGATGTATATATTTAAATCAACATCAATCAAAATCTCAGTAGAAGTTTTGGAACTGTGTCCAAATGATTCTGAAGCTCATTTGGAAAATTAAAAAGACACCAAGAGACATACATTTCCCTACTTCTCCTGGGCTGGCTGAGGGGGCCTAGATGGCAGAGGTATGAGATAGGCCCAGTGCGGGACAGGCGGGGATAGAGGACTGGCCACCACCTGGGGCCTTGTGGTCCCTGAGCTTTCAAAGCTCAGAGGAGAGTGACTTCGGGTGTTTCCCACTGGGGAGGATGCAAGTTTATTTTAGTTGTTCAACAAATATTCACTGAGCTTCAGGCACGATTGTAGGAACCAGGGATGGAACACTGAACAAGACAAAGCCCCTGCCCTGAGGAGCTGACGTTAGCTGGGGAGGCAGACAACAGACAATGAAACTCAAAACTCCTGTTAGCACATCAAGGTGCTGTGAGGACTTTCAGCCAGAGACAGCTGGCAAGGGAGACACTCATGGGAGATGAGATGGTTGCCGTGGGATCATGCAGGGTGAGGGCATCTCCAGAACTGGACCCATGAGAAGAAGGGGGACGTACCAGGTGGGGGAGGGTCTGGGCTGGACCCCAGATGCCTTCACCTTCCCCTGGCTGCACTCCCTTTTTACAGAAACCTTGCTGCCCTGGAAGGCGTGGCCACTCCCCATTAGTGAGACACCTAACCTGAAGCAGCAGGCAGTCTCTCTCTCCAGAAATTTGAAATTGGACACACTGAGTGGAGTCCTTGAGTCAAGGGGCACTGACTGGCAGGGGGTGAGGAGTGAGGCTCAGCAGGGCAGTGGGCAGGCTGGACTACCTGCCAGCTGAGGAGTGGGGAGCTGAAGGCAGGAGCTGGGGTTCAGGGAAAAGCAGGAACTTGACTGTCCCCAGGAGAGAGAGAAAGACAGAGACACAGAGACAGAGAGGGACAGAGACACAGAGAGAGAGACAGACAAAGACAGAGAAACAGAGAGAGGGACAGAGACAGAAAGACAGAGAGATGGAGACAGAGACAGAGGGACAAGAGAGACAGAAACAGAAAGACAGAAAAACCATCCATGACTTTCCAGGGCCCCCATCACTCAGTTTTGTGGGTCTCACAATAGATTCCATGAGAACCTATCTTTTATCAATTGGTCCCCAAGTGACCAAACTCAGCTAGTACACTGATTTTTCCAAGCACTGTTTTAGGGAATATGCTTTTTAAATATTTAAAATTCTTTCTTAATATTTACCAGCATTTTAATAAATATTCAAATTGTTGAAAAATAGGTCAATTTAGCCTTTTTGACCTCACTCTTTATATTAAGATATTCCAAATTCAGAACACTTCATATACAAATTTTCAGTTTACACTGATTTCTCTTGAACTCTCTTAAAAGTTAGTTTCTGTTTTACCAACATTAAGCATCTTTAGGATTCTTTTTTTTTAAATGGAAGTCCTGGGGATTGAATCCAGGATCTAGTGCATGCTAAGCATGCGCTCTACCACTGAGCTATTACCCTCCCATTTTAGGATTCTTTTACCAATTTCTCTGAATGACAAATTTGATGAACTTAGCAAATGTTCAGATGTACCAGACTCATTGCTTCTCACTATTTATAAAGCTGACAAGCAATTTGTATTTCATGGAATGGTTTTAAAAGAATTGGAAAGCATTTTTGATTTTGTCTTCAGATGGCATTTTAAGGAATGTTTGACTTCCCCCTCAGAGCAGAGCAAATAGAAAGGAGATGAGGAGGCTAGAGCAGAGGGAGGGGAAGGAGAACTGTTAGCAAGGAAGAAAGGGGTAGTGGATGTTAGGTGCGCATGAAGGTTGTCAGGAGCAAGTGGAGGTGAGAGCAGGTACACAAGGAAAACAGAGCAGCCTGCAGGAAGCCCCAGAGGAAGGGCGGAGGCCGCCTTGCAACAAACCCCACGTGTCTTTCTTCCGTGCAGCTGGAAAAACCAAAGCAGAGCACAAGCAAATGAAATATTTACCTAACTGCACGCACATGTATAATTAGGTTGTTTCTGCTTTTTTTATTAAAATAATGTTAAATTAGATATAATTAGGCATTGAGGTTTTAGCACGTTTAGAATCATTTTCTTATAGAATGCCTAGAAGTTAGTGGATCAGAAGGTTAAAACACCAATGTTCACGCCGAAGTACTTCCCCATTGAGGGTCAGGGGTTTTACCGGTTTTTACCGGCAATGTCTGACACAGCCCGGTGGCCTACACCTTCAACGCCCACTGAGTATTTGTTCCTTAAAATACCCATGGTTTAGTGACTACAGCTACCAACCATGGGAGGATAGCTTTGATTTTGCTCTTGAAACATGTATCAAGCTCTATTGCCAGCATGCAGTTCATCCTGTCCCACACGTTACGTCACTGATTTTGGAGCAAAGAGCTCTGTCTTCTGGCAGCGGCACTGTCCTTGAGGCTCCTCTCCTTCCAATCCAACCTGCGAATGCTTAACCTGGAGATCTGCATATAAAGACAGTGACTGTTGTAACTGTGTGCTGTTAATATTCTCAGGAAGCAGACTGACTGGAAGAGGAAGTCTTGTCAGGGAGGGAAAAGCAGTAGTGGGAGAAGCCCGCGGTGTATCTTCAAGAGTGGAAAGTCTGGCCGGGGAACAACAACAGAAGCTCATGCACGTTTATTTTGAAAGTGAACAGAGTGGATGGAAGACCTTCGAGTCACCTGCCCTAGGTTGATTCCAGTTTCTCTCTTCTGCAGGTCAAGGGGCTGGTGATGGCCGAGGGGGGCCAAGAGGGTGCGCAGGGCAGGGGCCTCTGCGTGGACCTTGATGTCTCAGTACAAGTGACTGTCCTCATCAAACAATGGACAAGTTCAGAAGCCATGTTAAATATCAATTTTAAAATCCACAGTGGTTTCTGCTTTGAGATGCTCTTGATTTAGTGATCTGATATGAAAATGCAAATTCTTGCAGAAAACAGTTTTTGTCTGAAAAAAGTATTAAGACTGTAGGTTTTTAATGGTTGTTAAGAGAACTGCTACCTCCCCATCCCGGATTTCACACTCATTGCTCCCTCAGTAGATGAAGAAAATGCTCAAGGAACAGTTTTTGACTTCACGCTGGTCCAGTGAGAAACCACTGTTCACAACTGATAAAAGATAGGTTCTCAAGGAATCTATTGTGAGACCCAATATCCTCCAGCTCCAAGCTGGTCCCTGTTGGAACCCTCAGTCCAGGGGATGTGGGCTTTGTTCCTGGGTCTGGCCAGGCTGCCCACACACTGACAGTCAACTATTTGGAAATCCTTAGGGACCCAGCCAGGAGACTCGTGTGACCAGCAGGGGGGTTCTCAGAGGCTGAGATCCTCGAAGAGAAGGCAACAAGTTCTCTCTGCTGAGCCCAGACCTGAGCCCCCAGATTCCACCAGGGCCTCCAGACCACTGGGGAGGCCTCATCTACCCAACCTAGACTCCGCCTCCTGGAAGTTCTGTTACTCCTGGTCTCACCTGCCCTCTGTGACAGCAAAGTCCTGGAAGAAAAGCCAGGAACAGTAGGTGGGGAGACAAGAGCACAAAGGCGGGGATTACAGTCCCCTAGAGCAGGGCAGCACCGGGGGGGGGGGGGGGGGGGGTCTTTGTTCCTTGAACCTGGACAGCCCAGGGAGATTCTGCTCTCCAGAAGGAAGGACGCATCATGCATGCATTCATTCAAGCATCTACTTTGTGCCATATACTCTGCTAAGTGCTTGTGTAAGGGGGAATATAAATCTAATTTAAAATTTAATTTTAGATTTCCCTTGGTGCCAAAAGGGAAAGAGAATTTCCCTCTTCATTAGAAATTGGAATGCTTCCTCTGTCTTTGAGATGTGTGTAAATCTTCTTTAAAGCTAAATGAACCTCTTGCTAGTTTTGCAGTCGCAAGAATGCCCTTCTTGGGGGTCTTGAAACATCTCCGAAATGTGAATATCAAGAAGGGCGGCCCCCTTCTCTCGGTCTCTGTGGGAGTTTTACCCTAGGTGCTTGGCTCCAGATGTAACTTCCTGCTTGTTGAAAAGATTTAAGCTATTTCAGCTTTTCTTCGGATAAAGACAGTTAACATGTACGTAATGGATTGTATCTGCCTGGCTACATGAAAGGGTGAGATTTCTTTCTGTCTTTGCAGTCTCTTTGATGGATTGCCTGTAATGTGCATGGCAGCCTGGTTCGATGTTTATTCAATAGTAAAACTGTTTTTAGAACCAGCAATGAAGGACCATTTCTCATCTCTTCTCAAATAGAGCACCTACTAAGGGCAGGGAGTAGAGGTAATAGGATCTAGCGAGCCTCTAGGAGCCTGTCATCAGAGGGGGTTGGACAAGGGATCAGATAAGAGCTACGTAGCAATTAGTAAGTACCGTAAGAGAGGCCCCATGGTGAGGTACAGAAGGAGAGATGTGCTTGATAGAGGTTAAGTTTGGGGCAGAAGTTTTCAGGGAGGACTTGGCCTTGAAGGAAGGTGAGAAGTGGACAGGGAAGACTAGCAGCAGGAAGGAGAACCAGATGACAAGACAACAGTCACTTGGGCTGAAATGTCGTGAGAGATAAAGCTGGAGAGAGAGGGGTTTGCCACACCGCACTGGGGGTAGGGCAGAACATAAGGGGAGTCAGGCTCACACCTTTGCCCCCAATCCCCAAAGAAATGACCCTGCCCTGTCCTGCAAAGGCACCTCCGGACCTCAGACATGCCACACGCCCACTGCCCAAAAGTAAGTCCCCCCTACCTAGGCCTCGACTTGCGGACCTGAACACCAGGCCCCAGGGGACAGTTGGAAAGAAGAGTCATTGTTTTGGAAGCATATGACTTACACAGGAATTTAGCTACAAAGGGAGAGCATTCTTGGTGAAAGTTAGTCTGGTTTGTTTTGTAGTACCTGACTCTCCTGTTTGCATTGGAGGGCCATACATCTTCGAAGAGCCATAAAAAGAAAGCTTCAGTGCCAGATAATAAACTTTCAGTGTTCCATTTAGTGACAAAGACAAGGAAGTTTTTCCACACAGGGTTAAAGTATAAGTGGGGCATTATATGCCCATAGAAATTATGGCTGAGGCCAGGTTAATTTTTTCTAGGGTTACATATGGATGAGAAAAAGGGCGTTAGCATTTTTATGAGGTCACAGAATGTCAGCGCTGACTAATGTCTCTGGTGAACTATCTCATGGATGGAGTTTAATCTCCCAGATGCCTCTCAGAGGAAAGCCCTAATAGGGGGACAGCCACCCACAGCCTGCCATTCTTGCATTAGAGCTCCTGCTGAAAAACTTACTTTCCAATGTGGAGGCCCATGGACTCACCCCTCATGGCAGAAAATGACTAGTAATCACCCACCTGTCCCTTTGGGGCGCTTGACCAAACTATGAGAAGTGCACATGCCTGTGACCATACTCACTGTCTTCATGGGATTAAAGTCACATTTCAGGTCCCACACCCAGAGGCCCTGCGACAGTGCTGCATTAGTTATAAACTGGTGTTTAACAGCACTCTTTGGGGCCTACAATAAGGCTTTCCCCAACTCCCCAGTAATGTAGAAGACAGAGGGAAAAAAGATTGTCCTCCAAGAGGTGTCTAAAAGAGCCTGGAAAGAATACCCAATCAGGACTCTGTCTGATCCATCCCTGACCACCACCATCCCCAACAGAAAGAATGGCTAACATTAGTGTGCAGGTTTCTGTGCAGACATATGTTTTCTGTTCTCTTGGGTATAGGCCTAGGAGTGGGATTACTGGGTCAAATGATAACTCTGTGTTGAACTTTCGGAGGATTTACCATATTGTTTTCCAAAGTGGCGGCACCATTTTACATAACCACCAGCAGTATGAGGTTCTAGTATCTCCATGTTCTCACTAATACTTGTTACTATCTTTTTGATTATAGCTATTCTGTTGGGTGTGGAGTGGTATCTCATTGTGGTTTTCATTTGCATTTCCCCAATAAAAGATGCTGAGCATCTTTTCATGTGCTTATTGGCCACCTGTATATCGTCTCTGAGGAAAAGTCTATTCAGATACTTTGCACATTTTTTAATTGGTAAGAGGTATTTTTCCTGACACAAAAATACGTGGTGTCTTTTCCAACCTCACTTCTCCAACTTTCCAACACCAACTGGATGTCCTGCAATTCAACCCTATGCTGACACAAACTAACTGAAGTGAGTGTCAGACTCCACAGGTTTAAGAGTTCAGTCCTACAAGACTGGCCCCTTCAGATGCCAGCCACAAGTATCAGTTCCCCAGATTACCTACAATTCTGTCCAACTTGGCTACAAAGTCAGAGGTTCCCACCTGCCCCAGGCTCAATAGTTTGCTAGAATGATTCATAGAAGTCAAAAGAATGTCAAAATGGTCCTGAGCACAGTGAAGTCGGGATGTGTCACCATTCTGGCATGTGGATGTGTTCACCTACCCAGAAGCTCTCCAAATGCTGTCATTTAGGGGTCCATATGAGGTGTCATTATGTACACATGATTGTGCCATTGGTGATTAACTCAATCCCCAGTCCTTCTCTCCTCCCTGAAGGGTTTAGGCATGGAGCTGAAAGTTCCAAGCTTCTAATCAAGGCTTGGTCTTTCTGGAAACTAGCTCCTATCCGGAGCTGCCTAGGAACACACCAAAAGTCACCTCAGTAGCAACAAAAGACTCTCCTGTTACTCTTATCACTCAGGAAATGTCAAGGGTTTTAGGAGCTCTGTGCCAGGAACTGAGAACAAGGACTAAACATCTTTCTTACTCTATCACATCTGGATTATTTATCCTTTTACTATTGAGTTACGTAATTTGTAAACCTTTTCCACTATTTAGTGCATTGTCTTCTAACTCTCTTGTCAGTGTCTTTTGAAGCACAAAAGCTTTTAATTTTTATGAAGTCCAATTTTCCTATTTTTTCTTGGTTTATGTTTTTGGTATCATATCTAAGGCACCATTGCTAAATTGAAAGTGACAAAGATTTATCCCTATGGGTTTTTTTCCTAAGAATTTTATAGTTTTAGCTCTTACATTTAGGCCCATGATTCATTTGGGGCTAATTTTGTATCTGGTGTGATGTGGGTATACAACTTTAGTTTTTTGGCTTGTGAATACCTAGTTGTCCCAGCATCATTTGTTACTATTCTTTACTCCACTGATTGTCCTGGCACCCTTGTGAAAAATCAATTGACTTCAAATATGAGACTTATCTGTGGGCTCTGAATTCAATCCCATTGATCTATACGTCCATCCTTACGCCACTACCACACTGTCTTAATCACTGTTCTTTCTAGTAAGTTTTGAAATTGGAAAGTCCTCCAAATTTCTTTTTTTCAAGATTGTTTGGGTGTTCTTTCATTTTCATATGAATTTGAGGGTCAGTCTGTCGATTTCTGCAAAGAAGACAGCTGGGATTCTGACAGGGATTGCACTAAGTCTGCAGATCAATTTGGGGAGTACTGGCATTTTAATAATATTAAATCTTTTGATTCATGAACATAGGATATCTTTCCATTTATTTGGAATTTTAAAATTTCTTTCAACAATATTTAAGAATATAGGTTTTATACTTCTGTTGTCAGTTATTCCTAAGCATTTAATTCTTTTTGATGTTACTGTGAATGAAATTGTTTTCTTAATTTCATTTTTATTGTTCATTGCAAGTGTACAGCAATACAGTTGATTTTTGTTTATTGATCTTGTATCTTGCAACTGTGCTGAATTTATCTATTGGTTCTAATATTTTGCCATACTTTTTTTAATATTATATGATAACAAAAGAAGTTGAAAAGCTTCCTTAACCCACCTCATTCCAAAAGTTCCAGAGAACTAATTTCACATAAAAAATGTGGAACACAAAGTATCAATGTCAAATATCATCCAAAGTGTCTGTAAGAAAAAAAAAGAGAGTAAGGAGCAGAATAACATTCATACAGACAATGAACAAAACTATACCAACTATTCCAAATCAAGAAAAAACACATTACAAAATTCACAATTAGCAAAACTCAAAAGTGAGATGACAGCACTCAGGACAACGTTAGAAATAAAAGAAAAATAAACCCAGATATGAAGACTAAATTAGAAGAAACACAGGAGTGAATAAAACGATGCCTCATGAGAAATAGAATGTATAAAGTAGGAAATTTTTTAAATAGAAAAGAAAAGAACACATAAAAGGGATTCAGGAGAAATGATAAATATTGGAAATAGGCAAAGGAGTCATGAAAATGAAATTCATAGCAAGGGAACTGAATAAATACTAAAAACTAAGATTCAAGGAAACTTTCCCGAAATTTAAAAAGGGCGGAGGTGGGGGGGAACCATCTGATACTACAGTGCATTAGTTAGGATCCATTTAGGAGGGAGAAACCACAAAGTAATTTGAATAGGGGAAGTTTCACCTAAAGAATTACTAAACATAACAGCAGAGTAGAGTAATGGGGGAATGGCTAGGAAGGGGTAAAAGGAACTTTAAAGAATACAGAAGTAGAAGATAAAGGGAGAAGCCTCCATAGCTAGGATTGAGACAGAGGAACCAAGAAAAGGTCCCCCATCCCAGGGCTGAGACCAAGACCTTTGTAGAGAACACAAGTGTGATTCACTGGATGGTGAAGTTTGCTAAGACTGTGAAACCACCCAAAGGAATCCCAAGGGAAGCTCCCCAAGGGGAGATACCCTGTGCTGCTGATCACCAGGCACAGCTGGAGCTAAGAGCTGCATGCACCTCATTAACCTGGTGCCTGAGGCACACTAGAATCAGAAAAGAAGCCCCTTCCTCCTCCGCTGCCTCTACAGCGCCCTCTACTGACAAGGTTTAACTTGGGCCAGCTCTCAAAGGAAAAGTAGTTACAGGGTCCACCTCATGACCGCAGAGCCGAGTAGAGGATGGCTTTGGCAGCTGAGACACAACAGATTAAGAACCGGCACTTACATATTAAAAGAGTACACAATATACCAGGAAAAAATCGACCTAGAATGAGCAACACCAAGACATTTTTTTTAGTAAATTTACTAGATATTAAAGGGGAAAAGCCCTTTAAACATTGAGGGGGAAAGGAACAAGTGACTTATGAAGGAACAAAAATTAGATCATCACCAGACTTTTCAATAACATTGCTCTGCATCAGAAGAAAATGGTGTGACCTATCTAAGTGGGTGAAAGTGTGAGCCAAGGAAAACTGACTTTATATCCAGGAAAGCTATCAAGTATAAAAGGTACAAACTGTTATCAATGTACAAGAACTCAGGGAATATTGTTCCTATGAATCCTTCCTGAAGAATTTACTAGAAAACTAGTGTCCGACTGCCAAAATTATGAGACACATCAGCATAAGAAAGCGTAAGAACTAGTGGAAAGCACTGAATACATGGTTACTTGGAGAACCAAAACTATATGAGGTTTAAAAGGGAGAAAAACAGAACAAATAAACAAAACAAAACAAAAACAAACTCATGGACACAGAGAACAAATAGGTGGTTGCCAGAAGGGAGGGGGGTGGAAGGGAAAGAGAGGACGGGGTGAACAGGTACAAACCTCCAGTTAAGTAAGTCACAGGGATGTAATATACAGCATGAGGAATATGGTCAATAATGTTGTAATAACTTTATGGGGACAGACTGTTACTAGACTTACCATGGTGATCATTTTATAATGCATGCAAATGTCAAATCATTATGTAGTACACTTGAACCTAACATAATATTGTATGTCAATTATATTTCAATACAAAATATAAAATAAAATAAAAGAGAATATGGTATATGAGGGCAATCTGCTCTATCGATGTAGATAAAGAATAGCTATAAAAACTGGGGTAAGAACTTTTAAAACTATTTTCACTTATCATTCTAGTGGTAGCAGCATTATTATTCCCTGTTGTGTGTGTAATGTTGCCTGAAACAAATGAGTAATTATGGGATATTTTAACCATCATCCCCTGTGTCCTACAAATCAGGATTCTCAGTGTGGAAGAAAGGAGATACAGCTGTAATTTCTTAAAGATTAAATAAAATATCTGTAGTCTTGAAATTTAATTGGAAATAACAGCATGAACTGATGAGGCATTTTATCTATCATTCTATCTATACCTGTTAGCTCTGGCCTAGAAACAATGACCAACTCAGCAGCAGCAAGCATCCCCCAAGTCCACGTTGTGCTCAGGAAATGCCATTTCCCACTGAAAGTCAGGGCTGTGTGGAGAAATGACTGACTGCACGTCTGAGGAGAAAATGTACAAAAGGAGCCTGGAACAGCTTGACATAAATGACAGCACACAAGCCACCACAGACAGGCTATGTGTAGACGAGGGCAGTGTCAAAAGAACACAGGAGCCAACCCACCAGTGTTCCCACTGGCCAAATACAGGACAGTTTGAGCTCTGAACACAGTAATAATTGCAACAAACTAAAACTCACCAAATTTATTTAAATCCATGAGTTCATAATGATATTGAAAACATGAATTAGTCATCTTCAGAGGATAATAAAGAACGAGCTTATTATTTGGCAAACTGGTAAATACAGGGAAAGAGGAAGGCATTTATCCTGCCGCTCCTGTATGAGATATACCACTGGGTAACCTCATGGTAGATGAAAGAAAGCATCTGAGTATAAAGAATTCCAGCAAATAAATGACAAAGAAATGATGGAATTAAAATATCATCATTTTGTAGCGGCGGCAACTGTGGTTCTTTCCATTACCTCATGTAAAACACTGGAACAGTCTCATCAATGTTGCCATCGTCTGTTTAACACTCAGTATATTTTCTCAAAGCCTATTTACTTATAAATTGTGTGAAATGACAAAAATAAGAAGCAAAAAAAATGTGAATCTCAGCACAATGAAAACAATGGATGCCCCCATTATGGGCCCCCAGTGAAGTAATGAATCTAGGGGCTGAGCATCCACGACTAAGAGCACCCAGGAAAGGGAGCCAATGAAAGAACACATCACACTAGAGTCTTGCCAAAAAGACAGACACTGGGTCTGCTCGAGCTTCTAGATCCAGCTGACAGCGGGCAGCAAACACAGAAAGCAGCGCGTGTACTAAACTGTCCTGTGAGTGGGCAGCGAGCAAAATCCAGGCTGGGGGAACACTGCAGCCAAATGGCCTGGATTCTTCAACATATAAAATGAAAGGAAAAGAAAAAGAATGAAGAAAGAACGTGTGGATTAAAAGAGAGGTAAAAGATGTATATTTTTTAAAGTGGGAAAGACTGAACCATAGTCTAGGGATGCACACCTGGATGATGAAACTGTAAAGAAACACAAGGAAGTGATCACTATAAAAGCCAGGTAGTATTACTCCGGCAGTGGCAGAGAGGGGCTGGGTCAGGGACAAGGAACACAGAGGAGCTGCTGGGGTGGTTGCAATGTTCCATCTCTTGGGTTATGAGAGCATTTGGAGTGTTTGCCTTATTATATACTTCATTAAGCTCTATGTTTGTTTCATATATTTTTCTGTATCTATTTTATTTTACAATAAAAATATTTTAAAAACAAGGAATGTTTAAAAATTGATGCATATCTATTCAAATAAAAAAAGTCACATACCAGAATGGTATGAAATCATGCTTTGAGAAATGTTGACCTTTTCCTCAAACCTGAGTATCTCAGGCACTAGAAGCCCCCTTGTGCTGGGAAAGCCTCTCTCTGAAGATTTCCGTGCTCACTTGGAATGGATGGACTTTGTGGTGAAGGAGTACAGCAGGGAACTGATGTCTGCGCTAGACATCGGGCGGGTACAAGGGGCAGCCAATGGGCATGGTGTGGTGGGGTGGGATGCAGGGGTCCTATCTAAATACATCCCAAGGCCCACTCAACACATGTAGCCGAAACCCAGGATCCTGCTTCAACCATAACATCTCCTCTGCAGCCCACTGAGCCCCTGCAGACCTACTTCAGGCCAGTAGGGGTAGCTAGAGGTGCCATGACCGGGTTAACGTCCTGAGGCATGTGATCTGCGGCAGAACAGTGCTGTAGACAAGAACCACTACTGTGGTAGAGACCTCTGAGGGTATCTGTCCAGGAGTCACTCCCCCTTATGTAACAAGTGCACCCCCATCCCAGTACATATATCTGTTCTATATGGTCCTTCCCCCCGGGTCATAGCTGATTTGACCAGAAGAGACACAAGACTCCATGCCAAAGACAGTGAACACCTGTGGCTTACTGTCCAGCATCTATTTCCCCTCTCTTTGACATTATCACCTCAAATTTCTTTTCAGACACTTCCCCTGTCCCACATGGTCAGGATGGGATAAACCCACCTCCTGTCTGAGATTAGATTAAACCAATGAATTATCCCTATTACCTGTTGTTCATGGAAGCGTTAGGAGCCCAGGCATGAGCTAATCAGTGTCTCATTCCCTTGGCCCTGCAGTTGGTTGAGGGATGGGCACTTGACCCAGGCTGGTCCAATCAGAATGGACTTTACAACTTCTGTGGGGAATGATGAGATCCCCCCATTACTTTTCTTCTTCTGTGTGGCGTAGGGTGAGGATGAAAGGTCTGGAATGGCCACAGCCACTGCAGGGATCTTGAGGGAGGGTGCCTGAGAATAAAGCCAGAACTCAGAGGTGTGTAGAGCAGTGGACGTTGCAGAGAAAAGGAACAAGCTCTCTCATGACATTCTGAGCCACTGGGACCAGTTCAGTCATTCCTTTGGATTTTATGACATGAACCAATATTCCTCCTCTCCCCTCTCACCTTCTTTAAAAAACTGAGCTAGTTTGCATTACATTTTCTGCACCTTGTAATTGGATGTTATGGTTAGGAATGTTAAGGCTTCAAGTAACAGAAAACTATAGCAACGATAACATAGACAAATATGAGTATACGTTTTGCACAAAACATGAAGTCCAAAAGATGGCGATGGAGAGCCACTCACATAGCTCAGCAAAGTCATGCACACACACGCGCGTGCGCGCAAGTGCATGGAATCCAAATAAGGCCTGAATTGTATCAAAGTCAATTTCCTGGCTTAGATGCTGTACTAAAGTTATGTGAGATATTATCATTGGAGGCAAGTGGGTGAAAGGTACCCTCTCTACTATTTTTGTGATTACTTTTGAATCTGCAATTATTTCATAAGTAATGTTTTTTACGAATATATGTATGTATATGCATGACTAGGACATTGTGCTGTACACCAGAAATTGACACACTAATTGACTGTACTTCAATAAAAATAGTACTGTTTTTTTAAAATAAGATAAGTGCATAGACAATTTTGCACATGATTTCAGAGGCTTCACATCTCCCTAAGGCTCATATAGCTTCCTACAGTGAAAGGCTGGAGCAGCATTCACCCATTCTCTCCCCTCCACAACCCATATTCCAGCATTACTACTCAGGTCCTGCCTATTAAGCTGCTTCAATTCCCAGTGAGATGGAGAAACAAGACAGCTCAAAGAGAGAGGTTAGCATATATGAAAGCTTATTCAGCTACTTTTCTGGAAGGTGGGGTGGACATCTGGGTGCACACGTATATCTCGTACTCTGGCAACAACCTCAGATTCAGGCGATGCCACAATGACACAGAAAGTGCCCTCCACTTAAGGGCTCCTGGATGTCTCCCATCAGACAGAATTCATTCACCACTCTGGGACCTACAGTCTTACCCTTTCAAAGTCATCTTCTTGTTTCTAGCCCACCTATAGACTTTCAGACAAATAACTCAATTTGGAGAGGAAATTAACCACATTATCTGTTCTAAGTTCCCCTAAGTTTATTGATCCCAAGGCACAGGGCCCAGGCTGTGTATTTGTCGAAAATAATATCATATGATATTGCTTTTATGTGGAATCTAAAATAATGATACAAATACTATTTACAAACTGAAAACAGATTCCTGGACACAGAAAACAGGCTATGGTTGCCGAAGAGGAAAGGGCAGAGAGGGATAAATTAGGGGTTGGGGATTAACAGATATACATTACTATACATACAATAGATAAACAACAAGGACCTACTGTATAGCACAGGGAACTATATTCAATTTCTTGTAATAACATATAATGGAGAAGAATCTGAAAAGAAAAAATATATATGCATGTATATGTATAACTGAATCTCTTTGCTATATACCTAAAACTAACATCATAAATAAACTACACTTCAATAAAAAATTAAAAATATATCTATATGTATATAGTTAAAAGTTCAATTTCCAGTATCATTCCCTCCACACCCCAATGTCCTGCTGCCCTCTGCTGGTGGTTTCTAGGTAGTACTTAGAAATTCGTGTGAAAAAGTAATAACCCCAGTGAAGAAATGAGTAAGGCACAAAATAAAGAGAGTCACAAAAGAATAAATGCAATGGGATAATCAGAATATGAAAAACATTTACCCTCACTGGTAGTTAAGAAGATGCAAACTACAACAACCAGGAGATAATATTCCCCCCAACAGATTGATGATAATGGAAAAGAATGACGCCTGGTACTGCCCAGGGCTGGGGACGCACGGCTTGTCACAAGGCACACATAGAAGTGATCACCTCAGCAGGGCACCCTGAGATCAACTGAGTCTCAGGAATGGGAAGGGCCCATGCTCTCGCTGCCTGTAACCCACTTGGGCTCTGGCACCCTGGAGCCCTGCTGTGAAGCTCTGGCTTGCACAGCTGGGGCGAGTGTAGTCAGCAAGGTTTCTGGAGTAGTTTGGTCCCGTGCAAAAATGGCCTTAAAAACTCCAACTACTCTGAATCTCAAACATTCCACTTCTAGGAACTTTTCCTAAAGAAGTTATCAAAAAATTGAGTGAAGAAATTATAACCAGAAGAGCTAATCTTCATACTGCCATGTTCTCAGGCAAGGTGCCCCATTCTTCTCCCAGAAGCCAACCAGGAAGCCATTTCAAAATTTAGAATCCAGCCTGCAGTTTCTTTGAAGCTGACTTCCAAGAGACTGTGGCTTGAAACCCTTCCCACTATCTCCCCTTCGCACTCACAGTAATAGGGCCAGTTTTTACCTGTTTTACTCTTTTATTGTCCATCTTCTTACTAGAACAAAAGGTCTATGAAGTCAGAGTGCAATCCAGGAGTTCCAAGGGGTGACTGGCCCAGCGTAGTGAGCTGGGACCCTCAGGGAGCCAATGAGCGCTGAGGAGCTGCAGTGTAGAACTGGCCCAGGGGGATGAAGGACAATGTATTCCCCTTCCAAACAGGCTAGGGAGGTGACAACCTTTGAAAACGGGAGGCTGACATCTGTGTTATGTACATGCAAACCTCTGCGTGAACAGGGATTTTTTTCTACAGGGTTATTTATAATAAAAGACAATACTGGATGACCAGCTATAGGAGAATGGCTTTACAAGCTGATACATCCATATGGTGGAATTCAAAACAAAGGAGTAGCATTATTCTTACCAACATCTATTCCAGTTAGCTAATGCTGAGTAACAAGCCACTCCCAAGCTTGTAGCTTAAACAAGAGCACCATTTACTTTCCTCACCAATCTCCAATTTGGGAGGGCTGGGCAGGGAGAGCTCGTCTCTGCTCCATTTGGCACCAGACCTTAAGGCTGGGCCCTGGAACCACCTGAAGGCTCATTCACTCCCAGGTGACACCTGTAATGTGAAGACCCTGTGGGCGTCTATCTCCCTCCCTCCTTCTCTCCCCTGCTCCTGCCCCTGCCCCTCCAGGTGATTGCTCCTGCAGGGCAGCTTCAGCAAAGGGATCCCAAGGCATGCATCCCAAGAGAGACAGAGCTGGGTAGAAGCTGTATCACCTTTTTTAACCCAGCCTAGATGTCACTCAGCATCACTTCTGCCATGTCCTATTCAATAGAAGTGTGTCACTGAGATAGGCCCATATCCAAGAGTAGGGGAATCAGGCTCTATCTTTTGTGGGAAGACTGTCCAAAAATTTGTAGACTTATTTTAAAGCACCACAGTATGGGGAGATGTTCACAATATATTAAGAGAAAAAAAGCAAATTACAGAACAGTATGAACAGCCTGGATGAGCTAGTAGCCCCTTTGCTGTCAATCCACACCTGTACTGGGAACTGAACCTGGCCACCCCCAGGCTCCCAGCCTTTCGGAGGTGTGGCCATGCCTGAGCTTCAGGCTTAGTCTCTGAGTCAGATCCAGATATAAATCCCAGCTCCACCATGTAGTAACTCAGAGCTGTTTCCTCAGTAGTCGAAAACGGAGTTATAATAGTACCGGCCTTACAGTTGTGGTGAGGACCCAGGGAGCTACCCCTGAGAAGCAATTACCCAGCAGCTGGTATATAACAAGCACTCAAGTACTTGGCTACACCTGGACAAGCCTCACCTGGCGGAGGCTACACACCCAGAGCCAAGCCCCTGCTGAATGGTTTTTGGCAATAACAGGATGCTGCTCCACTAGAGGAAGCACCAAAACAGCAGAGTGTGACTCCAACATCCAGAGCTCCGGGTAACCACAGCAGCCAGCCTCCACCCACACCTGGACCAGACCGTGCCTCTGCCAGTCCCCTTAGAACAGGCATTCTGGGTGAGGAGAAGGCCTTCCTTGTGCTGGGAACCATGCCAGTCACTGCAGACGTGAGAGGAGAGCACAGCCCCTGCCCTTGAAGGGCTCACACTTTAGTCAGGGGATAGATGAATTAACAGGCAGGAACACAGAAAAAGGTGTGGGTCACCAAATGGTGCAGAGGGAGGGATTATTCCTGGTATTGGGAAGTCAGAAAAGTGTTTCATGGATGAGTGTTTGCTAAGTGGACAAGGAGGAGAGGAGGAAGGAAACTCAGGCAAACAGCACAAAGGCAAAGAGATCAATCAGATGGCTCAGATGAGAGTGGTGCCTTCTGAGCTGCAACAGTTCAGGGAGACTGGAGATTTGGGGTGAGAAGGAGAGGGACCCGTTACAGGGTCTGGGTACACAGCCTGAGGGGTTTCCCAAGCCCTGACAAAGACTTGGGCCTCATGGAGGGGAGGCTGCTGGAGAGTCTGCAGCATGACTAATACTAGAAAGAGGACGCAGGAGGCAGTGGGAGGTTGCAAAGACGGCAGGAGAGGCGGCTGCCACAGAGAAGGGAAGTACGGGGGGGGGGGGCGGTGGGGGGAGCTGAGTGATGAGGAAGGCACAGGGGGAGGAGAGAGGTGGGGAGGTAGGGGCCCAGAGCTGAGGGGCGGGGGGAGGAATAGCCAGCATGAGGACAGAACACTGGGATGTGGCAGATTTGCGCTTGTAGAGCTATCAGCCTAATTCCTGGCGTCCATATTGCTGAAGGTCTCCACTCTGTCCTGAAATGATCAAGAGAGCGTGTTCTGAAATGAAGTGTGCTATGTTCCTGACCAACAGTGGACTCCAAACACCTACAGCAAAAACATGAGCATCGGTAACAACCACTAACACCTGTGCTCAAGGCGAGCCAGGCTTTGCCTCCTATAGTCCTCACAACCCCCTTAGGAAGGGTCTTAACTATCCTGCTCCCTTTCCAGAAGAGGAAAGGGGCCTGAGGGGCAGGTCACACTGCCCACTACAGGCTTCTCCCTCACCACCAGGCAACACTGCCTCCCACTGGCCCTGCTTCACCCAAGACCCCAGGTGTTCAAGAAACTTGTCAGATGACTGAAGAGGCTCTCCCTCCCAGAGGTATTGCTCACCGTTCAGATTTACAACTCTTTCTGAATGGTCAACAACACAGGAAGACCACTGCTTTAGTGGGAAGACCTTGGTGTATTTATTGAAATAATGTGGTCACTGGACTTAAATATATATAATACTTTATCATATGAAGGAAACAGTCTTTTCTTAGCTTCCTAAAAGATTTTTTTAGAATTGTATGTCTAATTTTACAGAATTACTTTCATCTACATTCATAAACAAAATAAAGAGAAAAAAACCTACCTTTGTTAGATTTTGGCAATAGGGCTCAACTAGAAACAGTAGCTTTTAATTTTCACTTCTTGATTTTTAGCCAGTTTTAGTATTTTTTTTAAATTGCAGTTTACAATGTTGTATCAATTTCTGATGTTAGTATTTTATTTGAGTAAATTATGTTCACTCAATTTTCCAAAAAATTCTCTACATCATTGAATTTGAAAGTGATAGTGGGTAACAATTTATAGTTTTAAAATTCTAACTGTTCTCTTTATTCATTTGTTTTCTTTTATTAATTAATTTTCCAGGTATATATCTTTTTCATTAAAAAAAAATGCTCTTCAACTAACAATTTTGATTCTGCCAGTTAATTTATTTCTGCACTTATCTTTATCATTTCCTCCATATACTTTCCTTAATCTTATATTTTTAAAACTCCTTTGGCTACCTTGCTACTGTATAATAGGTATCCAAAGAGTGTATTGAATGAATCAATGTTCAAAGAATTGAACTGGCAAAAAAAATGTGAAAAGGATGGGTTCAAAAAATATTAATAATCAAGATGTGGTGAATCAGATATGGGGTAGGGAGGAGTTAAGGATGAACCCCAAGTTCTGACTCAGGTAACTGTTTAATAGACTAAATTACGTTTTCCCAAAATTCATATGTTGAAACTCTGACCCCAATGTGATGGTATTTGGGGTCAGCCCTTTAAGAAGTAACTAAGATTAAATAAAGTCATAAAGGTGGAGCCCTAATCCATTATGACTGAGGTCCTCATAAGAAGAGTAAGAGACACCAGGGATGCACATGCTTAGAGGAAAGGCCATGTGAGGACACAGTGAGAAGGTGGCACCTGTAAGTCAAGGAGAGAAGCCTCAGGCGACACCAAACTGGCCAACACCTTGATCTTGGATTTCCAGCTTCCGTAACTGAGGGGGAATAAATTTCTGTGGTCTAAGATGCCTCATCTGTGGTATTTTGTTATGGCAGCCCTATAAAATAATACACTTGGTGAATAGTGGGCACCATTTGCTGACTCTATGAGTAGACCTGAGAGATGGCAAGTAGAAACGCCCAGCTGGCTGCTGACCGACTATACACGTTGGCAGAATGAGCCAGAGACAGAGATCTGGGTGCTATAAATGGAAGTAGAACACCATGGGGTGAATGTGAATGAAACGAAACTCCAGCAAACATCTCCATGAGACTCTAAAGGAAGAGACGCGCCTGAAGCAAGTTTAGAATAGGCAGAGAAACACAAGGAAAATCTAGAGATGAGACCATGAAAACTAAGAGAGAACATTTAAAGAAGTGGGCTCAGCAGTGCCAATTGTAACATAAAGATCAAGCCAGACAAAGCCTGAAGAGGTTAGCAAGTTAATGATCTATGGTCTCCTTGAAAAGAAAACCACTGGTGGATGGCTGGCAGTAGGAGCCACGTGGCAAAAGATTCAGGTGTGGATGAGGGAGGAAGTAGAGACAGAAAGGGGAGACAACTCTCAAGAAGTTTGTTTGTTAAAGAAAAAAACCAAAAGTGGTGCCCGGAAAGGATCATCAGCTTCCAGGGAGGGGCTTCTTGCTGTGTAAAATTCTTCATCATGCACAGACGTTAGAGGAGAGGCCAAAGACACAAGTGAGAACTCCTGGGAGAAGAGGGGAGGCAGCTCAACCTCACACAGGGGAATGAATCACACTCCACTAGAAGGAGCATTGCCTTTTCCACTGTGATAAGAGCAAAAGTGTAAAGGGTGGATGAGGATTCTGTGGGTGGAAGATGAGAAACTGTGGGTTTCCCACCTAGAGTTCTCTGTGTTCATGTTGCAGTAGGAATACTGTCAGAGAGTAATGGTTTTAAAGGAACAATGAAACTTAACAGCTGTAGGCAATGAGTGTGAGATGACTAGGGGCATATGATGGGGTAGCCCAGCAGCTCTGAGGACCCAGTTTAGAGACAAATGTAGTGGGTGGCACCACCCACAGCTGTGTGATTTCTCCTGCGGCGGTATGAGGTGTTGTATGACTTGTATGAGGCCCAAACCTCTTTAGATTTTCCTTGTGTTTCTCTACGTATTCTAAAATTTCGTCAGGGGCAAATCCAGCTGTTTAGAACCCAGCTGAAGGAATTTGCTAGGGTTCCACTGTGACCTTTTTATATTACTTCTATGTATTCTCCATGGATTCACCCTCAAGGTTCCACCCCATTTCCTATGACTCAGAAGTTTAGAAAGGTAAGTAACTAGATAAATCCATAGTAGGGGTTTGCTAGGAAAAAGCAATGTAAGGGTAGGCATAAATGACCCCAAGAAGATTTGGCCTGCCTCCTATCTTTGCTTTTCCCATCACTTCATTGCAGCTTTCATCCTTAACCAAAGGACAACAGTTTTCATCCCTAATAGACCCAACATTCCCTTTTTATAATGAACTTTTATACCCACTTTTACTGTCCTGAGGTCAAGCTATACATAACCTACCTAACAGACGTAAGTTTAAAAGATCCATTTAGTGCCCTCAGGGTAATGCAAAGGAGATGTAAAATGAAATTTATAATAAAAAATGTATCGCAATCTGTAAATCTCAGGCACAATTACAAGAAAAGACTTAATGAAGTAGTCAGATGCATGACTGGATACAGATCCCCAGGAAGACAGGTACAATCACAGACTGAGCAAGATATGCTATATCTGAAACTTAAACCCATGAGTAGTATGACATTCCATCAGGTCCAGTAAAACTCAACCAATTGCTACATTAAAAAAATTTTTTTGCAGTCTCAAGCTGTTAGTATAACGACTTTAA
Organism: Camelus bactrianus; assembly: GCF_048773025.1. NCBI lineage: Eukaryota > Metazoa > Chordata > Mammalia > Artiodactyla > Camelidae > Camelus > Camelus bactrianus. The sequence continues at coordinate 98,214,625 of NC_133543.1, read as the reverse complement.
GTAGAATTGAAATATGGTTTGGTTTCAGGCAACCCAGCATATCAGAAATAGACAAAATGGCAAGTATGTACAGTACCACAAACTGTTTATGATCTTAGCTTCTTTGGTCACCACCTTTTCCTATCACTCTAAAGTTTGGGGGTAGAAAAAAAAACTGGAAAAAGAAAGTAATCTTTGGCAGGAGAGTATAGCTCAAGTGGCAGAGTGCATGTTTAGCATGCATGAGGTTCTAAGTTCAATCCCCACTACCTCCTCTAAAAATAAACCCAATTACCTTCCTCTCCCCACCAAAAAAAAAAACAAAAAAACAAAAAAACAAAAAACACCAGCCTGAGGGTAGGAATTCTACTGTCAGTGGTGATCATCCTGAATTTGGAACACAAGAATGGCCTGTACTGGGGGTCTTTGACCACCTCCATAATGTTACCCAAGAAGGAACCATAGTGCCTGGACAGGCAGTAAAGAAGACCAAAGAGGACTTCGGGAAGCAGAGAGCTTAGGGTTAAAGAAGATGGCTAGAGCCAGCCGAAAGGCACTACCACCAAGCTAATTGTTTCATACTGCAGTGTCTCCTTCCTGACCTAACATGTTTCTCTGTTGCTGAGGACACCTCTTCTGAACATTGTATTTATACGTAAAACACCGGTGCACTTTTCAGACCCAAGCCCAGCTGTCACATCACGCCAGATGGGAAACTGCAGAGCTCAGAGGCCAGGCCTCCTACCGGAGTCCAAAAGAGCAAAGAGCATTCCAGCAGTCCCCGCAACTCCTGGAGCCCCACCACCATGCTCCACTTCCTTATAAAGTGGCTGCGTGGGTTTGGGAAGCAGAGGCTGTGATGTGTTGGGTGTCAGTTAAAAGCAAGATGAGCCCGCAGAGGAATAAGCAGGTAGAGAGTGTCAATGGTCAGTCTGGGGAGCAGAATCTAAATTAGACTGTGACACAGAGAAGATGGCAGGGCACAAGTCAGAGAGCCAGGAGTCTTCGCTGCACCACTGACCACCAGGGTACTTTGAATCTCTGCGTTTCCATTTTCTCATATGTAAAGTGAGGATGACTATAATACTACTTATCCTTACCAACCTAAGGAGACTGTCTGGTGGAAGGGATTCAAGTACACAAAGATAGTCTATAAAGCACTTTATGACTGTTGTTCTTATTACTGTCATTACTATTCTTAAGAAAGCAGCAGAACCGTGGAGAAGGTGAACCTAGAGCTCCTTAGGGCTTGGGGCAGTCAGACAACAAGTGCTCACACATTTCCTGCAAGTCAAGCCATGCTTCCCAGCCTCCTTCCCAGCAGGAAAGAGGATGGAAGACCACCTGCTGAGAGTGCGAGTGACTGTTTTGGGTCTAGAAAGAATAGGTGGAGAAACCTATAAGGCTGCAAAGTGTTTTTGAGAAATGAAATGTTTCCAAAAATTTCCCCAAAATGTGTTCCACTACGTATTACCAAAAAGGATTTGGTGGTGAAATCAGTGTGGGAACAGGCTTCCTCCCCCAGGCCTTCTCTCTGAGACCTTAACAATGAATTTCCAGTGAGGATATGGGATGCAGGATGTGCCAAATTTATTTAACGACAGAACCCTTTCCCACAGAGTATCTATCAAAGGGTTTCATGAAACATACTTTGGGAATTAAACCCTCCAGTTGGGCATAATGTTATATGGGCACATGGATCATGAAAAGGGAAACAAGAATACTTTTTTAACATTCGATCAATGGTAGGCAGCTGCTGGACATTTTGGGAAAAGGAGAAATCCATTTTTTAACCATGGTACTGAAACACATTTTCCCTGAACCACCCTAAATTCCAGCCCCTCGAGATCCACCAGCTGTGCGACCCCACATTCCACAGTCACATACATTAAATCTACTTTTATTTTTTGTTCTAAAATGTGCTTTTTCTTTCTTTAATATCAGTCCAGGACCTCCACCTCCTCTTTAAAAAACAAACAAACAAAAAAACACCACCACACACACACAGACACACACGCCATCCTCCAACCAGGTGAAAAACCCCCGGCGATTAGTCTATAACAAATATTGACACGAGGGGAAAAAAAGCATGTTGAAATGTATTAGAATCAGAACCTGTACAAAAAAAAAATTAAAATATAACCTGAAACTGTTCAAGTTCAGAAAGGCTAGTCAAGTCCTTTTCTCTTGCCAGGAGAATGCCATCATTAAAGGGCTCTGGGTCACCAGCCAGGGAGTGTGGGAAGAAAGAAACAGAAGCAGCAACAGATCCTTCACCAGACAGACAGGCCTCGACACCACCATCCCCACCATGGATGCAGCCAGGAGGAATTAAAGATCTTGGGAGAGCAAGTGTTGGCAGACAGCCCCAGTGGGCCACTGGGGCCTTCACACCAAAAACCAGTCTGAGTAGTCAGAGGCAGCAGGAAGTGTGGCCAGCAGAGAACACCAAGCTAGAAGAAACTTCCGCCACCCAGCAGACCCATAGCCCCCTCCACTGATGCTCAGATACCAGATGTTAGTCAGCCCAGTGTTCCCAACTAATGAGGGGCTGGAGCTGGGCTTAAGAGGCTGAAAACCCGCAGGTTTAGTAAACATAGCCCAGCATCACATCCCTCCATGGCCTGATCAGAGCTGCCAACAGGGGATAAGGTAGGAGAGGGAAAACAAAGCATTTTGATACCTGGCTAAAGGGCGCCTGCACCATTGTGGGTACTGTGGTACTTGGGGCTGGAGAAGAACAGCCCCCCTCACTCAGAGAGGGGCCTCCTTCACAGCCATCCCTGTGGGCCAGTTAAAGCTGCTTCCAGCTTATGACCAGCCTGACAAAATGACATGAAGCAAAAGAAAAACTGGGAGGGAGACAAGCCCTTAGACAGAGACAAGAACCTCCTGGAGGGAAGCTGGGCAGTGTCTGGCCCTGTTGGGATGGCATCCGTAGAGCCCCTGAGTCTGAAGGGAGCAATTGGGGAAGGGCGAGTAGGTGAGGGAAGGGAGTTGACGGTTCTTCTGGAACAGTACCAACGTGGGGGAGGCGCTGGTGAGGGGACGGGCAGGTCTGGAACTCACGGAAGGTAGAAAGGGGAGGAAATAGGCCCTTGGTGTCCCCTCCCCACCTGACCCAGGCCTGGTGAGTGCCAGCTGCCCCAGCCAGCCCTAGTGGCGGCTGGAGACCAGACCTTTCACTTTGGACATCTTCTTAGTGGGCTGCCTCTGCTCAGCGTGAGGGGGACACTCTCGTTCAGCCAACTGTTGCTCCATCTCCTGAGCTGAGGAGGACGCGGTAGCTTTGAGTGTCTTCTTGATGTTGGTAACCTGGAGGGAGACAGGATTGGTGTGCTCAGCTTGTGAGCACCACAAACCCCCTGAAACTTGTTCTCACTATAATGGGGGCCACTCAGAGAAGAAGCCAGAATCCTCTGCAAGAAAATCTGAGATTATTTTCAGAAACCCAGATGAGGAGAAACAATCAGAGGCTACTCATGGAAGATACATGGAAATGAGTCATGCAAAAAAGTGGAACTAACGCTTTCTTGGTTGAAAACAGGGAATATGCCAAGCGGCAGCAGACCATTTGGCAAAAAGGTAAAACACCGTAGGTGAAAGAAAGCTCTGGTTAAAACAGCCTTAAAAAAAGAAAAGGTGACCCAAGATGCTATACTCAGCTAATTATTGTTTCTGTATGAAACCACAAATATTTCACAAGAACTTTGAGAATACAGTTCTTGAATAAGCAACTGAGGAAAAACGTCAGCCAACTAAGTGACAAATGACCAAAAAAATGCGAGTAAAAAACTGGCAGAAATGCAATCATGGTACTCAGCATATGTTTCTTCACTTAACAAAGGAGTGGGTCAAAAATATTTCAGAACTCCTGAACATTTTTCCATGTCAGAACACATATTCTCTCTAACATCTGTGTACTGTTCTACTATGACTGATCTACCACTTTTCAATTAGTTCCCAGTTTGTTTTTCACTTATGTATATGCTACTATGGACAGCCTTCCATGTTTACCTTTTGCATACTTTTGTGAATACCCATGGAGGACATATTCCTAGAACTGAGCTTTCCACATCAAAGACTCTGCACACTTTATGCTTTGGTAACTATTGCTACATTGCCTTCTGAAAAAGATACCAACTTGTACGTCTACTGTGTACTCCCGTGCCCGTATTTATACACGTTCCCCAATAGTTCTAATGGATCTTTTATACCTTTGCCCGTCAGCTAGCTGAGAGGAAGGAAAGGGGGAGAAAAGCAGAGGAGAAAACATTAGTTGTTTTTTTTTTTTAATCATTAGAAGGAAGAAAGGGGAGAAGGTTGGTGCAGAGTAAGGTATATGTTTGTTGGTAACAAAGAGAAGGTGCTTCCCCTGTTTGGCGGCTACCATGTTCCCTGGGAAGGTTTGGTTTTCGACAGAGCAAGAAGGAAGTTGCCAGGGACCATGGTTCTCAACAGTCAGAACATCAGGAGCTTGAGTAAGAGGCCGTCCAAATGCAGAGATGAGAGCGACACAAAAATTAGGTTCCTGGAGGAGATCTATCATCTGCAGAAAGATCCTGGACTAGACTGTAGGTCATTTTTCATTTTGTTTTGATGTAGGAACAGCCATGACCCAAAACCGCTGTCACCTTAATCAATACTATGACCTTTCTGAAAGGAACATCAACAGAGGGCTGTGGACTGGGACAGTGAACACAGAGGGCAGTCTAAGTCAAGTCCGGATTTATCCTGTGTCCTGCCAGACCAAGAAATGCTATCTCAGAACCCCAGGCATCTCACCTCCTAGAGGCTCATTGCTGCTCTGGTATCTCTTGTTGAATAGAGTCACTTGGTGAGATAGTTAATTTGGAGCAAGTGGGTAGCTAGCCACTCTCTCTTGTAAAAGAGATGTTTGTGTTTGTTTCACTTCAAGGCATAGTTTGACGGCCTTAGAGAGAGATTAAGAAAGGTGATTTCTCAGTTACCACGGCTTTATAAAATAACACTCCCAGGTTTGTCCAGTTTGATATGTTTTCTAAGCACTGTAAAGAAAATTAATTAAAATCTTAAGAGGTCACAGCATGACTTAAGTTTATTTCTTTGCATATCAGTTACCTCTGACTTCTAACGTATTAAAAGATCCTGCAACCTAAAAATATACATTAAGAAAATGGAGGGAAATAAAAAAGGAGATTCATGCCTCATATTTTCAGTACCTGGGATACACTGCCTGAGGGAATTTGTTTTTAAGGTTTCCCTTTTGAGCTGACAAAATCTTATTTAAACAAAACATTATGAAAATAACAAGTTTTCATTATAAGGCCTGTATTTCCAAAAAATGGTATCTTTCCCACTTAGCAAAACAGCTTTATTAAAAATAAATTTAAAAATATAGTTTCCTTCATTTCATCTTGGCTGCTAAACACCACTTAACCTTATTTCATCAAGTTCTTTGTGCAATCATTTTCACTAAACAGTCAGCTTATACTACAAATAATTTCCTATATTGATTCTTTCATTTAATATATCTTAGATTTACTGACAGCCTCATAATCCCTACATGAATAAGAAAAAAGTATTTAATCAATTCCCAAATAACGGGTCTACTTTCAATCCCTTGCATCTGTGTTTCTGATGAATCTGTCATTACAAGCATAACAGAAGTTAACTGGCATTTTTCTTTAGTGGCCTCAGGTGACTTGGGCCAGCTTTGGCATCAGAGTATCCATGGTGGAGCCGAGAAGCCAGTCCCGCCTGCCAGCCCATGGAGCAGACTCTGTCCTGTGGCACATTCACTGCACACAGGCCACTCACCAAGAAAATGTTCCCTGTCGGCCTCTCAACAGCCAATCAGCTCAACTGGCTCCAACTCTTTTGCTGTATATACTCTTCCCCCACCCAAAGTTCAGCACTTCCCGTTTCAGATCCTTTATAATAACATGAAATCACAGGGTCTCACCCTAGTTCCCAAGAAAACCTGCTCTTCACCCTTCTCCATCTACAGAAGGACCTAACTGTGCTCTCTTCCTATCTAAACCATCACTCCCCAAAATGGTAAGGCAGCCTCCCCATCTCAGTGACTCAATTCTATTTAAAAGCCTTTGATTCAGGATCCTGTCAAAAGCTTTTAACCAAATAAACAGAAGCAAAGACACTGCTCCACTCTTCACTCAAATGCCTATTTACCTTCTCAAGCAGTTTTTCTTATAGAAACTATCTCCTGACAAGCTATTATTTGGGGTGCTCAGTGACCCTGGCATGCCAGAAGAAGAAATGAGACTTACCCCCAAGGAAAAACCTGGGTTGTTCACCATTTCTGTAATGCCACTCAAGATCCTGTCCCTTCCTTCCTGCTCCACAGCACGTGCCCTCCACTGGAACCACACTGGTGCAGGCCTCATCCTCAGAAGCAGTCCACTGGTTCGGCCTTGATGCCTTTCCTGCACCCCGTTCCAGCCTGGGCGAGCTTCCTCCTTTGCTAGCCGCCTCTGACCCTACCTATTCCTCAAACCCACCCTGAACACTCTAGCCAACACTGACCTGCCTCCCTAAGCTACATCGCCTGGCAGCACCTCCCACTCTTGGATGGACAGCCTCCTCTGTGCTGTGTCTCCTCTGTTTCAGGGGTTCACATCTAGCTTCCAGTAAGACTACGTACTGACAAAGTTAAGTCCTCCTCACTTGGGTAAACAAACCATGGAGAAAAAGAGGGGTTCTTGGGCAACTGTCTCTTAGCCTAAGAAATGAGGCCTTTTATCCTTAACAAGGCCTCAGCCTGGATGGGGGTGACGCGGCTCCTATCACACTGGGGCCTATCACAGATAAGCCTTGCTCAAGTCAGTCTGATTGTTAGTATTTTAAATACACGGAACTCACAAAGGAGACTGTTGAGCCAGTGACAGACTCTCATAGCTGAGGGACAGGTAAGAGTCTTAGCTTTCTGTAATAGCCTCACGGGTCTGAAAGTAGACAGCTCCTTCTGGGATCCAACAGTGGCTAGCCAGGTAGGTCTACCAACGAAACCCACAGAACACGCCTGAGAAGTCTAACTCCTCTTTCTCAGAGCTGCCCTTTAAATGATGACTAATATCCCACAGACTTGTCTTCTTTGGCCTAAATGTCCCTAATCTTTTCTAATTTTCTTCCTTGAGTGGACTGGCTTGCAGGCCATCCCCATCCTATTACCCCAGGTGACCTAGAGTTTGTCACACCCCTCAAATTACGGGCCTTAGGAATTTTCAGATGGGCCTGCACCTGCTAACAAAGTCACAGCCTAGCTCTATTAGAGACCTTAAATATTCAGGCAAGAGGAGAGAAAAGTGTCCTAGGGTAGGAAAACTTCTTTCAGCTGTGGGACAGAGCAAAGGTAGACAAGAGGTAGAGTGCAGAGTCAGAAAAGTGCTCCAGAGAAAAGGAGACCAGGGAGATGGAGAGAACCACCCTCCAGAAGGCATGAGAAGCACACTGCTGGTGCACTCTGACAGCCAACAGGCTCGAGATCTGTCATTAACAACCCCTGGGGGATTTTCTACATAAAGAAAAACAGAGTTTACTGTGTCCAATTATGCTCTATTACCTACAAGACTAGAACACAGCCTACCTTGTAAATGTAGCACGTGCTATATATTGTCATTCCAGAGAACATCAGGCATAAGCACATTCAAATAGAAAGAGAAATACTCTCCAAAACCGAATGTAAATGAGGTGCTTGGTGGAGGTAATCATTACCTCCCCTCCAGAGTGTTTGCCCAGAGATAATGAAACAGCTCATAATGTTACTGTTCTATCTCCTCCAGGTATGCTGGAATTGTAGCTAATTAGTTTGTGTTATTTCTGTGAAAGGCTAAGAGGACAGAATATTCTTGGGCAGTTTGTGATGGGGCTGACTTCATTAAGAGGGAAGGCTCTTAAAGCTAATACTCACCAGAAGATAGCTGCTGTTATACGATTTTGGAGGGAAAAAAACATCAAGTTTTCCCCTCTGAGAATAAGCAATCTAATTTAAGGACAAATAAAGAAAAAATCAACTCAGCTGAGAAAATGACTACAAAACTTAGGTTACAAGTAACAGAAGCATAAATCGAAGCAGAATAGGGCAGAATTACAACTTTAGTCATGGTAGACTTTTCTTTTCAAGTTAACAGATATTTAGTCAGCACCCTCTCACTAAATGTGCCTTCAGCTGGGGGACAATCAGTATCCTACCCACAGCAGATTATGCATTTGTGAATGGAAAAACGGTCAAGACTCTGGGCTTTGACCATTATCCCACTCTTCTCATACTTGTCTGTTCCAGGTTTCCTAGAAGATTATTAAGTCAGTAGATTGTTCTAATTGGGAGTGGAGGTGGCCTCGGTGGTTTCCTCAAATTTCTCTCAAACTTAATCAAATCACTACTGCCACCTGGTGGCAGCATTGGGCTCTGCCAGCAGGGGCAGCTGGAGCTGCGTTTTCCTATAGTGAGCAAGCCCCTGTGTGCTGGCTCTCTCTCTTGTTTAATAACCATAATTCAAGGAGCCCACACTGTTGTAAAAGTATTGGTTGTGCCTCAACATTATGCAGTGCCTTCTTTCATCAAATGCCATTTGTCATGAAAACAAACCTGAGCCATTCAAAATTCTAAAACCAGTATCATTTATTCAATTTTGCTAACAACCGCAATCCAAGCCCACCACCTACCACACAATTAGCAACTGTCCAGGCACAATCAGGCTCTTCCTGGGGTACCAACTAGGTTAAAGATGGTTTGTTTCACATGGGCTATTCCAGGGCAGGTAGGCATGTTTAGCTTCCAAACCTCATTTGTTTCCAGGGTTTGATTTATAGAGAATAATCAGTGAAGAAGAGAGTGGTTACCCCTTCCTACTTTGCTCAGATATCAATCCCAGGTCAGAGAAGAGACCACAGGGTTCAAGCAGGGGATTACACAGCTCACTAGAGAATCAGCAGGCTTAACTGTATCTGTCTCTGACTAACGCTGAATTAAATATAGTTCACACTTCATTGGCTAGAAGATTAAAAATTAACAATAGATCAAACATTCACAGAGTAGGTATGCATATGTATATAGGGGTGTGTGTGTTTCTGAAATAAATTCACTCTAGTTCATGAAAACCAGGGTTCAGCAGCCCACTGACACTTGGGGAGGGTGTGCCTGAAATATACAACAGTCATTTGAGCACCTGTTATGTGTTAGACATGGGACAAGGAGCTGACCTTACCAAGGCCAGGTTTTATTTTAAATGAGACACAGGTTTTATTTTTTAGGAGTACACACAACAGAGTAGGGGAAATCTTCAAATTCCAAAAATCCTCCTTTGGTAGGCACAATTACTTATTTCTTATGTTCCTTAGCTGTTAATCTCTTGAACAGCTGACATAAAATTCATTAAATACCATTAACGCTTCAAGCTCTATCACTCTAGAAAAGGACTTTCAATGCCAAAATTCTGATCTCAAGGGCTCCATACAAATCGGGCGATGGCTCAACAGGTATCCAGGCTATATGCTCACAAACACCCACTAATCAAAGGCTGAAGCCTGTGTCTCTCCCAGAGGCTAAAACTGTTCTGAACAACCAAGTGTCTAACACCGCAATCACACTTCTACCTTCACTTGCATTTTACCAACCAAATTTTTTCCCTTTCTTCCTTCTTTAGTATGAAACATATCATGCATTTTAAAAGATTACAACATTTTACAACAGTTTAGAGAAGAATAAAATGAACACTGTGCATCTACCACACAGCTTAAGAAGCAGCAGTACCAGGGCCTTGAAGCCCCATGTGTCCCTGCCCAACTACACCCCTCCCTCTGCCCGACCTGGTAACCACCATCCCTCCACTCATCTTTAAGACTCATCCCCAGACTCGTTTCTTTTGCTCTACAGCTGCAAAGTGCATGTGTACTGAGGAATTATAAGGCCTTGTGCTCTAAGCCCGCTCACCCTCTGGTGACCAGGAATCAGAAAGGAGACAGAGAGCACCAAGAGCAGGGCCTGTGTCACTCATCTCTACCCCAGTCCTGCCCAGGGCCTGTTTGTGAGTGACCTCTGGTTTAATCTACAGCAAGATTCACAAGACAAAGGAACAAACAGGGATATGCTGGAGTGGGGACAAACGTTCCCTTCCTTACCTCTGCCTCTACCTGCTGCTGAGTCCGGCTGTGGTTCTCCTTGTACTGGTTGGCTCTCAGAACTTGCTGCTCGATGCCCAGCAGGACTGCTTCGCAGCCGTCACACCTATAAAGGAGATAACCACCAGCCCTGAGCTGCAGAAAGGTCTGGGAGCTCTTCTCTGGCCTCTGAAATCTCCCTCCCTGACTCCTTAACAGACATCGCCTGTAACCCTCCATCTGCCAAGGCTCTTGCCCCTTCACTCCTTCCAAAAGACAAGTGTTTCTGCATACATAGCATAGAGCATTGGAAACAAACATGGAGGATGAGGAGTGGTTTTACAGCTTTAATTTCCAACCTTCACATCCCATGGGAAAGCTTCACTGGCTGTGCAATTAAAGGAGTTAGGAGCGACGTTAACAGGCGGCACTGATTAATCTACTTCCCTCTGCAGAAGAAAGTATTTTCTCAAAGCATCCTATTTTGAAGATTGCCCTTTATCTGAGAAGTGTGTTACTTCCTAATTCATTATTTCATGTTCCCACTTTTTATTTTGAAAATCTTAAAACCTAAAAAAAAAAAATTAATAGTACAAGAAATAGCCACATACCCCCCCACTTCAGAGTCCACAGCTGTGAACATTTTGCCGTATTTGTGATAGCACTCTACATACCAATTTTGTTTCAAATCTAACTCCAATGCCTAAGACAAGTTGTAAAAATTTGTACTACTAAACATCCTAGAATGGGGGTTAGGATTGCCCCACTGGGTGCAAACACACTGAAACCAAACTACAGAGGTGAAAACTGTGTCAGCCACCTCAAAAACAGAATAAGACCGCAAACTTTAGTGGGATTGGAAACCTAGATTTTGTATGCCAGACCATTTTCATGCTAGGGGTATTTTCTAAGATTATTTCCCGTTTATTCTGATTTAACAGTTTTACAATCTTTTGAAAGTTCCCGCCTGTGTCAGACGTTGTAAAGGGAAGGTGTCTGGGGTCACACTTGGGACAGAACTTGGGATAAAGGGTGGGCAGTACATGCCCTGGGGTCCAATAGTAGCCGAAGTGACGGAAATGCAGGGGCTTTTGGACATCCCTGGATATACACTTCTTGAGGCTAAGCCAGAAAGTCAGTCTGTTTTAAAGAAAACAATTTCCTTACCCCTCTGTACAAAGTCTGCCTGCCCTGCCTCATGACTTCCAATATGCCATGTGCCCACCTGGGAACATACTCTCCTCACCTCCAATGATACTCCAACCCTGGCCCTCCTTCAAAACTCAGCTAAAACCTCTTTAACTAAGTCCATCTAGCTTTCTAAGTCCCAAATCATTTGAATAACTCCTTGAAGGATGTGCCACAGCTCTTGCAAACATCAAATTACATTTAAATAGACTATATGCAAATATCCCACTTCCTTTTATATTGCAGAAAATGGTTATCAAATATTCTGTGTTTGAGTCTCTGTTCCAACTTAGAATAACCTATTCCTTTGTGTTCAGTATCCCTCACAATGTTTTACGAACACTAGCCCAATGTTACTGACACTGAACATGGGTTCTCTTATCCAAAGAATCTTTACAAAACTAACTTCTTGAGCTTGGTCAAACTCTGAGGGTGAGTTTGCAAAGCACAAAGTCAGTATCACACAGTGAGGCTTCAAAGGCTCCACCTGCCAACCCTGGGCATTTTACAACACGCTACTAAACAGACCCCAACCGTACAGGACAAGAACTATTTTACAACCAAGACACTAGGAAGCCTGAAGTGATTTCTGCTGTCATACAGCTGTAGTCACAAATGCAGCCCCTCTTTGTAGCTTAACTGTCTCAAGGCCCCAGCTCCAGGCAGTCCTAGATGATAACTGGAGACCACATTTCCCCAAATAGAGGCACAAAGGGCATGCTAGATATCCTCTCCCTAAAGAGGGGGACACCTCCTTCTTTGAGCCTCACCATTCATGCAAGGTCTTGACAATATTATTGATATCTTTCTTTCGGATGTCACGGCCAATGCAGAAATCCACTTCGAGCAGCTGGTTTCGCTGGTCCAGCTTGCCCTGAATGATATCGGTGTAGACAGCCTCGATGATAAGGTCTTCCAGTTCCCGGAGATTCCGCATCTCCAGGTCCTTCAGCAGCACGGAGTAGGGAATACACTGTAGATAAGGCCATATGATATTTATAAAAACCACTGGCAAACATTAAAGAAAATGCAGGTATTACCAGATAACCAACAGCTGCCTCAGAGCTTTGGGAAATGTGGTATATTGGTAATTATTAACATCTATGGCAACAAGAGATGAATAAATGAGCTGTGAGACCTGTGAGATCCAAACAAGACCCACAGCATCTAGGCATGTGTTCTCCTCAGTCCTCCACCCCCAGACTTCACCCAGCTTCCAGCTTTCATGCTCTGAAGTATGCTCTTAGAGATCCCAAAGACTCTTTACAGAGGAGAAAGGGAAATACTCAGTATATGGCACTCTGCTGCCTTCTGGAAGCTTGTAGAATTTGCATAAATGCCAGATCATCACAAAACTCCAAACAATCTCAGACACCGAGAGACGAACTGGCTGTGTGCCCAGCACAGAACAATTACAAAAACTTACAGGCTAACACATCCACCCATAGGTGGTCAATGGGTAGTGCTGGCTCAGAGGTCATCCTGAAATTTACATATGTTTTCTCTGTCTCTTAAAACCAATGTCAGTTCCCCAACAGTGGTCCTTTATTAGGCTGTACCAACATTCTGTATGACTCCAAGACAAGTGGATATCTAAGTATCCAGTTTTCTGCAAATCCTCTGACACATCACTATTAGTTTGCAAATTAACACAGCAATCAAATCTGCAGAAACAGACAGGAGGAAGATGTATGCAGAGAAGAGGGCAAACATTCGAGGGGGTTTTCTGACTAAAGATCTGAAATTCAGGGGTGGTACATGCGCTTACAATGACAGGTTGCAGAAATAAGGGAAAAGGCAGTCCTACTCTTTGCTACACTTGAGAGGTCCATGACAAGGACAAAAAAAAGGTCAGATTCTCATTTCCTAACAAAATAGGCCTCCCACCCGAAATGCCAAGCTGAGAAACAGAAATTTATTATGAGACCATGTAAAATGATTTCAGCCACTGAAATAGCAATCCAAGAACAAGTATACATCTCTCAGACTCAATCAGAGAGGGGAAATGCAAAAAGCAAACTGTTTCAAAGGCACAGACCCACAAAAACTTAAGACATTTAAGCTGGGATTGGCCAAAATCAACTATAAATTAACCGAACCTGTATCATCTTTGTTAATGGCTATGAGCAGCTGGTTGCACGTCTTCTAAATCGAGTGGGGCAGAGAACTCAGACATACAGTGGAGTGGTATCTTCTAGAAGGTTAGGGTCAAAAGTTAGCATATAAAACAAAAATCCCAGTTAGTATAATTAACCTTGAAAATCCCTAGAGGAAGGCAGCATATTAAAAATCTACCTCTTAGTTTTTCCTCCAGCACTGGCACAGTTCACTGTGCTCTGAGCAACTGAAGTGGTTAGCTTGCCTTGATATGCCTTGCTGTTTAAAAAATCCGTTTCTTGAAACAGCAGTCTCCTTTAAGCATTACAAAACGCTCACACCACGTGACATACCACAGCATGTCAAAACTGAGACCTGCTGATTCACTACCACTCCTGGACACTTTTCCTAAATCGAATGGTGAGTAATTGCCTACACTGTTTTAACTGTTATTTTTTTCTCTTTTGTCCTTTGCCAGGCAAATTCTATACATTTATGATGTGACTCTGTTGTGTGTAGCTGGGACTTCCCACACTGATGCCAACGAGACACCTGCCTCGAAATGAAGAGGAAAACAGGAAAGGGTTCAAGCCATACCTTCATCCTTGATGCCAAGCTCACGATGGTGAGGTGTTTCAGCTTGTTCTGCTGAGCTGTGCTCAGTTCCGGCAGGCTCTCCTTGTTCGCTGCTCAGTCCCACCCACCACAAAAATCAAGACACAAAATAAAATTAGGATTTCTTTATGGAATAAGTACACCAACTCCCCACATCAAACCTACTACTGAATCACTGTCATGACTCTGCACTTATTTGTTAAGCAAATGTTCCATGAGCACCTCCTGTCTTCTCTGAAATATCATGTGCTTCCAAAGAAGAAAAAACTGAATCTCTACACATAAGGAGCTTAGTCTACTGAGAAGTCACGTATGAATGCACAAAATTATATGACAATTATCTTAAAGGAATACTATTTGTGCCCTTTGTGACATTCAATCAAGTTCAACATGTCTTCACTGAGCATCTGTTATGTGCAATGCCCTGTTTTAAGGGATTCAGGGGAATCAAGGATAAATAAGATGGGCCTTGTCAGGGCACTCCACAACTCCAGGAGCACCAACTACCACCCAGAGTTGTGTAACTCAAAGACCTTAGACTTGTCCTCGGTCTTACCATTAGATGTTTCAACAGCTACAAATGCAAGACAGAATCACCAAAAGAAAGGTATAAATTACCAGAAGATAGCCAAAGGGTTAAGAGGAGGGGAGAGGCAGAACGGGAAAAAGAGAGAGAGAAAGAGAGAGCGAGAGCAAGAGAGCACGCAAGTGAGTGAAATCACACTGGGGAGACACGGGAGAGAAAAAGAAAGAAAGGTGGAATTTGAGATGTTCCCTGAAGGATGGGCAAAAGTTTAGTAATAACAGTAATGGTAACAACAGCACTGGCAGCAGCCACTGGTGACATATAAGACAAGCTTTACTTGGTATAAGTGCAAACATAGATCCATAAATGCGCACACACATCCACTTAATCCTCACAGCAACCCCGCAAGATGGATTCCAGATATGTCTTCAATTCCTTATCCATAATCCTGGATTCCAAAAAAGGTGAATCCAAACCAACATTTTTTTCCTTGAGCACAGTGCTGAGATTCATCTGGTGGCAACTCATCTAAATTGAGTTACGCTTTTTATCCCATTTGTTGCAAATACTCATTTGTTTTGCTGCAAAACTATGAATGTGTTTGACTATCAGTGTTGCCCACATCTCTCGAGTGCACTACATTAAAAAGTATATGCATCATATTACCTTTTTAAAGTCCCCAAAACTCTAAATTCTGAAACATCCAGCCCAAGGAGTGCAAGTAAGGGACTGCAGATCTTTCTATTACTCCCATTTTAGAGATAAGGAGATTGAGGTACAAAAGATTATTTAATTTGCCAAAGGACACACGCCTAGTGGAAGTGGAAATAGAATATAATGCAAGAATCCTGGTTCCAAAGTCTGTTAAATGCTGCTCTTTAGAGAGGATGGAAACAAAGAATACAAAGCAAAGGTCAGAAAAAGCTGGAAAGTGGCAAACCATCCAGTCTGACAGCAGCACAAAGTAGAAGTGACCAGGGAGAAAGAAAGTGAGAAAAAAGGGGCAGTCAGGGATATAGTAGGGAAGACCCTGAGTCATACCACTAATATAAACTGCCAGGCCTATGTCATGCCACTAAAATAAACTGGGGAAGCCAGACAGAAATGGCTTGGGTGGAAGGTAAGTTAGTGTCTGGACAAGCACACACCTCATTCCTGATATTTAAGATTCTAATTTATGATGATTCAAATGATTTACAAAAGAGAATGGGGTAAGTAGATTATGGAGTATTAGATTATGAAATATTAAAAGTGACTACAAAGACTTAAAACATGGATAAATGCCTATGAAATAAGTGAAAAAAGCAAGATATAAAATTGTATACACAATCTAATATCACGAACTACATATCAGAAGGTACAAGCACAAGGAGGAAAACTCCAGCACCATAATGCTAACAGTACTTTGTTTAATGGTGGTACAACTATGAGTAACTTTTTCCCCCTATTTTCCAAACTTTCTTCAATATGGTGATAGTATTTAGATAATATTTAAAATGCTTAAATACTTTACA
The DNA here is from genome assembly GCF_048773025.1 of Camelus bactrianus. NCBI lineage: Eukaryota > Metazoa > Chordata > Mammalia > Artiodactyla > Camelidae > Camelus > Camelus bactrianus. The sequence goes on along the minus strand of NC_133543.1, from coordinate 98,198,608 downwards.
AGTGGGTATTCTGACGTTTCACAACACTCCAAATGTTCTACAAACACCAGTCCTCAAGAATCTCATCTGGAAAATAAACAAGGGCTATATTTATGGATGAGCATAAACATAGCCCCCACATATCCACTGGGAAATACAAGGTGAGAAGGGAAAGTCCTCATGTGAGGTCACCTACTGGACACAGTAAAATGGGAAACAGCCAGGTTAAAAAGTTCCCACCCTTTGTTTTGTATCCCAGACCTCAGTGATCCTCATGAAGACAACACATCCAAACAGAGCAACATAATTAAGAAGACTTTGGAGGATCTTAACCAACTCACCTATGTAATCTGGGTATGTTCCATAGGCAAACAGGTTCAGCAACTGCAAATAAGCAGCATTAGTTCCTTCTGCAAGCTGAGAAGAAAAAAAAAACAGTTCACAGATCAAGCTATTTATAATCACTGCAGTGTTCAAGCAGAGGACAGATGACCATGTGCCACAGTTTTGTACTGTTTTATTGCTTGGTCCCTGAGGTCCCTTCCAACTCTTTGACTCTGAAGAAAAATAAATAAGGTTATTAAGGCCCCAAATTTAATTTTTCTCCCTCAGGAATCCATATTTTACACTCCACACAGCATGCCCAAGAACTACTTTTGTCACACACACACACAGATGTGCACACACACAAAGCAGAAAGCACAGGGAGCAGTTCATCTTTTCTCAGGATTCCCTTGCCATCAAAACGAGAACTGGATCAGCCTGTCTACACACCAGCTTGGGAGGTACAGCACAAGCCACTAACAATCCAAACCGAATAAAGTATAGGGTTGGCTCCAAGTTTCAGGACTGCAAGTGGACTGTGAATTCTGGAGATTAGCACAGCGTAAGGTGTGACAAAAGAGCCCAATTGGGGCAGGAAACCAGGATATCAGTCAGCACCAAACAAAATTACGTATTCCTCACTAATGCTAATGGCAAAGAGCCACCTGTAGAAGAAAAATGAAAGAGATACTATTCTACCAGGAACTGCTCTCCTCTGCTCTGCTGCCAGTTACCGTAACTGGGTGCTTCCCTTACAAATACGTACTTGTTACTCTTGCAATTTACCAAACTCAGGAAAGTCTGAACAGGAATACCCAAGTGGTATTCTGTGGACACCAATAATACTACTACTCAATTTTTACCATCTTATAAAAAAAAGGTTCTAAAAACTGTATAATTTCAGACCACTGAAAGGCTACTAGTTTATTCCCAGATCACATATGGAAAAAATAAACTGTGGGAGGATAAAGGTGATTTGCTAAGCACTCCAATGAGAACTCTGGCATCCTAATACCCAGTCTAACTTCTCAGGTTATCAAAAACCACCTGAAGTCCTGAATTAGAAGTGGAAGAGATCATCAAATCTAGCCGCCACTTTTCAGACAGACAATTACAAAACTAGCTATAAAAGACTATTTTCTCTAGAGCAGACACTCCCAAGTTTCTCCCACTGGCTTAAATCACCAAGTTCTTTCTGAGAGGACGCAACGTGAGTCGCAACGCTGAATCCTGCTTACCTAGGAAATGCAGCTAACACATCAGCTGGACCTATTTCCTGAATATAGAGTGACCCTTCTGTTATTTAAAGATGTAAAAAAATGCTGGAGACTTGAGAAAAAAGGCCATGGAAGGTGCAGCTGATGGCTCATTAATAAACCCTACAGTGATTGTGGATCCATTTCAGATACTTGTGGCAGCAAACAAAGCAGTTCACCTCTACAAACTGAGAAGAATGAAGACAAGAACTCTATCTACTGAAATTATTTTCAATCTTTCCCCAACTAATAATATTTCAGAGGCTTTGAAGAAATTTGGTATCTCAGCAAATGACACTTCAATTCTAATTACTTATATTGAAGAGGGAGAAAAACAAATAAATCAAGAAGACCTAATATCTCAGGTGGAAGGTCATCAAGTTTCTCTAGAAAATCTTCCTGAAATAACAAATATTACAGAAGTGAAAAAGATATATAAACTATCTTCACGAGAAGAAAATATTGGGACATTATTGGATGGTATCATTTGTAGAATGTCAACAAAAGATGTTTTATGAAATGAAAAATATTAATAGTTTTCAGCATTTATTAAAAACATTGGTTATTTTTTCCAGATTTAAAAAAAAAAGTTCTTTCTGGCTTTAATTTTCATCTACCTCCTCTTACCCAAACTTCCATATAAAACAACCACTTTGGTAGGGGAGGGTATAGCTCAGTGGTAACTTGCATGCTTAGCATGTACAAGGTCCCGGGTTCAATCCCCAGTACCTCGGTCAAAAAAAGAAATCTAATTACCCAACACATATAAAAAATTTTTTTTAATTTAAAAACAAAAACAAAAACAAAAAACCACTTAGCATATTCATTCAGGCTTTTCATGAACCTGAAGGAACATATTACCCCTTTGTCATCACTTCTTTTGAAAAATGATGAGCTATCAAGCCATGAAAAGACATGGAGGAAATTTAAATGCAATATTACTAAGTGAAAGAAGCAAATCTGAATGGTTACATATGTTTGATTCCAACTATATGACATTCTGGAAAATTTCAAACTATGAAGACAGTGAAAAGATCAGTGGTTGCCAGGGATTAGAAGGGAGAGAGGGATAAACAGGTAGAACACAAAGAATTTTTAGGGCAGTATAATACTCTATATGATATTTACACAGCAGATATATGTCATTATACATCTGTCTGAACCCATAGACTGTACAACACCAAGTGTGAACCCTAATGTAAATGATGGTCTTTGGGTGATAATGACGTGTCCGGGTAGGTATCACACTGGTGGGGGATATTGGTAATGGGGGAGGCTATGCATGGGGTACATTAGAACTCTCTGTACCTTTGTCTCAACTTTATTGTGAATCTAAAACTGCTCTAAAACAAAAAACTCAGTTTTCTTAAGTTTTCCTCAAGGGACTCCTTTTCTATTCTCTGGTAAATTAAATTTTTACTGAAAGCTTACTGTGTGTCAGGCTACACAATAAGCTCTAAGGAAACAACTGTGAGCACACAGACTTTACCCTCATGGAGCTTACAGTCTAGCAAGCCAGCCTGCCATTAAATAAAAATTCACAATTGAAAAATAAAAGTGGATCTTTGTGTTTCTAGCTGTTGCAGGGAAAGGAAATGATGCAGCGTCCACACATCTGCAATGGATATCATGGGGAACTACCCAAGCTTCCTGATCAAGAGGAATAAGCTAGGGTGAAAGAGTATAGCTCCGTGGTAGAGTGCACTTAGCCTACACGAGGTCCTGGGTTCAATCCCTAGTACCGCCATTGAATAAATAAATAAATAAACCAAATTACCACTCTCCCCTCCCCCCAAAAAGAATAATAAGCAGATATACAGCAGCCAGCCAGCCAGTAACCTGAAGACACACAACTCCTTTTGCTACAACAGGCTGATTCAAGGCAAGGCTGTGGGCATGGAGCCGGCAGCCAATGGCAAAGGTGTCCTCGTGGTCATAAACTGAAGAACTAGCCAGCAAAAGCCAGTCACCTCCTATGTGTGGACCACCATCAACAAGAATGCCTGGGACACCCTCAACAGCATCGTGCACATGAACAAGGGCTGCCCAGACCTGCACATGGCTACCATTGGCAGAGCTGGCAGCCATCCACAGAGCTGGCACCATCCTAGGCAGCCAGAAAGAAGCTGTGATGGTGAAGAGGAAGTTAACCTACCCCACCAAGAGCTCCTGAGCACAACTCCCAAAGTAATAAAGATGTCAGCAGACTTCTCAATCTATGTAAAAATACTAATCAATAAATATAAAAGTATCTAAAGCGGGAAGTAGATGGTTAAAAGCATATGCCGCTTTACATCTCTGTTCCACCTGGTTATTTTTCACCAGATCTTCTCATTTTTAAGGCACAACAACCAAAAGTGATACTCAAGGTTTTAATAACAACCACCACACAACCAAACAAAGTAAAAAGGACTAATTCCAAGCTTTTCATGTCATATCTTTTTTAACACATCTACTTTATAATTGCCCTTTTCACGGGAACAATATACTCTTTATTCACAATCATCTCATGTTCAATAGCAATCATTTTCTGCTGTGTATGTACCTGATCAATCTTCATTGTCTATATTCGCACTAGAGGTTTTATGCCCCTAAGAATGACTAAAACTACCTCTGCTAAACATCAGTCCACACTTCTAGTCTACTTTTTCAGTTTATCAGGTTCAATTGGATATTCCCCTATCTTTCAAGTTATTAGCAGCCTAACTTAAATTGACCCCAAATTCAGATGAAAATATTGACCAGAAGGAGCCCAGGACATCATCCTTGCTCTCTTACCCTGCCCCATTAATTCTCATTCCTCTCTCAACAGAGCACCTCACAGGTCCATAGCTTCAGCACTGAAATTCTTCGCAAATATGGAGAATCACAGGAAGGTTTAGAACAAAGATAGAGAAATTGTTTGTAAACTTCTCTTACCTCCTGCACATTGGCCAGCTCCAGCAGTTCTCCAAAGACATATACCCCAGGAGCCTCCAAAACTTGGCTTATGAGAGCAGTGAGGGCTGAGCCACTGGTACCTTTGGCTAGTAAAATAAACTGTTCCAGGAGGTTACTTGAAGGTTTCTGTTCACCTGCCATTCTCTGACCTTGAGATCTGTCCAAAAGAAAAGTGTTTCATTCTTCCTTCTTCTTTGCACAATCTACGTTTATTCAATGTTGGATTAGACATCAGAATACTTTAATTTTATAGTATTCAATAAGAAAAAACAGGTCCTGAGTCCAGATCTCATTTTGTGAAATGGGTAGGGTTCAACCTGTAGTTAAAGGGATTTTGTCCTTATTCTGACATTTGAAACACATTTAGTAAAAGCCACTTCATCTCCACCTGGCCCTTTCCCAAAGGCAGCACCTTTTAAGCCCTTAAACCTAACCAGAACCTAAAGAAACACACAGGAGTATCTCAGTTGTTGTTTTATATCCACTCATTTTTAGACTCTGGTTGAGAAGCAGAGAATGTTGCCCATACACAGAGGCAGCAGAGGTAAGCAAAACAAATCAGTCACAGCTTCCAGTGTGTCATCAGAATCCCACCTACAGCCAAATACAGACAAGGAAAGATACAAAAAGCAGATGTCCCATTTAATGAAAAAAGTCATTGACAGAATATAAAAAGGGGGAAATCATCTTGATAGATAAGAGGCAACATGTTCAAACTAAGAAAATAAATGCATACATGCTGTGTAAGTCCATGAGGAAAATCCCTTTATTTGGCCTCCTATTGATATGTAACATTTACCAAACGTGACTTCAGAATTTGTATGAAACCTCAAGAAAACAATTTTAAAAAATCTAAGAAATCAATGAAGATATAATGTTGCCATCCTTAAGACATTAGGACAGGAGGGTCCCCCAACTGTATAATCTACTTACTACAAACTGAGTGTGTGTGAATACACATACTGCATATCTACTCTACAGGAGTCTTGCATAAGGAAAGATTACTTCTCCAAGAATAATATATACCAAGCAGTGTGACAAAATGAAGGAGAAAGGGTATAGTACAGTGAAAAAGAGAACAAATCAAAGAAGGATAGTTTGATGCAAGAGAAACTAAGTTTTCCTGTAGAAGTAGATACCAACAGCAGCAGCCCTTTCACAGTATTACAGGAACAAGTATGTCGCCTCACCCAGGGTTACCTAAGAAGGTCTTGTCGGAAACAAAAAAAAAATGAAGTGCGAGGGAATAAAGGTTGGTGAGGGAACGGGAAACTGGAGGGAGAACGGGAGAGAATAGGAGGGAGATGTGGAGGGGAGGTGATGGTTAGGAGAGGAGAAACAAAAACCTTTCAAAGTGGACACTTGTGAAGACACTGAATGGAAGGGCCTGGTGATAGAGAAGAGGTAGAAAAATGGACAGAAACTTAGGTCCCTCAAAAAAACTTGGCCAAAAGAGCAAAGCCAGTGGGGGCAAAGAGGTAAGGAGGCGGTGATAATCGCTTTCTTCTGGAGTGGGAGGGTCTGAAAAGGCGGCTAGGAACTCAGGGGAGATGAATTCCCGTCGTGGCGGGCGCTATTTTGACGGATGGCAGAGGGGCAAAGAGGCAGCCTTAGGGGGTGGAAAAGAGAGAGCAGTTGCGGTGCGGCAGCTGAGGGTCGCAGACTGGGGTGAGCTTCAGACTGGGTGGCGTGTTACAGGCAGGGCCGCGGGTGCAGAGTAAGGAGCCGCGGGGCGCGCTCCCGGAACGGGGGCGGGGCAGTGTGACCGCGAGCTTTTCCCACGGCTGGCGCTAAGCCTGACGGCCCAGACGAGCCAGGCGCGCCGGGGTCCGCCCTCTCGCCAGCCCCTACCTGTCCTTGCCGCCTCTCTGTCCTCTTGGTCGCTGACTTGGCCTCCCGGCGCCTGCCCGCAGGTTGTCAAGCGTCCATGATCTGCCGGGCGTCCGACGCTTTTCTGTCTCCGCCAACCCGTTGCCCTTGCGGCTCCCCCGGAAGCCTCCCGCCGCTGCACTCGAGTTCCGCCCACACTAGGTTCCCCCTGCTGCGTTCGCAGCCTCAAACCTTCAGCGCGCCCCGGCCAGGGAAAGGGGGTCCGAGCCGGGTGGGGGTCCTAAGGAGAGGAATGCAACCCAGGCAGTACTGGGCCCCAAACCATCGCTATTACCATACTGGGCCCTAAAACCGCCTCTTTGGCCCAGCTTTACCCCTCAGAAGTTGCCTATAGCGACTGTGTCTACCCAGGGGGGTACAGAGACAATAAGCAGTAAAAACTACCATTTTTTGAGCGTTCTTCCATGTGCCGGGTGCTGTACATTGTCTTGTTGAATTTTCATAGTAACTCTATGGCCTGTAATATTATTCCCATTTTTCAAGTGAGATAACCAAGCCTAAAAATCCAAAAGCCAGTAAAGGTCAAAGTCCCCTTTGTAACCCAGGCTATCTGAAACCAAAGACCATGTTCTTCACCTCTAATCAGAAAAGGTTTTAAAATAAGCAAGAGATGGGTTGAGACAACAATGGTTCTGTGACCAAAATGACATTCATGGGATTGCATTTGGTACTTACCAACTCCCCTGGGATATAGTAAGAATGTTACATAACTGAACACTTAAACTGGTCCCTTTAAACTATACATCACAGACTTTAAGGTCTTGAAGATGAGAATAAGAGGCCTGTTTACGTTTTGTGCGTTTGAATGCAGAAATCAATCAGACAGATGCAAAGGAGCCTAGCAACAACTAACTCATTTATTTAAAAAATTTCTTTGCACCTATTATATTCTAGAAGGTTATAAGAAGAAAAGACAAGGTTCTTGCCCTAAAAAAGCTTCAATGTTTTAAGTGCCATGAGAGACAGATGATAACACTTTGGAACCACAGAAGAGAATGTGCTGGGGAAGAGAAAATGGGCATCTTATGGGCAAAGGGGGTAAGTAAAAGAGGTCAATGACCATAGTCACAGAGGTTTGCACTGTGCAGCATATACTGATGCATAAAAGAAACCCATGACTGGGACCCAGGGTTCACAGGTGAGAAATGGGGGCTACAGAGTTGAAGTTAGGTCATCGAGGTTCTCGGAAACCACATTCAAGGCACTATACCCAGTAAAAACCTAAATACTGCTAAGTTCCTACCTAGGAAAGCTCAGAGCTCCTGGGAGAGACAGGCCTGTCCAGCTATTACAGACCATGCCATAGGCAGCCCAAGGGTACAGATGAGGCTCTCCTCACTGTACCCGGAGGAGAGGTGATTTAAGGCAGGATTCTGGAGGAAATGATACTTGAGTTAAGCCTGGAACAATGAGCAAGCAAATCAGAAAGAGTATAAGCCATGTTAAAGAGTTTTTGTTTTATCTTAAGGGCACTGGGGAGCTATTTAGGGTTTCTTTTTTTTTTTTTTTTTTTTTTTAGCTGTGGAGAGGTCTGAATAATTGCCATTTTGGACACTAGCTGTTATAGGAATGGATTGGATATGGAGAGAACTAGAGGCAGGGGAATGCTTGAGGTGACCGATGTATTCCATTTAAGAGACTGTGAGATCTTAAAGAAAAGTAGTGGCAGTTGGGCATAAAATCAGAAGGGACAGTGTTGGAGACATTTAGACCATAGTCTCTATCAGACCTGGTGACCAGTTGAATGCAGGGATAGGGAAAGAGGATCTCACCCAGGATTCTGGCTGGGGAGGCTAGAGCTGTCTGGAGGTGGTGTAAGTGAACAGGGCTGTGGAGGAGAAGGGGCAAACATGATGGTGGAAGGAAGACAACTAAGTTCTGTTGAGTTCCTAAACATTCTGGCTATGCCTCCATTTCCTCCACACAAGCCAGCAACTCCTCTCCTAGAAATAAGTGCACAAGCCCACGAAAAGAAACATATGAGTATTCACTGCAGCTTTTTAAATAAAAGCCCAAAACTGGTAACTGAACACTTAAATGCCCATGAATAGTAGAGTAGGCAAATAGTGCTACATACATTACAGTGGAAAACCACTCAGTTTTCAAAAAACAAGCTACTGCTACATACAACATGGATGAATCTCACAAAAATACTGAGGAATGAAAAAAGCCAGACTCATACTGCGCATACTATGTGATTACATTTAAATGAAATTGAAGAACAGATAAAACTGATCTATAGTCATTGAAGTCAGAAGAGTGGCTTTTGGGATGGGAGGATGCGGTACTGACTGCGAAGGGACACAAGGGGTGCTGGAAATGTTCTGTATCTTCACGTGTGGACACAGGTCTATACATACGCAAAAACTGTGCCCTTGCTGTATGCGTTATACCTCATTAACAAAAAAACTTACAGATAAAAATTTCTAACATGGAAAAAAATCCTACTCATACCACCTCCTCCATCAAGTTTTGCCAGCTGAAATACAGCTTTCCATCGGGGCCTCTGTAGCATTCTAGTGTCCTTTCTTTTGTGCCATTTATCACAGTCCATCTTGAATTCTGGGAGTCTCTTTATTTCTCTAATTGAATGGTTATCTTCCTGGTGGCAGTGACCATTTCTTTCACCTTATACCAACAGAGAGCCTGGCAAATAGCAAAAGCTGAAAAAGGTGTTTGTTGAATTACATGGAAGGAAAAATTGGGTGGGTGCCCAGATTGGTAAAAGGGGGACAGGAAGAGGAGGGAAGGCCTAGGAAAAGATAGCAGATCTCCAAGGAAACCTTTGCTTACAGTACAATTTTACCTAGTTTCTGCAACCACATTAAATGTCACCTTGAGCAGTAAAGAAAACATCAAAACACCAAGTCTTACCTAAACGGAGGATAAACAAACATTACATTCCTTTACTTGCAGGAAATCCACCAAATAAATGCCTACTTAATGTCGACTGAAGAAAAACACACAACCTAAAAGTTGCAAACTATGTTTTATTCAGGGACCTTACTGTGTACTGTAGCCCAGGAGATAGCCTTTCAGATAGCTTTGAGGAACTGCTCCGAAGAGGTAAAGGAGGAGCCAGGCTACATAGTTTTTGCTGGGGAAAAAAAATGTAGTCGAATATCAAAAGATTACTGCTAATCACAAAAAAACAGATATCTCAAATGAATGATTTTAGTGTTTATGTATGGGAAGATGCAAGAATCTAAGGGTCACTGAAATTATTCCTTAGATATGTTTCTTAACTGTGTAGGATAAGTATCCTGTTTTTTCCATCCTAAATTCCCCTGTGGGCCCATTTTCAGGGGCAGCTTCAGTGGCTGAGGGCTTGATAGTTGGCAACATTCCTTGTTATTTACCGGAATGTCAAGCAATATTCATTGTTTACTAATATGGCAGGCAACATTTTTTTCTGTCCACACTAACCTCTGGATGTTTCAACCTGGGTGGGAAAACTTCACCAAGGAGAATAAGGTCGCATAGCCATGCTGCTAAAAATATCACCACCCTAGAGCCCAGACTGCAGGAGACTTAGATCCGAATTTTAACTCTGCCCCATCTTGCTGTGGCCCGTGGACAATCTCTTTGCGTCTCTGGGCCTCAGTTTCCTCATAAGTAAAACAACAAGGGTTGGATTGGCAAATTCTCTGAATTCTTACTGCATTGATATTCTGAGTACACAATCCGTATCTTTCCCAGTCCAACGCAGGAGCACATCAGAAACCCCTGCAAAACACGTAAAAGGCGCCCCAGAACAACAAGCACGACTTGAAGGACTCATTTTGTTATATTATCTTTCACAGTTTAATCAGTGTTTGTGTTTGTTTTTTCAGTCTTACCATGACTTGCAGGAGATTTCTGAGTTCCATGTAAATAGAAGTTACCTCTCTGTGGGTTGTCATCTTCTTTTGAGGCTGAAGAGGATCTTCCCGTCTGGTTTCAAGACCCAGGATTCAGAAAACACCAAGCCTACAAGCCGGTTTATGAATTTGCGCACGCTGCGCGGCACACTGGAATCTAAGTTATAGAGAAATAGAGTGCTGGGAATGCTGGGATTTGTAGTCCCTGGGCTTCTTGTTGCGTGCTGGGATTTGTGGTCCCCCAGGTGCCCCCTGGAATGCTGGGAAGTGTAGTCTCTGCCACATCGCACAGGGCAACCTGCCGTCATCTCAGAACCCTACTGTGCCAGCGTCAGGAGCGGTCCCCTCGAGCCTCTGCAGGTCTGAAGCCAACCCTCCGCTGGGGCAAACTCTAGGCAACAACACTGAAAGAAAAATTTGTCCTACGAGACTCCCCCAGGAGGGCCCTTCCCTTTGACGCTCTTCGTCCCCCAGCGAAGCCGCTGAGTGTTTCTATTGGCTGATCAAGATGCCAATCTCCGAGGCGGGCTTTCCATTGGCTTCGGGGCGGGCGCTCCGAGGCTAGAGGGAAGGAGAAGGGATCAGGAGCGGGAGCTGAGGGGAGGGACAGGCCGGACGGGGTCTGGCCGCTGCCGCTGCTCACCGGAGGACTCAAGGCCGGGCTGTGGCACTGTCCTCTGCTCCTGGGCACCGCCTGCGAGGCTCCGCCGAGCCAGCGTGGGAGAGCCGCGGGCGGCGGCCGCCGCATCATGTCAGCCAAGGACGAGCGTGCCAGGGAGATCCTGAGGGGCTTCAAACTGTATCCGCCCGGGAGCGGGGCGGGGCCGGGAGGACTTGGGAGGCGGCCGCTTGCTGAGGAGATGGGCCGGGGGCGGGGGCCGCGCCATGTGGGCACCGGAGGAGTGGGCGGCGGGAAGTGAGGAAAGGAACGGCGTCCCGGGCCCCCGGAGGGACCTGGCGCAGGAGGCGGGGAAATGGGCGTCTTGAGGGAAGAAGGGGACGTTGATGGGATCCCCGCGGGATAGAAGCCGAGGAGCCCCGGAATTGGGCTGGAGAGGCGCCGGGCGTCGAAAACGTGTGTGTCGAGGAGGCGCGCTTGGGTCGGAGAAGAGAGGCCAGGAAGGGGCTGCGGCCCGCGCGGAAGGGATGAGGGGGCGCGGTGGGCTGGCCTCGAAGCCCAGCAGCCTCTTTGGCGGGAAGCCCCCGGGGGCAGCAGGGAAGACTGACTTGGAGCGAGTGACCTTGTGCGGGACAAATGCAGGTGCTGGTGTTGAACTCTCTCGGGTTCTCCCATCCCATCCCACCTCACTCCACCCCACCTTGTTTCCACAACTTCCCTTCCTCACTTGTGGCTCCTTCCTGGGCTGGAGCAGAGGGAGGTGGGGAGTGAGAAGTCCGAGATGGACCTCGTCTTAACTCTGCCTTGACCTTTTGAGGCATTGGACGATCGCTGCTTCTCCCTCAGCTCCCAGTTTTCTTTGCAGCGAAATGAGGATCCTAAATTTGTGTGTGGGATGCCTTGAGGTGTTTTGGTTTTGCACTGGAACTCTTGGCAAAGGTATCTGCTTGCTGGAATGTGTGTGGAACGCATAGATATGGTGGAGCTGTCCAGCAATTGTTTGATTACGTTGGGGACAGGGTGGGATTTAGTAGAATATAGAAATCGTTGCCTCAGGCCTATTGTGGTGCGGCTGCTGCAACCTTCTCTTCTTACTGTAGTGAAGCTTTGTGTTTTAATGGAGTGTTAATCTGTGACCGTATGATGCCGATGAAAAAATGCAATCTTGTCCCTTCCAATTTTACATTTTCCTGCTGATCTTAATCTCTTCTTACATCCTATACTTACAATACGGAACATCCTTAAGTTTCTCTCAGTGAAGATGTAGTCATCACTTTAGGGCTCCTCACCTGGAGGTTTAGTAAAACATTGTTCTCTGAGCTGCCTGTGTGTTTTCACAATGCCCGTTTCACTCCTGAAAATTTTAATTGCTTTGTCATACTCGGAAACCAAGTTGGTAGTAAATTTTAGAATACAGCAGCAAACAAGTTACAGGAAGTTTTGGCTATACAAAAGAAAATTTTCAAATGGAAGCTGACCTGCTATGCTTTTTTTTTTTTTTAAAGAGGAGGCATTATCATCTTTACATACTGCCATTCGTGATAAGCATTCAGTACTTTCATGCAGTGAAATTTAGTAATAGCCTCTTTTATAGCCTCCATGTACCTTTCTGTAGTTCTCTTCATAATGGTGCCTATGAATAGATAGGGATGGCTGAAGTGTTAGAAAAGCCATAACATGGCTTTTTATTTTTCCCTTAAGTAATTTATATTGTTAGTTAACGTCTATGCTGTAGACAGTAAACCCGCGACTATGGAAAATTGAGTTTTCAGAAGCAATGTTTTTGTCTGCTTGGAATTAACATATTGCTGGAAACAAGAAAGTATCAAGTTTTTAATTATTTTTTATTGAAGTGTAGTTGATTTACAGTGTTAGTTTCAGGTATGCAGTAAAGCGATTCGGTTATACATATACATTTTTTCCTAGATTTTTTCCATTATAGCTTATTACAAGAAATTGAATATAGTCCCCTGTGCTATACAGTAGGGCCTTGTTGATTTTATATATAATAGTGTGTATCTGTTAATTCCAAACTCCTAATTTATCCCTCCTCCCTCAAGAAAGGATCTGTTTAATAGCTTTTGAACAAAGCAAAAAGGGAAAGTTTGAGCTTCTCACCTTCAGTCTTGGCTCTTGAACCTTGTTCAGGAGAAACATTTTTTCTTGAGAAAGAGGCTAAGGGACGAAAAAGGAAAAGAATAGAAAGCAGAACCTGTGTCAGCCTGCTAGAAGGGAAGGTGAATTAACCAATTAAGTAATGACTTTAGTACCTCTAGAAATGGGCTTTTAGGGAAAATTTGACCTGGGCTGAATAAATCACAAGGGAAGCAGACACACACACACACACACACAAAACACACAACACACACACACACACACACACACACACACACACACACACACACACACACACACAGGGAGCAATGGAATCCTCTGGTAGCCTTTATTGGCATCAAAGAATTAAGAGAGAAAAGTAAAGGAGTTTTAGGATTTGCCCATACCTTCAGGAAAAAATAAAATTAATGTTTTAATAAGAAACTACCTGACTGTTGCTCACCTTTTATTGGATAAGTTGTTTTTCTGAACTTTCTTTTAGAGTATCTTTCTGTAAGAAGAGTTTTCACTACAAAAAGAAATCACCATTATATTCTCCTACCAAAGTACCAACAATGTTGACAATACTCATTTTCCACATTGACTATGTTGTTCTTTTTTGTTTTTGCCAATTTGAACAACAGATAATATCTTGTTTTAATTTGTTTTTCCCTGATTCCTAGACCTCTGGAGGGGTAATGTAGGATAGTGGTTAGGAGCTGTGCTGGCCTGTAGAGATATACTGTCTGCATTGGAGTCCCAGCCCTGTGCCTCTGGCTGTGTGGCCCTGAACAGTTTATTTAATGACTGCCACATTTTCCTTATCTGTAAATAGGGATAAAAATAGTACCTTATCTCCTAGGGTTGTGAGGATTATATGAGTTGGTATCTAAAGCATTTAACAATGCACCTGATGCCTGGTTAGCATTGTGTATTGACTATTGTTGCTGTTGTTGTTAGCTATTAGTGTTGTTGTTGGAGAAGTTGCAAAATCTTCTCTTTGACCATTTCTTTTTCTTCTGTGAATTGCTTGGTGGTTTTGTTTTTGCCCGTTTTGCTATTGAATTTCTTATTTTTCTTATTGCTTTGCAAGTGTTGTGGTATCAATCCTTTGCCTATATTGTATGTTGCAAATGTTTTCTCTCAATTTATTACTTGTCTCTTTTTTGTTGAACAGGAATTTTAAATTATCACTTCAAATTCATCAATATTTCTCATGTGGCTTCTGCATTTTGTGTCTTGTTTAAGAAGAACTTCCTTGTCTTAAGGTTTATTAAATATCCTCCTATGTTTTTTCTCTTTTTAATGTTAGCTCTTTAATCCACTTGGAATGTATTTACACTTATGTTATGTGGTAGAAATCTAACTTCCTTTGCTGTTTGGGTAGCCAGTTGCCCCACTACTATTTACTGAGTAGTTAGTCCATCCTTTTCCCCACTGTTCTGAAATGCTATCTTTGTCATATATTGAGGCTCCATAAGACATGGATTTATTTTTGGAATATATCTGTTTCATTGTTCCATTTATCTCTTCCCATTCCTTTCCTGTATGCATTGTTTTAATTATTTTAGTTTTATATTATGACTTAGTATAGTTTACAATAGGGTTGATATGTCATGAACAGAGAATGTGTTTGAAGTCATACTGTAAGTTCCTTATAAATATTCATGTCCCTTTTATACAAATAGAACCTTGCTTATATTTCCAGAATAGGTACTCAATAAGTATGAATAGCACACTTCATAAATCAGGGATAGTCTTTGTATCTGAGAAAATGCAGTATAAACTTTTGTATTTGCCGTAAGTCTTTTTAAAATAAAATATTTGTAAGATTTATTTTTCACATCACCTACACCTCACCTTACCCCCTTTCAGCTCAAACACATTGAGTCTTGGATTTCTTGCTTGCTTGTTAAAAACATAATGCTTCCTAATTTTGAATTAAAGTTATGAATGAAATATTACTTGGAGAAGAAATGTGGTTCTCCTGCAAAGGTTTTGAATTTGAGTATTTTGAATAGCTGATATGGAGATGTTGTTTGGGATCCTGAATTCCCCATTTCATTCATTCAACAAAAGTCTGTTGGCAGACTTCTGAACAGGGTCCTATATATTTAAATGACATAACAATGAATGAGTCACAGACCCTTCTTTCCAGAAATGTAACCATTTATATGTCTGCTTAGAAAGGATATCTACAAAAGGAATGCATTTTTAAAAATAGTATTTAATTTTTCTTTTACAAGCTCCAGCTACATAAAAATGAAGTTTGTTGGTATTTTAATATAGCTTTCTAATATAGCTAATGTTTAATGTATTTCCTTTTATTAAAATGGAGTCATAAATATTATTTTGAAACTTTTTTCACTTAATTTACCATGCTTATAATTTTCAAAAGATAGTTACTTTCAATTGCTTTCAGTGACTCAGATTTGTCACAGTCCTCTTATACTGGTTTTCTAGTATAGGCTGTAATGTACTGTTCAGCTTATTCAAATTACTTTTTTCTCAACATAAATATATAACTTTATTAAGTTAATGTCAAGAAACTGACACACTGCCATAAGAAAGGATTATGCTTTTGCTATTTCATTATTTTTAATCCATCTGGAATGTGCTTTGATATAAGGTATGAAGCAGTGATTTAATTTTTTAAAGGTTAGCTAATTGTCCCCCATTTCTTTATTTATACCCCAGATATTAACATAATATCCAGAATATAAATGACTGCCTGCACCAGTAAGATAAATATTTAACTCAAAATGGACAAAGCATAAGAACAAACAGTTCTCAGAAGACAAATTCAAATAACCAATGAATAAATTCAGAGATGTTCAACTTTATTAAAACAACAAACTATCCCTCTTTCCCAATTAATTGACAAAAATTTAGAAGATTGATGATACTCAGTCTTGGCCACTATTAGGGGAAAGGGATGCTTCATTTGTTCTCTGTGTGTGTGCGTGTGTGTGTATGTGTGTTTGTGTGTGCGTGCGCGCATTTATGGAAAGTAATTGGTATCTACAGAAATTTTACATGTAACTGCAGTAAAGCATAGAGCAGTCATTAGAGCATGGACTCTAGGTTCAGACTTTCTTGCCTCCACCTCTGTGACCCTGGGCAGAGCACTCAAACTCTGAACCTTAGTATCTATTTCATTTCCTTAGAAGGTTATGAAAATTAAATGCAACTGCATATAAAATGCTTAGTACAGTGTCTGGCACATAGTAAGTAATATTAACTGCTGGTATTATTTGTTTTATTAATAATTATTATTATTAAAATAACAATACTGTTACTATTACTATAAACCCACTTATTTTTCTGAGGTATGACCAATGACTTCATGCTAATCTCTTTCTTACTGAGAAACTGTAATGTCTCTGTTTTACATCTTTGAAGAAGTGATTCAGTTAATAAGCACTGATGTATACCTAGTGTTTATCTTGTTTTCTAGGAGCTAATCACATTCCAATATATGGCAGGTGAGCCAAAAAATTCCTAGTTTGGCTCAGAAGGTTTCTTGTGTTCTTGGCATTTCCTCTCCATAGTTTGCTCCTGGATCCCCCACATTCTTTCTTGTAGACCTTAATCTCTGACTTTACTTCCAGTCAGAAATAGTTGGCTTTACATCTCCTATTCACTTAGGTTTCCTTATTAAGAAGAATAGACTGTTGAACTTTTCTTGAATGTCAGTATTGCCTAAGAGATGCCTTGGCCAAGTGTTAAAGATGAGCTTGGGGTTTATAATTCCTAAAATACAATTTTTGCCTTATCAACCCAAATTTGGGGAAAGCAACTAAAACATACCATCCATATAGCCAGTAAATACTGTTGATCCCAGATTGTCTGGTCGTGGATTCGCATAGACTGTGTTTGGTAGTTTGTTCTCCAAGATCTTCATGCATGGGCTCTATTATTGTAGTTATCGTCCTCCTGAATGGATTAAATGAATATACCATCCTATTGATCATGTTATTTAGGATTTTTAAACAAGACTTGCCGCTTTTGCATTTTGGGGAGGAATTTGGAATATAATTTGGTAACTTATAGTCTTTTTCATACCTTCTAAATTTCTTTCCAGGATTGTGTTTATGGTGAAATATTATAGTAACTTCTGGAAAAATGGAACAGAATACAGTAAGACACTGATGGAAAATTCTTGTATCACCCCTAAATTTGATAAAGGACTAGCAGGGTGCTGAGGTTTGCCAGCTCTAGGTTCTTATTAGACTTGACCTCTCTTTTGCCTCACAGGCTTCACTTGTCAGCACTCTCTGCCCACAAATCCCCATGTTAGAGAAGGACTTGACTTCTAAATATATGGACCTGTCTTATTCCTCAGCTTTAGCATCATACCAGCTTGTCTAGTAATCAGACTGCTCCAGTCATTGCTTGAATGCTTAAAACTCAAATTCTCAAGATTTTAGGAGCAACATTCTTCTTTTGCTTTGGACTGGCTGATAATTTTGAAACTGAGAAGAAAAGCGAATATATTTTCTTACAGTCCAATATCCATAAAGATCTCAGTGGATTGGACTAAAGAAGCACACACTGTTTATGGAGGAATTTGCTTAGTCTGCAGTTGGGGTGGGGGTAGGGGGCACAGCAAAGTGGAGCTGGTCCAGAGAAGAGGCACTTGAAACATGTCAGTACAATAATTAGAGAACTGAGAGGGATTAACTTGAAAATGAATTGGACAAAGAATATGAATGTTTTCTTCTGAAGTTTAAAAACTGTTTGAAAGAGGAAGAATTAAATGTGTTCTATATGGCTCTCAGAGGATACAAGGTTAGAAATCACAGACGACAGAGTTTAGCCCATTTTTAATGAGTAGAGTTACCTGAAGAAAAAAAATTCCAGAAAATATTTTAAGCATCAGATAGATGCTTGTCTATCGTGTGTATTGCAGCAGAAAATGTATGCATCAGATAAGGTGTTAGAGTAGATGATCTCCAGAAGGACTCAAATCCTTTCGACACTGTAATTCTTTGATGTAGTGACCACCTTTCTTAGGTAACAAGGATTCTTTGTAGCAAGTATTTCTATTGAGATAAGTACTCCACCTAAAATAGGCAAAACATTTTTGTGTGATTTGATGTTATTAAAGCATAATATTGTTTCCTTTTCGTTTTTCAGACAACTCTTAGATACTCGGTGTTGGTAACGTATTTTGTTTAGTGTATCATGGATCCACTGAGTCAAAGTTACAGAGAGCAGTTTTTGCCTCTGAATTTATATTAAGTCTAGAGAACTAAACATAAATAACTCTAATAAATAACACTATAAATTTAGCCATAAGAAGAAAAGGGGTAGCCTAATAATATCCAACATTCTTATAGTCTTTTTCAGTTTTTCAGAGCACTTTGATGCAGTATTACCATGATGCCTCTCTGGAGAGTTTATTTGTGTTGCCATAGTTTTGATTTTGAGTTGAAAATTTTTCCTCAGTGTTTAAGTCACAGATTTATTTTTCACTTGAAAATTATTCTCTTCCATTGTGATTATATCCCCTGTATTTTTTTGTTTTTCCTCAACTTTCAGATACAGAGTACAGAATTTAGACTGGGATAAGGAAGAATTTTCTAACAATTAGAGTTACTTGAAAAAAAGACACTTTTCAGAAAGTATTTAAGCAGCATGTATTAGTCTGCTAGGGCTGCCACAACAAAATTTACCATACACTGGGTGGCTTAAACAACAGACATTTATTTCTCAACAATTCCGGAAGCTAGGAATTCCAAGATCAAGGTACTAGCTGATTTTGTTCCTGGTGAGTGCTCTGTTCCTGGCTTACAGACAGCCACCTTCTCTCGTGTCCTCACGTGGTGGAGAGAGCGTGGATAGGCAAATTGTAGGAGAGTCATAACTATACCATGTGTGGCACTGCTACCTGGGTGACAGTTCTATTTGGAAAGGATGGTTTGTGGACAGGTCACTGCAAAAAAAAAAATTTTTTTAATGGACTGAATCTGAGAATCTAGCCATAAGAAATGTTAAGACTTTGCTTTTAAGCCATCTCTGTGAAGAGCAAAGGCAGAGGAGCTCTGGCCTTAGTGCTGCCACTTACTGGTGGTTTATTCAGGCATTTGTTAGCAGGATCTGTAAGTGCCAGGTAATTTGCTAAACCCAAGAGATGGAAAATGATAAGCCAGATTCCATATCCAAAGAACTTTTATTTTATGAGGGAGGGAGAATGGGAGATAGAGAGACAGAGATGATAACAATCAGAATACAACGTGGTAAGTGCCCAGTAGTATGAAATGGAACCTCTTAATAAAGAATGACTGCTGCTGGAGGCGTTCTGGAAGACTTAAGAATTGTCATTTGAATAGGATCTTGGATGATGAGTAGGTGTTGAGGAGTTTAATTTTAAAGATACTGGGGAGCAACACAGAGGAAGGAAAGTGATGGCATGAAAAATGAGGGAAGAGAGGGTTTTAGAGGGGAGTTGGGGTCAAGAATGAGGAAAGAGGATAAAAAACAAGTCATTGGAATTGCTGAAAATTTTGTTCATTCATTGAATATTTGAGACTCTACTGAGAGTCCCATGATACCTGATGGATCATTGGTGATCTTTTTGAAAATAGTAAATTGGGGGAAACAAATTAACTATCATGTGTCAAGATTAGAAAATGGGTAATAGATGAGGAAATAAATTCAGCAAGAACAGATTACTCTTTCAAGAAATCTGGTGACCTGGGAAAGCAGAGATTAGGGGAGTAGCTTGAGCAAGTAGAAAGCTTTTATTATAGAAGTCACTTATTTAAGCGTATTCAACTTTGTGCAAGTTGTTTAAAATCTATAAAACAAGAATAATGCTTGCTCCCACTACCTTACAGAGATATTATGAAATTTGAGTAAATATATATGCCAGTTCACTTTAAAAACTAGAGCTCTACAAATTCATTATGCTTACTATTACATTGTTAAAATTATTTATTTGTCTTTGCTTTAAAGTTCAGGGTTGCTTTCTATTTTGCAAATTTGTAGGTTTCATGTTTCAGGGTGTTGATAAAGCCAGAGTCTTAGTGATCTTCTTTTTTTTTTTTTTTTTTTTTTTGACTCCAGATTAGACATCCTTTTTTCACAATTCTGGGAAGTAATTGTGGCTGTTGACATGATAGTATAGTAAGCCCCCTGTGTGACACATATGTCCCATTTGAAAGCCAAAAAACCATGTTTGGCTTTTTTTTTTTTTTTTAGGAGGGTTATAATTTGAGGAAGTTGATTTCCCTCTCAATACTGTAGAATTTTAAAAGCTACGTAAAATTCAGGGATCTCTGAATGTGGATTTTCATAGGATTCAAAGCAATATCCCTATTACTCTAAATAATGTGTAAGAAACAGTGGCTGATCCTTTGGGGAATGCACCCTTGGAAAAGTGCTTTGTGTTAACTCTTCTTCAATCAGGAAGTTCTGGGAAGCAAATAAAAATGCAAAGGGAGTCTCTCTGTGAAATCTCTTTGGCTATGTCTATTCTAACTTGTTTCTGACCACTTTCAGGCACATAACTGCACATATATCAGTAGAATAATAGACCTACTAGAAAAAGAAAGGTTTGTTTCATTGTTTGACTTTGCTAGTGAGAAGACTGTGTTATGTTTCAAATAATGACCTCTCATTACTAAATTACTTGCCTCCACTGTTTCCCAGGCCAGTTTGAATTTTGACTGTATGCTTTCCAAGCATAGTACCTCTGCCAGGGCCAGAGTATTATTTCACAGGGCTATCACTACTGATTACAGTGCTGCATATTATGTTTCAAGGATACCAGGTTTCTCAGGGATCCATTTATATTTTCTCAACCTTGCTCCTACAAATAGGAAAAATACCACAGGGAAAATCATTGTGAAATTATTGGGCAGAGAAAGGTGTTTCAATGTACATCATTTGGAATTGGTTCTTGAAATGTACTAAAAAAAAGGGGGGGGGGATGCTCTGTATAACCAGTGCTAGTGTGGAAGGAGCCTAAAAGGAGGGCTTCAATATTTAAAAATTAATGAAGGTGGGAGATAGTGATAGAGTGTATGCCTACCATCCATAAAGTTCTGGGTTCAATCCCCAGTACTTCCATTTAAAATTTTTTAAATAAATAAATAAACCTACAAAAAATAAAAATTTATTAAAGTAAGAGTAACAGAAGGAAATGAGTTCAGAAAGTGAACAAGGAGGAGAATTTGAGAAGAGAGAGATCACAAAGGCAGTGTTAAAAGACAAAGAACAAGAAAAAAAAAAAAAGAAAGAAAGAAAAGAAAAAGCCACAACCAAAAACTAGGAAAGCAAAGCAAAGAAAGGCATTCCTATGATGAAAATGCTCAGGATACCACTAAATAGAAACTCCCTTTGTTTACTGCTGGTCATTGCAGCTACTTCCACCCCAGAGGAATGAGAAGGGGAGGCTTTTCTTCATGCCTGTGACCTTGTTATTGAAGCTTTGCCTCCTATTGCTGGAGTTTGCCATAGTAGGCATCAGCATGTGTCATTTGTGCTTAGTCAGCCATTTTGCCTGAAAATCCTACTTACCTTGAAATTCCTCAGACTGTAGGTAATGAGCCGCATGCATGCCCATATATAATTTACAGGTACTCTACAAAGTCATGAATTCAACTTAATGCAAAATGGGCTTTTAAATTCTAGTATGTTTTTACCAGCAATTTGCCTTACTGACTTAACTGTTCTCCTTAAGGAGAATGGGGGGTTTTTGTTTGTTTGTTTGTTGCTTTGTGTTTTTTGCTGAGCTCCAGCTCTTAAGTTGCCATTTCCACAGCCTGCTGAACCTTGAATGAGCAACTCTCCTTGTTTGGCTTCTAGACACTCTTCAGTGAGCCTTGCTCTCTGGTTGCTCAGTCTGAATGAGAATTCTAATCAACCCCTCTGACTGCTCTCTGATGCTCAGTGTGGTTCAACACATATTAAGAGCTGATTATATGCTGAGCACTGAAAAGAGAAGGATAAATAATATAGTGCCAATGGAATTTGACTTGCAAACTTGTATGCATGGTACATTCTGATATATGCTGTGAAGCAGGTATAAACAAGTGTACAGGCACACTGAGGAGGAATCACAGCTTTGTCTCAGGGTGTATCAGGGACCACAATCAGAGAGGAAGTTGACAATAGCACTGGATTTTTAAGGAGAGTATGGGAGGGCGGGATGCACATTCTAGGCAGAGTAGAGCAGGGGTCTGCTAAACACTGAAGCAGAAGAAATCATCTTTGGGAAGGACAGCAATTAGGGGTGACTGGAGGATAGTCTGTGCCTAGGAGCTAGGGTAAGAGGTGACTGGAGAATGGAAAGGATGGCAGAGACTAGCCTCAGTATCCTCCTCCCTCCAACTAGCCTTGCCTTACCCTCTTAACTTCTTCACTCCAGGTTTATAGCAGTTCATTATACCTGCTGCCCTCCTGGTTACCTGTTGATTTCCTGTTTTTTATTAAATTGTCCTTTCTACTTGATCTACCTTCCTATCTCACCCTTCTCCATTATCCTTTTAACCTATTATTAACTTACAACCTTTTTTAATAAAATCAGTATTCCCCAAACCTATTTACAAAGCCTGAACTTGATGTGTTCCTCAGAAATGAGTGTGTCTGAGGATGGAAGGACTTTTTTTATTGGACACTCACATAGGACTAAGGGAGGCCATATCTAGCAAGAACAGAGGTCTTGTCTTTCTATCCTCTAGAGCACTGCTTCTTAGACTATCACTGGTAACAAACCAGGCTTTCACTTCTAATCCTATACAGACTGATATTTGTATAAATAAAAATGAATTATTAGAAAAATGACATACAAAATATAAGTCAAAAATTTTGTTATTAGAGTCAACATACAGATTACTCTGCAAATTGCTATTAAAATTTTTAAACACTTACCTTGTCACAGACTAGTAACCCAACACATTCACAAACCAGCACCCATCTGTAGGACCGCATTTTGAATAGCACAACTGTTGAATCCCCAATACGACTTGTGCCTGATACTCAGGAGAACTTCAGTGCATGTTTGGGGAATAAGTACGTAAATGAGAAAGTTAACATGATTATAGTAGTAGGAAGGGGGAAATGACAGTAGCAGCTGTCTTGGAGAGTTGAAGGGAAATGATTGAGAAAGTAAAGAGTACTATAGTAATGTTACCTTCCATGTAAAACAAACTTTGTCTCATCACTCTCTGATCATTCCTTTGGCTCTCTAGTGAGGCAGATACAGGATACTAAATCACCTGTGTGGACTTCTGTGTAATAATAGTTTTGATCTTGCCAAATATATAAAACTTACTCTGCATGTCTGCAGAAAAATGTCAACCTGCTTATCTGAACTAGTTCTCAAGAGCAAATCTGCAGTTGTAAGGATTGATTTCAAATAGTAACTCCTGCTGTTTGACTCAAAGTATTTCTTCACGTTGTAATATGAACCATACTGCCAAATGTTTTCCCTGCCCGAGATTTTCTTGTTTCCTTTTGTATCTTCTCAGAAAATTAGCTGGATAGGGTAAGAAGTCTTCATATCAAAAACTTTGTAATAAACAAACCCTCTATGTCGATTAAGATAATTTCAGATTGCTTATAACACTGCACATTTTCAGTTCTTAAAAGCAAATTGTAAGGTCTTGAATCCCTTTCAAATGAGGAATTCATGGTATCATTCAAGGAATAGAAAAGCAGGAGGTATACTTTTTAATATTCAAACATGTAGCAGCATTTGAAGGAGATCATTAATTTGAAACATTTAGTTAATTGAATGGAACTTATAACAAGGAAGTTTTATTATTTTAAAT
This sequence comes from Camelus bactrianus, assembly GCF_048773025.1. Lineage (NCBI taxonomy): Eukaryota > Metazoa > Chordata > Mammalia > Artiodactyla > Camelidae > Camelus > Camelus bactrianus. The sequence continues at coordinate 98,174,865 of NC_133543.1, read as the reverse complement.
AGAATTTTGTTTACATCGTAGGTCACTGCAATCAGCCCTCCATACCTGAGGATTCCACATTTGGGGAATTCAACCAACTGCAAGTTGAAAATATTCAGGAAAAAATTCCAGAAAATTCCAAAAGCAAAACTTGAAATTGCCACACCAGCAACTATTTATATAATATTTACATTGTATTAGGTAGTATGAATATTCTAGAGGTAATTTAAAGTACACAGGAGGATATGCATAGGTTACATGCAAATACTATACCATTTTGTAAATAAGGGTCTTGAGCACCTGCAGATTATGGTATGGCAGGTAGTCCCAGAACCAGACCCCTGCAGATACTGAGGGACAGCTGTACAGCATCGATAAATTGATGCATAGTCCTTATTCTCTACTAACCACATCCCAAGAGAATAGAGTTAAGAGGGGCAAAAGGACCATTTTTGTGGTAAATTTGGGAGTCTGCCTGCCTTTCTCGCCCTCCAATCAGTTTCCTCAGCTCTTCTAGCTCTGGAGACTTGTCCTCACAAAGATGCTTAGGACCCTGCAGCTGCCTGAAGCCACTTTCTTTCCAAGAGTATGTAGAGTGGACAGGCCTCTGCCTGAATGCTAGCTATGTTTACTAGCTGTGAGTTCCTGAGAAAGGAATTTAACTTATATGAACACTACTGTTTCATGTGGGTGTCATTATTAAATGAGATAAGACTGAAAAATAGAGAGGGGCTCTTAGGGCAGCACTTGGCATGTGTATTAAACATCGATGCTCAGGTATATTAGTTCTTTTACTCTGCCTCTTTCTTTAAGGATTAGCTTTAAAAAATTAATGTAGCATATAAGGCTAATGATATTGTTCCAGATAAAGCTGGAAATATTGTTCACCTTTTCCCTGGCCTTATATGTCTGCAGTTATCAAGTTAAACAAGACTGCTAGGAAGCTAGCTTTGAGAAATAGAAAAGAGTTAGGACTTCCTTTATTTGTCTGCATTGGTAATGAATCATAGATTAAGAATTATTGACTCTTATAGCCATTGTTAGGCTAATACAATCAGTGGGGTTTCCCTTAGCCTTTGGAAATTTTACAGAAACTCAGAAGAGAGACAAGAACCTCAAATCTGAGACTGATTTCTATCTCCCCCAGTCCTGACTGGACTGGCTTGCCCAGCAACACCCCTTACCATTTGAATGTGGGAGAAACTAACCCCTCAACTAGTACTAGATCTGTTACCTGGACATTGTTGTGGTTTTATTGATTTTAGATAGAGTGATTCAGTAATTTCTGGGAAGTTTGCCTAAGCTAAAAGAAAAAATAGTGTCTCTAGTCACACAGCACGTCCTCTTTGTAAATATGTCTTCTACCCATCAAGGATGTATAAGAGATCAAGAATCTGGATCCCGCATCAGTGAGTGAGTTCTAACCTGTTGAGTACATTAGCAGCATAATCTGAGCTGGCATTCCACAATACCAAAAGGCATCCTGTAGTCTGCAGTGTTTGAGGTGACTTTCTAGCCTCACGTCCTGGAAGAACTGCTTGTCGTGTACCATAAGCTTAGGGATCATGACTTACTTATCTTCTGTCCCCCCCTGTCTTGAGTATAGTCTCTCCCTGGTACAGACTGGGTATGCAGAAGGCCTGTCTGTGTCATATAAATATTAAGAACATGGATGTTGAAATCAGGCACTCAAAAACCAACTTTAGGACTTACTGGTTTGTAACCTTTGAACATGTAGTTGCCATCCCTAAACCTCAGATTCCTTTCCATATAAGGGCTATAATAATAATGCCTATATCACATGGTTGTGAGGATTAATTTAGATGTGAATAAAGTACTTGGCCAATTTCTGACACTCAGTAAGTGTTAATCATCATTATACAGTAAATAAGTGCCGAATATAAAGATTAGTGGTACTAGTCTGCCAAAGATTCTTACACCCAGGAGATATGTAATGTGAATCATCTGACATAAAATTATTTCCATTTCTTGGTAAAGTCTTCCGCTTTAGTTTATCCTGTTCATTTAAACAGAAATTTACTTAGATATGGCCTATTGGATAAGGAGTGTCTGATAAAGTATACCTGCTGATTCATATAATTGCTCCAAATAATCTTATGTGAAACTTTTCCTATTTTATTGTTTTTGGAAATTATCTTGGAGGAGGAACAGTCTGATGGTGGCTTATGAATATTTTTATATTAAATACTTCGTCATTCTAAAAAATATGCTAAACATTTCTAATTTCCATGGGAAAACCCTCAGGAAAAAAACATCCCCTCCCCTTTTTTTGGTTATATCTCTAGTGAAGTTTAGAAATTCAAAGAAGAATATTGCCTGGAAGCTGCAAAGAGACCCCATGTTTGAGCTTCTTGATGTTATTTCTGCACACAAAGAAGCATTTGGGCAAATAATCCATTGTTTGTTGTTGGTTCCTAAAGCACTGCCAGGGGAGACTTATACTCCTGGGGTCTCTTCTTATGTCCCAGGAGGAAGTGGATGGAAGATGGTTATTAATCTGCACCAACTTCAGTTTATTAGCTGTACTGGTTCCCAAACATGTTTTTGGCAGAGAAATATTCTGCAGGTTCCCTTATACTGTTTCTCTATCCATTGCCAGCACTGCAGCCAAAGATTTTATTTTTTCCATAACAATTTTTTAGATATTTGATTTTTTTCTCACACTGCGCATCTTTCTTCCATGCTGTCTTCCCCTCCTTTGTGCACACAAACTATGTAAGTTCAAATGACTATTTTCCCCTGAAAAAATGTAGTTATTCCAAACTTTCTTTCAGTTCCCTAAAATTTTATTTCCTAGAAACACCTTTTAACTCCCAGTATCAATTCTCTGTTCATCCGCTGTAGACTACCTCTCCCCCTCTGGTGGCATAGAATATGGACTTCAGTGACTATAATTTTTTCCTTCCATTCTGTGAGAGTGTTCTTCCCAGAACCCTACAGCTACTCAGTCCCTGGGCCAGTACATTATCTTAGGTCCTACCCCAGACCTACTGAACCAGAATCTATATTTTGACAAACTCCCTACATGGTTTGTATGCACATGGAAGTTTAAGAAAGCACTGCTGTAAATCCTGTTTTGCTCAAAGAGGGAAAAACGAAGTAGTGGTTCTCAACCTGACTGTTCAGTGGAATCACCTGGGAAACTTTGAAAACTACTGATGTTTCAGTTCATCTCCAGAGATTCAGATTTAATTGGTCTGGGGGGCGGTCCAGACATTGGGAATTTTAGACATTCCTCAGGTGATTCTAATAAGCATTAGCTAAGGTTGAGAACCACTCTTATTCATGAATCTTACAATTTGCCGTAGTTTCTTGGAATATCATATGTAAATCAATGCAAGACTAATAACTAAAAAAGCCTGATTTTTACAATTATATTTATTGGGAGGGGATATATATATATATACACCAATATATATATTGGTGTGTGTGTGTATATGTATATATGTGTGTGTATGTGTGTATATATATATATATAGGTGTAGACACCAAAATATTAAATGGGAATCTCTACTTTATAGGATTACAGCTGTTCTTTTTTGTCCTCTATTTTCCAAACTTTCTATAATAGCCATGAATTCTTTTGGTAAAAAAAAATCCTCATATGTATATGTATGCTTTTTAATAAATATGGTCACATTATATGTGTTTTGTAAACTTTATCCTTTTTCACACATCAATATATTACAAATATTTTCTCAGACTGTTAAATATTTGCATTGACTTTTATATTGTTTAAGGTGAATCCTGACCCAGAATGACTGGATTTTTACTGTAAAAAGTACTTTTACATACTGACTGGAGTCTTTGAGAGACTGACCGTTTAACTCTTGGAAACCTTTAGTGTTTGGAAGCTTTCCCTGTCCACAGAAGGGAAGATGTTTAAAAGGAGATGTCTAAACTGCAGTGAGGTCAGATCAGACCTTCCAAGAGCCTTTTGCAACTCATCTGTTGAGTACCAGCATTTTTTTGAGCTCTTAAACTTAACACATAGAACCTGACTTTACCATCCCAGAAGATGCTGCACCCCAGGGAATCTAATGGTGTTCGGATTGCAACCTATGTGTCCTGTTGAAGGGAACTATATTTGCAAGCTTCCTCTTCAAATCCTTTATGGTTTAGTTGGAATTGTGCTTCAAAACTAGTATCTCTTACAGTTTGAGTTTCCTCTGCATTAATATGTACATTATCATATGGAAAGCCAAAAAATGCCTACAGCAACATCTTGAAAACATCAACGGTGTGTAGTTGGCCAAGCTAAAGTCAAATACCTCCTTTTTCCCTGAACTTGAGAATAAATATAAGTCCCAGTCCTCCTACTTCAAAAAAGTGATCTACCTTTTCTTCTTGATTGTTCTATTCTTGCCCCAGTCCAGTTGCATTGCATGGAAAAGGAAAAATTTTGCTAATGTTCTCTTTACAATCAGAAGAAAGGAGATAGTTTTGCAGTTGGGGAACCTTTTAAACAGATGTACAGCAGCTGACGCTGCAGGAGAGAAGTTCTGCTTGCCATCTTTTTACTTCATTTAACCTTTTCTCTGCCAGAATCTATACATAAAAGGTTCATAAATGTGCAGGTTTTAATTTCAGAGAAATAGGCTTAATATTTTATTCACAGAGTTGTATTTCTTACAGAGCTTTTTAAACTTTGCATTTCTTCTGAGAGGAAAGATTCCAAAACACTTCACAATCTAAAAACTTCAGGAGCTATACCTACTGACTCAAGTCATGATGGGATGTGTTCCTCTGAGCAGTGTTTCATCTGTGTTTGTGTCTTAACCTGAGATGATGGTGCTATCGTCCTTGGCTATCTCACCTGCATATGCAAATCAGGAAGAGAGGAGATACCAGGGTATGGCACAGTATTGAAAGGTGATGCAGGTTAGTGAGTGGATATTCAGCTTTGGAGGCTTGTTTTAGACACTGATACTTATCTTATCTCACAAGACCTGACCACAAGCAAGCCAAAGATGGTACTTTGTACAAGCCTCCATTATAGATAGTCCTTCTTATATTGCAGTGTGATTACTCATTTACCTGGTGGTTTTCCCTACTTGGAGGGGAACTCCAGAGAACGTGTATAAGGATCATGTCTTATTAATCATAGTATATCCTAGCTCAGCCTAAACTCATAAATGTTCAGTAATTGTTCAATAAATGAAATACTCAGTTCAGCCATATAATAATCTAAAACCCTTTGGTCATATTGAAATCTAGGTTAACTTGATTTTTTTTCTTTTTCTTTTCTTTTTCTTTTTTACCAATTACAAGTTGACCATTACTTAACACTACTATGTGTTTAACAACTGGAAAGTAGATGATTATCTGGACATTCTGGACAGAAAATAAAGGGAAAGTATTTAGAGAACCTTCTATCTAAACTACATCAAAATTTTGGGATTAGATTTTTAGACCACATTTATTTATGTTCAGAATGAAACTATTTTGGAGGCTGTACATATACTACACTAACTGTCATTATAATGCATTTACTCTTACATAAGATATGAAAATACAAATTAAGGAAAGAATGTTTCCTTGGCCACTGATGTTAATATATTAGATAAATTAAATGCATGATACACATGTTTGATTTTTGGATGCTTAGCAAAGTTATTGCCCAAAAGCATTATTTGGACTTCTTAACCATTAGTCAGAAACTATCTTGTGGTAGTCAGCTTGGAATTTGTTTATCCTGAGTAACTGGTTTTTGGTTTTTAAAAAATGAGATATATGATCTAGCTTAGTGTAGAATATATGTTATACTGAATCTTAAACTAGTTTCAGTATGTGCCAAATTGCTATTTAAAATTAGTTCCAAACACTATATGTAAGAGAAAATTCAACAAAAAAAAAAATTACATTTACTAAAGGAATATTCAATACAAAAGAGCAATTTCTTTATAAACTTAGAAGGTGGCTTAGTAGAGTGAGACCTGGGTTCTAATCTGTCTGTACCTCTCACCATCTATGGGGCTTTAAATGAGTCTGTTAATGTCTCTGAGGCTGTTTCTTCTTTAAAATGGAGATGATACCTGCTTCAAGAGGAACAACTGAGACAATACGTGTAAATGTGATTTATAAACTTTAAGGTACTATGCAAATGAATGATTGATTTCATTGATGGCCTTAGTAGATTTGATGGCCAAATTCTCTATCTTTTTATTAAGGCAATGATTTAGAAAACATTAGGGCAGAAGATGTATTTGGCATGAGAAATTGCTGCTATTAAGCTTTTCATATATCTAGAGTCCATGTGCAGAACAAAGTTTTTTTGTCATTTATTAAGTAAAACTGAAAAAAAAAAAAGAACCCAAAGTAGAACAGGTTGTGTTAGACTCTCCCTCTTGTGTTTTTTAGTTTTTTTCTAGTTTTATTGAGCTAGAATTGACATGTAATGTGTTTTTGTTAATTTTTTAGAATAGATCCAGACCAAGAATATTTTAACTTTGTGCTAGATCCTTTCTATTCCTACAGACTCCTTTTTCACATACTTACCAACTGTCTCTCTGATTCTTTTCTGGGTTTTGGCTTTTGAAACATTTTATGACCTTTTCATTAATTTTGAAGACTTTTTCTTGATATCTCTATAATTCTTTTTAAAATGCATATTTAACAGCTTTATTGAGATACCAGTCACCATACCATACAATTCACCCATTTAAAATGTACAATTCTGTAGTTTTTAGTGTATTCACAGTGTTGTGCAGCCATGAACACAGTCACTTTTGGAACATTTTTATCACCAGAAACTCCATACCCATTGGCAATCATTCCGCATTTCCTCTACCATCCCATCCCAGCCCTAGGAAACCATTAATCTACGTTCTGTCTCTACAGATTTGACTATTTCTGGATATTTCATATAAATGGAGTCAAAGAATATTTGGTCTTTTGTGACTAGCTTCTTTCACTTAAGATAATGTTTTCAAAGTTCATTCATATTGTAGCATGATAAGTACCTAATTCCTTTTTAATTCCAAATAATAGTCCATTTTGTGGATATACCACATTTTATTTATGCATTCATCAGTTGATGAACATTTGGGTTGTCTTCACTTTTTTTGTCTATTATGAATAATGCTGCTATGAACATTCATGTACAAGTTTTTGTGTGAACATATGTTTTCATTTCTCTTGGGCATATACCTAGGAATAGAATAGCTGGGCCATATGGTAACTCTATGTTCAACCTTCTGAGGAACTGCCAGACTCTTCTAAAGTGGCTGCACTATTTTACATTTCTACCAGCAGTGTATGAGGGTTCCAGTTTCTCTACATCCTCATCAACACAGGTCTTTCTGGTAATACTCATCCCAGAGGGTGTAAAGTAGTATCTTGTGGTTTTAATTTGCATTTCCCTGATGATTAATGATGTTGAACATCTTTTCATGTGTTTTGGCTATTTGTATATCTTTTTTGGAGAATTGTCTGTTCAGATTCTTGCCCATTTTTTAATTGAGTTGTTTGTCTTACTATTGAGTTGTAAGGGCTTTTTATATATTCTGGATACAATTCCTTTATCAGATCTATGATTTGCAAATATTATTCACTTTCTTAATGGTGTACTTTGAAGCATAAGTTTTTCACTTTGATGAAGTTCAATTTATTTTTTCTTTTATTACTTGTGTTTTTCCTGTCTGTCATATCTAAGAAGGCTTTACCTAGCTCAAGGTCACAAAGAGTTACTCCTATATTTTTTTAGGAGTTTTATAATTTTAGCTCTTCCATTTGGATCTGTGATCCACTTTGAAATAATTTTTATGTATGGTGTGAAGGTTGAGAGTCCAATGTTATTTATTTTTTATTTTTTTGCATGTTGATATCCCATTGTGCCAGCACCATCGGTTGAAAAGACTATTCTTCCTCCCATTGAATTGTCTTGGTACCCTTGTCAAAAATCAGTTGACCATAAATATGAGGTTTATTTATGGGCTCTCAATTCTATTCCATTGATCTATATGTCTATCCTTATGCCAGTACCACACCATCTTGATTACTGTAGCCTTGTAGCAAGTTTTGAAATCAGGAAGTGTGAGTCCAACTTTGTTCTCTTTCTCAAGATTGTTTGCCTACTCTGAGTCCCTTGATTTCCATATGAATTTTAGAATCAGTTTGTCAATTTCTGCACACACACAAAAAAAGACATCTGGGATTTTGGTAATGACTAAGTTGAATTTGTGGATCAATTTGGGAAATATTGCCATCTTAACAATATTAATTTGTCCAGTCCTCATAATTCTTTTGACATGTAGGAGAGAATAACAAAAAGCGCTATAAAGAAAAAAGTTATTTAACCTCCTTCCACAAGTAAAGAGCCTCTGGGCAGAATTTGACAAGCAGATGAACACAGGGAGAACCCTTGGAACCCTTGTTAGCTGTCCATCAATCCCAGTCTCCCAACTCAGGGAGTTACGTGGAGCATTAGAGAATCCACTCCCAGGGTTTCCAGAGGCCGACGCTGGGTTGGTCCCCTACTGATAGGAATGTATTCTGCTCCTTCTGACCACTAAAGTATCCTGGACAGTAGAGAAGAGGAGGTATGTTTATTTCCTAAGTAGAGGAACGTGTTGTTTTTGTATCCTTTAAGGCCATTTAACTTTCCTGGACATGAGAAGTTTACTTTTTGTTGTCTTTTTGTTCTATGGCTGTTGGTTTCTTTTGTTTGGCTATTTTGGAGGAGTTCTTTAACCTTTGTCAAAAGTTTGAGAGCTAGCAAGATAAAATTTATAGGTTTCACTCAGAGGTCATGCTTTTTAACAGTTTGGAAACTATGGGTTCCTCAAGAGGCCTAATGTGTGATGATTCCACTGGAAATCAGTTTGTAAACATAATCGCAGTATCAGTTAATATAATGGTTTGCTTTTGTGTTCCTTCAATTCTCACAAAAAAAATCTAGTTATATATACTTGAATTTTCATGTAATAGATCAGAGTAAAGAATAAATAGTAGTGGGGTCTGTCCTTTCCTTGCCTTTAGGGTTTTGTCTTTCTGACTCCTAAGGCTCACACTCTTATTTGTTTCTCATTTTTCAGTTTTATTAGGTAGAATTGTTATAATTTGACTACACATATACAATATATGCACTCTTTTTTTAGTTTACACATATGTACTGTTCATTGTTTCTAAGAACAGTTTAGACCTTTAGCTTTTTAAACTTACATAGTTATCAAAGGAATAAGGCCAACCACAAAATAAGAATCAACAGAATGCAGTAACCCAATCATAAAGGACAGTCAAATGTGCTTACACACATTCAAGAAATCAGTCATCTAAGTTGTAAATAATAAATAGTTCACTTGTGTCCCTTTTTTTTTTAGAGTCCACATATGAGTGATCTCATATGGTATTTTTCTTTATCTTTCTGACCCACTTCACTTAGAATGACAATCTCCAGGTCCATCCATGTTGCTGCAAGGGCATTATTTTATTTTATTTTTTATGGCTGAGTAGCATTCCATTATATATATATACACCACATCTTCTTTATCCAGTCATCTGTTGATGGACATTTGGGTTGTTTCCATGTCTTGGCTATTGTAAATAATGCTGCTATGAAAATTGGGGTACATGTGTCTTTTTGAATTATATTTTTCTCCAGGTATATGTCCAGGAGTGGGATTGCTGGGTCACATGGTAAGTGTATTTTTAATTTTTTAAGGAACCTCCATAGTGGCTGCACCAGTTTACACTCCCACCAACAGTATAGGAGTGTTCCCTTTACTCCACACCCTCTCTAGCATTTATCCTTTGTAGACTTTTTAATGATGGCCATTCTGGCTGGTGTGAGGTGATATCTCATTATAGTTTTGATCTGAATTTCTCTGACAATTAGCAATGCAGAGCATTTTTTCATGTTCCTATTGGCCATTTGTATGTCTTCATTGGAGAATTGCTTGTTTAGGTCTCCTGCCCAATTTTGGATTGGGTTGCTTGTTTTTTTTTTTTTTTGATATTAAGCTTATGAGCTGTTTGTATATTTTGGAAATTAGTCCCTTTTCGGTCACATATTTTGCAAATATTTTCTCCCATTCTGTAGGTTGTCTTTTCATTTTGTTGATGGTATCCTTAGCTGTGCAAAAGCTTTTAAGTTTAATTAGATCCCATTTGTTTATTTTTGCTTTTATTTCTATTACTCCAGGAGCTGGTTCAAAAAATATACTGTTGTGATTTATGTCTGAGAGTGTTCTGCCTATGTTTTCCTCTAAGACTCACACTCTTAAATGTTACCTCTGGGGAAAGTTGGCCTCTTCTGTACTCAGAAGTCTTGGCTCTTCCTATTAAGAGTCTCTCTATTTTTCTCCTCAGAAAGGGTGCTTTTTGCTGATGGAAACCTGATTTTTGTTCTTGATGCCGGATGGCATGATTTCTGACTCTAGAAATGATCTTCCTGTCTTCTTATAACAGAACATGAGTCCTCCAGTATGCTTTCTTTCAGAAAGTCAAAGGGTCATGGCAGTCCCCAGAGAAGAGCACAGGCTCTAGCTGTTTGGGGAGTGATGTTGAAGCCAGATCTAGTGACAGTGCTCAGTTCTCCCTGGGGAAATTGCCAGGGGAGGGAAGAACTGGCCCATTAGGACAGCCCAATGATCATTCATGGAAATCCTAGGCAATTTTTAATCTTAAAAATAAATCAATCCAAAAGTCATCTGCATCTTCATTCCACTGTTTACTAGCTGTTTAATATTAGGTAAGGCTTTTAATATCTCCAAACTTAGTTTTCCCACCCAGAAGGCGAAGTGATAGAGGTAACCATACTTAACTCATATGGTTTTGTGTATGTAAAGCACCTAATACAGGGCTTGGCACATTAAGTGATAATGAGTATAAAAAGTTTAAATATAAGAAAGAAAATAACAGTGCACATAAGCTATTACCAGCTAATAAGAAAGACTTTACACTCAGAAAAAAAGGGTGTATTTGGACAATAATATTAATACTAATCTAGTGACTTTCTAGGCACTACTACTAATCTACTATGTTCCAGGCACTGTATTAGTTTTACATACATCATTTCTCATTGAATCTTCACAAAAATCATATAAGTATTTATTACATTTTGGAGTTGAGGCAAGCTAAGCCTTAAGAAATTAAGCCCAAGGTCACAAATCTATTAAATGGCAGAGGCATGATTATAACCAGGGCTGTGGGACTCCACGCCTGTGCTTTAACCACATTGTATACTGATGGGAGAAGAGGGAATGAAACTGAACATGGAAGAATACTAGAATATGAAGAAGTACAAAGGAAAGTGTGTTTTGACTGTGAAATCAGGCTTGGGAAAAGCATAAAAAAGATTTTGGGGAACAGTGTCATGTATAGGGACAGGTCAGTGATTGAACCACTTCAGCTGGAGCAGATGTTTTTTGAGGTGAACTGGAGACCCGTCAGGTGAGGGTGTATGTCTACATTTGATCCGGTGACAGTAGAAAGCACTGAAAAGTTTTTCAGCAGGGAAGAGACACAGTCCAGGGGATAGTTTAGAAACGATAGTCTGGCAGTAGTGTGAAGATGGGATGGAAAAATGTGAAAATGCATTTTAATGGAAGAAATAGCAGGACTTGGTGACTGACCAGAAAGGAAGGACAGGGGAAGTCAGGAAGGTCAATGCCCAAAGAAACAAAGCCCTTGGGTAATTTTGGCACCAAAATAATTTTGTCAAAGTTGGAAACCTTGAGAATAGGCTATAAATGACTCCATGACTCCACAAACTTCCTGTACCCTCCCAAAATGCAGGCTCCTCCAGGCACCAGTCCTTTATCTGGTAGTCTCATTCCCTTACCTTATACTCCGCCTGGTTCTCTCCAACACCAACCTGTCAGAAAGCTCCATTTTAACAATCTTTCCACCAGGAGGTCTTCACGGGGGCCCTCCCTCCCATCTGCCTGCCTCTCTGAAACCTGACCCTCCCCCAAGGAGGCGACTTCCTTTGGGAATCCTGAGAAGACAGCTCTTTCTCCCTCACCTTCTCTGAGGGCCAGGCTCAGGGGGCCAGTTTGACAGGTGAAAACTTGCATTTCCCCTGTGTTTTGCCCAGTGTTCTTTTGAGCTGTTTTATCTTTTTCTTATAAAAGTGTTCCTTATATAGTAAAGACCTTGTCCTTTTGCTTGTCATATTTTTCTAGTTTTTCACTTGACTTAATTTTGCTTATGATGACTTTGAGTAGAAGGAGTTCTGTGTTTTTACTTTCTGAAATATTTTTTAAATTAAATTAACTCAAATAATATACACATACATTCTTCTTGTAAAAACCTAAAGCAGTTTGAATAAACTAGTCTGTTTTGATCTCTGTCCCCAACCCTAGTGCTCTCCCCCTCCTGCTGAAACCACTCAGGTCCTGAACTATTTTTGTGGAATTACATGCACTTTACTGTTTTTGTAAATTTTTTTTCTTTTGCATTTGTGCTTACAGAGGCCTTCCTCATCCTTAGGTCACATAAATAAAATGTTCACCTGTATTTTCTTTATATCTAACTCTTCAGGCCAATATTATAGTAAACAATATGAGATAACCATTTTTCTTCAGTGATTTGGAATTTAGCATTAAGAAGTCTTAATATATGCTGGGATCACGGCTAGGTTTTCTTATATATCAATCTGCCTATTTTTGTGGTAGTACCATACTAATTATTGTAGCTTGAAGTGTGTGTTACTGTATTTCCTACTTACAACTTACAGGTTCTACATGGTTTTTCATCCTGGAGGTTTCTGAAGGGCCTCCGTGTTGTATCCTCCTTCACCACACTATTACCAGCTCTTCCCCCACCTCACTAAAATCCTGTTTCTCTCTTGAATTTTTTTATAAAGTACCATTATTTTTCTAGTTACCTGGGTTCAAAACCACCACCAGCTATTTGTAACTCAGCAGCTCCCTCCACAATTCTTAACTCTTCCACACCTTTCCCCCACCTCAAAACCTGAATTCTCAGTGTGAGAGATAAACCCACAGTCAAAGGAGAACCAGAAACTTTCTCCTTCTGATCCTTTCCACACTTTCTGTTTAATTTCACTTGGATATACTCCTGGCCTCTCTTTGCCTTATTTCCCTATTGAAAATTTTGTTATATGTTACTGAATATCAAATTCTCTGATACTACTAAAGGAAAAACTAGGGGATAAGGTTAAACATAATTAAAGTAAAACAACAGTGGGAGTGGGATATTGAAGGCCATAGAGAAAAGCATAGCCTTAGAGTCTTAAATGTTGTCTTAGAAACTAGTAGTGTGGATGCACATATGGATGCTTATTTTTTCATTTTTTAAACTTCATTTTTAAATAATTTCAGCTCAAAGGAAGTTATAAAAATAGAAGTGAGTTTCCATATACCCTTCATCCAGTGTTCCTCAGTGACAATATTTCACACATAGTATATTCTCAAAGCCAGGAAGTGGACATTGGTACAGTATTATTAACTACTCTTTTCACTGGGTTACATACCTTCTAGGATTACCTTGAGAGTCTATTTGGTGAATAACCATGCAAAACAGTTGTGGAACTAGCTGCTTTTCAGCTATCTTATTTACAGTCAGACTCAGCAATGTGTATTAAAAGAAGTGAGAAGTTGAGCAAAGAAACACATAAGCTAGTGACCTTCTTGTCAAAGCTAGCGCTACAGGATTTCCTTTTGTTCCTTCCTCTGACTGAGACTTTCATGTTCCCCAAGTAGCCAACCAAAAGTTTCATGGAATAGCAGATTACTCGTCCTATTTGGCATGTTCTAGCTTCAGTTTTACCCTGTTTCCAGGGGAGGAGCCAGGAGTCAAGTTAGGCAGGGGAGGGAATCCATAACCTCTGCTGTTGTTACAAGTCAAAAGCAAACCTTGTAGCCCTCCCCTGTGGCTTCTGACCGAAACAAAGGAAAATAACATGACAGGAACAAATTGACAGCAGCCACCTCTGCCAGCAGATGCTAATATAGCATAGAACTTCAGGTTCTCTTGGTCGAACTAAGTTAGTACTGCCCTGGAAGTTATTTCCCATATAGATAGATTGGCCTTGGCCCTTGCTTGAGGCAGTGTTGAAAGTGCATGCTTATTACAAGGTACTGCTCACGTGACAGTGATGCACTTCAGGTTCTTCAGCTTTAAAAAAAAAAAAAAAAGGAAAAAAAATTAACTTTATGAAGACATCAAAGGAATTTTTTTTAAAAGAGAGAGGTCTTGTGTGGTAGGGAAAGATATCACAGTGGTGTGACAAATTAAGTTCTGGCTTTTTAGGGGATTCAGATCAGAAATAAGATTATACCTAAATGGGGTATAATCTTTAGAAATTGTTATCTAATATGACTGGCATTCTCTCCTATCACAGTGAAGACTTGTCATGCATGTGCCTTGCCTTAAGAAATCACAGTAAACAGAAATTCACGTACAACTCTTAGATTGGGGCTTTAAACATTATTTCAGAAAATTTACTCCATTTATAAGATAACTCATTTGGTACCTTTAGAACAGTAAATTCTTACAGAGCTTTATAACCATTTGATTTACCAAAACAAAAAACAAAAAACCCTTCATTCTTACACAACTGTTAAATTGCTAAAATTAAATTCACCCATACAAAAAAGCAGTCTCTCTCTCTCTACTCTTATATTAAGGTATCTCACAGGAGCTTAGATGTGGTACCTTTTTCAAATAGTTAAATGTGTACATTCAAATGACCAGCAAGCAGATATACTCACTTATTTTTAAAAAGTAGCAAATCTCTAAAAATAGTATAAAATATAAGAGACTCTGCTATTTATTTATAATTATAATATCCCATTTTTAAATGATTCCTTTGTACTTGGTCAGATTTCAGGTGAATAGAGCTAATGATCTTTGGCTTTCTAGCATAGTTTTCAGAATCTGCCTGTTTTAACTTTGGTAGCATCCTTAAGAGATTCCATTTTCTGAAGTTTGTAATTCTAAACTGTCATTAAAATGGCAGGAAAGGATTATTTCTAGAATTTGATTATTTTTTTAGACTGAAAATAAGAATTAAGTCCTAGAACAATAAAAACTGTATAACAACTCTGATATCTATTAATAAGTGTCATGAAAAAGAGATAAATTTTATTCTACTTTATAAAGTAGAATAAAAATAAAACACTAATTAAGAAATTAGTCCCTTTTTCTGCATTAATTCAGACAATCCTAAAGTGAAAATCTTTCCTAAGAAATTGTACCCTGTGAAAAAACCAATATTGACTATCCTTATACAGCATACCCCAGACCTAACCATTTGTAAGCAATTTCTTCATTGTTAATCCTTCTTAGCCCTGTTACCCAAAAGAAAAATAAAATGTTTGCTAATTTCTTTGGGCACACTGGAAGGTTACTGATTGACATGACCAAAAGCCAGGAACTCACAGCCGAAGAGTTCCGTTTTCACTATCAGCTCATAGAGAGGAAACACCTCTACCCTGAAGAAGCCCATAATCAAATTAGGAAAACAGTAACTAGTACATAAAACGCCTGCTAAAAGCCTGTGAGAGTTCAGAATAAAGGGAACTGTAACGGGGAGCAAGTACTAGACAAAGTGGAAGACGAAATTGAGGAGGGGCCATTTGGCAAGTGGAAGCTCATTTCTAAATCTTGATTTGTTCAGAGATGTCAGATTATAGTGTCTCTTTTAGCCGAGAGGTACAAATGTGTGGCCTGGTAATTCTATCCCTCTATTTCAAGAAGCCACATACCACTGCCTTTAGTGAAGTGAAACCAGTGACACCAGAGTTGACATGGCAGAAGCTGCTGCAAAGATTAATCTGATCAAATTCAGTAGGTCCTACTGGAATCCTCTCCATCTTCAGAAGATCCTATATATTAGAATAGTGAGGGATCCAGACCTAGATCATCACTAAAGAGAAAAGCTTCCAAAGAAAGAAAGGAATTCAAGTGACCTAGGATACGAAGATTAGGCCTGTACTTTGGTTAATAATTAGGAAGTGATTTTTATCAGTTATTTGCGCTTTTTAAGTAATACACAAATTTAAAATTTTTCAAACAGTATATAAAGTTATACAGTGAAAACTAAGCACCTCCAATCAAAAATGTTTTGCAGTTTTGAAGCTGGACTATGTTTTACTTTAAAAAGTCAGATGAGGAATAAATTATATATTAAAAGAAAATGGGGAGCCTCTGCAGGCTTTAAGTGGAAAGAATAAGACAATGTCAGTAGAAGTGAAGATTTTTGGCAATTTGCAGGTTTGGTCAGAGAAAGAAGACTTCCTATGAAGAATTCTGGATTTTTTGTCATACTTGACCTTTCCCACTCTTAGATTGTAAAAAGATTCCCACATTTTCATTCAGTATTTTTCTCCTTCCTTTCTTCTTCCTTCTTTCCTTTTTTTCTTCCTTTCATTCTTTCTTTCTTTTTTAACTTTGATCTATCTGAAATACATTGTAATGGAAGGAGTGAGGTGGAGATTTAATTTAATTTTTCTTATGGCTCCCTTTATGTCCTAACACTATTCAGTAGTCCATCTTTTTTGCCACTCATTTAAAATGTCTCTATTAACATATACTAAATTCCATATGATTTTTTTCTATTCTCTTCCATTGTGAACTTCCCATTCTCTTCCATTGATCTGTCTAGTCATATCTAGCTCTACACGCTATTTTAAGTACTATAGCTTTGTAAGTTTTAATATGTGGAAGGATATATTTCTTGTTACTTGTTTCTTCTTACTCTTCAGAATTTTCTTGGTAATTCTCATACTTTCCATATGAATTTTAAAGTTTATCTGTTTATCTGTTTTTAAAAATCCTATAGTTACACTTATTTGGATTGTATTAAATTTACAAGTTGATTTATGGAGTACTATATCTTTTCTATCCAAAATTAGGGTATGCCTTTCCATTTACTTAATATTTCTTTTGTGTCCCTCAGTGGCATTTAAAGTTTTTTTCTTACAGTGACTACAACTTTCTTGATATGTTTCTTCGTAAGTATTAACTTTTTTTGTTGCTTTTGCTTATGAGATTTTAAAATTCCATCTTCTACTTTTTGTTAACATATAAGATATTTATTACCTTTTGCATATTAATTTTAGGTCAGACAGTCTTATTTATTTGTTTATGATTTACAGTAAGTTTTCTTTTGATTCTTTTGGGTTTTCCAGACATCTGATCGTATCACTTGCAAATAATGATAATTTTATTTTCTCTTTTCCAATTTTTATATTTCTTATTCCTTTCTCTTATAATTATATTGTCTAGTACTTCCAGAGTAAAGTAAACAATAATGATGCTGGAAGGTATCTCTGTCCTACTTCTGACTGTAAAGGGAATGCTTCTAATGTTTCCCCAGTAAGCATGAATCATGGCTTACTTTATACATAGCATCTTTATTTCTCCTTAACATTTCTTGACTCATTCTCTTCCCTGAATACAAAATGTTTCTTTTAATCTATTGTTTTTTTTTAACTGAAGTATAGTCATCAGTTCCTGATGTACAGCATAATGTTTTAGTCATACATGTACATACGTATATTCATTTTCATATTCTTTTTCGCTATAAGTTACTACAAGATATTGAACATAGTTCCCTGTGCTATAGAGTATAAACTTGTTGTTTATCTATTTTATGTATATATGTATATATTAGTATCTGCAAATCTCCAACTCCCAGTTTATCCCTTCTCACCCTCTTCACCCCCTGGTAACCATAAATTTGATTTCTATGTCTGTGAGTCTGTTTCTGTTTTGTAAATAAGTTTATTTGTGTCTTTTTTTAGAGTCCACATGTAAGTAATATCATATGGTATTTTTCTTTCTCTTTCTGTCTTACTTCACTTAGAAGTGACAATCTCCAGGTCCATTCATGTTGCAGAATAAAATGGCATTATTTTATTCTTTTTATGGCTGAGTAGAATTCCATTGTGTATATATATGTATACCACAACTTCTTTGTTAAAAATGTGTATTCCTCTTTCATCGCCTAATATTCACCATCAACTCTACATCATCCAAAGACCAAAAAACTCAGGATATATGAGAATGAGCGAACTAAAGGAGACCTGAACTGCTAATGGTTGACAAGATTAAAGGCTGTATTTTACTTGTGAATCACTTTCATGAGCAGTCTGCTTCGTCTAGAGTAGAAGCCAGTGACTGAAATCAGAATTGTCATTGGCTTGAGCAGCTTGGTGCTTATGGAAGTACAGAAGACTTAAGAGTTTTTCTGGGTGTTTTTACAAATAAGTTGTTTTTCATTTCATTAAGGAAAAAAATACGGTAATTTTAAAAGCTGTAATAGAAACAAGAGCAAATTTTAATCTTTGGAGAAAAGGGTAAGAGAGAGCACAAAGACTAAGGCAGTAGTCTTATCCTGATCATGGGGCGGCAGCAGGAATAGTGGAAGAAGCTTAAGCTTGAGAGTCTGACCAGCATTCCAAATCCTGAGCTGCTCCCTCTCAGCTGTGTAACTTTCCTTAGGGTACTTAACGACTCTGCTTTATTGCCTTTCTTAGTCCCATCACACAATGAGAAACTGCCATTCTTTGGAACAAGTTTTGCTGTACAGTGTTTATGGCATTATATGAAAAAGACAAAGGGTGTTTCCTTCTCTCAGTGATAGAAGTAAAGACTAGTCACACTTGATGTATTTTAGAGAGACTTTCTTGGAGTCATACGGTTGCCTTTGCCCTGTGATTGGTACATCTGGGGCAGTTATAGCCAGCCTCTGCCAATGATAATTACTGTGTCTTTGTTACTCCCGTTTTCCTCTGTCATGGTTGCCTCCACTGGGGTGTTCTAAGATAAACAAAGATTTCTTCCCACCTCCTTTTTTCAGCTTGTTTAGCGTGGCCTTGTGGTAATCGTAACACTTGATTAGGTCCACAAAAGGAGACTCAGCTCTCTTGATTTTGCTGGTTCCTCTCATGAGAGACTTCAAACAAGTGTCCAAACTGACCAGCGAGCATAGAGGTGCCTGGGGCAGTGAGTCACTGTGCCCAGATGAGAATGGGGGATAGGAAAGTGTGTGAAGAAGAAAGGGAGACTAGAGAGATGTTTGGGCCACAATGTAAAGAATTTTTTTTATGTTACCTTTTTTTTTTTTTAATTCTTTTATTGTAACTCTTTTTTCCTTAATGGAGGTACTGGGAATTGCACCCAGAACTTCGTGCATGCTAAGCACAAGCTCTACCACTGAGCTGTACCCTCCCCCCTTAGAATTTTAAATACTAAGCTAAGAAGTTAGGAAATTTTCTCTAAACAGTGACAATCTTTTGAAGGTTTTTGAAGAGGAAGTAATGGTATGATCCAGCTTGTATTTTAGGAATGTAACTCTAGTCACAGCATATTAGCTTGTAGAGTCTAGACAAGTGGTACTTAAACTTTATTACACATAAGAATTGCTTTTTAAAATGAGCATCCCCAGGCCTCACCTGAAGAGATTCTGATTGAATAGATCTGAGAGGAGGCCTTGGAGACAGCATTTTTAATAAGATCATCAAACCACACTTTGAAGAACAATGGACTAGAGATTAAAGGAGAGAAATTAGTTGGGAAGCTATTATATCAACAATATAAAGAAAAAATACCTTAAGAGAACTAGCTTAACAATATGTGCAAATAGAAGAAAAACTTATTTTCTAGTGATTTTTCTCAAAAAAAAAAATCCTACCTAACTCTTAATTTTAGTTAATACATATCAGTCCAGAGTTCTGTGTAAAATGTGAGTAAAGTAGAAAACCAGAAGGAATTAAAGTTAGATTTTTGAAATGCTAAAACTAAGGGAGCCATCCCTGCCTTTGTTTTCAAGTTAAGCTACTTAAACCCCTAAATACAATTTCTGCCCTCTATATATCTAATTTTTAATATATCCATATTTACAGGTATAAAAGTAGAATTAGGTCTTACCTTTATTCAACAAAGATGGGGAAGGAAATGCTGATTAACACATGAACAACACAAAGGACTACAACATATTTTCTAGGAATTAGAAGGTTTTGATAATGTTTGATAATAAAACCAGTCAAACATGAATTAATACACCTAAGCTTTCAATGACTTTTCCCTCATTGAAGACTATAGAGCATTTAAGATAATATGTGCTTTTATTAGAGAATTTGAAATAGCTAATAAGAAGTTACTTCCCTTTTTTTCGCTTTTTCTAACCCTGAATAATTATAATGTAATAATGTCCTACATTTGTATTATGTTTTACAATTTATACGCCATTTTTCTAGGCATTTCGTATAATCCTGTAATAACCTTAAGGCTTTGGTATTATCAGTGGTTGACAAACTAAAACTCAGGCAGGTTAAATGACTTATCTAAGATCACACAGCTGTTATGTGGCAGAAATTAGACCTAATCCAGGTTTTCTGCTCCAAACCAATTTTGTTTTCCCCTTTCAGCTTTTCCTTATGACTGTATACTAAGATACCCTGTGGTCTCTGTCTTCACCCCACAATCCAGATAAATCCCTGAGACTTGCAGGTGAACAAAAAATACTTAGTGTTGAAATAGTTTCATGTTGGAGATAAAAATTTAGATATCAGAGCACCTATCTGATTAAAAAAACCAACTGGACTGATATAAATAATTGGATTAAAAGATAAATAGGAGAAGAGACAAATCTCCACTGCATAATTCCAAATAATTCATATAGTTATTCTTCCTTTAAGGAGGTGGAGCGTAACTCCGCACCCCACCTTTAATTTGGGCTCTGTTCAGTGACTTCCTTCTAAGAGTAGAATATGGAAAGGTGGAGAAAAGACCATTTACGGTGGAGAAACCTGACAAACACTACCAAGTGATCAAGGTCAATATCAGCAGTGATAAGTCATGTTGATAGTATGTACCCTTGACATGATGTGATGAAAATGACACTTTACCTCAGTGGTCCTCTCCCCAAAACCCACAACTCCAGTCTAATCATGAGAAAAACCATCAGACAAACCCCAACTGATGGACACCCAGAAAATACCTGACCAGTGCTCCTCAACACTGTCAAGGTCATCAAAAACAAGGAAAGTCTGAGAAATTCTCACAGCCAGGAAGAGCTTCAGGAGACATGACAACTAAATGTAATATGGGATCCTGGATGAGATCTTAGGACAGAAAAAGGACATTACATTAAAACAAAGGAAATCGCAACAAACTGTAGACTTTAATTAATGATATCATATCAGTGTATACCATATCAGTTGGTTCATTAGTTGTGTCAAATGTAAGATGTTTATAATAAGGGAAAGTTGTGTGGGCTATATGAGAACTCTACTATTATATAGCTTTTCTGTAAATCTGAAACTATCCTAAAATTAAAAGTTTATTTAAAAAATAAAAGACTAGAATAACACCTGATAAGCCAATTCCCTTCGTGGTGAATTGCGATGAAGTGAAATATTATACATCTTCCATCCTTGGATTGGTATCAGAGTTAGAGTTAATATCATTAGAGAATTATCTCAGTATTAGTGTAAATTACCTAGCTTGAGTATGAACTGTTTTGAAGGAAATGAGTAAATAAGCTCTTTGAGTAAATAAGTTCTTTGTGTTTAAGTAGAGAAAACCCAGAAAGTTATCAGAATAATGCTCAAATATAAGGTGACCCTGAATATTAGGGAATCTCTTATCTTTTCAATGAAAAAAATATTTTTAAAAAGGGATGTGGATGGAATAGATAAATGTACGTTTTTACATACGTATTTAAGTCCATAATTTTAATAAAATATATGAATTTAGAAATATTATCCCCCATGCTCGCTTCAGCAGCACATATACTAAAATTGGAATGAGACAGAGAAGATTAGCCTGGCCCCTGCACAGGGATGTCACACAGATTCATGAAGCATTCCATATTTAAAAAAAGAAAAAAAAAGAAATATATCCCCCCCACTTGTCACTTTTTATGAAACAATATTGCCAAAATTTTTTATGTGCAACTTTGACGTCAATATTGGACACATAGTAGGTTGTCAACAAGTATTGAATAAATGATAGTTTGAAGTCAGATATATGGAAAGCCCTGGATCAGTCTGTGAGGATCCATTGAAGGCTTTTGACCATGAAAGTAATTCATAAAGGTGGAGTGGGATTTAACCTTTTCTCAGGGGAGATGAAGATGTCACAAATCATCTGCTTAAGGGAGGCCAGGGTGTGGCCAGGTGATGGCATGGGGACACAGAAGGAGCCCTGATTTAGGAGGTAGTCAGACCTGGATTCAGAAACTGCTGAAGACTGAGTGGTCCCAAGAGTCTCTGAGGAGGTGCCACTGAAGCCAGAACCTGAGGGTATGAAGAGTAAGGGCCAGAGCTCTCAGGTGGGCATCACAGGTAGAATGACTCTATTATGTCGGAGGCAGGGAAAGGAGCCCACTGTGACCAGAGCAGAGTGACTGGGGGACCTTGTAAACCATGGAAGGGACTCAATTTTTTTTTTAAGTACAAAGGAAAAATGGGCATTGACATCTAATTTACAGTTCTAAGAAACCACTTCCATGAGGAGAATGGATTGGAGGAAGAGGCAAGAATGGAAGCAAATAAAACCATCAGGAGGCTAGACTGGAGATGATAATGATTTAATAATATAATGATAATAACCAACACACCACTTACTAAATGCCCAGGCACAGTTCTAAACACTACATGAACCAGCTCATTTAAATGTGCTTTCCAGTTAGCACCCTCTTTCCTTCTCAAAAGTACCACAGTTTGGATGATACATTCCAGGAAACTGTGAATCAGCCAATTAACGTTTTCAGAGGGGTTTGATAGTTGGAGTGTTGTCTCCTCTCTACCCATCAATTTCAAACCATTCTATGAAAACCACTAACTAAGGCAACTCTATAATACAATATTAATTAAAGTAGGAAAAACTGGAATCTCATCTCTAAACTCCCTGAGCTTCTTCCTTTTTGTTCCCTTCTGTCCTGGCTCTTCTCTGGGTTCTGAGTTGTATGTGGGCATTTCTATTTGTCTCTTAATTCTCAGTGTATTTTTTTTTCCCACTCCCTGTGTCTCTCTTTCCCTGTTTGTGTGTGTTGTGTGTTTCTTTCCTCTTTCTCCTCTTTGTCTTCCCTACCCCGTCTCTCTACTCTCTTCCCTTCCCCTAATCTCCCTCATTCTTCCCTCCTCAACTGGCCAGTGAGGTACTAGCGTGTACAGTGGATCTGTTCTGTTTAATTTATAAAAATTGATGTTGCCTATTTCCATTTAAGACTGATTCAGACTCCCAAGAGCCAGTGTACTAGTTCCAAAATGCTTCTGTAGATGATTGTTACAAAGTATTTTAAATCTTTTTATCCCAGTTCCTGTATTCACATTGCTTGAGGAAATTTAGCTAGCACCCCACTTATCTAACTGGTTTCTTCCAATGCCACGCCTTCCGTTCCCACTCCACCACCACCTCTGGACTGCCTTCTCTACCTCAGGTCTCTCCTCAGCCCCTGCGCTGGGCAGCACCTAAATCATACCAGACCACATCTGTTCTTTAAAACAGAAGAGGACTTATTAAACCTTCCATGTTGAGCCAAGTGTCTGTCATTCTTCTATAATGTTTATCTTAGTTTTTCCCTCTGTTACTTTTCCTAAGGCTTGACACTTCACAAACTATTGCTGTTGCTCTGAAGCTTATTTTAAAGATGCTTTTACATATGAGAGTGCCGCTTTTATATGCCTGGTTCCAAATAAGGGACTACCAGGGACAGCTCTCTTCCGTGCTGAGGCTTCCCTTAGTAAAGGAGCATTCCTTTGTGCTCATCCTGCATATAAATCACCAGGGAGCTTTTAAATGAGAAAAGACCTGACTGACCCAGAAGGTGGTATTTATAAATAGTCCTCCAGCCCCCCTTCCTTAAAGCTTGTCCACCTAATCCTCTCCACTCTCAAGATTGGAAGTGATTTGACCTCTGAGTCTTAAAACTCAGGCTCTTTTTCTTTTAAAAATCTGGTTGGCAAAAGCTGTTAAAAATGTTTTCAGCCTGATGATGATCAGCCATCAGAGCTTGCCTTTCATTTCCAACATTTTTAGCCAAATATGCTTCCGCTTTTGAGGACCAGCTTTTCTCATTGTTATTATTTTGAGACACCTACCTCAATAATTTTTATTTCTTTTTACTGATAGGCTATTGTGGATTAGAATTTTTATGATTTAGAGAGCTGTTCCCAAATGACTGCATCTTTGTCATGAACTGAGAGCCTTCCTTTTCATCCCTAAAATCACAGAACTTGGAGGGGCTCTAAATAGCCTCCATCCCAACATCACTGGATGGAGCTTTGTTTGCATTTCTCTAATCTTGTATTATTTATTTAAGGCTAAAATCTCACAGGTTTTGTTAGGATTATGAAATGAAGCACATGATATAGACACTAATAGATAGTTTTCCAGATTAGGGTACATGCAGGAAATGTCTAATTGTTGAGCTGGCTAAAGACACTGTTTAATATATTTTCCAAAAAGGTAATTAAGTCCTTAATCTGATTATTTATAAAGAGAAGAGATGCTTGTGTTAGGGAAATAAACCATATATTTTTAGCAGCTTCTCCTCTTTGCTATAAAATGGAGGAAACTTACATTCACTATCCATTAACTATCAGAGAGAATACTCTAATTTAAGGCTTTTTTCTTTTTATCCACTAATAGATTGAAGAGTAAGTCCTGGTCCCAGGCTTTTTACTTGCTGACCTGGGCCAGGGGCAGTAATACTTTTTCTGAAAGGTGCTAGATCTGATCCATCTGTTGCTTTGTGAGGAGAGCCACTTCTCAAAGGCTTTCCTTGCAGTAGACTTACTAGAATGTCCTACTTGCATGTGAGTCTGGAACTTTAGAAGTAATTTTAGCTTTGTTGTTTAAGAAAGTCTGGTGTCTAGTGTGGCTGTATTGGTACATAAGAGACTATCTGTAGAAAAAGAATAAAAAACATGCACAGAGCAGGCTGAACAAGTACTGTGTCTTCTGAAACCCTTGGGCTTAAATGTCTAAGGCAGCTCTGTTCAGATCCAAGCTCAGAGTGGACTTGATAGAGCAGTAGTACTTACTATTTTATTTCTCTAGCTGGGGAAGCTTTCTCCTAATGTATATGGAGACTCTGGAATCGGTAAAAATGTGTGAGTAATTAGGATTATAAGACATGGCCTGAGCACATATGTATCCTTTTGACTTGCTTTTCAAGTTAGTGGTTAAAAAAAGAAAGTGGAGTTTAGAAATACAAAGCAAGAGAGAAAACCACATAGGTGCAAAAGAGCAGCAGTAGCAGCAAGATAATGAGCATACTAGGAGAGTTAGGATTACACACACTGAGAGGACAGTAACACAGCCAACACAACTTCAAAGCAATGGTGGGTTCAAGTCAGGGGACAGTGCACAAGCTGGTTGAGGGCACAGGATGCTTGGGGTACCCATCACATTCAAGGCACACTACTGGATAAGGATAACCATTGGTTATCTTTTGTGACTTTTCATATATAGCAGCAGAACTTTTGGAAAGAATCTCTCCAGAGGGTTAAATATAGTAACATTACATACATAATGATGCTAATCAAGCGTGTTGTTCAGGGTCCTTCACCATAAGCTGCCCAAACAATGGGAAGGGTTCTCAAAGGCTCTCTGGTGCTTTCAGAACTGACTGGCAGCTGGAGGACCAGGGCCTGCAGCAACAGCCACACTGCAGGAAAGGTCAGGTTGGCACTACCTGCTGCCCTACCCTGAAGAACTGCTGATTTTTCCTCAAATCCTTGTGTGACTACAGCTTCAGGGTCCCAAGTGTCCAAGCCTAGGTCAGGTGCTTGCCCACATCTGCACCTTGACCAGGAGAGAAGGATCTGGATCTTCTAGTTGTTACAGTGCAAAGCAGCCACTGCCTCCCGTGGGGCAAGGGAGGCCGCAGGGTAGGGGTTGGGAAGAGGGTTTGGTTGCTAAACAGCCAAAAAAAAAAAAAAAAAAGATAAAAAAAAGAAGAAAAAAATACACATGTAAACTGTATCAGCTATTTATCTGAAGCTCAGTTTCTTTTAACCATCTTTCTCAGGCTCAGCCTACATGCATGTACAACATTAATTTTCTTTTCCTTTAATGATTTGTCCATTGGTTTTAAAAATAAAAACAAAAAAAACTTAGGACTGTCTTTTTAAATTTAGTCTTTGTTGTTATGAAAGTTGTACATGTATATCTACCTGGTTTCTAGTGAAGAACAACATTCCATGTGTTCCTACTCCTGTTGTCTACTTCCCAGAGAAAACTATTTTCAATTTTTTCTAGTTGATTTATTTGGTGTTTATCTTGATATTTCTAAATAGCACACTGTGGTTATATAATGTTTCCATTTTAGGCATTATTTATCAGCTTCCCACGATGGAAATGAGTTTTGTCCTTTCTCAACACTTTATACCTGACCACACATACACTCTTCTCCTTCCTCCATCGTCCCAGGATAATTGTATTGGATCCATAGTCTGTGTTGTTATTATTACTGCATCAACACTGCAATGAAGCCTTGTAGTATACTGTGACTACTACTTTCCCCAGTACTACCTTTTATTTTTCCTTGATATTAGTAATTGTCTTTCTTTTTTATTCATTTGCCTAAATTTTCTGTACTTGTCATTAATTTGACCTCCAAATCTTCCCTACTTGAATAACTCCTCTTTCCATATAAACACATTAGATATTCTATGAATTTCATCTTTTTTACATTTAATCTTAAAATCCTTCCCTGAGTATTCTGACTTGCTCTTGTCTGGACTTTGGACCAGTAGCTCTCCAGTCCTGCTAAGGAACTATTGTCTTGGGGTCTCCTTCACCATCACTCTGAGGACCCTCTTACTTGTCTCCTGTTTTAGATCCCTTGCTTCCTGGCTCTGATGTCATCCTCTTCCTTGGTCTTCCCTGTTGTTTTTTAAGGAGCGTATTACCATTAGTTTCTTGAGAAAGTCAAGTTTTTTTCAGTTTCATGAATCATTTCCCTGAGAATTTTAAAGACACTTTCTTTTTTTCTGTCCTCATTCATTCTGATTTTTTTTTTCCCATTCTGATTTTGACCCTTTATGTAACAATTCATTTTCCCTCTAGAAGCTTCTCTTTAACCTTGACATTCTGCAAGTTCACAAAGATGTGACTTGGGCCCTTACTGAATCTTTTCAGTTGAGAACATTTTCTTGAGTGTGTTTTCTTGATGACTTCCTCTCATTGGTTTGGTTTGGTTTTGTCTTCTGTTCTTTTTCAAACTCCTGTTAGTTAGATGCTGGACCTCTTGTACTGATGTCAAGTTTTTGTATCTTTCTTCTCCTGTTTTCTATCCTTGTAGTCTTTCTCTTTTTCTTTCTGAAAGAATCTTTTTGTCTTCCAACTATTGCACTGAGTTGTTTGGTGCTGCTATCCAAATGTATATTTTCATAGAGTTCTTTTTTGTCCTCTGAATGTTCTTGTTTTTAATTGGTATTATTAACTCATTTATTGTATGATAAGCAATATAGAAATGAGATAATATAAATACATATGTTAGAAGGCATTTTTCTGACTGAAAGCAGTTATCAGTTGACCAATCTCAGAAGCTGTAACCTTGAGCCAGATAGAATACATAAAATTCAATTGTATATAATTTTTAGTATTTGTAAAGATCATGTTGCTGGTCATTTGTGTGTGTGTGTTTTTAATGTTCCTTTTTAAAAAGTTTGTATCTTCCTCTATAGTCTTTTTTTTTTTCCTCCAAGTTGCTTTTTTCCTCTTTGTTTTGTTCTGTCTTTCATAGTAAACACTTTCTTGAGTTTCTGGTGATCCTTGGTTATCTTCTCATATTTAAGAGCAGGCCACTAAATAGCTAACTTAAAAGGCCTGGACTTGTGAGTAAAGCTTGTGGACTGTGAACGTCATTGTAGGGTGATTTGCCTGAGTCATTTCCTGGGATTCCTCTCTTGTCTGTTTCTTTAGGTCTTTTATCTTGGCTGGTCAGATTCTGTTGGAAATTTTTAAATTTTACTCCATTCATTTTCTACCTCTTTCTTGGAATTTCTAGATGTGTACTGTCTCTGAGTTCTCATGTTGTTAATAAAAATACCTCCCCTGGATCTCTGCTTCTCCCTTTAGATGTCCTTTGCACTCTCCTACACATTCTTACTTGCTTTCTTGGCACTTAGCAGTTAGCCAACTTGCTAAAAAAAGTAAATGAGAGTTGATAGGAGCGAATCTGAGACACCTAGAGTACAAAGTAGAAATCACTTCGGTGCCTTGTTTTTCCTTAATATATTTGATCAGAAATTGGATGAATCTTCGGGATGCTGAGACAGGGAAGATACTCTGGCAAGGAACAGAAGACCTGTCAGTCCCTGGAGTGGAGCATGAAGGTACTTAGCCACCCTTTGTCCGCACAGGGCTGACGACTCGGGAGCAGGGCCCAGGCATCAGGGAGCTAAGTTTTAACACAGACCCACGAGGGGCCACGCCTCCAGAGGCACAGCATGTCAGTCCGCATGGTGCTGACATCCCTAGTACTTTTATTGTGTTTCTCCCACTTCCCAAAACCCACTTTGTACTGAAATTTTAGCATTAGAACATACCCAAAGATGTAAACTAAGATCTCAGGTTTTTTCCCTAAGAAAATTTGCATTTTTATCTCCCTAAAATAAGAGGAAAAAAAGTTAAAACCAACAGAAAAGAATAGAAAAAAGGTGCCCATTCAGCCCCCTTCCTGATAAGAGGAGCTATGTAAGGCCTTTAGATGCACTAAATCTGTTGTTACTTAAAGATCTTTTGGTCAAATGCACCAGACCAACTTGGTTAAAAAGTATAATTCTGTTACCAAGGCAGTCTCTGAAATTTAACATAGATAACATGTTCTTTAAATCAGCTGTAAAAAGTTCCCAGAAATGGTTTCAATTTTTTTTCTTTACCAGCCCGTGTTCCCAAGAAAATCCTCAAATGCAAGGCAGTGTCTCGAGAATTGAACTTCTCTTCAGCAGAGCAAATGGAAAAATTCCGCCTGGAACAAAAAGTTTACTTCAAAGGGCAATGCCTAGAAGGTATTCTGCTGCTTACATGCCTGAAATCCGGGCTTAGGGTGACAGGGACAAAAGTCAAGACCCAGTGGACTAAAGCACAGCTCTGATAACACTTATTTTGCAACTCAGTTTGTGATAGGGTTCCAACACCCTGGCAGGTAGGGGAGCCCCAGAGAAAAGAAGCAAAAAGAAAGTTGGCAACTACAAGGGGCTTTGAGCCCAGCAAAAAGGATTTCTGACCCTGGTGGACCTGGGGTTGGTGCCTGCTCTGTCACTGATGTGGGGTTGTAATGTTGTCATAAGGAAGCTGCTGACTGGGGCCTGGTTCAGGGCTCTCCACACGGTCTCGGACAGATTGGATGGGCAAGGCCACTCCGCCTTGAGTTTTCACAGTGAAGTGTATGAGTGCACATATGTGTCTTAGAGCTGAAATTCCAAGGGAAAGGGCCTATTCTGTACTTCTGCTTATAGTTTACAGCCAGCCTATGTCAAAGAAAATGTTGCTGGCCTAGTTCTTTAGACCCCAAAGCATAGGGAGCAGGCTTCTGGTGTGGTCCAGGGAACAGCCTGAAGGGGGCTCCCATGTCCTTTCTTGTGCCTCTGGTCTGGGAGGTTTCTGATGGCTTCATTGGTGGTTCTTGGGATAGGAAGAGGCTTGCTCTAAAGGAGGGGATCAAGGAGCCCTGCAGCTCTGCCCAGGGCACCAGCTCACCCGCTTTTCCTTCTTCCTTCAGAATGGTTCTTCGAGTTTGGCTTTGTGATCCCTAACTCCACAAACACCTGGCAGTCCCTGATAGAGGCAGCGCCTGAGTCCCAGATGATGCCAGCCAGCGTGCTAACGTGAGTGAGTGGGCTGGAGAACTGGAGTGCCTATCAGTGGGCATCTCAGGCATGTGGGACTCGTGGTCCCGTTCAGCGGACAGGCAACTGAGGTTGAGAATAAGGGTAAAAAAGTATCCAGGGGTATCCAAGTTTACAGCTTACTGACTTTTGTCATGTGAAAAAGACAGTGTGATAGAATGGAAAGAATAAAACTTTAGATTAGACCTTTAGGCTAAATTCCTGATTAACCCTGACTAGCTGTGAAATCTTGGACAACTTACTTTACCTCTCTGGGCCTTATTCTTCTCCTCTATAAATGTAGAATTAGTAATTCTCTCTCACAGAGGTATAGTGAGGATGAAATGAGGTGATATGGAAGGAAACTGGCACTTAATACATATTAAATCTATGCTAATTTGGTTTCTTTCCTGACTAGCAAACTTCTGGTGCTCTGTACTTTGAGTAGCCTTCAACGGAATCTAACAAAGTCCTAATTCTGTTTTAGACAATAATGTTTGGTTATAGTTTTTCAGAGACTAGCTTACCACTTTAACAGCTTTAATAACTATGCTTCCTGCTCAAAGAGTAATCAGTTTGTTCTTTGTCCGAAACTGTCTGTCAATAACTGACCACCTACCATTTTCTCTTGGGAAAAGATATTAGTCTTTCAGAGGTTTTAGTAATATTCCTGGTAACAAATTATTCACACAGATAATTGTGTAATATTGGATAATGTCTTTAAACGGGTCCTTAATGAAAGCCACATTGAATTTGTAAATAGATGTTATTTATTTTATGTCTTTGTTTATTTTATGTCTCCCTTCCTCCATGCATTTGATTTTTCTAAGAGATTTTTAATTATAACAGTAGATATTTTTATATTCCATCAGCCAGTCAGATCTTGAGTTCCTTACTTACCTATTTTATAATTAATTACCAGCAAAAAATGTATCTGCTTGCTATCAATTACCCTGGAAGAGGACAGTGTTGTATGTAGAAGGGCATCTTTTAGATTTTATTAACCCTTATTGGACTTCTTCTTGACCAAGTCTGATTTCTTTCAGGTACTAACACCAGTCAGTCTGTGATAACATATTTATGTTATGAAAGTCATGTCCTAACTTTTTAGAACCCCCAAACAGTACCACTGTTGCCCTTAACTTGGTTCAAGAGTAGTTTGGATTGGAAACACTGAAATACCAAGAAAAATGAAATTGCGCTATGTACAATACAGGTGCATCTTTTGGAGTTCTTGCATCTTAAACCATAGAAACTGACTCTGCCTAACATGACAGAGTTGAAAGGGTGGGACTGAGACCTAAGCAGCTTGAAAGACGCAGGTGGCAGGAAAGGTGGATGGTTTCCTCAAGGAGCAGCTATAGAAAGGATCCTGCTCAGGGGGGAGAGTCTGATTGGCCCACATTACATCTTATGCCCAGCCCTTTGCCAGGTGAGGGAGGGGCCACTTGATTGACCCATGGACTGGAGATAGGGTAGTTCCTCAACAGAAGAGCAGGGTACTGTTACCCAAAGTGAGAATAGACACAGCTGTCCACTAGAGTAGGTTTTTTTTAGGGAAAGATACCACCTCTAAGGTCTGTAGGTTTCCATGTGAATCAGAAAGTTTGCTATATTTATAAGCACACCTGTGTGCAGAGCACTCTACTAAGGGCCTTAAGTATACAGTGGATTAAGACATGCTCTCTCTCCTGATTTCTGAATTAAAGACACAAGTTAAATGTCATGTTAGACATCTAACCCTATATGGACACAGATTTTAATATCCCCAAGCCAGGGTTATAGGTGAGTGCATGTCCATGGGCCCAGCAAACCCAGATTGAAACCACTTTGCGGAATTGAAATCTGTTGCCTAACACACTCACTCTTTTGCCCTCTCTTCTTACTTATAGTGGGAATGTTATCATAGAGACAAAGTTTTTTGACGACGATCTTCTTGTAAGCACATCCAGAGTGAGACTTTTCTACGTTTGAGAGAAGAATGTGTGTGCATTTCAAGAATTTGTTTTTTTAGGGGGAAGGAGGAAACTGTTTGCTTTTTTCCTCCATATATTTGATTTTTGACACTTCCACCCCGAATTCCCTCTACGGCAAAACCCACCTGCAGCCACCAGGGGACCAGCGTGTAGGTAACCAGATGGCCTTTTTCTCTCAAGCCGCCATCGTCCACTGACCAGACTAAACTCCCAACCCCAGTCCAGGGCAGAGGGCATGCCTCAACTCCTTCCTGGAGTAGACACAGGGACAAACACACCATGAGCTATTCTTGTCACCCTCCCTGCCTCCTTCTTGGGCCCTGCAGGCAACACTTCTCCCTTTGGCCCCTGGTTTTGGAAAATTTCATGTTCCTGACCCACATTTAGTTTTTTCCTACCATTTCTATTTCAAACATTTAACTTGTAAAATAGACTGTGATATTATTATTACATAATGAATTAAAACATATGAATTAAAATATTCCTACGTCTTTAGCTTGACACTGCTTTCATCTCTCCTTTTCTTGGAACATGAACTTGGCTCCATGATGGGAGGAAAGACATATAACAGACCATAGGATCACAGCAATGTTTTACCCCAGAGAGCAACTGATAGATCTTGTGGTTCCTGAGTGCTCCAGTTGCTGCTTTCTAAGAATGTACAACGTACCCAAACAAGACCAACGCTTAACATTTGTCTTTTAGACATGATATTTAGTGGTTCTCTTCCACAACACACATGCACCCTTTGTTTGTTTGTTGTTACTGTTTTTAACTTTTCACTTTCTTTTATTTATTTTATTTTTTAGGGGATTTGGGGAGGGGGTCGTAATTAGGTTTATTTATTTATTTTTAGTGGAGGTACTGGGGATTGAACCCAGAACCTCATGCATGCTAAACAGACACTCTGCCACTGAGCTAAGCCCTCCCTCTCTCTTCTTTTACAATGTGCATTTGTTCAGGAGGTTTCTAAAAAGGTTGGAAGTTCTAAGTTAGTAGAGTAGGGACTCCTGTATTCCTAAGTGAGAGGATAGAAGTTACAAAATGAGGAAAAGGTCTCCCTAAACTTACCTGGTGCGCACTGGAAAAGCATCTGGAGGGGCGGGAGGCTGCGAGGCCTTCAAAGCCGTGGTCAGAGGAAGCCAGTGTGGGAAGGAAGTGATTCTGTCTGCAGTGCTTTCACGTCTGACAATAGAGAGCAAATTGAAAAAGGTTCTTTTTTAGGCACCTACCTCTGAGCTGCTTTCACTGTCCTTTTAAAAATACCAGCAATTAAAAGTGTTCTGACTCCCAAAGTAGTAGGGTCTGAGGCCAGAGGAGGGAAAATACACTAAGAGAGAGGCCTTTTTGGTGTAGCCCTGCTCCCAGATTCCTGCTCTCCGTCCATCTGTTACCGCCAAGGGCCTGTTTGCATCTGTGGGTGGGGAGGAAAAGCAGTACATTTTTAGTGACTTATCTCTATCTTTCAGCCATGATTCTGTTCCTCACATTAGATCCGTTATCTTCAAAAGCTAATTTTTTTAAATACCAAAGGTTGGATTAAAAAACAAGGTGAAAATGAGTCAAGCTTTCTTTTTGCTTTCCAAAAATGCCATGTCTTTTCTCAGAGTGAACCTGTCTCCTTCCTTTTTCCTGGGCTGTATCTGCTCCCCAGAATCCCATCAGGGAAGGCTCTCAGGGGCCTGGACACATTCCGATAGAGAAAGGACTTCCCAGGGAATGCTTCTGACCTGCTTAGACCTCCTTCACTGCCCTTCCCCGCTCACCCACCCAGCCAGCACAGTCAGGGACAAACTTCTTTGCTAGCTGCTCTGAGCAAAACAAAAAGAATTGTAGCCCAGGCATTCTTAGACACTTACCGTATCTCCAGGTACATATGCTCAGGAAATAGTTATCATTGTATCATGAAACAAGCAAGGCAAAAAAGTGTGTACTCCAGGAACAATGCCGATCGAGGGGTTCCAAGCGCGGGTGGGATTTGGGCAGACATAGGGTATGGCTGACTGCTGTGGTGGGAGGAAAAGAAGGGAAGTGGTACAGGCCAGGGAAGAACTCACCCGAAGGAGAGGGCACGGGAGCTGCAGAGACCAGGACCCTTGGTATGGTGAGGTCAGCCCTTGTAGAGTGGGTGCAGGTCCAAAAGCCTGACAATCTGGGGGTTTATGGATACATAAAGGCCACAAAATGTTGGAAGGAGAAGCATACAGATCAGGTCTGGCACAGTATACAGCCATTGGTTCTCAAACATTCATGGGCACCCCCACCCCCAGAGATTCTGGTTCAGTAAGTGTTGGACCCAGAAATCTGCCTGTGAAAGCACCCTGGGTGATTCTTCTCCAGGTGGCCTGTGGACTATACTTTGAGAAATATTGATAGAAGCATTTAGTGAATGTTAGAGACATACATACATACCCTATAAGTGAGATCTCCAAGCTTCAGGAACCAAGGGAGGTCCCAGTTCTGACCTGTGCAGGTAAGGGGAAGAGTTCAGTTGCTCAGGGCAATCAAGAGGAACTTTTGAGTCTTTAGAGGAAAGGACTGGAGAATCCCAGGCGGCCCGGCCTTTGAGAAAGACTTGGGAGAACTTAGAGACTCTTTCAAACATGGATGTTTGTTTAGGTTTTCTGCGTGGTGTGAGTGTTTTGAGTAACTTCGGTGATGGAGCACATGGTGAAGCTTCGAGTCTGGCCCTAGTTGAGCATAAAGGGTGGAGGGAGCTCAGTCTACCAAAGAGGATCTGGCCATATTCAGGACATTCTTACAGGCCTATTATGTGTATCAGTAAGATGTCATGCAAGACACAGGCCTGCCTTTGGAGCTTTGTCTCTAGTAGAGCAATTATAAGTGCCTGCCAGGAGAGAAGGACAAAGTGGGCATTTAAAGGAAGAAGGGATTACACACAGTTCAGAAAAAAACAGGAAAGCCCTCTTCTCTGGATCCTTCGACTCAGCCTATAAAGCATTCAAGTCACCCTAAAAAATAACTAGATTTTGAAAAATAAATCTTTCCTTCAATCCTGCATGTCCTTTAGCTCCTCCTCCATCCTTTTTTTCCTCTACGGATTCAGACTTTTCAGAATTGTTTCTACTCACTCTTTGCACTCCCTGCCTCTCATTTACTCCTCTGCTGTCTGGCTCTGGTCTATGGCCTCTTCTCCTGGAGCAGTGAACTCCACTGAGCCACTCTCCCCATCCAGTCCTTCTTGCTTTATCTGCTGGGATTCTGGAAGCCACTTCCTGGGTGTCTGCTCCTTGCTCCTTTGCAGGCTCTTCATTTTCTTCCAACTGCCTTGTCCCTAAAATGTTTGTTGGTGGATTTGGAATTTTTTTTAGCTATTATATATTGAGAATGTGCTTGTGCAGATTCTTTAAGCATTATCCATTCATTCCATACATACTTATTGAGCACTTTGTATGTACCAGACACTGTTCTAAATGGTGGAGACACTCACTCGACAAGATGAGTCAGGTCCCTACCATTAGATTCTAATGAAAGGAGACAGAAAGCAAATAAATTCAGATAGTAGTCAATGCTCTGAAGAAAACTGGGCAGTGCAGTAGCAGCATATCTGGAACAAGGAGGTGAAAAAAACAAAGATTCCACATTCAGCTTTTGACCCCAAAACAGGATTGACGAGTCCCCAGCAAGCCAGAAGTCTGGAAAGCCAGGCTTTACTCAAAAGAAAAGATTTTTTAAATCTCTTAACCTATCATCAACAAATGAAGAACCATATGTGCCGTACTTGGTGCAGCAAAGAATTCAGGTTCTGACAGGGGAGGAGTGAAAGCCTATCCCTTCCACCTGGCAAAGGATGGAGAGGAGGGATGATGAAGAAGCAGGGCGAAGAGGTCCAGGGCTGATGTCCTTGCTTTCCTTCACCCCTGGGCCTGGATGGGAGGAGTGAGTAGAAACATCTGCCCAGGTGTGGGGGAAAGATACTCACTTCCTGGAGGTTAGTGGGGAGGAAGGGCTGTCCCACGATCCAATAGACAGAGGCCTATTGACTTATTGTCATAAACATCTCCCCCATCTTGTCCTCCATCCCCACGGCCCCTGCCGCAGTTCCTGTAACCATTGGGGACTGGTCCAGCTGACGGCATGGCCTCCCCTTCTGATTTACCCTTCACATTACAACCAGAGGCAGACCCAAGATGTGCATCCGATCACCAGTCCCTCCACATTGTCAAGTTTATTTTTAGAATTTCTTGCTAGTGACTTGTTGTTTTGCAGCATTCAAAATGCACTGTTAAATGATCCTCAAAGGGAAAACATAAAATGGCTTAGCAGTTCTTTTTGCTGCTTTTATTTGGTCTGAAACTGAGCAACTTTGATTATAGCTTTGAATAAACTGAGGGATGCAGTGGAGTGGAGTGAGAAGCAGAAATCTGGTAAATACATTTGGTATCTAAACTGCCCACCAAGACACCCCAGGGCACTGCAGCAAATTCACAGGGCCGCCATAGGATCTTGTAGTTTTTGAAGGAAATGCAGTGAATGGGACATCTGTCATACACTGTTCAAAACTGATGTGACCAGGAAATGAGAGTGGTAGTGTCCAATCTGATTCCAAGATTTAAGAAGCTGTGCAGTGCCCAACAGGCACACACACCCTATTAGTAAGTCGTGATTATAAATGAAATAAACATGTTTTTTCTCTCAATTTAGGTGGCTTTTTCTGAAATAATATGACAGCCACTAAGTTGGGTAATAAATACTTAAGGTTTTTGGACCTAATACTTAATGAAGAGAATTGTTAGTTATCTCCTTTGGTCTAGTAACCCACCACCACCACCACATGGGTATTGACCACCCAGCTCTGAACTGTGAGACAGCTCGTGGTTTTTTGGAATGCTTTTAAATTCTTGCACTTATTGAAGGAAATGTATTCAAAGTAAAAGAAGGCATTTTACTCAAATTTCTTAGAATGGCTTCTTAAGTGGCTTGGTTTATTCACATCATCCCCCAAATAGCTATTCTCAATTATAAGAAGATAAACAAAATTATTGAATGTTTCATATATATTATAATTGTTACCTTCACATTGGGTTAAAGTATGTATCCTTAGCTATCTATATGCTCTCGGAATGGTGCACAGGCCACCCTGGTGGAATCGAGCTATACGTGTCTGGTCTACCTATTTACAGAACTGGAATTTCATTTCATTGTTTTGTGTTATTGCAGAAGTTAATAATGGTCATTTTTTTCTTTCATGGTACATTGTTGGTCACACACATTGGTTTCTTGGGGCCCAGCCCTTGGTCAGAATTAGAATCCATATCATGTCTTCTGGCAGATTGTCTACTAACTGTTAACTCTATTTTAATTGGTTTGTATTCAGCAATGATCTACAATGCATTTGGTACAATTAGGCTACGGTTTTTCTTGGAGGGTTCACAGTTGCTTAAAAGTAGACATTTTATGATGTTGCAGTGGTTTTATGACCATAGTGATCCTCAAACGTTTTCAGGCTCAAGTGGTATCATTATGGCACAGACTTCCAGGAGCTTGGTTGTGGGTTTGGTGGCATTTTAGAGGAGGCACACAATCATTTGCAGAGGAAAACCTCCTTGGCCTCCCAGGGAGGCAAGTAGCCGCTGGGAGTGTCCTAAAAATGTCATTGCATAACAAGGGACTACCAGGTAAAAGTCCAGTCACTGTTTGTGACTTTGGCGGACCCCTGAGCAGAGCAGGAAGATAATAGAAAGCCCACCCACCTAATAAGCAGACCCATTTGGTGCCACAGTCAGTAAATGTTCTGTCCTTAAGATGAACTCAGACCACACTGTCTCCAAGGAAAGGAATGAGCTTTTCCTGGGGAGATGCTCACCACAAGGCTGACTGGCAGAGCAGCTCACCGGGGACAGTGTTGACAAAGGGATCGGGATTGTAGAATCCACCGTCACTTTCCCATGTGACTGGGACCCACCCTTTCTCAGCACCTTCCAGATTAGGTGACTGCCCAGCACTGCTGTCCAGCAGGCCTTGGCCCCGGGTTCTAGTGGAAACCACAAGAGTCCGACTCAGGACATTGTGGGAAGGCTGGCAAGAAGGACCCAGAGAAAAACCGAGAAGGGGAGAAGTTTTCCTAGGATTCAGAATGGCACTGCAGATGGATTTCTATGTCAAAAAAGTATGTACATATTCTTTGATTCTTGATATATAGGGTCAAATGCTTTCTTGAAAGGTTTGTACCAGTTTCCACCCTTTGTTGTCCCCCGACATACTGATACCAGTCACCTCCTGGGCTGTGTTGACAAGGGACACTGCCATGAGCATACGCCCCAGGCCACCTGCAGCCGAGGGAGCCTGCATGAGGCTCATGCAGGGCTCTAAGAGCCAGACTGGAATTGGTTCCCTAAGGAAGCCTTTCCCATCATCTGCTTAGTTCAGCAAATATTCCCGGAGCCCTGGTGATGGTCCTTGTGCAAGATCAGCTTTTTGTGGACATGAATGTCCTTCAACATGTTAATAGGCTTTCTGTGAAAAAAAAAAAAAAAAATCTGGCTCAAATAAGTTTGGAATGAGCTGCATTTTAACCTTGTTCTTGGAGACTTCTTAGTATATTGAAGACTGAGTTCTGTAGAAAGAAAACACTTTTAACATTGTTTAACCCAGTATTTCTCCTAATTGGACAGATCTCACCTCTTAGGCACATCTTAGAGCAGAGAGACAGTTGGGAGGCACCAGGCTGCATAAAGGTTAGGATCCCACCTCTTACCCAGGAACCTCACAGAGCAATCGAGTTAGTTCAATGAGACTGCTTGGCTGTGAGGCACCGGGTGGGAACACTGGAGGTTCAGTGGGTCAGAGAGCCCTGGGGCTGCAGATGAGGGAAGAGGGGCTCCAGGCCAGGGGTGCAGGAGGGCAGCCCCGATGGCCCTGGGCCCCCCCCCCCCCCACCAGTTGGGCATGAGTCGAGCAGTACTCTGCGGTTCTGTTGAGAGATGAGCCATGAGCTTCACAGCCTCTTCTGAGGCTGATTCACCTCCCTCTGTTCCCTCTCAGCCCGGAACCCCCACCAGAGACGTGACCCCCCACACCTCCATGCCCTCCCTCTTCAAGCTGTCTGCTCATGAAGGCCCTGTTGGCCTTGGACACTGGAGCCTGGAGCCTTGTAGTCTCTTGTTTACTAGTATGACTCAGAGACCACAGAAAACCCAACCTGAACCAGCCTAAGCTAGGAAGATATTTACTGACTTGTATAATTTAAAAGTCCAGAGATTGTTCTAGCTTCAGGCACAACTAGACCAGGGGCTCAAGCAATGTCATCAGAACTTAGGGTTCCTCTGCCTCTTGGCTCAACTCTGGTCCTATCTGTATGGGCTGCAGCCTCAGCTTCTCACTCAACTGCCTGAGTTCAAGGCCCAAGGCCCAAGCCCAAGTTTGTTCCTTTCCAGCAACTCAGTCAAAAATTCCAGAGCTCACTCTGATTGGACCAGCTTGGGTCATGTGCCAGCTCTGAGCCAATCAGTATGTCTCGGGGGGACCGTGGGCACTGGCCAAGACTAAGTCATATCCTGTCCATGGGGCTTAAGAGTGGGAGAGAGGAAATTCTCCAGGAGGCAAAGTGGATAGTTTTAGGAGATTATTGCCAAGAGAAGGGTGACAGGATGGCTGCTGGTGGCAAAAACAACAGATGTCCCCAGTACCTTCTGGAATCCTCACCATCAGTTCCTTCCTACAAAGGATCTGCTCCCTGCCAAAAGCCTCACAGCTGAGCCCCAGCATGGGTGCATGTGAAATGAGGTTGTCTCAAGTGACCACCTGGCACTTCTTGTTGCTATGGCAGCAGCCTTGATGGAGAGTTCATGAGGACATACACCCTCCACTCTGGGTTCTTGGCTATGCTCAGGACTTTATGGAATCCACACCAGCCAGCCACTGGCTGCTAGGCTTTCTCCATAAATAACACATACCATTCACCCAGTATATAAGGTCAATGTTCCAGGCAGCCTTAGAATATATCAGCCATATTTCCTGATTTGAGCTTTTATCACCTCTCTGAGCTCAGACCAGACCCTGTGGCATTGGCTGAGGTCTCTGGAGAGGATGGCCTAGGGACTCCCCTGGCCCCTTCCCTGGCTGGCCCTGCCCTTGCCTTCAAAGACTTGAGGTTGGGAGGGACAAGCAGCCACACTGCAGAAATGGACTACCCCAAGTAAAGCTGTTACCATGGTTTCCATCCTCATGAAGCAGCATCCACCAGGAGGGGACCAAGAAGTGGCCAGGGGCCTGAGGACAGGGCAAGCCTGTGTCCAGGACAGGGAGATCACAGAGGAAGCTGGCAAAAGTAGGCTGAGCATCAGGGCCCTGGAAGGACCAGGATCTAGAAAGCCTTTGGACCCCTGGCCAGCAAAAGAGATGTGGAGACAGCACTGGATTCTGGCACTTGGGCCTGGGGCAGCCTGGCAGACAGCTCAGAGTTTCAGAGTGCAGGTGGGAACCCCTGACCCCCAATTCCAAGCAGCTGAAGGCCCTGGGGCCACACTCAGGGCAGCAGCCTCTGTGAGGAGTCCTACAGTAGGGCCAGAAATGGCCAAGAGCTGAGCCTACCCTAGGAGGGCACTGCGCACACTAAGCATTTGAACAGAACCAAGCAAGAGGGAGCCCAAGGGGCCAGAACCGAGGGAAGGCCCATGACTCCAGAGGAGCTGATCCTGGCCTCAGCTCTGGCTCTAGGGAGGCCTGGGGTCTCCTCTCCAAGAAACCAGGTCCCTGAAATGGGCCATCAGCTGCCCAGAGGGAAGGCATGGGGAATAACCACTGACTTTTATGTCTGACCAGGGTGCTGGCTAGAGAGGGAGGAAGATCTTGCTGTGAGGGGTGGGGGTTGCTGGGGGTGTGTTCCCTAGGCTAGGGCCCACTGAAGAGCTCTTCTCTGAGCTGAGCAAAACGGGGAGCCCCTGCAGTTCCTCTATGTCCACCAGAGGGCGCCCATTCCTCACAAATCTTCCAGCTTGGGCTCCTTGGGCACCCTGTTCTTGCTTTTGGAGACTTTGGGACTAGGATCAAGGTGACCCTGGACCCTGAGGCCATGTCCCAGGCAGTGATAAACTGTACTAAGCTCAGGACTAGAGAAAAGTGGGTTCTGCTGAAGGTAGCAAGGGCTGTTCTAGGCCGAATCTTTAGAGGGGTGAGGCAATGCAGATGTTACTGGGTGTGCAGGGAGTTAGCACAGATGTGGGACCCTATGAAAGGCAGCCCTAGGCCATGGCACAAGCCGCATGCTATTGTTCCCATAATGCAGAGAAGACTGAGGCCTAGCAAGGTCCAGTTATTTGCTCCATATTAACATATCTGCATGTCTGTTTCTGTACAAGACCTTCTAAAGCTCTGGCCTCCTTTCTGGGGGTTTGGGGGGTTGTAGTTCCAAACTGGGTTAGATCTGATCCCAGCTCCGTATGCTGTCTGTTATGTGGTCTTTCTGGACCCCTTCCCCTGCCTCAGGAACCCCCTCTAGGCTTTGGGCCTTGGGAACATCTGCAGGACTGAGCTGCCCTGAGCGGCAAGACAGAAAGCAGCTGGGCAGTCTTGCCTCGAGGGGCAGCAGCACAGCGTTGCAGACACATGGGATGGACACACAGGTTCAGAGGGTCCCTCCTACCAAAGCCTTGATCTGACCTTGACCCAGCTTGATGTGAGATGGGCAGCCAGGCCTCCACACTGAGTCCTCACTCCACATTCCACAGGCTACAACCCCTGTGAAGGGCCAGGCCCTCCCAGAGCGTGGGCACCTGACAGAAACCACGAGTGTAGGCACAATGAGGTATGGAATGGTGTCCCACCACCAGGAGGTGCCCTGTCATGTGTCTCCTGCCCATTTCTGTTATCTCTGGAGCCTAGAACGGTGCCTGGTACAGAGAGAACCCTCGGTGCGAGTGGATGGATGGATGAACAAATTAATGGAATGGACAGAATACTCACCAGGTGCTGGAGAACTTGGTGAATCAGACATGGCCCCTGACCTCGGTGGGCGACAGCCAAAAAAAACACAAACTGATAAACACACATGCTCACACTGTGAAAATTGCTGTGACCAACAGAGAGAATTGGGACGGGCCTTCTTTAGACTGGAGACCAGGGAAGGCCTCTTAGGGAAATCATGTTTGTATTGAGACCTGG
Source organism: Camelus bactrianus (assembly GCF_048773025.1). NCBI lineage: Eukaryota > Metazoa > Chordata > Mammalia > Artiodactyla > Camelidae > Camelus > Camelus bactrianus. The sequence continues at coordinate 98,133,008 of NC_133543.1, read as the reverse complement.
CATGGAGTGAGTCCTGAGAACTCTGGGAGTCAGGCATTCCTGTGGTGAGAAAAGCAAGTGCAAAGGCCCTGAGGGAGGACCAAGCCTGCCATGGACACAGGAGGTTGATGTGGCTGGTGAGTAAGGGAGGCCCAGCTTGGAGCAGAGGGAGAGGGGCCCTTGTCTTGGAGCTTTCACTTCCATGGAGTGACTGAACCCCATTTGGTGGGCTCCCTGGTATGACCAGCCTTCTGTCTTGATCTGCCCTCTCCCTGGCCCACCTTGGTCACACCTTATCCTTGATTCCCCTGGCCCAGCCCAGGCCTCCAGACCTGTGCACCCAACAGCCTCTGACAGTTTACCTCAAAAGCAGTGAGGCCACCACACAGCACCAAACCTTCATCCCCTGCACCTTCCAGATGGTAAGACTTCTCCCTGGGCTGGAGGGCTCAGGACTAAGTCTGGGATCCTTGGTGGGACCTGCCTCCAACATCCAATTCATCCCTGAGTCTAGACATTTTATCCCATGTGATGATTTAAATATACCTGGTTCTCTCCCTCCTAGCATCTCCCCTCAATCCAGCGCTTCCCACCCCAACCTCTGCAGATGTCACTCCAGTGCTTTCCAGGGATTTTTCCTATTTAAAACCTCTATGGCTTCCCCAAATCCTACCTCGGTACCTGGCTCACAGAATGCCTGTCCCTGGCTGCCCTGTTTGCCCATGCGCCCTCCGTCACCTCTTGCATGAGGGATGCCCACGCACGGCTCATCCTCCCCACCTTTTCTTCATCCTCCTGGCCCTACCAGTCTCAGCTTCAATGCCAATGCCCCAAGGGAAGCCCTCCCTCCTTTGTCACGTCCCCTTGTCCTTGTGTTCAGAGCACCCTTATCAGTGGCCCAGGATAGCAGATTGTCCTTAAGGAGTTTTAATGGGTGCATGGTTATTAACATCTGCCCCTCCTCTCGTCCCAACCCCCAACTTGGCATCTTGAAGACAGATGACTCCTTCATGCAAATGGTGGACACCTGAGAGGCTGGAAGGGAGAAACGTCAGGATGGGGTGGGAGGAATAGATGAAATACCCAAGGTCTCCTCCCCTCGGGAGGTGCTGGAGTCCCAATGGCTCGTTCTTGTCATAGGCAGTAATGTGCCCCCACCTGTCAACTCGGTCTAGGCAAGGAACCCCCACATGGCCAGAGTGCTGGAGGGTACATGGCTTCTCTGTCCCTATCCCCTCCTCTGCTCACAGCGACTTGCAAGACTCAGAGGTACTCCAGGCTGAGGAAAACATCCCTGAAGAAGTAGGGATGACCTTCCCTTTCCTCACCCCCGTGATTATCTCACTTAGACCGCTTGACACCAGAGAAGCCTCTTTAAGACCATGCTTAGGAGGGACAGAGGCCAGCATCACCCAGCCAGCAGTGGCAGAGGAGGCAGGTCCTGCAGCCTCTCTTACCTTTAAATTGAAGCCTGTTCCCAGCACCCCCACTGCTGTTTCAACTCCCCCTGACCCCCCGAGAGAAGGTACAGCCACACTATGGTGCTTGCAGGGGGCTTCAGATTTGTGGACCCCAGAAGGTTCTTAGAGGGCTCTTATGTCACCTGAGGGTTCAAGCTTGAGGTCACTTGATCTGCTGTCACTGCTCACTTGTCTGAAAATCAAAACAGCTCATCTACCACCTCCATCTGTGTTCAAAGGGCAAGGTGGCCCACCCCTCAACTAACCAAGTCACTTGTTTCTCCTAGAGGCCAGAGATTAGCGAATGCAGGGCAAGGCTACACTAGTGACCTGGAAGAGAAGTCCTAGAGAGACCAGAAGGTGCCACATGTCACCACCAGGGGGAGCCATTCTGTGGCCAGGACAACCCAGTGAGGCCTTTGAAGGCCACATCAGCTGACCCACTAGGAGGCGGCATCCCTGAGATCTTTGGACATGGGTTCACACTTGGCCTGTGCCACCCCCTACCTCACCCTCAGGACCCACCAAGGGCAGCCCCACCAAGTGCCTGTAACTGTGTACACCTTTTTCCAGGGAACCCAATGACATGGTTTTACCAACCTGTCTCCCCCTTTAGCCGGTAACTCCAGTGCCCCCACCATATCCCACTAAGCCAACTGCAGCTCGGTCCTTGACCACCATGGTCACCCACCCCTCCCTGTTGTTTTCAATCCACTGTCCCCAAGGACAGCTGGGCCAGGGCCAGAGTTAAGATCCTTCCCTCCTCTCTCCCTGCCCCCTCCCCCAGAAAGCCTAAAAAAACCAAAACAAAAAAAAAATCAGGCTCGAGACAGTTTTGTTAGAACAACTCAGCAAAATAAAATTCCGGTTTATTGTTGGACAACATTGTTTCACACATACATCAAACAGGCCAAAAAAAATAAACAGCAACTTCATAGACAAAAAAAGGAAAAAAAAGAAACCTTTTATCTTTGGCCTTTTTAACCATCTCATACAAACCAACTACTTATAGTACAGCTAAGTACATACACAAAAAAAGTTACTGGAATGCTCGGAATAAGATTGTTTTTTTGTTGTTGTTTTTGTTTTTTTTACAAGGTTTTTTTTCTCCTTTGAGATTATAATGAACATGGTCACACCACAAGTAAAGTCAGAAGCAGGACAGAGAACGCTCCGAAGGCTGGTTTGGTCATCCGAGATCATTAAAAATGGCTGACCCCTAACAATATGTACAAAAATATAAAATGTAAATAAAAAATACAAACAAATTTTCCTTTTTAAAGTACTTTAAGAAAAAAAGCAGGGCCTTGGACGTTTTGGTTCTTTTTTCTTCCCCTGTTGCAAATTCACGTTGTGGTTTTGGTTGGGTGGTGGAGAGCGTGTCATCTGCAGGTGGCGCTGCCCGTGGCAGGAGGGTGGGCGGGCCTCTCTACTCGAAGGTGACCACGTTTAGATTCTGAGACGGGAAGTGGAGGGTGAATAGGTCACGGTGGCCTTTTTTTTTTTTTTTTAAGTTTAACTTTTCCTTTTTTGCTGTCTAGTCATCCTCATCAGTCTTCTGCTTCTTGGTGTCAACATCGTCATCCTGGGCAGGGAAAGATTTGTCAAGGCCCCTGCCGACCCACCAGGCCCACCCACCAGCCTCAGCTCCTGCTGGCAGAGCAGAGCCCAGGCACAAGCAGCCTGGGGGGGGGGGGGCCTCGAGAGCTCTGGGAGGCTGGGCCCAAGGTCCTTCCTGTTCCTGCTCAAGAGGAGGGAACCACTCAGGACCACACATCACACCAACTACAACTATTGAAATCCCACCAGCCCCTCCAGTTTTTGTGCCTCAGACTCCAACCCTCTCCCGATTCACCCCAGACCCACCTCATCATCTTCAGCTGCCCGTTTGCCCGTAGCTGCCTCAGCCTCCTCATCTTCATCTCCATCCTCTTCCTCACCTGGAGAGAATAAAGCCCAGGTAAACCACTCTGCCTTCCTCAGCCAACCCAGGGGCAGCCAGAAACGGGGACGGGGACAAGACAACCGCAGCTCCTTGGGCAATCTGCCAGTAACAGACTTGCCAGGGTTGAGTGCCCCTGATCTGTCTCTGCTGCCTGACAAACTGGGTAGTCAGGGTACCCACCCTGCCCACCACAGGGGTCTCATTTTCAGAGGGAAGAGGGCCCAAGCTGCTGCACACAAAGAAGCCAAACCAACTGATCTGTCTGTGAAGGGCTCTCTCCAGCAGGAGTGAGAATCTGTGGAGCATGCGGGGCACAGCTTCACATCACTAGCCTAAAGCAAGAGGGAAGATGCTGACCTTACAGGTACAAGCCCAGCTGTAGGTGGTCCACTGGCCCCCACCCCTGAGGAGCCCCCAATTCCTCCCCATCTGCTGGAAGTCCAGGGGAAAGTACGCAGACAAGGCTACTCACCATCACCTTCCTCTTCCTCCTCCTCTTCCTCCCCACCTTCTTCCTCTTCTTCATCTACCTCATTGTCGGCCTCCTGCTCCCCATTTTCCTCATTCTCCTCGACAGAAAGCAGACCAGAGTATTTACAACGACAGAGCATCACTCTGTCCTCATCCCTTCTTCCAGACCTTGGCCATGCCTCTACAGACCAGACCACCCAAGAGACCATCAATTAATTGGCACCCCTGAATCTCCAACAGGAGATCTTGACGCAGGACTGTGCAAGGCCTTGACCTCCTCCCCCACCACAGATTAAGCTCAAAATCTAAGAAATGTTGCCCAGGAGCTGCTAGAGGGTCATGAGCAAAGTAAACACTCACAGCATTCCCATTAGCAGGTGCCTCTCTCCCATTCTCCGCCTCCTCCACAACTTCCTTCTTCTCTTTTAAGTCCTTCAAAAAGGAAGAGGGAACTAGTAAGTTTTTTGAGCAACCCAGGGCTGGCAGAGGCTCCCAGGCCTACACGTAGGAATGACGCAGTGTTGATCTGGATGTCCAAACTTAAGAAGCCTAAGTTACACAGGATACTTAGTGTCTTTGTGGTCAGCATTTTATCCTACTTTTCAACCCTTAAAAACACACTTAAAAAGGGAGGCCCACTACGGCTATTCCCACCGGCCCCATACTCATGCTTCTTAGGAAAGGAGCCATGTGGCACCACAGCCCGAAACCCGTCTGGCCGGGCAGACGAGCCCGGAACACTTAACTCACACACTCATTACAGATTTGTTTCCAACCAGAGGGAGCTCCGCCTCTCACAAATCCTTCTTGGAAAACAGCAGGTATGCGCCATAAATAAGGTAAGAGGGGAGGGCCCTGACACTGCGGGAGGACTCCCGTGGGCGGACCATCCCGGGAAGGGAATGGGAGGGAGCTAACAGGCAAAACTGGGGAGGCCGCCTCATTAGCCGAGGCCCCGCAGCCAAACTCAAGTTCCAGGCCCACGGTACCCTAGGACCTGGCAAGCGCAGGTTTTCTGAAGGAACCCGAATCACACCAGTTCCCCCATACCCTACAGCGGTCCCAGGAGATAGCCAACCATTCCCTAGAAATGGGCGCGAGCTCAGGCGACGCTCTCCTGGGCCCGAGGCCTTTCTCGTCCCAAAGGTGCGCCACCCAGAGCGCCCGGTTTCCCTCCCAACCTCTCTAGCGCCTCGCCAGGCGGACACGGCCCGAGTTCCGGAAAGCAGTGCCGCCATGGGAACCCCGAAGCCCCATAACTTTTTCCATCCGGCGCGGCACTCTGCCACCAACAAAAACAGGCGTCGAGAGGCCCGGGTGCGGGAGATCGCTCAGCCGGGGCACCTGCCGGGCCAGTCCTCCCCATCCGGCCCACCGCGGACCCCGGCGCCGCCCGCTCCCGCCCCCTGGCGGCCGAAGCCCCGGGGAGCTGTGGGGGCGGGGAGGTCGAGGCGCGCAGGCGCGCACCCCCGCCCGGCGGGCTTTGCGCGCGGGCCTCCGCACGCACTGCGCGCGCGGAGCACGTGGCCCGTGGCTGCCGAATGCGCCCCTGACCCTGGAGACCCGGAGTCCGCAGGTTGTACTCGCACCACCGAGCGCGCGCGAGTTGCTTGCCAGTCTCTCCGGGCCTCTGGACGTCCCTGCTGCCTCCGCGCACAGGCCTAGATACGCGGGAGTACGTCTCTGCATTTGGCGGGCAAAGTCCCGCGAGAGGCCACCCCTTAGTCCGCGGGGCTTTTTCAGTCCCGAAGCCTGAAGCCGTCGGAGACACACTCCAGAGGACTGTTTATTGCTCCGAGCGGGAAATCATGTTGGAGGAAATCGAACCACCGCACTGGGGAGGGCCGACCCTCCCCTCCAAACTAGTTCCCGGGCAGGGCCCAGAAAAAGCTGGAGGGAGCCCCTGCGGAGATCCGGGTCCCAAGCTTCTCTCCTCCGGGGAGTCGCCCCTGGGAAAGAACCAAAGGTGACGCCAGGGCCACAGGAGTTAAGGAGACGCCAAGGTGACTCGCCCCCATCCCCGCAGGGACAGGAATGCGGTGCGGACCAAGGCAGAAGGATAAAAAAGCGACCCTGCTTTAAAGCGCCCAGTTCCCGCCGATGGCAGACACTCCCCAGGGCAGGCAGCGGGACCGACGCGGCGCGCAGTAGCAGAGCTGCGCCAAAGGCGCAGAACCTCAAAACCGAGGGTAATGAATCCGCAGCACCGGGCCCCAACAACCCCTGGAGACCCGCTCGACCCCGCAACGAGCCAACTGCAGCCGCAGGTTTTTGTTCCCCCGCGTAGTCCCCGGAGATGCCGCACATTCGGTGCCCCTGGGCAGCCGCGGGGGGCGCCCATCATCGCCCCAGCGCGCCGCTCCTTCACTTTCCGTTTCCTCCCCTCCGGCGCGTGGGCTCGCCTCCTCCTCAGCCAAGCCCGGCACCGCTGGTGAATTATTGAAGCTGGGCGGCTGCTCCCGACACACTCCCCGCCAGGATGCCCACCTCCGCCTCCCCGAGGGCGCCCAGGGCGGAGGAGAGTTCACACCTCTGCGGACACAACCGACGTCGCGGCCCGCCGCCCCACTCAGCCTTATCATAGCTTACTCCAGATAAGCTTCCTCGGACCCACTACAAGGCGCGAAATGGAGCGGCCCGGCGCCGAACAAAGAGCAGCGCCGCCGGCGGGAGCTCGCCGCGGAGCCGCCACTGCCGGCAGCCGACCCACGCCCGCACGCGCGCTCCCCCCCAACACTTCCGATTCTAAACGCGCTCGAGTTTCAAAGTTATTTCCGTGAGCCTCGCGGGCCGACGACCCCCAGCCCGGCCCCTCTCCTCCCGCCGCCACTTAGACGAGTACAAACAAGTTTCGGGAGCTGTGGAGCAGCCTCTCTTCGAGCCGCTCAGCCTCCGCTCCCGCTCCCCTACCCGGGTCCCCGAGGGCCCCCAGCCCACTCCTCCACGGCTTCACGTTTTCCCGCGGCTCTTCCCGCCCCCCCCCCGCACACAAAGAATGGGCTGCCTGGGGACCTAGGCCGGGGGCTGATGGGCTCCCCGCGGAAGAGAGCAACAGAGAACTCGGGGCACCCGGGTGCCGCGCGCCAAACACTGTTTCGGCGGTGGCAGCGCACGGACCCCGAAGGGGCGGGCGGCGTCTACCCTCACCTTGGTGGTGATCTCGGAGCTGGTGTCCACGGCCGCGTCTGACATGATGGGCACGCCGGTGATCCGATGCAGCGGATTAAAAAGAAAGCGAGAGTTCGAGGACTCTGGCGATAAAGCTGCCGGAGTCCGCGGCGGCGGCGGCGGAGGAGACGCGCGGCGGAGGTGGCTGCGGCGAGCGGAGAGCCGGACACAGGAACAATGCAAAGATGGCTTTTCAGAGCAGCCAGTGGGGAACTCACGCGGCGCCAGAACCTTTAATATAGATTAGTGGGCGGCGCTCAGCCTCCCTTGCCCGAATGCTATTGGCTGAGAGCAGGGAGCGGGCGCTCGCTCATTGGCTCGATTCCGAACAATGGGCAAGCGTGCTTAAAGCGGCAGTGCCTTGGTGCGTCCCGCGCTGCGCAGCCGCCGTTCGCACTGTCATTCAGGGCCTGAGTTTGCCGGGTCTCGGCGGCACCAACGCCGCGGGGGAGGGGCGCGCGCTCGCGCTCCGGGGGCGCGCTCCCGCTGCTGTTTTGCCGGGGCTGCTGACGCAGAAAGCCAAAGCGCGGCAAAGCAGCCCGCCCAGCCCCCAGTCCTCACCCCTCCCCGCGGCTGCTCGGAAGGAGGGGGAGGGAAGAGGAGGTGGTGGGCGGCGCACGCGACGGCTGCCAGGAGGGGGAAGGGAAGGCCGGGTGCTGGGCTGTGCTCGCCCGGGGCGGTGCTCTACACAGTGCCCTTGGAGATGCCCACCTCCCGCCCCTTATAATATGCCACCAAGAACTGCCCTAGCCCAAGTCAGCGGAAGCCCCACGATGAGCGATGAGGGCGTGAGGTCAGGATCCGCGCACCTGGGTCGTCCCGTCCTCTACTACGTCCACCCCCTTTGCACAGCTCCGGGCTCCCCGAGTCTTTGGAGAGGTGTACCCGTCGCACACCACCAGCCCCGGTGTCTGCCGCCTAAGCCAGCTGACGAGTGGGCTCTGTGCCAAGCACGCACACTGGGGAATTCGTGCGTCGAGGGGACTCGAGGACCGGTGTGGGCTCCGCCCTCGAGCAAAACAGCCCGCAGGCGTCTAACTAAACAGCGGTCCCCACACTTCAGGATTCTGTACTGCGCCTGCCCCGAGCGGTCACGGCCGTCGCGACAGCCTCTGGGATCCTTCCAGGGCCCGGCCTTCGAATCCCTCTCCCACCCCACTTACGGCGCTGCCAAGGGCACATGAACTTATTCATTGCAAGGGCTATTGAGGGAAAATAATCGTCCCTTAGACTAGTTGGGCTAGTCCTTTGGGGCTCATTGCACTTCGGGACGCTATTTAGGGAACCACGCGAAGCCCCGAGAAGGGAACCATCAAAATGCCACACTCAAGATGGCGTTGGACTTGGCAAGCGTGGCGTGACGTCGTGTCCCATCTCACGCAGACGATCCTAGAACACTAGGCTATAGCCTCCTTATCACCACCGCTCTTGGCTATCGAACTAAGAAACCAGCTATGTGGGAGGAAAGATTGAAATAAGTGGAAAGATGTCACCCCTCAAAAAAAAAAAAACTGTGCCACACACAAGATGGCTACAGATAGGGTTCATCCCTGTGTAGCCAGAAGGGGGCGCCCGACACGGAAGGCGGGACTCCGGAGAAGCGAGCGCACACTGGCTGAGAGTGGCGGGCGAACACAAAGTTGACGCTTTGCGTCCTGCCATTGGCAGGTTCCGCTGTCTGTCTCTTGAGGCCGCCGTTTTGGGAATGGAGAAAACCCGGAGCCTGGGATCATGGAGTAAGGATGGACGCCAAGGCCAGCAGTGCTTGAAGTCAGGGGCGGGAGGAGGGACTGAGTAGGTTGCTCTTCTTGGTTTTCTTAGGTCAGGGGCCAAGTGACCCCATTCCCACCGCGAGACCCCCCCCAACTGAGTTCACGCACTCGCCCGGCTGCCACCCGGGACCCTGGACTCCGCTGCCCAGCCGGGAGCGGGTGCGGATTGCTGGGGTGCCACCCGGGTCTGGGCCCCCTCCCACTCTGCCTATGCCTCGCGCGTCAGTCCCGCATCTCGGTTCATATCTGCCAGTCTGGCTGCTGGCTTGTGGTGGCTTTCCCGAGCGAGTTGTCCTTTGGGGAGAGAGAAGCCCGGGCTCCCTGTACTTTGGCCGGGAGAAACGTCGGGCAGGTTCTGGGCAGGGGCACCGCGCCCCGTCCCGCTACCTGGCAGTCGCCATCCTGTTCAGGGTACGCGACGACCAAGGGGGCGCCCGTTGGGTCTCTGCCCTGCCCCAAGGGCTCCCCAATGGCTAGAGGTGGGATTCTCCCCAGGGTGGGGCGCGCGCCAATCCCAGGGACTCGCAGTGGTGTCCCTGAGGACCACGCGTCGAAACCCTTTGTTCGGTCCCCTCCCTCCCGCCGCCAGCTGCCTTTATTGCGACGCGCACCTGGGGCCGCCATTCACCCCAGAAGAGGAAGGGACTCTGGCCGCTGCTGCCGCGACCCTTTGTGCCACATTCTCCAAGCGGTGAAGGGATTCTGCGGCATCATAAATAGGGTAGAAGAGCGCCTTCTATCTGCCGCTCATCCATTAAACTCTGGTTACCGTGGAGAGGATTGTTTAGCCCACAAAACCCGGATGCAGTGAGAGCTTGTTCTGTGCTATATTTAAGCGATTGAGTCTTCTTCCCTGTCTGGATAGTGGCCTTGGGCAGTTGTCTCTGTGTCTACAGCTGAAAACTGGACATGACTGTTCTAGATTCTGGCCATTATGGGCTGGGAAGCGGGGAGCAAATATCCAGGGAGGAACTGGGTGAGTGTGAATTTCCCTCTAAGAACTGCTTTGCCTGACCCTGTCCCCGTGCAGCTGACTTTGCTAGAAGTGGGTAAAGAAAGCTCATGCCCACCTGGTTCTAGAACCAGCGTTTACCTTCACCAGGTACTGACTGAGCACCTGCTGTGTACATGGCAGTGAGCCTTTGGCTCATGCTTCAAGCATTTTCATTTATTCTCTGCACCTTGCAAAGTAGGTAGGACAATTACAGGGTTGAATCATAGGAGACTGATGTTTTTACAGGTCAAAACGAATTGAAAATCGGCAAATACATAGGTTCAAACTCTTATATGATGTCACTCTCCGTTTAACAAGTCAAGAAAGCAGACCAAGGGATTATAGCAAGGGATTTGGAGTAACCAAGTGAATCAGTGACCAGGCTGGGGCTAAAACCCTGCAATGGAGGGAGCTGTGTTGCTAGATGAGCCATGGATCAGAAGTGGCCTTGGACCACCATCTCACCACAGGAGTGTGGTGTTTGACAGCTCATGAGTGGAGGAGTTATTTAAGCTGTAACAAGCCTCATTCCTCCAGTAACAGGCAACCCCTCACCTCCTTTGCTGCTTTTGAACAGGCTGTTCTTCATGTCCCCTGTCACTTACACTTACTGATGCATCTCTGCCCTTTGCTGTTCTTGTGGCCTTTCAAACCCCCCAAGACAAACTGGTGTGCCCCTGACTGCATGCATTTCCTGTTGCAGTTTTGTTTACAGCCTGAGATGCCCTGCACTTAGGTTAGAGTTGCTCTAAGCCAGGGGACCCAAATGTCCTCCAAGCAGGTTTTGTTTATAGGGAATTTGCATTGAGGACACCTCTGGGTTGCCTACCCAGTCTCAGTTGGACAACAACTGCTGGCCTGAGTCACGCATTTATTTCACTTGCCTGGCCCTGTAGGCACTTACGTTTGCAACCCTTGCTCCTAAGCCATTTCCAGTGTATTCCTAATTGGTCATCTCACAATTTTGATTTCCAAAAGACTAGAAGGAAAATAAATGCTGGTAAAGCTGCCTGGGTTCAAATCTCAGCCCTGCCACATGCTAGCTGTGTAAAACTGGGAGAGTTACTTCCTCACCTCTAAAAAATGGAGATGACAAAAATAGTACCTACCTTCCAGGGTTATGGTGGGAACTGAACAAGTTCATATTCACAAAGTGCTTAAAATAGGGTCTGGCACATCCAGAAAAACCATCAGTGTTCTCAGGACCCTATTTCCCAGCTGCTGTCTGTACCTAAGTGGGTTGGTTTCACAGTGTTTGCAGGACTCTGGACAAAGGAACAATGTCTTCAGCAAATTCTTCCCATATTCGGTGGGAAATGAGGGCACCAGCCTAGCTGAGTTTCTGGAAGCCTATGATTTGGTGCCCAACATGCTTGGCAGCCCCTCTGGCCTCAGAGGAATGACAGAGTCTGGGAGGCAGCCTGAGTGGAGCAGGCCTCAAAAAACTCCCGCCTTCAGAAACCCAGGAGTTTCAGGCTGAGGTTTCCTTGCCCAGCATCACGGCCTGGGGAGCTGCCAGAGGCCTTTCAACTCTCCCGCCCTGCCGAGCCCGGATGGGATTGTGTAAGAACCACCCCCACACGCCTGCTCTCTGGTGCAGCACGCCTGGGCCTGCCCGTCCTCCTGGGGAGCTATGCCAGAAGGCCCTGGTACCCACACAGGTCTGGCCACCCCGAGAGGCAACTGCCTGGCAGGGAGAGGGTGGGGAACATCTGTTGAAGTTCAGAGTCTGCCATCAACCGATGCCAAACTGGAATCCTGGTTGGAGAGGAGCTGAGGAGGCCGGGGGAGGTGTGTGTGCTGTGTACACGGCCCCTGCCGCCCTCTGAACACACTCGTGCCTTGGTGTCTCTGAGAATCTTCTGCGCCTGTGCCATTCCCCTGTCCCTCTTCCCTGCATCCATCTGCCTGAGTGCGTGCCTATTTGCGTAGCTCGAGTGGGTGTTTGGCTTAAGCTCTGGTTACCGTTTGTGAGTGCGTGGGCCCAGCATCGCCGTAGCAGGTGAAGGTGCCCTTTGGGGGAGCACGCGTGCGGGGACACACCCGGTCACCCTGCCTGGGAGTGCCTGTGAGAGCAGTGCACCTGGTGGTTAAACACCTATGTGACTATGAAGAGGCATTTAACTATGCATCTCTACACCTGTCCCCTCCTGCCACCTGACCTCACGTGGAAACCCAACAAAACAGGAGCCAAGAGCAGACCCCAGCTGAGATTTATCTGCCCTAGGCAGGCCAAAAATCCCAGCCCAGGTAAGCTTGAAGTTGGGAGAGGCAGGCTCTTTGATATCTTGAAGCTTCCTCTTTCCTCTTCTCTGTTACGCTCAAATAGGTCTTCTACCTTTCCTTCAGCTCTGGTGGAGGAGCCACCCCCAGGCTTGTTTCGGGGGAGGTATATGGGATGGGTGACACACCACTAGCCAGGATTTGCTCACTCTCTCACACTAAATGGAGTACAGACAAGGTGACCAACTGTCTGGGTTGTTCCAGGACCCAGAACTCTTCATGCTACAACCAGGAAACTCCTGGGCACATGGACACATTGTTCACACTGGTCCAGTCCTTATTCACATGCTGGTTAATGTGGCATTTCTCAAAAAAGCTTTAACACACTGTCAGGAGAAAGGGTCCTATAGCCCTCAATCCAAAAACAGTTCCCCGCTTGGATTCTGCCTCTCTGCCATGGAGAAGCCGAGGTAACACTGGGAGCACTTGTTTTGCACATGACAGAGCAGAAGGACTGAGGGGCTTAGTGAAGATCACGGAGCAAGCTGGCTATCAGGACCTCCCGCACCCGCCGGGGAGGGCTCTCAGCTGCGCTGTGCAGTGATGTCGTGATCGTGGGAATCCTGTTGGTTTCCAGATCCAGGTGGGAACAAGGGTCTATAGAACTGGGGGAGAGATTCAGCTTCCTTTCAGCAGTGTTGTGTCATCCAGGAGCTTTTCTGAGAATCGCACAGAGGAAAAAAAGTGTGGCTCTCACTTGGACTATTCTACAGGAAAATCTCAAAACTGGATGAAACATTACCCCAGAACTGAAACATCACCCCAGAACTCAAACCTCCCCAGGGAAAGGAGAAGAAGGTGGCAGCATCTTTTCTAGGGAAGTGTGAGCTGCTCCTGCCTTGATAGCCCAAGAGGAAAGCCAGAGCTCCCCCGCACCTGAGCTAAGAGCCTCCCTGGGCCTCCTCAGCTGAGGCGTGTTCTCAACGTGCTGCGTTGTGGCCAGGCCTGGAATTGTGACCATCTGTTGGCTCTCTGCAGCTTTCTCCAGAACAGGCCACTCTAACTTGTCACTTAGGTGCTTGAAGGGTGTTACCTCAAAAGCACTGGCCAGGCACCTCCCCATTCACTTGGCTTCTGGTAAGGCCTCAGTTTCTCCACTTGCTAAACAGAGGGAAGAACGTGGTCTAGGTCCCAGGGAGAGAACAGCATGGTTGTGTGTCCCCACTCCATCCTGGGTTGTTCACAGGGCCACTGCACTTGGAGTTTGGCCAAGACACCAAACACCAAACTTGGTGTCATGGCCAAACTCTGTTGATCACCTTGGGCATAATAAGTCTCCTCCTGAGCTTCGTGTGTTAGGTTGGAGATTTCCTCAATTAAGATTCTCAGGATGATGAAATGTTCAGAAGTGACCACTACTTGGGGGAGAGTATAGCTCAGGTGGTAGAGAGCATGCTTAGTATGCACGAGGTCCTGGGTTCAATCCCTGGTACCTCCACTAAAAATATAAATAAATAAATAAACTCCACGCTCCCAAATAAATAAATAAAAGAAGTGACCACTACTATTAAACAAGGGGCATTCATGACAGAAGTAAAATGTGTTCTGAATACAGATAAAAGGGAAATCAGAAATTAATGATTAACCTTCATAAGCAGCCTGCATGAAAAGCTCTCCAAGCAGGGAAGGACGAGCGTAAAGAAGCATCCTGGCGGGGAGGGTATAGCTCAACTCAAGTGGTAGAGCACATGCTTAGTATGCTTGAGGTCCTGGGTTCAATCCCCAGTACTTCCTCTAAAAATAAATAAGAAAGAAACCGAATTTCCTCCCCAACCAAAAAAATTTGAAAAAAATCCTTAGCTGAGAACCCCAGCTTAGTTACTAAAGCTTTCAGGGTCCTGGAAGGATGTCACCTGGCAATGGTGGTGGTTCTCCACACTCTCTCTTCAGTCCCAGCCTCTCTTCCTCAGAAGGCCACCAGTGGGAAGGGGGCACTCTAGGGACTGGGGGATCCACTGCTAGGCTGGTTGACACTGCTTCTAAGCAAGTCTCTTTACCCTCCCCACCTTGTTCCCATCATGCAGACTGAGTGAGAGGGGATTTCTGGGCATGTTGTGTAAGTGTCCCCCTCCCTGCAGGCTGGAGGTAGCAGGCACAGGTCTGGTTGTGTCCCCACTTGGCGTGGCCCAGTGCCTTACACATCTGACTATACTTCATCAAGAAATGACCATTCAGTTGCTCGGAATTGGGCCCGACATGCCACTGAGCCAGCCCCGGGTGTTCACGCCTGCTCCACGCCAGAAGAGAAGAGAAAAATTGAACACACTTCAAACAGTTATGGCAAGATAAGCACCCTGCAGATGGAGAGGATGGGAAAGAGCCTCATTTTACAGATGGAGACACTGCGACCCAGAATAGAATCCTGATTTGCCAGTAGAAGGGCCCCTGGCCGGGAAGAGCGCCCCCCTTGGCCTGGCTGCTGGGGCTTCATGCCACCCACCCTCCCTCCACTGCCTGACTCAGACCCTGGCTGATACCAACTCTCAAAATTCAAAGACCAGGGCAGCCCAGATGAGTTGGGGTGCTTCCTGGAGCAAGTAGGGCTTCGCAAGAGCCTGGAGTCAGGGTAAGAAGTAAAGGAGAGAGCAGGGGCCGGACAGTCTGGGCAGCTCCAACACGGAAACAAGCTGGGCATGCGCGTGAACAGAAAGTGGGCTGGAGGGTCAGTGGGAAGAGGGCCCTTCTGAAACCTGATTTGCCCCAACCAAGCAGAGACTCATTCCAAATGTGCCCTTCCACCCTGGGGCATGGCTACTGAGCTGGACCCCACAGACCTGCCCCACCAGGGACACAGCAAGTGATACAGCTACAAACCAGGACATTGAGACATGAACAGCAGAGAGGCCGGGTGAGAATGGCAGCTGCTGTTTACTGAACAAAGTCTGGGCCAGACATTGTTCTGAGTTCTAGACCCACATTAACTCATTCAATCCTATGAGGAGGTCGTTGTTTCCACCTTACGAAAGAGGAGACTGAGGCACAGAGTGGGCGGGTGTTGCCTGGAGTCCATGGCTCAGTCCAGGTGCAGCCCCGGCTTTCAAAGGAAAAGTCACTGGTCACAAGAAGTCCCACCCCCATCAGCCCGGGCCCGCCCCCACCTCCTCAAAGGTCAAGGGCAGGATCTTGGGCTTTCCTCTGTTGACTGATAAGGAGTTTATTTTCACCAACTGAGGGCCTCACCCCGCAGCAGACATCTCTCAGGTTGCAGAAAGAGCAGAGAAACCTTCCCAGATCAGTGACTTCTGGTTGTGAGGCAAAATTTTTTCTGGTGGGATATGGTGACGGGGTGGAGGGGAGGGAAAGGCATTTTGCAACAGTCTGTTGCCAAGGGCTCACCAGAAAGTTAGCCAACTGAAAACTAAGTGCTCCCAGGCTGTTTCATTGAGCTTTTTTGTGACGTCAGTAGACAATTGGTAACAATGCCTTGAACATTTCTCCAGGCTACCACTGACTGTGGCCTTGCTCTGGACTATGGAAACACAACATTGCACAATATTCCTTTTATAGTGACCCACAGGACAAATTTCTCTCTGGCCTTAGCACCAGCAGGGCACTGTGGCCTGGGGGTTAGGAGCACAAACTTCAGGTCCCTCTGCTGTCTCCCGTGGGGGAAGGCAGGAGCCCATCAGACAAGTGTTCCTCGCCTACCCTGTGACTTAGCGTGTGGGTCCTGGGGCAAGATTTAACCTCCGTGAGCTTCAGTTTTCTCACCTGTAAAATGGTTCTCAATAACACCTTCCTAGGACGTCTTCTGAATAACTTGTGTCAGTTTTTCTTTACAGACCCTCTGCTTCTTGTAGCCAAGCCCCTTTCCCTCTCTGTCTGGGCTGCCAGAAGTCCAGCGCCCACCCCGAGGGCACTTCTGGGTTCCAGAGCTCATCCCAAGGGTGATGGATCTCACCCTCCCCTCTTACTTCCTGCCCTATTTCCCTTAGCCCGGCCTCTTCAGGGATTTTTCTTCCTGTTGGCCTTTAGGTATTTCTATAAACTTTAGAACCAAGGCCTAAACTACAGTGGTAAATAATTAAACAAGCTGGAGCCGTTTATAACCAAAGCACTTTCTCTCAGGTTCTGCCCTTTAAGCCTCACACCAATCCAGGTAGGTGCTTCATTTTAGAGAAGAGGAAATGGAGACCCCTGGAGGGAGCTGGTGGGGTGGAGACAGGTCATCCCACGCCATCCCAGCTGCCCAGCACCAGCCTCCCTTGACCCCTGCTCTGGCTTTATAAGTGACTGCCCCCCACCCTTTCCCAGCCCTTCCCAGCATCCCACCCTCTCCGGGACTCAGCTGGGTGATGCTGCCCCTCTTTCACACTTCCCTTCCATCCCACCTCCATTTCCCTGTTGTCATTCGCCTGTCTTTTGGGGGACTTTCCAAGAGATGGTAAAGTTCATTGCATTATTTAAGGATGAATGAAAAAACAGCCACCCCTCTCCGTGGTACTTACACCAAATAATTCAGATTTGGCTCTCTCCTCACGTGACAGGCGTGTTCTGAGTGCTGGCACACTGCTCAGCCCAAGGAAGTATGGTCCAGCCCTCCCAGGAACAAGCCGCAGGAACTCGGAACACGGGGGCATCAAAGCCCCACTTCCCCTCTCCTGGGTCTGTCATTCTGGGCCTTCCATGGCTGGGCCTAAGTTGGTCCCTCGGAAAACCCAACAGCAGACTTGGAAGAGCCACCACCCAGCCTGGCTCCCCCTCACTCCCTGAACTGGCTTCCTGACGATGGTCCAGGACCCAAGCGGCTCAGATTCCCAGTAAAATGTGGAAGGGACCCTCTTCAAAACCCCAGCTGCCTTCTGAGGCTCAGAGCCTTCGAGTCCAGGTGACACCTGAAGCCCCGGACACACCAGCGTGGGCCTGGAGCTGAGCTGGGGGTCAGGTGGAGAGAGCTGAACTGCTCGCAGAGAACAGGGAGCATTTGAACTTTTCCAGGACACTGGGCGGCACTCATTGTGTTCACATCTCAATAACAAAACAACCCACAACTTAGAACTTGTTGGCAACTTTTATTATTATTACTTGGTGATAAGTTCTCTTCTTGGTGTACAAAACTCATGATTGTTGCCTTTTAAGAAGCTGTGGCAATGTGATTGGTGGTATTAGCCCTGAGGTCACCCCGTTCTGCCCTGAAGGCTCTGATCCTTGCCCTCAGGCCCCCTTCCCAGGGGACTCAGTCCTTATCTGTCCACGGTGGCTGCACTGGTGTGTAAGTCTCCCAGGAGTCAGGGCTGCCTGCTGCCTCCGCGCTGCTGGAGGCTAGAAGAGGCAGAGGGGCCAGTAGGAAAGGCCAGGGAAGAGCCAAGTGTCACAGCCTAAAACCCCAGAAATAGGGTCAGGGAGCCCGCACCCTGGTGGCTCACTTGTGGGCTCCCCATAGATGAGGGAGTCTGCCTTCCCTATCAAGACAGAAGCACAGAGTGAGAATGGCGGCCGAGGACAGGCCTGCTGCCGGCCTGGAAACCCTCAGCAGACAGGCACACCCCTGGCCTTGGCCCAGCTTCTCTCTTCTCTGGACCAGGCCTCCCAGTTATGGGTGTGCACATGCATTGTAGTACAACCATGAACATATATCCATGTCTAGCGACATGTTTCATGAGTGTGGGCCAGATGTGTGTTTGCGCATGTGCAGACATGAGCATGTGCCTGTATGTCTGCAGTCATGCCAGCACCCTTCCCATCTAAGGGCTGGGGCACAAAGCTGGACTCTGCAGGTACACAGTGTTTGCTTTATCTTCCTTTGTACTTTTCTGTATTTTTCAGCCTTCCCAAATTTTAGCACACGTGCACGCCCCCTACACACATACACAGAGGCTCTCTGCCCTGGTCATCAGCCAGTGAGGGAGGCAGGCACAGTCAGGAAGTTCCACACTGAGAGTGACAAGGGCCGCAGCAGCGAGGACCCAGAGGAGAGAGCAGACAAGCTCTGCCTAAGCAGTTAGGGAGGACTTCCCAGGGGAGGCATCTTCTGAGCTGGGACTCAAGATAAGGAGGCTGCTCCAGGTGAACTGGAGGCCTTCCTTGCTGATCGCGCCTCCCTGCCGCACCCCCTTTCCTCTGGCAGAGCCCTCCCTGCTGTGGCCCCTTGCTTTGCTGTCTCCGTCTCCCATTCTCACCTTCACTGTGCCCTTGGGACAAGTCCATGTACCTCCCTTGTGCCTCAGTTTTCTGACCAAAACAACAACAGCAAACATAAGTAAATCACACAAACGGCTAATAATGCAGCCTTATCTGGGTGAGAATGGATCCTCAGTTCCAGTGCACGTATTTCATTTGGCTCAGTCTTTTTCTAGAAGTTTCTAAGTCACTAAACCCAAGAACAGAAAGGGATTGTGGAACTAACCTAGTCCCATATCACACCCTGGGAGGCATGATCCCTAAATAAGCCTCCTTTAGGGGTCACGTGGTCTCAGCCTAAACACCTACTTCTACACACAGGCAAGCACACAATCCTGCATGGACACGCATACACCTAGAGCAGTGCCCACCTCCCCATCAGCCATCAGGTCCCAGGTAGCCTCCTCGCCTCCTGCCTTCCTCTCTCCCTCTGCCTCCCTTCCCCGCCTGGAACTGGGGACACAGTGGCCTGGGGAGGGGTGAGCTCTGCCTCCTTCTGAGTCATCTTAGAGAAGTCAGTTAACTTCTCTGAGCCTCAGTTTCTTTTTGTAAAGGTGATAAGGGGATGAGGGAAAAGTTACAGTCTGTAAACTGTATACTGCCCTGCAGATGCTACTAACTATGAGGAAACCGTTTGAGAGCAATTACAGAGCAGCCATCAAGGATAATAGAACAATACAGGGGAAATTGCACACATATGTGCTAGGGAGGCCCCCCAGGAAGAGCACTTTGAGGGTGTCCTCTATGGCTGCCTTTGGGTGGTATCTCTATGTCCTGCGTTCTCTGCATAAGACATAACGCCCCTAATCCCCAGAGCCAGCCTGGGGGAAGGGATCAACCCCACATGACCAGGAGGACCTGCTGGCTCAGAGAAGTGATCATCCAGCTCAGAGACAACAGGCCGGCCCTGGAGTTCAGGTCTCTGGCCCCGAAATGTGGGTGCTTTCCACTCTGTAGCTGCAGTGGGACAGTTTTCAAGCCAGAGAGATTTGACAAGATGTGAGTCACATGAGTTGATGAAGAGACATCACATTTGCTGTGGGGGAGGGCATTCATTCATTCCCTCTGCAGCACCTGCTTCTGAACACCTATCTCCTGTTGCATAAGTGGGTGAGGACGGGGGTCATTGAAGGTACGCGTGTGGGCTCTTACGGGCTTTTGTGGCAGAGACCATCCCCATCCACCTTAGTTCTAAAGCAGAGCCCAGGCCTGGGCTGGCAGGGACCAGCCCCACGCAATTACCAGGAGCCTCCTGGTATACATGGGCAGAGCCTCTGTTTTTCATCAAGACCAGTTAAATGGATCCCAGGGTTCAGTTGAGGGGGGCAGGAAGGCACAGCGGGAGGGAGAAAAAGGATGAGGGGGCTTCCCTCGGGTCACTCAAGGTGCCCAGGGAACAAGGGAGCAGGAGACAGAGCCTGGTGGGGCAGGCCAGGTTGGCGTTAGCAGGGCCGGGTGTGGGTTCAGGGCCACCAGGCTTACATATGGGAGGGGCCAGCGGATGGAGGCAGGCGTCACCTGAGGGAGCAGGGAGCAGCCTGATTAATAGGATGATAGGGGCAGATGGACAGGCAGCCAGGGCTGCTCTGGGCACCAGCCTCCCACTCCCCGGCCTCCAGTCAGCCTCGTGGGCTGGGGGCAGGGATGCCGCTAGCCTCTGGTGGGGGTGAGGCTGTGGTGAGTGAATCATGGGCCGGTGCCAGGAGCCTGCAGGCCTCGGCGCTCACTCCCTGAGGACCAGCTAATTCACTTGGAGCGAGGCTGGCCGCTGACGATGAGAGCAGCCTGCCTGAGCCCCGCCGAGCCCCGTGCACAGCTGACCACTGAGCAGGGAGCCAGGCAGCGGGGGACAGGAGGGCCTACCACTGCCACAGGCTTGGCCAGGGCTCCCCACATGCCTTGAGGAGGGGCAGAAATGTTCCCAAGGGAGGGGAGACCCCTATCTGGGCAAGTCTGAGTCTGGGGGTGGAGTGGAGGCACAGATACCCCCTCCTGAGCTGCAAAGAACCTAATTATGGTGGACAACTGCAAAGGGGGTTAGGAGGAGTGGATGGGGAGGATCAGCCTAGCCCAACATCCCCTGGAGAAGAAGGAGGAGGAACCAGGTTGAGAGTTCAGCCCCACCAAGAATAGACACTCACATCCCCAAGAAGCCAACCACGTGGAAAACATGGGCTGGCGCCTTGCCAAGCTCTCCCTGACACATGGTGTTTGCTGAAGGTGCAGGTGCAGCATTCACGGGTTGACCCATCCTGTTCTTGTCCCTGGCTTTAGTGAGCACATATTGCATGGCTCTCTGCTGGGGTCCAAACGCTGTCCCAAAGGCTCAGCCAGGAAAGGGGTCATCACACAGTAATTACAACAGGGATAACAGCCAACTTCCACGCACTGTATGTCAGGCCCCAAGCCAGGGCTGCTGGTATGTCCTTGTACCCACCCCAAGGCAGGGACTGTTAAGGATGCCCATTTTACAGATGAGAAAACTGAGGCCCCAAAGATTAGAGCACTCACCCAAGGCCCTTAACTTGTAAGCAGCAGAGGCAGGTCTGGAATGACTCTGGTGTGTAATCTCTGTTTAGCACAGCTCCAGGATTCTGGGTTTCAGGGTGGGGAAGGGGGAGATCTTGGGCTTCTGTCCTTAAGGGGTCAAAGGCCTCACCAATGGCTCGATGGGGCCTGAAGAGCTGGGCACTGGCAAAAGGGAAAGACTATAGGGCTTGGGATCCCTGCTTCTATTTCAGTGTTCCTGGGACCCACTCCCAGGAAACAACACAAACTCTGGGAGAGACAGTGTATGTGTTTGGAGGGGTGTTTGTGGCAGGGGTGGGGCTACAGGCCTGTGAGGGGTATGGGCTTGCCAAGCCCTGGGGGCTGCATGGTCCTTCCTGGATGGGCAGTGGGTGATGGACTGGCTCTCCCTCCTTGTGGTGGCTGCCATCCCGGAGCCCGGCACAGGACATAAGCCTCGGTCCTCTCAGTGCCTGGTGCCCCCTCCCAGGCTCATCTCCAGGACCCAGGCGACTGCAGGGTCTGGAAGACTTCATGGCCTTGTACTCCCCAGGCACAGTGGTCTCCTTCCGGGTGGGGGAACAAAAGGGACCTTGCTTGGGATAGCGGGTGGCAACCATGCACTCTACCTCCCGCAGGGGCTGTGCCTGGAGGGAAGGGGCCTCGGGCGCCCTCTACCGGCCTGGGGGCCCTGGGAGGAAGGAGCCGGCAGCTGCGGGCCTAGATCAGCGGTCCCTCCTCCTGCACCTGAGGACTAGCTGGGTGTGCACTGGTGGGTACCTGTGTGTGCATGTGTGTGTTGTGTGTGCAAGCATATGTACATGTCCATGGGGGTGTGCTTTATGTGAGTGTATCTTGTGTGCATGTGTCTGCAGATGTGTCTGTGGGTGCTTGTGTGTGTATTTGAGTGTGCATGTGTGTCTGTGTGTGCATATCTGTGCATAAGAATGTGTCAATGTGTGTGCACACCTGCGTTTATATTTGTGTGTGCAGATGTGTATGAGTGCCTGAGTGTGCCTGTGTCTCTGTGTGTCTATGTGAGTGCCTGTGTGAGGGTGTGTGTCTGTGCACACATCTGCCCCCAGACTTGCCTTGAAGCAGTTGCTGGTTCTGAAAGCACCCTGGTCAGGTGGTCCTTGGAGTGGGCAGCTCACATGGGCATCTGGGAGTCTGGGAGTAGCAGAGTTGGCCACCGGCCACTCTAATGTTTGTTCAGTGCCTACAAGGAGAAACAGAGGAAGATACTGAGTCCTTCTGTCCCTAAAGAACTTTGCTTGTGAGCAATTATAATCTAGCATGATAATTAGGATGATAAGGACACTAGAGGTGCCTGCAAAATGCAGGGGTAGCCTAGGAGGGCCTAAATTGGCCTGAAGCAATCCCAGAAGGCTCCATGAAGGAGGCAAGACTGAGCTGAGGTTTGAGGGGTAGATAAAGCCTGAGAATTGGACAAGCAGGCAAGGTGGATGAGGATGTGGGGGCCCAGTGGGCTCAAGGTGCAGAGAGCAGAGAATCAGAGCGGAAGGTGGGGGCATGCCAGGCAAACAAAAGATCTTCTGGGAGCGCAGTGGGGAAAAGCAAGGCTGGAGAGGTAGGCCAGGTCCAGGCATCGCAATTCTGCCTGATGGTGGAGGCTCACTGAAGACGTCTCGGCAGGACTGAGACCATCTATTATGGAGTTGGAGGGTAGATGGGGGGGGCCCTTTGCCTCCTGCCAACACCTGGGAAGGAAGGCCCACAGTTTCTCATTCCAAGGGGAATCTGGGCACTGAGTCAGGCACCCCTGCCTGCCACGGAGAAGCATCTCAGGACGAGGATGCCTGGGGCACCCACACTGACCATAGAGGTTCAGACGTGGGCCCTGGCGCCCAACAGAGGCCTGGGAGCTGCAGAAATCATCCTGCTCCCCCTCCAAAGCCCAGTGATGCCCATGCTGCACCAGCTGCAGTAGCCTCTGGGCGCCTCTTTTGCCATCAATGCCTCCTCTGTGGCCTGGGCGGGTGGGCCGGGTAAGGCCTTGGGCCCCAGCCAGCCTGGTCCCCTCTCAGAGTGGCACCGGGCTGGCCTCCTCAGCACTGGTGTTGGGGTCTTAAGTCGGCATTCTCCATCCTTAGGGCTCGGTGGCCCTGAATCCCCAGCTGAGGCTGGTCCTGGGCTCACCTGTGAGATCCCTGAACACACACTCATTCAGGCTCTGCAAAACAGGCACCTGTGCTCACATGCTCCGCATACGGGGATGGGGGAAGTACAGCTCATTTCTCTCAATCCAACAGCCTTTTTCATTAAGCCCCATTCACCATCTAGAACATTGAGGGGTGTGTTCTTGACCCCACCCCACCTTTTCCCTGTGGCACCCAGGCCTTGGATGGGGGGCCCTGGAGATCTACTCCTCTAGCACCCCTTGTTCTTGCCCAGCCACACACCTGCTCAGGCTGAGCTTGGGCTCAGTGACACATCCTGAGCTTCTGGGCCCCTGCTAGAGGGCCAAGGCCAATGCTGTGTGGCCCCCAACCCCACCCCGGGAGCTCGTCAACATTCTCACAATCTGCACCGCTGCTCCTCCCACTCCCAGGAAGGGAAGCGAGCAAAAGTGCACTCCTCTGACCACGTGGAGGCCACCTGTGACTCAGGAGCCCAAGCACCCAGTCAAGCCACTCTTCCTTCCCACTAGTGACAATAGTTCACTTTCAAGAGAGCTCCCATGTAAATTAATCTTCTAGACCTCCCAACAAACCCGAGAGGGAGGTCTCATGTTGCCCTCAAATTACAGCTGAGGGGGCTGAGGCCCAGAGAGGTTCAAGGTGTGGAATGGAACCCAGGCCTGGGTAACCCCAGGCCCCCTGGTGTTATCCCTACGCCAGGACCACTGTGCCCCCACATCCAGACCCACCTCACTTCCTGTCACTGGACTGTGGCCCTGACTCTCCACTGCCCTGTCCATCTTATTGCTCCTTGCTCAGCATCTTCTGTGGTTCCCATGGACTCCAGGATAAACTTCACATACACCTTGGGGTTCAAGACCCCTCTGTCATCTGGTCCCATGCCCCCAGCTCACTGTGAACCTCTGCTCCTGTGCTCTCTCAGTCCCGTCGCCAAACCTTTGCCCAGCCTTCACACCTCCCCAGACTGCCCTATCTTCCCTCCCACTGCACCTGATCTCATTCCACCCTCGAGAGAAGGAGAGTGAACTGCTGAGAAGGAAACAAGGGAACTGCCCCCCTCCCAAATGTGCTCTGGCCTGGGGCTCACGGTCCACAAGATGGAAGTTTCCTCGCGGCTGCTTCTCATAAAGCTCGGCCCCCTACTCCTTAGGGACTGACCCGCAGAAACCCAAGGCCCCGAGATGTGCAGTTTGCCAGATCCTGCCTCTGTCTTTGGTGCCTGGCGCCAGGCTGACCCTCTTTTGGAGCAGGTGTTGACAGGGAGCTCAAGCTTTGAGGGAAAAAAGAGGTAGTGGGGGAAGAGGAGTGCATGGGAGCTGCCATCCCCTCCTGGCGCTGCCTCTCCCAGCCCCTGGGAGCTGGCCCCCTGCAGCAGCCACAGGAGCACACCCTCTTGCACAGGCACAGCCCACGTGGCAGGAGCCGGCTGTGGGCAGGGGACAGCTCTTTGCCCAGGGGAGGTGCCAAGAGGCCAGCCAGACCGTGGGGGAGGGGAGATGGGCATAGATGGAGCAGGGCCCTGGGGCCACAGGAGGGGAAGCCTTTCCAGGATCCTCTAGGCCTGGGTGACTAGTAGAGGGTCCCACTCCTGACACCCATTGTCCCAGCTGGTCTTCCTGGGGCCTTGTTTATCTGCATCCTGTCTGATGGCCCACACAGGGGCCCTCCTGGTATTATAGTGGCGGGCTGGGCCAAGGGGCTGACAGGAGCTTCCTGGCTTTCCCCCCAGCCCGGGTCTGCTGCTTTGCCCCTATGGGGAGGCCCCAGGGCCAGCAGACTCTTCCAAGCCTCATATCTGGGAGCCTCTTTACTCCAGGCACTCAGAGCTCCTTTTAGGGCCTTCATATGGACTGGCAGGTCAGAGACCAGGAGTCTGGGGCTGCTCTGAGTCCTCAGGCGCCCTTGGGCTCCGGCCCTTCCTGTGGGCTTCCCCAGGGCTGCTCTCAGGATGTGTGCGGCCTGAGGGGGAGGATTTGACCCTTGGGCTGAGAGGGCCAGATCACCCGAACTAGGCCCTTCCTGCTCTCCCCTGCCACAGTCCTAGGAGCAGATGTAGGGCTGGGTGCAAGTAGTGAGGGCCCAGAGTCGGGGTGGCCGAGGGAGGGGCATGATGCTTCTGGGCAGACTCTTCAGCTGGCAGAAGCTCCTGCCAAGACATTTCCCCACCCCGCCCCCGCCCCTCCACTCATTATCAACTTGAGGTTTGTGTGCAAACAGCAGCTGGTCTCTTTTGTCAGCCTCCCCTCCCCCCCCTCCCCTTCCCCCTTCTCTCCACCCCAAGGCCTCCCTACTGGCTCTTCTGTCTCAGGCCCTGCCCCTCCCCCAGGTGATTTGGAAGCTGAGACTCTGGGGAGTACCTGGGAGGGGAGGCAGCCCTTGCCCATTCTTGGCCTTGGGTTCTAAGTTCTCCTCTAGCCCTTCAAAGAGGCAATATTAAACCCATCGGGGACATGAGAGCCAGAGAAGGTAACAGAGCCAAAGTCACAAGGTGGTCAAGTACAGAGCCAGAATCCAGGCCCAGGTGTGCTTGTTTGCAGAGCCTGCTTGTAGAGCCTGTTTGCTGAGCCAGTCTACTCCCTAGCCTTAGCTGTCCCTCTGATCGCCCCAGTGCCTGGCATCACTCCTTTAGGGGACCCTGGGAATGTGGACCCACTCCCAACCTCCTAGCCTGTGTCAAGGGCTTCAACTGAAGTACTTCTGTGTGCCTATGGCTGACACAGGAAGGCTGGCAGGGCTGGATGGCAAGGCCCTGTCAGTTACACCCAGGAGTTGGAACTGGACACTGACAGCATTGAGACGGGGAATCTTGCAAGCAGTGAGCCCTGCACATCGTGGAGGCAGAGAGCAAGAGGCCAGTTAGGAGAACAGGCAAAAAGTAGATGAGTGTGGGGCAGCCACACCTGAGAGCCACAGACTTGGTCAGAGTGAATGGTGAGTGGGTGGGGATGACACCTGGGTCTGTGGCCTGGGCAACAGCTAGGATGTGAATCCTATACAGATATAGGAGCAGGTGTGGCAGAATGAGGCCCTTGAGTTTGAGACAGACTGGATTTGAGATGCTTGAGGAATGTCCAGGTGGAGGTCTCCAGGGGGCCCAGGAGACAGGTTGGGGCAGGGCAGGTGGAGGTTTGGGAGTGGATGAGTTCCTAGAGGGAGGGGGAAATAAGGGGAGAAGGGGACTGACGTTGGAGTCCTGAGCAGAAGGCTCACAGGTCAAGGGAGGGGACTGCAAAGAGAGGGAGGAAGATCAAGAGGAGTGTCCACTGGAATTGGGAATACAAAAGTGGCAGAGACTCTGGGAGGGCAAGTCCATGGCATGGCAGGGGCTGCGGCCAGTGTGGGTGACGTGGCAGCTTACCAGGCACTCACTCCGTTCTCCCTCCCAGGTTTTAGCTCTTTTAATCCTTAAGCAGGCCTGAGATAACAAGCCTCAGTCTCAGGTGGAACTAAGATTAGGCTTGAAGGTGCTGTGTGACCCCCAAGTGTTTGGGGATGAGGGCTCGTTGCTGCCCCTTGAGTGGAAGTTCACAGAGCACCGCGCTCTGCTGGGTGCGATGGTAACTGAGTTTGAGCCCCTCTGGGGTCGCTGTGGATGCCACAAATCCAGACTAGAGGAGACCACGCGCTGGGTGAGTGGAGGGAACACAGGAGGGAGGCACTTACCACTCCCAGGGGGTCCAGAGGATGAAACCCCCAAGGTAAGTCTGGAAGAAAGGCCCCGAGGTCATTAGGTGCTAGCATCTGAAAGGCAGCGGGCAGGGAAGCAGCCTGAGCAAAGGCAAGGAAGTGTGAGAGAGTGAGGCGGCCCAGAAAGGAAAGGTGGGGCCGCAGTTGGACCACTGCCCAGTCCTCACCCTAGCCCCCCGCCCCTGGTCAAAGCCCAGCCTCTCAAGAGCTTTTCTGGAGCTTTGGCCAGGCCCTCTAGGGGAAGCTGCGGGCACACGAGTGTGCAAGGCCCGTGCTTGGCGGCCAGGGCCAGAGTGCCCCTGGGGCAGGCGAGGCGGGCCCGGCACACATGGGCGTGCACACACGGAGTACACCGGCGCGTGTACGCGGCCGGGCCCGCGACGGCCGGAAGTCGCAGGGCCGGAGGCCGGAGGCCGGGAGCCGGGCCGCCTGGGCAGCGCCTGGGGCCGCCGGGGCGAGCGGGAACAAAGGGCGCGGCGGGGCGGGGGCAGCCGGGCCGGGCCGTGATTGGCGGCGGGGAGCCAGGGGCAGGCCCGGCCCGGCCCGGCGGTGATTGGCCGCGGCCACCGCGGGCCCCTCGCGGCCGAAACCCGAGTCTGGAACCGCGGCCCGGGACCCGTCCGCACACGGCCATCTGCGCCGGGGCTGGGCGCAGGCGGGGCTCAGGCTCCTGCCCAGCTTCCCTCGGCTGGCCCTTGGCGGCGGAGCCCCGCAACCTGTGCGCCCAACCCCACCCCACCCCCAGTGCAGCTGCGCTTAAGGTCCCCCGGGGCCCGGGCAGGGAGGCCTGGGCCACCGCCCCGCGGGGACGCCCGAATGGCAGGGTTCCTGTCAGGGGAGGGCCGGTGTGTCCAAGTGGAAAGGGTCTAGGACTCAGGCAGTTATCCCTTCCGGGAGCCTGGCCCAGCGCCTCGTGGCAGGGCTGGAAGAGGGGTCAGCGAACAGGGGACACTCAGGACAGGCTGGGGGTGGGGGGAGGTGGAGGAGGCTGCAGGCTGAAGGATGGCTCAGAGGAGGGATGTTTAGATAACCTGAGGCCCGGGCGCCCAAGCCTGACAGCTTGGGTAGTCGCTGGAGTTGATGACGGCGACAGAACGCCAGACAGGGTCCTGGCAGGGCTTAGGGCTGGAGAAGGAGTTAATTGAGCCAGGCCAGCGCTTGCTGCTTAAGGATTTAGGATAAGGGGCCGTCTCAACTCCAGCCCTCTTTCCTGGCTGCCTGGGAGGTGAGAGAGAAGGGGTGGAGCGAGGCACCCGGGCCACCAATCACAGCCTCGGCTCCTCTTTGAATCTGGCCTGGCGGGCTCGGGCTGCCGGGCGGCCAGGTGTGCTGGCGCCCTCTTTGTCCCCACTTCCCTGTTCAGGCATGTCTCACTCCACCCCCACCCTTCAGGAGGCTCTGTGCCCCACCCAGTTGGTTCCCCTGTCCAAGACTGAAGCTGGACCTGCTTATGCCAGAGGAGCCCCAGTGACTTGAAATGATGCCTCTCTCCCAGCCCCATTCTCAGCTCTGCAAAGAGTCATAAGCTACAGGGCACAGCTGCCTCCATCTCCCCAGGGACCAAAGTGCTGGGAGTGGAGCGGGTAAGAGCCCAAGATTTGCAACAAAATTCCTGGCAGAGGGCTGGTTCAGGCACAAGCTGTGGGACCCAGGGCAAGCCCCTTACCTCCAAGGTGGCTCCTTCAGTTATGAAACCAAGATAATAAGGGCCTGATAGCAGGTTTTTGTGAGAATTACAGGAGAGCCTGTAGAGGAAGGGGCTTTGTGAGCCTGAAGTCTCAACATGTGGGAGGGGAGGGGGATGTTATCACTCTGTCCCAATGCTGGGGAGCAAGCAGCCAGACACTGTGGGTGGGACTCCTGGGCCCTGCCCTGTAAGCAAGGGCCAGGGTGCCAGGTGGGAAGGGAGAGACCAGTGCAGTCCATCCCGTGGAGCCCAGGCCCTGAACAGAAGGGAGCCAGAGTTTAGGGTACTTGGCCTTCACACCACTCCCAGGCTCTCCAGGAAAGATGGTGCAGAAGGATCTGGGGGCTGCTTTTCCTTTATCTTCAGCCCCAAGGATGTGGAGCCCTCCCGCAGGTCGGGGGCCCACACACTGCTACCCTCTCCCCACTCTGTTTCCCCATCTACTGCTTTCTGCCTCCTTCTCCCCGCAACTGTGGCATGAAATTGGTCACCAAGCTACTAGGCTGCTACCTTCATGTCTCTGAAATCTGTCTTCTCCTCTCTACCCTCCACTGCCGTCCTAGTCATATCTGGGGTTGTGGTGACATCCTCCACCTCCCCAGTCCCCGTACCCAGGCTGGCCCACCCTACAGCCAGCATAAAATGCAAGCTAGGTCTTTTCCTTTTCCTGCTAAAATTCTCTAGTGGCTCCCCACTGCCCCCAGGGACCCCTGATTGGACATACCAGGGAGTTTTAGTAAGTGGGAAAACCCACACTCTGGAACAAGCCTGCTTACCACTGACTGCTGAGGCTGCTCCTTGCTAACTGTGCCTTGTTTTCCCCATCTGTAAAATGGAGATGATAACAACTGGGCAGCGTTTTAAGTGCTTTGCACATAATCATATTGATCCATTTACTCCTTACAATGACTTTATGAGGTAAGTAACTATCATTATACCTGCTTTACTGCACCCGCAATACCCACAATAAAAGGAGAATAATGGAGCACCTAGTTCACACAGTTATGGTTTAAATGAGTTAATGCATATAAAAATCTAGAAGAGCTTGGAGCACAGCTGGTGCTCAGTACAGTCTAGCTGTTTTGATCCAGCCCCTCCTGCCAACGCCTTCCCCATTTAACTTCCCATCCTGCTGAAGCATAGGTACGTGCCTTTCTTTGCCCTAACCACCTGCCCTCCACCCTTTCTTTTCTGGGTCCTATCACCTTGCACAGAATGTGTGCTTAATACATATTTAAGGAATGAATGAAAGAGGTTTTTGGTAGGAGGCTGGGTTGAAAGGGATTATTCAATGCTCATGCACCCCCTGGTGGCCATCCTGGGCATTCCAGGCCTTGGCGCATCCTTTAAAATAAATAGGAAGACAGAAGACAGACTCAGAACCTGGGAAGCTAGGAGGCTGCCATCTGAAGACAGACTGCAGCCAGGGGGTTGATCCCAGGACTTAGGCACCAAATGTCAAAGTGGTTGCAGAGATTTTCAGCCCCCAGCCAGCTTGACCTTTCTTCCTGTTCTCTGAGAACTCTCTGTGTGTATTTGTCAATGTGAGCTGGACTGTGTGCTCAAGAGGCCAAGAGTTCAGCCTGTCTGCACAGAACAGATGGTGGCAGCAGGTTCCGTCTTCAGAAGATGTATGTGTGGGTGGGGCATGTGTGACTGAGCCCACGTTCATGTATGTGTCCCTGCTTGTGTGTGGCTGTCACCAGAACCTGTCTGGGTTAAGGATGCCGGGCCTTGGCTGCCTCTGAGCCTAGGATGGGCTGCAAGCCTGTCACTGGAACTTTCTGGATCTCAGTGTACTGCATGGTGTCCAAGTGTCTGTGTTCTAGAAGGACCAACAACCAAGCCTTGAGCCTTCCTGCTCACGTGGCAGCTATCTGGCCGCCCTGGGTCTGTGTGTGCACCTGGGAACGAAGCTGGTTTACCTCTCCCTTTCTCTTGAGTGTGTGTATTCACTGTGCCTGTATAACTGGCCTCTCGTAGTTCCACCTGTTTCTGCCGAGCCCTGCTGTGTGTGCTCCTGGGGTAGGAAGGGGTTGTATACCCTCATTCAAGAGCATCTTATGAGCATACTTGTGTCCCTCCTATTTATTTTGCCAGATTATCTTCCTGTGCATAGGCAGGCTTGCATAAGAGTAGGGAATTTGGAGTCAGACGTGTTTGAGTTCAAATTCACACTTCACCTGGCTGTGTGATTTTACATCAGGGATTTAAGTTTACGGAGCCTGTTTCCTCATCTGCTAAGTGGAGATAATAATAATGCCTGTTTCCTAGGTTGTGAGAAGTAGGTGAGATGAAGGATGGAAAGCCTGCAGCATGGTGACAGGCACACTGAAGGCGTGTGATAGACGGTGGTGATTGCAGGTGCTGGTGTGCTTTTGGCTTCTAACTGGGCCTCTCTGCTCTGCTTCCTGCTCCCATGTCTGCATCCTGTGACCCTTGACACAAGGCAGAGTGTTAGGCCAGGCCCTGCAGACAATCCTCCCCCAGTGTTTAGAATGGCTGCAAGCAGTTCCCCACAACCCAGCTAGGAATACTTTACACCTAGACCACATGCATTGCTTGCTTCATACAGATGCGAATACACGTCCAGGTGACCTGATTTTTCCAAAGCCCGAATTGGAACACCTGGTCTGATCAGGCAGCTGTATTTATGGGGCTGAATGTGCAAGATGTTTGAAAAGAGCCCTTACCTACTCCCCATTTTCTGGCCTTGGCACATTTGGCCACCTGGGGGAGCCCTCTGTCCCCTTCGGTCAGAGGGAGTGGAGGGGGGATGTGTGAAAAGGGGAGGGGTGCCGGCTGCTCTGGGGACCAAGGAAAGGCCAGGAGTGGAGTGGGGAGCTGCACGCCCTAAGAAGCGTCCCTTCTAGGATCCAGGCCAAGAGTTAACCCATCTGCTGCTAGCCTCCACCCCTTACGCTCCAGGGGCCTCTGGTTCTGGGTAGATATGCCTGAGGCGGGGAGGGGTCTGGGGGGATTTGACCTCCTTGGGAGCAGCGGCAGCAGAAGAGAGAACATTGCATTCTGTGCAGATGACCGAGCCCCTCAGTGCCCACCCCGGGGTGGCTCAGGATGGGTACTGCGTGGGGGGTGGGGGGTGAGTGTGTGTGTGTGACTTCTCAGAGCACTGGGATTCGCAGATGAGCCAAGCTGTCTGAAGCCCTGTAGAGCCCTCTGGGAACCTTCGCCTGGTCATCTGGCCCATGACCGTCTCAGCGTATCAGTGCTGGTGTTCACCAGGCAGAGCCCAGAGCCAGTGCTCCCACCGGCTCCTCTGAGCCTTGGTCGTCCTGTGCTGGCCCCTGATAAGGGAGGTCGCTTGCTTCTAAATTCTCATGGGACCTGGCAGGTCACTTCCAAGTTGTCTTCCCCATTTTACAGCTGAGACTGAGGCACAGAGGATGAAGGCGCTTGCCCAAGGCCACTCAGCTGGTGGGCAGTAAGGCCTCTTGGAACCCAAGGTGTCTGATGCCCCACTCCCCACCACCCTCTGCCACTCTTGAGGGGAGAACTCGAGCACTGAGACCCAGGCAAACAGAGGGACCCACAGGAGGACAGAAGAGCCAGGCGAGCAGGGAAGAGGAGCCTGCTGAGCAGGAAGTGGCACTGCAGAGACAAGCCTTTGAGGGGTTCCAGGGTGGCCATGGGCTGAGGAATGAGGAGGGCAGGAGGAAGGCATGGACATCCTTTTCTGGAGGAGGGCTGTGAGGACAGGGAGCCGAGAGGCAGGTGGGCTCAGGGCACTTGTGTTAACATGGAGGGACTTGGTGGCTTCAGTGTTGATGGGAAGGAGCCAACACTGAGGAGAAAGGTGGAGTCAGGTGCTCTGGAATGGGGAGGGGAGAGGAGGAGCCAGCAAAGCAGCAGAGCCACCTCTGCTTCCTCACTGGGGACAGGGATCTGAGCTGTTTGCAGGTGACAGAGGCAGGAAATGGGCTGCCCTTTGGAGAGGGGCTCTCTTTTCTCTGGGCCCTGGATGGTGGGAAGGAGCAAAATATGGGGTGCAGAAAGGGGAGGGAGTGGGGCTCTCCAGTGCACTCAGGGCTAAGAGCCCTGAGGGGACAATGCCCAGAGACAGCCTCCCAGGTCTGTAACCGTCCCCTGTGCCTCCTTTCTCTGAGGCTCTCCGCCAGCTCTTCAGGGGTATTCCAAGGACCCTGAAGAACTGAGGCTCATGGATTTGGGGAGAAAACAAGAGTTTCAGTAAAACGAGGACCTCTGTCCTTGTCCAAGGTCTGAAAGGGCTTTGAAACTGCCAGGTGGTCTAGGTCTAAGGTGTTTTTGGTGCTCTCCACTAGGCAGGGGGAGGGAAGAAGGTGGGGGTGGACCCCCCATCTTCTCATGGGGGGCTCTGACTGACCCTCCTTTCCCCACCTCCCAGCAAATTCCCAGGGTTTGACTGGGGCTCATTCTGTACTGAGGTCTTGGAAGCTATCTCTTTCTCAATCCACTCAGCCCCCAACCAAGACCCCCTGGAGCCCACTCCCAGAGTAGTGAGGCCTGGAGGGTGGCCCTGCATGCCAGTGCTTGGAAGCCCCTCCCTGTGGCCCATTCTGCTCCCTGACGCCCGCAGCCTGGGGAACAGATGGCCTTGCTCTCCCTCCCTGACTGTTCCTCAGTAAACCCCATGGGCCCTTTGGCTTCTTCTTGTGGCCTACCCAGTCTCCCCCTCCCACTTTGGGAAGCAACGAGCTGAAAAGAGACAACATCTGGGTCTCCCCAGGGCCCCAGTGGCCCGGCTGCCTGCGTGGGCAGCAGTCTCAGGAACACCGCCCCCTCTCCCAGCGCTGGTGTCAACCTGCCCAGCCTCATGTGAGTGTCTGGCATCCTTTGAGGCAGGGTCCCAAGCTTGGCCCCAGAACCTAAAGGGCCTGGCCTACAGAGACACCTACTCAAAGGCACAGCTGTCCCTGTTATAGTGGGTGGCCAGCCAGTTCCTCAAAGGTCTTTGGCATATGAGCCCCAGACCCACAGGGCCGACTCAGCCCCAGACTGAAAGACATTCTGCTTTGAGCCTGGTTGGGGACAGATGCCACCCACAGTCTGTGGGATGACATGGGACACAAGTGACTGCAGAAGGGGCAGAATGCTGTGCATTTCATTGGGCCAGGGACCAAGGACCCTGGGCTCAGGCAGGGGAGGTATGGCTTCCAAATGGACTCTCGAACCCAGCAGGTCATTGCCACCATGCATTGGTGCCCAGTCTACTTCTCTCTTCCAGGACACCCAGGTGCCAGGCCACTGGCACTGAGACATATAGTCTCCCTGGGTCTTGTCAGAAGGAACAAACACTGACTGATTTAGATATTGGGCTCCCATTTGCATTTTACCCAGGCTCTGGCCTTGACCTTCTCCACCCTGCTCCTTCTCACAGGCTGTCTCATCCAGCCCACTCTCTGAGAATCAGACAATTACACATCGGCAGGCAGAGCTAGGATCCAGGGACTGGGGGCCAAGGAGCAGAGTGACCTGCCTGAGATCATCGAGCTAGTGAGGGTCAGAGCTAGATCTCAACCTTGGCCCTGAAAACCCATCCAGGGTTCTACCCCTCTCCCCACCTCCCATGCCCCGCAACCCACAGCCTGCCTTAGATGGGCCACACAAGGTTCCAGAGGGCTCTCTCAGGCTCTCTAAGTCCTGGGGCAGGAGCCAGGGGCCTGGGCCTGAGCCTGTCTGCAAATCCACACCACTGTCAGCAGGCAGGGAGGGAGTCACCTGCCTCCACTTGGAGTCAGCACAGTGGGGAAAGGTTGACAGAGTGAGTGTGTGCGGGAGCTGAGTGGAGGGCAGGAGATGGGAGGTAGTGTCTGGATGTGAAGTCTGCTCTCCTTGGCACATCTGGGCCCTGCCACTGAGCCCTGTGGTGTGGGGGCTGAGTGGGTGTCCTCCTGGAGCTAGGCTGAGCCAGCGGCCCCAATGCCCTCCCGGCCCTCTTCTGGGATAGCGTTGGATTCTGCTGGCCTGAGAGCCTGTGGAGCTGGACTGCCAGGAAAGCCGCCATCACAGGGCCTCTCCAAAGCCTTCCTTTCCTTCTCAGACTCGGGAGAATTTTATCTTCCTTTCAGTTGCCCTGCACTGACCTTGTTGGTTTCTGGGGTTTCCTCTGTGTCACAATGATCCTGCAGTGGGTGTCAGCAGGAACAATGTTCCTGCCCCTCCCTCCTCCTCTGGCCTCGTGCCCCTCCCCCACTGGCCAGGCCGCTGCCTGCGCTCCGCCCACCGCTGGGTCAGGCACCTAAGACCTGGAATGATGCCTGCCCCCTCCCTGGCTGACAGCCATTCCTCTTAGAGGGTAGGCATTCTGGGTGGCAAAAGGCTCCTTCAGGGGAGGAAAACCTCTCTGTACAGAGGTCCCTGTCCTTCCTGTGTGGAATTTGTAGACCTTCATCTGCCTTCTGTCTGCAAGTTCAGGGCAGGCCTAGGCCCAGGTGGATTCCCAGGCCACCAGAGGCAGCCTCAGGGCCAGAGCTGCCTCTGGCTCAGAGCCTCCTCCACCCTTCATCAGATCCACAAACTTAGGACAGGGGGTGCGATTATGCCCTGGCCCTAAACTGCAGTGGGGCGGAGGAGCAGGCGTCCAAGGTGTGGACGCTGACCAGGGATTGCTCCCCATTGCCTAGCTATCCAGGAGTCAGTCAACAAACACATATTAACCCCTAGCTGTCTGTTCACAGCTACCCTGCACTGTTTAGCTTTGTGGGAGGGCAAAGCTGAGCCACAGTGTCCAGAAACCCTGGGGCCCTTGGGACCTCCACCATCATGGTCGGGGGTCTGCTGATTACCTGATTACGAATCTTAGCTGGGGAGAGCCCTGAAGCTTGCTGAGCCAAGGTCACGTTCTGACATCTTTGCCCATAACCAGAGTCTCGGCCCCATGAGCAAGTCCCGCCCAGGAGCCCCTTGAGATGCCACCTGGCACCAAGGGCCCTTCCCAGGGCACAGCACCATTACCATGTGCAGCAAGGAGCCCTCCCCTCTGTTAAAGTTGTGGAAGTTAAAGTTACAGCTGTGCCACACAAAGGACCAGTCTCAGGCTCAGAGAGATGCAACCACAGTAGGATGCTAAAAATAAGGCCTTGCAAGGTCAGGCCGTGTGGATGAGAATACAGAGCACACATTGAGAGGCATGCCCCACTCTGCTTCAGGCACATCTGGGGAACTGCGTTCACTTCAGAGTCCACTGCTGAGAAGAAGCACTGCCACCAGTGTAGTAGCGGGGTGGGAAGGATGAAAGAGGATTCTGGAAACCTGGTCACATGCGGGATGCGGGGAAAGCTGGTGTGGTTTGGCCCAGAGTGGACGGTTTCAAGGTGGAACTTGGGCAAACATTCAGTATTGCTTCATCATTAATTCTAACAACACATTCACTGAACAACACCCCGCCCTGACCCAGCACTGCGGGGCAGCGGGACTCACCGGGACCTGGTCATCACAGAGCACACACTCGGACAGACAAGGACCATGGAGATGGACATTAAAGAAGGCAGATTTCAACTCTGTACAAGACAGAACACAGCGAAGTAGTGAGTTCCCTGCCACTGGAAGCAATCCAGGAATTCAGTGGAAGAGATTTCTGCTTCAGGTAGCTGGGGTGAATGAGAAGACGACTAAGATGCCTTCTAATCTAAGACTTGGCCTTTTTATCCGTGTGTGGATCACACAGTGTCTCCTGCTTTTGAGAACCCATTTCCCCATCTCCCTTCTTCAGATTCCTTGGAGATCTCTCCCCAGTGTGAAAAGAGAATCTTAAAACTGGACAGTCTATCCATTGATGTCCTGTCTCAGTGCACTGGGCAACGACAGCCATTGCCATCTTACTGTCAGGATTCTTTACTTCAGCTCCTGGAGCCTCATGTCCCACAGAAGAGTGGTTCTCTAACTGGGGGGCTCGAATCCTGCCGGGTCCCACTGAACCAGGGTGGGGCTGGAGATGACTTTCCCAGTATTGAGCAGAAAGGCGGCAGTTGGGGCATGAGTGCCCCAAGACTCAGGAACAGACCCCAGGGAGCCAGGGATCAAGGGCTGCAGGAGGAGGGGTGGGAGTCTCAGGGAGCTGGTGGGGAGGGCCTGGAGCCAGGCCTGGGGAGTTTCTTCTCCCTCAGCCTGGTGGGGGTGGTGCTGCTCTGACTCGACCGGGATTATTTCTCAGATGCAGCCTCAAATTATACTCCCTGAAATCGGACCAATTAGTCAGTCACTGGGCTGAGCAAGGAACCCACTAAAAGCCCCATTTTAAAAAGATCCCATAGGGAACCTGCCCTGACAGATATCAAAGTCTGCTCAAAGGCTGCAGTACTGAAGTGAGATACTAGCCCAGGAATCCAGAATCGTTCAGGGGGTGAGAACAGACACCCCCAGAACCTGGCCTGCGGGGTGTCAGAGCTGGGGCTGCACTAATCATGCTCTGGGAAGTGGGGGTACCTGCTCAGGTCGCTGTCCCCGTGCCCTTGGCCCCCAGTGCAGGGTCCCTGGAGTCCTGCCCTTGCAGTAGGAAGGTAGCTTCTCCTGCCCCATGTTTTGATGTCAAGCCCTCCGGGAGGGCTAGAGCCTGAAGCCTGCCTGGGACAGAAAGGCATTTCCAGTGATGCAGCTTACCCACTTCCCATCCGCGGGCTGTCCCTCCCATGAGTCACCCTGTTATCCCCCATGGCCAAATATAGCTCCCAAGGCCAAGGAGGGTACAGTATTGTGCTGCATTGTGCAGATGGGTCAGGGAGGGGCCAGGCTGGTCCCCTGTACCATGGGTGCAGGTAGCCCACCCCTCCCTTGCCCAGGCCCGAGGTCTCTGGCTGAACCTCAGACCTCAGGGACA
This sequence comes from Camelus bactrianus, assembly GCF_048773025.1. Lineage (NCBI taxonomy): Eukaryota > Metazoa > Chordata > Mammalia > Artiodactyla > Camelidae > Camelus > Camelus bactrianus. The sequence continues at coordinate 98,095,957 of NC_133543.1, read as the reverse complement.
CTTTCCCACAAGTGCAAGGGAAGTTGAGGAGAGACAGGATCCGGCAGAGAAGCAGTGACCACTTCCTCTGAGGGGAACGTGGGACATGGTCCAGGGGACAAAGAACAGGGCAGGGGGCCTTTCCTCTTTGTCTAGTCCACATGAGGCCGAGATCCCACTGAGCAGTGGCGACCCTGCCTCTGAGAGCCAGGGTGGCCGCGATCACCCGGGGCGTGTCCGGCTGTCCCCAGCTGCTGCCTCCCCCATCCCGGGCACCGCCCCGGCCCTCAGAGCCACCACATAAGGAAATGTTTGTGCCTCGGCGGCGGCTTCTGGGCAGTGGCTCTGCTGGCTCCCTCCTCCCTCCCTCCCTCCAGGAAGGGGCCCCAGACTGGGGCGGTCTGACCCCAGAGGAACCGCCCTGAGCCGGGGCAGGGAGACCCGCCCAGCCCCGGACTGGCCATCGCAACCAAGGGTCCGGGAGGTGGAGTGTGGAGAACTGTGAGGTGGGTGGGCGGGGGCCAGGATTGGTGGTCCTGCTGGAGGGGGACCCCCTGCCCAGTCGGACACCTTCCCCTCTGTCCCCTCTCTCCCCAGCCAACTGCTTGAGCAGGGCTGCCTGAAAGGGGTGGGGGATGAGGGTGGGGGAGGGGGGAGGGCCAGACACAACTGGGACAACCAGGACCTGGCTTTGCAATCTCAGAGGCACCACGCTCTGGAGTTTCTGACCATAGCCGAGGGGGACAGCATGGACCGATGGTCTCCCTGAAGAAATCAGCCCACTACCCCAGCTCTCCCACCCCTGGAGCCAGAGCAATGTCTAATTTCTCTGGGTTGTGACTTAGGCACCCTGAACCCCAGCCACAGCTTAGAGAGGAAACATTTTATAACCTGCCTGCTGGCTGGCAAGGTCAGGCTCACATGGGCTGACTCCCCTTCTGGAGTTTTCCATTAAATTATTTACACAGAACAAGCCCACAGACCTCTGCAGGAAGTCGGCAGACACAAGGTGGCATTTATTCTTCTGCAAACAGTCACATTTTTCGAGGGATCCATCCTCTCTTAGATGTGACCCTTTGGAGGTAAGAAGCCTTCTAGCCTTCAAGGGGTGGAGCCTTCTAGTTCCCTGTGGTTACTCTTGGGAGCGAGAGAAATTCGCCACCAGGTGTTTCCTGGGCCATGCCCAACACAGAATTCAAAGGGGGCAGCTCTGGCCCCTGCTGAGGGGCAGGGGGTGTGGGGAGCCCACCTCTGGAGCCCATACTCCAGGGAAGTGCCGCTGAGGGATGATGACATCACCCAGATCCTTAGGCCTTTGGAATGTAGAGCAGTGATCCAGCGCAACTTGCCCACTCAGCAGGGGAGGAGGTGGGACCACCTCACCTACTTCCAGGTGACACAGAGTTTATTTAGATCAGATCTCAGGCTTGGTTTCCTAGGAGGATCCAGCCTGTGGCTCTGCTGGTGGATTAGAATGGAGGAAAAACTTGCCCCAAGCCTAAGTGGCAGGAACAACAAACTGCTTATCCCCAGGCCCCACCTCCCAGGCAGGCAGGGCCGCCCAGAAGTGGCTGCCGAGAGGGCTCAGCAGAATCGCCCTTAAGGACAGCCCAGGGGTGTCCTCCAGACCCACAACCTGCGCACCCCAACCCTGACTCAAGTCTGAGGAGGGTCCCTGCTCATTCTTTCTGTATAAAGTGGCTGGTGCTTCTGAGCATGTGTCAGCTCCCCCCACCCCCCACTCCCTGGTAACATGGACTATGGACCATGCCCAGGCCTGGGCAGCTGTGAAAAGGATGCAGGAGAGGGAGGCTGTACTTGACAAGGTCACTCCCCACGTGGGGAGCAGGGCATGTGTCCATCCAATCCACAGGCCCTTTTAATTCAAGATGCGCAGGGGCAGCCCAGTGTGCTATAATACACACTGCATGGACTTCCCATGAGCATATCAAGTGTGAAGAAACTATTTGTCCATTCTTGGACCCTGGTATCCTGCAGTTTGGGTCTCTAAGGTCCTAGAAGCCAGAAGTGTCTGGTTGCCATATCCCTAGCCCTAACACAGGCCTAACTCACAGCATGTGCTCTGAAAGTATCTTTTGGGTGACGGGGGGGGGGGGGGGGGGGGGAAGGCCTTCATTTCAGTTCACAAAGATCTGGATCTCACCAAAAAGGCTATCCTGTGAAACGGCCCTTTCTCCAGCATGAGACATTAGGGGAGCAGGGGATGATGTTGTAGAGGGATTTCCAACGGGAACGTAGAGGTATGTTAGAGGAGGTGGACTTTTATGCCCTTAAAGGGTACCTAGGCATACTGAACACAACAGGAGAATATCTGTAACCATATGAAAGATACACAAAGGAGGTGGTCCTTTGATGGAAAGGAAAGGAGGGCCAGACAAGGAGACTGCTAGAGTCAGTCCACTTCAAATGCCATCATCCTATGTTCACTAAACACTTTGCAGTATCTCCCTCCATCCCCACTGTCAGATGCTTGCCCAGGTACCCAGCGGTAAAGGGCAGTCTGGGGCTTGAGTCTGTGCCCCTCTCCTGGGAAGAAGTGTGTGTGCAACACAGAAAGGCCAGAAGCAGCAGGAGGTGTAAACTCGAGGCCACAATCCCCCATCCTGCTTTCCCTCCCTGGGGAAGCCACTTTCCTGCTGAGCTGGGTCCCCAAGTCTTTTGCCCCCCTGGGCCCCACACACCCTCCTCTCCATCCCCTGTGCTCTCTCAAATAACAATTTGGTGGCACCTCCTGTTTAAATGCCTCACCTGAGCCGGAATCTGGGGCTTGACCCCTGATACCCTCTTCAGTTAAGGCCTGGCCAGGCTAGACTGGCCTTGACTCATGGCTTCCTCCAAGAACCCTTTCCTGACTTTTGTGGGCCAGGCGCTTCCTTCAGAGCTGCATCATGATGCCCTTAACTGCCCATTTCTCTGTCAGTTTCCTCACTAGCCCTTAGTCACTACATCATGGTCACTATGTACCCCCAGTGCAAAGTCAGGTCCACAGCAGGAACCCATAAATGGGCGGAAACAACAGAGAAAAATTTAAGAATAGCATAGGGTAGCGGACAGGTGGTGATGATTTACATATAAACCCAGCAAGAGTGAATGAGTTCAAAATAGGCCAGAGACAGTGACAGTTTTCTCTGATGCTCCAGACTGCGGGAGGCTGGGACTGCATTTCTGGGTCTGCAAACATCCTGGGCCACGCAAACAGATTGGTGTGGAGCCCACAGGCAGTCTCTGAAGCCACCCGCAGTTCATGAAAACCCCTACTCCTGGGCTCTCCGTGTGCCTGGAGCCACGGACACCTTACCCCCTACTCTGCACTGCAGGACCCTTTGCATACCTGCATCTCTGCAGGATATAAAACATCTTCTCTTGATGTGTGTTAACCCTAACAAACTAAATACCCCAAGGAATAGCCCATCTCACAATGCCTTAGGCAGACAGGCCTCATATCCTGCCCTTATTAGAGTTACAAATCCTATAGTTTCAGAGAAGTCCCTGACAGATCTTACAACTAATCAGGTACTTGCTCACGAATTCATCACGCAGCCGCCTACTCCTCGTGTGCACAGCCCTCTCCCCACAATAAAAGACCCTGCATGGCCCACTGTTGCCTATAGCAGGGTATCTACTAAGCTTTCCTGAACTCTTCTCCGTCTCTGATAATTCTACCAACCCACGTCACTGGCCCACGGCACTGTGCCCAAAACAGTTGGAGCATACACCAGATTCATCTGTGCACGATCTGTGCACACAGCAGGTTTGTGCAAACACAAGTCCATGCACACCTGGAGCTGTGTAAGCAACCAGGTGATGCAAACAAGAGTCCGTATACTCAGGTGCGAGCACATTCTCGAGGTTGTTCACACAGTACATGGAAAATCCACGGGTTGGTGCATGCTGGAGGGCGCAAATAGGAGTTGGGGCATACTGCAGCCCTGCAAGCTCCGGAGGTTGAGCATACACGGAAACGTGCACACCCCTGCTTGCGCACACACGACGCCGTGCGCGCCCCCAAGGCCAGTTTGCAGGCTCAAACGGAGGAAGCAGAAGCGCCCGTTGCCCCCACGCTTGGGCACAACCGCAGTCCCTAAGCGCCATCTTCGCCGGCGGGCAGCGGAAGGACCTGCAATCCGCGAAGCCCTAGCGCTCAGGCCTTTGTTGTCCCGGTTTCCGGGCATCCATCACGCGGTGGCCGCGCGCGCCGGAGCACGAAATGGCGGCCGGGAGGCGGAGCGAGGGCGGGGCATCCGGGAGCTGCACCCACTCCCAACTCCGGGTAGGGCGCGCCGCCCGCCCTCTGGCGCAGGCGCACGGCGAGGCGCGCGTTCCCGCGTTCCCTCCGACGCGCGCCGGGACACAAAGGGCTGGAGGGAAAGCACGGATCACGGCAGAGCCTACGGAGTGGCTAGGGGTCCGGAGCGGCCTGGAGCGGACTGTCGGGGCTGGAGCCGGGCTCGCCGGAACCGCGCGCTTGGGAGCGGGGTGGGGCGTTGTGTGGCGCTCCTGCCCCTCCCCTCGCCTTCCCTCAACGGCCGGAACGGCCTCGCTGGCCGGGGCGGGCGCGCAGGGCGCAGGCGCCGCGCTCGTGGCCGTCGCGGGGCGGGCCTGGCGCCTCCATTTTCCCTCGCGCGCCCTAATGGCTTAACTGGTGGCACCTTTGCCCCAGAGCGGCAGCAAGGGCTCTCCTCCGGGAAAGCCTGAGGCCTTCACGAATTTTTCCCTCGGTCGGCGCGCTTCAGCTCAAAAGCAGGGCGTTGTGGTTCTTTAGAAAGTTTTCGGAATGTGATTCCCATAGTTTTTCGTAAAAGAAGAGGCAGATGCTCTCCGCAAGTTACTATAGTTTGCCACTTGCTACGGCAAAGTTGGAATGTGGATTTTCGGGAAGTGTGAGGACACTGATGAACAAAAAGTAAATTTTTTTTTCCATTAAGGAGAGGTTTATTATGAGCAGTAATCAAACCTTTATTAAAAATTAATAATACATGTCCTTGGTAGAAATTTTTGGAAGAAATGATAGCTGACGTTCCCTGATTAGTTATATGCCAAGCCCTGTTTTAAGTTTAATTTTCATAATCAGGTTCAGATGGGGAAACAAGCACAGAGAGGTTAAGTACCCGAAAGCACTTAAAGTACAGGAAAGTAGAAAAAGTAGTAAACCCACCTTCCAAGACAACCACTCTTTTAATAAGCTGGCATGGTTCTTGCCAGTGTTTTTCTGTACCTTAAGTTTGTTTCATGTTACACATGCAGCCTATGGCATTTTTGATTAATTGGTAGAGCTGCTGTTGAGCAAATGGAAAAGAGCTCAGAGGCTTGGAGAAGTTCCTGCTGCTTCTAGTCCTCCTTTCCCTCATCTGTGGGGCGTCTTGGTCCTGCGCAGTTCTGAGATTGCACTAGGTGATGTCTGAGGAGCACCCCAGCTCTAGAATGTTGGCAGCCGGTGACTCTAGACAATTCCTGTGACTTGTGATCATTTCTGGGAGTTGGGAGGAAAAGCCTTCTTACTCCTTGATCCCTTTCTTCCCTGCTGTAGCACATTCTCAGGTGATAACTGCCTTACTTGGGTTTCCTAAGCTCATTTGACTCTGAGGAACGTATTTTTGCGGATCAGAATGGGTCAGTTCAAAGTGGAGAAGGCAGGGCAGGGATGAGTCCTCCTTTGTAAGTGAAGTAGCTGAGATTGAGGGTTATGAGTCTTGCCCAAATTTATCAACTAATCGACAGTGGAGCAGAGATGCTTTATCCAACTTGAGGCATCTGCCTGGCAACGTCCGTCTCCAGGTCTGACACTTCCATAGGATCTATAATTATGTCCATGTTTATTTGTCTAAACTTTAACAAGGCGGGAATCCCAACACCCAGCATTACTGATAAGTGGTAGGTGCTTCTCTTACTAGGTGAAAGTTTGTCTATTCTTAACAGCTGCGGTAGGGAGGGTACAGCTCAGTGGTTGAGTGCCTGTCTAGCATGCACAAAGTGTTGGGTTCTAGCCCCATGACCTCCACCTCCCCAGCAAAACAAATCAGAAATACAGTTGAGGGGAAGGCAGCTATAGCACTTCCCCAACTCCCACATTAATCCTCTGAGGACTCACCTGTTTATCAAAACTTCTTATGTTTAATTTTACTACTCTAAAGTAGCCTGGCCTCTGAGTAGTTTCTTTTATTGCAATATGAATTGGATTTTCTTTGCCAAGTAGCATATCACCTACTTTTATTCATTATTGCTTCATTAATATGAGGAAACTCAGCTTTTAATTTTGGAAGTGGCAAAAAAATAGGAAGTAGAATCAGAATACAATTTTAGGTCTGACACACAGAAATATCCTGTCTTCTTGTTCCCTTTGTTGAATCACAGATTCCTAACAAGCATTTGATCCTAGAAAATTAAAAACTTCCAGCCACTGCAAGCTTTCTAGCTAATTGCCTTTCCTTACGTTTGTTCAAAAAAAAAAAAAAAAAAAGGTACTTTAAAACTTGCTAACTTGTGGCTTTGCCAAGTTAACTTACCTCCCGATTCTGTCTTCTCATCTGTAAAATGTGGAAAAGAATATGTCTTGCAGAGTTTTGGGGGGATGATTGGAGAACAACATATTTGTACAGATACTTGGCCCATAGTAGGTACTTGATATAAATCAGTGGCAGCAGTTGTATTTGGTTCCTCTACTATCTTAAGAAAGCAGCAGGATGCACTAGCTGGTTGCCTTTGAGAAATCATTAATAGAGTTCCCTTCAGGTCACAGCTGTGTACCCAGTTCCACTCCAAACAACATCTAAGATTGCTCAAAACTTTAAATCAAGGAAAGAGAGCTTTTTAAGTTCACTTCAGAAACAAGTCGGTTGCTTGCTTGATTAATCAGTCATAGGCATTATCTGGAGTAAATAACAAAAGGGCTTTCTGAAATGGACCCATGTAAGGCCCCCTCCCAGCTTTGAGAGGGCTGGAGAATGGGGTTCAATGTCAATTGCAACCCTGAGAGGGAAGGACCCCTGCCCTCCCAAAGCAGCAGGGCCCTCTGAAAGCCACAGTGCTCTCTCTCTGCCACTGGGCCTGTGCTCTCTGTTCAGCAGATGTAAGTTCCTCGTCTGTTTGGGACCTGGTAGCAGGCAATAGAATAGTGAGCAAGACAACCCCATCCTTGCCCTCATAGAGCCTAGAGTTTAAGAAGGAAGCCAGACCCGTAGCGAATTACCAGGGTGGCAAGTGTAGGATGGTGGGTGCTGCACAAAGTGGTGGTGGCCCTGACCTAGGGAGAAGGCCAGGGAGGCTTCCTGGAGGCAGTGATGCTTCAGCTAAGCCCAGCATTCTCTTAGACTCTGAAGAAGGAAGGGGCACGTCAAAGTTGAGGAACTGAAGAAGTCCCGAAAGGCTGGACATGGGAGGTGGGGGGGCATGAGTGACTGGAACTCCTGGTATGTCCAGGAGTGAGACAGAGAAAGGAGCTGGACAATGGAGATTTCTGCAGGAGTAGGAGAAGAAAAAGAATCTTTTTCCTCTACCTGTAACTTAGACTAACAAAAGACAGATTACCAAGAGAAAAATAAATGGAAGGTTATTAAAATGTGCATGACACATACACGGGAGCACCCAGTGAGGAGTAACTCAAAGGGGTGGTTAGACCTTGGGCTTACATGGCACCTTGACACAGAACGATACATTTTTAGAGAAGTGTCAAGAGAAAGGAAAAGGACTTTGAGTTTCCAGGGGGGAACTGTGGGAAGGTAAATATATGGGGGAATTCATGGTAGATAAGAGCTAGTTTTAACAAGGTTTGTTATGCAGATTCCTCTGTTGCCATTTCCAAGCTAAGTGTCTAGAGTTGTTGCCAGTGATTAACTTCTGTCCTTCCTGGTAGAGAGGAGAGGGGCCACCTCTGCAAATTTATGTCCTTCTTTTAGGCAAGTAGGAAGAGGGCAGAGAGCTTCTCTTGTATCTGCTTCTTCTCAGTTGCCTTTAGCTCAAAATAATCCTGCTAAAGTGGCATATTTGGGGGATGCATATTCTGCTACCCTTCACCAGTTTTCATTTACTAAATTGTTAAATATTCTCCACGTTAGATTATTGAGAATCCTCAAAAGACCTTTTTTTTTTGAGATATAACTTACATACCATAAAATCTACCCCTTTAGAAGTATATAACTCAGTTGTTTCTAATACATTCACCAAGTTGAGCAATGACCACCACAAATTCCAGAACATCTCATCACCCCAAAAAGAAAGCTGGCACTCATTAGCAGTCACCCCTCATCTGCCCCCCCAACCCCTCCACTAATCTACTTTCTGTCTCTGTGGATTTGCCTATTTCATATATTTCATATCAATGGAGTTCACAATATGTGCTCATAAGTATCTGGCTTCTTTCACTTAGCATCATGTTTTTAAGTTCATCAAGGTTGTAGCAGGTATCTGCACTCCATTCCTTTTTATGGCCAAATAATATTCCACTGTGTGCATGTGCCTCAGAAGACTTGAGAGTTGGGTGTTTGTATCCATGTCAGGACGAGTGCTGGGGCCCGGCGCAGCATGAGAAGCACTGTGCTTAGAGCAGCAGTGGACTCTCTTCTTAGGGTCTGTGTGACCTCAGCAAATCATCTAAGAGCTTCATTTTCCTCTCATAAATGGGGATAATAGTAGTAACTCTCTCAGTGTTGATGAATTAAATGAGTTAATACATTTAAAGGGCTTAGAAAAAAGCCTAGTGCAAAAGTCCTGTGGTTACTATGGGGAAGAAAAGACTGGCAGATGCAGAACTCCCTACTGACTACTTAGTGAGCACATTGCCCCTTATTCCAGAATCTTCCAAATGGCTACAGGGCTACTTTCTAACACTGGAAATTACAACTAGGTCTGATTATAAGAGGGAATAAATTGAAGATAGCAGTTTCTGTGCCTTCCTTAGGCATCTAGGATTTTTTAGTTCTGCAGAATTTCAAATTTGTTGTAAGTAATGATGAACCAAGAGACATTTTCCATTTATGTACTTTGTTTGTTTGTTTGTTTGTTTGTTTGTGGTAGGGGGAATTGGGTTGATTGATTGATTGATGGATGGATGGATGGAGGTACTGGGGATTGAACCCAGGACCTTGTGCATGCTAAGCACACATTTCACCACGGAGCTATACCCTTCCCCAAAATATGTACTTGTAAGGTCATCTGCCTTGAGAATAAATTGCTTTATATTTTAAAAAATTTATATAAATGTTCAACACATGAAAAAGTGGAAGACTATGATTCCACATGTACCTTCAACAACATTTTTTCCCATTTTCCAATTCTTGACTGATGGTTTTTTGTTCCACAACTGGAAGGGGGAGGCACACCCAATAGGTAAGAACTACCTTGCAAGGACCTGGGGAAACTGATTTTATGGGCAGGTTGAGAGACATATGCTTGCCTAGGTTGCTGAGGCTTTTCTTGGAAGGTACAGGTGGGGAGGGAGGGCTGCAGTCCCCCTATGGGGCCAGGCACTAGTAGCATGATGAAGTTGTTTCCAAACTCTGTTAATCCATCAGGAGTAAGGGATGTGGCCGTCCAGGTTATATTGATGGCACCGGGAACTGTCTGGCAGCCACATTTTAATGGACATTGACAGACTGTGAATATGCAAAAGAGCAAGATCAGGAGAGTATGGGGCCCTCCAGGTTAAGTACTCCAGACCCTTCCTACTCAAGTGAGGCCTGGGAGCTGGTTAGGAATGCAGAGTCTCAGGTCCTACCCCGACCTACTGAAACAATCTGCATTTTAACAAAAGCCTCTGGTGATTCCTTGCACATTTCACACTGGAGAAGAGCTGCTCTAAAGCACTCAAAGTGTGACCTGTTGTAGGGAAGATTTGGGATGCTGGAATCCCAGCAATGCTGGGTTGGCAAGCAGCTAGTCTAGCTCTTACCTGAAGATGCATAAATTCCTTCAGCAAGATCCTGGAGAAGTCTCCAGATATTCCAGCAACCCCTCCATTCACAGGCAACTCACTCACTGGGCAAGAGCTTTCGTCTTTGATAAATTACCGTTGGAAGGGCGGGCTGTGGGTTCACGTTACATCCGGGTTGGCACTGGGAACCTTCTTAACTAAAAAAGACCCAGCTGAGAATATCCCTTTCCGTTGTCCCTGTGGGAAATTCCAAGCCCTCAAGCTAAAGTTTGAAGAAAACTTCCTGTGTTAATTATAAACCCATTTTCAGCCCCACGTTCAATGGGCTAATATTTGAGGAAAAGAAGGTATTTGAAAAAGGCTTTTTCTTATTTTAATAACTTTTCGTATCCAACAGTAGTACATGCTTGCTGATTTTTTTTTGAAAAATGCTGACATGTATAAAAATAAAATGTGAAAGCCCTTGTCTCAGCTCCCTGCTCCTGCCACCCACCAAGGTACACACACCTTTAGGAGTGTGCTGTGTCTCTTTGCAGATCTATTTCTTTGCATTTAAAAAGACCACACACACACACACAGGCTTCCTGAAATCTTCCCACCTTGATCTAACTCTTCTCTTTCTCAGACTTTTCCACTTTCTTCTTAAGAGATAACTACTTGAGTAAATAACCCTCTATTGGCTAAACTCATTAACTGATTTTCAAAAAGTGGGTGAGTCCTCTGGATTAAGCAGCTTTAAGGGAGGGATGCACAGAATGCAGCGTTTTGTAAAAACATTCTGTGCTAAAATTTCTATGTGTGTAATTCGTTAATCCTCACAACTGCCCCATGAGGTACTATTATTATCTCCATTTTACAAAGGAGAAGACTGAGGTACAGAAAGGTTAAGACGCTCGCCCAAAGTCACCCAGCTAGTGATCAGCTAAACTGGGACTTGAACCCAAGCAGCCAGTTGCCAAGTCTGTGCTCAGGTTACTCAACTATATTCATGAAGATTTGTAAATCTTGGATCATGCCTCACTGTGTGTCCTTTCCAGAGTGGACTTTTCAACCTCTGGGCTCCTAGGTCTTGAAGCGGGACCTCTTCTGCCTGCCCTACCCCTTCCAGTCCTGCTGGAAGATCAGCTCCATAACTTTCTAGCTTTGTGAACTTAGTTAATGTTTACTAACTGTGAGGAATGGGATAACAGTACTTACCTCCTTGGGAAGACTAAATGGTCAAATGCAAAGTATCAGTAGCTTTTGATTTTGTTACGCATATAGTTTCCAGGATGGGAGAAGAATGCGGGGGAGTGGAGTCTGGGCGATGAGAGTTCCTTTGTTAAATTCCAGCCCAGAGCTGGATAAGGAAAAATGTGTGATGGAGCAGAAACATTCTGCCCAGGACAGCTTTTCTTGGACGTTGAAATTCTCACGGACCCTAGTACCCCCTATGAAAAGCCAAGGGGCTGGGTGAGGGTGTGGACAGTCGGCTGTTGTTCTGGTTTGTTCCAGTGGGCAACAGCGACCTGTCAGTGATGTGCAGAGATGCTCCCTGGCAGGACATTGCTGTAGGCTGGGGCCTTGTATCCTGGCCTCCGTAACAGAGGTGAGGGGTGTAGGATGAGTGGTGGGGGTAGGGGGTGTGTGGGGAGGCCTGTGGAATTCCAGCACTGGAGGGCCTATAGGGCTGGCCCTGGGACCAAAGAGCTCTATCCCAACAAGATGGCTCCCAACGCTGCACACTTGCCCACAGACCACATCCAGCCTTGGTCCCCTGCTGCGCCTGGCCCTGGGCCCTGCACATAGTCCTTGCTCAGTAACAGTGCTGGTTTTATGGGTATTCTCTGCAGCCTCTCATATAGATGCAAATGTGTGGGAGGCAGAGAATAAACACAGAGTTGTGAAACTGGAACTCCTTAAACCCCGACTCCTAGGACCCACCTCCCTGTCACGCCCACACTGGCCATTTTAGACTCTAAGGTCTAAAATCCTAGGTAAGATGGCTATATAATTGTCTGTACAAGTGCTCCTCATTGGTTTACCAGTATGCTTTTTGGTAAGTTTTTCTGAAAATAATTCCAAACCTACAAAAAAGCTGCAAGAATACAAATAATGCAAGAACACCCACATATCTTTTACTCAGATTCACCTATTTTAACATTTTCCCTGTTTATTTTCAATCTGTCTTTATATCTATATACACACACACATATATATACACAGGTATGTATATACAATATACATACATATGTTTACATGTACATATGTATACATACGTTTTTCTGAAATATTCGAAAGTTGGTTGCATACATCATGGCTCCTTACTCCTATTTATTTTCTAAGAATAAGGAATACCCACAGTTTTTAAAATCAACCTCAGTAAATATAACTTTGACATAATATTTCTATCAGCTCTACTGTTTATGTCCCAATTTTCTCAATTGATCCAAAGTTGTTCTTAATAGCATTTTCCCCCTCCATCCAGGATCCAGTCCAGGATCAGATATTGCATTCAGTTGTCCAAACTAGGATTTTTGGGCATGATAATTATTATGTTGGAAAGAGACAAGTAAAGCCAGTGTTGCAAAAACGCTGATAATTGTAGAATATGAGAATCCATTTTATGTGCTTTAGTATATGTTTAAAATTTTTTGAAACACAAAGTGGAAAAGCAAACCAAATAAACAAACTGAAAGAAAAAAAAAAAAAAAGCCAAGCCCATGGATCCCAGTTCGTAGGTTCAGACTCAGCACCTGTTTAGTTTAAGGCAGAAGTGAAGCAGAGGGGAAGGACTCCTCCCACTTCCTTGTTTTTGGCCCATCATTGATGGGAAGTGAACCACTTTCCGAGGGAGGAAGAGGGGCTCTGTGGGCTTTTTTGGCTTCAGTATTTAGGCATGGTCTCCCCTGAAGTGAAGTGAACTGGGGTGGCCTTGGAGGGGAGATAGAGGAATGAGAAGGACGAGGGCCCTGATTCCTTTTGTCACAGGAGGGCCTGGAGGCAGAGCATCCATCCATGCAAAGTCTACAGCTGCTTTTAGCCGAAACAAAGTGGCAGCAGCTAGACCAGCCCCCAGGCCTCCTCCATCTCCCAGCCCCTCCTATGCCTTCCAGTCTCTGACACTCAATTTGAATGGCAAAAATAAACACTGGTTTGGGGAGATGGTCAAGAAATCCATCCTTTCTTCCCAACTTGGTGCCCCTTCAAACCTTTACTCAGATTCTTAGCCTGCGGTTAAGGTTCTAGGAGTTATTGAATTTGGACGGGAAACATTTACAAGTCTAATTTCAATAATCTTTAATAAAAATCAAGCATTTCCTTCTGTTGTGCCTGCAGGCATCTCACCAAAGTAGTATAGGTGGTTCTTGGACCTTGTCACATTAGAAGTCACAGCTATTTTCATATCACACCACAGTCATTGCAGGTAGTTTGAATATCATCTACATTTATCGTGACTTCAGAAGCATGGTAGGTATCAGATCCATCACCAGATCTGGTCATGATTTAACACACTAATGAAGAATTACCAATCACACGTGGCAGTTGTATTTCAATATAACTTGCTTCCTTTGTATTTTGTTAAATCCTGAGTATTTTACTTTATGCATTTAAAAACCTCACTCTGAGAAGGGTCCAGAGACCTCACCAGACTCCAGAGGGTCCTGTGGCACAGAGAAGATGAGGAAGCCTGCCTCATTTGCACAGAGCACCACCCGCCCTCACAGTCACGCTGCCAGCCCCCTCTCCAGATGTCTAGTCCCCACTGCTGTGTGCTGTGTGAGGCACCCTTCCTTGGTGGGCTGGCCACATGCTGTCATCTGCTGGGGTTGGCCTGCACGGCGGCCTGGTGGCTTTGGTGAGATGCTTGTGGTCCTCCTCCTATTCCTTCTGGGCCTTGTGAGGTATACATGAAGATTCATACCCCAAACTTGCTGGAGGACCCCGGGTGCTGCTCCTGCACACCTACTCCCTTGCCAGGGTCCCTAAGTCCCCATGCCATGGACGTTTGGTGCTGCCTGACCCACGATGAGGACCCAGGAGCAGGTGCACAGAACTGGGTCTTAGAACTAGAGGCAGGAGCCTCTGCGGTTTGTATCAGGCCAAATGAAAATGTAAATACAAATTGTTCCTTGAATTGATACACAGGGACATGCGACAACAGTCAAAAGTTGAAAAGAGAATGTGGTAAGTTTTTCTCCCTACCCCTCAGCTGCAAACTTTACCAGCTTCTCATTCCTTCCAGATCCCAGGCCCATCCAGCAATGTTCTTGCTGTAGTGTAGTTTCCTGCCAGACTCACACACTAGGAGAGACTGTCCAGACATGCCCATGTGAGCATCTTTTCGGCTAGGTGAAATAGGAAGATAACATTCTGATTTTTACATCAGTACCTGGTGAATTTGGTTAGTGTGAGTCAGTCCTGCCAAAAGGTATCCCCTCTGGCCACAGAGCTAGGGGCTGCACCACACAAACTCACCTTCCAGTAAGTGCCCACTTGTCCTCTGAGGGCAGCCGGCCTGCTGCTTGGGGCAGTGGCCCTTCCCAGTGGTGCCTTTCTTTCAGCTAGAAGCATGTTAATGAGGCTGAGGGAGCAGGTTCCAGTATATATTAACTTTCTGTGAAAGAAACTCAGTTGCAGAGGTTATAGTGTCCTCTGATGCACAGTAACCAGGCAGAAGAAAAATTAGCACAAATCCACCCTGACAACCAACAACCAGTCACGGGTCAGCAGGCCCCTTCCCATCTGGAGGAGGGTACCACCAGTGTTTCTCTCTCCAGATCTAACGAGCATTATCTGGGAGGAAAATGTTATAATTTACCCTCTCAGGTTCAGTATTTGGAAACATGCAAAATTGAAAATTGGCAAAATACAGATTAGCACAAGAAAAGACAGATTTTTAAATTCACATACATGCATGGGAGTTCAAAGAAAAACATGACTCAAAGAGGTGGTTAGAATTGAGGGCTTATATATTGTCTTAGTAGGGGAAGGAGAGGGGAAGAAAGTCACTTATAAGAAAATACATGGCTTTTAAGAAAGAGCCCTTAGGAGAATAGTTGAGGGATGTGATAGTTTTGTGACAGTATCTGTTCTTGTGATATCTTATCCCAGGGTAGACTTGTCTCCAGTGATAAGAGTCAATCTTCCCTGGTTGCAAAATTTCTGGGGAGGGGATTTATGACAGTTGAGTGCTTTAAGGAGGCTCTGCTTTTAGATAAGGAAAGTTCAGAGGATGCAGGGGTATAGCTCAGTGGCAGAGCGCACGCTTAGCATGCAAGAGGTCCTGGGTTCAATCCCTAGTACCCAAATGAATAAACCTTATTACCTGCCCCTCATAAAACAAACAATACAAGGAAAGTTCGGGGGAAAAAAAGCAAAAAACCAAACCAAGTCAAACAAAACCCCCAAAAGCCCTCTTCACAGGGGTGTATTCTGGCTCCCTCCACGTGAATGCACCTCTTGTTCCCCTCCAAAGGCCACGCTGGTTAGGGTGAACTGGCGGGAGCTAGGGGTTTGGCTCAGCATTGCTGAGGCTGGCGCTGGGAGCTCAGGCAGCAAAGGCTGAGTGAGAGGGATGATCTCCCCAGCAGAGGATGTGCAAGTCCTGGAGAACATGGAGAACAAGTTCATGTAGTGGTTAAGGGTATGTGCTGGAGCACAGGCTGCCAGAGTCAAACTGTGTGTTCTTGGGCAAGATTCTCAACTTCTCTGGGTTTCATTCGCCTTCTTGGGTAAAAACCCTCACAGGATTGACCTGAGAATAAGATTAGATGACGCATTTAAGGTACCTAATACAGTGTCGGGCACATAGCAAGTGTTCAGTTAATATAGCTAACTTCTCTGAGTGCTGGGGATACAGCAGTGAGCAAAACCACGTCCCTGCTCTCCTGGATCTTCCATTCTGGAGAGGAACCTGTTAGACAAAGAACACAGGCCATTGCCAGATGGTGGTGTGCACTAGGAAAAAAGGAAGAAAGTGAGGGACAGAGGGGGAGAGGTGCGTTTATTTGGATGGCCAGGAAGGGGACATCTCCGCAGAGACCGATGTAGTGGTAACCATGGGAACCGTGGTTACATTATGTTGATGCCCCTCCTGAACGTTCCCACGTGCTGCACTCAGTCCTGTTCTTACCTGATGGTGAACAGGGACTGAGATGTGGACGTAGGGGCCCCAGGTTTGGAAATATGACTTAGGGTGGTGGATTTTCCTCCCTTTGACCTTTCTTCCATTCCTCTCTGCCTCACAGTTCCACAGCGCCACAGAACAATTATCTGGACACTCCTCTGGGAGAAGAGCTTACTACCCACTCAGCCTGAGAGGAGCAGTTGTCCTTAGGGAAACTGGCCGGTTCTATGGTTCCAGGGTGAGGTTGGAGCTACAAGGACCAGAATAGAAGGGCTAAATTTAAACTGTATCTGGAGGCTTCAGGGAGCCAGGGGCCTATGGGCCTTGGGGCGGCTCCCTTCCAGGCCGGCCTCCAGGAGGACAGTTTGGGCCTCCTGCAGCAATGCCCTCCTCCCTCCTCCCTCCTCCCTCCCCCCTCCTCCCTCCTCCCTCCCCCCTCCCAGGGTGGAAACTGTTTCGTTTCTGGTGGCTGAGAGCTGGTTTCCTCCCAAGGAAATAATGTCTCACCGCAGCTGAGGCAGGATCTGCCCCCCTGGAATTTCCCTGCAGTGGAGAAGCTGGCAGAGCGGCTCTGAGATGGGACACACCTAGAGCCTGCTTGTGCACAGCCCGGAGGGGGCCACGCCCAGAGACACACAGATGTAAACAGAAACAGAAACACTCTGGGAAAACCCTCGGGGACCCTCAGGAGCCCGGGTCTAGTTCCAGCTCAGTCTCCACCTCCCTGTGTGGCCCGAGCGAATCAGCTCCTTTCCTGAACTCATTTTTTTCACCTTGGCAGTATTAAAATAGATCTCTTGAAAATCAAAATAGAACAGAACTCCAAAGGGATCACCCTAGAAAGTTCTTTCCTTCAAAGATGTTGCTTTCATTGCGCACAATATTTTTGAAGGCTTTCCCCCCCAATTTCCTTTAGAGCCAGTCTTAAACACTCACAAGTCTGCTTTCTTACATTTCCAGACATTTCATTTTAGCCTAAGAGGGATCACTGCCCGTAGTACTGAGAGACCTTGGGCTGGTTCCAAATATCGAATTCAAAAGATTCCTGGGAGGATGGTGAGAAGTGTCTGGAGCAGCTAATCCACTCTCCAAACCCTCAGCCACAAGCAGGGTCCTGCTGGGGCCTTAAACAGTCCGCCATTCAGACGCTGGGGGTCTACTTTCGCAGGGCCAAATGGAAACTTCCAGTTTCGGCCCAACCTCCGGAGGCAGCAGCTTGGGAGGACCCAAGCCATGCATTGTATGTGCTTTGGGGCATTTATTCACTGAGACCAGAGGACAGGGGCTGTCACAGACCTGATCACCTGGGGACAGTCACAGCCCAGATGCCCACACGCAGTCTGTACCCATAGAGCAGAGTAGGGAGAGCACGCTAAGGGGACACACCCAGACACACTCGGTTGCCTGGCAACACGGAATGCCAGGCCCAGGGACACACCAGCACTAGGGTGACACATATTGTTTCTACGCGGGCAGAATGCATGAAGCAGGCTGCTGCACGCACACCCTCTTGCCACACAAATATGCCCCCTAGGGGTAAAGCCTTCCAGCCAGAAATGGCTGTGTAACTAAAGAGCCTGCTCACCTACCCTGCAAAACGCTTACCCAGATTTAGCCTGTGCTGAGACAAACCCCCTAAAACTTCCGGTCACACCTCAGAGACACACACACTCTTCTGAGTGGCCAGAGTCTAGAAGCCTCAGCTCCTTTTGTTTCCCCTCAGAAAGCCTTTGGCTTTTCCATTTTAATCAGCCAGTGACCAAATGGTCTATTTCTGTAACTTCTTAGCATTAGCCAAAGATTGTTCTTTTGAAATGTCCATAGTAAGTTACAAAGAATGCCCCAACCTTCGTTTTCAAATTCAGCTATGCAAATGCTAAGCACACAGTGTGAAAACTTAGAGGATAGTTTTTAAAATTTAAAATTCACAAAGTGTGTTTGAGATTTTTCAGCTTTTGGATGTAGGTGAAAGGCAAATTTACCAACTTTTCAATGATTCTTAAAATTCCACCCTGGTAAACAGGAAAACAGCAACAACTTGGGAGTCTTTGCAAGTGTAGCTTGAGCAACAGGAAAAGTCTCCTTCGGGCAGCACCCCTTGCTAATTAGGAATGGGTAAACTGAGGACTTGACTTCCACCTGGTTTTCACACCCTGGCCTCATTTGTAATTAGGCAGAACTTCCAGCATGGTGCTTGGACTGCTTACGGGACAGCTCCCTTGGGTAGATTCTGTCCCGTTCTCAGGACGTTTCAGACGCTGCATTGGTTTTTGGTTGAGATAAGCTGCTCTCTCCTGCGCCGGCAGGCTTCTCTCCAGTCCCAACCTAGAGACAGCTTCGGATCTATGCACTGGGTCTGACCAGGCCCTCCCCTGCCGTGGGAATCCTTTCCTCTGTCTTCCCTCTACCAGCTTCCCTAACCTCTGACAGGAGTGCCTGTGTGAGCCTGGAACAGCTCCCTTTAGTGAGCTGCGGTCTTGCCCCACTCAGCCTCTCCCAGAGATTGTCACCCTCTCCCTTAAAATTCCCGTCTATTCTTACTGTTTATACCTCAGTGCTTGAGATATTAATCAGTGCCTTACCCAAGACAAAAATAAAGCCAAAAAAACCCTATTAGGTTCAATTTTTAATGAAAAATTTCTATATGTCAAAAACACAAACAAAGCAAATTGAAAAGGCAAAAGACAAACTTGAAAAATATATTTTCCGGATTAATATGGCAACGGAGGCAGATATCATTAATATACAAAGGGCTTTTATAAAGTATAGAGCACCAAAGAGAAAGATGGGGGATGCGAACAGGCAGATTGATCAAAAGAATGAAACGGTTAGTAAGAGCAGAAAATTTTCACCCTCAATATGTAAAGCAAGGCTAAATAAAACCATTTGAGATAACATTTTCCCTTATTGTGTATCAGACTAACAAATGAATCCCCACTGCTGGGCAGAGTTTTTCTCATTAATTACTTCTAGGAATGCCCAGTAATTGGAAGAGCCTTTTCTGAAGGAAAATTGAAACTTAAAATTACTGGTGTTTTTTTACCTGTCAATTCTACCTCTAAAAGTTATCTGGAAGGAATATTCACGGTGTCCAAAATGCATGGCCAAACAATGCTCATTGCAGTACTGTTGTTAAAACAAAAAAGGTGCATTTATAATTTTTCCCTCTCTTTCTTGATTGTATATCCAGTGCTCCTGGGCCTGTCTTATGTTACTGTTAACTCTGAAAATGCTGTGCCAGAACATTATTTTGTATTTTAGTACCTTAAGAAAAAAAATGCAGTTGATAACATTGCGAGCCGGGGTGAATCTGAGGGCCCCTCCCTGACTTTGTCACCTGTGGAAAGGGTCTTCCCCTTCAGTTTCCTGCTCTAAGGGTGGGACCTTGGGTTGAATGAGGCCTTTGAGATGGGCGGGGATGTTGTGTGGAGAGAAGCTGGCAGAAGAGCAGGAGGGAGGCTCTTGGGAAGTAGCTTGGAGGTTGGATTACAGGTAACTGGAGCTGAGATGCTGAGCCATCTGTCTGGGGTGAGAAGTCCTTTACAGGAGGGGATGGGGTCAGTACACTGTATTAGGGTCTCAGCCTATGCCTCCCCCAACACCCACCCTGCTGTCACCATGGCGCTGGGCTGTCCCAGGACTTCCCATGGTGAAGGTCTCCTGGGAAAGAAAGGGGACACAGAGAAAACTCTTTTATGGGAAAGCTGCCACATCATCTGAACTTTCCTCTGTGAGTTCACTAAGTCCCCTTCTCCCACTGTCCTTCTTGAGCTCCCTGACGGCCCAGGGCTCTCCAGGGACCTCGCCCCAGCAGGACAGCTGCATCCTCAAGGTGGCTGTGAAAGCAGATTTACCCCGGCCTAGGGTTTGAACTGCCCTTTCTCATCATCCCCTAATTTGGAAACTTCTGCCACATATGGTGGCCTCCATATGGACAGGTCCATGTGACAAAGCCCAGCTCTGAGGCTCGGGCTGAGGGGCCATCTTTTTCATCATCCTTTGTCCATCCCCTATAGAGTCAGTCACTTCCTCTGATTCTTCTCCTAAAATGTCTCTTGGCCTGGCCATTTGTCTTCCACGCATCTTCCTCATCCTGGCCCTCCTTCCCTAGGGCCCACACTACTTCAAGGGTTGCTTGGCTGCTCAGAAATGTGGTCATGCTGAGTACAATCCAGTTTACTTCAAAGGGACACAACCACTTTCAGTCTCTTGTTCTAGCCTAGAGGTGTTCACACTTCATTTTTAGCAATAGATCCAAGTTTTGGCTGCCCCCATGCAAAGCATAAATACTAAGTTGCCCTGGTTGAGGAGGGAGTGAGGCTTGGACCCCTCCTCCAACCCCAGCAGAATCCTTACAGAGGTAGGCCCATTACTTGGTTACCCATCAGAATCATCTGAGAAACTTTAAACAAAGAGGAATTCCGGAGCCCCTGCCAGGCTTCGTGTGTGTGTGTGTGTGTTGGGGGGGGGTGAGGTGGGGGTCTGTGGTTTTAAACAAGCCTCCCAGAGTCTCTGAAACAGCTGGGTGGCATCTCCTCAGTGGCCATTTCCTCTCCTGTAGGGGCCTCTCTCAGGCCATGGGGGTCTTGCCACCTTCACGACCTGCCACACTTCCTTTCACTCCTCTGCTCTTCCCTGGGATGTCCATTCACCTGGTCAAATCCCACCCAGCCCACTCCTTCAGTAATCCTATATCTGCCTGACCCTTCTCCAAACAACTAGCACCTACTGTCCCAGCTGCTAAGAGGGTTTAATATATTTAAGTTTATTTTTAATTTCACAAGTAATGTAGGAACACATCTTCATTGTCAAACAATTCAGGTAATCCAGACGGAGTGAAGCTTTGTGATCCTCCCGGTCCCCCAGGCCCACACCGGGGTGACGCTGGGGCAAGGTGGGGTGTCCTTCCAGACCCCTGTCCATGGATTTCCTACCTAGTTTCCAGATCTGGAAAGAGAATAACCATCTTTCCTCCCGCCCTAGACCACTCTTCTGCCTGTGCTGTGATCTGGGCCCTGCAGCCTGCCTCACAGGCTGTGGCCTCCACCACCCCCATCTCTTTCCAGCTTCTCCCAGCTGACAGCCCCCTCAGCCAGGGCGGCTGTGTGTGCACGCGCACACAAATAAACACAGGTGTTACTGTTCTTGAAAATGATCTCTTTCTGGTTCCTTACATGCCTCTTATCCCCTCTCCTTTCAGTCTCCTCCCTGTTGAGCCCAACCCAGTGGGCCTCCTTCCCGAATGCCATGCTGTGTGTCACACCCGCACAGGCTGACCCCAGGCTGCCTCACTCTTGCTGCGTCCTCCCTGGGAGGGCGCTGACCCAGGTCGAGGGGTAGAGGCTCCCGTTAGCACAGTGCTGTCCACCCCCCACCCCCAAATGACAGAAGTGCTTTGGCCTTGGAGCCGGGCCTGGCCATCTAATATCTGAGGTCTTCCCTCCCAAGTGAAGCCCCTTGACATGGGCCAGCCCCCAAGCAGTCGGTTTGGCCTCTTCAGGAGGTGGGTGAAGGGGCTGGGAATGTCTTAGGAGCTTCTTATTGCAGCCCCCAAGTTCATATATGCAGTCACCCTCAGACTTCTATGAGCTTCTGGCAGCTTTCCCCACCAGGGAGGGAGGGACCAGCTCCAGAGGTTCTTCTGGGGTGCAGCACTGGGGCTTCCAGGAACCCAGGGCCCACCTGAGATGGGCATGCAGCTCAGCCTCTTAAAAACAGAGGCCGTCTGAGAAGGGCTCCTGAATAGCTCTACCTCCTTTGAGGGAGGAGGAGCAGGAAGACAGGGCTTAGGCCTCACCACCGTTCTAACATAATATCATAAAATGAAAGCAAAATTTTGAATTATGAAACATTCCCCCAAAAGTACTGGAGTAGTTTCCTATTGCTGCTATACCAAGTTACCATGAATTTAGTGACTTAAAACAACACTGATTTGTTCCCTTACAGCTCTGGAGGTCAGAAGCCTAAAATCAGGTGTTAGCAGCACTGTGTTCCTTCTGGAGCCTTCAGGGGAGAATCTGTTTTCTTGCCTTTTCCAGCTTCTTGGGCCCTTTTGCATTCCTCAGCTCTGGGCTCCTTCTTCCATCTTCAAAGCACATCCCCCCCGCCTCTACCTCGTCTGTCATGTCTCCTCTTGATGACACTGACTCTCCTGCCTCACTTTCATAAGGATCCTTGTGTTACATTGGGCCCACTGGGGTCATTCAGGATAATCTCCTTATTTCAAGAGCCTTAACTTCATCACACATATGAAGTCCCTTTAACCACATAAGGTAACATATTCATAGGTTCTCGGGATTAGGACATGGATGGACATCTTTGGGGGCCATTACTCAGCCTACCACAAGTACAAAATGTAATACGGATAAACATCTGTGTCCACCGCCAAGATTAAACAGATGCTAATATTTTGCCTTATTTTCATTATTTTTGTTTGTTTGTTTTTTAAGAAATAAAGCTTCAGAGAAATAGCCAAAGCCCTATGTTGCCTTTCCACTCCCTCTCTCCTCAGAGGTAACCACTACCCTGAGGTTAGTGAAAGTAACTCACATGTATGATTCTATTCTTTGCTGCATATTATAAATGCATTTCCAAACAGAAAGGTACTTTTTTTTTTGGTGTGTTTTGATGCTTTATGTAAAAGGAATCACTGTGTGTACCACTCTGCAACCTGCTTTTTCCACTCAATATGGTTTTGAGGTTATATATGAAGATCTAGTTCATTTATTCTAACTGTAGCATCAAATACCTCCCATGAACAAGTTAGAGTTCATTGTGTCCTTCCTTTTGCTGAGAGACCGATTGTTTTCACTTGTTTTGCTATTCCAAACAGTGTTTCAGTAAGTATCTCTGTACTTGATTTCTGGAGCACCTATGCTGAAGACCTCGGTGGGAGACACCTGGGAGAGAGTACACGGCTGGGTCTAGAATATGCAAGCCATCAATTTAGTAGGAGAGCAACCCCTCCCAGCAACAGTGTTTAAGAGGACCCATTCCTCCCCTTTCCTCAGCAGCATCTGGTATTTTCAAGTTTACTATTTTTTTAAATTTATTTTTTAAACTTTAAATTAAAAAAAAAAATGAAATACAATTACAATGTGTCAATTTCTGGTGTACAGCACAATGTCCCAGTCATGCATATACATACATACAGAAGTTTACTATTTTAAAAAAGTGATTCTCCTTCCATATTTTCCAGTCTCTTCTGCTCCCAATCTTTTCTTGAATGTTATGCAGCTGGAATCTTTCCTCCATCTTGACCCTGAAGGACAATCCACCAAGGCTTTTCTGTGCTCTGCTGGCCACCCACCCCCAGATTTCCCCTCTGTGGAGTTTCATCTGTGCCAGCGCTGGAAGAGCTTTCCCCTCTATGGTTGTGAAGCTCTGCTGTAGTGAGGCTCCCGCTGGGAGGAGTGAGGGCTTCTGCATTACTCCCCTTCAGCCTAAATGAATGAGGCGTATCTAACTCTGACGATGCGAGTAAATCAGTCCTGAACGCCAAAAAAATAAATGGTTGCGTTTTTCCTGTCCCCAAGGATATTCTGAAACATATACCTGGCAATGAATGAAAACCACATCTTGGAACATGGCAGGATCGAGGAATAAATCCAAAGACTGAACTTTCTTCCTAGGACAAGCCTCATTTCTTTCTTTTTCTTTTTTTAAATTTAAGTGCAGTCAATTACAACATGTCAATTTCTGGTGTACAGCACAATGTCCCAGTCTTACATATACATACATTTATTCATTTTCATATTTTTTCATTAAAGATTATTACAAGATATTAAGTATAGTTCCCAAGCCTCATTTCTTTATCAGCTTTTATCAGTTTTAGATTCCAAATCTCCTTCCGTTTTAGATTTTCAACCACCACCCACCTTTTATGATCCAGTTAAAGTGGTGAACTCTGTCTTGAGAGTTCTCAGGCACAAGGGGGTCATCTCTGATTACCTGGCCCTCAAAATAATCCTTCCTCCTCCCGCTACTCCCCAAACAGAGGGATTGGCCCTGTATCTATCTCAAGCTGAAGAGATTTCTCAGAGATCTGGTTCCGACCTTACAGTCTTTTGAACTTTGTGTTTACCTATTAGCTGTGTGTACCCATTTTGAGTATTCCCCTATGCCCATTAGTGATAGCTTTGCCCAAAATGTATCCCTGAAAAAGATGGGGCCTCGAGGACTGCTTCCCATAGAGGCTGTCAGCTACTTCAAGGGGAACCCCAAGTGCTGTCTTCAGTCATCCATAACCTCCTGCTGCAGAACAATGGCTGTGGGATGTGTCTCGGGACCCCTACCCTGCACATTTTAGCATTTGGAATGAGACTGTTGCTCAGTTCTAGGCATAAGATGGCATGAAAAGCTATCCCTTTCCCATAAACTAATGGTTTGTGCTTCTAATGCTCAACCGTGTGCCACCTTGGAGGTCCCTTCCTGGGCCTGAGATGGGAGAGGAGGGTTAACAGTGGCCAGCATGGCATGGGTCCCCTGGGTCACCTTCTGTCCTCTGAACGGCACACAAAATTCCATCTCAACTGTCCAGGAGAAGCAGCTTTTCAGAGAATAGTCCAGACCAACAGAGCCCAGGTGGACATTATCCTCCTGACAAAGACTGTTGGAAGCTTGAAATGCCAGGAGACAGAGTGATAAGCCAACCACAGAGGAAATCACCCAGAAACCCAGGGAGCTGAAATCCTCTTCTCAAGTTCTTGTTTGAAAAAAACAAAAAGACCCGAAAAAACAAATGTTTCGTAATGGAGCTCAGAGGAAGTCCTGGGCAGCCACTAAGGCAGATCATTTGACCATGCCACACTGGGCTGTCCATGGCTTCTGAGGAGGACCCAGGAAGCTCATGCTCCCACGCCTGCCTGTGACAGCTCTCATTAGGCCTCACTCTCCAGATTTTGTAGATTCCTGAATTCTCTCTGGCTGGGAAATCTGATCAGTCATCTGAAGTTTTAAAAGGAGGTAGGTGAAGATATTTTTTTCCTGACAGAACAGTTTAAATCCTGTCCTGAATCAAGGATTTGCTTAACTCCTAATTACTTAGTTAGAAATTAAGCTACGGTTTCTTCAAACCAAAGTTTTTAGTCTTCAGAAATGACATTCCAGGGGGTGAGGGTATAGCTCAAGTGGTAGAGAACATGCTTAGCATGTACGAGGTCCTGGGTTCAATCCCCAGTACTTCCCTTAAAAAAAAATACACCTAATGACCTCCCCTCCAGAAAAAAAAAAGACACTGCACTAATTAGTTTCTTAAAATCACTTACGCCATAGTTTACCTGACAACCCTTCACAGTTTTCTGCCACACAAACGCTTCTCAGTGCCTGTAGCACAGACCCTCCCAATCTATAGTCTTATAAGAGCAACAGTTGGGTCTATACATCCACTCCACTGTGGTGCTTGCTATACTTGGCTTCATCTTACTGAGAAGTTGATTAGGTACAACGTAAGAAGCAAGGTGTCATGTGGTTGCCTCTGCGCGTCCCTCGATGACGTGCACGTACCTTTGCACTGGCAAGCTGAGCTGGCTCTCCTCCCTTGCCGGTCCTGTGCATTTCTTCCCAACTCTGTATTCTCTGACATCACATTGGTAGCTTGACATCAGCCATGCTAGTATTTACACCAGGAAAACTGGCAAACACTACAAATCAGGGCTTTTTGTTGGGTGGCAGGGGCGGGGTGGAGAAAATGGCGCTTAGAAAATGTTTGGAAGAAACAAGAAACCCAAAATAGTTACCTGTGTGGAGTGGAACTGGAGAGCAACAATATGGGAGAGACTTTCTTTTTTCGCCTTTTGAATTTTTTATCATGTGAATAACTATTTTTTAAAAAGAGAACTTTCTTTTTTTAAGAACAAAGGCTTCCTACAGTTTTATTAATCCCACATCATCAGCTAGAAACTGCCTAGGGCTGAGCTGTCTGGTTGAGGAAGAGATCAGAGCCTGGAGACAGTCATCACAGTGGCCTCAGTGGAGCAACATCCATCCTGGGGATGGAAGTGGGGGCTGGGCAGAGGCAGGGCCTGAGGACGGACAGAGCACAGGGCAGGCAGTCCTTCTAGAACCTCATGCCAAGTCCGAGAGGGGACCCAAAGTAATGCCAGACCTCTAGCCAAGATGTCAGGCCAAAGTTTGGGTTACCAAATCCCAAGGATCAGAAAAATGGGTGTGAAGACAGGACACCCAAAATGGTGCAGCTCCAGGGAGGAGAGGGGAGGCCGAGACTTGCTAAAAAAGAATACAAGGTTCACAGGAGGAGCTTTTAGATTATGGGGCTGAGGGGCAACTTTTTCTTTAGGCCATTTCCCCTACAGCTTAAATTAAAAGGGGACATCAACTCTGCCCAGGAGGGAAGGAGGGCAAACTAGGGCAGTGAGGAAACAGGTAGAGACAGGTTCCTCAGCACTGGGGAAAAGGCTCCTCACAACCCTCTGGGGGAGGCAGCGATAAACAAGTTCCAGGGAATGAACCAGAGCTCCAGGCGGATTCCAGGAACCTCAGCCTCCCGCAAAAGAGACCTTGGTCAGTGTCGGGGCTGGGGTAGGGGGTCCCACTGGAAGATTTTGCAGTAGTTTGGAAATTCTGAGCAGAGATCATGGAGGCCCCATGTACAAGGGTGGACCATAGCCAGGAAAATCCATCCAAGATGCAGATTCAGGTGGGCAGCCCTAGAAAAGGCTGGCAGGACCCCACTGATTGTGGAGCTTGGGGCGGCTTGGCATCACTCCCTGAGGGGCAGATACTTGGGAAAGGAGACTGTCCAGAAAACTGAGCACAAAGGGACCATACATTGCCTAGGATGGCCAGAACGTCAGGGGAGGGGCAGTGGGAGGTTGGAGCAGGCTCCTCCCCAGAGCAATAGCCAAATGCCACAGTGTGTGCCCTCCATGGCCCTCAGACATCTCCAAACTCCACTGACAGTGCAGGCAGTGCCCTTTGAAGTCTTGTCGAATAGGGCTGCCACTAGTTACCAGGGACTTGAATATCCCATTTTATAAACACCTAGGGGTGGTGATGACAACAAGAACTATTAGGCCCCCTTTCTTTTTAAGTTGCTGCTAAAATCCTTCATTTTTTAAATAAATTAAATGCATAAATCTCCTATCACTGGCACAGGATGTCCCCTGTCTCCTTCCATACTGCTGAGAATTGAGCAACCTTAAAATGCTGCTGCATCTATTGATTAACTACAGTCAGCCCCACATCAACTACAGGGAAACTAAGTCAGTTTCTGCTGACATTCACTGTCAACATGTTGAATGCTGAGTTCACACAGACATCAGTAAATCATAAGTTCCAACAGATTCAGCTATTTGGGGCATATTTTACAGCTAACACATGCCCCAAAGCCTGTCAAGAGGCCAGCAACCCATCAGGACATAATCAGAGGAAAGCCTGCCCAGCCTCAGTCACTCATTAACCAACACTGAAACATATGGCTCCTGTGTGTCGTGCAAGGATGCAGAGGAGGCCTAGCCCTAAGTGGAGGAGAGGATGGGCCCATGACAGCCATCCAACTAGCAGGCTGTAAGCCCCAAGGACAGCCCTGTGCTGTATTTGTGACTGTATCTCTTGCACCTAACAGGAGGCCTAGCACTTAGTAGGTGCTCAACAAAAAATTAGAAATGAATAATATGACATGATGCTTTTGATAGTAAAGATTTGGGAGGAAGATCAGGAGGAAGTGGTTAATTCTGTTAGGGAACTGAAGAAGCCTTCACAGAAGAGGTCACAGGACAAAGCTGGTCCCTGAATGTAGGAGTCAAAGGGCAGAAGAGAGAGAAAGGCAGTCCAGGAAGAGGCCAGTGAATGTGAGGGCATGATGTGCCAAGAGGTCAGGCAGGAAGGAAGGCAAGATGAGGAAGGTAGGCAGACCCAGGCCCTCCAGACTCTACTCTGGTCCATGTGACACGTTCTCCTTAGAATCAGGAGCCAAGCTGCCTCTTTAGAAATATTTCCTTTTGTCAAAGGGTGAAACCATGCTGTGTTCCCTTTCTCACCTTGACTGCCTGGGAGCTCCTGAAATGCTAGGTTCCTTATACTTCTTTGTGACCCCTAATAGTCCCGCACAGGACTTTTCACCTAGTAGATCCTGTATTAGTTCTCTGTTGCTGCATAACCACATAACAACAAATACAGCATCATAATTTTTTTTTTTTGTGGAGGGAGGCAATTAGGTTTATTTTTATTTATTTATTTGTTAATGGAGGTACTGGGAATTGAACCCAGGACCTCGTGCAAGCTAAGCATGCACTCTACCACTGAGCTATAGCCTCCCTCTGCATCTTAAAACAATACACATCTATTATTCACAGTGTCTCACAGGAGTCTGAGCAAGGCTTGACTGGGTCCTCAGTAGGGCTTCAATCAAGGTGTCCTGGGGGCTGGCAGTCTATCTGAGGCTTACAGGGGAAGAATCTGCTGGCAAGCTCATGTGGTTTTGGCTGAACTCAGTTCCTTACAGGTGTCAAGCAGAGGCTTGTTTCTTGCTTGGTGTCAGCTGGTATCTCAGTATCTTACCCTCTCTATAGGCAATCCCCAGCATGGCAGCCTGCTTCTTCAAAGCCAACAAGGGAGGAGGTATCTGAGCAAGACGGTTGTTCTGATCTTGTGTAACATAATCACAGGCACGCAATCACACATCTCATCACCTTTGCCCTGTTCTATTGGTTAGAACAAGCCCTCCTCCCTCCTACCCATACTCAGGGCATGAGGACCAGGAGGAAGGATCATGGAGCCACCTCAGATCTGTCCACAAGTCCTCATTGGATGGATAGTAACTGTTAGTTACTTGAACCACTCCTTTTGGCAATTAAGGATATCATGTCACATAGACATTCATATTGTTTCCCCAAGAAGACAGTGAAGTGAGCTCTCTCCCTACCAAGAATGCTCTCGTTGCCCCCACAGCATCACTACAATGTTGGGCACAGACAAGTTGATAAATATGACATGAAGAAACGTTATAGGATTCACATTACTGCCAGAAAGACCTGGTGTTTTCTACCATCAGGGTGATTATATGCTTGCCATAAATTTCTCAACTGACATATATAATTCTTAAAAAGCCATAAAACAAATTTAACAGCTATAAAGTGGGACCTCAGTCAGACATCACTGTTACGACGGTGGCCCTTCCCTGGAGAATGTTTCCTAACCCCCAGCACCTATTGTTTCCCCCTACTTTACAGATGAGCTGTGTACATTGTCACCGCTTCCAGATTCTGTTAGTACAAAATTTCATTAGCACAGTATGACAGCCTGGGCTTCGGGGTCAGGTGACCTGGGTTGACATCAAGCTCAAGCCACTGATTGTGTGACCTTGGATAAGTCGCTTAACTTCCAATAAAGATAGCAAATGCTTGTTTAGTATCTGCTATAAACCAGCCTCTTTGCGTATATTAAACTCATATAAATTCATTTAACCCATATAACCACCCTGGGAGGTAGGCACCACTATTAACCCCATTTTATAGATGAGAAAACTGAGGGATGATGGTTAAGGCCAGGGCTTAAGATTCTCAATGTGAGCAAGAACATGGAGATTGAAGGTAAGTGGTGATAAGACAACTGACAGAGGAAAAGCAAACAGGACACACCAGGAGATTCTCTTTCTAACCTGCTGTTCTCACTGCTGACCCTGGCCAAGCAGGACAAGTAGAAACCGGGTGGTTTACCATTTGAATCACTAGTACTGACTAAGAGCTTAAACATGACTTGCACCCCTGTGCAGGGTGTGGGGAGAAGAAAGGAGAAGCCATCATTTTGGAAACTGAATTGCATCCTGCTTACAGCTACCCTCACTTCAGTATTTTTAGGTGGGTCTGGGAGGCCCTGCCTGTCTGACTGTCCCTATTAGGTGGCGGTACTGGGTGAGGTGCTGTACACACTGAAGGTCTGTGGCCATAGCAAGGTGGGGACTGGTGTTGGAGGACAACTGGTATCTCAGTGAAAGTCCCCGTTATGTGAGGGGCTGGGGCAGGGCAAGGGGCTCTGTCTTAGCTCCTGGAACCTTCCATCAACTCCACAAGGACAGGGGCATCTGAGTTAGCCTGTCAGCAGGAGGGAGCTCAGGGACCAAGACTTCCAGGCACTGGGATGACTTGGGGGGTGGGGATGGACAAAGTTCAACCTCTGAGAGCAGAGAAGAGGGGAAGGGGTCAGAATACAGAAAAAGCAGGCACAGCTGACAAAGATGCACTTGGAGAAAGCGCCCTTTCACAACAGCTGGGCTCCCCCGTTCCTGCTTAGGACACAAGCTAATGCGCCAGGCAGGGGCTAAAGACGGTGGCACTCAAAAGGATCTAGGGTCTTTCCCTCCCACTCCCCTCCGGGAGAGGGCTCTGGGCCTCCGTCTATCTCCGCCTTACCCTTCATCCTTCTTCCACTCTCACCAACGGATCTTTAGCCATTTGAGGCTGCCTCCAGTGCGGCTGTTGGGAGGGGACCCGCCAGGGCTTTTAAATCCCCCACAGAACCAGACATCCCTTTAATCCAGGACCCCCTCCTCTGCCCAGACGCCCCACTCACCCCTGGACCAGTCTGGAGGCCACCCTAGGAGTCTGGCTTCTCTAGGAGGGCTTAGTAAGTCTCACTCGGAAGCAGTGTTTCTTACACTTTTCCCACCAACATGACCGGGTAATAGCTGGGAGTCTCCGCTGGTGCGCAGACATGTACAAAATGAATGCAGCTTAGCGCGGACAGGATCCAGCTGCAGACAGTCCCCACGGGGCACATGGGGATCCCGTGCCTGTCCTCACTCTCTCGAACACCGTCCCCGTATCTCCCACCTCCCCCTTTTTGCCTGCCTCTCTCCCCTTCCTTCCTGACGGCGGGGAGGGGATTCCAGAAGCACAGAGGAGCCCCCCGCGCTCTGGTGCTTACTGCCCGAGAATGTGCCCACTTTCCCGTGGGGGCGGGTGCGTTCTGCCTGGCAGCTGCCCGTGCGCGGAGGGGACACACGACGATCTCAGGTGGTGCCGGGCGGAGTGCGCGCGCTTGGGTGCCCCTCCGCGGTGGGGACGACCGGGTCTCCAACCGCGACTGCGCCGCTTGCCCGTCGGGAGAAACGTGAGGCCCGAACACAAGCAGGAGGCAGAGGCGGCCGGGCTCTGCAGACTCTGCACCCGCCTGACCCCCGCCCCGCAACGTGCAGTCCCGGGAAGGAGTCTGGGCGCCAAAAGCGCCTCAGGAAGCGCGGAGGCGCTCGGGCTGGGTGATGGTCGACTTTGCGCACAAATATAGGGCTCGCGGGGCCGCAGGCCTCCGCGGCGGGGACAGGACGGACGGAGCGGTGCGAATGGAGAGAGCTCGGCTCTCCGCAGGGGATCTCGGGGTCCCGCGGAGAACGCAGGAGCCAGAGGCGGGGAGGGGGCTCCGCCAGGCTCCTGTTGAGCCCTGGAAAAACCCCGGCGCGCGGGGGAGAGGCGGGCCAGGTTGCAGGCACGGCCGGGAACGGCGGGAACAAAGACGGCCCGCGGCCGGATGCAGTCATGGAAAAACCCATCGGGGCGCCGCGGCGGGGGTGGCAGGGGAGGGGCGGCAGGGGAGGGGCGGCGCGCGCCAGCAGCCTTGCCACCCTCGCCCGCCAGCCCGGACGGGGCTGCTGCCGGACCCCGCCCCGGAGCGCTCCTCGCGGGCGGAGGGGAGGCTCGCGAAAACAGAAAATGCCGGTCGGGGAGGAGAGGCCTGAGGGCCGAGAACCAGAAACCCCCTGGCTCCCGGTACTGAGCGCCAGCCTGCCCGCCCGCCCGCAGTGCACGCCCCGTGCTCTCCACCAGGAGGGGAGGGTGGCCGGGCTGCCGCACGTCGGGTACACGCGACGCTGCACACGGCCACTTGGCAGCTGCTGCAGCGGGTGGTGGCCGGCCCATAGGGGGCGCGCACAGACCCCGGCAATGGCGCGGACGCGTGTGCGGCGGCTCACAGGCTCCTGCACACACATGATCACTTAGACGCACGTGCGTCCAGACACGCTAGCTGCCCCCAGCTCCCAGGACAGAAGGGAAGCGTCCGACCCCGGAGGGGGGGGGGCGAATTAGTTACTCGTTAGGCAGCCCCCGGGGCTAGTGACAGACCCTCAGGAGCTGGGGGGGGGGTCCTTAGAAAATGCTAGGTTAGGGCCCCTCTATCCTTCACTTTACAGGTGCGTGCGCAGGGTTCGTCCCAGGGCTGGCGTTTCCCTCCTGTGCAGGACTGCCCGTCCTGTCCTTGTTTTACAAACCTGCCTAAGACCCGGCGTAAGGACTATTTTTTTTTCTTTAGAAAAGGAAAATGTTGGCGCGAGTTGGACTCTGTGACTCCTGAGGCTTTTTCCAGTTATGACTTATTATGAAGAAGAAACTGGACCCAGAGGCCATAAAAGGAGTTGGTGGGACTGAGAAAAAAAACATTGGTGCCTGGTTTGGCCTCAGCCACAGGCTCAAATGTCCCCTTGTTTATTTGTGCTGCTGCCTGCTGTGGGGTGCCTTGGGACAAAACCTGAACCCCTGGGGTCCCTGCTGTGGGGAGGGGATGTAGAGTAGGACATAGTTCTGGGGGCCCAGAGCCAGATTCTGGAGCAGAGGAGACCCCGGATTCTGCCCGAATGAGGAGTCTGCTGGGTTGGGGTGGCAGGTGGGGGTTCTTGTTCAAGAAGAGGGCTGACTTTATGAGGCCTGGCTGTTGGAATTGTTGTGGGAAGAGAGTTGTGGTGGGGATTCTAGCCGCTATTCACAATATAGGGTCAACAGAAGCAAGTACGCCAGCGACAGGCCAGGGCCAAGTGAAAGGGCATCTCCTCGTGGTCCCTTTGTGAACTGAGGTTGGAATCAAATGACCCAACCCTGCTGCCTCTCCCTTACTTCTTGATTTGGAGGATCTTATCCAACATCTTTGGGCCTCAAATTCTTTGTCTGTAAAATGGGGACAAAAACTCCTCTATAGGGCTATTTTGGGGATTGAAAGGGGTATAAGTCTCCCATCCTGCCTTCCCTCCTTTTTCCACTCCTCAAAGTCTCTGGTGGTTGCTCACTAGGACTCCTAACAAGTCCTAGTTTCCCAAGAGCAGGTGGGGTCCAGTGGGACGAAGGCTGGGGAGCAGCGCCCCCTGGTGGTGATATCGGGAGGGCTCGGTCAGTCCGTGAGGACACGCCCGGGCTAACCTGCTTGGTGCCTGATGGCGTTTGGCAAGTTAGGGCCTCCGTGGGCTGATCTTGGGGCTCCACGCAGGGAGGCTTTTCTTCCTTGCTTCAGTTACCACCTTAAGCAAGCAGAGAGAATTCTGCTTTTCCACAGCAGCCTTTTTCTGCCCTCTGATAACCCAGCTTCTCCGTTTTTAACAGGTTTGTTTCCCTCACTTCTGTCCTGCAGGAATCCATTTGGCATTTATACTGTACTTAACAGCTTACAAGCACTTTGACACATGTTACTTGTCCCTAAGGTGTGCTGTTTCTGGATGGTGACGGTGCTAGATGGATAAAGGATCGTGGTTTGGAGCGTGGCTGGGGCACAGTGGGCTGATTTGGATCCTGCCTCCTCCATCCAGCTGTGTAACCAGGGCGACGTTCAAAACATTGAATAACCGGTAAGACTGGCAGCGACCAATCAGAGCAGACCCTGCCCTAAACACCAGGTACAGCCAAATGTGTGTTCCTGCTGAAGATTCTGGAATAATCTCAACCTCACCAGGCCTTGGTTTCTCTATCTGCAATATGGACACAGTGACCCTAATAGTACCATTTTATAGGGCTGTTGTGAAGACTAAATTAGTTATTGCATGTAAAAGGTTGAGAAACCATTTTCTGCACACAGAAAGCACCCAGGAAGAGTTAACTTTATTACTAATCCATCCCTTCTCAGACTCAGTGACTCAGGGTGACTGGCACTCTTAGGGGAGACTCCCCAGATGAGCCCACAATATGCACCTGGGCTGGCCTCCTGGCTCACCTCCTACTTCCCACACCTCTTTGTCTAGCCCTCGAGGTATTCTGCTCTCTAGAAGTGCTTCTCAAACCTGACCACATATCTGAATTCCTGGGAGGCCTTGTTAAATTGCAGATTCTAATTGAGGAGGTCTGCGTTGGGCCTGGGAGTCTGTATTTCCTATGAGCTCCCAGGTGGTGCTGATGTTGGTCTAAGAAGCAAGACTCCCATAGATCATCGCAGAAACAGAAGTATCAGCTGACCGATCTGTAAATGTCTGTTGAGCACCTGCTCAGTGCAAGGCTGTGTAAGGACCCAAATGGGCCAAGGGCTGGGTTCCAACCTCAAGCAACAGACAGGTTATCACACAAACGCAGGTTAAAACTAACAATCAGGCCAAAGGGCTAACGTGTGCCGAACAGGAGGTGCATGCAGTGAATCCTTTTCTTCCCGGCAGCCAAAGTGATGCTTTAAACAGGTAAAGATCTTCACTTTGGCCAAGGTGTTTTATTTCCTTCAATTGAGGTTATCTCTAGAGAGGGCTGACAGCTGAGGGTCCTGGTGTCTGCAGCCAGCATCCCCAGCACTGGGGTACCCCCCTGCAAGGGGCCTGGATGGGGCAGCACAGTGCCCACACAGTGGTGGGGGGCTTGCTTTGCCAGGAGGGTAGGGTTCAAATAGGCTGGTGGAGGGAGCCCAACAGACGGGTTTGCAGGGCCTGATCCCCGGTTGGAGATGAACCAGATGGGCTGAGGCAGTTCTCTCTCCTGGTTCCCTGAGGACAGAGAGGGATGAATCATGGTTGTGATGTAGACCTTAGGAGGCCACAGACATGTCCTTGATTTTTGTTCTTATATATTGTTTTAGTGTTGGTCATTGCCAAAGTCTCTCATCAATCAGCCGCTATACTTCATGGTTCATCATCTTATGTAGCTGACCCTCAGATACTTTTTCAAGAATAAATGTTCTTTGGCTGAAAATAGAGACCCAAACATCCAGTGTTTGCAGAAATGATCATTCCTGGAAGTGTTCTGTGGTTCTGGTTCTTTGATTAAAAAACACTGGGCACGTCCCCCCCTGCCCCCCACCATGTGATATTTGGTGGGCCTCCTTGGATACCCGGATTGTGCTGAATGGATGTGTAGGACAGTGGTCCAGAAAGCAGCTAGCAGCACCATGGGGAGAGGTCAGCAGATAGACCCTGAGAGAGGGAACAGGTGGGCTGTGCTGAGGAAGGAGGCTTGCTTGGTGTCGAGGACGCACCAGCTGGGCTGGCTTCATGAGCCTGCAACCTCTGCTGTCCCACAGGGCCCCATGCTTGGTTTAGTGCTTTGTGGTCACTGGACAGTCTTAGTACTTTTCTAACAAGGAGGCTTCCATTTTCATTCTGCCCTGGGCCCCATAAATTATGTTGCTGGTTCTGTTCACCAGCTCTGGTTCCAAGGCCCAGGGCCTGTTCCCGAGGGATCATATGGGAGACACTAAGGAATCGGGGGGAGGGCAGCAGGGAGGAGATGGGCCTGGATGAATTTAAACAGGTCCTATATGTGAGACTGGGATCATGGCGCCTGCTTCACCCAGAGGGGAGGAGAAGATGAGGGCTGGCGACTTTTCTCAACTGAGACCAGACTGTGGAGAGTCACTGCCTGGGAAAGCCAGCTCCTGGGCTGCTCTTCGTGAGATGCCAGATGCCTCCTGCCCTCCGAGCCCCTGGTCAGCTGTCAGACTGTTGACAGGAGACATGAAGGTTCACAGGGATGGGGCAGATGCCTTGGTTGGGTAGGACAGGCAGAGCAGAAGCACGCCGTGGCTCCTGGGCCAACAGCTGGTCTGGGATGTCAATGCTGGGCCCATTCTCTGTGGCCTGGGTTCAGATATCTGTGTCCCCAGTCCAGCCATTGGGCAAGGGAAGGCTCCAGGGAGCCAGATTGTGAGAGGCATGGATGTAACCCTGTTGTGACAGGTGCCATTAGGAAGGAGTAGCCTGAGAGGCCTGGATAGACCGCCTCCCTTAAGTCCTGAGACCCAGTTACAGTGCCGAGTCCTGAGCGGTTCCCCAGGCGGGCCGGGGCCAGCACTCAGGCCCAAATTTAGGTCATTGCTGTGTCTTTGCACACCTGATGTTCTTCCTGCTCCTGTTGTGTCTTGTCCCTCACCTTATTCCACTCCTGGTTCGAACATTATCCTCTCTCCTCTGTGACTGATGCCACCTGCCTCAGTTTGTTTACACAAGTACTTGTCACTTTTGGTCTCTTGCAGTTTACTCTCAGTGGGCAGGACTGAGGCCTGTTCCCTACCTTGTCCTGCAGTCATTTCTGAGCAAGGGGCCTCTCATCTTATTTTTGCATTGTGGCCTCCAAATTATAAAGCCGATCTGCTCACCAGGCAGGGAGGACAGGTACATAGGCTCTGGAGATGAGAACCTGACAAGGGGTTCTGAGTGCTGGAGGCGTCTCGCAGCTCCGAAAGGGCAGCAAATGTCCACAGTCCCATGGGAAGGCCGTGCTGAGAGTCCCATGAGAGCCTACTGTGTGCTAGTGAGGGTGACTGTGCGGGCCGGCCTGCTACAAACAGAAGCGCTTTTCTTCCAGGAGCTTACCCAGGAGACCGTTTACAAGTAGGACAAAGCCTGGAGGTCCAGGGGCCTCCCCAGCAGGAGTGGGGAGAAAACCGGGGCGGCAGGGAGAGGAGGAGGGGCGTCCTGCTTTGGGCGCAGACCCCGCCCCGCCTGGGTCACGGGCCTCCGAGGGCTGAAAGGGCCTCTGTGTTCCGTCCCTCGCCTGCCCCCGGGCCAAGAGCGCATTTCCTCAGCTGCGCCAGACCCCGGAGGCTCCGCAGACCCTCTGGGGACAGACACAAATAGTTCCCGGCCCAGCTGCCCGGCCAGTTACCTTGGGAACCAAACTCAATCGCCTGACGTCACCGGGCCGTTGCGTAGCAACCGGCAGAGACTCTCCCTCCAGCTCTCCCCGCCTCCGCGGTGAGGTCGCCGTCGCCGAGGAGACTGCCGGACTGGGCAGGGCGGAGGATGCCCCCTCCCGGCCACGCCGTCCCCGTCGCCCCTCTCCCGCCAGGCCGCGCCCTCTGTTCCGCCCCGGAGCGGCGGCCCCGATCCCGGAACAGCTCCTCCCCGCGACGGAAGGGGACCAGCCTCGGCGGAGGAAACGGCGCTGCCTGGCCTCGGACTGGTTGGCGAGGGCCCCGGGGTGGCCTAAGCGCGCCCCGCAGCCAGCCAGGATTTCTCTCCCAGAGAGAGGCCTTTGTTCACCGTCACCCATCTGACTGTCCCTTTTCAGTTCCAGTCTCGTTTCTCACCAGGCCCCAACCTGGGCTCCTGCTCTGGTTACAAGGAGCAGGTGGCAGCATGGGGCGTTTCCACTCCCCTCCCTTCCAGTCGCCCAGGACATCTCAGCCCTGCTTGGCCACCTGCCTTGGGGGAGGAGACAGTGGGCCCTGCTCACGCCACTCTGCTCCGATCCCTGGTTCCTCCTCCACTCCTGCGCCTTCCCCTGGCGTCTGTGCTGTGACATTCACCTCTATGCATGTCGTGCCGGGTGTGGTTTGGCAAAGCCACCCCTGGGTGGTGGGCGTGGGGAGGGAGGGGCCTACCTGACCACTTAGCAGAGTTTCTGGCATGGGTGTTCTGAGGCTGCTGCATCTCCCTGCCCATCTCTGTTTTACACCATAGCTGCATCCCAACACCCAGAATCATTCAGGGGCCCGCAGCCACCTGCCACCAGGCCCTTCCCCACCCATCTTTGGCCAAGGGTAATCGTAACTACTACTTCTAGCTAGAGGACCTCAGTTGTCTTTATTCACGTTCAGGGTGGTGGAGGCCGTCTGTAGGAGGTGTTTCTCCTCATCAAAAACTGCTTTTGACAAGCACTAATACAATACAGGTGATCAGAAACATAACCAGGTGTTTAGGTGAATCCTATTTTCTCATTGATCAATGTTTAAAATTCAGAGATCCAAAGGAATAATTTTCAGTCTGTGGAATTGAAGGGAGAACACTTCAGAATGCCTCAGATCTTTCCAAGGCACATTGTTAAGGGAAAGTTCTGACTGTAGGCAGAATATTCACAGACAAGCTTATGCATGTGGTGGTGGACACTCCCCAGGGCTTAGAGCCCTAGGATTGGGCTCTGTGTGGCCTTGTGCAAACATCCAACCTCATCTGGAGTCTTGGCCTGGTTTTGTTTGAAAGATGACCTTCTGTCTACTGGGGAGCCTTCAGATACAGGGCTATGCCATGTACAGTGGGAGACCCAGGGGAGCCAGGAGAGGACAAGTTGCCTGGCTCCCTCCTTACCCTCTCTGAGAGGGGCGTGGCTCAGAGTGCTCAGAGCTGCCTGCTCGGAGAGGTACCAGGCACACTGGACGAGGGAGGCCTTTCCAACATGTGATCTAGGCCAGGCCAAGCGGAGTCCCTCCCCTTGGGATTTATCAGATTGGAGCAGGGAAACAGACCTTTCCTCTTGGTCTTAGAAGTGCAAGCCTGTGGGCCTGAGCCTCCAGGAGCCACATTCCCCACAAGGAGCAGAAGCCTGGAAGAGAGGCAGAGTTGCCATGGGAGGTAGAGGACACAGCGATGGAGGTATCCTGACAGCTTTGAGTCCCTGACACCAGGCGTCTCCAAAGCCAGTTCCTTCCCAGCCCTTTTCTGCCCAGTCCATCAATCTGTGGGGTTTTGTCATTTCCAGTTAAGAGACTTCTGACCAATAATAGACAATGCAGAAAACCCTCAGGAAGGAAGAAAACTGACATTTGTTACACACCTACTGTTAAATGCTTACTTGTTTCCTTCCTTCCTCTCTCTCTCTCTTTCTTTCATGCATTCTTGACCCTAGCATCCCTGGGAGGTATTTTATAGATGAAGAAATGGAGATTTGGCCCTCACCTAGGACCATAGTACAGGTTCAATGGATACATCCCATCCAGAGACTCCATGGCTAAGCCCTACCCTTGAAGGCCTTTGCCATGGCCAGGTCCTTCTTAG
The DNA here is from genome assembly GCF_048773025.1 of Camelus bactrianus. NCBI lineage: Eukaryota > Metazoa > Chordata > Mammalia > Artiodactyla > Camelidae > Camelus > Camelus bactrianus. The sequence continues at coordinate 98,057,083 of NC_133543.1, read as the reverse complement.
AGGACTCTGGGCCTTCTGGAGCTGAGTCTTGGAGCGCTGTTATGCAAATATTGCCATGATGTTAGGCTCCAGCAGCTACTCCAGTTGGAAGGTGTTTGCCCTTCTGCCCTCCTGCCCTTGTTCCTAAAAGCTTCCTAGGGACGTTTCCAGCCTGAGTCAGCTCAGCTGGTGGTATCTCGGGTTATGTTCTGAACCCCTGTGACATAATAAGAAATATATATTGATTTCTGCCCCTGGTTCCTGGCACAGAGTTTCTAAAGCCCTTGGAATTTCCTGAATGGTAGGGGTGAGAGAAGCCTCTTTTGTTATTCATAATAAGCCCTTTTCAACCATACCTGAGTTGTACTAGGAAGGGACTCTTGGAGGAAGTCACCAGAGGAACCACCATGGGATTAGAGGGTTGGAACTTAAGCCCCACTCCCACCTCTGGGGCAAGGAGAGGGCCTGGAGATGGCGTTAATCACCAGTGGCCTATGATTTATTTCATCAGTCATGCCTACATAATGAAACTTTTATAAACCCCCTAAACAATGGGGTGCAGTTTGCTTGTGGGTTGGTGAATGCATCCATGTGCCAGGAGGGCGTTCTATCCCAGCTCCGCAGAGACAGAAGGTCCTGTGCTCCAGCTCTTTCTGGACCTCACCATTGTACCTCTTCATCTGTATCCTTTATAATAAACTGGCAACTGTGAGTTTATTGCCCTGAGTTCTGTGAGCTGTTATAACAAATTATCCAACTTGAGGAGGGAGTCATGGGAACCCCTGATTTGTAGCCAAGTCGGACAGAAGTGTGGGTAACCTGGGGACCCACTGCTTGAAATTTGGACAGTCTTGTGGGAGTGAGCCCTTAACCTGTGGGGTTTGTGCTGACTCCAGGTAGCTAGTGTCAGAATTGAATAGTAGGAGATCCAGGTGGTGTTCGCGAAGACTGGAGCATTGCTTGGTGTGGAAAACCCATACATTTGGTGTCAGAAGTGTTGTGAATAGAGAAACTGTTTTCTCAGATCCTCAAGTGTGCGTCCTCACGGCTGAGATGCGGTCTGGGGCCTTCCTGGTGCGGGCAGTGTGCCCTCCTGCCAGCAGAGGGCGCCTTCCCATTCTTAGGGACTGGAAGCTCAAGATCCAGGACCAGAGGGTCCAGTTTTTCATTTAAATATTTAAATATATACTTAAGAGCTCAGTTTACTTCCACATTTTATCGCACCTGGCTGAGGGGACTGCTCTTACCCATGATCTCTTTCTTCTGGAGACACTAGTTTCTGGAAAGAATCTGCCTCACCCAGACAACCCTATAAACTTGACTGCAGTACATGCTGACTTTTAACTAATTAGCCAAGTGGCCATAGTCTAAACAACAATATTGTCCTCACAAAACAAATAAAAACAGTGACAGAGATTTAACTTTTTCTTTTTACCGTTCTCTAAGTGGCCTCCCATTTCTAACTTTTCTTACAACAAAGATACTTTTTAAAAGTTGTTTAACTTTTTCCAGTCTTTGAACTTGGAGTCCCCTCCTTTCCCACAAACACACACACATCTCAGATGGGAAAAAACAACAGCCTCTGGCCACAGGTTGGGTTCTCCGGGATGCAGGTGCTGAGCCAGGAGAGTGAAGCCAGAGTGGGTGGATGGGGAATGGAGCCTGTGATGCAGACCCCATATCACTCTGGTCAGCCCCATGGGCAGCACTCTGGTCCTAGAGTTGTCCCACACTGGCCTAGGACATTGGGGCCTTAGACTCCTGTGTAGACCAGTTACTGAACTGGGCCACTTGGGAGGCATGACCTTGGGCAAGGCAGCTCTCTAAAGGGGCTGGTGCTGAAGGTTGTCCACTGACAGCACTGAGCTAATGGAACACGTCCTTCATTGGTAGGGGATTGGGCGGCCCATCACAGTGGGTGGAAGGCACAGTGTTCCTCTGCCATCTGCCAGGACTTGTCACTGGCCTTTCCTTAGCCATGCTCCTGCCGGGCTCAGGTGTTAGGATGTTACATCCACCCCATGGCTCTTAGACCAGTCTAAATGTTTCTTTAAGCAGAACCTCTGCTTACTGGCCAGTCTCTCAGTGGCAGGACACACACCCCAAAAGATGGTTGGTAATCACAGAGAAACACTGATGGTTGATGTTAACCCTAACATATAAACAAGAAGGGGTGAGGAGGCGCCAGCTTTGTTGGAGTGAATTCATAATTTTGTTGGGCCTCAATTCTCAACACCAGCAAGTACTCCGCATACAGCCACCCTGTTACCCTGAAGACTGCACATTCTTTTTCCTCTTACAGACCACCTTCTGTCCCTACTAACTAACTACCTCTCCCCATAATTCAATAGTTGTTCAATTTTTATCCATTCAACATGGTGGCCCATGTGCCCCTGTGGGGCCGGGTCACTCCCACTTGCTCATGGCTCTGTGTCATGAATTGCTTCCTCTTGCCTGTAAAACGGGGCATTTCCCCCAGCGCCTGTCTCTGGGTCTTTCCTTCCTCACTCTGGCCAGAACTGGAGTGTACCTACTTCTCTCCACGTTGGACTTCTCAGCCCTGAGCGCACAGCCCTGACCTTCCGCCCAGATGCAGTAGCACTTGGATGTCTGGGGTCCCACCTGCAGAGATGTGTTGCCAGGCATATTTGCCAACAGCAAAGAGGAAGGCTGGGAGCAAGCGGGGAAAGTCTGTCGTTGGCACATAGCTCCGCAGAACCCTTCTGTCCTAATAATCACAGTGATTGCTAACACTCACATAGCACTCAGCCACAGGCCCGGCACTGTTCTAAGCATTTGACTCATTTAATCCCACAATGGTTAAATGATAATGGTTAAATCCCCAGATGATAAAACTGAAGCACAGGGAGATGAAAGTAACACAGCTAGTAGGAGATAAAGCCAGGTTGAAGGTAACCTGGACCCCAAGGCTATGCTCCTTACAACTCTGCTGGCTTCAACACACAAAATAGTGTTGGTCCAGCAGCCCTTCCTGTGGAGAACCCCCAATTCTGGGCTGACCCTGGCCCCAGAATTGGATGTGAAGCCCAGGGCAGGTAACAAGGGATTTCAATCCTGTGGCCTCGGTGATTGGTTCAGCAGAGAGCACAGGAGCCAAGCCAGGCCTGGGACTGTCCTGCCAGAGCCAGTGGAAACAAGGGCCTCTCTCTTTCCAGGAGGGTGGCTGAATGCCAGAAAATGGACCCCACACAGGAGGGCCAAGCTGGAAAGACAGAGCCCTGAGGACAAGGCTGAGCCCTGGGTCCAGCCACGCCCGCAGTTGGCAATTGTGGTAGCTGGCTAATCCTTCCGCTAATCTGGGTTAAGCTTGGTTTCTTTCTTTTTTTTTTTTTTGTCTTTTTTTTTTTAATTGAAGTATAGTCAGTTTACAATGTGTCAGTTTCTGGTGTACAGCACAGTGCCTCTTCGGTCATGCATTAATATACATATATTCGTTTTCATATTCTTTTTCACCATAAGCTACAAGATATTGAATATAGTTCCCTGTGCTATACAGTATAAACTTGTTTATCTATTTTATATATACCAGTCAGTATCTGCAAATCTAGAACTCTCAATTTATCCCTTCCCACCCCCTCCCCCTCAGTAACCATAAGTTTGTTTTCTATGTCTGTGAGTCTGTTTCTGTTTTGTAAATTCATTTGTCCTTTTTTTTTTTTTTTTTGCAATTCCACATATGAGAGATATCATATGGTATTTTTCTTTCTCTTTCTGAGCTTTGTTTCTGTTATTTCCAACTTTCATTCACTTTGCAGTCGCAGTATCTAGCATTGCCTGGAGCATAGTGGCACTTACCTGGCTAAACAAATATTGGTTGAAAGTGTTTGGGGTTCACCCTGGCAACTCTATCACCTGTTCTCTGCTCTGGGCTCCGGCCAAGTTCAGCTGCTTGGCCTCCCTCCCCAACCAAGCACCCATCACGCCTGCCTTGGCTTTCGTTGTCGACACCTCTGTTGGGGACACCATCTCTCCTCTCCTTTTAGGTTTGACTCAAGGAGGCCCTGATACTGGGATCTGAACTGTCAGTCTCACTCCTCTGAATTCTTTGCTTTCACTACATGGGGACAGTTCACGACTCACTTACAGAAAGTGGCAGCTCCTTGAGGGAAGGGGGTGGACACACTGGGTTGTCTTTTCATCCCTTTGGGATCCCTGGGCATCAGACTTCCTCACATGAGCCATTTGCTGGCCCAGGAAGGGAGGTAAACGCATGCCTCTGTGGTCAGGCAGGTGACCTCAGTACTGATGTAGACCATGTAGCTCCTTCTAAGGGGTCAGCTCCGCTGCCAGTTGCCCTGAAGAAATAAGGTTCTTAGGTTTTCAAGAGAAGCAGAAATTCGTATTTTTACTTAAAATCTCCTGGCTTTGAAATGTTGGTAACTAATTCACAACTTAAGAAACACTATGTGGGGCAAATAAATCCATCAGTGTTATGGTTTCAGCCAAGAATTTGGAGATTCTGCGGGGAATGAGGAATGCACGAATGAACAAATTCACAGCCAGGGTTGCAGCATGAAGGTGTGTGGGGTGTGACCTATGTAAGGCGTCAGCTGAGGGCAGGAGTCAGGGCTGGTGCTGGAGCGTCACTCACCACATCAGGCTGCCAGATGCACTGTGTCCAGCCAGAGGGTAGGCTGGCGGCTTTCCAAAGCTCCCTTTCCAAAATGGACAAAAATCACAAAAAAGAGTAAAAAGCATGTAGAGACCTGGGTCTAGGGTGACCAACTTGTCCTGGTTTGCCTGGTTTTGAATCTCAAAGTCCCACATCCCAAGAACCCTCTTAGTCCCAGGCCAGCTGGGACGGTTCGTCACCCTGGCTAGATCCTATCCCTCTTCCCACCATGTCCCCAGCCCACTGGTGGACAGTCATCATGGCAGCTGAAATATGTGAGCTTATTAAGTACCAGACATCATGTGTTAGGAGCTGCATTGTTTCCCTCACGTCTCATAACATCTTCATGGTGTGGATTTGTTACCTGTTCTATAGATGAGAGTTGGTGTTGCAGAGAGTGAAGTGATTGGTCCACGGCCAGTAGCCTTGCTGGGATTTGAGCCTACATTGGTCTTGCTCTGTGCTCAACCCCACTCCCAGAGGGCGCAGCAGGGTGGCCTGAGCGTGACGCCCCGGGGAAGGGTCAGGTTTCAGCTCCCCAGAAATGCACTTGCCTGGTTGGAGGTCCACCCAGGATCAATTTTTGCAGGTCTGAACCCTCCACGCCTGGCCTCTCAGACCTGCCCAGGCTCTTGTCTTTCTGTACTTTGGCCCCTAACCCCTGAAAGGGACAACCCAAGAAGCCCTCAGGAGACACTTTTCTGTTTCCAGAACACCCCCGCCCCCTCCTCTCCCTCCATCCTGTGCCCACTGCACAAACAAGGGATGAGGCTGGCGCTTGGAAAATAAACGCTGACTGGTGATTTATTGCCCAGTTTGGGGAGAGCCGTCCAGGGCAGGGTGGGCAAGATAGCAGGACATGAGTGTCCCTGGGGTCTTGGAAGGTCGTGGAGTGCAGGATCTAGTTGAGGTTGGGGCTGGCCTGGGCCTGGCTTGGGGTGAGGTGGCTGGTCAGGTAGCGCACGGCTGAGCGGATGCCCTCCATGGTCCTCCGCTCCACTGATTCCAGGATGTGGGTGACGGTGCGCAGGGCTGAGATGGTCCCTTCTGCCAGCCCAGAGGAGAAGGCGGAGCTGGCGCTCCCTAGGATGCTGGAGACAGAGTGCAGGCCGGGCCCCGTGGTGTGCAGCAGGTCTGTCATGGAGCCGCGGCCAGAGGCCAGGATGCCTGTGGCCATGCTCATGGTGGTCTCAGACCACACCAGGATGTCTGCCAGCGAGCTGAAGGACCCCTCGCCCCCGCCCAACAGGCTGGTCATGGAGCGCATATAATTGTTCTCGCTGGCCTCGTAGTCTGTGGGCCTCCTCCCCAGAGCCACCCTTCGGGGCCCAGGCAAAGTGGGGGCTGATGGCAAAGCGTAAGTGTCAGGGTTCAAGGCTTCCAGATCCTCAGGTTTCTCAACAGCTTCAGCGGTGTCAGAGGCCCGAGTGTCAGGCTGGCTGTTGGCATCCGCAGTGCTCAGAACGGGCTGAGCCTCCACATTTTGGGGGGACTGTACCTGAGCACTTGGGGTAGATGGAGCTAGTTCCTGCCCCCTACCTGGGACCCCCGCTGTTTGTGGTGTCTCTTCCTTAATCAGGGAGTCTTGTTGGAAAACCTGAGGACCCTGAGTCATCCTTGAATCTTGCCCCGGTCCATTCTGCACTGAGTCCTGGAGGCCCATGGATGTTTGCAGTGCGTCTGGGGCCGGGTGATCAAGCAGGGTGGTGGCCTCCTTGGGCTCCTGGCCATGCCCTGCAGCAGCTTCATGCTTGTCCTTGTCTCCAGACCCTGACTTGTCCTCCAAGGTGGCTGGCTTGATGGAGGCCTGGTCTACATCCTGCTGTTCAGCCAAAGCTGCAGTGCTGAGAGCTGCTGGGACATCTGCAAGGAGGGGCACCGGACTTTGGGACCCCACGGTTGGGATGTCTGTAGACTTGCTGTCACCATGTGTAGGGGTGCTGGTGGCTCTGGCCTCTCCTGAGGGCACGGTGGTCATCTAGGCCTTCTGTCACTTGTGCTGGTTGAGGGAGTGACCACTGCCTTGCTGGGCTGAGTTGTTCAGGTGGTGACATCACAGGGGGCTGTTGAAGCTGGTGATGTCACAGGCACCTGCAGAGCAAGGGTCGTGAGCTTCCAGAGTGGCTGCCCTAGGGCACTGAGTCTCTGGGACTGTTCATGGCCAAGTTTGCTAATGTCTAAGGAGAGCAAGGCAAATGTGGAAAAACATGGAAGTTGTACACAGGTGCAGTTGCCCACAAGGAATCATGATGGCCATGACTCTGATGAAAGAGAATGGGATACAGATGTTGATTTATAATAATGTCGTAAGGGACCACTCCCAGCACCTCTCTGTCCACACTGTTGACTGATTTGGCCAAGTCTTTCTGCAGAGAGTGACTTTTGCAGCAGTGGTGAGTAGGAACAAGTGAAGGCTAAGGGCCTGGGCAGCAACTGGCCCTGATTGTCTTTGGTTGTGGGAGCTATAGGCGGAAGGTGTGTGTCCCATCCTGAAATTTATATGTTGAAAGCTAATCTCCAGTGTAATAGTATTTGGAGTTGGGGCCTTGGGGAAGTGATTAAGTCATGAGGGTGGGGCCCTCATGAATGGGCTTGGTGCCCTGATCAAGTGGACCACACCAAGTTCCCTGGCCCCCTCCTCCATGTGAACTGCAGCCAGAAGATGGCTATCTATGAACGAGGAAGCAAGTACTCACCCGACACTGAATCTGCAGCCTGAATGGACTAAGACAGGGGTTAGCCCTGTGAGGCAGGATAAACAGTCTCCATCTTCTCCCTGCTTAACTAGGTTGGGAGGGCAGAGAGTAACAAAATATCTGTAAAGCCCTGAGTGTTCTTTGGAGAAGCGTAGACCCAGATAAATGTGCTTGTGCTTGTGATTAAGACGGTGGTTAGAGGGAGAGTTCCAGTCTGCTGTGCCTGTGCTCCCCTGCGGTTATCACCTAACATTTAGAGACTGTTTATCATGGGCAGGAAAAGAAGCTACACATCTAACCTCCAACAACCCCATCATCTCTAGGTAGGTGCGGATCCATTATCGGGAAGCCGAGCCTCAGAGGGAATAAGTGACTTCTTTAAAGGCACACTATTAATAAGCGCTGAATCTGGGATTTCAGAGCTCAGGCTCTCCAGCACTACCTTATATCCAGAAGGGATATTAAAATATTGAATGATTGTCATAGGAAGGATATTGGCTAATGCAGAGAAAGGCTTACCATAATCTCACCGCATCAGTATATAACAGTTGCTGTCACTTCTCCGAGCACCAGGCTCAATGCTTAATGAGTATTTCTTCTCCCCATGAATACTCTGGCCATCTCAGAAGTCACAGGGCAAACCCAAGTTTGTCAGTGTGGGATGACCTTGTACTTTGTAAAGGAATCACGGAAAAGACTGCTAGTTGCTCATCTTAGTAGCCGTTCTTCCTCAAGATCAGAAGTCCAATTTTATTTAGGGTGGCTATGTGCTCAGACAAAAGAATATATTTCCCAGCCTCCCTTGCAGTTAGGTAAGATCTTCTGGCCAATGAAATGTAAGCAGAAAGTATTGAGTGGAACTTCAGAAAGAATTCTTCAAAGAGCAGAACACCTTTTTGCTCCTTCTCCTTTATGCCATCCTGTTATCAAGAATGTGAAGGCTGGAGCACCAGCAGCCATTTTGATACATGAGGTGACCTTGAGGTTGGAAGGCACACACTAAATGCCACACAATTTGTGGAACACATAGAAGGAATCTGGGTCCCATGGTTGGAGCTACCACACCAGCCACCAGATCAGACCAGACTGTTGCTATCCTCCAGAATTCCTTTGTGTGAGGGAAAATAATTACATATATGCTCAAACCATTGTTATTTTGGGTTTTCTGTTACATGCAGCTAAACTTAATACTTATCCAGTTCTGACAGTTCTGACATCCCTGTCAGGTAGGTGGTTGTTCAGTGTTTGTTCAAATAGTTTCCTGTCTTAAAAATCAAGGTCAGCACATTGCATTAAGTGCCTGGCACTGTACAGGTGTTATTCCCCCACTATTCAGATAAGGAAACTGAGACTTAGAGAAACTAAATACACAGCAAGTTAAATGCTTGACTCCAAAGCCCTCCATACCCCTACAGCCCGCTGCTTCTAGTTAGAAAGTTCTTAATGTCACCTCATGGGCAGACTGTGACCCACTACAACCATTAGACACTCTTCTTAGGCACCGAAGCCAAACTCCTTGTCCTTCCATTTGGAATTCGAGTTTTAATTCAACGTATTGCACTTCACACTTACCCTTGTTAAGTTTCACATGCCTTAAGAATCTGTGCCAAGATGTCAAAGAGCAGAGAAGATTATTAAAATTGGGGTAAAAAAATATTGTTTATTTATAAATAAATATTAGATATTGGTATAGAACACAATGTGTATTTATTCTATTGTTACATGGAATATATATATACACACACACATATATATATACACATACACATATACAAAAGAAAATATATCTAAACATTTTTTTCTTAATTTAGTTCAAAAGTTTCCTGCCTTTATTAAGTAGTGTTCAGAAGAGGAAATTAGTCTGAAAAATTTTGCCTTTGATTCCTTTCAGCCCCTGTCTTGTAGAGACAATGACTCTCCTATTAAATATTCTTATTTTAGGGTAAATTCAGTTTATGGAATATTATGCAGCTGTATAAAGCCTACATATACACATGGGAAAATGCTTGCCATATACTATCACCCTAAAAAGCAGGATACAATATTTTATGTACATTATGTATATTTGCCAATACACTCAGCTGGAGGTAATGAAAGCCCAATTCAAACTGGGTAAGCAAAAGTAATAAAAATAAAAGTGGAGCAGGGAGGGTGTAGCTCAGTGGTAGAGTGCCTGCTTAGCATGCACAAGGTCCTGGATTCAGTCTCCAGTACCTCTGTTAAAAATAGATAAATAAATAAAAACATATATACATACATCCCCCAAAGTAATACAAATAAAGGGATTTATTGGTTCACAGAAATGTATAAAGTCTAAAGGGATGTTTCTGCAGAGAGTTCAGTAATGCTGTCAAGATTCAGTCTTCTCTTTCTCCCTCTCTCGGTTCCCTTTTCTCACTGATGGACAGATTTTTAGGAATAGTCCTCTGTATCCAGGTTGCTAGCAGCTTCAGGTCAGTGTAGACACCCTGGTCCTCAGTAGTTACAGCAAACCTCAGGCCCTGAGTTTCATGGGTTCCTGTGTTTTCCTCTGAAAAAATCAACCTGGGGACAAAATCCTGGTTGGTCAGGCATGGAATGGGGACATGGGGTCAGTCTCATTGAAACATAAGGCCTGCAAATAGTAGTGGAGTTGGTCCCAAAGGAAACTGGGGTGCTATTACCAAAAGAGGGCAAAATGGACTCTGAGCTGGAAACACAGACGAGATCTGCTGTATGGTGATTACAGACATTTAAAGAAAGTCTAGTAGGAAAAGCCTGGCAGAAAGCAAAATGCCCACAATAGATTCTGATTATTGTAACAAAATCACAAAATATACATAAGCAAAAATAAGTAATAATAAAGACAAAAATCCCCCTAAGCAACATGGTGGACTGAGTGTGTGGGAACCTGCTACCCCAGCGTACTCACACTTACTCTCACACTGACACACTCACACGCTGACACACACTGGCATCTTTCAGACGCAGAGATGCGGGGTAGCAACACAGCCCACAACAGGTTAAGTGTATAGCTAAGCTGCAAAACATGGGAGGGCGCAGGCTCCAGAAGGGATGGAAGTGGGGACTGGGCTGGGTGTCGGCTGAGGTCAGGCGCTGGGGATTTTCTAATGTCCTTCTCAGGACAGCCCCGCTGTGGCCCTGGGCGGGCCTCCCTGTCAGTGAGGAGGGCTCCCCCAGAGCTCTGCCCACAAGCCAGAGAGAATCAAGGCTCAGCCCAGCTCTGAGCGGGGGTTGACGTCACACCGTAGGAGGACGCTTCCACCTGACTGTGCTGTTGCTGTTGGAATTGGGTGAAGCCGTGGGAGCAGCTGCCGCCCCAGGACCTCAGACTTGCTGGGAACCCCCTATAGGCCCCAAACCTGTAGAGCTGTCCATCGGAGTGCATCGGCTGATAGACTCCTCTCTTCCCGGTGTCAGCTTACTAGCTTAATATCAGCTTGGGGGGATTGTTTCCCCCATGGAAAACGACTAAGAATCAGGGCTTTGTTTTCCCCAGTAAATCGGTGGTTCACCAGCACACCGCTGAGTCTGAGTACACTCTCTTTCCCTGGCAGGGGGCTGTTTGCCCTGCCCTCCAAAGGGATAACCCTCAGGGCTCCCTTTTGAGGATGGCCTCGCCCCATGATCCCCCAGCGTCCCACACAGCAAGGCAGCTGGTGCTCCCAAGTGGCCTCTGGGACTGAGCTGCCAGGGTTCAAATCCTGCCGCTGCTGTAACCAGCTGTGTGACCCAAAGCAAGTTACTTCACATCTGTACCTCGGTTCTTCCGACTTTTAAGTGGGGCTAATAATAGTCCTACCTGTGGTATAATGAAAAGTAATATATATTTGCTTTTTGTCCTGGCACAGAGCTCCTAAAACCTTTGGAATTTCCTAATAAGAGTGTCTTGTGTTATTCATAATTGTTGACCATGCCCGAGTTTATGTTAACGAGGGGACTAGTAAGATTCTGGAGGGGGACTGGTTGCCAGAGGAACCAATCTTGTGGTTAGAGGATTGGAACTTTCAGCCCCACCCCCACAACTCTGGGGAGGGGGAGGGGCCGGAGGTGGAGTTAACCAATCACCAATGACCAATGATTTAATCAATTGTAACTACATAATGGGCTTTGTTTTTCCCAGTAAATTAGTGGTTTACAGTAAATGGGCCTGGAGCCTTCTGGAGCTCTGCAGCCCTGCCCACACTCCTCCCCCGACCCGCACGCCCGTGGCCCTGTCCACGATAAGGGTGGTGCACACGGCCCCTACCTGCCAGTGAGACCACCTGGGGGCCCTAGTCTCTGGTGGCAGCTCCTCCCTCCCTCTGTCCCAGTTCTCCGCTCCCCCTTCCCCCCCCCCCCCGCAGCCCTTCTGAATATCAGCGCTCTAAGGGGGTGCTCCAGATTCTGCCTCTTCCCAAAGCTCCTGCTTCCTGTGTTTTCAAGACCTTTAAGGAGTTGAGCAACCTGGGCTCCATTAGCAGGTGGTATGGGAACTCCACTTAGAACACATTGGGTTTGTTTGGAAGGAATAGGTAAATAAGCCCCATGGGGTGGGGGCTGAGACCCCGAAGGCATTCTCAAACGACAAAAGGTGATGCTACTCTGCTTTCTAAGGAGATGGATGCTGTTACCCCGAGAAGAGAGACTTCGTTTGGAAAGAGCTGGGTTTGGGCCAGGAGCCCTCCAGCCCAGATGCTCTGCCGGAGAGATGGGGTGAGGGTTTTGAAGTTCTTCGGTTGCACTGAGAAGGGGAGAAAAGGTCAGGCCTTTCTGGGAGCAGAGCAGGTGAGGCTTGGGGAGAACAGAAATGTCTAGAGGGAATTTTTAAATTGTTTGTGTTGAGCTCTCCAAGGTACACCCGTCACCATCTCTCCACAACATCAAAAATCACACCTTGTTTGCTAGTGCTTTTGTGTGAGCGCTGGTGGCCAGGGAGCTGCAGACCCAGGGGACTAGTTTCTCCCTGAGGTTGGCAGGAGCAAACTGCCCTGGGGACGTGGAGCAGGGACAGTAGAGGGCTGAGTTACAAAATGGTGCTGGCACAGTTGGTTAAGTATCTGGAAAAACATTGGGTTAGTTTCTCACTTTCACTTAAAGAAGTAAGTACAAAGAAAGAAAAAGAGAGAGAGGTCCTAAGTAAACTAAAAATATTTGGTTTTGGGGAGACGTACTTTCTAAACATAAAAGAAATTCCAAGGAGGAAAAATAGACATAGGTCAAAAAGCAATCTAAAAAATTTAAGAACAAACCATGAACTGGGAAAAAATACTTGCTACAAATATAACATAGGATTAATACCTACGCTATATGAAGATCCCAAACAGATCAATAAGACACCATTATATACCAAACACCACAGTGTGCAAAAGATGAGCACAGATCATTTACCAAAGAAATCTAAATAACGAATAACCATGGGACAATGTTCAAAGGTATTAAGAGCAGTACAATTTAAGAAAAACAAGGTATCTTTAGGTAATGGGATTATAAGTGACTTAAATTGTGTGTGTGTGTGTGTGTGTGTGTGTGTGTGTGTGAAATGAATTTTCTAATGTTTCTCTAGTAACATGTATTACTTGCATCAAGATCCTAAGAGTTAAAAACACGGTTGGGTCAAATAACAAATGAGTAGCCAGCATCAGAGACTTCCAGTTGTGGTGGACCGTAGGCAAGTTTTTTCTTTCAAGCTTTTGTGCATTTTGAAATTTATACAATTCATTTGCCCTTTCAACAATGAGTAAATATTACTTGAAGTATTAGAACAAATTTGCAAGTTAAAATAAATTCCTTCTCCCTAAACTTCCAGAAGCCTGGGCCCTGTATGCAAACAGGATTCAACCCAAACACCCACTCTGAGTGGGAAGGCAGTTGAACTGAGAGACCACCCCTCCCACCCCCATCTCTAAAACAAAGCAGTGCTTCAGTCCTCTACCCACCACATACACACCCCCTTGGGCTGCCGCAGCCCTTAGGATGCCTTTTCTAGTCCGGCCCCCATCTCCAGGGTCCACCTTGATCTCTCCCCACCCTCAGGTTTGGCCTGCCAGCTGCTGTGAGAGGACTCAGGCCCCTCAGAAGCCTGGTTGGGGGCTGTGCAGTGGCCGGAGGGGGGCCCTGAGGGGACTCCGGTGCAGATCAGCCTTGAGAAGCTGGACCAGCAGACCCCTGAAATTCACCTGCCAAGCGGTGAATTATTCTTCTGCTCACGTGTGCCTCCACTCATCCTTACTCCTGGGTGTCTGCCCTTCAGAGTGTGACTATATTAGGAGACTGGGCCTTTAGAGAGGTAATTAAATTAGAATAGGGTCACTAGGGTGGGTCTTAACTCAATATGACTGGTGTCCTTTTAAGAAGAAGAAATGTGGACCCAGACACACACACACACAGAGAATGCCCCGTGAACATGAAGACGGCCATCCATAAACCAAGGAGAGGAGCTGGGAACATCTCCTTCCTTCACTGCCCTCAGGAGTAAACAGGGCCGACACCTTGATTTCTGCCTTCTGCCTTCAGAACTGAGGAAACGCGTTTCTGTCATTTAAGCGCCACTGTCTGTGGCACTTTGTGTGGCAGCCTGAGCAGACGGATACAGTGCTCTTGAGCACAGGATTAGGCCCTCGAGTAGAATCCCAAAGAGGGTAAAGATAGGTATCTGCTTGCAAAAAGTGTAATTTGAGAGACAAGTCATCAATCTGTTGTCACAACATGGCCTAGTGGGCCAAATGCACATTCCCTGAAGTGTGCGGGTTCCCAAGATCTAGGCTGCTGGAAAGACTTAAGAAGGCTGCTAGAGGCCAAACCATGGGGTAGATTGGGGGGTGTCACAGGGTTTTGCCCTCAGGGTCCCCAACTGTCTCTCAGCTCCAGAGATCTGATAGTCACAGAGGGTGGGGTGAGGAGGGTGGAGGGGATGAGGGGATGGGGTGGGGGTGGGGCAGAGCCACCTCCTGCTCCAGGCTGGGACTCTCTGCACCGAGCCAGCTTCACTCCATTCCTAGGGTGTCCTGTGGATGCTCTGTGCCTCTCAGGCCCGGGACTCACTGCTTCCCCTTCTCTCCTCCCACCAGGGGCTTCTCAACCTGGAAGGAGTGGGGAGAGGGCGGGTTTCCCCAGAGTTATCACTCTAACAAAGAGTTGCTCACTGAGCCCAAACTAGTGGGTTTTAGCCTCCTTAGTCTGGAAGGAACAATTCGGAGAAGGGATGAAAGATATGGGCCCCTCTCCAGAAAAATGCACATGCACAGCTGCCCCACCTCTAAGATCTACCTGTGTCTGGTTATTTGCATTCCAGGGACCAGCAGACCCTTGAAATTCACCTGCCAAGAGGCTTGTAGGCCCAGAGTTGTGCACAGGTGGCAGGGATGGTGGTCAGGGATGCAATCCAGGTGGAAGGCACCAAGGCAGCCAGAGGCGGCCCTGTGTGGGGAGGCAGTGGGAACACACTGGCTGATCCCGGAAAGCTGTCCCTGGAGGCAGAAGGTCTCACTTTCTTCTGAGGCTGAGAGAGTGGTGGAGGGTTCTGGGCAGGAGAGAGGCACAGAGTAAGTACGGCTTTGGGAAGGTTTGGGGAGGAAGCCTCTAAGAAGCACAGCCTTGTAAGAGCCTGCCTGCCACATTGCAGCACAAATGAGAACTGCATTTTGCAAACGTTCCCTAGAAAGACAGGCACTGTCTTCCAGAACGAAGCAGAAGAGCAGGGTCAGGAAGCCCAATCAGGTTTTGTTTGTTTTTTTTGTTTGTTTCCTTGTTTCTTCCTTTTTTTTTTTTTTTTAACATTTTTTTTATTGAGTTATAGTCATTTCACAATGTTGTGTCAAATTCCAGTGTAGAGCACAATTTTTCAGTTATACATGAACATACATATATTCATTGTCACATACTGTTTCATTGTGAGCTACCACAAGATCTTGTGTATATTTCCCTGTGCTGTACAGTATAATCTTGTTTATCTATTCTGCATGTGCCTGTCAGTGTCGACAAATTTTGAATTCCCAGTCTATCCCTTCCCAACCCCTGCCCCCTCAATCAGGTTTTGAGTAAATAGAACAACAAGTCTTGATCTGCCCCAAACAGGAATGTATTCATGGGGGTTGGTCAGCAAAGAGTTTAAGAAATGAGGATTTGGGGAACCAGCATTGTCAAGGGGAGAAGGGGTGTTCTCTGTAACATAACCCCAGGAGGGGATGGACCTTCAGTTTGCAGACACCTAGAGGGGTCCCACTCACCCGCACACCATGTCCACACTCAGCCAGCCACTTTGAGTGTCCCCTGGCTTCTGTAGTGGATTGAATTGTGGCCCCCAAAAGACATGTCTACCTGCGACCTCAGAATGGGACCTCATTTGGAATAAGAGTCTTTGCAGATATAATAAGTTAAAGATCTCCAGATGAGGTCATCCTGGATTTAGGGTGGGCCCTGCATCTAATGACTGGGTCCTTATAAGAGAAAGGGTAGCTGCTGAGATGGAGCTGCTGAGATGTGAAGATGGAGGTGGAGATGGGAGTGAATGATGCATCTCCAAGCCAAGGAGCTCTAAGGGTTGCTGGCAGCAAGCGGAGGTGAGGGAAAGGCATGGAACAGATTCTACCTCAGGGCCTCTAGGAGAAACCAACCCTATTGACACCTGGATTTCTAAGGTGATCATACGTGTTGGGAAAGGACCTCATGCTTAAATAAATTTGGGAAACACTGGGTTTAACTATAGGTTTCTTTGCTGAGGAATTTCTCAGAGCCTTTAGTAGGCTATGAGCTCTGTGAATTTCCCAGCAGGGTAGGGGGTGGGGGGTGGGGAGCCAGTATTGAACACACATCTCCCAAAGTTGTTTAACCAAGGAACACTTGTGTCAGCTCGGGCTGCCATAACAGGATACCACAGACTGAGCGGCTTAAACAACAGACATTTGTTTTCCACAGTCTGTAGCTTCAAGTCCAAGATCAAGGTGTTGGCAAGGCTGGCTCTGGTGAGGTCTCTTCTGGCCTGCAAATGGCTGCCTTCTCACCGTGTCCTCACATGGCCTCTTATCTGTGCGCACACAAGCACACGCACACACGTGTACACACACACAGAAACTGCACTCTGGTGTCTCTTCCTCTTCTTATAAGGACGTAAGTTCTGTTGGATTGGGGTCCTTTGCTTTTGATGTCATTTAACCTTGATTACTTCCTTAAAGACATCTCTAAATACAGTCACCCTGGGGGGTTAGAGCTTCAACATATGAATTTGCAGGGGAACACCTTACTTCATGGGACTGGTTTTCTCCCAGAGGCATCTGGGGAAATGCAGATTTAACTGCCTTGAACTTGATTCCAGGGACATGGGGGTGGGAGGGGGCACTTTGTTGGCAAGTGGCTGTCATCCATCCCTGCCTGTATAACAATATCCTTGATATGGCAGGAGAGGAGAAAGAGCTTGCGGTAGATTTTTTAAAGGTCACAATATTTTGCGGCTCCTCCTGTCTTTTCTCTGTCTCCTGAATCAGGGTTAGCCACGTGACTTGCCTTTGTCAAGGGGACAGTAGAAAACATGACACAAGCAGAGGCTTAAAAAGTGTTTGTGCTTTGGGGCTTGGCTTCTCTTACTCTTTTTGGAGCCCAGCTGCCAAGCAAAGAAGTTTGGCCAGCTTGATAATGAGATTCTTGTGGCCCGGTTGCCCTCATCACCCCAGCCAAATGCCAGACATGTGAGAGGGGTCAACAGTGACACAGACCATTCAGCCCCCAAACCACTTGCCTGCGAATTTTGGCCCCATAGTGAACGCAGGTGAGACCAGCAGAAGAACCACCCAGCTAAGCCTAGCCCAAATAACAATAACAACAACAACAACAACAACAACAGTATTTACTCTGAACTACTCAGTTTTGAGGCATTTTCTTACATAGTAGTAAAGTCATCTTAGAAGAGACCTGTGACTGCTTTATACAGAATAGTCTTCTCAGGGTGCCGCTGTCTGAACCAAGTTAACTTCTTAGTGCTGTGGAAAAATATCTTTGCTGCCAATCTTGTATTAAAGTTTTCTAATCTCTTAAAGATATTAGCATGATGAATATCAGGTGAAAAATCTTAAATTGATACCCCACAAAAAATAGGATGTGAGTTTTATCAGGTCGATCCCTGAAATTGCCATAATATATTGGCTATAGCAAAACTGAAAACATGTTTTAAATGATAGTATGTCTTTAATATGTAAAAACTGACCAATCTTGAATATTCTTGAATATCCCACTGGAAGGAGCTGGTGAAACACTTAGGTTTACTTGCAAAGCAATTTCCTTTTGAGAAATGGTACCATTCTCTGAAAAAATCAAGCTGAAATGACTGTCTTGTTTAGTCTTGGTTAGCTTCGGAGAGTCAGGGGCAGGGAAATGGGGGAGAGAACAGTGGATATGGGGACAGCTTCCAGGTGCCCTCCCAGCCTGATCTGGCTCTCTGCTGCCCCCCAGTGCTGGTTCTGTGGCATCACAGGAGGGTGCCAATCCCTGATTTAGGCTCCTGGCTCTGTAGGAGGCAGATCTCTCTGAGGGTCTGCCTCTGAGTTCCAGACCCCATGTGACAAGATGAGAAACAGGTTTGTGTTCCATACTCACTCCCATCCCTACCTTGAAAGCTACACATTCACTGTCACTCTAAAAGTGTCTAGTGACAGGAGAACAGAGATCATTAGCAACCACTGCCTCTTCTGGGCTGATTTTATTTTGGGGTCCCACTCACATCATATTAGGTACACAGAAGATCACTCAAATTCCACATTAAATGTGAGTTCCATATAATTATATAAGCGTTGACTTGCGTTGAAGTTGAGGGGGTTTTTTCCTGGTCAAATACACATAATATAAACTATACCATTTAAACCATTTAGAAGTGTGCAATTCAGTAGTATTAGGCACATTCACAACATAATATGACCATCACCACTATGTAGTTCCAGAACTTTTTCATCACCTCAAATGACAACTTGTACCCATTAAGCAGTCACCGCATTTAACTTTTTAATGTGTGGTCACAAATTTTAGACATTTAAACATTAACTTTTATTATTAACATTTACTAATCTAAAAATTACACTTTTATTTTTATATTTGGAACCAATGAATCTTTTTTTTAAAGTTATACATATTCTCATAGGACATTAAGTCTACTAGATGTAGCCCTGTGCCTGGGGTATCTGGGTATAAGGAGACCATGAGAAACCTCCGTCCACTCCCACCTCTGAGCCCTACCAGGAACTATTGGGACCCTGGGCTGCCTTCCCAGGGCTCCCTGCCCTCTGCACTACCATCAGCAATGGATTCTTTTAAACATACCTGTACAGCATAACTGTTTACCTAAATTATAAAAGTATGACATGGCCATTATAGACAAGTTGGAAAGTGCAGATGAGCATAAAGGGGAATAACTACCCTTTCTAATTCCACCACCTTGAGATCACCACTGTTAACATCTAGGTATCTTTTTTCCCGCAATCCTTTTATTTCTAGGCAAAATTACCATCCAACTTACCTCAAGCAACACGTACATGATATATTTTTACTTACAAAACTGGGATCGCACGGTACTTTCAGTTTGAAACTTTGCCTTTGTCCACTTATTAAAAATGCTCCTTGGAGCAATTTCCTATATCCTTAACTATGATTTTAATAGCTGAATACATTCAAATATAAATTTTAATTGAAAATATAACTTCAAGTGTAACAGTTGCACGCTCATCATTTAGACACATTATACTTTATTTAGCTAGGCATCTTTTTTTTTTTAAATTGACATGTAGGTGATTTACAATGTTAGTTTCTGGTGTATGGCACAGTGATTCAGTTATACAAATATATATTCCTTTTTATATTCTTTTTCATTATAGGTTATTACAAGATACTGAATATAGTTGCCTGTACTATATAGTAGGACTTTGTTGTTTATCTATTTTATATCTGTTAATCCTAAACTCCTAATTTATCTCTCCCCCAATCTCTAGATCCATCCATGTTACTGCAAACGGCATTATTTCATTCTTTTTTTGTGGCTGAGAAGTATTCCGTTGTATATATATATACCATATCTTCCTTATCCAATCATCTGTCAATGGACATTCAGGTTGCTTCCATGTCTTGGCTACTGTAAATAGTGCTGCTGTGAGCATTGGGATGTATGAATCTTTTTGAATTAGAGTTTTTTTTTTTTTTTCCTGGGTATATACCCAGAAATAGGATTGCTGGGTCATATGGTAACTCTATGTTTAGTTTGTTAAGGAACCTCCATACTGTTTTCCACAGTGGCTGCACCAAATTACATTCCCACCAACAGCGTATGAGGGTCCCCTTTTCTCCACACCGTCTCCAGCATTTATTGTTTGTGAACTTTTTAATGATGGCCATTCTGATCCGTGTGAGGTGACACCTCATTGTAGTTTTGATTTGTATTTCTCTGATGACTAGTGATGTTGAGCATCTTTTCATGTGCCTTTTGGCCATCTCTATGTCTTCATTGGAGAAATGTCTATTTTGGTCTTCTGCAGCCAGGCACCTACTGCAGGACGTTTTTTAGTCGGTTTTCACTAGCAATAGCTGCAGAAACAGCGTATCCCAACATCTCAGTAGCTCGCGACCATCTGGGCATATTCCTTGCCCTTCTTACATTTCCTCCACAGCTTGGATATGGCTTGACTCCTTTTGGCTATGGGTCAGCTGTGGCTGTGATTCTCCTTTGTTCAAGCCGAAAAAACAGCCCCCACCAGGGACATGTCAGTCTTGGGCAGAGGACAAGAGCAAGTGAACAGGTGGAAATAAGCAATGGCTCTTAAAGTCGCTGCTATGATGTGCCACAGGTCCTGTCGGCACACAGGCCATTGGCAAAGGCAGTCATGGGGTCAAGGCCAAAGTCAGTGGGGCTGGATTAATAGTCTTTCCCAAGGCGGCACCACAGGTCACTTGGCAGTGGGTGGGGCTGTATAATCCTCTTGCAGGAAGCAAGAGTGGATAATTGGGAACAATAATACAACTGTCTACAGATGTTTTGTGTTTAAACTATTAAATTGCTTTTGAGCTCTCTTTTTTAATGATATTAAATCTTATGCAATTAAAAAAATTAAATTTTCATTTTAACCAAGGTTGCACAGGTACATGTTTTTAAAAGTCAAATAATTCTTTATGGCTTATAAAAAAAACAAAATCCCCCAAATAGCAGCTTCCTTCCAAACAAATTCCCACACCTCAACCAACTGAAGAAGAACTTTCCCCAGTCTTACTATGTGCCAGGAACTATGCTACATAATTTACTCAGATTATCTCAACCTGATCCTTACAACCAGCTCAGGAGGTAAAGTTTATATTATTACTCTCTCTAATAGAGAAGAAATTTAGGCTGAAGAAGCCATTTCTTTGGTATAAGGGGCCATGTGCCAGCAGGGGACATCTTTGCGATTAGAAACTGGGTTACCCAACGCCAGAAACTGGGAGTGGAACATCCCTGGCAGCGTCTCTCACCCTGTGGTCCTCACCAGCAGCATCAGCCTCATCTGGAACCTTGTTAGAAATGCATGTTTCCTGGGCCCCAACCAGCCATGCTGGCTCAGAAACTCTGGGGTTACAATCAGCAGTTAGGTGACTCTGATGGACACAAAAGATTGACAACTGGGTTCCACCAGCCTTGCTCCCTCCTCCTGAGAGCCAGGAAGGTACCTGTGCCCTGTTACCTCCCCTCCCCTACTCTACCCCTCCCCTTTCCTTTCCCTCCCCCAACCCTTCCCCCTCCCCTCCCCTTTCCCCCACCACTTCAGTGATTTGAGGCTATTAAAAACTTCCCTTTGGAGCCAGACTTATGAGCCCCTGCCCTTCCATGGTCCTCCCCACTGGCCCTCCCTCACCCCCAACATGCCCCCCATGTCCACCTCCAACCAGACTGCAGCCACAGCCACAGATCTCCTCTCTTTCCCCTTTGAGAGGCGAATGTGTGCATGTGTGGCCTGGGGCCCTGGCTGGTTGCTCTGGGAGGTCTTTCCAGCTGTGACATGGGCCCAGAGTTGCCTGATGTCTGGTCTGGAACCAGCTAGCTGGGATCTTTGCACTTTCCATCTAGGAAATAGATGGAAAGAAGGCCCAACCCTGTATAAGGTATTCAGGTCCTCCACCTTCTAGTCAGGGGCCCAAACCCCTGAGTAGCTGAATGCCATGGCTCCACTGTCAGTCACCAAGGGACAGGATGGGGCCAGCCCAGAGCACTGTGGGAAGGCGGGGAGGGGCCCTGACCGTACGTGGATGAGCTTAGAAGCTGAGGAATCATTCATTTATTCAATATGTATCAGGCGCTGCCTCCTATGACCTGGTATTTGGAAGACACTAGAGAATGAGTTGTTCTCCTGGAATTTCCAGACTAGAGCGGGGAGATAGGCAATAAACAAGAAAACAAGTAAATAAAATCGTTCTGGACTGCAGTAAGTTCCATGTAGGGCATAAACAGGGGATGTAATAGAAGGTTTGGGGGTGGAGAGGGGCATGCCAGAATGTGTGGTCCGGGAAGCCATCTCAGAGCTCTGAAGGATGAGATGGTGCCAGGCAAAGAGCCAGAGAAAGGGAGTCTTACCAGAGCAAACAGCACATGCAAAGGCCCTGAGGTGGCAGAGAGTGGTCTGGCCAAGCACAGGGAAGGAGAATGTGAGCTGAGGTAGGCAAAGCTCAGCAGTAGGCTGAGTTAAGCTTGGGTTTATTCTAAGAGCCTTAGGAGGATTTTCAGCAGGACAGTCGTGGTATTTGGTCTGATTTATGTGAGATCTGGCTATGGGACCTGAACTTCATGAGTATTTTGAGTGGTTTTTGTAATTTTCCGTTTGTAGTGTTGTGTTGGGAAAGTCTTAATGAGGGCTATTTTTGGTTTTCTGGCCAACTTGGTTAAATCAACAACAGAATGCATGTTATGCGTGCAGAACAGCAAGGCAAGTCTCAAAACCTCCACCTGCTTCTTTATGACCTTGGGGTTGTCTCCCCCAGAATAGGTCCTCATGCTCGCTGAATGGTGGACCATTCGTCCCTGACATCCTGCCACTCAGCACCCTCCAGGCCTGCCTTCCTCTGTGAGCAGATGCATCAGTCAGGGCTCCCTAGGGAAACAGAACCAATAGGAGATAGATGATAGATACATAAATTGGTAACAAAACTTTTGACCTGCTCTGTTGCTCTGGGCAACTCTGTGTGTGTGTGTGTGTGTGTGTGTGTGTGTGTGTGTGTGTGTGTGTGTGTGTGTGTGTTAGGAACATTAACATCCACCAACTATCTTTTGCTTGAAGTTGAGGGCATTAGGCTGAGGCTGAGCAGGCCTGAGTTGGGGAAAGAATAAAATTCTGGGCACCTGTTTCCCAGCCTGGGCCTGGAGCCTGGTGTGAGAAGCAGGTCGAGCCCAAACCTCTCCCCTCAGCTGTTTGACTCTCAGCCTGAGTTCAGTGACCACCGATGAGGTTCCCGGCCAAAGTTACTTGGGCCCCGCTAGGCAGGAGATGCCTCACTACACTGGTCCCTTTGCTCGGGGCGGGGCGGGGGGCAGTTTCCCTAATTTCAAGTCTGGCTGTGCGATCTTTGCTTTCCCTTAATCGGATACCTCAAGATCAAATTCGAAGGGTCTGATCCTTCCCACAGAGTCCACTGAACTCTGCCCCTACAGCCCTTCATAACCTCCTGCTTCTCTGTCTTGGTGGTTTGTGTGGTCAGATGACGCCCAGCCGCAGAGACAGGCAAAATAAGCCCAAGGGGAAATGAACACGTCCCCCACATCCCAACTCTGGGGTAAAGGGCAAGGAAAGGCCCTGGTTAACAGTCCCGCCTGAAAGGGTATGTTTGTGTCAGCGTGTAGGCAGATCATACCAGGCTCATGCCCGGTGTGCTGGGGGGAAGGCGGCCAGCTCTGTAACTATTCTGGACTTTGATTCAAGCCTTTGCCCTGGACAGTCAGCGAGGGGGCAGTTTCCCCTGCTTCAGAATCAGCCCCACCCCCGGGGACCTTGACCCCCAGCACGAAGAACATGATTGATTTATCTTGAGTTCCCTCAAAAGCAAAACTTGAGACAAGAATTGGGCGAAGTCATGTATCTGATGTGATCTCGAAGAGTATGGGGTTGAGGAATGAGACAAAGATGAGAGGAAAGAAAATCAGGTGTGTATTAACGGGCAAGTTCTGGCCTTGGGAAAGTGGGGTTGAGTCCTACTGGGGAACCCTCTGAGAGACTCTGTGGAACATACCTCACAGTTGTCCCACCAGGGGGCAAGAACGCTGTGGTACATTCATTATCTATTTTTTAAAACAGTTTTAATAGGATATAATTGTCATACGATACAATTCACCCATTAAAAGTTACAATCCAGTGGTTTTCCATATGTTTACAGATATGTGCAACCATCACCATAGTCAATTCAGAAGATTTTTATAACTTCAAAAAGAAATCCCACCCCTTTAGCTATTACCAGTCTCCACCACCACCCACCTCAGCCTAAGAAACCACTGCACTTTCTGTAACTATAGATTTGACTATCCTGGCCATTTCATATGAATAGAATCATTAATATGTGGATTTTTGTGACTGGCTTATTTTACTTTTCATCATTCAGTCAAGCTATAGCGTGTATCTGCACTTCCTTTTTATGGACAAATAATATTCCATTGTATGAATATACCACATTTGGTTTCTCCATTTGTTCACTAATAGACATTTGGGTTATTTCCATCTTTTGACTATCATAAATAATGCTGCCATGAACATTTGTGCACAAGTTTTTGTGTAAACATGTTTTCATTTCTCTTGGGTGTTCTAGGAGTGGAATTGCTGGGTCATATGGTAAGGCTATATTTAATCATTTGAGGGACCCCCAAACTGTTTTCCAAAGTGGCTACCCTATTTTACCTTCCTGCCAGGAGTGTATGAGAGTATTAGCTATTGCTGCGTAACAAATTACTCTAAAACTTAGCAGCTTAAAACAATAAACATTTATTATATAACGCCGTTTTTGAGGGTCAAGAATCCAGGAGTAGCTGAGTTGGCTGGTTCTGGCTCAGGGTCTCTCATGAAGCTGGAATCATCTGAAGATCTGCCTAGGGCTGGAGGATCTCCTTCCAAAGGGGCTCTTTCACTTGCCTGGCAAGTTAATGCTGGTTCTTGGCAGGAGTCCTTCGTTACCTCACCACACACACACATACTTATAACAAAGCAGATGGCTTCCACAAAGAGCAAGTGAAGCAAAAAAGAGTAAGGCAGAGGCTGCAAGGCTTTTATGGTTTGGCGTTTGACACACTGTCATTTCTGCAATATCCTATTGCATAGTTCAACCCTATCAGTGTGGGAGGGATCTACCCGGGGTGTGAATACTGGGAAGCAGGGCTCATTGGGGGCCATCTTGGAAGCTGCCAACCACATAAGACATTTATCGGTCCATTTCCATCCCTCCATGGGAGGGTGGTCCCTGGGGTGTTAAGTCCCTGATGCTTCTGGCCTAAGCTAGAACACCCTGGAGACACTATAATGCTAAAGAACAGTCTCAGGCAGAGAGAGCGAAAGATTCAGGAAGCTGTCAGTTTGTATGAGCTGTATTTGCAGATGTCTACAGGAGACAAGGGGAGGGCACTGACTTCACCTGCTACAGTGGTCACACCTGCCTGTATCAGGTCTCCTGTGTCCCGCTTCCTTGCTGAGAGGCCCACTGCCACCCAGCATTTGTCCTGATGCCAACATCCCTCCCCTTCCCTGCCTGAGTGTGCCCACCCCTTGGTGTGTTTCCCATCCTGTGGTGGAACTTTGTTCCAGCTCTTATCTGCTCCTCCCTTATTCGGTCAACAGCTATTTCAGCAGATTCCTCAGACTTCTGTAACTACTTACTTAACTGATTTTTTGTTTGTTTTATGATTACACAAGCAATACACACTGATGAAAATTAAAAGACCAAAAAACATCTAACTTAGAAAGTGGAAGTCCCTTGCAATCCACTCTCCAGATATGGCCACTGTTGCTTGATTGACGTATATTCTTCAACAATTTCCGAGGCATAAAAACCCACCCAGTAATTTACGTGCCTGCTGCTATGTTCCTTACAGGTTTATCTTGGCAACATATCTTGCCTGGGTGCCTTTCTAGGACAACAAGTGTTGTCAGCCTTCATCTTCACATGCATGCACAGCGCTACTTAATATGCACATCTCACCATTTATTTTGCTGCTTCCTTAATAGCAGGTGTCTTTGGAGTCCCCTGTCTCCTTCTCTTGGCCTGACTCTGATTTCAGCTGCAGCTGGGGAGGGAGGGTCCCTACTTGGGTCCATGCCCTGCATCTTCTGATTTCTGCTCCAGAACTTTCTCTGACACAAAGGAGCCCTCTGGACTCTTGTGCAAACATAGTCAGGAAGTGCCACGGAGCTAAGAGCCCTGGAGGGAGTCAACTAGCAACGAGTTGTCTGGTCCTTCAGGCAGATGGCTCAGGAGGTACCCAGAGAACTCTGCTTTCAGGAGCTAAGACAAAGAAAATTTAGATTGTCTTCAAGGCAAAATTACAAAACTAAAAGGATAAACCTCAATAGTTTGGTAGTTATTGTGAAATTTGTCTTCCAGAAATGTTGTAATTCCTATCCATGGTGAGGGAGCCTGTTTCCCTCTATCTGGAGGCTGGGTGCAGGGAGGAGGGTGTCCTGCATGCCTCTTAGATAGAGGTGGGGAGGGGGAGGGGACAGCTCAGAGCTAGGCTTGAGTGGGTGAGGAGGGGTCTTTAAGATTGATTACATACTGGAGGGAGTCTACGCAATAAGTAAACATGTTGAAAATAACAGAAGGCACTTTTTCACTCTCAAGGTGGGGTAGAAAAAGATGAATGCTATGGTGTTGGGTTGGAATTAGAGGTACTGATGTCAGTTCATGTTTTTCAATATTTACAGATAGATATAAAAGTAAATCTTGATGTGTGCATATGTGTGTGTGTTTATATACACGTGCATTTATGCTTATACGTATATTCCCTAGTTCAGGTCGCTGAGAGGGCCTGGGGACAACACTCCAGTAATAATGAGCACACACGGCACCCAGAGTTTGGTTTCTAAACTCTAGTTTAAAAGGAACGAGAGCTCCTGGGAAAATGGCTGATTCCATGCCGGCCCAGGGAAACACATGATGAGCCAGGAATATGTTTTTTGTGCCAGAAAATACAGAAATATTTATGATGCTATATGAAAAGGATATAGAAGGCAGCTTGAAGGGGTTCCCACTGGCCAAATCTGGGACAATTTAAACATCATAAATAATGACAATGGATAACGATTCATTGAATAAAATAGGAAATCCTGAGTCCACATGGATATAAATAAATAATGAGAGGCAAAAAATTTTTCTCACAGTAAAATGCCAGCTAATTAATGAAGGGATGATAATATTAGAATCACCATTTGGCAACCAGTAATTAATTCATCTAAGAATCATAAATGAATGCTAAAATTAGTGGGTAAGAGTTTGGGGAGAAATGGGATATTTGCATAATCTCAAAATACCTTCCACGAAATACAAATTAATTCCAAAAGGAAAACTAGTAGCTTTCCAGAGGAGAAACCTGGCAGGTACCACCGTAATCGGGGGAATAAAATTACTATTTTTAGGAACAGGACCTGGATTCAGGCTCCTGGCCAGAGGCTCCTGTGTGCCCTTGGTGGTCAGGAAATGTCCGTTCTGGGCCTGGGCCGAGATTGCTCTTCTATCCCAGCATCTGCACCAGGACCAGGAAGGGGACCATAGGGCAGAAAGCCCCACACTTGGGGTGTGAGGAGTGGAGAGGGGAGGAGGCTAAGGTGGCCTCTGGCTCCTCACACAGGGCCTGGGGATCCTGGGTGCATGATAGGGGTGACACAGTAGAGGATGTGACAGTTGGGGTGACAAAATGGCAGTAGTATGGAGGGGGCCTCTGGTGCGCCAGGGTTTGTGACCGGCTGGAGTGCATCTCTGTGTCCAAGTTTTCCCAAGCTGTCCTTGGAAGGCTTGTGACCAGACTAGGCCTGACCCGAATGATGGTTTGAACAAAGGGCTTGGCCAGAGATAAGCCACTAGGATTCAATGAGGAACTGCCTTTTAAAATGAAAAAAAAAAGAAAAATAGAAGTATATAGTTATTATAGGAAGAACAAATGTTGACTGTTGAGAAAAATCTTTTAAACTGAAAACAAAAAGAATTAATTCCCCTCCTCTTACCCTAATCTACTCCCCAGAGATAAGCCTGTTAACTTCAGAATTGAGGGCCCCAAGAGACATGGCCGCCCCTCCTGCAGGGCTGCTGGGTGCCTGGGATGAGCCCGCCCAGCTCCACTCCCCAAGGGGTACATGCCTCCATTCTACAGACTGGGAAACTGAGGCTGCAGGACGGAAGGGACTTGCCCAAGGTCACACGACTTGTCCCTGTCCCTGTCCTTGCTCTCGCTGCAGCCACCCTCCCTCGCTCCAGAGGAGGCCCTGTCCCCTCCCTGTTCAGGGCCTGGGGCAAGGTGGGGGCTGTGGTCCTCCTGGGGCCCTGTGAGGTTGGGCGCCTTTGCTGCGGCAGGGGCTCAGCCCGACTGAAGTGGTTCTGCCCTAATAAAGTCCTGCTGGTTGCACCCCACTCTTCCTGTCCTTGTTTACAGCGCCTCCACGCAAACACTTGAGACTTTTCTGGGAACTTGAGAGCTTTCTGGGAACTTGAGAGCCTTCATGGGAAGGCAGGATCCCAGAGAGAGCACCTGCGGGAGGAGGAGGGCTGCCCCAGCATGGCAGACGACTGTGTGTCCTTCCGGTTCACTCTCCACGAGCTCCTCTTCCCAGAGGATAAAGAGAGAAACATCTATATTATTTTCTCTTGCTGTCTTGGAAGGAAAATATTAAAAATCTCTTCCCCTGGGTTCAGAAATGTACCAAGCATCTAAGACATGCACTTCCTTTCATTTATTTGAAAAATAGTTCTTATGTGCTGGCTAAGCACTTTCTGGGCACTCTGCAACCTTTATTTCATTTACTCCCCAAAATAACCTTATGAAGTAGGTCTGTTGCTGTCCCCATTTTACAGATGAGGAAACTTAGGCATGGAAAGTCTAAGCAACATGCCCCTCCAACAGACTAAGGACGAAGATTAATCAACTTCTGTTCCTGGAAATGCATCTCACAGTGTCTCTGAGCTGCGACCATGCATTGTACCCCGTTGGAAGGCACCAAGCCCTAACTTGGGAACTCTTGAATTTTTACCAAAGTTCCAGAGTGAACTGGGCACCAACACCCTAGGGAAAGGCACTCAATGGCCTGGCTTGTCCCCACGGAGCAACTGCTTGTGGGCCAGAGCAGACTAGCCCGAGGCAGGTGCCACCCCCAAGACATTCAAGGCCAAGAAGAACAACAGCACCCAGGCAGGGCAGCTCTGGGAGAAAACTCACAGCCCAGGGAAGGAAAGGCAGCGTGGGCTTCAGAAAGGCAACCAGGCCAGACATGTCTACAAAATTCTAGTCCCGGAGGGGTTAAATATACACATGGATTTTTCTTTTTCTTTTTTTAAATTTAAGTCTAAACTCTTGAAATTTGACCCTCTTCGGAAATGGGGGAACTAAGGTCAGAACTGTAAGGTGAAAGGTAAAAGTTTTTACTCAAATAAATTTAGTTTCAAATCTTAGCTTCAGCATTTAGGTATGGGTCCTTGGGCAAGTTACTGAACATCTCGGGCTTACTGCTTCCTTGTGTTTAAAGCCAATTTGTCATAATCTCTGTCTCAAGGCAGCTGGGAGAATTAACATTCTCTACTTGAGAATAAGCTGTTTTTAAGTCTGCTATTTTTTTTTTTTTTTTTTTTTTAGTCCAAATGGATCAAGAAGGGTTTAAACTTTCAGTTCCCCCTGTGGTTCCCTCAAATAAGAGTGTGAGCTGGTCCTTCCAACTTTGAAAATCTGAAATCTTTTATCTTCTTTGCAGACACATGTTCTCCTGGGCATTGTTTTCCAAAAAAGTTTTGTCAACACTTGGGAGCCTGTTGGGATAAGCACCCCCCACCCCAACACCAGGTTCCCCATGTCCACATGAGGTGCACCAGCTTCCTCCTCTGATGCTGGTGCGTTTGAAGGGGCCTTGAACCCCTGGGCGGCAGGGAGTTGCGTGCTTTGTTTCAGCTGCTTGGCACCTGGGCTGTCTGCCAGGGGCTGTGGATGCCCCACTGCGTGGGGAATCTGCCTTCCTCCACTCCAGAAGACCCGAGGGCTCACCAAACCGGAGACGGGGTAGGATCCGTGGCATCTCAAGTCTCACCCAGGGCTGGGGGTCCATCAAGTGCCTCAAAGAAGTAGGGACACGGTTCCTGCCTGGGGCTCATACCCAAGGGCCACATTGTCAGCCCTTTCAGCTGCAAGGGGTCTTCAGCTACCTGATGATCTTCAGGAAATCCTGCCTAAATTAGCCAGAGCCAGTTTTTGTTTGTTTGTTTCTCATTGAAGTATAGTTGATTTACAATGTTGTGTTGGTTTCAGGTATACAGCACAGTGATTTAGTTATATACATATATATGTTCTTTTTCAGATTCTTTTCCATTACAGGTCATTACAAGATACTGGTTATAGTTCCCTGTGCTATATAGTAGGTCCTCGTTGTTCATCTATTTTATATATAGTAATGTGTATCTGTTAATCCCAAACTCCTAATTTATACCTCCCCTGCCCTTTCCCCTTTGGTAACCATAGTTTGTTTTCTATGTCCATGAGTCTATTTCTGGTTTGTAAATAAATTCATTTGTATCATTTTTTTAAGATTCCGCATATAAGTGATATCATATAGTATTTTTCTTTCTCTTTCTGGCTTACTTCACTTAGTATGATAATCTCTAGGTCCACCCATGTTGCTGCAAATGGCATTATTTCATTCTTTTTTATGGGTGAGTAATATTCCATTATGTAAATGTACCATATCTTCTTTATCCAGTCATCTGTCGATGGCTGTTTAGGTTGCTTCCATGTGTTGGCTGTTGTAAATAGTGCTGCTATGAATATAGGGGTGCATGCATCTTTTCAAGTTATAGTTTTATTCTGATATATGCCCAGAAATGGGATTGCTGGATCATATGGTAACTCTATTTTTAGTTTTTTAAGGAACCTCCATACTCTTCTCCATGGTGGCTGCACCAATTTACCATTTTTGTTATTTTCAAACCAGAATTGTCACCTGGCACCAGAACCCACTGTCACTTGCAACAAGAATTTCAGCAGCAGCATCTTCTGGCACTGTGCCTTCTAGTGCTCAGACTCCTGGCCCTCTTTTAACTTTGGACCAGCTGTGCCCACCTTAATGCCTAACACCCCCCACCCACTCTCAGTGTCCCTGTGTTCTGTGCCCTCCCCCAAACTGAATGGTTGCTTGTTGACGCACTCAGCACTTTTTACTTACCTTGTGATAACCTTAGAAAGACATTGCTCATGCACCAACAACTGTCACCTTGTCACTACTTTTAGATCCTTTAATTTATTTTCTCCAATTTCCTTTGTAATCCTGAGCCTCTTTTTACTAATACTTTGAAAATGTCTGCTTTTGTATCTATTGGCTGTGGAAGCAGTCTGCCTTGGGAATGGCAATAACTGGGAAGAAACGTAAGGTGGTAATCAGACCAACTCAAAGTGGTCTGCTTTCTATTATCACAGCACGCTGAGTGGAAAGATGTTACTCCTGCCAGGCTGACTGCTCCCTCTACACCCGCCCCTTGGTACACCACTGCCTATGGGAAGGCAGGATTAATAAATATTTACGGAAGACTTTGAAACTAAACCAGAACTGAAGTATTAAGTGGTAAAGGGGCATTATGTTTGCAACTGACTCTCAAACAGTCCAGAAAAATTATGCGCATGTTCACACACATTTCCAGAAAAGGATTCAGGAAATATAAAAGTTTAACATTTGGGTAATCAGAGTGAAGGGTGTATAAGAATTCTTGGTTCTATTTTTTCAACTTTTCTGCAGGTTTGAAATTGTGCCAATATAAAAAGCTAAAAGGAAAAGCAAAAATACCACTGTGGACTAACAAATTCCCAAGCCCTTTGACGTCAGTCACTGGTGGGTGGTCCGGGGGATTTGGTTCTGAGCTCACCATGAGCGTTCATAAAAGGGATGATCTTAAGAGGGGCCTCTATAATGCATCTGAACGTGGTTTGGTAGCTGGGAAGGTGTGTGGATGAGCAGGTGCCAGAAGTGCTCCGTGGGTACCTGGTAACGACTGGCCCCACCCTGAAGTGGCATAAGGGACACAGTCTCAGGACAAGACAGGACCAGGCCTTTTCTGGCCCTCTCACTGTGTGACCGTGTCGTCCCCTTGGCTACAAGTGGAGGTTGGGGCCTGGGGCACCAGCAAGCAGCTGGGGTAGGAGGTGGCTGACTCTGAGTCCCAGGCCCTTAGGGACCTGAGAAACTGGGGTAGCTCAGAACCAGGGTGCAGGACCCTGGTGGGGCAAGGGGCTGGACAGTGCCAGGTGGCCCTCTGCACTAGCAGGAGAGGAAGAGGTGAGAATCGCTGGAGGTCTCCAAGGTCCGCCCGCAGAGCCTGGCCTGCCTACACCGTGGCCGGGTTCCCCACGGCTTCGTGTTCTCCTTCCCACTGGGGCACAGCTCTCTGGCCCCAGCTCGCTGGGGACCTTCCCTTCCAACCTGCTAAGGGAAGCTCTTCTCTCCTCCAGCTCCCACCCCAGCCCTGACTCCTGGCATTTTTCCAATATCTTCCAGAGAATTCTGAACCACCATTATGGCCACCATTTCTCGAGTGTGTCAGCCGTAAGTGTTTTAACCCGTGTTATCCTGCTTAATCCTGACAGCACCCTGAGAGATCGGTGCTGTCCTTGCTGTCTTACAGACCAGGAAGCTGGGGTCTGGAGTGCACAGTGACTTGTCTGAGGTGGCACAGCCAGCTCGCTGGCAGAGTGGGGATTCTCACCTGGGCCTCACTGTCCCCTGCCTTTCTTTGCCATCTCTCTTCTTGGGGGTGAGCCAGTTTCTGTGAGCGGAGCCAGGCCTGAGAACTCGGGGAGTACAGATGGCCATATAATGCACCCAGCTTACTGAAGTGCGTCCCAGCCCCTCACCACCCTGAGGGACTCAGACCTTCCTCCTCTCTCCTGGCTTGGCATGACTTGCTCAGTCCAGCCAAGCAGAGCCAGGTGGAAAAGTCTCTGGCCTGGGGAGGTGCCCAGGTAAGCACAGTGACTCTCCCCACCGCCGGGTGTTTGCTGTTCCCAGCTCTCCATGTTTGCTGAGCCTGATTACTGGTAGGTCCTGGACCGCCCCGTTTTCCAGGCTGCAAGGCTCCCTGGGCCTGAGGTACATGACTAGTCCCATAGCCCTCCTCATCCTGCTGAGTCCTGGAAGGCCCAGAAACTCCCATCCCCAACCTGCTTTACTGCTCTGGGGGAGGAGGCAGACAAGGATGATGCGCTGGGCTTGGGGACACTGAGGCAGCCAGCTGTAGGAATTCCTGACAAGCAGGAGCCATTCTACGTCTGTAAGGCAGAGATAAAGTTCTTCTCCGTCCTTTCCTGGGCTTTGAGCACCTCCAAAGGGTCCACAGTGGGTTTCAGGCTGCTCAGAGTCTGTGCAAAATGGTCATTGCGGTGTGTGTGAGTGTCTGAGTGTTCCAGTGAGGGGGGGTGGGGTTGACAAGGCTCATCACACGCTAAGTGCTGTCTGTGACCCCATAGTGGCTGTTTCCAGTGATGCTGCCTGCCCCTCACTGCTCATCTGATGTGATGGCAAGCCCGATCTGAAGGTTCCGGCCAGGCTTAAGCATCTGAGGCTTAGTTAGCTCTCTAAAGGCACCCTAGAAGCCTTTCCCCCAGGGACATGGGGACTATGTGCCCCTGTGCTGCCTGCAACCTCCCTGTGCCTGGGGCTGTGTTTACATGTGGAGTTGCTGGGAAGGGAGCCTGGTGGAGACTCAGAATGTTTAACTTCTAGTCTCCAAGGCCACACATTGACTCATGAGGAGGAGGGAGGGGCAGTGAAAGTCTGAAGGAAGAAGGTCTTGCTTCCAGTTGTCATTACATGGATATAATCAAACCCAAATCCCACCAGAATCCCATGCGATATTCTTGAGTGCTTGCTGTGTGCCAGCCTTGTGCTAAATCTTGGCATTCAGTGAATCACAGCACACTTAGAATAGGAGTAATGATGGGACACATTTTACAGGAAGAGGAACAGAGGCACAGAGGGGCTCTTTCCCACCACACAACTCACCAGCAGATTTTCTGGGGCCTGGGGCTTTGGACTTAACCATTCCCATCCTTCTCAAAGTGTGATTCTGGGGCCTGGGGCTCTCTGGAGAGGGTGTGTATGTGTGTCAAAAACAAGGATTTCTGGATCTTGCCCAGACTAAGTAAATCAAACTCTGGGAAGAGGCCCAGGAGCCAGCATTTCAGCCTGTGCAATTCATGCTTCTAGGCTCCCTAGCAAGTTCCTGATGAAATAACTTCAGCTAAGGAGCTAGATGGAGGGGTGAGCTGAGCAGGGAAGGTGCTCCCTGCGGAGTTTACACTTGCATGGTTTGGAGGAGCGGAAGGAGGCTTGGTGGGGTCCTGGCATTCACTGCTCTTCACTCTGTGCAGTTCCCTCCCTCCTGCAGACACCCCAAAGTAGGGTGAGAGGGGCAGAGGGCATGTTTGAATGGATGAGAGGTATTTGGGGGGTGTCTGGGGCTGGAGAATATAGCAGTGGAGAGGCCCAGAAAGTCAAGTGGAGACGGGGAGGTCCAACACCAGGGTAGACTTCAGAAGGGAGTGGGCAACTCTACAGTAGGTTTTCAAGTAGAGGAATGTCATTGTTGGGGGTTCAAGAAGATGACTGTGCTGTGGGAGGTCAAACTGGAGGGAGAATGGAGTTTCCTGCAGCAGTTCTGGGAAGGGATGAGGACCTGGACTCAGGGACTGGAAGGCTCTGGAAATGAGAAGGTGGAGACTGCTGTCCTCGGACTGAGATACAGAGATGGGGGATCTCCATACCTAAGAGAGGGAATGAGATCCTTTGGGGCTTGTTGACTAGGAGAGGTTGGTGGGACATCCTTGGAGGTTTGAAACATGGGGCAGGAGAGGGTGGGATCTGGAGGGACACCATAATAAGGGTTATGCTAAGAGTCAGACTGCTGGAGCATGGGTTCAGCATGTGAGATCCCAGTTCACTAGGACTTCACCTCTCTGATGCTCAGTTTTCTTATCTGTAAAATGGGTTGTTGTGAGGGTTCCACGAGGTAACAGTGCTTCTGGAAGCGCTCCATCAAATACTTGAAAACACAATTGCTACGGGCTGGGTGGGTATGAGGGGCCTCAAATGAATGTGTCTAGGTTCAGCGGCCGGGTGGCCTGCGGGGGCGCCACTGCCGCCTATTGGCGGTCCTGGCCCGGGCGCCCTGGGCCCCGGACAGGCGGGGCGACCCCGCGGGCTGCTTGTGGCTCCGCCGCCGTCAGTCCGCCTGTCGGCTCGCTCCTGGCGCCGCGTCTGCACATCGATCGGTCCATGGACGCCCGCCCTACGCTCAGCGGGTGGGCTCCTGGCCCCCGGATCTCGCTGGCTGCAGATGGCATGGTAAGTGAGCAGGATGCCGGCGCGGGCAAGGGCGCAGCGGCTGGAACGCAAGCGGCCAGGCGGGGAGAGCGCGCGGGAAGGGTCTCCCCAGGGCAGTAGGAATCGGGGAGCCCGTCGGGGCTCCCCCCTCCCAGGGGGACTCGCAGCCTCCCGGGGTATTTCTGTCTTTTTTGCCCGCCACGCGTGCAGCGGGGCTGGGGGGCTCTGTGCGACGACCTTTCCCGGGGGCGACGGAGTCTCCCTCGAACCAGAGTCGGCGCTTGCGAGCTCTCAACTCATCTCCGCGGTCTCCGCTCGGATCCCACAGCAGCCTGGGTAGGGAATGCGGGTGTGGTGGGGCCAGAGGACCACTTGAATGGATGAAGATAAGCCTTGATTCCAAGATGCGGGATTAGGCGTCGGAGAGGCAAGGAGGCTGGGGGAAGCTTCTGGGTGGGGGCTTTGGTGAAGAAGAAGATACTCAGGATTAAGAACCCTTGGGATCTTGGAAAAAGAAGGACCTGAAAAAGAAAGTTGAACGGTGGGTGTACAGGTACTTGGGGACCGGGAGTTCCCAAGCCCCCACCTGAGGACAGGAAATGAAGCCTAAGAGAGGATCCAGGAACCAAGCTTGAAAATCCGTGGTTGCTCAGAGGGGAGGGGACGTGGTGGTGGCGGTTTGGGGAACAGGCTCAGTAAGACAGCTCCTGGCTTTTTGAGTCAAGCCACATGCCCAGTGGAATCCCATTCAGCCCCTGGCCCAGTCCCCTGAATTGTCCTTCCTTTGCCTGTGGGAAGGAAGGATCATGTTACTACGCACTGAAGTTGAGCACCTAAAATGTCAGGCACACTCCTGAGAACTTACTCTCTCATTTAATCTTCCAAGAAATTATGAGGAAGGCTCTATCGACTTACCCATTTTATAGATGAGGAGACCAAGGCACAGTGAGGGCCTGTCACAGAAGAGGGTGGCAGAGCTAGCATTTGACTGCAGGCCATTAGCTTCATGGCTTGGGTCCTTAACTACAATATCTGGTGGACTAGCAAAGAGAGGAGCCTGAGAGAGGAGAGGGAACCTCAGAACTGGCAGTGTCAAGGTCTGGCAAATATTTCAACTCCAAACAGTTCAGGTGATAGAAAACAGAAACAAGAACGAACTTTCGGATCTGCATTATAGCTTTTGGACTGTTCATGCCTTTGCTTGATGCCCACAGTGAATCAGTCCTCACAGTGAGGTGACGTAATCAGGCCCTTCTGTGTGTCAGGCAGGGCCCTGCGTTAATGCCTTTCATGGGCTAAATTTCTTTATCTTTATAATATGGAAACAACTGCAGAGAGGTTACCATGAAAATGGCCCCACAGCCCGGAATTTGAGAGGCTGGATTTGAATCAAGGCAGCTGTTTCCAGAGCCCTTGCTCTTAAAACCATATGATACTATGTATTGTGCCCATTTTACAGATGTCCAAGCTGAGCGTCTCTCCCAAAGTCAATGGCTTGAAATGGGAGAGAACCAAGGAGAGGCTGCTGATAACAAAGCCCATGCTTGAGATCAGGCTGCATCACTATTCAAAGGCTTTACTAGATCTTGAAATTTAAAATTGAAGTCCCGCTTTTTACTATTTTTAAGATGTATATATTTATATCTCTGAAATTGTAATGCCATTTTAAAATGTATGGCAGAGTTTGTCCTTCTCTGTGTTATATAAAATAACGGCCTCCTTAGTATCTATTGATGGCATTTTTCGTTTGATAAATTATGACAGAGCCAGGTTCCCTGAGTGGCTTTTTCTGGTGTCACTCTTTTTTTTGTTCCACAGGCTCCTCTTTGCCTCAACTGCTCCATCCTCCCTGGAAACAGGTCCCTGGGTGCAAAGAGCCTGGTGCCCTGCAATGGCAGCAGAGCCTTGGAGTCCTTTGACCCTGAGGACTTAAACCTGACTGATGAGGAGCTCAAGTTCAAGTACCTGGGGCCCCAGCAGATGGAGCTGTTCCTACCCATCTGTGTCACATACCTGTTGATCTTCGTGGTGGGTGCTGTGGGCAACGGGCTGACCTGCACTGTCATCCTGCGCCACAGGGCCATGCGCACGCCCACCAACTACTACCTCTTCAGCCTGGCCGTGTCGGACCTGCTGGTGCTGCTCGTGGGCCTGCCGCTGGAGCTCTACGAGATGTGGCGCAACTACCCCTTCCTGCTGGGAACCGGCGGCTGCTACTTCCGCACGCTGCTCTTCGAGACGGTCTGCCTGGCCTCGGTGCTCAACGTCACTGCCCTGAGCGTGGAGCGCTACGTGGCCGTAGTGCACCCGCTGCAGGCCAGGTCCGTGGTGACGCACTCCCACGTGCGCCGCGTGCTCGGGACCATCTGGAGCCTCGCGGTGCTCTGCTCTCTGCCCAACACCAGCCTGCATGGCATCCAGCAGCTGAATATCCCCTGCCGGGGCACAGTGCCTGGCTCGGCCGTGTGCACTTTGGTCCGCCCAAGAGCCGTCTACAATCTGGTCGTGCAGACCACCGCGCTGCTCTTCTTCTGCCTGCCCATGGCCACCATCAGCGTGCTCTACCTGCTCATCGGGCTGCGGTTGCGGCGTGAGAGGCTGCTGCTGCTCAGGCAGGAGTCCAAGGGCAGAGCCAGAACCAGGGACAGCCGCAGGCTCCAGCGGCTGCCGAATAGGGGTCGGACACAGGTGACCAAGATGCTGTGTAAGTTTTGCTGCTGGCAAGAGGGGCTGAGCCAGGCACTGGGTATGAAGCTGGGGCTTCCAGGGGCCCTGGGGAAGGGGCTGAGTGTCTGGGTTTATGATGGAGGCCGAATGTGAGGTATGGAGTAACACCACTCCCACCCACTGTGTGCGCGCGCATGGGCACACTCTCACACTGCAGGTGTATACTTTTTTAGATTACCTTGTGAGAAACCGACACCAAAGATAAATGCTAATGGTTCACGGCAAGATCAGCTACATAATTTGTGGGACCCAATGCAAAATGAAAATTTGTGGTCCCCTGTTTAAAAAACTCAGTAAGAATGACAAAACAGCAATAGCAGAGCTGCTCTCTTGACCCTTCTGAGGTGCGGGCCCTGTGCAAATGCACAGGTGGCACCCATGCAGCCAGCCCTGGCTCATGGAACCAACCACAGGCAGTCCGGAGGCATGTGGCTTGGCTGTTCATGGGATCTGGGCCCTCCAGGCAGGTCTCTCACCTTTACTCCTAAATATATATTTCTAGGCTCTGTCCTTCCCTAACCAGCCAGGGTAGGGGGCATGGAGCTCCCCTTTCCTGAGGAACTGTTCTCCTCTTCTCTTAGTGGCTACTGAAAATCCCAGGGAAGGATTCTGATTAATGGGCTTAGGTCATGGCCTGCCATTTGGCCAGAGTGGCAGGATGCTGAGGTGAGCAGCCCCCACAGACTCACATGGTGGGATCTGGGGGAAGTAAAGTTTGAAAAGATGGGGAGCAGGGTGCTGGAAAGGCAAGATGATGAATTTTCTCTACAGTATGTCTGTGGTTCCCTGGGGACCACAGGAGTGACCATGATCTAAAAGAGGTCATCAGGAGGCATGTCTGTGAGGGTCGGTGTGCAGAGCCCAGGAGAATCAGGGCAGAAGTGTGGATGGGGGCCAGCCGGGGGAACACTCAGCTGCCTTGAGGCTCTGGATCTTTCTGTGGCCTAAGCCTGGTGCTTCTTCAATGACAGGGGCCCTGGGGAAGCCAAACTGATGCTCAGCCAATCATTGATTCCCTCCCTATCTCATCCTATCACACAGGACCTGAATCAGGTAGGTGGGGTGAGCCAGGGCAGGACAGGGCTGGTGAGACCTTGACCAAAGCCATGGGATTATAGCCAGCTAACTGGGGACTGCCGCATTCCCAGAGAGACCCACTCCTCTCACCCCCCAGGACAGTGCCCAGGAGGCCAGGGTCACTTGTGCAGTCCCCTAAGATGGGAGTGACCTTGACACTTTGTGCCTGCCTCCTGCACAAGACCACCTGCCCCTTGGCTGTCTCCACTGCCTCCTGCTCCCCCGACCACAGGGGCTGAGTCTGCTCTTCTGGGACAGCTC
Source organism: Camelus bactrianus (assembly GCF_048773025.1). Classification (NCBI taxonomy): domain Eukaryota; kingdom Metazoa; phylum Chordata; class Mammalia; order Artiodactyla; family Camelidae; genus Camelus; species Camelus bactrianus. The sequence continues at coordinate 98,018,207 of NC_133543.1, read as the reverse complement.
TTGTCCTGTGAAGGTGGGGTGTTTCCTTAAGGCTGCCTTGCTTGCTGGCCCGGGGCTCTGGCTTTTCCTCTCCTTCCTCCATCTTTGCTTCCCGAGGGACTACTGTGTACAGGCTGTGTGCTGGGGATGTTGTAACCAACGTCCCGATTGATATCTGGGGTTGTGAGGAAAACCATGCTGGGGTGTGAGGTGGAAGACATTGCAGGGGAAAGATTGTAAATTAGAGAAGCAAACATGAGGAACAAGAAACAAAAATCAAGGCAAACCTGAAGGCAGAAACCCAAGGAAGGGCGTGGTTAAGACCAGAGCTGGAGGGAAGCTTGGGAGAAAGAGTGAGGGCTCAGCTGGCCTGTCCTGCTTTTTGCTGGTGGTTGGGGTGGGGGGTTGTCAAGGAAGGGGGAGTTAATGCAGGGCAGGATATTCAGCGGGGCCTGGGAGAGCTGGGGGCTGGGAAGGCTTCTAGGGCTAAAGCAGGCAAGTGTAGGGTATGTGTGTCTGCCTCGCTCTCTCTGGCCCCATAAGCTCCCTGTCTACTACCATCTGGCCATGGGCCCCATTCTCCTGCTTACATCAGCAAGCATGGCCCCGAGATGTCACCCAGAGTGGGCTTAGCCCGGCAGTCTGTGTCACGCTAGGGCTCAGCATCCCAGCTGAGTCACTCAGTTCCAGTTCCACGGGGACAGAATCAGACCAGGCCAGCTGGGCTCGGGTGTCCACACCTGGTCCAGGGCACACACCCACTGCCCAGTCAGTGACAGTGGTGAGAGTAGTCTCTCTAAAAGGGGCGCGGTCAGGGCAGGCAAACTTCCAGAAACTTCCAGATGGATGGTGGGCAAGGGTGGCCTGTGGGAGAGGAGAGGAGGTGAGACTGGGCGGACCAAATTGAAGCCCAGGGCAAGCCACTGAGAGGGCTCTGGTGGGTATTCAAGTCTCTTTCTCTGCCCGCAGTTGTGCTGGTCGTGGTGTTTGGGATCTGCTGGGCCCCGTTCCACATCGACCGCCTCATGTGGAGCTTCGTGTCCCGCTGGACCGAGGGCCTGCACCTGGCCTTCCAGTATGTGCACGTCGTCTCCGGCATCTTCTTCTACCTTGGCTCGGCCGCCAATCCCGTGCTCTACAGCCTCATGTCCAGCCGCTTCCGCGACACCTTCTGGGAAGCCCTGCGCCTGGGGGCCTGCTACCACCGCCACAGACCCTGCCACAGCTCCCACAGCCTCAGCAGGGTGACCACAGGCAGCACCCTGTGTGACACGGGCTCCCTGGGCAACAGAGCCCACCCTCTGGCTGAGAATGGTGGCCCAGGGGGGCAGCAAGAGACTGACCCCTTCTGAGAGGAACCTCGAGGCAGCTTCACCCCAGGGTGCCAGAGCGCCATGCCCAGCTTTGGGGGCCACATGTGCCTCCTCTGCAGGGATGTCTTCATGGCCTGTCCCCTTTGTACCTTGTCCCATTTCAGCCTAGAAACTTGGGCCATCACCTCAGTGACCCCTGCCCCACCCATGTATCAGAAGGAATTTAAGGTCTTTAAGGGTCTGCCCTCCAGATCCCCAGGCCCCCAGTTACAGGCCCACCCCTGTAGGGACGTCAGAGTTGGTTAACTGGGCACAGTGACTCCATCTGGGGACTCCCCTCCCACTACAGTTTCTGAAGTGTTTCCACGCGGCCCAACCTTTCCTTGCCATTTCTCCCTAAGCTTCTGCAGGTTCCGGCCCATTCAGTGCCTCTCTAGCTCTTGGCCTGCACCTGGGACCCTCCTCTGCCCTGACTCTTCCCTGGCTCCCAGTCGGCTCGTTCTGCTCTGGGATCTCCATCTGGTAGAGGCACTAGGTGGCAGGTATAGCAGGGATCCAGGGGACCTGGTTCCAATCTCAGCCCTGCTGCCAGCACCGTGCCCTGTGGCATCAAGGAAGTCACCTCACCTTATAAGCCTTGGTCCCTTGTTTGCAAAATGAAAGGGGCCCTGACATTCTACAGTGTCTTGCTTTGACACCTTAGCTGTGGTTTTCTGTGTGTGTGTGCAGAAGTCACTGCTTGTAACAAAAGAGATACCCTCAGATTAACAAGGTAGAAATTTTAGGAAATCTTTAGGTCCTCATCAACCCCCAACCCTTACTCCCTCCCTGACACCCGCATGCTCCCCACCCCACCCCCTCGAGAGCCACTTGTCCTAGGGCAGAGGGACTGCATGTGAGCAGAGGTCCCTGCTTGCCTCTGGACTCATCTCCTCACAGGCTGGCTTGGGGGTCTGAGGTGAGCAGAGCATTGGGACTGACTGGCCAGAGACTCTCTGGGGGCAAGAGACATGGGCAAACCAAGGGCAAAGAGTGACCCTGTGAGGACTGCTTGGGGCTCAGTGAGGTGAAAAGAGAGACTGGACAAGTATGTCCTGAAACAAAGCCCCATCCCCAGTCCCCGTGGGCGACTTGGTGCTCAGTCAGGACTCAGTTAATGGCCGGAACTTGTCTTGCTGCAGTCCCTGGATGCCGTCCTCCTCCCGAGAGGAGACTGCAGTACAAGGAACCCTGGCCTCCCTGGAGGGGAGCTGCGGGGTACCCAGGGTGCTATGGGGCCTGCGGGCCGAGTCCTCCCTGCAGACTCTCCCCTGCTCAGGTCTCAGGTTCCCTGCCTGAAAAGTGGAGGAAATTGTACAGGGTTGCGTGTAATGTTCTGGAGTTTTTGCAATTCAATTGTAAAAATAATAAATATTCATTTTAGAAAAATTGGAAAGTACAGATGAGCAAAAGTCAAAACAATTTAAAATAATTAAAAACCACCCTTGCTGGGGGAGGAGGGGAGGGGGAAATGGAGAGTTGTTTAATGGGTACAGATCAGTTTTCCAAGATGAAAAAGTCCTGGAGATTGGTTGCAAAACAGGGTAAGCATACTTGAACAATACTGAATTGTACACTTACATAGTTAAGATGGTAAATTTTATGTGTATTTTACTATAGTTTTTTTTAACTAAAGGATTAAGTCAGGAAAAGAAAAAATTAAAAACTATTGTGGCTTACTCTCTGGAGGAAACCACTATATACAAGATGAATGGGGGATTTGTGAAAGGAGCTTGTGAAAAGAGTCTATGCAGAGTTATGAGTGCCCAGTGACACCTCGGAAATGAGCTCCCAGGAGGCCTTGAGGTGGCGTCGGGGGAAGGGGCGTGGTTGAGGGGAACGGTCAGATGCCAAGCTTCTGGCTGGAGCTTGAAGTTGAGCTAAAGACTGGACTCCCTGGGACCTCTCTTAAGTGATAGTCAGGAACTTTGGTCAGTGTGCGTTTACAAAGGGACTACTATGCGCAGAGAAGCACTGGGCAGACTGGGGAAGGTGAAGGCTGTGAGTTGTCAGAAGGCACCAGATCTTAGTGTAAACTTGATGTATGTCTCTCAAGGGTCTCCACAGCATGTCAGTGGCTAGGTCCCATTTGCCATGAGTCACTGGTTACCATGGAAAGTAGAAACAGCAGCTCTGGGCTCAGCCTTGGAGAAAAAGGGATGGAGGTGGAAAGGCCAGCCAGCAAGATCCCGCTCTCTCTCCTGGAAGCAGCATCTTCCGCTACTTGCTCTCCTGCACTGGTCAGAGTGGGGACAGCATTCCCAAATGCCCAGGGCTACTTCCAGGACAGGAGTCCTCAACTCCTAAGTGTCTGGCTCACCTGGGGCTCAAGTCACCTCCTGTCCCAGCTGCGGTCACACACATCCCTCCTTCTCCCATGTTCAAGAGTTTGGGCTCTACTTCTTGTCTGCTCCACTCCTGCGTGGGTGATGCTGAAGTCCACGTGGATGGCCTGCTGCCGCCCTGACATCAGCTCTAGATCTTTCCTGCAGCTTCTGGAGACTCTCCTCCACCCCAGCCTCTCGGTTCCTGGTCACCTCCTCACTCCCAGGACCTCCAGTTTTTCCATTTCTGGAAGTGTGAACTCTTGACTGTGACTGCCTCCTTCTTGCTCTGTTGCTAAGTGATAGGTTTATTCTTTAACTTCATCTAGCCTCTTGACTGCTCTGTTTTCTCCCAATCCATCAGCTTCCTCAGATCTTCACTTCCTTTCTAATGGGTCCCAGATCCCATGGTCCATCACACACAGCCCTCTCTGCCAGTATTGCTGAGGTGAACATACTGGAATCACCCTTTCCTTCTCAGAAAAAAAAGGTTTATTTTCTTTGGGAACTACAAGAATTCTTGGGAACTTCTTGGGAAGTCCAAGATGTCTCATCAACAAAGCTGCATTTGCCCAGCCTTCCTTCTGTTAAGTACTGACTCAGGAAATGGAAACGATGCAGCACTTCACAGCTAGTCTTACATGGTCAGATGGCATTTCCAGACCAGTCCTGACATTTAAAAAAAAATTGTTATTACTTTTTTATTTTTGGTGGGGGAAGGTAATTAGGTTTACTTATTTATTTATTCTTAGAGGCAGTACTGGGGGCGGAACCCAGGACCTCATGTATGCTAAGCATGTGCTCTACCACTTGAGCTACACCCTCCCCAGTCCTGACATTCTTGTCTTCTAATGCATCCACCAAGTTTTCTCTGTCCCAAGTTTTCTTTGTAAAGAGGAGTTGCCTTTTTGGAGGGCTCCCTATATTTGCACTTCCTTCCCCTTGTGGGGAATCCCTCAGTGGGTGACTCTTGGTGGGAGACCAAGCCCAGGCTCCCACTACAGAAGCTGAAAGGGTTCTGGACACTCTTCACCCATGATGTCACTGTGTGGCTCATGACTTGCACTTGGCCAGCTGGATGATGTGACCTGGGACTTCCATCTGGAGCAAGTGATACTAAGACCCACGACAACAGGGGCAGATGTGTCCAAGGCTGCAGTACTAACAGCAGCATCCTGTCCAGGCTGCCCTGGGGCTCCTGCTGCCCAGCCTGCCTTGGTCTCCACCCATTTTCTCTGCTGGGTTTTCCAAACTTCCTGTTCTTCTGAGCTACCAAGAGCCTTTCAATCAATTCCTTTTCTGCTTAAGTTGACCAGAATCTTTTGCTGTTGTTTGCAACCAAGAACCTTAACAGATCCATCAACCACTGATGTGAAGGTTACACTTTCTATTTGTTCTACTAGTTGTTATCTTTACATTTTTCTAAGATGAGCAAATATTATCACTGATTGTTTTAAAACCCCAAACTATAGTCTGTAATACTTAATAATTATTTTCATTCTCTCTCACTCTTTTTTTAAAACTCTTTTTTTAAGAGGCAAGAACAATGAGGACAGATTTAAGGAATTTGATCCTAGAAACATATTTATATTTTTCTAATAGTCTAATTCTCTCCAGCACAAAACTTTTGGTGTGCTTCTTCAGACAAAGCAGCAAGGACTCTAGACTCAGGCTACCAGGGTTCAAATCCTGGTTCAAAAGTCAGAACAGCCTTAGGCCAAAGTCAGACTGGACTGAAAGGTATGGACATTTCTTAAGAAAGAACGTGCACCCTGCCTGCACACAAGTAAGAGACTCAGAGGCCAGCACTGACCACTGCATTCTTCCAAAGAGTGTCCTAAATCTCTAAGGTTCAGTCTGAGGATGATAGTTACTCTCTAAGGTAAATGCCCCTTTGTGTGGCCTCTTTATTTATTTTTAAAATGATGTCATTAAGTATTTATTGAGCACTTCTTCTACGCCAGGCACCGTTCTGGGAATTAGAGCAACTACAGACAAAAAGAGGCAAATATCTCTGCCCACAAAGAACTTTCATTCTTTGGACTAAATTTTGAATGAAAACTCACTGTGCTCAGACATTGAACTAAACAGCATATATGTTAACAATGAAGAAAACACAATCTCACCCTCAGGAAGTGGCAATTTACTTGTTTTTCTCTTGCTAACTTTATTTTTGTCTTCTTTCCCTGTTTTTTACTTTTCTAGAAAGAGAATCCTAGGATACTTAGGCCCAAGGTAGCCTGCATAACAAAATATGTTGATAATTTATTTACCAAATTTCAAGAATTTCCTTTAAAAATTTTTTTCCACATTTATTTTGATGTTTTAAATTGAAGTATAGTCAGTTTACAATGTTGTGTTAGTTTCTGGTGTATAGCATAGTGATTCAGTTTTATATATATATATATATTTCTTTCCATATTCTTTTTCATTATAGGTTATTACGAGATATTGAATATCTTGTTGCTTATCTATTTTATGTAGTTAGTATCTGCAAATCCCAAACTCCAGTTTATTGCTTCCCACCTCTTTCTCCTGCTGGTAACCATAAGTTTGTTTTCTATGTCTGTGAGTCCCTTTCTGTTTCATAAATAAGTTCATTTGTGTCTCTTTTTTTTTTTTTTTTTTTAAGATTCCACATATAAGTGATACCTTACAGAATTTTTCTTTCTCTTTCTGGCTTACTTCACTAGGTATGATAATCTCTATTTCCATCCATCTTGCTGCAAATGGCATTATTTCATTCTTTTTTATGGCTGAGTCACATTCCATTGTGTAAATATATACCACATCTTCTTTATCCAGTCATCTGGATAAAGATGGACATTTAGGTGGCTTCCATATCTTGGCTATTGTAAATAGTGCTGCTATGAATATTGGGGTGCATGTATCTTTATGAATTAGAGGTCCCTCCAGATATATGCCCAGGAGTGGGGTTGCTGGATCATATGGTAAGTGTATTTTTATTTTTTTAATGAATTTCCGTACTGTTTTCCTGTGTGGCCTCTGCCTGCCTGCCTGCCTGCCTTCCCTCCTTCCCTTCTTTCTAAATTTTTTAAATTAATCTTTTTTTTGGGGGGAGGAGGTAATTAGGTTTATTCATCTATTTATTTAATGGAGGTACTGGGGCTTGAACCCAGGACCTTGTGCATGCTAGGCATGCACTCTACCACTGAGCTATACACCCCCCACCCCAATCCCCCCAGTGTGGCTTCTTTAAATGCAACACTCCAACCTCATCCTCTTTCAAAGTTCTGCACAGGGCAGGGTAGGACAGTTGGGGGGTGTGGGAAAAGAGGCTATGGCCCAGGTGAGGGACAGTGGGGATTCAGTGGGTAAGAGTGTCCTGGATCAGAAGAGGTGGCCACAGGCTAGGGCTAGACTGGAGGGCCTGGAAGCTGCTGCCACAGTCTCTGGAACATCTCCAAGAGGACCTGGGATATTTTAATCTAATATTCAAGTACCTTCATTAGCTCTAAGCAATGTGGACATCATTCATTCAGCTACCATCTATTGGCCATGTACCAGGCACTGTCCAAACCTGGGATGGGGGACATACAAGTGCTCTGACAGCTGGAACTCTGGGGCACAGAAGAGAGGCACCTGCCTTAGTGGAGCAAAGGCTTCCACGAGGAGGCAATGCTGCTCAAGACTCAAAGTTCTGGGAGAAAGGGCCTGAGTGGCCTCTGAGCTTTGGCAGGGGGAAGGGTGGAGCATCTCTAATGACATGTATGGAGCCTGTAGCAGTACAAATAAAGTGTTTACAGGAGAAATAATAGGATGCCTAGGAATCACATTAAATACTCAAGCCAAAGAAGCAAACAAACAAAAAACCAAAGAAAGAAAAAAAAAAAAAAAGAAAAAAAGTGAGACAGGGAATAGTTGAAAAACGAATGGCAAAAACATTGAAGTGATTAATTATGGTAAAAAGGGAATCATTATATATTCTCTCTATTTAATAATGTATGTTTGAGAAACGTCCATAATTTTTGTAAAGGTTGCAGTAAAGATTCACATATTTGTCTCTTCATCAGCGCAATAACTTATCGCTGGGTGAAAAGAGTAGAATTCCTAAATGTAAGGAATGAAAATTTTTACCTCAATGGAAATTGCCAAATTTCTCTCCAGGTGTTTGTAATGAGGGGGATCAGGCTATGCTACCCCAAGACACAGCGCCTTGGCTCAGTGAATAGTTTAAGCTGAATGCACTGGAAAAAAGCAGGTGCAGGAAGGACTCTCTGACTTTCCCCTGAAGCAGATTACAAGACCCTCCCTCCACTCACAGAAAAGGAGCATTCTTTTCTCCAAGACTGGGGAACACCAGGAGGAATCTGGGCAAACAGACCTTGTCATTTCTCCCAGTGAACCACTTACCTCATCACCCTTTCTGTCCTATCACATTTTTTCACACCCTCCACTCTTCATCAGACCTAGCATGAAGAGCAGGGTATAGCTCAAGTGGTAAGCTATATGCTTAGCATGCACGAGGTCCAAGGTTCAATCCCCAGTACCTCCTCTAAAATAAATAAGTAAATAAACAAACCTAATTATCTCCATCCCTTGCTAAAAATAGAACAAAATAAAAATCTAGCATGAAAACACCAATTCTTCAGGTTTTCATTTCCTTACGAAGGCTCTGTGACACATACAACTTAAATAAGTTTATATGCTTTTCTCTTGTTAATCTGCCTTTTGTTACAGGTCCTCAGCCAAAAATTTAGACAAGTAGAGGAAAAAGATATTTTTCCTCCTCTATAGTAACAAGTTGCCTTTTCACCAGTATCCCCCACAAACCCAAAACACTTGTTCTATGCTTTAATTTCTGTTAATCTGATGGATACAAAGTGGTATCATATTATTGTTTTAAATTAATTCCCTGGCAGTTCTGAGACAGGAGGGAAGAAGGCAGGGCACTACCATTAAAAGAATGACACAGCAATTGAGGATAGGATATAAACTATACTGGTCAGAACAAAGATGCAGAATATTTGACTTCCAGTTGATCTTAAACTTCATTATACGTTCACCGTAATGTATTAGCATGCTAACTGGCACTCCCCTGTTGCACCATGACAGTTCCAAGGCTGGCCATAAAAGCCCAAAAAGTGAGCAATAGTCCAATTACTGGAAATCCTTGCCCCTTTCCCCAAAATAGTTGGAATAACCCTCCCACTTGTTAGCATACAAAATCACCCAGCTCATGAAAACTAACAACCCTTCACCTCATGATCACTCTTCCTCTCGCCCTCTGAGGTGGCCCAAACTCTCTATAGAGTGTGTATCACCTGGAATAAATCTACTTTCGCTTTCCTACGGCTCAGTCTTGAATTCTTTCCTGTGTGAAGCCAAGGACCCTCACTTGATGGGGTGTGTCCCAGGGACTCGAGGGAGACCTGAGACAGGACCATTCTCTCACACCCCATTTTCCTGAACAGTTGTACAGTTGAGCATCTCTTCATAGCTTTATGTGCTACCTAAATTTCTTCTGAAAATTGCTTTTCATATCCTTTGCCTGCTTTTTCTTACTGTAGTTTTTTTCATATTCTGATACAAAATTTTTATTATACGTTATAAATATTTATTCCCAATTTGTTTCTTGTATTTTAGAATTGTTTATAAAGACTCATGCATCCAAAGTTTTAAATTGTATCATGGCAAATCCGTCATAATTTCACTTATAGATTTTTGCTTGGCGTCTTAAGAATGACATTTATATTCTAAATTCTTATTACTGATTTTAATAAGAATGCTTCTTAATTTTTGCCATCAAAATTTTTTTTTACATTTTCACAGATAAGCTTTATCTAAAATGATATAGTGTTTTTCTTCCTTTAGCTTGTTAGTTTAATTGACATTATTTCTTTACCTTGAAGCATCTTGCATTCCAAATGTAAATGCTATTGGTCAATATTCTTTTACTACATTCAGTGAGGGACTAAAATCTCTGAACTATGTAGGAAGATCGATCTTCCTCTTCTTTCCCAACTTGGAACTTACTCAGGGCCACCCTTCCCCCACACGCCCCCCCCCCCAAAGCCCTTTTCCAAATCCCAATATGGGTATAATTACTAGAATTTTCATCCTGCTATTGGGCCTAACTGTGCTAATGATCATAAGATAGCACGTTAATGATGGTTTAAATCAAAGAAACTAGGAGACTATATTAAATAACTGAGGATGCAAATTAATGGCCTCGGATGAGTTCCTTAACTTCTGTGAGCCTCAATTTCCTTAAATGTAAAATGAAACTAGTAATAACATCTAAGTCACAAGTTTGTTTCTAAAAGTCCACAATAAAACGTATAAAAAGTAACCAGTACAATGCCTTGCTTAAAACATCTATCAGTGTATTTTACCTATGACCATTACTACCGTCACTACTTTGATGGCAGTTTCAGGAGCCAGTGGGCAGTGAAGCTGCGATGCCTGGGGTCAGAAGGCCAACTGCCAGGCTCTGGTCCCCGCTGCGCTTGGCTGTTAAGGCCTGTGCCTCCTTCTAGGCTGAAAATCGCAGCAGGTCTAACACACACTCCAGTGAGTGCGTGGCTGCCTAACCAGGTTAACGGATGTAAGCGCCTGGAACCGACCCTGGCTCACAAGCCCACAACGAAAGACTGTTTTTATGACTGCTATTTACGTTTTACAGCTCCACCCGTAGGTTAGCTGTGTGACCTCCCGCCAGGTCCCCGAACTTAGCGAAACCTGCGCCTTGTCCCCTGGCAACTTGGGGCTAATGCCGAACGACCTCCGAGAATCCGGACCATGGACACTACCGGCTCCCGCCCGCACTAAAATGTCCTCCCCGCGCGCAGGCGCAGCACGTGCTGTCCCAGCTCGAGTCCCCGCCCCCTCTCTGGGGTCGCGGTTCGGGATTGGCCCAAAGGTATCACGGGCTCTGATTGGGCGAGGCGGAATCACGAGAGTGCGGCCCCCTTCCGGGCTGTGTTTGGCTAGGTTCTGGAGTGTAGAGCGGCCGCTGGGAGGTGTCGGCGCCTGCGGGCCTAGTTCTGTTCCGCTGGGGCTTGGCGTCCGGGACTGCGGCCGCGCGGTGGGCGGGGCCCTACCTACACCCGCGGTACTATTAAAAGGAGAACTAGTCAGGGAAGACACTGTGCAGGTTAATTTGGGAAGTGATGGTTAACGGTTCTGGCTTGAGACTCCTTATTTGTGTTGTAAATTTTGGTGGGGGCAGAGATGGAAGCTGCTCCATTCAACACTGAGTTTTCAGTCTGGAGACGTAAAGACACTTGAATTGTAGGTACTGATTTTGTTCCGGTGTGGTGTGCTGTTTGGCTCTGTGTGCTTCCATTTGAGCAGTCGGTGGTGGAATTACTGATTTTTTTTTTTAAAACCATCACAGTTATTTGAAAACGCGTGGTGAAAGGAGCAGAATGAAGGGAAAAGGGAGGAATTCCTGGGGCTTGCCTACTTTTACCTTGAGGAGGTTCCATTTCTATAGCGTGGCAAAAGACACGAGAGACCTAGCCTACAAACATATACCAAAAATTATCTTTTGCCATGTATATTTATATTAGCTGGTGTGAGTAAAAGATATCAAATGAAAATAGCTTTAGAATGAGGCCTAACACGGATTTATTGCAAATGGAAACAACTGCAAATATTGGAGGCAAAAACATGGATAGCATGGACTGTTGAAGGCCCTGTCATGTGCCTAATGATCTTGTCCATTTTAAGCAGAGAAAAAAATCAAGGAAACTGAAGAAAAAGAACCTTTCCCCAAAGGAGATAGAAGATGGGGAAGATGAGATGTCTGAAGATAAGGACAATGGCAGTAGAGATAAGGTAATTGTATGTACAGCATGGAGCATTAATAGCTTATTAATGTCAACAGTCAAAATCCAGAGTAAAGCTGTTAAACTGCACTGTACAATCTAACAAGTGGTATTGTGAACTCTTTCCAACTAGTTTCGCAAGCCCACCCTAAAATTGGTACCAGAAACTGACAAAGCCATTTTTAGAAAAGAAAATTACAGACCACTCTCATGAGATGCAAAAGTTCCAAACAAAATATTAGCAAGTTGAATATCAGTGTTCTGTAAAAAGAATAAGACATTGTAAGTATGGTTTATTTTGGGAATGTAGAAGTGTTTTTTGTTTCAACGGTGATATTGATTGCCTGGAAATACTGGTTTGAAAGAAAATCTCATGACTTAAAAGTGCTTCATTAAATGTGTGCCAACCAAACATATGTTTATATATTTATTCTTTCCACGAATATTTAGATCCCTAGTATGTTCTGCTTTTGACGTGGAGCCTCTGCATTAGTATTTGAATATAGATGGGCTTAAGTTGTGTCCTAAAAGAACTGAGGTGAGTGAATGGGTACACAGCTACTGAATACTGAATGCTTCATGTGTGCAGCCACTGTGCTGGACTTTATGCATTATCTCATTTCATCCTCCCAGTGATCATATTTAGTAGACATCCTTAGCTCCATTTTACAGACAGGAAAACAGATTTAGTCATTGACTAACTTGCTCATGGTTTCTTAACTAATGACAGAATTAGGATTCTGCCGAATCCAAAACCCTTGCTCTTTCTTGGTTCACTCCTCAGTCTTCGCCCAAGCAACTCTTTTGGAGAGGCAGATGGTGGATATTTATTGTCTGCTTTGAGCAGCTAGTTGCATGGTAGAAACTAACACTATTCAGTCTAGTAGTTTTAATCAATCAAGGGATAGAGCACTGTGCTTAGCATGCACAAGGTCTTGGGTTTAATCCCCAATACCTCCGTTAAAAAATAAATAAACCTAATTACCTTTCCTACACCCCCCCAAAAATAAAACAAATAAAAAAATTTTTTAAATAAATTATCTAGGAGGGTAGGGGTATGGGTGAAATAGATGAAGAGGATTAAGAGGTACAAACTACCAGTTATAAAATAAGTAAGTTGCAGGGATGTAATGTACAGCACAGGGAATGTAGTCAATAATATTGTAATAGCTTTGTATGGTGTGTCATCTGTAAAAATATAGAATCACTGTGTTGTACACTGAAACTAACAATATTGTACAATAATACTTCAAAAAAGTCAATTATTCATGCATACTTTTTGATTTTAACTTGAAACATATTAAATATGTATTCAGTTGCCAATCTTTTGGTGTGGGATGAAAGCCTTGTCTGCATTCACTGTTGCAGTAACTTACCTTCTCTGTATAAAGTACACCCATAGTGCATCTTCTGCATTTTAAAATTTGCTTCTTTAAAGCAAAGCAAAACTTTAAAAACCTAGCAAAGCAATTTGAATGCAGACTTCCACATTTTTACAATTTTCCCCATTCTTTTATGGTTGCTTACCCACACCTGATTTGACTGCAGTTTTTAAGCTTTATCAAGTATATCCAAAGTGTTCAACTTTGTTTTCATAGATTCAATAACTTTCTGCATTAATTTGATCGGTTACCATGACATTTATTATGTAATTGAAACTGCACCTACAGTGGTCATATACAGGTTTGCAAACAAACACAACTGAGGCTTATTAAGGGTACATTTCAGCTCATGGGAGCAGAAATGCCCAGATGTGCTGGGAGTTCCACATAGTAGCCCATTAGCCACACATGCTTTGCGTTTCATAGGCATCAAGTTAGTAAATCCTGGAATTGAGGCAGTCATTTACTCTAGCCACATAGTTCAGTGTGGCATAGTTAAGTGGACATAGTAGACACAGTTTAGAGAGCACCTACTGTACTGTGATGTCTACAATACAGTACATTAACACTCCATAGCCGTCAGAGCCAAAAAAGTCTTGGTGAATGCAGCATTTGTTTTGGAACCCAGACTGCTAGCTCAGAGGAAAGTAGAAGCAGTCACACGTTATGTTTTCCTTAAACTGAGATGCATGTGATATGGTTCTAGACTGTTCCCACTGGCAACCTTTAGTTATTCCTCTTTAAAATGGGATGTCTGTAACAGTTTACTCTAATTGGTGCAGCAAATAATAATACTATCACAGATTAACTTTTAGGCTAACCATACCCTACTGTTGGCCCATCAAAATTATTCAATTTAAACCCAAGTCAGGGCAGAGTATAGCTCAGTGGTAGAGTGCATGCCTAGCATGCAGAAGGTCCTGGGTTCAATCCCCAGTACCTCCACTAGAAGTAATAAATAAATAGATAAACATAATTACCTCCCACCCCAAAAATATTAACAAATCTTAGTCTTTTTCACATATCTTCCCTGATCCCACATCATTCCCAGGTCAGATGAACTGGTCCCTCATCTGTTTCCCTGTCAATTTTGTTCATTACCAGTAATGCTAATCACATCATATTATAGTTACTCATCTCTTCCTGTGATGTGGGTTGAGATATACATACCAGTTGTGTTTTTGCTGGGGCTGCCGTAATAAAATATCTCAGACTGGGTGACTGAAACAACAGAAGTTTACTTTTTCACAATTCCAGAAATCAAAGATCAAGTTGTTGACAATTTGGTTACTTCTGAGGCCTCTCTCATTGGCTTGTAGATGTCTGCCTTCTCACTGTGGTTTCACATGGTCATCCACCGCCCATAGTTCTTCATTTTCTCCTTTTGTATATGGTGAGACTTCATTTGGTGTTCTGCTAAACTTTTCATCTTTAGTCATTTAGTTTTGTAATACTGTGCCCCGTTATCAGTAGCCCCGGGATGGGAATTGACAGGGTAGACAGGAAGCATGAAGTCCAGTCTTTGGGGCCTGGCTCTCATTCCTGTGTATATTCCACGTGGCTATGTGGGGCCTTCTTTGGTGTTTCACTTGTATGCAGAGAGCTGGGACTCCACAGGCACGTGGAGCCTCCTACACAGTAGTTGCCTTGGCGTACTTTCCTTGGGCAGTGCTTGCATATTTTTAGAAACCTAGATCCTTCCCTCTGGAGATTCTGATTTGATAGCTCTTAGTGAAGTACAAGAATTTTCTTCTCTTCTTTTCTTTTCCTTAGACAAGCATGCCAGGTTATTCTGGTGCTGGGAGCTCATTTCCTGCACGTTGAAAAATTCGTCCTGGAGGAGATCAGCACGGATGTTGACACATATGCCCGAGCAGATCTTGCACTTGCTGACTGTGCAGTGTGATCGTCACCTCCTGGCCAAAGGGGAGACCTCTTCACTGCTGCTCTCCCTCCTCCAGGTTGTCATCCCTCAGAAGAACCATAGGAAGGTTACCACTGCTCCAGGAAATAAAGTCGGGGGAAAAAAGCATCTGGCTCCCATGTTTGCTGAGAAATTAATACCACCACGCAGGGAGGGAGCCACAGGGGCCAAGCTGCCAAGAGATAGGAGGAGTGCCAAGCTCGAGGGGGGCCATGAGGAGAGACGTGAGGACTCTGACGAGAATGAAGGTAAGAACAGTGGGTTGGATCAGGGCCAGGAAGGTAGAGACCCCTTCTGGGGACGTCCCTGGTGCTGGCTATAAGGTGGCAAAGTTCAGCCCTGCATGCCATCCCACATGGCTCTGGGACAGGTTCTGTGAAAATCCCAGCCCTCAGAACTGTTGCCTCGGTGGTCCCCAGCCGATTCTCCAGGCTTGGCTTGAGGAGTCTCAGTGAACATTTGACTTCTGCTGTCCAGAATCAGAGAATGACCAGAATCAAGGTTTTCTCTTTGACCTTTATACCTTGATTGTTTCTCTCCTTGTGCTTATGAGCCAAGCAGGTGAATCATCCCCCTAACTTACTCTCAGTGATTTTGTTTTTGTCTTGACAGAGTCTGTGTAACATTTTAAATGGTATTGCTTCCAAAGCAGTAATTCTTGGCATTTTTTAAAAAATACAATGGCAAAACATTTTAAATTATTTCAAAATAAAAGTTTAAAATGACAGTGAATTTTTTCCCCTTAGATTTGTGTATATAGTCAGATGTATGAGCAGTTTCTCTGAAAGAACAGTTTGTCATTTACATTCTTAACAAGTCTGTGAGGCAGTGATTGATTAGGAGGGTTTTCATTTAGATTCTGAAAAAGAAGTCATGTGAGAAAAGCCTTTCCTGTGGGGGTGAAGGAAGATGAGCAGGATCGGGAGGGTGGTGACAAAGGCTGCCAGGAAGAGGAGGAAGAGGGAGGTCAGAACGACCTGAACCAGCTCTGGGAAGTGCTGGCCGCTATCAGGGAATAAGAGAGATAAGGGAAACCCTTGGCCAGGGCTGTGGGTTTCTTTTATGAACTTGGACTTTCTAATTAATTTATAAATGCTTTTAAAAGTGTCCTGACAGACCTAACCCAGGCGTCTGGTGGAGAACAGGCACCACGTACGTACAGTGTTCGTGGACTTTGTAAAAGCTTCCACTTTACTCATTAGTGGCACAGACAGATCATTAAGAGTGCAACATTCTGGCTTTCACCCACAGAGTCTATGCAAAAAACCACCTGATAAACAGAAGAAGGAAATGGCCAAAAGAAGGCTTTCCCTGAAGCCAAAATACAGAAATTAGAAGGTAACCTCTTTGCTGTGTTTTAAAGCACAAGAGACACGTGGAGAATTTCATATTGGCAAAACTCAAATCTCTGTTAGCCCAAATGATGAACAAAGGAGTTTTAATTGCAGCCTGGTGTTAAAATATGCCAGTCTTTAATGGAAATTTCTTTTGACATCATTCTGAACTGTTTATTTGAGTTCTTTTCTTTTTTTCTTTCTTTCTTTTTTTTTTTTTTTCCCTTTTTGTATGGCAGCTGAACCACCTGTAACTTTCAGACTATTTGTTGGAAACCTGAATTTCAACAAAACCGTTGCTGAACTAAAAACTGATCTTAGTGAATTTTTTGCTAAAAATGATGTCGCAGTTGATGGTGTCAGAGTCGGCTTGTCCAGGTAAATAGATTGTTGTTAAGAGTTTATCAGCCCAACAGTGATTATTCAGGTCAGACCGTCTTGTGACTTGCTCCTCATCCCTCAGTAGGACATTACCTTGGTCTCTTGCAGTTCAGAGCATTTAAAACCCTTCAGTGGCTTATTTAGTAAATCCATTATATTAATTTTTGCTATCCCATTTTTCCAACCAGAATACTAAAGTAATCTGAAGATCTTCCAAGTCATTCCAGAGACACATTTTCGTGATTTTTCAGCTGTGAACAATGCCATTTGCCTTAGAATTATTTTAAACTAATCACAAATTTAATCATCAAACCCCTAGCTTCAGTGGCAAATATAGGTTCTGTATCAGTTCCGGTTTTTTGCTGAGTTGAATTTCATCCTTTCTTACTTCTTTCTCATCAGAAGCACATGCCTTGGGCATGGGCATGTTTATTTTATGGTACTCAGAATTTCTTAGATAGAGTTGAGAAGATAATAGTAAACATTCACTGAGCGCTCAACTGTTCCAGGCATTTTCTTAGTTCCTTGTTTATTTAACTTCTTGAAACCATAAGACAATCCTCAGTAGTAATTTTTGTCATTATTCTCATTTTACAAAGGAGGGAATTGAGGCACAGAGAAGTTAAGTGACATGCCCAATATCCCACAGTTAGAAAGTGGCGGGGGCAGGATTTGAACCCAGCGCTCTGACTCCAGAACTTCTGCCAAGACTTTTGTCTTATTGCTCTTTTTACGGTTTTTGTGAACTATATTTTGAAATATTGTCGCATTTGCAGTAAATAAAGATTCCTTTTGCATTAGAAAAATATTCTGACTGTAATAGCCCTTGAGTTTGCTAACATATTCTGTATTAGGATTGATATTTTTGTTCCAGTTCCCAAATGCAATGGCTGTTTCTTAAAACAGAAATTCAAAAGCTTGTCATTTCAAGCTTCATTTTCTATAGCTTTTGGTTAAATTTGGTCAGTTTTTAAACAGAAAACTAATAAAGATTGCAACGGGTAAGTTTGCACTGACTCTCCGTCCTTGCCCTGGAGGAGGGCTTCTCAATTTTGGCACTATTGACATTTGGGGCCAGATAATTCCTTGTTATGGGGGGCTGTCCATTTCCTTGTAGGCTGTTTAGCACATCCCTGGGGACCTTCCCATTGACACTGGAAGTGCCCCCTCACTAGATGTGACAGCCAAAAATGTCTCCAGACATTGTCAGACTCACCCTGGGTGAGAACCCCTGCTCTCTGGTTACTTCATGGCACTGCTGTTGCTAGTTGGTGGAGCCTTGGTTTTAAATTGTAAATTTGGCAGCTGTGTTTGACTCAATGCTAATTTTCACTCTCTTATCCAGTGCACTTAGCCAACCAGAAGGCATGTGCCTCTTGATTTTACCTGTTTTTTTTTTTTTCCTTTTCGGCTACATCTCTGTTAAGAGATTTGGTTTTGTGAATTTTAAATCTGTTGATGACCAGGAAAAAGCCCTGGAACTTAGTGAGTTGGAGGTCCTTGGGTATAAAATTAAATTGAAGAAACCAAAGGGAAAGGAAACAAAGAAAGGTATGCAAACGAGGTACCTTGTTCATAGATACCTGTGCATCTAGAAGATTCTGCATCAGACGGGGATATCACATTCTTTCTCATCCAGGGCAAGTACTCCTCAGTTTCTGGCAAGTCACCGGCCTCCACAGCACAGACTTTCTCACCTTGAGGCTGCATTGCTCACCTGCCCTGTCGTCATGTTCATGACTCATTCCCTGGCCACTAACAGCCCCTCCAGAGAGTCTCAGCTTAAAGGTCACTTCCTTAGATCAGAAGCATTTTCCCTGACCCCTCAAACAGTTAAGTCTTCTCTCCTCCATGTTTTCATTTCCCTTTTTATTTACTCTTCCTTCCTGGCACTTACCACAGTTTGTAATTATGTGACTGTTTACTAGCCTTTTCCCCAACAAGACTACGTTCCCAGGAGTGGAGGCCAAGTCTGTATTTTCACCACCAGCACATAGCACAGGCCCTCACCCAGACTCTGTGTTCAAATATTTGTTCAGTGAAGGAATATGTACTGTTTCCACTCTTCAACTATTTGAGAAGTATTTTTGTCTCTGTTAGAGCACTTTTGATGCTTATGAGATCTAAACTCAGACTAAAAATACTCTTTTGTGTATATACAGATGGAAATGCCAGAACGCCTTTGATCAAGAACAGAGTCACTCAGCATGAATTAATAGAAGTGTTTGAGGATACTTTTCAAATCAGACTGGTGAGCAAGGATGGGATGAGTGAAAGGTATGTTTTGTACCTTGTACTGAAAATATATGTCTACTGGATTCTAATGTAACAGAATTTCATTATATTCTCCCAAATCACTCATACCTGATTTTAGAGAAGAGTAGTCATCCAGCCTTTCTACCGGCAGACATAAAAAGCATCATAAATGGATAGCCAAAGGCTTCTAGAAAATTGTAGTAGTGTCACAGACAAATGAAGACTTACTCTATCAAGTATAAGATTGAAGACTGGAAGAATCTAGTTACAGGTTTTTGTTTTGTTTAATTTATTTTTATTGAAGTATAGTCAATTTACAGTGTGTCAATTTCTGGTATACCTCACAATGTTTCAGTCATACAGGAACGTACATATATTCATTTTCATATTCTTTTTCACCATAAGTTACTACAAGATATTGAATTTATTTCCCTGTGCTATACAGCATAAAATTGTTGTTTATCTATTTTATATGTATTAGTTAGTATCTGCAAATCTCAAACTCCCAATTTATCCCTTCACACCCTTTTTTCCCCCTGCTAACCGTAAGTTTGTTTTCTATGTCTGTGAGTCTGTTTCTTTTTGTAAATTAGTTTTTTTTTTTTAGATTCCACATATAAGTGATATCATATGGTGTTTTTCTTTCTGTTTCTGGCTTACTTCACTTAGAATGACATTCTCAAGGTCCATCCATGTTGCTGCAAATGGCATTATTTTACTATTTTTATGGCTGAGTAGTATTCCATTGTATAAATATACCACATTTTCTTTATCCTTTCATCTGTTGATGGACATTTAGGTTGTTTCCATGTCTTGGCTATTGTAAATAGTGCTGCTATGAACATTGGGGTGCATGTATAGTCATAGGTTCTCTTCATTCCACTTTATTCCAGTCACTCCAGGGCTAACTCCAATAAAATCACACACTTGGTGATTTACCTGTGCAGGTACTAAAAGAGAACATTGAATTGGTCTGTTAGAATGATGTTGTAAGCAATTAATGAAACACTATCACTGTGTATCTAGGCTTTGGTAGCATAAGAGGGTGAATACGGTGAAATTAGAAAGGATGGCCTAGAATGCATTTTGAAGGGATTCTCAATGAGACGAAAATTGGAAATCAGGATTACAGATACACTTGAGCTAAATTTGTTGGTGTCAGTTAACTCTAAAATAACCTCTACTGTATATTCTTTTTTTTTTTTTTAGGTTTCTCTATTTTTATTTTATTTTTTATTGAAGTATAGTCAGTTTACAATGTTGTTTCAATTTCTGGTGTACAGCACAATTCTTCAGTCATACATGAATATACATATATTCATTTTCATATTCTTTTTCATCATTCTGCCATGTATTCTGATGAACATAATCTCTAGAAAAGACTCCTGCAGATTTAGAAAACAAGTCTGAGAGGATAAATCCCAAATTGTTAGTGGTGTTTGCTGTGACAAGTACTGTGAGCACTCTGCTGGGCTTGCAAACTATACAGAAAAATTAACTAAAATAGATGAAAGACCTAAATGTAAGCACTACGATGAAAAGACAGAAGTAAATCTTTGTGATCTTGGATGAGGGTATTACACAAGCCGTAAAAAAGAAGATTGAGAAATTGGGCTTTATCAAAATTAAAAACATTTGTACTTCAAAAGACACTATCCAAAAAGTCATAAGAAACTCTGCATCCTGGGAGAAGATATTGCAAATCATATATCTGATAAGGGACTTATGTTCAGGATACATAAAGGACTTGTACAGCTCAATAATAAAAAGGCAACCCAATTTAAAAATGGGCAAAGGACTTGAATGGACGTTTCTTCAAAGAAGGTATACAGACGGCTAGTGGACATGAGGAAAGATGCTCAGCATTAGTCGTTAAGGAAATGCAAATCAAAACCGTGATGTGATACCATTGCATATTCATTAGAGTGGCCGTGGTAAAAAAGACAGACAGTGACAATGTTGGCAAGGAAGTGGAGAAATCAGAACCCTCATTCATTGCTGGTGGGGAATGTAAAACAGTGTAGTTGCTTTGGAAAACAGTTTGGCAGTTTCTCAAAATGTTAAACATAGAGTTGCCATGTGATCCAGCAATTCTGCTGGAATTGAAGTACTGATACATGCGACAACGTGGATGAGTCTCCAAAATATTGGGCTGAATGAAAGAAGCCAGACACAAAAGATGGCATATTTGTATAATCCCATTTATATAAGATGTCTAGAATAGACAGATCTGTAGAGACAGAAAGTAACGTAGTGATTGCCAGCAGCTGGGGGACGGCAGTGAGTTGAGGGGAATGAGGGGTGACTACTGATGGGTAATTTGTGGGATGCTGAAGATGTTCTAAAATCAGATGGTGGCAATGGTTCTAGAATTCTGTAAACACACCATTGTACACTTTAAATTGGTGAATTTTATGACATGTATATTATATCTCAGTAGAGCTTTAAATAAAAAAAGACGTGTATATGTGTATACATTTGCTTTTATATGTACAGCATGTTCGCTCTAAGGATAGAAACTGGGCAGAAGGAAGACTTTGCTGTATCTTTTCTATCTTTTGCATTCTGAGTCTTGTATGTTCATTCCTGATTCAAAAGACAAATAATTAAAAGTGCTAAATGTTGACCGTTCTTTCTTCTCTCTCCTATCCCAACCCCACAATTGCAGGATCGCCTATATTGACTTCAAGTCACAGGCCGATGCAGAGAGAGCCTTACAGAAACAATGAACTGAGATCGGTGCCATAGTTCTGGACCATGTTGGAAAGAAAAGCCAAAACCAAGAAGAGAGAGATGGAAAAAACAGCACCTGGAGAAGTAAGGGTGTTAAAACTGTAGATGGAGACTTGCCAGGGTTGTTTGTCAGCAGGGCCCCCAGGGAGGGACTGGCAGGAGGTTAAGGGAACTTGACACTTTTAAATATAATTTCTCCCTATATCAGAATGCATAAGTCATCCTCATAATTCTATCAAGCTAATGGGTTTTGTCCTAGTTAACTGTGACTTTGATGTCTGCAAAAGGCGTGGCACTTTGAGATACATCAGTTCAGTTCCCCTTTTTGGGGTATCTTCTAGGATTCTGTTTGAACAAGCTCTTGAACCTGTGGTTTCAGAATTAGATATTTAATTCTCTTCAACATTTAATTCTCTTCAAATAGAGTTTTTATCAAGTTTAAACCAGAGATTCCAAACCAGTGTCCCTAATCTGCTTAATCTGATTGGTAGACATGGTGCCTACACAGTGTTTAGAGAAAAAAACAATAGAATTTACCATGAATATTTTTATTTAAATATCTTTTTTCCTTTTATAAAACTTAAATTTTTTTGCTTGTTCTAATTTATTTTATTTTTTATTGAAGTGTAGTTGATTTACAATGTTAGTTTCAAGTATACAGCAAAGTGATTCAGTTACATATATACATGCATAAGTATATTTTTTCAGATTCTTTTCCATTATAGCTTTTTATAAGAAATTGTATATAGTTTCCTGTGCTATATTGTAGGTCCTTGTTGTTTATCTGTTTTATATATAGTAATGTAACCATGAATATTTTTAAAAATCAAGAAATTTCACATAAAAATCTGGATTTCTAGCTTCTTTTGCTACATCAGAGAATCTGGTGGCCCTGGGGCCACACTCTACGTGTCCACAGGCATCTGCTCCCTCTTAGCTGTTGGCTACAACCCCCACTGTTCTTGACGTTCTCCCCAACTCTGAAGGAGTGACCATACTCTGACACTTTGAAAAAATAGTTAATACTTTTTTCTTCCAAAGTGGTACTTTTTTCTTATTGATAAAGATGACATTTTAATATGTCTTTTGTACTTGTCTTTTAAAGTGGGAAAATGAAAGTTAGAACAAGAAAGCCATACATTTCAAGAAACATGGGAGAAAACTTATTTCTTTGTGGAGGTAAAGAATGTTCCTACATGTTTAATATGCAAACAAAGTCTGTCTGCGTCAAGAGAATGTAGCCTAAGACGGCATCATGAAACCAGCCATAGTAAGAACCATGACGGGTTTACGGAAAAGATGCGAGATAGAAAACTAAATGAACTGAAAAAAAGACTGAAATTTCAACATGATTTTCTTTTGAATGTGAGTAAAATAAGTGATGCTGCTATGAAATGTAGTTAAGTGTTAAGTGAGAAAATTGTCCGGGCATCAAAACCCCCTACAGATGGCGAGTTTATAAAGGACTGTCTACTGAGTGCGGCGGAAATCATGTGTCCTGAACAGAGACAAGCGTTTGCCAACATCAGACTCATTGGTGATATTGTTGCGCAGCACGTTGACAACATGACTGAGGACTTGCAGGACAAGTTGCAAGAAAAAGCCAGATCATTTGTGGCTTTCTCCATTGCAGCTCAGGAAAGCACTGATGGAAAGGACACCCCCCACATAGCTGTCTTTATTCATGGTGTCAATGAAACTTTTGATTTGACCGAAGAACTTTTGGGTGTGGTCCCCATGACAGGCACAACATCAGGAAATGAATAGTTTCTATTTGTTGAGAAAAGTCTTAAAAAATTTAACATGGACTGGTCAAAATCAATATTAGCACAGATGGTAATTCTGCAATGGTTGGTGTTAAAGAACTAGTTACAGTACTGAAATTGAAAGTGCCGGGGCTTTGCCAAGACACAGCACCTAAGTCTGTGCGTGGCCTCATTCTCCAGGAGTCACTTTAGGCTAAAAAATTTAAAATGGACCACGTCATGGACATAGTAATTTATACCATAACCTGGATACGTTGCCATGGCTCGGACCACAGAAAGTTCAGTGCTTTGTTTAATGAGTCAGATGCACAATATGGAAGCATGTTCTGCTCCATGGAACTTAAGTGACTAAATCATGGTGAGATCCTCAGGCACTTTTTTGAACTATTGGAAGAAATTGACTTTTTCATGACTTCTAAAGGAAAAGCTGTGCCTCAGCTTATGAGCAAAGACTGGGTCAGAGACAGCCTTTTTGGTTGACATTATGACGTATCTAAACACGTTGGATATTTCTCTGCAAGGATGTTCACAAATGGTGACACAAATGTATGATTCACTTCACTCATTCCTAGCGAAATTGTGTCTTTGGGAGACTCATTTGGCAAGGAACAGTCTGGCCCACTTTTCTACGCTGAAATTAGTTTCTGAAAATGAAAAGGATGGACTGAACTACATTCCCCAAATTAAAGAGTTGAAGACTGAATTCCAGAAAAGGTTCTCTGATTTCAGACTTTATGAGAATGAACTAATATTGTTTAGTTCCCCTTCTCCATTAATATTAATAATGTGAATGAAGAGCTACAAATGGAAGTTACCGAATTGCAGTGCAACACTATACTGAAAGTGAAATATGATGATGTTGGGGTCCCAGGATTCTACACATACTTTGGGAATGGTAACCCTAAGTATAAAAACCATTGTGCAAAGATTTTGTCCATGTTTGGAAGTACTTTATGTTTGTGTGCAGCTATTTTCTGCTATGAAGCTGAATAAAACTAAATACTGCTCCCAGTTAAAGGATTCAAAGATGAATCCTCTGCAGGATGTTGCAACACAAAATCCACAACCTTAAGAAAAAAAAATCTACAACCTGACATTGATCGACATCTTGGGGCATAAAAAAGGAATGTCAGATTTTGAATTTCAAATCTGAGGAGTAATACTTTGAATAATTATTTCTATTTCCAAATTATGTTTTTTCAACATCAAAGTTAAAGTGCAATCTCTGGCATCATATGTTTGTGCCTTATAACATATGAAATAAAGTTTGATAGTTTTCTGGCAGTTTATTTTTCCTGTAGTTTACCTTTCTGGCCCTTAGATTATTCAAGTCTATAAACCTCTGTCCTAAAAGCAGCCACATTTTCCCTAAAGGCACTTGGGAGCCGGGGATGTGAACCAGGGAGTCAGCTGCGTGAATGGACTGTTTAGATGCCTTTTTGCAACCCTATCCCCAGGGATGACAGATGTGCCACAGTGATTGTGGAGCTTGGGCCAGAGTAGCCCCTTCCTTGGACGGAGCTGGGATGGCACAGCCAATAGTGGCCTCTGGGCTTCTTTGTTGGTGCTTCCATTTTGCATTTAAACACATTTCTTTTGAAATTTCAACATCGTTGGTCAGCTCACAATCAGTTGTGGCTGACCCAGGAGCCATCCTGCCTCTTACAGATAGAGATGGGCATTCCTTTGGCATTTGGGCCACCTCAAGGGGATGAAGAACGGGGTGTCAGTGCATCTAAGAGGTTATGACCATTTTCCCGGGGAGAAGGCCCATAGCTGCCATCCGAGTCTTAAAGAGGTCTGCGACCCAAAAGGTGTTTTTCCATCGTGAAATTGGGACAGGATTGCTCACTCATACAGAAGCTATCAGAAACTTTGTCAAATTACAGAACTGATGTATACTTATTGTAGAACATTTGGAAACTAAAGAAATAAAAGGAAAAACCTATAATCTCCACAACCCACGGTAACTCCTATAAATATTTAGGTATGCTTTCTTTCTGTTAACTTTCTGTGCATTATTTTATATGGTTGAGTACATTGTGTGTTCTGCTCCCTTCCCCCTCACTCCCCTCTAAACATCTGTCAGCCTTTCAAGTTCAAGGTTGAGTTTACTTGATTCTGTCAGGTGTGCACCAGTGGCCTTTGCCCGCCAGAGTGAGTTCTCTTAGCATCACGTGAACCATAAGGTTGATATCCAGGGGTGGGGCTCCTCTTCCATTCTGCCAGGCTCTGAGAAGGCCAGAGAAATACCCTGTTGTCTGGGAAGGGAGAGGCAGAGGGCATCTGAAGACCCTCAGCACAGCCTTCCAGCGGAGGTGCTGGGACCACTAATGAGAAGAAATTCAGCTGAACAGCCACAGCAGAGCAAAGAGGGAGTCGGGGCCTTTGGAATGGGGTCTAAATTCATGGCTCCAGTCTTAGCTGAGCCACCAGTGCTCCCTGAAAGTCTTCCATATCCCTTGTCCATGTCCCCATTCTCCCCACAAGTCAAATCAAACCTGCCACTCTTCTCTCGTTCTCATGTGGTAACTTCACCTCCTCAATAAAAGCCATTTGAGAAGAACCCCTCCCCTCCTGTTCATGTTTACATACTTGCCTGGATCTGCAGCCTCCTCCCTTCCCGTCCTAAGGTAACTTCTTCCTGTCCATGGCCAATCCCGCGATCCTCCCACTGTTCTCTGGTCTCCATCCTTGAGGGCTTTCCTCCATCCTCTACCTTTCCGAACTTCTGGGATTTTTGTTTGTACTGGCTCCTTCCACTAATATTTAAACATGCCCATGTCCCTGTCATACTCCTTTCAATTTTCTAATTCAAAGTTCTAAATTAGGACACACATTCACTGGTTCGGAATGCAATAGGTGTAAATTGAAAGGTCTCCCTCCCACTCCCCTGGTCACCCAGCTCCTTTGTATGAAAGTAAACAATATCATTGGTCTCTTGTGTTCTTCCACTGTTGTGTGTGTGGTCAAGGAATTATGTTTACATTATTTCTCCCACCTATCTTTTTACACAAAAAAACTAACAGGTTATGCATATTCTCCTGTACCCTGCTTTTTTTTTTTCATTTAAAGTATCTTAGTGATCATTCCGTATTGATCACAAAGAGCTCTTATGTTTGTTTTTACAGCTGTAGTGTTGTATGGATGTACAAGGATTTATTTACCAGTGTACGAGGTTGACTCTAGCTCTGCTCCTGTAACAGATGGTCCCCAAATTCTTAGTAAATCAACAGAGTAATTGCTTGTTTCTCACTCATAACAGAGTAAGGAGTGAGTATTTCTGGTCAGATGGCCTTCCACTTGATCATTTGGGACCTAGGCTTCCTTCACTTTGTGTCTCTGTCCTGTTTTTTGGGTCCTTGGAAATCTCTTCATTCAGCGAGTGGTTAGGAGAACAAGGAGGGTCCAGTGTGGGGACTTCTATGGGCTGAGACTAGATATGTGTTCACCACTACCTTTGGCTAGAGCTTGGTCAAATGACCATGGCTCTATTCCCAAGGGAGGAAGGGAAATATACAAGAGCTATGCATCCAGGAATAAGGAATGGTTTGGATGAGCAGCTAGCCAGTCTGCTGCCATTGGTCTTCTGTTGATGCTGCCATCAGTTCCAAAGAATCCAAAACAGAGCCTTTCCCTCAACCCACACCTGCCTCCGAGGTCCTGTTTCCTTGAAAGTGTATCTTGTGTATCTTGAAAGAGTTTCCCAATTTGCTGTCTGTAATTCCCCTGCAATTCCTCCATGCAGCTGTGATGGAGGTGCCCCCACCCCCTCTGTTCTGCTGAAACTCTTCCCAAGGACACCAGGGACCTCTGTGGCAAAGGTTCCTAGATGCTTTTTAGATCATATCTTAATCCCTGTAATATTTGACACCACTGACCACCCCTTCCTCTCCCTTTGAAATCACATTCTTTTCATTTTTCTCCTCTCTGAATGCTTCTTCTCGGGCTCTCCCCTTCCTCTGGCCCTCAAATGTTGTTGTTCCTCAGATGACTCCCCCCACCCCCAGCTTATCAGTGGCTTTTACCCTTTAGGGAGAAGGGGAAAGGGGAGGGCAGTCAGGGAATCTGTTGGAGCATCAGTTAAAAGATACCAACTCTTGCAAGAATTATGTACATATGCAGCTACACGCGTATTTTTATTGCACTTACAGGAGGTCCTCAGATGCAGATGCCCACTTGATCTCCAGGTTAAGAACCTCTATTCTATGAGTTTCTTGGGTGACTCCATCTACCTCATGGCTTCAGTTACGTGCAGAGCCTTCCAGAGTGAAATCTCCAACCCAGCATTTCCTTCTAAATGTCAGCTTGTAAGCCGCTGGACCTCTCCATTAGGATATCCTACAGGCCCTGTCAATGTATGGTGTTGAGGATTGAATTCACCATTTCCCCAACTTCTAAAGCAGCTCTCCCTTGGTTTTCTTTATTTTGCTGAATGGTGCCACCATCCACCTAGTTTCTGGCTCAAGTCCAAAACTTGGGAGTCATCTTGTACTCCTACTTTCTCATTTCCCATTTCTATCTTGCTGCTAAATCCTGTTGCTTATATTACTTAACTAAGCTTTTGAATCTTTCCATTTCTCTAATCCCATTAGTAACAAACATTACTACTCTTGTTGGGACCATCATCTCTTGCTTGATCTTCTGTGCAAAAGCCCTCTAACTGGTCTCCCTGTCTCTCCATCTATAATCTTTCTGCCTTCAAAACATTCTCCACCCAAGTGACCAAAAAAAAAACCAAACAAACAAACCCCAAATTAGGTCACATTACTCCCCTGCTTAACAGTCTCCAGTGATTCCCTAAATCATTTATAATAAGACGCAAACTCTTCTTAACAATAAAAAACCCAATTAAAAAATGGACAAAGGACTTGAATAGACATTTCTCCAAAGAAGATGCAACAAATGGCCAATAAGCAAATAAAAAGATGCTCAGCATCACTAATCATTAGGGAAATACAAATCAAAACTACAAGGAGATACCACCTCACACTCATTAGAATGGCTACTGTAACAACAACAATGAAAAAAATAACGTGTTTCTGAGGCTGTGGAGAAATCGGAGCCCTGGTACACTGTTGGTGGGAATATAAAATAGTACAACTGCTGTGGAAGACAGTATGGTGATTATTCAAAAAATAAAAAATAGAATTATCATATGATCCAGTAAATTCACCTCTGGGTATATACCCAAAAGAATTGAAAGCATGGTGTCTAAGAGATATTCGTACACCCATGTTCATAATAGCTAAATCGTGAAAGCAACCAAAGTGTCTCTCAATTGATTAATGGATAAGCAATTTGGTATATACATATACATACAATGGAATATTAGTCCTCCTTAAAAAGGAAGAAAATTCTGGCACATTCTATAACATGGATGAACCCTGAGAACATTAGGCTAAGTGAAATTAACCAGTCACCAAAAAACAAATACAGTATGATGCCACTTATTTGAGACACGTAGAGTAGTCCAAATCATAGAAACAGGAAGGAGAACAGCGGTTGCCAGGTCTGCAGGGAGGGGGAGTGTGCATTTTTGTCTAATGGGTATAGAGTTTCAGCTTTACAAGATGAAAAGAGTTCTGGAGGCGGATGGTGGTGATAGTTGCACAACATTATGAATCTATTTCATACCATTGAACTGTACACTAAAAAAACAAATTAAGATGGTAAATTTTGTTATATGTATTTTACCATAGTAAAAAAAATTAGGAAAAAAACCCTAAACCTCCCACCTAATGTGGGACTACAAAGCCCCGTGTAATCGGGGCTCTTCTGTCTCCCCGATCTCTTCACCACTTGCTCCTCACTGCATGCCGGATACTCGCTTGCTTTCTGTGCCTTGAGTCCTTTGACATAGCTGTTCCCACTGCCTGGAATAGTCCTTTCCAGCTCTCCTGACCACTCAGATCGGAGCTTAACTGTTGCTACTTCTGAGAAGCCTCTCCTGACCCATCTGAGAATGACTGTCTAGTCCACTCCATCACTCCTCGTTTTGCTTTCACTTCTGTGATATTCTTACCCCCGAATTGTTGTATCCTTCTCCATGCATGATATCAGGAGGCACGTGGTGTCCATCTGCCCCTTTCCTGGTGATGTTCACTTTGGTCATTTGGTTAAGATGATTTCTATCAGGTTTCTTTATTATAAAATTACTCATTTATAAGTATCTTATGGAGAGATATTTTGAGACTCTCTAATATCCCATCATCCTACTTTCTCACTCTAATTTTACCATCTATTGCTAAATCTTGCCTGAAACAATGATTGCTGAATGGTGGTTTTCAGTTTTTTTCATTTTACATCTATTAGTTAGAATTCTGTGAGGCAGGCTTCCCTTATTTATTTCTTCATTCATTCAAGTATTTATATCAATATGGACTCACAGATTCTTATTTTATTCTATAGGTTCTTATTCTGTGGATTATCATCTGTTACCATCATTATTTATTTTGTCTGTCACATTGTCCCAGATTTGGCCTGGGAGCCCATTCAAGTTGCCTCCTGTGTCCCCATCATTATTTGAGCCCTTTCTTCCCTTCTGGCACCACAAGGATGTTGGAGGCTCATCTTGTGCTTTCCTCGCTGCAACCCTGGAAATAGCTATTTCTGCACAGAGTCGTGGTGCCTCTTCTGGGAGAACAGCATTAGACACCAAGATCCAGGCCCTGGTGAGTTCCCTGGTGTTGTGCTTTAGGACTTTCAGGCCCTCTCGGTGGACAGAGTTAAGAAACGTATATGGACACACATGCATGTCTAAAGCTATTTCTCCATCTATCAATGTGTATTTTGAAAACCATGAGTTCACACTGAAGCCACCACAGTGTTCATCAACACCACAGTGTTTATTTCAGCCCACCCCTTCATTACCTCCAGCTCAATTTTCTGACAGTCAGAAATCTGGGTCTCATTAGTCACAACGTATTTACTTATTTGCTTAGTGCTGGAATACACATAAGCAGTTTCTGAATTTCTAATCCATAGCTCTGTGAAAATTGAACCTTCTACTTAGAGTACAATATTGTGCTGCTTTTTCCCTGTAGTCTTGGAATATATAGTCAAATACTTGTTTCTGAATTCGCTCAGGTGAGTGCTCCCCGGAGTCCTCAGTGTTGTGATGTTACTCATTTGTGGTACAGTTTGTCTCATTTGTGTCTGTTTATACTCCACGTTGGGTCGTCTCCACTCCCTGCCTTTCCCAATTCCTCGTTGTTTGAATTTTGAAAATGTGTGGAACATAGAAATGATTCTAAAAGTTGGAACTACACAGAGATACTCAGACAAATGTCGCTTCCCCATGTCACCCCCTCCCATCCTTCACACCCTGCCCCACCCCTACAAGTAACCGATCTCGTTAGTTTCTGGCTTATCTGAATTTATCACTTTTTGCACATGAATATTTTCTAGCTCCCCCACTTTACATGATAGGCAGTGTGCTATAGATCGCTCTTGCACTTTGCTTTTTTCACTCGACGGTTTCTTGGGAATCATCCATAAACGTTTGGGCTATTGTGTTACGGCACTGTTACTCACCACCAGTTCATTTCAACTGTTTCCCCGGTCCTAGAAGGGGAGGTGGAGGGAGGCCAGGCTGGAGGGGCAGGCAGAGGCCAGATCCCCGCCCAGGCCCTTGCTTGCTGCACTAGTGACTGGGACAGGGCCTGGGCAGGGCCAGGGTGAGGAGACAGGGAGCCCAGCCAGGAGACCCCACAGTCGCCTTGGCCTGAACGAAGGCAGGGGCAGAGGAGATGGAAGGAAGGGGACTAACTGGCGAGGGTGACATCTGGATATGGGGGGACAGCAGACAAAGAAGCAAAGATCCTCCCAGATTTCTAGCTTGGTGACCAAGGGAGAGAATGGAAGGCAGAGGAGCTGGTTTGAGGGAAACCAAAAGGCTGATTGAGAGCTTGTTAGAGGGCAGGGGTAGGGGCTGTGTACCATCAGCAGACAGCTATGCTTTAAATGATGGCTGTGCATGGGATGCCAAAAAGTGAGATTCAAAAATGGGTGTGGCATAATGCTGAGTGAAAGTAGCCAGACCCAAAGGCTACCTGCTGTATGATGCCATATCTATGACATTCTGGAAAAGGCAAAACTAGAGAGACAGAAAGTAGATCAATGATTGCCGGGGCTGGGAGTGAGAAAGCGAACTGACCACAAAGAGCATGAGGGATATTTCTGGGAGTGGAATACTCAGTCTGGATTATATCATGACTGCATATGTTTACTGAAATTCATTGAACTGGACACACACAAAAGGGGTGAGTCTTACTGTGTAATTTTATATCTCAATAGGTAACTTTTTGAAAAATGGAAGGAAGCCTAGGGGATGCTGATGGCTGTGGGGCATTAAGGAGAGGGTCCAGAGGAGAATGAGGGTCCCTGAGCTGTGTCCTGAGACACTATGGAATAGAGGAATTGAGTGTCAAATACCAAAAGGGACAAGTAAGATGAGACCTAGCAGGTTTCCCTTGGATGTGACAACCAGGAGGCCACGTTGACCAGAGGGGATTTGTTTTTTCTCCTGTGTAAGATCCCATCTTCCCCATGTAGGGTCCTCAGTCCTCCCTGTGTAGGGTCTCCGTCCTCCCCAAATAGGGTCCTCATCCTTTCCAGGCTTCCCAGAAGACAGTGAGCTGTGGAGACAAGCATGATCAGGAGCCCCAGAAACGTTGAGCAAAGGCAAGGCAAGGGGAAGGGCCCAGCACATTTCTGGGAAATGGCAGTGATGGGGACCCCTGAGGCAGCATAGGTCCTGCCTCCCAGCACCATAATTTAGGGCCTACTGCAAAATGAAAATGCAGGGCTCCTGCTCAACAGTTACTGAGCATTATACCGATCCCAGGGCCCTTCTAAGGGTGGGTGGCATGCCCATGAAGCTGGCATGAAGTCGAGTTCCCAAGAAAGCACAGTACTAACTATAGGATCTGGCTGGAGAGGCCCCGCTGCCTTCCGCTGCCTTGCGCTGCCTTCTCCGTGGCCGGCGGGGCTCCCAGGCTTCGCCAGAACCTGGACATACCTCCAGGCTGCCACCTGCTGGCCATATCAGGCCACTGCACCTCCCTTCAGAGAGAAGGCCCTCGGGTAGAGTGGGAAAACCGGCTTGGTGATCTCCGGGCGACCCAGCCCTTCCTTTCACCCAGGAGAAAACAGCCCCTGGGGCCATTCTGCCCGAGGTCACACCAGCCACAGCACTTAACTGTTGTGTTTGAACCTCATTGTTCTTCACAATCCCGCAAAGTAGAGATGATACTCCCATATGGGTGGGGGGAGGGAGTTTAGAATTTGAGGTTTCCGACTATTGTAGTTGCCTCCCAGGACCCTTCTTTGTTGTCTAGGCACTCCCTTGATCGTTCTTTGGGGGCCCTCTAGCCCAAGGGCTGACCCACCCGGACTGGGGCTGCAACAGGTGGGAGGCCCTCACGGATCAGCATAATCCCACTACCTGGCTGCAGGGTAGGCCTGTAACCCAAAGACAGTGGAGCAAACTTCTTTTTGGCTGGGACTGCTGGAAAAGATGTTTTCTAGCTCCCTCTGTACCCTAGAATGTGTAGTTGTTGCTTCAATGAAAGGATGAAAGCTGGGCAGAGCATGACGCTGACCTGGAGAAATGGGGAAAGACAGACAAAAAAGTGAGTACAGGATGACACCCTTGAGCTGCTGGTCAAGCCAGCCCTGAAGTGCTGAGAGGCTGAATCCCCTTGTGTATGTAAACAGTTTTGAGCAGCTGTTTACAATGAAAGGTGTCTAATGCAAAAGTCCCTCAAACTGATACAGGAAAAATGAGTGTGGGGCACGAGGAGGGCCGAGTCCCAGGTCTCAGCTGAGCCCCTGGGACGTGCCCCGCCAAGTGTGGGTCTTTGGCTTTGCGCAGGAAAGAATTCAAGAGCGAGCCACAGTTGAGTAAAGGTAGATTTATTCAGAGAGATACACACTACATAGAGTGTAGGCTATTTTAAAAGGCAAGAGAAAGGCCACAGAGAGGTGTTGGGGTGGGTGCTCAGGTTGAAGTACACACTCCATAGACAGAGTGCAGGCTGTTTCCGAAGATGAGGGAGTGAGAGAGGCAGCAACTAGGCGCCGTGTTGCCAGGTTTTATGGGCTTGGTAGCCTCGTATGCTAACAAGTGGGAGGACCATTCTAACTACTCCGGGAAAAGGGCTGGGATTCCCAGGAATTTGGCCACTGCCCATTCTTTGACCTTCTATGGTTAG
This sequence comes from Camelus bactrianus, assembly GCF_048773025.1. Lineage (NCBI taxonomy): Eukaryota > Metazoa > Chordata > Mammalia > Artiodactyla > Camelidae > Camelus > Camelus bactrianus. The sequence continues at coordinate 97,984,766 of NC_133543.1, read as the reverse complement.
CTTTGGAGCTGTCATGGTGCCTGTGGGAGTGCGATTTACCATGTTAATATTACAATGAGCGTATAATGAAGCTTAAGGTCCACTAGAAGTCAAATCTCCTGCCATCTTGAGCCTCAAGGCCTACTAGGAGTTGAATCTTCCACCATTTTGGTTTCAATTGCTGTCATTCCTTGAATGGCTGTGCCCTGACCCCTTCCCTCCTGTCTCAAAAACTCGATCTGTGTATCTAGCCCGATCTGCCAAGATCACAAGTCCTCACATCTCAGTCTCTTGTGAGTCTTCAAAGGCACCAGTCCTCTCTCTCTCTCTCTCTCTCCCTCTCTCTCTCTCTCTCTCTCTCTCTCTCTCTCTCTCTCTCTCTCTCTCTCTCTCTCTCTCTCTCTCTCTCTCTCTCTCTCTCTCTCCCTCTCTCTCTCTCCATGGCCTTTGCATAGGCTATTCTGCCTGCCTGGGACACTCTCCCCTCCCTCATCTAGCTGACTGATCCTAGGGGCCCTTAGGGTTTTAGCCTACCTGGCATCTCCTCTTCCTAACTCCGGTTTACTCCAGAAAGGTTGGCTGAGCTCCTACTTTGCCAGGCACCAGGCTAGGCCCAGCTCCCCCACGGGGAGCTCTGGAGATGCTGGTGATTTCAAGGGGAGTGGGGAACGTCAATCAAAGGGTCACACTCATGTCCTCAGAAGAAGACTTGGACCTGGAAGTGAGAGTATGGCTGGGTGAATTTGGGGATGTCAAAGAAAGCCAGTAAAACTGGAAAGCAGAGCCAGGGAGTTGGGAATGGGTCTTATTGTCATAGGAGCACAAAGGTGGTGAGGAGGCTTAGGGTTCTAGACATATAGTGAAGGTAGTCAACTGGCCTTCCACGTTTGCCAAGCTACCTTCTGAGTCAGCTTCCGTTGTAGGTCTGCACATAATCTGATCCTGGTCTAGTAAGAGCTGTATTTCTCCTTGAAGGCTAATATGTTTTTATATGGATTTTTAAATTGTGATTTAATTCACATATCATAATATTCACTCTTTTAAAGTGTACAATTCAGTGGGGTTTTTTGGTTCATTTTGGTATCTTCACAAAGCTGTGAGACCATCACAACTATCTAATTCTAGAACGTTTTCATGACCTCAAAAAGAGACCCTCTGCCCACCAGCAGTCACTCCCCACTTCCCTCTTCCCTTGGTCTCTGGCAGCTACTAATCTCCTTTCTGTCTCTGTTGGATGTTTCATATAAGTGAAATTATAAAATATGCGGTATTTTGCATCTGGCTTCTTTCACTTGACATAATATTTTCAAAGTCCATCCATGTTGTAACAAATGTAAGTGCTTTGTTTCTTTTTATTGCTGAATAATATTCCATTGTGGATAGACCACCTTTTGTTTATGCATTCATTCTTGTTAGACATTTAGGTTGTTTCACCTTTTTGTCTACTATGAATAATGCTACTGTGAACATTCATGTGCAGTTTTTGTATGGATATATGCCTTCATTTCTCTTGGCCAGACACGTAGGAGTAGATTTGCTGGATTACATGGTAACTCTATGTTTAACCATTTAAGGAACTGCCAGACAATTTTCCAAAGCAGCTGCACCATTTTGCACTTCCACCAGTAGTGCTGAAGTCTTCCAATTTCTCCAGATCCTCACTAACACCTGTTATTATCTGACTTTTTCTTATTGCCATCCTAGTAGGTGTGAAGATGTATCTTGTTGTGGTTTTGATTTGCATTTTCTTGATGGCTAATGATGTTGAGCATCTTTTCATGTATGTATCTGATACTTATTATATCTTCTTTGAAGATTGTGTATTCAAATCCTTTGCCCATTTTTAAATTAAATTAAATTTAATTTAATTTATTTTTACTTTTTTTATTGAGTGATAGTCATTTTACAATGTTGTGTCAAATTCTAGTGTAGAGCACAATTTTTCAGTTATACATGAACATATATATATACTCATTGTCACATTTTTTTTTCACAGTGAGCTACCACAAGCTTTTGTATATATTTCCCTGTACTATACAGTATAATCTTGTTTACCTATTCTGCATTTTAAAATCCCAGTCTGTCCCTTCCCACCCCCCGTCCCCTTGGCAAGTTTGTATTCTATGTCTATGAGTCTGTTTCTGTTTTGTATTTATTTATTTATTATTTTTTTTAGATTCCTCATATAAGCAATCTCATATGGTATTTTTCTTTCTCTTTCTGGCTTACTTCACTTAGAATGACATTCTCCAGGAGCATCCATGTTGCTGCAAATGGCATTATGTTGTCAGTTTTTATGGCTGAATAGTATTCCATCATATAAATATACCACAGCTTCTTTATCCAGTCATCTGTTGATGGACATTTAGACTGCTTCCATGTCTTGGCTATTGTAAATAGTGCTGCTATGGGGTGCAGGTGTCATTTTGAAGTAGGGTTCCTTCTGGATATATGCCCAGGAGTGGGATGACTGGGTCATATGGTAAGTCTATTCCTAGTCTTTTGAGGAATTGCCATACTATTTTCCACAGTGGCTTTCCTTGCTTCCCTCTCCTATTCTTAATGATTTAGATGTCTTCTTTTACAATTTTGTGTTTATTATTTCTGTAATTCATGGCAGTTATCTCCTTTCCAGTTATGAGTTTCTCATTTTTGTAGCATCCTGCTTTTTTTCTATTTAGAGTAGACCTGTCAATATTTCTTTCAGCATGGGTTTAGTGTCACTAAACTCTTTTAGTTTTTGCTTGTCTGTGAAGTTCTTTATCTCTCCTTCTATTTTAAAGGATAGCCTTGCTGGATAGAGTATCTTAGGCTGCATCTTTTTTTCATTCAGGACTTTGAATATATCTTGCCACTCCCTTCTGGCCTGTAGTGTTTGTGTAGAGAAATCAGCTGAGAGCCTTATGGGGGTTCCCTTGTAACTCACTCTTTGCTTTTCTCTTGCTGCCTTTAGGATCATTTCTTTATCCTTGACTCTGGCCATCTTGATTATGATATGTCTTGGTGTGGGTCTGTTTGGGTATGTCCTGTTTGGGACCCTCTGAGCCTCTTGTACTTGGATATCTGATTCCATTAGGTTTGGGAAGTTTTCAGTCATGATTTCTTCAAATACCTTTCCTATCCCCTTTGTTCTTTCTTCCCCTTCTGGAACCCCTACTACGCGTAGATTGGCACACTTTATATTATCCCATAGGTCCCTTATATTGTTTTCATTGTTTTTTGTTTGTTTTTCTCTCAGCTGTTATGATTGGGTGCTTTCTGTTGTCCTGTCTTCTAGGTCACTTATTCGTTCATCTGCATTATCTAGCCTGCTTTGCACAGCCTTTAGGTCAGCTCTCATCTCAGCAAATGAGTTTACTAATTCTACTTGGTTCTTCTTTATAGCTTCTATTTCATTTTTGACATATTTTATATCTCTAAACCCTATTTCTTTTCCTTCAGTAGTTTGATCACTCCTTTTTTGAAATCTTGATCTAGTAGGATTTCAAAGTCTATTTCCTTGATCGTGCTTTCAGGGGGTTTCTCTTGATCTTTTAATTGGGAGTGGCTCCTCTGCTTCTTCATATTGCTCATATCTCTCTGGCACTGTGGCTTAAGGAGTATCAGTTATCTAGTTCTCCTGGAGATGGTGTGCTCTTAATGATTTTATCGAGAGGTCTTTGTGTCATCACCCTGTTTCGCGAACTCAGCTTGCTGCTTCCAGAGGCCCTCAGTTGGCGCCCTCATCTGTGCTGCTCCCAGTGGCTGTCAGCTAGCAGATCGCGCCCCCTCCCAACACTGGGTGCTGAGCTCTTACCAGGTGGGTGGGTGGTCACTCCCCCTCCCAATGCCGCAGTCAGATGCTGCAGTCCAGTGAGGCAGGTGGGCAGATCATGCCCCCTCCCAGCACCGTGGTCAGGTGCTGCGTTCCTGCCAGGAAGGCGAGTGGCTGCCCACCCTCTCCTGGTGCCGGGTCGCTCTGCTGCTCTGTGCAGCTGTCCGCTCTGCCTCTGGTGGGCGCTCAGAAGGCAGGCTCGGGGAAGACCGTGGAACGGCCCCGCCCCTGCTCTGTGCCAGATCACAGCTTCTTGTTTGTCTTGGCGGCGTGAGTTCTCTGAGGTGCCAGGGCAGAAAGATCCTATCTGCCTTGGGCTGTAAACAAGTCTCAGTCCTGCCTAGGAGGTTGCGGAGCCCCCAGGTGCGGATTCAGGTCTCGGCCCTGCCCCCGCCCGGGCGCTGCGCACAGGAGGAGACAGTGGCTGTGGCTGCGCCCCGCCTCTCTTCTCGCAAGAAGGGCCAGTAATGGTGATGCAGGTCTGAGGAGACAAAGGCTACGGCGCCCCTCCCCCCAGGGCACACCAGTCTTGTTGCTTTGCTTTTTTCGCAATTTATGGGGGACCGAGGTTGTTCTGCTCCATATCCCCTCCCAGCCTCAGCACGCAGCCCCCTGCAGTCCACCGGCGCTGCCTCAGTGCAGCCGCCCGGGTCCTCTGCCTGGCTCGGGCCGCCTGTCCCAGCTCCAGCTGCCGGCTCGCATTTCGGGCTGGGTGTCACAGGGACCCTTTGTGCCCATTTAACTCAGTTCTGTTGGTCAAGGGGTGCTCAGGACAGATCTGAGCCTCGGAGGCTCCCCCTCCGTCCAACTCGCCTCTCCGTTGGAGGGGGGAGCCCCAGCAAACGAGTGCCAGTCCTCCTTTGCTTCTCCCCACGGGATCAGTCCCACACTGTTTTGCTTTTTCTTCTTTCTTTTCTCCTACCAGATTTTTGGTGTCTTTGTCTTTGGAAGAGGGTGATGTTCTGTCAGAGTTCGGCAGGTGCTCTGGTTGGCTGAGTAGGTCCGTAGATGTGAATTTTGGTGTATTTGTGGGAGAGGGTGAACTACAAGCATCCTTCTACTCCGCCATCTTGCTTCTCTACCCTGCTCATTTTTTAAATTGGGTTTTTTTTTTATTTGTTGTTCTTGTTGTTGACTTGTAGGAATTCTTTGCATGTTCTGGATACTAACCTCTTACCAGATGTATGATTATCAAATATTTTCTCCCATTTGTGGGTTATCTTTTCACTTTCTTGATAGAGTCCTTTGCAACACAAAAGTGTTGTTTTTTTTTTTTTATTTTGCTGAAGTCCAATTTATCTTTTTCCTTTTGTTACTTATGCCTTTGGTGTTATAGTTAGGAAACCACTGCCTACCTAAGATTAGGAAGATTTCCACCTATGTTTTCTTCTAAGAGTTTTATAGTTTTAACTCTTACATTTAGGCCATTGATCCATTTCGAATTAATTTTTGTAAATGGTAGGAGATAGGCATCCAATTCATTCTTTTGCATGTGGATATCCAGTTGTCCCAGAACCATTTGTTGAAGAAACTGTTTCCCTATTATCTTGGCACCTTTGTCAAAATCAATTGACCATAAATGTGTGGGTTTATTTCTGGACTTTCATCTCTATTCCATTGATTTATAGGTGTATTCTTATGCCAGTACCACACAGTCTTGACTATCATAGCTTTGTGATAACTTTTGAAATCAAAAAGTACGTCTTCCAACTTTGTTCTTTTCCAAGATTGTTTTGGCTCTTCTGGGTCTCTTGAATTTTATATGAATTTTAGGATCAGTGTGCCATTTCTACAAAGCAGGTGGCTGGAATTTTGATAGGAATTGTGTTGAACCTGAGATCAACTTGGGGAGAATTGACATCTTAACGAAATTAAATCTTCCAATCCATGAACACAGGATTTCTCTCAATGATGTTTTGTAGTTTTCAGTGTACAAATCTTGAACTGTTGTTAAACTTATTCCCAGGTGTTTTACTCCTTTTGATTCTAGTGTAAACAGAATTGTTTTCTTAATTCCATTTTTGATTATTCATTGCTGTTGTATAGAAACATAATTGATTTTTGCACACTTATCTTGTATCTTGCAATCTTACTGAACTTTTCATTATCTTGAATAGCTTTTTGTGAAATCCTGTTGGATTTTCTATATATAAGATCACATGATCCACAGGTAGAGACAGGTAGAGACAGTTTTACTTCTTCCTTTCCCAACTGGATGCCTTTTTTTCCTCTCCCAAACCACCTTGGACAGAACCTCTAGTACAATATTGAGTAGTGGTGGTGAGAACAGGCATCTTTGTTTTGTTTCTGATCTTAAAGGAAAAAGCATTCAGTCTTTTACTGCTAAGTATGATGTTAACTGTGAATTTTTTGTGGATGCCCGTTATCAGATTGAGGAAGTAGCCTTCTATTTCTTTTTTGAGTGTTTTTATCATGAAAGGTGTTAGATTTTGTGAAACACTTTTTCTGCATTTACCGAGTATAGTATATGGTTTCTGTCCTTTATGGTTAACATATTTTTAAAAGTAGTTATTTGTGCAGTTAGAGGAATAGGAACCAGGAAAATGGGAGACAGAAGAGCAAGAGATATCCTTTTATGTTTTTTGGTTTCTTGAATATATTTCTTATTAAAAAATGAAATTGTCTTTAAAAAATTGTTGCAACATATGCATAATGTAAAATTTACCATCTTAAACATTTTTAAGTGCACAGTTCAGTAGTGTCGAGTATATTCATACTGTTGTGCAACCTCCAGAACTTTTTCATCTTGCAAAACTGGAACTCTATACTCATTGAACAACAACTCCCCATCTGCCTTCCTCCCAGCCCCTAGCAACCACCATTTTACTTCCTGTATGTATGAGTTTGACTACCCTAGATACCTCATACAAGGGAAATCATACAGTATTTGTCTTTTGATGACTCACTTATTTCACTTAGTATAATGTCTTCAAGGTTCATACATGTTGTAGCATGCATTAGCGCTTCCTCTCATTTTGTTTATCCAATCACATGCTGATGGACATTTGGGACCTTAGGCTACCATGGACAATATTGTGAATAACAGCGAAACGTGGCTGTTGAACAAGGGTGTGCAAATGTCTTTCAGACCTTGTTTTCTATTCTTTTGGATTCATATGCAGAAGTGTTATTGCTGGATCATATGGTAGTTCTATTTTTAATTTTTTGAAGAACTACCATACTGTTTCCCATAATAGCTGAACCATTTTGTATTTCTACCAACAGTGCACAGGGTTCTAAGTGTCTCCACATCCTTACCAACACTTGTCATTCCCTGTTTTTTTTTTTTTATCTCTCTCTCTCTCTCTCTCTCTCTCTGTGTGTGTGTGCGCGTGTGTGTGTGTGTGTGTGTGTGTGTTTGGATAGCAGTCATCCTAATAAGTTATCTTTTAAAAGTTCAGGTTTCTGAATCTCCAAACCTGAGGTCCAGGCCCTCAGCTACTTTCAATGTAACCTTCTTTCAATCCTCAGACAAGGCAGGGCCTTAGACCCAGGAGGACAATTGGAGGAATGGACAGGAACAGAGGCTGAGGCCCAGTGTGGGGCAGAGGCGGCGCAGGAGAGGCAGTACCTGGCTGGGAAGGGTGCCTCAGCTCAGGTAAGGTGGCCATGGGCTGGGTTAGACTGGAGGACCTGGAAGCAGCTGCCTGGTTCTCTGGAGTATCTGGGATCTCCACAGTCCCTGGAATATCCATCGGAATTCCTGAGTACTCTGCAACTAACCCTGAAATTCTTCCAACAACTCTAAGTCATGTGGGCCTCATTCACAGAATCAGCATTTAGTGAGCACCAAGTGCTTGCTGACACTGTGCAGAGCCTAGGGTTAAAAGAAGAAATTCCACGCGCCCTCCAGAAGCTCACTGCTGAGTAGAGAAACATGGACGCATACTCACCCTCAGGCACTGGGACAGCTGGTACTTTAGAAGCAGAGAGGAGTTTCCAACCTAATATGAGGGTTACAGGAGGTCTCCAAGAAGAGGTGGCTGAGTCCAGATCAACCAAGAGGCCAGGGATGGGGGGGAGGTGGTCTCAGGTTGCGGAAGGAGCATGGGAGAGGGTACCGGTGGGACAGAGCCCAGTGGCCCAGTTGGCTGAAGCCTGGAGGTCACGGCCAGGCACAGGACCAGGACTAGGGGAGACAAGTGAGGCAGCTGCTTTGGGCGTGAAGTTGAAGGCCAAAAGCTCAGTCGTCAATACAATATTTTACTGCCAGTTATGAGACACGTGTTCCAGGATAGAAAACTGAATACTGTGAGAATGTCAGACTTTCCAAAACGAGTGCAAGAAAATCCATGATGAACAAAATAGCAAGTTTTAAATAAAGACGGGATCAATAATGGGGCTGCGCAAGCCACAGTGGGCCCTGAGGCCAAAGACGTACCAGCAATACTGAGCCTGTGGGTTTTTAAAATTTGATTTTCTGTTCATTGTCTTTCTCCCATTAACAGAAAAAATATTGCACTGAACTATTGTTCATCTTGATCACTGAGTTTCTGGGTCCCTTAAACTTTGTGCCTGAGACACAGGCCTTGCTGGCCTCACCTTTGTCCCCCTCTCTCAGCAGGAAGCTGGCTTTCAGTCATGGGCTGAGGAGGCGCTGGGGGTTCATCCTGCTGGCTAGGAGAAGTCATTGAGACCTTTTCATTATTAGAATGTGTATCTGTTGATGAAAAAACTGATGTAGCTACAGATAGATTAAGATGTCAGGGAGGCCAACTCAGAATGGCTGCCTAATCCAGGCAGGGTGATGAAGGCTTGAAGTAAGAGAAGCAGTGGGAAGAGCAGAAGACCCCAGAGGGCCAGGCCTTAGGGTGGGGCTGGGCCTGCTGTGGGGCTGAGGGGGAGGCTTGCTGGGGTTTAAGACAACGCCCGGCTCTGGCCTGGGAGGACGAGTTGCTGTGTCCCATTTACCGAGGTGTGAAAGACGGCAATTTAGAGTGGAACAAGGAGCTGAGCTCAGTTTGTGACACTCGGAATTTGAAAATGTATAGGACACCTAAGGGAGCTGTCTGGAGCCCAGGAGGAAAGTGGCTCCTGGAGAGACCTTGATTTGGGCGCCATTGGGGGCAGTCGTCCCCGGGAGGTGGAGCCCAAACCAGAGAAGGGGCCCCAAGCAGAGGGCTAGGAGGTGGGGGTACATTCGGAAGGGAGATGAGACCAAGGGGCCAAGGAGGTTATCCAGAGAATAAGGGGGGAGGAGAAGGAAGGTAGGTGAAGAGGAAGGAGGCAGCAGAGAAGTTCCAAGGACGGTGTGGTCAAGAGAAAGAAGAGGAAGAGAGGCCCAAAAAGATAAGATCTGAAAGCTTCCTTTGGGCTGGCCACCAGGAGGGTGCCAGTGCAGGAGGCCCTGAAAGGTCTGAGAGGGACTGGCAGGAACTCCGCTCCACTCTTCCCAGAAGCTACTTCCCATAAAGGACAAAAGAAGGGAAGGAGGATATTTTGATGGAAGGTGTGGCTGAGGAGATAATTGGAGAGGAGATGGGAGGGGCTCCTGGAACCTGAAAAGGTGTAGTTTTAGAGAAGGATTCTAGCTTCCCTGGGGCCTGGAGGGCGGAGAGCTTAGGGCTAGGGCCGTATGTAAATCAGAGGGTGGAATGCCCTGGGGAGACCTGTTTTTCTCCATGAAGTAGAGGCTGGGATAACTGTTGGGATGGTGGGGTAGGGAGCCTCCTTGAGAGAAGATGCTGGACTAGATGCTGGGGAGTTGGGAATGGGAGCCCATGATCCACTCGGGAGCTCCTGGAAGACTTTCTGGGCAGCTGCTGAGAGCAAGGACAGTTGGAGATCCTGGCTCCTTCATCACAGGGTTTCTCTCCAGCACGGCCCAGCCTCCTGGATGAAGGAGAAGGGAGAGCTGACAGGGGCTGGACTGGCATGGCTACCAGCTCTCCTCCAGCAGGCTCAGCTCAGAGGCCTCCTGGTCACTGGTGTGGCTGGGGAGCTGAGGGGAGCTGAGGGCTGACTCCTAAGTCTCTGAGCTGGCAGATGAAGCTTCTCAGGCTCTGGGGGAGACAAAGGCTAGGCCTTTGATTCAGGCCTCTGAGCCCCAGAGGCAACGGGGCACAAGTTGCCTTGTGCATGAAAACACTTGCCTAAACACCAAGCAAGGCCTACTAAGAAGAGCTTAGGATCCCCCTTCAGCATCTCGCTGAAAGTTCTGGACGCTTCAGGGAACCCCAAAAGATGGAAGCAAGCCAGGCTGGTACAGGAAACCTGGCTCTGCCCGTCTTCACAGCCCCCAGTACCGGAGTTGATGCTGTGAATTCCCCTCATGGCCAAGGCAGGTGCCCACTAGACCTCTGCTTTGGGCAGCTTCCCTGGAAGCAGTGCTGGTCCTCCTTCCTTGGCTGTCTTCAGTGGACAAGCCTTCCAGCTGTAGGTGGCAGCTACCTCCTGCTTCTACCTTATATTCTTTCAACCCTGTAACCAATTCCCTGCTTTAAACTCCTTCTATGTTAAATACCGGATGTGACTTTCCTTTGCTAGTTGGAGCTTAACTGAGGCTTTTGGTTCCTGGCTGGGAACTGGAGTTAACCTTTCTGAAGATCTGTAGACTTCCTCCAATGGGCTGTCAGACCCTCGCATTGACATGAGGCCCATTGTGGTTGAATGGGTCTAGAAGGGCCCAGCAGGGCCCACGGATGCCCAGAGTGGGCACCTCACTGTAGACAGGTGTAGTGGGTATTGGGGGCTGGCCAGGCCATGGCAGGGGGGCTGTGCCAGGCAAGTGGCCAGCAGCTGCTCAAGTACCTCTGAAGCTCTGGGCTGGTGTCAGAAGCTGGTCAAACTCCCCAGTGTGAAAATTCAGGGAAAAGAATTAGAGCGATGTTTCTAGGGGATACGGTAGCCTTGCACCCTACCCTACCCCGTCCCTCCTCTGCCAAGGTGTACAGTGCTCTCAGGCAGCAGATAACCCTCACCGGCCAGGGTGGGTGGGATCACTCTCAGCTGGAACTGCCACCAAAAATCCTAACCAAAGGCAGCATTTGGGAGAGCATCCATCAAAATGTAAAAGGCCATACCCTCGGACCCAGCTGTTCTACATTTAAGTAATTCTGCAGGTATAATTTGCACATGTGCAAAATGAAGTATGTAAAAAGGTTTGGAACTTGTAATAACAAAACATAGGGAACAACCCTAAATGTCCAGCAGTGGGGACTGGGTTAAATAAATGATACTTCCACCCAAGGAACACTTTGTTGCTCTCAGGGAGAATGAGGCAGCTCTGCATGCACTGATGCAGAAGGAGTTGTGAGATAAATCTAGTTAATAAAATAGAGGGGAGACTTCAGAACAGTGCATACTGTATAACTACATTTGTGTTAAACATAATAAATACATCTGTCTATTTGTAAACTCACTGACTGAAGCCGGAAGGAAATGCCAGACTGCTGCTGGCCCTGTTCTAGGACACAAGGGCTAGAGGACAGGGAGGGAGGAGAGAGTTTACTGTGTATTTTCTCAAACTTTTGGAACTTTGTGCCATATGTGAGCTTACCAACTTAATAAATAAATCATTCACTTTTAGAAATCCCCCTCCCCACTCCCCACAAAAAAGGTGGCAATTTGGAAACAAAACTCCTACACCCCTGCCAGTCTATTCTGCACAGGTTCTGTGGTCCTGAGTTAGGATTGCGGGGCGGTAGGAGGGAAGCATTTAGACCCTGGTGACGATAAAATAAAGCTGGGGGTAGCCTTACTTCTATTTATGGGCATTTGGATAGCTACCCAAGGTTTCCTTTCCAGACTCTGATTCTGATCCCTTGAGGATGTGGATTGATCCATCTTTGCCTTATTCTTAGTACTCAAGCATACCCTTGGAAAAGGGAACAGGAGGTCCTGCTTTTCATTTAACAGATGAAAGACATGGAGGCAGAAGGCCACACAGTGAAGAGGCAGTATTTCATATTTCCTATCCATTACATGTCAGGGCAGGTTCAGATTTTACAATTTCCACTCCTCCAAGTTTAATGCATTTGCTAGGGAGGTCCACCCTGAGCTGAGGGGCATTATCTCATTCAAAGCAATAATCTGTTCTTTCCGTAGGCAATTTACTTCATTTGGTACTTACTTGTTTTTTATTTATTTTTAAAATTTATTTTTAGATGCCCTGTTTTTTTTTTTTAAATTTCAGCTTTGAGGAATAACTGACATACAACATTGTAAGATATTTAAAGTGTACATCATAGTGATTTAATATACATATACCTTGTGAAAGGATTTCCCAAGTAGTTAATTAATACATCCATTACCTCACATATTTATCTTTTTTGGGGGGAAGAACATTTAAATTCTACTGTCTTAGCAAATTTCTATTATACAATATAGTGTTATCAACTATGGTCACCATATTTTACATTAGATCCTCAGATCTTATTAATCTTATAGCTGAAAGTTTCTACCCTTTTACCAACTTCTCACCATTTTCCCCACCTCTTAGTTCCTGGCAACCATTTTTTATTCTATTTCTATGAGTTTTTTTTTGATATTCCACGTATGACTGACACCATGCAGTATTCATTTTTGTCTGGCTAACTTCACATAATGACCTTGAGGTCATTTGTTGCCATTGTAACAAATGGCAGGAATTCCTTCTTCTTATGGCTGAATAATATTCCATTATATGACATCTTTTTTTTGCACATATATAAATATGTATCTTTATTGAGGTATAGTTGATTACAATATTATACTAAATTTCAGGTATACAACATAGTGAATCAAAATTTTTAGAATATATCACATCTTCTTTATTCATTCACCTGTTGACAGACACAAGTTGTTTCCATACCTTGGCTATTGTGAATAACATTTTAATGAATATGGAAGTGCAGATATCTCTTGGAGATACTGATTTCATTTCCTTTGGATGTATACCTGGAAGTGGGATTGCTGGATCATACGGTAGTTCTATTTTTAATTTTTTGACGAACCTCCGTATTGTTTTCCATAGTGGCCACGCCAATTTACATTCTCTTACCTTTCAATTTAATCCTTTGGAGTTTAAGAAAGTGTCCCATCCTTTTATCTTGCTAGTCGGTGCCCAGTAAACTCCATCCAGCTTTCTCTCCCTTTCCTTTTAAAAGACAGCCTCCTATTCTTCCAAAAGGAGACAGCAGCAGACAGGAATTACCGTAATTCTCACACCCACACTCCATTCATTGAATGGACATTTACTAAGCACTTTTTATGCACCAGGCACTGTCTGGGCACTTAAGAGGCACTGAGCCAGCCTGGCAGTAAGCTCTGGCCCCCAGAGCCTACATTCTGGCTTACTCTTACTGTTAGTTATACAGGTACACTTACCTTTAGTCTCAAATGGTTCTGGACCAAGGGATAGCACCTTCATTTAAGAAACCTCACTTAATCTTGTCCTCTCATTTCTCTTCTAAGCTTCCAACTCTCCCTGTACTGGCTCCTTTTCGTAGGCTATAAGAATGTTCTTCTTCCTCCTTGAGCTGTGACCACTCCCTCTCCCAGGATCCCCTCCTACAAGGGCCCTACACTTAGCACTGCCTTCTCCATCCACAGCATTGCAGCTTCTACCCCATCGTAACGGCCCAAATCTCCAACACCCTTAATACCAAATCCAAGGGACAGGCATTGGACATTGTTCTTTTTTTCCCTTTTTCTTGAAATCTTTTCTTCCCTTGGCTTCCAAAACTCCTCTTTTCTAAGCTCTGCTTCTGCCTCTGGGCCTTCTTCCACCCTAGATGTTTCCTGCCATTGGGCCTGGGTCTGCCCAGCCTTATCCTCTCCTCATTCTGGCTGCTCTTCTAGGCTGGTCCCTCATACCATCTTTGTCTGCAGCCATGCGACCACCTCTGCCAACTGTCTAAAGCGACGGGTATTCCTCATGCATTCAACACATCCAACACTGAACTCAGGAGCTCCCCTCCCAAACCTGCAGCCCAGCTGGTGTCATTCCACTTAACATACAGACACCCAACAGATAATGGAAATAAATGACCCTTTGTCCCTCTCTATTCAAGTCACCAACAATAGCTTATATTAATTGAGGGCTTATTATGCATCTCAATACTCCTAACAACCCAAGAGGCAGGTACTGTTATCCCCATTTTATCAATAAAGAAACTGGGATGACAGAGCAGGGTCTCAATTTAAATCCTAGTTCCTAGCTCTGTGACCCTGGACAAGTTAATTTATCTCTCTATGCCCCAGTTTCTGTAAAACAGTGATAACTTTTTTTAAGAGTAAATGAATTAATATATAAAGAACTGGAATGGTGCTTGGAACTTCATAAGCATTAGGTAAGTATTAGGTATTACTATTTTTCTATCCCAGACTGAGTCCAAAGCAAGGCACTTGAACACTAAGCTACACTGGCTCTCTTCATTGCTCCTTCATTCAACAAATAATTTTTAGCACTACTTGTGTCAGGCAATGCTTAAGGGAGGAATAAAGCAGAAAAGAAGGTCTGTGTTCTCATGGCTAGGGAAAGAGCAAACAGAAAATAAATAGCCAAGAAAAATGCCAGGTAGTGGGAATTACCTGCAAGGACTAAATCAGGGTGCTGTGGTAAGGAGTCTCTGGTGGCACTTTTCACTGGAGGGTTGGGGAAGGCCTCTCAACAGGTGATATAAACCGAGTTCTGAACTGAGCAGCCAGTCATGCCAATATTTCTATAACGCATCCCTGTCACCTGGTCACGCCCACTGCTCATTTCTCCAGCCTCTTTCCACGAGTGCCCTAAGCTTGCTTCGTGCCAAACTGCTTGCAAACACGCGAGTCTTATTCCACTATGCCTTGGCTTATGCTGTTCTTCCTGTGTCCCCCATCACCCAGTAAATGTCCCCTTGGTCCCCATCCCAGAGTTCAAAATGAGAACCTCGCTCAGAGTGCTCTCCACAGATCAACAGAAAGCAGGGTGCAGACCATAGAACTGGCCTCAGCCTCCTTCCTGATCAGAGAGCCCCAGTGGGTAGCTGTGAGTTTCCTATTCACTCAGTCCCAGGAGTGTTCTACTAAGAATTGCAAAGTAACTTGATTGCTCACAAGAATCCCCTCGGGCCCTTGTTAAAATACAAAATCCTGGGCCCCATCCCAGATCTCTGTAATTAGAATCTCCAGAGGTGATTCTGAACATTAGTTCAGTTGGGGAAATATCGTTATTGTTGAAGGTATTCTGGCTTTGTAGTTTTAAGAGTTGGTACCAGATGCCCAGGATGTAACTAACCATCCTTCCTGGGCAGGGTCTAAACTGAATAAAGCGTTCTGCTTAAGTTTGACACCAGTTAAGTTTTGCCACAGTGACCCATCTGAATAATTGGTAAAAGCACAAAGCAAAGACAATCTTCTGTGCCTCTGCCATCCAGGGACCCTTCCTTTGACTCTTTTTGACTGACTCCTGGGCCATCTGGTGACACTGACTTAGCAGCCACCATTTTTTAGTAGGTGCTTTAGTCCTATTGTAACAAAGAGGGAACTTCTGAGTGGTCAAAGGCCAGGCTCTGTGGTTGGTCTGACCAAGTTCCCCTCCCCACCCCACAGTTATATAGTATCCTGTGACTGCCAGGGGTGTTCCCCATTGGAAAAAATTTCTAGTGTACGAAGTTTCTTTAGATTAAATATTGTTTCTGTAGTGCTCACAGTAAACCTCAGAAACACAAGCGACTGTCTCTATCAGCAGCTCTCAGGAGGAAGCTTCAAGCACGTGGCCCGGAGGGGAGTCACCAGCAGACAAGGGGACTTTCTGGACCCTGGTTCACTAGCGGGACGGACTAAGAGGGGTCCTTAAGGCGAGTGGACCCTGAATTTCCGGAGGTCTCGGGTTCATCTGAGGGGAAACGGGGCAAAATCTTATCTGCACTGCCTTCAGAAGGCTCAGCGTGGAGTGCAGACCGGGGCCGCGCGAGAGGCCTCCCGAGTCGACAGGACCAGGAAACATTGAAGAACCAGAGCCCATCTGCACCCACCGGCCCCAAATTCGGGTACACGCGGCGCCAAAAACGTCCATCTCACGGCGCAGGCGCCGCAAGCGCAGGCCACGGATGGGTACTCAAGGAACCGCGCGCCCACCGCCCAATCAGCGCCGGCCTTGCACAAAGCGAGTCCCGCCCCCAGGGCGCCACCACGAATCTCCTCCCCCTTCTCTGGCCTCCTCCACCCGCCCACTCCCGCCCGCGCCCCGCCCCGCGCCGTTCTCGGGTAGAGGCTTGCGATTGGCTAATGGGATAGGCGCGAACTCTGGTTGGTCGACGCGGGGTCACGAGGGCGTCGTCATCTCCTTTCCAGAGGCGATTACTGGGCAGGCTCAGTCTTTCGCCTCAGTCCCGAGCTCTAGCTGGCAGCTAAGCGTACGCGCTCTGGGATCTTCAGTACCAGCGGCCGCCATCGACGTTGCTTGGGTTCCTTTGGGCTCATCTGCGCCACTCGCTCGCTATACACTCCGCTGCCATAAACCTCCATCATGGTAAAGCTCGCAAAGGTAAGAGGCCTTGCCCGCGCGAGCACAGATATCGAGGCCTGTTTTCCGAGGAGCGCGCGCGCGGCGCCGCCAGGAGGAGGGCCCGCGCGCCGTCCCGGGCGCGTTCGAGGGCGCCATGCTGCCGGAAGTCTCGCGCGATTAGCTGGGAGGTCTCGCGGCTTTTGGCTGCGTGGTGGGGAGGTGAAGAGCTTCGGCAGGTGCCGCGAGTGGTGGATGGCCTTCGAGGTTAAGCGCGGGGCGGGGGTGCTGGGCCTCGGAGTGGAGGGATGAGGCCAAACTCTTGCGACGGGCCAGAGCGGGGCCCCGCCTCCTGACTCACGTGCCCCCGCGCGCGGCCCGCCACGTGGGCTGCGCCGTGTGTGTCCCTGCGCTCACCGAGGGGACGCGGCCCTGGGGCGGAGAGGCGGCCAGCGGGATCTCCGCTGCTGGCGGGCGGGCGGGCGGGCGGGCGGTGGGTTCCGGAAGGAGGCCTTGCCGCGTGCGTTCTGCGCCGGGCTGCGCGCACATGGTGGCCTGCGAGGTGCCCCCACGTGGCCCTGCCGCGGCCGAAAGGGGCGGGGTTAATACCCTGGCAAAAGAAAATGCGATGGAAAACCAAAGATTGAAATTTGAATTTTTTTTAAAGGTTGCCTTTATTCAAATTTAGACGAGGGTGGTCGAGTTAGGTGCCACAGTTTACCCCCAAAGGCTTATTTAAGGTAGTTTGCCCCTGGTGAAGGTCTGTGGATTATTGGCCATCAAAGTTGTCCAATTATAGACTGTATTGAAAAATTGTGCCCTGATGCACGGATCAATTCTGGCTGGAAGTAGTTTTTAAAACAGGTGTGCTTAACGAAGGCAGCAGGAAGGAGATCGTTTCCTTGAAGTTGCCTTTTTATCCTAAGGTTTTTTTTTTTTTTTTGGTAGAATTTGACAGGAAATATGTGGGAAGTTGAGACTCGACCAGTGTTAACACTGATACCAAGAATAGTTTTTATGTTAATTGTATTTACCAGTATGAAAAGTGGGCTCTTAGGGAGATGACTGCCGTTTTACTATGAAGAATGATGGCAAAATATGAATGGCCTGCAATGTGGGAAATGTAGTGTGCTTATCATTGTGTCTATTTTAGGCTGGTAAAAATCAAGGTGACTCCAAGAAAATGGCTCCTCCCCCAAAGGAGGTAGAAGAAGATAGCGAAGACGAGGAGATGTCAGAAGATGAAGATGATGATAGCAGTGGGGAAGAGGTAATTGTATACAGTTCAATGCAGGATTGTGTTAAACTACAAAATGGACGGTTAAAGCAGGTGGTACTGAGTGTCTGAAAATACTGGCAAAAGTAGGATTACATGCAGATATAACCTGCTGTAGTGTTTCACAAACTTTTTATTGACCTGTCAGGATACCTTAAGGGTAAGTATTTGAATGAATTTGGGATAAAAGGTGTGGAGGTTTTTCATGTGCCCTCTGCAGAGCTTGGTGTGATATAGTGCAGTAAATCATTAGTATTTCAGTTTCAGCGTGGAATACAAATGATTAATTGGTTTCTATATTAGCCTATTTGAGCTTGGTAATATGCATGGCTGTAATGTATGGATTGAGAGTTGCTACTTTGTGTTAACCATTGACCTTGTTTAGCACTTTTGGATACTGTAGAATGCTGTAAAGACAGCTAAACGCTATATTTGTTCATATTTCTTATTTAGAGTTTAATAAAGATTTTATTTCCACATACATAACCTAATAGAACCTGTAGTTTAAAAAAAGTGGTTTTGAATGTGACTTAATTGTAGGTAAATGGTTTTTTTAATCAAACTTACGTACTTACTCTTTGATTTGTATTAATTTTTCGAGGATTGACTGTAGAGCTTGACCGGTGGTTGTTTTCTGTGTGTAAGGCTTTTAATTACTTCTGTCAACTTGTAATCCTTAAAAGCAATGTGTAAGATTAAAGCGTTAGTTTCAGATAAGAAAAATATTAAAGCTTAAAATTAAGTTTTAAAACTGCCTAAGACCATGCAGTGACACGGGGAATCTAGGAGGTTTGTTTTTCGAGTCTGTGTTAAGGTGTGCTGCTTCAACACTGAAGTGATTAAAAAGTATGAGGTGCAGAAATTTAGAGGTCTGGCTCAGAGATATTTTAAGTGTTAAGAGTTCATTGTGCTTAGCTATGACCTGAAGATGAGGACAGTGACCTCAAGCATACAGAAGGACACATTACATGACCCTGCAGTTTAACATGCTATCATCCAATGCATGGAGTCTTGAGCTAGAGGCAGTGCCAGAATTTAGCATTGATTTATGGGACCAGGGCTCTCTTTGAGTTTAGAAACAGGCTTATGTTTGTTTTTAATTATTCTCAAGGTCATTATTCCTCAGAAGAAAGGCAAAAAGGCTACCATAACTCCAGCAAAGAAGGTCATGGTTTCCCCAACAAAAAAGGTTGCAGTTGCCACACCGGCAAAGAAAGCAGTTGTTACCCCTGGCAAAAAGGCAGCGGCTACGGCAGCTAAGAAGACAGTTACACCACCTGCCAAAGCAGTAGCGACACCTGGCAAGAAGGGAGCCACACCAGGCAAAGCGTTGGTAGCAACCCCTGGTAAGAAGGGAGCAGCCGCCCCAGCCAAGGGAGCAAAGAATGGCAAAAATGCCAAAAAGGAAGAGAGTGATGAGGAAGATGATGACGACAGTGAAGAGGAGGATGAGGATGACGAAGATGAGGATGAAGATGAATTTGAGCCAGCAGTGATGAAAGCTGCTGCTGCTGCTCCTGCCTCAGATGATGAGGATGATGAGGATGAAGATGATGATGAAGACGATGATGAGGATGATGATGAGGATGAAGAGGGTAAGGCATTTGTGTTGGTAGTTTTGGGGCTGCTGTTTGCATGGTACATTAGGACTGGGGTTTGGGAAGTAGTGCTGCGTGCTCCTGCTGACATCCTGGGGATTAGGCAAGAATCATCCTAGGGATTCTCTGGGCTAGTTGTGGGGCACTAGAATGGGACCTGGGGTAAAATGCTCCTGTGTTTTTCATAATGTAGGATTCTACTTCCAAGTGATCTGTTGGTTCTTGACATAGCTACCAAGCACAGAGGCATGGATAGGATTACGTTTATTTTCCTTTATGTTTTCCTAGAACTGGGATGATTCTGAGTTTTTGACTAGGTGGTCTCTCTTTCAGATTCTGAAGAAGAAGCTATGGAGACTGCACCACCCAAAGGAAAGAAAGCTCCAGCAAAAGCTGTTCCTGTGAAGGCCAAGAGTGCTGCTGAGGATGAAGATGAAGAGGATGACGATGAGGACGAGGAGGATGAAGAGGATGACGACGAGGAGGATGATGAGGATGACGATGAGGAGGAGGAGGAGGACGATGAGGAGGAGGAGGAGGAGGAAGAGGAGGAAGGTAATCAACTTAGATTCTGAAGTACATGGACACTGGTTTTGTTTAAAGGAGATAATTTGAATATATGTGTGGCTACTTGTGGATGACATAGATTGTTTGAAATCTTGTCTAGAGCCTGTCAAAGAAGCACCTGGAAAACGAAAGAAAGAAATGGCCAAACAGAAAGCAGCTCCTGAAGCCAAGAAGCAGAAAGTGGAAGGTAACCTGCAGAACTGGGGAGTGGGGAACGCCACCTAATAAATAGCACAAATGATGAACAACACAGGGACTTAATACTGAACCCTGATGTTACATTGCAATGTGCTGATGTGCTGCGTGCAGAAATTTTACATTGAAAATTAAGTTCATGTCCTACTTTACAAATAGACTAATTTGAGGCAATTTTTGTATAGGCACAGAACCAACCACAGCTTTTAATCTCTTTGTTGGAAACCTGAATTTCAGCAAATCTGCTCCTGAATTAAAAACGGGTATCAGTGACCTTTTTGCTAAAAATGATCTTGCTGTTGTCGATGTCAGAATTGGTGTGTCTAGGTAAGTACAGGAGAGTTATGTCTTAGTACTTCCTGCCTGTGCTCAAGGGTCTGCTAATGCCTTTACCCCTCCCCTTTTAGGGCCTTAGCCCACTACTCTTAAATGTGAATATGTAAAAGTCTTGAAAGATTGGACATTAATGAATTAAGTCATTGGATTATCAGATTGTAAAACCCCCAAATTAAAATGACCATACTCTCCCTTAACCTTTGATGTAGCACAAATTAATTTCTAATAAATTATGAGACTTGATGCTTAGAAATATGTATTAGACTTGAGTAGCTATAATGGTGAATGCTTTTAACCAGACAGAATTCTCCTGTCTTGGTGCTTAAATGGTTTCTTGAGCAGTGTAGCTAATAAAGATCTCAGGTGAAATTGCATTAAGTCTTGGTACTTAGACCCTGCTCTGTAGCCCCAGCTTACAGAATCTGACTTAATTTTATTAATAGTATAGGTGCTTTTTAACTTAATCTTTGTTTGCACCATCACTTTAGTGCTTGCCCAGAATTTGTCATTTGGCTCTTGTTCGGTGTTTTTTCTCCCACTTGTAATTTTTTTTTTGTCCTCTTTACCTTAAAGGAAGTTTGGCTATGTGGATTTTGAGTCTGCTGAAGACCTGGAAAAAGCCTTGGAACTCACTGGTTTAAAAGTCTTTGGCAATGAAATTAAACTAGAAAAACCAAAGGGAAAAGACAGTAAGAAGGGTAGGTAAGACTTTAGGTAATTGTGACACTGATAGGTAACTTGTTAATGGCTGTGTATCTAATGTAGACTGGTTGGCCAGAATAAATAGTTTAATGTTTTTCCCTCGTCTGCCTCATGATATTGTGAGGAGGGTTAAATGAGTTAGTGTTAAATGTTTACAAGAGTACTTGGCACTGCTTATTGGGCTTAATCAAAAAATAATTGGTTAGATGCATCTGAATTAATAGAGATCCCTAACTACTCCATTTGTATCTTTTACCCTGCTCTATACACTTGTCATATTTCAAGTGTGTGTTCATGATCTTTTTAATTGAAAAATACTGAATACCTACTCTACATGCTATATAATACTGAGCTCTGTTCTAAGTATTCAGGACATAGTTTGCTTGTGTGGCAAAACCACTGCTGTATCTGTATAGTAGCAGAATGCCTTGTACAGTGCAGAATCTCAAAATTACTTAAATAGAACTTGTATGTTGGTCAGTCTTTGGTAATCTTCAGGGAAGGAAGGGTCTTTAAAGCCATCTGGTTCATTTTTGTGTTTTTATCTAGATCGAGATGCGAGAACACTTTTGGCTAAAAATCTGCCTTATAAAGTTACTCAGGATGAATTAAAAGAAGTGTTTGAAGATGCTGTGGAGATCAGATTAATCAGCAAGGATGGAAAGAGTAAAGGGTATGTTTTATATCTATTCGAATGTTAAGAATTTTATTAAAATTAATGTACTTCACTGATTTATAAAAGAAATGTTGATTAAACTTTCATGTGTGTGATTTTGGGCAAATTTATCTATAATCCATGCCTCACTTTCCCATCTGTACAGTGGTGACAGTGTACTTCATTCAGGCTGATTTTATAAGATGAGCTTACATATAAAGCACTACAAATGCACCTAACCTCCAATAAATGCTTTGAAAGTAATTGTAATTATTGCAGTGAGGTGGACTTAACATGAACGAACACGTTTTCTAGACATATTTGGTGAATTCTGTGTAGTGGGCGGAAAGTTTCAATTGAGAAGTGAACCTTGAACATTTCAATTAGCGTAAAATGAGACGTTTTTATTGTACTCACCTGAAACAAGGTCATGTTGCTGAGGTTAAAACGTTTGTGTTAGAGAACTAATACGGTTTTAAAAATCAGACGAGTTCTTAACATTTATTTCCCTACTGTAGGATTGCTTTTATTGAATTTAAGACAGAAGCCGATGCAGAGAAAACCTTGGAAGAAAAGCAGGGAACAGAGATAGATGGACGATCCATTTCCCTGTACTATACTGGAGAGAAAGGTCAAGGTCAAGACCCGAGAGGTGGAAAGAATAGCACTTGGAGTGGTAAGAATTTATAGGCTTCCTACAGGGTTCTTTAACTGATGGAGGGAAATCCTTTGCATCTTTGTGTTTTATAAAATTGACTGATTAATTGGATGAAGATGGACATTAAGTTATACATGTATTTGTAATTGAATGTCTTGAATGAGAGCTGTATGAAATCTTTGCATTAGAACATAGATCTAGTTTCCTTTGTATATATGTTTTATACTGTAAATGACTTAGATGGTTTGCATTTTTAAATCAGAATATTGTTGTAGGAAGACATAGAGCTGTAGTCTGAACAATAAGGATGGAAGGAAGCAGGATCTAACAGTACATAATAGGTACTTGATATGTTGAGTAACAAGTAGGATTCTACCTGCATCAGCATTGGAGTGTTAACTCTTACAAGCACAGAAGTTATTAAGAACAAGATATGGCTGTGATTGAGCTACTGCTTCAGAGTCTTAATTTGGTATCTCTATTTGTAGGTGAATCAAAAACTCTGGTTTTAAGCAACCTTTCCTTCAGTGCAACAGAAGAAACTCTTCAGGAAGTATTTGAGAAGGCAACTTTTATCAAAGTGCCCCAGAGCCAAAATGGCAAATCTAAAGGGTAAAGTAACTAATAACTTTATGCTGTCAGTTACAGGCTTTAAGGGTGCCTTGCAGAGGTAAAATGTTTTCCTGGCTGTTAGCAGAAGTTGCAGCAAATGTTTGCTTGAGGGGTAAGGCTTGGTGGCATCAGATACTGCACAGGAGCCGTGTGCTTGATAACTAAGTATTGACTGTTTATCCTCAGGTATGCGTTTATAGAATTTGCTTCCTTTGAAGATGCTAAAGAAGCTTTAAATTCTTGTAATAAAAGGGAAATTGAGGGCAGAGCAATCAGGCTGGAGCTGCAAGGACCCAGGGGATCACCTAATGCAAGAAGCCGTAAGTTAATAAAGTAACAGGATGTTGTGGGTAGGTCCTCGGTGCTGTGCTTTAACTTTTTTTGTCAGATATAGGAAACGTTTGTTTCTGTTGCTGCTGAGTAAATGATACTGGATATGATGACTGATTATCTGAGAAATAATTGATGAAATCTCAAGAAAATTCCTCTAGATAGTCAAGTTCTGATCCAGCTAAGTCAACTCTGAGCAGCAGGTTTGCCTGTGGTTTACTGTCCTGTGGTGTTTGTAGCTGCCTGCTTTAGGACCGCCATCTGACTTGGCTTGGGTTGCTTCTGTTTCTTTATAAAAGACAGGTTCTCAACTTCTCTGGTGATCAGCATAAACTTGAGATGGCAGTTGATCTAAGCCCTTTGCTTTAATTAAGCATTAGTTGATGAAGTTGCTTTTACCTACTTACTCAGATACTCAGAATGAAAGGCTAGCTTTTGCTAAGACACGCATTCTTAGTAGTCAGTTACTAGACTGCAACATGCAAATCCAGTGTGTTGTCATGAATTGTGACTTTAAATAAAAGGTACAATTTTTATTTTTCTTCCCCAGAGCCATCCAAAACTCTGTTTGTCAAAGGTCTGTCTGAGGATACCACAGAAGAGACATTAAAGGAGTCGTTTGAGGGCTCTGTCCGTGCAAGGATAGTCACTGACCGGGAAACCGGGTCCTCCAAAGGGTGAGTAAGATGGAGGGATGTGCATGGTGGAGAGCTCCCGACTAAGTAAGTGTCTTCTCATTGAGCTCCTTTCTGTCCATCGGTGACAGTTCAGGATTCGCACGAGAAGAAGAGACAATTCACAGGGCTAGCATTATTGCCTTCTGTCTTCACAGAGGTGTATTTTGCTGTTTTGTGAGACATTCTAGAGTTCAGGCTGTCAGTAAAACCGGTTTCAGCTTTCCTTAGGGAATGACTCTTCAATTGGGTCCAATTAGCAAGGCTGCTTTCTATGGGATCCACTATCTAACACAGGAAGTTACTTTGGCACTTGTTCCATATGTTTGTTTTATAATGGCTAATTTCATTTGGTGTTTTTAGGTTTGGTTTTATAGACTTCAACAGCGAGGAAGATGCCAAAGCTGCCATGGAGGCCATGGAAGATGGTGAAATTGATGGAAACAAAGTTACTTTGGACTGGGCCAAGCCTAAGGGTGAAGGTGGCTTTGGTGGCCGAGGAGGAGGCAGAGGTGGCTTTGGAGGCCGAGGTGGTGGCAGAGGTGGCCGAGGTGGATTTGGTGGCAGAGGCCGGGGAGGCTTTGGAGGTAAGGAACATGGTGGGCTACCTCACTGTACACTGGACACTAGGTGGAACATGCACTTTGGAACCTGAAGGCCTGGGTTCCTGCATCAATTCCAAGTCCTCATCCCTCTGGGGAGGGGAGAACTGGCAGCTTTGCAGCCACTCTTTAGTGACACATCTTGCCTTCTTGCAGGGCGAGGAGGCTTCCGAGGAGGCAGAGGAGGAGGAGGAGACCACAAGCCACAAGGAAAGAAGACGAAGTTTGAATAGTTTCTTCTATCCCTGTCTTTCCCTCTTCCATTTGAAAGAAAGGACTCTGGGGTTTCTACTCTGTTACCAATGACAGAGCCTTCTGAGGACATTCCAAGGCAGTATACAGCCCTGTGGTCTACTCGGAAATCCATATAGATAACATTTCACGGGAGATAACCCTGTTGGTTTTGACTGGATATTCAGATAAACTTTTTAAAGAGATGAGTGATAGAGCTAACCCTTATCTGTAAGTTTTGAATTTATATTGTTTTTTCCCATGTACAAAACCATTTTTTTCCTATGAAGTTTTTTGTTTGTTTTTTTTGCGTTGGGGGGTGTAAAGGAAAGCAGAATGTTTTATCATGATTTTTGCTTCAGCAACTTTGGGACAAATTAAAAGTCCTAAACTCTGGTGCCAGACTTGTACTTCCTAGTGTCTCCTGGAAAGTCAGTGAAGGTGGAGCATGACAGCCAGCTCTGCCACTCTGGATCTGCTCCACCCCTAATGGAAATGCTTGATGCTTTGGTTTCAAGTATCCAAGTCATAAGTTTTGGTGAAATGACTAGTGAGGTGATCAGCTTTCTGTAGCCCTTTGTCATATGAAAGGTTTATTGCAAGGTTACTGTGGCCTTATCCCGCTTAAAAGCAGGCCAGAGGGTCAGGAGCGCTTCAGTTGGGCCTCTTCAGAGTGCATCTGATTATAGAGTGTGGGTTCTGGAATTGGCAATGACTAATGAATAGAATTCATGCTATGAATGAATGGACCACATGGAGGCTTTGGGACTGTGAGGCTGGGGAGGATACTACCAATCTAGTTGATGGACCTGATTGTTTTGTAAGTCCCCCAACAACCTCAAGTTAAACTGACAAGAAAGGCCTTTGGTTTCGCACTATGATGAGTACTCTGATTTATTAAGCACTACTGTGGGTGTCCTCCCCCAACAGAAGATCACATGAAAGGCCTTGGTCAAGGGGTTTAACATGGTGTATTGAGTTGCCTCGGGGTATAGAGCAGAGATGATACTGACAAGTGCCAACTTAAAGTATGGTAAAAGGCAAACTGCAGGATGCAGACAGCTTAGTTTGTCCTGGTTATGAGTTGCTATTGGGATGAGGGAATCTAAGCATTGTACATGTCATGTACCACTTAGAAGTCTGTTCTGAGTACTAAGGGCATGGACCAGGACAAATACCTTGTTTTGAAGGGGAAAGGGGGAGGGGGATGGGAGATTGAAAGTTTAGTGCTGCTAGGAAGGAAAATCAAGCCACTAGAGGGACAGTGATGAGGCAAACCTAAAAAATTAAAACGAACACTTGGCAGCCTATGTATTTTCTAGATTTAAAAGTTCTAATTAATTGGAGCCTAACAGGGCCAATGAATGAGTTAAGTCTGTTACCTTTTCAGTTACAGCAAGGCTGAGTAGAGTTTTGACTGAAAATTTGTATCAGTGGCAAATCAGTCAGTCCCAAACTAGATTTTCAAGCAGGAGCCTGTGAGATTGGTCTCTGTCTCCACAGTCTTCTCCCAAGTGGGTGCCACCTGTGACTGGTATCTAGGAATGTGAATTAGAATTGCTATTAGCTCGGGCTCAACACAGCCAGTTAGCTTATTCAGTACTTGAATTACATTTGAGAGCCTGTGATGGAGTTTTGGTAGGTTCCCTCATGGAGGTTTGGTGGGGTGCAGGGGAGGCTCGAACATGACTTTGCTAGCAGCTCAGCTGGCAAGAATTTTTGGCTTCTAGAGTCAGACCTGCACTGAGATACAAGTCGACCCGCACTGCTTTACAGCTAACGTTTTTGACTTTACAGCTAGTGATGCTGTGCCCTCAGTATGTCGGGCTTTATCTCACCCCTCGGTAACCTGCTGTGGGGCAAAGCAAGGGTAGAATAAAGGTTCTTCCTGCTATCCTTTTCCTTCCCAGAAAGGGAAGGGAACAGTGCAGCCCTTTTATTACTGGTTTTTCCAACCAGGGCTACTGATTTCCAGTGGAAGGAAGATGAGGATGGAGGGTGGTCACCCTACACGGAGGTGAGGGGAGTGGAGAAGCACTGGGACTTGGGTTTAGGGACTACAAACCTCTTAATCCTAGGCCTTCCTGGTGCCTGTCTGGTTTCTGGTTTGGATTGGGTGGGTTTGCAGCCATTTTAGAAAAGCAACTCCCTACTGCAAATGGTAGTTGCCACTTTTGTCACTCCTCCAGCAGGTGGCAGCACCCACAAGGATGTGGACACCTGGCAGGGAAGTGTCACTAGCGAAGCCTGAAGATTAGTTTCAGGCCAGTGGGTCTTCAACTCAGACTCAGGTTAAGTGATAGGGCCTGGGAATCTGCAGGAAGCACACTCAACACAGGTGCTGTGGAATCCCCACGAGGAGTGGCTTTCATTTGGGTCCAAGAACTAAAATTTTGAATGCTTGTCCTGTGCTCTTATCTCTGAGCATCCCATTAATCCATATTAGCCCACTGATTATCTCCTTGTAATGTAATCTTTGTCTCCCCTCAGCCTTAAGAGGTGCCAAAGCTTTCTCATCCAAAAAAAGCTGTCCTCTGAGCTTACCTCCCTGCCTAGCTGTTCCCTTTGACCTTCCGTTGCCAAGCTTTGGGAAGGACCACACTGCCTCCCACTCGTTTGCCCCCAAGCAGTGTGGCTTCTGTCCCCACACCAGCATTGATTGAGTTAATTAAGGATGCCAGTGACCAAAGGCTCTAAATCCAAGTGGTTAGTCTTCCCTCATTTTCCAGCTTCCCTGTAACACCTTCCAGATTCCTTCTTCCTCCCTGAAACTTCCTTCCCCCACCATAGAAAACTTAGGTGGTGGTTCTGTGACAGCAGACTGGGGTGAAGGGGGAGGAAAACAATGCTGGGATTAGAGGCTCAACAGAATTATACCCAATTAACACATAAGCCAGGGGCTGTGCTTCACACATCAGGTAATCCTGTAATGAGAAAGGCCTGGAGGGTTCCTCTGTTGCTGTTCCTACATGGAAATGCGAAAAGAGCACTTCTATTCCTGCCAACCTTTGAGTGGAAGGACTTGTTTTGTCCACTGTTCTGTCCCATGGGCCATGGACAGTCCCTGACACATAGGTACTCAGTAAGTAATGAATAAAGGAATGCTGGACAAACTTCCCCCGACTGCCGGGAAAGCTGCCATAGCAGTGGGAGAGAATCTTTTAAGGCCAGGAGTTACTAACATTTTGAAAGTTTTAAACACTTTTGGGAATTCTTTTGGGAATCTGGTAAAGCCTTTGAAAACTTCAGAATAATGTTCTCAATTTTTTAAAAAAAAGATTATAAGTGAAATCAATTACATTGAAAAGTTTTAAAAATACTTAATCACACCATTTGTGATGGAATTACATGTGTTCATTCACTAAAGCGTAAGATAAGATTCATTTACATTTAAAATACAGTTAGGGAGTTTGGCTCTGGTGATCATGGAGTGGCTTATAACAGACTGACCCTCCTATTGATAATTATAAATTCTGGGTGAAATAAAAAGTCAACTTCTGAACATGTTGAAGGCCAAACAATACCAGATGGAAACTGGAGCATATAACATCCTTGAAAGGACACTGGGGGAGATACATGTTTAACCAACTTTTCCCTTGAAGGTGTTCCCCCTACCCCTGCCATTAGCGTGATTATTTGGGCATAGAGTTTAAGGAGAAGGAGGGTCTTACTGAACTGAGAAGTTAGGTTGGCGTTTGAATCTGGAAATTTTCCTGAAGATGAAAGAGGCAGAAGAGAAAGCCATAAAATAGGTATACTAACTGCCTTCAAATTCTTGGCTGAGTCCTAAATTTATGAGCAGGGCAAGGATAATGAGCTGGGGGGAAAGAACATTGGAAAGGTGGGAGAGTTGGCTGCAGATTCCAACAGCTGCCTGGTGCTGGAGAGAAGTTTGAAGTTTAAGTTCTGTCCAGTTAAAGGGGTTTGATAAACTCTTCAAGTTTTCTTTGAAACTCAGAAGGTCCGTCCTTTAGAAGTAGCATATTCCAGGCCTAAGGATTAAGCCCTAGGACTAAAGCAAAATGCAAAACCAAAATAGACTAACCCTAATAAAGCCTAAAGCCTAGAACTAATCATCCACATAATCAATAGGGGAGATCAATTGCTTGCTAGAACAAAATTGAGCAGTGTTCAGGGGAATATAATGCAGACTGCTTGCTGGACATTATATGACATTGTAAAAAGATGACTAGACATGCAATGAAGTGAAAATAGCCACAATCAGGAGAAAGGCAAACACACAACTCATGTTGAAATTTGTAGGTAAGAACTTTAATCATTACAAATATGTTAAAGAATTTGCAGGAAAAGATGAATCTATTGAATGAAGAAATGGAATTTCTGAAGAGAGATGGAAACCCTAAGAAACAAATGGAAATTCAGGAACTGAAAACAATATATTAAAGAATTCACTAGGTGGAGAATTTACAGCTGGAGAAAGGATAAGTAGAGTAGAAGACAGACCAAAAGCAATTACAGAGTACAAAATATGCTACCCCAAAATATGACATCTTGGCATATTAAATGTTTCAAGTGAAAGAAACTGAGAACTAGCAAGTGCAGGAGGGACTTTTTTTTTTTTTTTTTTTTTTTTTTTTTTTTTTTTTTTTTTGTAGGAAGGACTTTCTGACCTTCCCCTGAAGCAGGGCATAAAACCTTCATATGAGGGGTGTTCTCCTTACACCTGGAAGAAAGGATCAGCCTTATCTCTTAAGACAGAGGGACATGGTGGGGGGGCAGGCCATAGCTCAAATGGTAGAGTGCATGCTTAGCGTGCACGAGGTCCTGGGTTCAATCCCCAGTACTTCCTCAATAAGTAAACTTCATTACCTTCCCCTCAAAATAAAATATTTATTTAAAAAAAAAGACAGAGGGACATCAAGAGGGAATTCAAAGGAACAGGCCTTACTGTTTCCCCCATTTACTATACTCAGTTCATACTCTTTTTGGTCCTACCACGTTTTTCCACAACTCTCCACTCTTCATCAAACTTAACATGTCTTCAGGTCTTAATTTCCTTATGAAGGCTCTCATGCCATGTAAGACTTAAATTCATATGCTTTTCTCTTTTTAATCTGTCTTGTTACAGGGCTTCAGCCAAGAACTTATAAGGGTAGAGGGAAAAGATCGTTTTCCTCCCCAATATTGTCCAAACTGAAGCTCAAAGAGAAAACAGTTCGGGGGAGAAATGAACAGAGCCTCAATGTGACAGTATCAAATTGTCCAACACATGTCTAAATGAGCCCAAGAAGGAGGGGAGAGAATGAAAGGACAGAAATAAACCACTTAGAAAAATAATGGCTGAAAAATACCTAAATTTGATGAAAAACAACCCACAGACCCAAGAAGAAAGTCACACACACCTCAGCACATCATAACTGAATTGTTGAAAAACAAAGAAAGAAACGTTTAAATAGCCAAACTGAGAGGGCCCATTACATGCAAAGGAACATCTGTAAGAATGATGGCTAATCTCATCAGGAAAGCTACAAGACAATGGATATCTTTAAAGTTCTAAAAGAAAAATATCAACCTAGAATTCTATTATCTACAAAGTATTCTTCAAAGATGAAACCAAAATAAGTCATTTTCAAACAAATGAAACTGAGTGAACTCATCACCAGTATACTTGCATTTCAAGAAATGCCAAAGAAGTTTTTCAGGCTGAAGGAAAATATCAGATGGAAAACGATGTACAGGAAGAAATAAAGAGCAATGGAAAAGGTAAATAATATTCCCATTGAAAGACTACTGTCTACAGCAAAAGCAATACATATATTCTGAGGTTTATAATATATGTAAAAGTAAAATACATGACAAAAATGGCACAAACTAAGGGAAGTGAAATTATATGATTGTGAGATTCTTGTATTACACTTAAAGTAGTATAATGTTAATTCAAGGTAAACAGTGATAAATTAAAAATGCATACTGTAATCCCCAGGGCAAACATTAAATAATACAAAGAGCTATAGCTGAAAGGCCAATAGAGAATATGGAATACTAATTTTAAAGAGATGGAATATTAAAAAATACTCAACCCAAAACAAAGTAGAAGAACAAGGATTAGAAGGAACACTAGAAAACAAATAGTGCAATGATAGAGTTAAACTCAGTTATACCAATAATCACAATAAATGAAAATGGACCAAAGAATTAAAAGGCACAGAGTGTCAAACTGGATGAAAAACACAAGAACTAACTATAAGCTATTTACAAGGGATGCATGTTAAATACAAAGAAAAAGACAGTAAAAGGATGGAAAAAGATATACCATGAAAACACCAGGCATGAGAAATCTGTTGTGGCTCTATCAATATCAGACAAGTAGATTTCAAAATGAGGAGTATAACCAAAGATAAAGAAGGACATTTTATAATGGAAAAAAGGTCAATTTATCTGAAATATATAGCAACCCTAAATGTATATCCACTTAATAACAGTTTTATGATATGTGAAGCAGAAATTGACAAAGCTAAAAGGAAAAATAGACAAATTTGCAAATCACAGCTGCAGATTTTAACACTTCTCATTTAGTAATAGATGAAGTAGGTAGATTAATTTATCAGTAGTGATATAGATGAACTGAACACTATTTAGCCAAGTGGTCCTAACAACGTAAGAATACACATTTTTTTTTCAAGTGTACATTGAATATTAACCAAAATATTCTAGGCCACAAAACAAGCCTCAAGAAATTTCAGACTGAAAAACACACATAGTATCTTCTCTGACATAACACAAATAAATTAGAAACCAATAACAATAAGACATCTAGAAAAATCCCTGAATATTTGGACATTGAGTACACTTTTGAAAAGCACTTCTGAATGGGTCAAAGTAGAAATCAGAAGAAAAATTAGATAATATTACAAAGTGAATGATAATGAAAACACATTTGGGATGCAGATAAAGCAGTGTTTAGATGGAGATTTATAAATTTAAATGTTTTAGAAAAGAAAGGAAAAAGATTTTAAATTAATGATCTAAGTTTCCAGATTAAGAAGGTAAAAAAGGAAGAGAAAATTATGCTAAAAATAAACAGAAAAAGGAAATAATAAAAATAAGAATGAAAATTAATGATATAGAAAATCAAGGCAAAAGTTGGTTCATTGGAAGGTTCAAAAGCATTAGTACAATTGATAGCAAGACTGATTAAAAATAAAATGAAATGAAAACAGAAATCGCCAATAAATTTAACAACTTAGACAAAATGAGCAAATTCCTTGAAAGCACAACTTTCCAAAACTGACACAAGAAGAAATGGAGCATCGGAATAGCTAGCCCTATGTCCACTGGAGACATTGAACTCACTATTCAAATTTATAAAGTTACTAAGGTATTTAATGGGGAAAATATAATCTTTTCAACAAGTGGTGTTTAAAAAACTAGGTATTAATTGACACAACATTGTAAAATGATTATAACTCAATAAAAAATGTTAAAAAAACCCTAGGTATTCATATTTTAAAAAATGAACCTCAACTTTTACTTCACACTGTATACAAAAATGATTTGAGATGGATCACAAGCGCAAATACAAAACTTAAAACTGTAAGGCTTCTAGAAGAAAATAAAGGAGACTATATTTACGACCTAAGGGCAGAGGAAGATTTCTTAGGATACAAAAGGCATTAACCATAAATGGGGGAAAAAAAGGGATAAATTGTACTTCATCAAAATTAAAATGTCTGCTCATCAGAAGACACTGTTAAGAAAATGAAAGAACAAGCCATAGATTAGGAGAAAACAGTCACAATACACGTGTATTTCTGATAAAGGATTTGTACCCATAACATACAAAGGACTAAAAAACCATAATAAAAAGACAACCCAATGAAAAAACTAAAGTCTTGAACAGACACTTTAAAAAAGAAGATATCTGGTTAGGAAAAAAAAAAAAAAAAAGACATGGAAAAATGCTCAACATTATTAGTCCTCAGAAAAATACAAATTAAATTCACAGTGAGATACCACTATATTGGCTAAAATTAAAAACTACTGACAATGCCAAATGTGGTCAAGGATATAGAGCTAGAACTCGCAGGTTGCTGGTAGAATATAAAATGGCAGAGGCACGCCTTGTTTTATTGTGCTTTGCTGTGCTGTACTTTGCAGATAATTGTGTTTTTTATAAACTGAAGTTTTGTGGCAACTCTGCATCAAGCAACTCTATTGGCGCCGTTTTTCCAATAGCATTTGCTTACTTCATGTCTCTGTGTCACGTACTGGTAATTCTCACAGTTCTTCCAGTTTGTTCGTTGTTATTATATTTGTTTTGGTGATCGGTGATCAGTGATGTTTGATGTTACTATTGTAATTGTTTTGAGGCGCCATGAGCCACACCCGCATAGGACAGCGGACTTAATCCGTGAGTGTGTGTGTTCTGACTGCTCCACTAACGGAGTGCCTCCATCTCTCACCCTCTCCTCAGGCCTCCGTATTCCCTGAGACATAGTATTGAAATTAGGCCAGTTAATAACTCTACAGTGGCTTCTAAGTATTCAAGTGAAAGGAAGCTCTCACTTTAAATCAAAAGCTAGAAATGGTTAAGCTTAGTGAGGAAGGCAGGTCAAAAGCCCAGACATGCTCAAAGCTAAGCCTCTGGCACCAAAGAGCCAAGCTGTGAATGCAAAGGAAAAGTTCCTGAAGGAAATGAAAAGTGCTTTTCAGTGAACATATGAATGATAAGAGAGTGAAACAGCCTTATTGCTGATATGGAGAAAGTTTGGTCCAGATACAAGATCAAACCAGCCACAACATTCCCTTCAGCCAAAGCCTAATCCAGAGCAAGGCCCTGACTCTCTTCAGTTCTATGAAGGCTGAGGGAGATGAGGAGGCTGCAGGAGAAGAGTCTGAAGCTCGCAGAAGTTGGTTCATGAGGTTTAAGGAAAGAAGCTGTCCCCATAACAGAAAAGTGTAAGGTGAAGCAGCAAGTGCAGATGTGGAAGCTGCGGAAAGTTCTCCAGAAGATCTAGCTGAGATAATGAAGGTGGAAACACTAAATAACAGATCTTCAATGTCAACAAAATGGCTTTATATTGGAAGAAGATGCCACATAGTACTTTCATAGCTAGAGAGAAGTCAACACCTTGCTTCAAAGCTTCAGAGGACAACTGACTCTCTTGTTAAAGGGACTAAAGCAGCTGGTGACTTTAAGTTGAAGCCAGTGCTCATTTACCACTCTGAAAATCCTAGGACTCTTAAAAATTATACTAAATCTACTTTACCTGTGCTCTGTAAATGGAATAACAAAGTCTGGATGACAGCTCAATCTGTTTACAACATAGTTTACTGAATATTTTAAGCCCACTGTTAAAACCTACTGCTCAAAACTACTGCTCAGGAAAAAAGATTCCTTTCAAAATATTACTGCTCATTTTCAACGCACTGGCCACCCAAGAGCTCTGATGGAAATGTACGATGAGATTCATGTTGTTTTCATGCTTCTAACATGGCATCTGTTCTGTAGTCCATGACCGATGAGTAATTTCGTAAGCCTATAGCTCCACAGACAGTGATTTCTCTGAAGGATCTGGGCAATGTTGAGTTGACCCTTGAAAAATGCAGGGGTTAGGGGTTCCGACCCTCCTCACAGTTGAAAATCTGTATTCTGCTTTCTCTGCCTCAAAAACAAAGGAATTGATAAATGATTCAACCAAAGGCAGGAAGCTGAAAGAGTGAATAGAATAAGGACTCAGACCTTAGATTACATACTGTGATCTCCATTTGAACACAAGCTTTTCCTCACACTTAATTTAAAGATCTGTCAAATGAAAATACAGGTACTATATTTATTGAAAAAGATCTGCTTTTAAGTGGACCCTCGAATTTCAAACCCATGTTGTTCAAAGGTCAACTGGAAATTGAAAACCTTCTGAAAAGAATTCACCATTCTAGATGCCATTAAGAACATTCACGGTTCACGGGAAGAGGTCAAAGTATCAACATTAACAGGAGTTTAGAAGAAGTTGATTCCAACCCTCATGGATGACTTTGAGGGGCTCAAGACTCAGTGGAGGAAGTAATTGCAGATGAGGTGGAAACAGCAAGAGAACTAGCATTAGAAGTGGAGGCTGAAGATGTGTCTGAATTGCTGAAATCTCATGCTCAAACTTTAACATGTGAGGAGTTGCTTCTTATGGATGAGCAAAGAAAGTGGTTTCCTGAGATAGGATCTACTCCTGATGAAGATGCTGTGAAGATTGTTGAAATGACAACAAAGGACTTAGAATATTACCTACACATACTTGTTAAATCGGTGGCAGGGTTTGAGATGATTGATTCCAATTTTGAAAGTTCTACTGTTGGTAACATGTTATCAAACAGCATTGCATGCTATGGAGAAATCATTCCTGAAAGGAAGAGTCAATCCATGTAGCGAACTTCATTATCATTTTATTTTAAGAAATTGCCACAGCCACCCCAATCTTCAGCAAACACCACCCTGATCAGTCAGCAGCTGTCAACATTCAGACAAGATCCTCTACCAGCATAAAGATTACGATTCACTGAAGACTCAGATGATAGTTAGCATAACTTTTTTATGCACTGGGAAACCAAAAAATTCGTGTGACTTGCTTTGTTGCAATATTTGCTTTATTGCAGTAGTCTGGAACCAAACCTGCAATATCTCCAAGGTCTGTCTGTAGAGCCATTTTGGAAAGCATTTGACTATTTATTATAAAGTTAAACATACACCTATAGTGAAAGTTTATAATAGTGTAAAGTTAAACATACAGTTATCTGATGACTCGTAAGTTTCACTCCTAAGTATTTACACAGGAGAAATGAAAACATAATATGCCCACAAAAAAACCTTGCAGCTGCTTTACTCATAAGAGCCAAGAACTGGAAACCACTCAAATGACCATCAAAAGGAGAATGGATGAATAAACTGTGGTATATTAATGTAATGGAATACTCCTCCACAATAAAAAGGAACAAACTAATTTACTCAACAACATGAGTGACTCAAAAATATTATATGGAGTGAGAGAAGGCAGAATTAACAAGCAAAACTAAACACTCGTCATAGAAACAAACAGTGGCTGCCTCTGGGGATGGGGAGAGACTGAGTGGCCAGAAGCTCAAGGGAATTTCTGGGGCAATGGGAATCATCTAAATCTTGATTGGGGCTGGTGGTTACAGATGTATGCAATTGTCAAAACTCATAAAACTGCACATTATGATTTGTGTATGTTACTGAATATAAATTATACATGACCTTTAAAAATGTATAAGCAAGTTAAAGTCAAATTTTAATTCTTAAAAGACATATTGGTGTGAAAACTCTTATTTAATTTGAAATAAAACATTTAACTATATAACTACAAGGATATATTGTACAACACAAGGAATATAGCCAATATTTTTTAAACATTTTTTTATTGAGTTATATCATTTTACAATGTTGTGTCAAATTCCAGTGTAGAGCACAATTTTTCAGTTATACATGAACATACATACATTCATTGTCACATTCTCTTTCACTGTGAGCCACCACAAGATCCTGTATATATTTCTCTGTGCTACACAGTACAATCTTGTTTATTTACTCTACATTTTGAAATCCCAGCCTGTCCCTTCCCACCCCCCTGTTCCCCTGGCGGAATATAGCC
Source organism: Camelus bactrianus (assembly GCF_048773025.1). Taxonomy (NCBI): domain Eukaryota; kingdom Metazoa; phylum Chordata; class Mammalia; order Artiodactyla; family Camelidae; genus Camelus; species Camelus bactrianus. Next base: position 97,948,489 of record NC_133543.1, on the reverse strand, counting down.
AATATTTTATAATAACTATAAATGGAGTATAGCCTTTAAAAACATGTGAATCACTGTATTGTACACCTGTAACAAATAATATTGTGTATCAACTATACTTCAATTAAAAAATAAACGAAAGATACTATAGGGTGGTCTTTGAGAAAATACACACATAATTTTGTACATCCAATTGATTTCAATTTTCCTTTTTGATGGTATCAGTTCTGAAAATCTTGATTTGCAAAGATATATACCTAGGCTTCCAGGGCTTCCTTTATCAGATGAAGACAGGCTTTTCTCAAAGACTAAGAGAATTCTTCACAGCTCTTTTAGTCAAACTCGTTCAGTCATTAGTATTTTTGTCCTAAGAACAATGAGTTCATCTTTAGCTAGGTCACCATTCAGAAGCATGTTATCTCAGAAAGAAAAGAATTGTGGATTCATGGTTCAACTTTGATGCCCTAACTACTGAAATAACTTTTGAAAGAGTTATGAAATGTTTCCAGGTGTTGGAAACTTTCTCTTGGCAAAGAAATTGAGAGAATGTTTTGTGTCTGCTCTCTGTCCTGGTAGAGCTCTTCCCCAGCCCAGGATAATTTGCAAAGATGTTGGTACAATATTCTCCTTCCACATTGTAAGCTCCACCAAGAAAGCGTGTCAGTTTTTTTAGCATTGTAAATGGTGGCTTCAGGACTTTGAAGAGGAAGACATCTCATTCATATAGTTAAAAATATCTGCCAAGTAAGCCCACCTAAGGATAAAATATTTTCCTTCAAAGAGTTTCCGAAAGTGGGCTTCCTTTTTCTTTTGGTGGGGGTGGGGAAGTAAGACTTCTGCTGTTAGTCTAAACAAAGCTCTTGTCCTTTGAAAGCCAGTGTTTTCCCATTTCCTGATGAACTTTTTAAAATGCAGTGACTGAGAAACCTGTTTCTCAGGGAGGTGATGACTCTGATCCATGCTGACAAAACATCTTCCAGAGATGTCAGAAAAGTCTTTATTACCTGTATTCGTCTGTGTCAAAAGCATTGAGTGATGACAACATGGAGTCTTATCACTAAGTTTGCAAAATCAGCTTTACAGGAGGTCCATCTGGACAGAGAATGAAGCTTTTCATCCCAGGCAAATTTTTCTTTGGCAAAGACCCTTCTTACCCCTTCCAAAATGTCCACAGCCTTTGGAGTTTGCAAAGGCGACTCAGGGAGTAAGAATTCTTTGCTAGTGCCAGCACGCCCACAGTGAGCGAAAGCAAGAAGCTGCCTGCTTTTAAATTGGTGAGGCTACTGTTTCCTCAATGAGCTGCTTCAAAATATTAAAAGAAATGTCATCTATTCTAGAACGTATCACACCATGTGACAAGGAAACTGCTTCCAGTATTTTCTTCTGATTCCATCCAAAAAGCAGCTTGATAATCTCTGTGCACGTGCTGTTGCACTGTAACAAGATTCCCTGACAGTGTGGGAGATTTTTCTCTGGGCCTCTGGTGAGCAATTTTGGAGGATGCTCCAATAAAAGCTTATGGTGAGAAAGCAAATCCAAGTGTTGGAAGTGCTCTAGCTTTTTTGTTTATTTGTTTGTCTGTTTATCTGTTTCTTTGTTTATTGTTGGGGGCTAGCTTTTTTGAATTGAGCTTTCCTTATACAACCCCCCCACCCAACATCTTTAAAAGCATTTTCAGGAGGGATAGACGTGCCATTCCCTTTCCATTTTGCTGGTTTCATTCTTCCATTCACAAGGATTTTTTAGTACAAGAAACACTGCGGTTCTGTGTCCTGTCATGTTCATTATTAAAAGTGAAACTGGATAATACATAGTCTTTCTCTTACTTCAGTATTACTCCTGCAGTGTGATTTCTTTCGGTGCCTGTGACGGTCTCCTGATGTGTCAGTCTGGCTCGGTGCAGTTCCCCGTTCCTCAGTCCAACGCTAAGCTAGATATTGCAGGGAAGGTGCTTCGTAGATGGGCCGAACGTTACTGGGAGATTACCCCACACAATCTGGGCGGGCCTAATTCAGACAGTTGAAAGGCTGTCAGAGCAGAGTGGAAGATTCCCCAAAGAAGCTCTGCCCCGCCCTTTGGCTCCTTTTGGACAGCTCCAGCCCGCCCTCCCCAATGGTCTGCCCTGTGGGTTTCAGACTTGCCCACCCCGCAATCCTGAAAGCCAGTTCCTTACAATACCACAAGTCTCTTAACATATATAGCTGATCCTCATTATTTACGGATTTTGTATTTGCAAAATCTTTTTTTTAACTTCTAAAAAATTGAAATATAGTTGATAGTGGTAGTGTTTAGATACATGCTTGGACTTGCTTTTTCTTGTATAGCATTTTTCAATAAACTTAAAGAAATGTTGTATTAGTTTCTGGTGAACAGCATAGTGATTCAGTTTTATATATATATATATATATATATATATATATATATTCTTTTTCATTACAGGTTACTCCAAGCCATTGAATATAGTTCTCTGTGCTACACAGAAGAAACTAGTTATTTATCTGTTTTGTATATAGTGGTTGGTATCAGCAAATTCCCAGTTGATTCTTCCCATCCCCCTTTCCCTGCTGGTAACCATAAGTTTGTTTTCTATGTCTGTGAGTCTCTTTCTGTTTTGTAAATAAGCTCATTTGTATCATTTTTTTTAGATTCCACATATAAATGATATCATAGGATATTTGTCTTTCTCTGACTTACTCCACTTAGTATGATAATCACTAGGTCCATCCATGTTGCTGCAAATGGCATTATGTCATTCATTTTTATGGCTGAGTAGCATTCCATTGTATATATATGCACCACAACTTCTTTATCCAGTCATCTGTTGATGGACATTTAGGTTGCTTCCATATCTTGGCTATTGTAAATAGTGCTGCTATAAACACTGGGGTACATGTACCTTTTCTGAAAATTCTTTTTTAAAAAATAAAATTTATTTGTAACCCCCAAATCAATACTCATGGTGCTTTCATGGTCATATGGAATAATACGCATGGTTATCCAGGACACGTGCAGAGAGGCAAAAACTTTGAGACATTCAATGCGCACCTAAATGGCTGCAGCTGGATAAGGTGACCCTGCCTTCTTGTTTCAGCTCTCACACTGTAAGTGTGTCCTTTCCACGATCCATTTAGTGCTGTAGTTTTAGCATTTTTGTCCTTTATGTTGATGGCTTTGCTGTTTGAAACGACCCCCTTGGATAGTGCTGAGGTGCAGTCTAGTGTCCTGACCACAAGAGGGCTGAGTGTGATGTGCTTTAAGGAGAAAAACGTGTGTTAGACAAACTTCGTTCAGGAGTGAATTACAGTGCTGTCGTTGTAAGTTCAATGTTCACAAACCAACATATAGGGGGAGGGTATAGCTCAAGTGGTAGAGCGCATGCTTAGCATGCATGAGGTCCTGGGTTCAATTCCCCAGCACCTCCTCTACATAAATAAATAAATAAATCTAATTACCTCCCCCACCAAATAAATAAATAAATGAACTAATAAAAGAATTGAAAAAACCAAAAAACAGACCAACGTATGTATAAAACTAGGTGTCTTTAAACAGAAACACACCTAAAACAGGGTTATATGCTGATCAATTGAAGTTTTCCCCGGGAGCAATGCTCCAGTGTTTGCAGTGATTTTATAGAACATCACTGCCACAGATAAGAACAGACTGTATCTCCTACCGATTGTGTTTCTCTGGTTAAAAGTCTGACTGATAGAGTGGCAGTCACAGCACTGCTAATATTACTGTGCTTTGTTGCCTACATTTACAACTAAAGGAAATTTAAGGGTGAAAATGAAGATGTAAGTTTTGTTCCCATCTAAGTGTATGGACCTCCTGAATTTGTGGTCTCCAGGTTAAGACCACATCTGAAGTCGAACAGAAGATCATGGAGGAGGACCACACTGCCCGTGGTGGTCAGGTAGTGCAGGCTGGAGGCAGGGAGGTTCCCACAGACTCTAAAGAGGCCAGTGAGGCCCCGAGGCTGGGAGAGCTGAGGGAGGCCCAGGTGGCGCTGTGCTCTGCTGCTTGGGTACCACCCAGCATGTTACCTGCGGTTATTCTTCAAGGGGTGATTGTCCCCAAGGCTGGGACATCCGGGGGAAAAATCTTTGCCTCCAGTGCTGAGGAGGAATGGCCTGCACAGAGGGGAGTTTGGCCCAAGTAGCTCCGAGGTCCCTCCCTGCAGGGAGCCTGAGAAGATAAAACCGGTGTCACCAGGGGCTGGACACCGTCCACCTCTCCTCATCTACTGTTCTACCTCTGCTTTTAAAACTCCCTCTGTCTGGACAAACTCACCTTTTGCCTTGTTGTTAAATTAACCAGTACACCCTGGCTTACTGGGCCTGGGATGGCCCTTTGGCTGGCTGTGCACACAGGCCCACTCTCCCATCTTATTTAATTTTTTAAATTAAAAAAATTTTTTTTTGTGGGGAAACATAGTTAGATTTATTTACTTATTGTTTTTTTTTAATGGAGATACTGGGGATTGAACCCAGGACCTCCTGCACGCTAAGCACCGGCTCTACCCCTGAGCTCTACCCTTCTCCCTTCTCCCATCCTAGAAGGTGAGAATGGTCCAGTCGGCCAGGCTCATTACAAAGGTGGGCTGGTAATCCGTCCTGTCCTGGCCACTGTGCCATTCTGCTTAAGGTCTGAGGACATGAGGACTTGCTCCTGTCACCCACAGGCCATGGGGCTGGGCCTTGGTCCTTCTTGGCTGGGCTCACATTTTACCTCCAATTGTTGGCACTCCCTTAAGCACAGCTCCTTGACCCCATGATGTCACCCTCTATCGTAGGTTGTATTGTGCCCATTTTGTGAACAAGAACTGAGCTTCACAGGGTAACTAGACTGACTGGCACAATGTTTTTTCCCAGGCTGAGCTGACCCCATCTCACTTTACCACTCTCAGATGTCAGCTTTGCCAGAACTTTGCCTCATATTTCCACTGTTGGGTAAGGATGTGGCCCTGTTTTTGGCCCTGGCTCTGTGGCCTTCCATCCCTGAATGAACTGACACCAATCCCTGGGGTGAGATGGGGGATCTGCACATTTTTCCTAGAAGCCATTTCCCCATACTCATGCCTGGAGAAGTGCTATTGACCGACTGGGACCACTCTGCCCTCCCACTGCAGAAGACTGTGCTTTCACACTCTTTCCAATATCACAACTGTGATGTCCCATGGCACGTGGCTCGAGAATTATCAGATGGAACCTTGAGATTCAACTATACCCCAAATGAACATGTTTGTCTTGAAATGGCTCCTCTGTGACCTGATCTCTTTTTTGGAGCCTGTTGGTGCTTTGCTAGCATCTTGACACCCGCCTGTGAGCCCAGGGAAATTGCAGATGGATCTGGGTGCATGTCCTGTCTTGGAATCTGCAGTGTTGCTTTGAGAGTCTGAGGAAAGCCATGGACCCTCTCCAGAAAAATCCACAGATGTGTACACAGAGAATTTTTTTTTTTTCAGTGACTCTTGGAATTTTTTTAATGGATGGTTTGGCAGGGTTTTCCTTTTTAAGAAGTCAGTATCAATTTCTACCAAAGTAACATACATATAATTAAAAGTCAAGTTTAATAAGTCATAGCAAAGAACTGCAATCGCCCATCCCATCACTTTCTGCCCTCCCCTCACCCTTAAGTCCTATTCTCCAGATTAACCCTTTTAATCTTTTTAGGATTTCTTTTTTTTTTAATTCTTATTTTTTATTGAAAGGTAGTCAATTTACAATGTTAGTTTCAGGTGTACAGCAAAGCAATTCAGTTATACATACATATAAACATATATATATATATATATATTCAGATTCTTTTCCTTTACAGCTCATTACAAGAAACTGAATATAGTTCCCTGTGCTATACACCAGGTCTTGTTGTTTATTTTATATATAGCAATGCATACACAGAGAATCTTGCAAGCAACTTCAAGGGGCTCAGGGACTCCCCCAGTCAGTCATATCCCCTGTGTCAAGCACCACTCATTCAGGTAAAGTGAAGACAAAAAGTAAAAGATTCCAGCCTTACTTTTACAACTGCTCTAAGACAACAGGGGCTGTGAATCTAGGGGCAGAGTCTTGGCCATGGCAAAGTTCAAATAGCGCAGTAGAATGTAGGAACAGATGTGCCCCTGCCTGGGAGTTAGCTGAGCTGCTAGGTCATGGGCATAGCCCTCCAGACTGCCAAGTCTACCCAAGGCGTCTCACACCCGCTGCAACAAGTTCAGCCAACTGTACTATTTGAGGGAGCAGTCCCCACAAGACACCAGCTGCAAGTTCAGAGGTCCCAGGACCACCTTTACTTTAGACCTGTGGCTACAAATTTCAGGGTCCTCAAAACCAGGTTTGATAATTTGCTAGAATGCCTCACAGAACTTATGATTATACTCATGGCCACATTTATCACAGAGAAGGATACAAATTAGAACCAACCAAAGGAAGAGATGCATAGGGTGAACTCTGGGGGCCTCCAAACATGGAGCTTTGCCCATCCTCTCCCTGTGGACCCATGGGTGGCATTACCCCTCCTGCCATGATGTGTGACAATATGCACAGAGGACTGCCAACCTGGAAAGTTCACTGAGTTTCCATGTCCAGCGTTTGGACTGGGGTTTCCTTATGTAGGTGAGAATCAGGACCCACGTGGTTGAACTCAGTCTCCAGGCCACCCCCTTCCCTGGAGGCCGAGCTGACAGCACACCAGAAGTCCCTTAGGTTAAAGCATCAGATGTGGTCCAGGGGCCCACCATGAGTAACAAAGACATTCCTGTCACTTGGGAAATTCTAAGGTCTTAGAGGTTACTTCCCAGGAGCCAAGACTAAGTGACCAAGGCCAGACCTTTCTCATGAGGGAGGCCAAATTCCTTTGTACTCAGCTCCCAACCCCAGCCCTCTGCCCCTCAGGCTGGGTGCTCACCTCAATGCTGACTGCACATTCCCCATTGTAAGTGACCCCACAATCCACACCCCTCCCCCCAGGGCTGTGAATTGGCATTGGGATAACGTTGAAGCAGGTAGCTTGGATCCTGGATGGGAAGTAACGTCTGCTGCCCTCCCATCAACCGCCAGGCACTTCCCTGCAGACCCCACTGGTTCTTCAGGAGCTTGGAGAAAACTCCAGCATCTGTGGGTAGACCCAGATTCCTGACTGGTGACTTGTGGAAGGACAACAGGTGGCTACCTCCACCACCTCCTGCCCTTTGCCTCCCCCTACTGGGCACCACGTGGAAGTGGGTACCCTGAGCCACGTCCTTCAGCCTGAATCCTGCTCCATGTTGACTGAGCCTGTGGGGGTTTAGAATTGGGAGGACTGACCAAATGACTGAGCATGGCCCAGAGCTCCCCATCCCTCCCAACCATAGGCTGATGGGGGCAGATGGGTGTGGAAGCCAATTCAGTGGACTGAGGAGTGATTGGGAAATGGGAAGGGAGACAGGAAGTAGGTGATGCTCTCAGAGACCTGGGCGCCAAGAGTCAGAGTAGACAGCAGTAGATGAAGAGGATCATAGGACTGAAGGAAGGTTTTGTTATCGAGTCCAAACTTGTTCTGCTCACTGCAAGACAGGTCAATAAATTGGGAGATGAGGTGTTGGAGCAAGGAATAACGACTTTATTTGGAAAGCGAGCAGACCAAGAAGATGGCAAGCTAACATCCTGAAGGACCATCTTCCTCCAAGTCAGAATTGAGACTCCTTTTATACTAAAAAGGGGAAGGGGCGTGGCTGGTCATTGCAAACTTCTTGGTGTCTGAATCCTGTGTTCTTGCAGCTGTGCACTAGGTCAGGTCATGGTGTTCCTCCAATAAAACAAATGTTATTTTCTTTTCTGCAACTTTTTATCTTTATATGAATGGAAAGTGTTATACCTTTAAAGGTCAGAACCTTGAGAATGGGCTTTCCTTTATATTTCAGGCTCTAAGCAACATTCTTTTACAAAAGGTGCTGAACCAGCATGACTCAGCACGGGAAACAGAGCACAGGGTTAAAGTCAAAGGAACAGATCGAATATGGAGTCAGATTTATTCTTCTCTATTACAGTTTTAGTTTTTATTTGTTTTTAATGTGTGAGAGACTTGGGTCTATATAAACAGCCATTGAGAAGGGGTAGGGGGGCAATAGACAGATGTGGACCACAGAGGGGAGAGTGTTCCTGAGGGGCTTGGGATGGTGGGCTCTCAGACTTGGGTGGAATGGCTGCCCTAGAGAGGATGGAGGATGGGTCTCCCACTTTAAACAGGAAGTGCTCCCCTATGAGTCCTGCCATGCCCTTGTGAATTGAAAAACAAAGTCATCTGATGAGAAGTGGAGAGATGTCAGAGTCAGAGGTTTGAGAAGAGTGGATAAGGTCTCAGATAGGCTGCTGCACAGGAAGCATGGAAGGAGACTCAAATGCTCAGGAGAGCTTGGTATATAATAAACATGACATGCCAGGTTGGTGGAGGAAAGATGGACTGCTGTTGGGACAGCTGGATAAGCATCAGCAGAGACAAAACATTGTACCTCGTGCCTTATGTTAATATAAGTTTCTTATTCTAAATGAAGTAAGCCAGAAAGAGAAAGAAAAATATCATATGAGATCGCTCATATGTGGAGTCTAAAAAAAAAAAAAAAAAGAACATAAATACAAAACAGAAACAGACTCATAGACATAGAATACAAACTTGTGGTTGCCAGTGGGGAGTGGGGTGGGAAGGGACAGACTGGGAGTTTGAAGTTTGTAGATACTAACAGGTATATATAGACTAGATAAACAAGATTATATTGTATAGCACAGGGAAATATATACAAGATCTTGTGGTAGCTCACGGTGAAAAATTATGTGACAATGAATATATGTATGTTCGTGTATAAGTGAAAAATTATGTTCTACACTGGAATTTGACACAACATTGTAAAATGACTATAACTCAATAAAAAAAAGTTTAAAAAATAAAGTAGGTTTCAGGTGAATCAAAGGTACTGACATGAACAGTGAAATATTAAAGTACTAGAAAAAATAAGGTAAAATTTGTTTTATAACCTCAGAGTTGGAAAGGACTTTCTATGAATGACATGGAATCTAAAAGCCATAAAAGGAAAGATGCGTAATTAACATAAAAATAAAATATTACTGCATTATGAAAAATCATGAGAAAAGATGAAAGATAAATGACAAATAGAAAAGTATTTGCACAGCATAACAGAACATGAGATTAATATAGGGAATTGGAGACGTGCAGAAGCATTGGAGGGGCTGGGAGAGGAAAGGACGGGAAGACACTGGAAGTGAGGGGATGGCAGGGATGGTGCGGAAGGCACCACCAGTGATCCCAGGTGCCAGCAGGACCAGGACCAAAGCAGGTGACCCCCAGGAAGACACCTGGAGCTTCTGGAAGCTGTCACCAAGGATCTCAGCCGCCTATAGCACCGAAGTGGGGGCCTTGCAGGGTGGGAGGGGTGCCCAGAGCCAAGAATAAATACCAACAGTGATTTTCACTGCTTACCCACGGCTGCTCCTGGAGAGCAGTTGCTTCTACTTCCTTCAACCTTCTGAACCTGGTGAGGGTGTCCCTCGTGGGCAGAATTCAGCCTAGAACATACTAGAAAGAGATTCTGGAAATTCAGGGGAGATGTAAAAGGGGATGATGCGATGATGTTATGTTGCAATGATTGATCTAGCGTGGACGTTAGAGGGGCTGGTTGTACACGTCAGGGTTCGTTCCTAGAATGGAACACCAAGCAGTTTCCAATGGAATGTGGCAACTCTACCAGACTGATGCGGAATAGTCTTTCAGCTTCACTTTTAAGAGCAAAAGCAAAATGTGGCGAGCCTAGTGTGCTTCAATTTGTGTAAAAAAGAGGGCGACTGCTCCATATGCGTTTGCATAAATTATATCGAAAGCATCCATAGAGCCAGGTGGCCGTGGTGGCCTCATCGGATGGGAGGGTAGTAGCTGGGGAGGAACAGGAACTTTTCTTCACTGTATTATCTTTTGTAATTTTGTGTAACATGTACATATTCAAAAGTAAGCAAAATGGTTAAAAAGCAAATGACCAAAAAGAGAAACAAAGCAAATTCCTACTAAGATAGATGGGAGCTTGGAGGCCCCCAGCCAGCCCCAGCTGGATTTGCCAGGGGTCCCTCTGCGTGGCTTTTTCTGCCCAATGACTGTCAGCAGCACTGGTGGCCAGAGCAGGGGCCCTGGGAATCTGAGGAAGCCCAGACAGGTCTGGGGACAGAGCCTGGGCCCAGGGACAAAGCCGGCCCCGCCCACCTGGATGTCAGCGTTCGCCAGCCTGGCCCCCAGGTAGGGCGCAGGGCCAAGAAACAAGCGCTTCCCAAAACACCAGGCGCTTTGAAAGTTCTGCCTGAAGCAAGTATCTCCAGGCCAGGAGCTTGGGGTCACTGTAGGCCGCTGGTTTTCCTGCAACATCAGTGAGGTGCGCCTGGCCCTCTGCTGGCCAAAGACCACAGTGAAGACAGGCAGGTCCTCTAGCTGTAACCTGGAAGGGTGGCTGCTGGTTTGGGGACAGGAGAATTTGGCCAGCTGCAGGGATGCTGGGGCCCAAGCCCTGCCTTCCACCCCAGGCCCTCAGTCTAGGTGTCCCTTTACGAGTTCACGCTCTTTGTCGGCTTCTTAATTTTTTTTTTCATTTTTAAAGACATGCCTGAAAATGCTTTTGTTGTCTCAGCTTTAGACATACCTTATTCTATCTAGCACACATTCTGAGTTTTTTCTGTTAAATTGGCTTATCTTTTTCAATTGGCTGTCCAATTACTTTATTATTTCACTTTTACATCTTCCTTTTTTGTTGACTCTTGTATGTTCTTTCAAAACTTGAAAAAATTAAATACTTTAGCTGAATTATTATTTTTCCTTTAAATTTCTGAGTGTCTGGTTTCCAGGGTTGAATTATTCACCTGGGCCAAGGATCATGTGGTTGCAGGGACACATGGCTGGAAGGACTTGGGGTCTCCAACCTGATATCAGAAGGAACGGTGCCTCCTTTCAGGCCTGGGGGTGGGAGGCACAGGCAACTGCTCTCTTCTCCCCACCCTTGACGTCTCTCACCTGTGATTCCTCAGATTTCCTGCCCCTCCCCAGATACCCCTGACTCCACAACACCTCCCCGTCCAGTGCCCACAGGTTCTAGAAACGCAAAAGGTTGACATGTGAATATACTTCTATCCAGTGTCTTTCTCTGTGACTCTCTCTATTGCTTTATGCAGAGAACAACAACGTCATGTCCATGGACAGGTCCCACTGTTTTTGTGACCTCATTATTATTTTTTACCTTTGTCCTTTAAGTCTCTGGATTTTATTCTGTTATATATTATCCTTGTTATTTTCCAAATAATCATGTCTTAGAACCATTTATTGCAAGAACAGTCTCTTGCTCACTAATTTGCAGTTCCTCCATGGTTATATTTATAGGTAATCCTGATTATCCCAGGGTCAGTTTCTGAGCTGTTAAGTATCATTAACCTGACTACGTATTATTATACCAGACAATATTAACTTAACTACTTTAGTAGTTAATGTGTAATGGGTTTTTAATCTGGTAAAGCTAGTTTCCTTCCTTTTCAAATGTTCTTAACTAGCCTTGATTGTTTATTCTTTCAGATGGTTTTAATTTTATTTTATTTTTAATTGAAGTATAGTCAGTTATAATATGTCAATTTCTGGTGTATCAAATGGCTTTTTAAAACTTTGTCAAATTCTCAAAAAAAATTAAAAGAAATTTTGTCATTAAAGTTAGTTTAATTTTCTTCTTGGAGAGGCCATACAAATAATGATTTAAAAAAATTAAGAAACACTGATTTAGATTCATACCTTGGACCCATTAAAAAGAAACACCAAGTGGATCTTGGACCTAAATTAAAACCTAGACCTAAAACTTACAGAAGAAAACAAAATTTTTTTGTAGTCTTATGTTGGGCAAGGATTTTGTAAATATGACAAAAAAATGATTCATAAAAAGAAAGAAAAAAATTTTAAATAAGTTGGATTCTGTCAACATTATAAACTTCTGCTCTTCAAAAGTTTGGGAGAAATTTTGCATCACATTTATCTGATAAAGGACTTGCATCCAGAATATACCAATAACTCTCAAAACTCAATAATAAGGAAAAAAATGGAACTTAAAACACGGCAAAAGACATTAATAGATACTTCATCAAAGAAGATACACGGATGGCAAAAATGCACATGAAAAGTTGCTTGGGGGGAGGGTATAGCCCAGTGGTAGAGCACGTGCTTAGCATGCACAAGGTCCTGGTTTCAGCCCCCAGTACAACCACTAATAAATAAATAAACCTAATTACCTCCCCCGCAAAAAGACAAACAAAAAAAAAAAGATGCTCAACATCACTAGTCAGTAGCAAAATGCAAATTAAAAGTCCAAGGAGGTAACATTATATACTTACTAGAATGGTTAAAATTAAAAAAAATTTAAAAACTGACCTTACTAAGTGTTGACGAGCATGTGGAAAAAGTGGAACCCTCCTACATTGCTGGCAAGAATGTAAAATGACACAGCTACTTTGGAAAAAAGTTTTGCAGTTTCCGAAAAAGCTGAACTTACATGTACCATATGATCCACTCATTCTACTCCTAGGTGCTTAACCCAAGAGAAAAGAACACATGTCCATTCAGACTTGTACATCTATGTTCATAGCAACCTTACTTCAAATATCCTTAAACTGGAAGCAACCAAATACCCATCAAGAGATAAATGAACGAAACCAACTGTGGTATATACCCATACAGTGAAACACTGCTCAGTAAGAAAAGGAACTACTGATACACAACAATGGGTCAATCTCTAAATAATCACACTGGGTGAAGGCAGCCAGACAAAAGAAGAGCAAAAAAGAGGATGATTCCATTTATATAAAATTCCAGAACATGCAATTTGATCGATGATGATAACAAGGAAATCAGTGCTTCCCAAAGAAGAAGAGGGGGAGGCATAGCAGGAGAAAAGAGGGAGAGATTATTTAGAAGTATGCGTTAACTTGGGAGTGATGAATACGTCCACTATCTTGATTGTGATCATGGTTTCACATGTGTGTGCATGTCCTGCTTAACACATTATACACTTTTAACGTGTGAAATGTATCGTATGTCAAAATGCTTCAATAATGAAAAAATATGAAAATGAATATATGTACGTATATGTATGATTGAAACATGCTGTGCACCAGAAATTGACACATTGTAGACTGACTTTATTTCAATTAAAAAAACCCACTTCAATAATACTGTAAAAGACCCCCCAAATTTTGGTTAGAATTGTGTTAAAACCTGAACATTACCTTGTAAAGACTGAAATTCTTACAATATTCACTTTGTCATCCTGGAACATGTATTTTATATCACTAAGAGAAAATTTTATATTTCTTCATATATCTCTCTTACATTAATTATTAAGGTTACTCTTAATAATTTGGGGGAGTTATTTTGATGGGGTCTTGCCCATCATTATCTAATCTATTGGTTGTTATTAACATAAGAAAACATTTCTGTTCTTTCTATATGAGTTCTTATCTTGCGTTTAGCCTCTTTGCCACACTGTCACAATTGATTTGGGATTTTTTTTGATAGTAACCAATCATATCATCTGCAAAGAATCCAACTTCCTTTTCACGAATTATACTTCTTATGTCTGTTTTATTTTCATGTCTTTTTACAGAGTGACCTTCTAGACCTAGTTAGTTCATGGCTGTGGGATGAGCACATGTGCTTTGCCCTTGATCTTGATGAGAACTACTCTAGTGTTTTACTGTTACAAGTAAGTACTGTTACTTACTTTTGGGTTAAAATTAATGCTTAAAAAAATCTTTTATTAGGAACTGTGTGAAGCAGAAGTTAAAGTGGAAAGACTAGGATAATGAACCTCTTAGCCTTCACCCTAACTTAGCCTAATCTCACTTCATCTGTCTTTCATTCTCTTCTCGCTCTCCTCTCTGGATAATTTTGAAACATACTCCCAATGTTCCATTATTTTGTCCACAAATACTTCAGTATGTATCTTTAAAAGTTAATGACAAAAAACCCCTGTTTAGCCATTACCACATCTTAAAAATTAAACATTAATTCCTGAATAGCATCAAATATTTAGTCAGTGTTCAGATTTTCCTGACTATCTTGCTATTTTTTAAACTTGGCTTATTCAGATCTGCACACATGGCTCTGAGGTCTCCTTTAATCTATGGATTCTCCTTCCCTCTTTTCATTTTTCTTGCTTGTTTGTTCATTGAAGACACCAGGTAATTTGCCCTGCAAGAATTGCATGTTCTTGGTTTTGCTCTGGTGATATTTACCATGTTCCTCTGTCCCCTTGTTTATTTGGAGAATTGACCATATGGAGGGAGTTTCAATTTTAGGGGCAAGTATACATCAGGATGGTGTCATGGGGCAGGTGACTGGGAGCCAGACGCTGAGAGGAGATTTGCAAAGGTTTTGGGGAGGGCTCTCAGGATCAAGGTCTCCAAGTGGGTGGGGGAGGTGAGATGGGGCAGAAGGAACAATTGAAATAGAGGTCTCGGTTGACCACGGGGAGCTCTGGAGCTGGGATAGCCCTTCAGAATTGTTCTGATTGGAGGCAAGGGGTGGGGCTTCCGTATCCTCTCATTGGCCAGAATTCAGGGCAGGAGTGTAACCCAAAGTTAGCCCCCAGGGAGGGACCTGGGTGTCAGCAACAGGCAAGACCATATTTCTAGCAGCTGGGGAATGCCTGCCACAGTCTTAGATATGGCATCTGAGTGGCATTCCAATTGATACTTATCTCATCACATGGAGGGTGGAGTGGGGGACATATAGTCTCTGGTTGCCTTTCTTACGATGTTAAGATCGATCAGTGGGTTCCACTCTTGCCAGCCTGATCTATCCATCACAAGTGTCCCATCAGCTTTTCCTCAGTAGTTTAAGCAGCCACTGAAGATCATGGTTTAAATCTGTTATTCCATGACGCATTAGGAAATGAAGATATTCTAATTCTAGTGTTCTTTCTTCATTTAAAAGCTGCAAGTCTTCTATAAAGAAGAAATTTTCCTTATAAACTCTTTGGTTATCCGGAGGTAGAATTCATACAGAATAGGAGAACAAGTGCTTTATTCTGTTCCTTGATTTTCCAATTAAAATAGACCTAGTGATGCTGAAGCTTCTAGTCTTTGGATCACACCTTGATCAGCAGCTCAGCATCACTGGAGATGTTGTTGCAACTGCAGACTCGCAAGCCTATACCAGACCTAAAGAATGAGGCTTTGCAATTCAATAAAATTCCTTGGTGATCTGTATCTCCATTAACAGTTGAAAAAGTTTTTAGAATATTTTCCCTTACATGCATCCATAAGTATTCAATTCAGTACTGGCTGCTGAATTTTATCAAGCACCTTTTCATCGTGATATTGAGATGATCACCACTGTTGGTGATCATTTGCTTAATGTTGAACTGTATTTTTTTGTTGTTTCATGTATCAATATCCTTTTTCTCAGTAGTATTTCATTGCACAGATATTCCACAGTTTATTTATCCATTCGTCTATTGGTGGACACTTGGTTTGTTTTCAGTTTTTGACAATTACAAGTAAAGCTCCATGAGTATTTGTGTACAAGTTTCCACTTTTCTTGGGTAAATACTGAAGTGTGGAATGGCTAAGTCATGGATCTATTTTTAATTTTAAAAGAAACTTCCAATATATTTTTTTCAAATTGATCCTCAAAAATGTTGTTCAGGTATAAATTTTCACCAGCATTATGTAACAACACCCATTTCACTACACTCATGTCAATTCTGGATACATTTCTTTTAAAAATTATCTATCTGTTGATCTGCTTATTATTGTAGGTGAATATGCTTTACATAAAATGTACCATTTTAACCTTTTAAAAGTGTACAGTTTAGTGGCATTAAGTGGCATCAAAATATTGTGCAATTATCACCACTATTCACCTCCAGAACTTTTTCATTATCCCCAGTACAAATTCTGTACCTGTTAAATACTAACTCTTCTCTCCCCTCATCCCCTGGTAACCTTTACTCTCTGTCTCTATGAATTTGACTACTCTAGTTACTTCATGTAAGTGGAATCATATGATATTTGTCTTTTTGTGTCTAATTCATTTCACTTAGTACAATGTCTTCAAGGTTTATCTATGTTGTCACAGGTACTATGTTGTAGCAATTTCTTTCCTTTTTATGGGTGAATAATATTCCATTGAACATACACCATATCTGTTGATGGACATTTGGGCTGCTTCCACGTTTTGGCTTTGTGAATAATGCTGCTGTGAACACTGATGTACAAGTGTCTGTTAGAGTCCTTATTTTCAATTCTTTTGGAATTGATGTAAAATTGTTGGATCAAATGAGGATCAAATGGTTTCTGAAGAACAGCCAAATGGTTTTCCATAGCAGCCGAGTCATTTTACACTCCCACCAGCAATGCACAAGTGTTTCAATTTCTCCATATCCTTGCCAACACTTGTTATTTTCTATTTTTTTTTTGTGATAATAGTCATCTTAATGAGATGCTTAAGTGCTATCTTGTGGGTTTGATTTGCATTTCCCTAATGACTAGTGATATTAAATATCTTTTTATGTGCTTATTGGCTATTTGCTTATCTTCTCTGGAGCAAAATCTATTCAAATCCTTTGCCCTTGAACTATATTTTTAATGTCCTACTAAACTGGATTCTCTAATATTTCACTTATGATATTTACACCTAGCAGACCCACTTAATCTGCTCCCAAATTCCTCAGATATTTATCATTTTAAACTGTTAAGTTTTGGTATAATTTGTTATGCAGCAGTAGATAACTAACACGGGTTCAATTCTGGAAAGGAGGCCCTTTTTTGTGCAAAGAAAATAGAAATTCCTACTCCCTTTCTTCTGCCCTGGGTTCCTCCTTCCTTCACTCCAAATATGGTTTTGAAGCCACAACTCCAGATTTGCTCAGCCCCAGGGAAAGTTATATGAACTCTATTTAAATTGGGGTTCAGCCACAAACGAACAATCCTGTTGGACTTTGGTGGGCAGGGAATGGAAGCCAGATTGCAAGAAGGCTCAACAGCACCCAGGAGAAGAAAATCTCGTTAAGGAAGGGGTTTGGTGGAGCGTGAAGGCTTATCTGGGAAGCATCTGATCTTGGACAGAATGTGAGGGTGAACTTTAATCCATCTCAGCCTGGGTTTTATAGGCTGAATCTATAATTTTCATCTCCTCATGACCTCTTCCTTTGGGGACCCCATCCTCTGCTCACTGCTCTCTTTCCTTGTAATACTGTACAGGCCATGTGGACCAAGTGGGGCTGACCCGGCCTTTGGTCTCCATGATATCCTGATTAGAGGACTCCATTCTCCCTGCTACGGACACTGATTCAGGCTTGGAGTTAGAGTTTCCCCTTGAGTTTTTGCCGGAAATATCAGAAAAGACACTCTTTTTTCTTTTTCTTTTGGGAATGTGAGTTGTAAAGACCACAGAATTTCTGAAGCCGCCTGGGACCATCTTTACCCCCCTCTTGAGGAAGCCTGCTAGAAAATCAAGTCAACTCACAGTAAACAAGAGCTAACAGATGAGGAACAATCATTTAAACACCTGGACCCAGCCATGCCTGAAGCCCAGATTTGTTGCATCCACCAAAAGATGTTTTCTCTTGAGTTAGTTTGAAGTTGGGTTTCAGTCAGTTACCAGTGAATAGGAGAAAGTTTGTGGCAAAACTGAAAGAATCATATTCTCCCAGGGACCCAAGCAACCCTACTGTGGTATCCACCACTCTAGGAAGAGAAAAAGTTATGAAAAGGGGAGAGGCATCTCAGTTAGGTGAGAAAGCTGGGAGTGGGAGACGGTGGGAGGAGCTACAATCTCAAGGGGAAGGATGAACTCTGCCTAGTCCATTCTCTGTCCCCAAGGCCTAACAGAGTCAGCCTTAGCATGCAAAAAGTCCCCAAGAGGGCCTTCTTGTCCATAGCTGGTCAGCAACACCCGTGGGCTATGAGGGTGGTCCTGCAGGGTCACGGGCCCTCTGTAGCAGTATGGGCACAGGGTGGTGGGTGAGCATGTTATCCATGTGGAAAGTCAATGAGACTGGTGAGGAAGACAGCCAGCAAAGCCTAGCTGCGGTGAGAATCATTCAGAAGATGAGCTGCCTGGGGATCCCAGGGATAATTCTGAAAAGAGAAGGCTGGGTCTGTCCTTGACAAGGGGGACTATTAATCAACAGGATTTAGGGACAAATGAAAAGCCAAGTACCGGGCGCTGTAACACCAGAGACAAGAGCAGTTCTGGCTGCCTGCTGTGCTCTGTTTGCTGGGGTTGGGACCAGGTTTCTACTGTCTTCATAAAACAAGTTGGAGAGCTTGTCATTCTTTTCCGTGTCAGAAATAGGTTACATAGGCTGGAATAAGTTATTTCCTGGAAGTCTGAAAGAATTTATTGCCCGAATGATTTGGGGGAGGTGATTCTTTGACAATGCTTTCAGATTCTTCCTTGCTTATGGGAGCGTATGGGTTTCTTTTTGAGTCTATTACTTTTGTTTATTAATTTGAACTATACTTTTCAATATGATTTTCTTTAGAACAAACAATTCCAAAATTCATATGGAACCATAAAAGACCCTGAATTGCCAAAGCAATCTTTTGTAGGCCTTTTTTTCTCTTTCTTCTTTTTGTTCTCTTTTCTTGTGGTTTGATAACTAGATCCTATAACATTTGTTGTAAAGCTGGTTTAGCGGTGCTGAATTCTTTTAGCTTTTGTTTACCTGTGAAGCTTTTGATTTTTCCTTCAAATCTGAACGAGAGCCTTGCTGGATAGAGTATTCTTGGTTGTAGGTTTTTCCCTCTCATCACTTTAAATATATCCTGCCACTCCCTTCTGGCCTGTAGAGTTTCTCCTAAAAAATCAGCTGATAACCTTATGGGAGTCCTGTTGTATGTTATTTGCTGCTTTTCTCTTGCTGATTTTAATATTTTCTCCTTATCTTTAATTTTTGTCAATTTGATGCCTATGTGCCTTAGCGTGTTCCTCTTTGGGATGATCCTGTGTGGAGCTCCCTGTGCTTCCTGGACTTGGGCGACTGTTTCCTTTCCCAAGTTAGGGAAGTTTTTGGTCAATATCTCTTCAAAATTTTTCTCAGGTCCTTTCTCTCTCTCTTCTCTTTCTGGGACCCCTAAAATGCAAATATTAGTGTACTTCATGTTGTCCCAGAGTTCTCTTAAACTATCCTCGTTTCTTTTTACTTTTTTCTGTTCTGCAGTAGTGATTTCCACTAATCTGTCTTCTAACTCACTGATCCGTTCTTCTGCCTCATTTAGTCTATTTTTTGTTCCTTCTAATGTGTTATTCTTTTCAGTGATTTTATTCTTCAACTTTGGGTATTCTTTATATTTCCCAGCTCTTTGCTAAAAACTTCGCTCTGCACATCTTTTCTCCTCTTGAGTTCTCTGAACATCTTTGCCATCATTATTCTAAACTCTTTCTCGAATAAATTGTCTATCTCCTCATCACTTGTTTCTTCTTCTGGAATTTTATCTTGTGCCTTGGCCTGGAAAATATTCCTCTGCCACATCATATTGTCTATCTTTTTATTTGTATTTTTAGGTAGGTTAATTATGTTTCTCAACCTTGTAGAAGTGCCTTTCAATAAGATTTTAAAACTCTATTCACATAGTCATATGAGAATTATGTTTTATTTTTTTGTTTGTTTCCTCCCTTTCATTTTTAAAGAAAAACTTGACTTATTCTTTTTCAAAAGTTTCCATATTAATCTTACATCTGCATTAATTATATCAGCTTGCTAATTATATTTGTCTTTTCCTATATTAAACTTCTCATGGTTCTAGCTATCTCAATGCTTTATTTTGTTTATTTATTTTATTGAAGTGTCATTGACCTATGACACTATATGAGTTCCAAGTGCACAGTATAGTGATTTAATGTTTCTCTACATTACAAAATGACCACCACGATGTATCTAGTTATCTTTTGTCATTTTACAAAAGTACTGCGATATTATTGACCATATTCCCATGCTCTGCATTTCATCCCCATTACTTGTTTATTTTGTAACTGGAAGTTTGTGCCTCTTCATTTTCCTCATCTGTTTCTTTCCTCCCCCAACCTCCTCTCCTCTGGCAACCACCAGTTTATTCTCTGTATTTATAAGTCTGTTCTGTTATGTTTGTTCATTTGTTTTATTTTTTTAGATTCCACATATAAGTGAAAACATACAGTATTTGTCTTTCTCTGTCTGACTTATTTCACATAGCATAATACCTTCTCTGTCCATCCATGTTGTCACAAATGGTAAGATTTCATTTTTATTTATGATTGAGTACTATGCCACTGTATGTATAGACCACATCTTCTTTACTCATCTGTCAGTGGGCATGTAGGTTCTTTCCATATGTTGGCTATTGTAAATAATGCTTCAGTGAACTCAGGGATGTATATATCTTTTCAAATTGGTATTTTTGTTTTCTTTGGAAAAATACCCAGAAGTGGAATTGCTAGACCATATGGTACTTCTATTTTTAATTTTTAAAGGAACCTCTATACTGTTTTCCATAGTGGCCGCACCAATTTACATTCCCATCAACAATGCACAAGGGTTTATTTTTCTCCACATCCTTGCCAACACTTTTATTTAGTGTCTCTTTGATAACAGCCATTCTGACAGATGTGAGGTGATACCTCACTGTGATTTTGATTTGTCAATATTTAGATTTATTTATTAATGCTACTGCTTTCAAATTCATTAAATTCCACTTTCATCTTTATAATGCCTTTATTATTTCCTTTTTCTGGCATTGAGCTGGTCTGTTTTAAATTTCTCTCCCTGAAACTTTGAGTTGAAATATTAGTTCAATTATTTGTATTATTTTTTTCATAGATAATGAATGCATTTAAAGTGGTTAAATATTACAATGTTCAACTGCATTAGGGCCAAGGCCCAACATGTGACACCTTTGAAGTCATAATGACATAAACTGGTGTTACCTTCATAAATATAATTATCCAGAACTTCTGATTTCAAAGCAATCTACCATTACAGCTTTCATTTTCTCTTTGATGCACAGTTATTTAAAGAAAGAGGCTAGGATTATTGTCATTGTTCTTGTTTACTTCTGTGCGTAATTCCTGGTTTATTATCTCATGGACGTGGAGTTTGTCCTGTCCAGTTTCTGCTTTGGGGGCAACCTTGATGTTTTCTTCCTAATACACACATGCAGTAAAAGTTTCCTGTGTGAAAAGAAAGTAGGTGCTGCATGTGGTACAGAGTTTGATATGAAGCTTTGATTCAAATTTATTCATGATAGTGTTGGGTCTTTGACGTCTTTTATTTTTGTCAATGAAATCTATGCTGAGTTGACTAAATAACATGTTAAAGACTCACTACTTTTGTGTTTCTGGCAACAGCTCCTTGTATTCCTATCATTTTTTTTTCTGTTTTGTTTGTTTTTTAAAAAATAATATCTACCTATTACACCACACTTCTATAGGTCAGAGGACAAGCACAGCATGGCCGGGCCCTTGGCTTAAGGTGTTGGCCTTACGCTCTCCTGCGACTCAGGCTCCTCTTCCAAGCTCATTCCTGTTATTGGTAGAATTCAGTTTCTTGCAGGTGTAGGACTGGAGTTCCTACTTCCTTGCTGGCTGCCAACCAGGGTCTGTTCTTCTAGAAGCTGTCTTCACTCTTTGCCACTTGGTCCCCTCCCTCTTCAAGTCAGCAATAGCACGTGGAATCCTTCTTCTGCTTTGAACCTCTCCAACTTCTGCTGACAGGAGAAAGCTCTCTGCTGTTAAGGGCTCATGGGATTAGATCAGGCCTCCTCAGATAATCTCCATATTTTAAGGTCCACTGTGCCATCTAAAGCAATGTAGTTATAGGAGTGATACCTCATCAAATCTGAAGCGGGACATCTTTAGGGGATGTTAAATGTATTCTAATGCACAATGGCTCGTAAGTCTTTATTATAAAAGATATATTTTATCATTAACTTTATTTTTTAAAGTGCCAAACAACATAGCTTCAAATTACACAAAATAAATCTAGCAAGAATGTTTGACTAGGTCTCAGTGTGCTGGGCTGTCTGCTTTGAGTCTGGTTTGTCAACCAGCAGCCAGTTTTAGTTAACTGCAGGCAGCAATGGTCAGCTGTTTCCAGACCTGCCTCAGAGTCTTCCAGACGTTATGCATGGGTTCAGTGTGGTAGTCAACGTGCAGCTTTTGCAGCCTGGCTGCTTGAGTGCAGATCTCAACCCATTACTTTCAGCCAGGTGGCTCCAGCAAGCGGGGAGACTACCCTATGTCTCTATCCGGATAAGCAGCTGTATCAGACCAACCTTGCAGGTGGCTGCCCTTGGCCTTTCACTCATGTAAGCCAACAAATCACTTTCAAAGTCTGAACCAGTTTGAGCTGAATTTTATGTCTTTTGCAACCAAACGTATCTAAGCAATGTTGGTTATATATTAGCTTTTACAGAAGATGGTTTATTGTATCATTTGTCTAGGAGATCTTAGATACCAAACAATTACAAGGACAGCAGACCATTTCCAGACACCTAAGGCCTTCTTTCTGACATCAGAAGGCCTCTGAGGGTGGGCTGGCCAAGGTGATTTCTGTCAAGAGGCTGTACTCATTTCCTTAGTGGGTAAAACAAGAATTATTCCTCCTTCCCTTCAAGATGCCCCCTGAGGTGGCCCTCAGGGCCTCAAAGCCACCTTGCTCCCTCCAAGACCACAATGTCTGTCCGAATTTGGCACATGTCTATTTCCTGAACTTTACCCCTCCACTCAGTGATTAAACTCTCGTGATAGAAAGACTTCCTTATACAGATAAGCCAAAAGAAAAGGATAAAATCCCTGGCATCCCACTACCAGGAAACAATTTCTATTAAATAGGTTGGTGTGGAGAATTCCAGCGTTTTTTGAGGCACACATGCCCTTGGGTACCGCGGATAACTTGGGGTGCAAGTATTGCAAGTTACAAATTTAACAGCTCCCTCCGTATGGTCACGACGTCCAATGTGGTCAGCTGGGGGCGCTCCCCGCCCTCTCCTGGGATAGCTCAGGTCCCTCGGAGGCCTCCCGCCCTCTGGCCCCGCCTCGCGCCCCGGATCTTCGCGGGGCCCCGCCCGCAGCCAGCGGCTGCGGAGCCGGTGCAGAGGGGTCTGCGGGCCGCGCTGCCCTCCGCCCGGGCCAGCAGGTTAGGTCTCGCCAGGAGGTACCACGCTCCCCACCTCCTGCCCAGACCCCTGGGTTCCAGCCGATTCCACCACCACCCACCACTGCCTCCTCCACCTCCGACGGCAAAGCTCGACTGTCCCCACTAAAGCGGAGGTGGTTCGGCGATGGCCTCTGGTTCGCGGGCTGGGCTGACCGCCCTCCGAGGTCCTCACTCGCCAGCAACTCTGTTCTGCTCTGCGATTGCGAGCCCTTGGGGGGCACTGTCCAGCCTGGGGCGGGGGCAGGAATTCCGGGCATACTTGTTAGATTTCGGCGCCACAGAAAGACAAAGCGCGAGATTTCTAATCGGTCACCTGCTGCACTGCAGGTTCTGTTAATCCCCACGGCCCGAGTCACCTGGACTAGCGCCCACCCCCGAGGTTCGGATGGAACCCGCCTGGGTCGGGGCCTGGACGCAAGCATTTTTTCAAAGCTCCCCGGGGGGCTTTTCAATGAGCAGCGGGTCTGAGCCCTGTAGGAAAGGACTGAGGTCTAGGCTCACCTAGAAGGTGTAAAATTTATTCCAAGATGTCAGTTTTGTGTCAGAAATAAATGCAAAAATTGCATTCTTCTCTGTAATGTCTGTGTTCGTTTCGATATAAAAGCAATTGTAAAAGATAATTTTCAGGAAAAGGAAACTTGTCAAAAAGCATTTATATGGAGTGAAGGAATTGAATTGCAAACGGAGGCAAAACTGGTTTTTCCACAGGGCAGAGAGAAGCGGATGGAAGCTCTGCAGGACCAGACTAGTGCTTGCATAGCCATCAGTGCCTGCAGTTTTGAAAAAGGTGCAAAATAGCTCAAAGATCATGAACTGGGCTAGAGGCAGACAGCATGGAGGTTGTGCTTTAAAAAATGCATAGTGTTTCAGAAAAGTGTTTCTTCACAGTAATTTAAGAAGCCATCTGGAAAAATTCTTTGTTACAGTGTTAATACTGCTGGTGTCCCCCAAACCCAAAATACCCAATTTCCAGTCACTCATGAGATATAACATTTTTCTACTCTCTGGGCTTTGGGGCAAAACCCCCCAAATACGCATGGAAGTTACTGTTACAGATAAAGGGAGGGGTTTGAGTCTTTTGGGAGATGGTAGGGCGAGGATTTAGGAGCAGAGTCCTGGGTTCAGGTCACGCAATAGCTGTGGGACCCCTCTTTTGGGAGCCTCCATTTCTTCACTTGACTGCGGTAGATCACAGGGTTCCAGAAGCTTCCCGCCCTGCTCCTGCTCAGCTTAGGTGGACAGAGTAAATCTCCTCAGTACAGGCTTTTCTTTGTTAAGGGTTCGGTTCTTTGAGTGGTCTCCTTTAGTTATGTAAATGTGGCCAAGTGGGCACCCATTTCCTGGCTGAAAGCGCAGAAGGGATCTTCTGTTGCCTGACAAAGCTATGCTTCTCAAGGCTTCCAGGAATGCAGAGCTGGTAGCAGGGGAAGTATCTTGCACTCCAAGCTCAGCGCCTTTGGGGAGGAAAGGGCTTGAGACCACCGCCCAACCCCCAACCTGTTCCTCAGGATCCGGTTGAAAATTGGCTAGAATTTACTGTCAGGAAAGGCCTAGAAAGTTGCTTTCCGGGGACAAAGAGAACCTGAATTTGTGGGTTTCCCCAGAAGACTGTGTAACCTACTGGGAGTCACAGGACCCAGCACCCCTAAGTTCCTCTTCTGCTTTTTGGGGAAAGATGGCTGTGCTGGCGAGGGCGGTTCAGAGAATCATCACTCTGGGTCTGAGGTGTGGGCCCTGCTGCAGCCTGTGCCAGGAAGATAGCACTGCAGCACCCACAGGGCTGGGTGGGGGTCCACAGTGTCACCGTGTCGCCATGTCAGGGAAGAGGCAACAGCGGAGGAGGGTAGCTCACACTTTCCAGAGAACACACTTTACACTAAGGAAGCCCATGAGGTTCCAGGCAGTTTAGGAGTGAGTGGGCTCCAAAAGGAAGAGGTAGGATTTTTGTAGGGAGGAAAGATAATTTTCCCTCTACCCTTCTAGGTTCTTGGCTGAGACCCTTCCCTATAATAAAAGATTAAAAGGGAAAAGCAAACAGAAATTTACTAACATGTGTACCTCCTAGATGCATGGAAGATATCCAGGAAAACTCTCTGAAGTGACCCAAGCTGCCACCTGAAATACCATTGTCAGTTGAAGACTAAAGAAAGATGGTGGGGGGAGCATCAGGACACCCTACCCGGCCCCTCCCATCTCCGGCACTGTCCACCCAGGCAGCTGGCTACGATGATGCCCTGCTTTTTTGCACTTCTGGGTGTCGCATGTATCCCTGGCCTGGACTGTCCCTCCTTCCCTTTTCACCACAGGCAAGTGCCCACTCCTCCTTTAAGACACACTGTCAGGCCCAGGCCTGAAGGCTGCTCCCGCCCTTGTGCTGGGGCCTTCCTCCCTTCCTTCTTCTGTGCTAATGCTCGCGCCCCACCCCTTACCCAGCCCTCTCTGCCAGCCCAGCCTGGGCCCCTGAGGTCTGAAACAGAGTCAGGAGCAAGGGCCCCGGAGGGGCAGAGACTGAGGAAGTTCCCAGGCTGGCAGTCTGCTGCTGCCACTGAGAGCTCCCTGTCCATGGGGCCCAGCTGGAGACAGAAGGAGCCCAGAGGAAGGGTTGTGAATCCAGGGCTTCTGCTTCTTGTCCCTCTGCTCTCAGGATCAAGTCTGAACAGCCTCCTGCAACCCAGAGGCCTGAGGTTCCCAGCAGCCTTCCCTTCTGACAAGCCTGCTCTGCTGCCTTCTACCCACCTCCACCCCCACCGTGGAGAAGCTCCTGTCCTAAGGTCTCTGGCCTCCCTCCCCTCGTCCTGCCCACTCTTCCTTCAGATGGCAGCTGAGCACAAAGCCTGCCTCTTGACCCCCACCCAGGCCCTGGGTCCAGTGGCACTTCCACCTCATCTCCTGGCTCTTGCCCTCAATGGACTGAGCTCTGAGAAGGCAGAGGCCCAAGTACCCCACCCAACTTTCTGCTGCCCCTGGCTTCATTGGGTAAGTGATGGACAAACAGTGCCGGCGACCTGTGTGGTCACAAGGCCCCACCTCAGAAAGGCCCTGTGCTTGGTTTCACTCTGCTGTGGCCCTCTTGAAATTCTTAACAGTCTAAGATGCTGTGTTATATTAGGATCCAGCCACTCCTACCACTCACCTGGAGGAGAGGCCTAGCGTGGACATTAATCAGTGACTCTCTTGGGGCATCTGACCTACTGGGTGCAGGCAGGGAGCTACTGGCTTGCTTATTACAGCCCTAATGCCCCTTCTGGGGGTGGCTGCCCTCGCCACCCTGGAAGTAAGCAGTTTAAACCAAGGTTCCCTGCACAGTGCAGTCCCCGCAACAGCAGACCCCACTGAGCTGTCTTGATGCTTCTGGTCAACCTTACCAGCTCCAGGTTGGCTGAAGGAACATCAGGAAGCCTAGCAGCCCCAGCATGCCCCACCCACCCCCACTCGCTGAAACACCAGCCTCAGGGGCAGCTCTGGCCTCCCCGCCCCACCCCCAGGAGAAAGCTGTTAGCTGTAGGTCTCTTGCACGCCCACCCCGAACAGCCCCCAACAGGGGGCGTCTTTCTTGACTCTGGCCCTTGTGGCCTCTGCTTTCATCCCGGCTCTTACCTCCCTCTAAGGCCTGTCAAAGGGTCCTTGTGTACCCACCAGCCAAGAACAAGGAACAAGCTATGTCTTCAGAGATCTCCAGCAATTTTGGCCCCCACAGACCCTCCAATGGAAATGGCAACAGGAAGTTAGACACCAGAAAAAAACCAGTCCCCTTTTATTGAGAAAATAGAGTTGATCATTCAGTCTTTTTCCAGGTGACTCCACTCTAAAGGAGGTGGCATCCTTCTGCAGCCACCCCAAGGACCCCTGAGCCTGAGTTGGGTGGCCCATGAAGGCCACTCCAGTCCTTCACAGGGGCAAATGCTGGTCTGCTCAGGCTCTAGAGAAGTAGGTGTGCAGGTTGGGCAGGGTTCTGGAGGGGGGCTATGATGGGCATGGGGGTGCCCGGGGTAGGGGTGGGGCTGGGGGGGCAGGAGTGGCCGGGCCACGTGGTGTCTTGCTGAAATGAAGGAAAGGAAGGGACAAACACCACCAGCTCCCGAGGCCTGGCACCGTCTCCCTCCAAATTCTTCATAAATAAAACTTCACAGTAATAGAGGAATGTCCACTTCCAGGGTCAAACGGGCTGGTTTCTGGCTGGGGAGCCAGGCCTCCACGGGGCTGCAGGAGGGCCCTCGGCCTGGGCTGGTTGGGCAGCACCGTGAGCGCCGGGGCCAGAGCGCTGCCCCCTGGCCCTGCGTCAGGGGTGAGGTGGGGCAGCAGCCCATCGGGAGGTTCTGAGGATCGCTGAGGTAGTCAGAGCGGCGGGTTGTGCTTCCAGACGGGGCGTCACAGGACGCAGCCAGGAGTGAGGCCACCTGGGGGTAGAGACTGGGCAGCCAACTCCAGATAGGTCTGGGAGGGGGTGTGTGTGTGCTGAGGACCTTCCAGGGCTCGGTCCCCAGGAGACCTAGGGGTGTGGGGGAGCCTGTGAGCCTGCACAGGGTCGACCCTCTCCTGAAGGGGCACCTCGGGCCCATGGGGAGACAGGCATTTCACAGGAGAAGGAGAATCTTCTCGGTGAAAACAAGAGGGCAGCCACAGACCCATCCAGGGCCAGGCCTAGCCCAGGTAACTGAGCACAGGGTTCCTTCAGAGGCCACCAGGGCCTCCCACCAGGTCAGAGGGAGCCAGGCAACCCACTCAGGTTAGGAAGGTGGCCAGCAGCCAGGGGCCTTGCTCCCCAGAGGACCTTCTCCGGTCTGGGCAGATCCAAACGTTCCCGGGCCTCAGCGCCACTTTCTGGAGAGGGTCCCCTAGGGAGGACCCCTCTGGCTACCTGCACTCTACCACACCCAGGTGCTGTGCCCTGGCACAGCAGCCCCATGATTTCCGGGGCTCAAGGGCACAAGCTCTAGCCTATCTTGGTGGCCTGGCCGGGGTCAGAGCACCTGGAGCTTGCGGGAGCAGGTGAGGTTGCCGTGCACTAGCCCCCACATGGCCAGCAGCTCCGTGGGCAGCAGCTTGTGCACGACGAGCATGGAGCGGAAGAAGCAGGGCTCTTTGTTCATGCGGCTGTTGCGGTTCCTTGAGATGCCGAAAGTCTTGAAGCCCTCGTGGGCCGTGGGCCGCACACCCAGCACCTCCAGGCACATGCCCAGGAAGACGTCGTCAATGGGGTACAGCTCCAGGGTGTCGCAGGCGTGGCGCAGGCGCCGGGCCAGGCCCCCAGCCATTAGGAAGCCCCCTCCGCCTGCGTATGGCGGGTAGCTGGCCTGGCTGTACAGGACCCCGGGGATGTAGTATTTGTTATCCTTCCTGCGGATGGGCCGAGCGTGCTGCAGGACGTCGCCCACGAACAGGTCTTCCTGTGGCCGCCGGTCAGCCAGAAATTCCAGCAGGTTGGTGGGGTGGACAAAGACGTCGTCGTCGCCCTTGAAGATGAAGCGGACGTTGGGGCAGTAGATGTCAAGCCACTTGAGGAAGTGGATCTCCTTAAGGGTCAGGTTGAAGAAGCTGTCGAGAAAGTCCCACTGCAGGATGTCACCGTAGATGCGGTCCTCGTAGGCCAGCAGCTGCTGGTAGTGGGCCCGCTCCTCCTGCTTGGAGGCTGTGCCCAGCAGGAAGAGGGTGCGCACGGCGCCGCGGCCCCTGCCCGCTGACTCCTGCTCGCGGCCCCAGGTCTGGCGGATGGCTTCGCGGCGGTCATGCTGTGTGATGA
This sequence comes from Camelus bactrianus, assembly GCF_048773025.1. NCBI lineage: Eukaryota > Metazoa > Chordata > Mammalia > Artiodactyla > Camelidae > Camelus > Camelus bactrianus. The sequence goes on along the minus strand of NC_133543.1, from coordinate 97,919,570 downwards.
TGGACTTGACCACCACCAGCAGGTAGACGTCACCATTGCACTTCTCTGGATGGTTCAGCAGTATGGGAAAGTATCGGCAGTGGCGATAGAACAGAAACTGCTGGAAGTGTGGCTCCAGGCCCTGGAACCAGGGCTGGTGTGTCAAGTTTATATTGGCTGAGCAGTTAATGGTGGTCACGTCCCAGGCCTGGGGCCCCTGTGAAAACGTGGGTGCGGGGGTGACCACATCCTTTGGGTTCTTCCAGAAGTTGTCAGGGTTCGGCCGGTGTCCGCTTGGTTTCTGGGCCTTCTGTAGCCCTAAGGTGGGTGGTGCAGGCTCCTGCAGAAACTGGCTGGGGGTCAGACTGCGCTGGAATACTGTTACGGCCACAAGCAGGGCCAGGGACAGGCACACACTCTTGTAGATGGTTCTCTTCCTGGGGGTAGGGGTGAGGTGGGGAGAGGATGGTACAGAGAAGAGAATAAAGGATGAGTCCCTTTGTACAGAGGTACAGTCACAGATAGGCAAGTGGACTCTGGGCACAGGCTCAAGTCCCAGGGCTCCTGAGTAGTCAGAGGAGGGTGCTGCTTTCTCTCCCATCCTGACCTTTCTCCTCCAGGGCCAGAGGAGACACACAACACAGAGCCTGAGTATAAGCACTCTGGAGCCAGATTGCTGGGATTCAAATTGTAGTCTAGCCACTTTCAAGCTAAATGGAGAGGTTGAGTGGATCTCCCTTAATCTCTCCAAGTCCTATTTCTTCTTTCCCAAAATGAGGATAACAACATGGGGTTGCAGTGCTATCTATAGTGCCTGGCCTGCGGTGGGTTTGGAGTCAGGGGACTGCTGTGATTCTACAAGGATGACCTCTGCTCTGCTCCCTACTGCCTGCAAAGCACTTTGTTTGCTTTGTGCAAACCTGGTGAAACATTGGAGTGAGCTATTGGGAGGGGCAGAGACAGCATCTGCTCAAAAAGTGTGGGGGACATTGGGGAGCAGGCTTTAACTTGGGATCTGAAGAAGCCTGACCCTTCCCTGTACCCCACATCCATTTGACTCAACCAAAAAAAGAACAGCTCTCATGGCTGACAGAGGCCTGAAAACGGGGTGGGCACCTCCTAGCATGTCCATTGCCTCCTCAGCCCTAGTCTGGGCCTCACTGGGAGAGGTGAAGTCCTGCAGTTCTGCTGCCTTGGGAGGGGGATAGTTGGACCCCTACTCTCCAGGGATCCTCGTGCCCAGGTTACCCTGCCACAGCCCTTTGAGAAGCAGAAATCAGAGCGTTTTGCCAAGAGGGCTGGCAGGGCCAGGGCCCTGAGTCCCTGGACCCTAGGACCCTCTCTCCTCAGCTCACACTCTGGAGGTAGCCAGGCTACCTGACTTGGTTTCTCCTGTGGAGACACAGGTGCTGAGGGCTCCAGGGAAAAGGCAGGCCAAAAAAGTGTGGCTTCACAGAGCCAGGCCAGCAGGGAGATGGCCCTGAATGCCCAGAGGGGAGATTCAGGGCAATGGTAGAGAGACTGCGAAGTTGTGAGACAGGGAGGTGGTGGAGAAGCCTTGGGTGGCCTCAGGACCAGCTGGTTGAGGGTGCAGGTACCCAGGGTCAGTGGAGGCTGAGCACCATGGAGGGACATTTTTCCATGGGGTCCCAAGGTTTCCTGTGTATAGGGCTGGATCGAGATTGGATCACCTGAAGCGCTGGGGTTGGGGGGTAACCCAAGACCCTACCCTCCCAGCAGGGAGAAGGAGTGCTCTGGGGCCAGTTCTCCCGCCCTGGGAGTTTCCTGCGAAGTTTGCCACACTCCAGTTGGGCAGGCCAGACTGGAGGAAGTCCAGCGGGGGTCACCCGGAGGAGGGGGATGAGGCATGCCCCTCCACCCCAGGCGGGTTCCACTTGCAACGCCCCACTCCATTTGTAGGAAAAAAGCCCCCAAGGGGAGGTGAGGGGGTCTGGCGGAAGGCCTGAGCTCCCGGGGAAGGAGAGCCGCTCCGCTCCGAGATGGGGGTTGAGGACCAGGGTAGCTCAGGACGCAGGAGGCCCTCGAGATGGGGGACGGGACCCAGCAGCCGGCAAGACCTTGGCGTCCCCAACTCCTCGGATCCCAGAATGGGATCTGGGTGCCTTGGGGCCCGGGGGTAGGGTAGCAGAGGGGCCGCCAGGGAGGGCTGAGCGCACCGGCCCGTGGTTCCCAGCTGCCAACCGGCTAGTCCAGGAACCGTGCACTCCTGGGCATCTCCGACCGCCGCCGCGCCACCCCATCTGTGTCCGAGAACTGAGGCCAGTCCCGGGAAACCCAGTGCGGCATCCCCATCTTGTGCTCCCTGGCCTCCCGGGAGGCGAAACCCAGGGGTCCCCGCGCCCCAACCCAGGCCCCCCGGCCCGACGGCCCCACTCACCACAGAGACATGGCGGCCCGGGCCAGGGCAGCGGCGGAGCGGGGCGCGCGGGTCTCAGCTCTGGGCGCCGCGGCTCGGGGATGTTGGGCGGGGACAGGGACCGGGACGGGGGTGGGCGGGGGCGAAGGCCGGGCCGCTCCCCCGCCGCGGCTTTCCTCTTCTCCGCGGCCGGAGGAGGGGCCAGGAGGGTAGGCGGCGGCCAGGTGCCTTAACCCCTTCGGCGCCCCCGGCCCTCCATCCCCGCAGGCGCGCCCTAAGCCCTCCGCACCGCGCGGGGCGACAATACCCATTTCTCGGAGGTGGCACCCGAGCCCCGGAGCGCGCGGAGCCGCCCAAGATCACCCGGCCCGAGTGTTAGTGACCGAGTCCCGACTTCACAGCCCAAGAGGGTCACCTCCGTCTCCTGGGACGCGGTTTCCCGGGGGGAGGGGGGCTTCCCTGGGAGCGCCGGCCCCTCTGGCCGCGTGCGACCGGGACCCCACCCACCTGCAAACCTCCCCGGGCCCCAGAGGTCCAGCCATTTACCTCTGGCCGGGTCCGGACTTGTTCTGGGTGCGGGAGACAGAAGCAGACAGCGTTTCCTTCTCCCTCTGCTTCCTCTTGCCGTCTCCCCTTTCCCCTTCCCAGGCAGGCCTCCCGCACCCAGCTGTTGGGGTCTCTGGCCCAGCTATCTAGGGCTGGGTCTGTGGAAGAGAGGGACTGGGGCCTGGAGAGCAAAACCCTGAGGAGGGGTCAGGAGGAGGCTGGGCTGCCTGTGTGGGGACCCTGGCCCAGGCCGCAGCTCTGAAGCCTTCTCTGCGCCCCCGGGCAGCGGCCCTCTCCATCTCTGGGGTCCTACCCACCTCGGAGAGCTTCTCCTCACCACCAAGGGAAGGCCTGGCTGCTCGGCCCGAACTTCCTTTTCATCCATGAACAAATATTTCACTCAAAACCCTTTTTGTCTCTAAGCCTGGATTAATCTGTTTATGTGTGCCAGACCCAGTTACTCCTAGGGAGTGGGCTGCACAGAAACATAGAACTGGGAGGGTCGTTCTTGGTCCAGGTGGTTCTGGGGTGGTGTGTGTTCCAATCTGGTGACTTCCAGAATCCTCTAACAGGTTAAAACCTCATCTGATCCTGCCGCAGCCTGGATGTCTCTCCTAGTCTTGTTCCATGTTGAGGTCTCAACACTCAGTTTGCAGTAGGACCTTAAAATGCCCATAGTATTGAAACGGAAGCATTTCACAGCCCACTAAATAACAGGTAACACTCATTAGGTAGGTGCAATATGCCAGGCACGGTTCTAGGCCCATGCATGAATGAGTCACTTAATCCTAGAGGCTATTATTATTACTTTACAGAGGAGGAGATGGAGATGCCTGCCCAGTGGACCAGGTCTCATAGTAAGCAAATCCAGGAGGCCTGCCTGGCTGTGGAGGCAGCTCTTTCACCCTTCCACCAGGGAGAGCAGTGACAGGGAGCTACTTCCTGCCAAGGGGCACCCAGGGAGGCCGGGAGGCCACAAGGTGCAGTCAGAGGCAGGTGATAGGAAGCCTAAGGAGGCTGCTTTTGCCCAGCGGGACCCCAGACCCCTGAGGCTGGGGTGAGGACCCTTTTCATTAAGGCTCAAGGGCCGCTTGGACAGGGAGGAGAAACCCAACACGCAACAGAATTTTCCAGGGTGTTGCAAGCTTCAGTGAGAGAATGTGAAGGAGCTTCCAGGCAGAATTCCAGTGGAGAACCCTGGGGCCCCGCCCTTAGTAATGGCCCCTCCCAAGTACCAGAGCAGGAAGAAGGTCTGCCCTGTAGCCCAAAGCCCCTGTTGGCCTGGCTGCCCTCTGCTGAGGGCCGCCCACAGGCCCGCTGGCCACCACAGGGCACCGGGTACTTCACTCCCCTGCCTGGGCTCTGGGTTCTGCCTTGTCCAGCACGTGCAGCCCTGAAGGAGGGCTGGCGCTCTCCTGGCTGAGGACAGCCCACCTTGCCTCGGCACTAAACGTTCACCTGGAAGCTGTAGGGTCTCTTTAGGAGCCTGGAAAGGGTGGACACAGCAACCCCTGAGAAGGGGTTTTGAGTCCCGGTTTGGAGACTGGAGGGGCAGGGTTGGGTCTGCACTTCCTGGTTGTCACTATGGACATGTGGTTTATTCCTTTGAGACCTCAAGTTTCCTGCCAGCACAGGGCTACTTGAGATGATGCCTATGAGGCAGATCAGTGTCTCCTAGGTGGTGACACCATGACAGACTGGCCATTGTTAGTGTTATTGTTGCTAATATTTGACCCAACCCATAAGGTCCCAGAACCCAGGGCTCAACAAGGTGGTGATTTGGCGGGGGAGAGTGGGGGAACTGCCGCCAAAGCCAACAGTGTTTGCCAGTGGAATCTGGTCCATTGAGAGGAACAGTTTGTCATCATGGTTCATTTGATCTGTGCCTAGGTGGAACTCAGACTGGGAAATGGATGACAATTAATTACTCAGTCCCTGACTCTGGTGTGGGGGTAGGGGCTGTGGGAGCTGGGCCAGGCCCTGGTCAGCTTTCACTGTCAGTCTGACTGGCTTCCCTGGGGCCGCTGGGCCTGTCACTTTCAGGAGCACTGGCGCTGGCCCAGCCTGGCCCCTCCACATGTATTGGCCCCTGCCCCTAGGGCAGAGCCCCAGCAGATCCCTACTGATGGTCTCAAGCCACAGCTGGAGTGGTTGAGCAAGGCCCCTGAGGAGGCGGAGGTCAGTCTGCAGATGGAATCTGTCACCTGCCCCATAGCCCTGGCTGAAGGCAGAGGAAAGCTGCAGAGACAGAGATTCCCCAGAGGTGGAGGGTGGTCTGTCCATCACCTTGGAGGGAGGGTAGGGGAGTGGGACGAGCTGGTGGGGTAGGGGCTGGAGTCCAAGAATGGTGGGAGTGGGTTACGTGTCCTTGTCACATGGTCATCCTCTGCTCCCCTCAGGTTGACATTCTGTCCTGGAAGAGGGAGCTCAGTGAGTGAGCCCTGCCTAGGAGAACCCCAGGCGCTGCCCCTTCCCTTCTCCTGGCACACTTTGTCTCTTACTCCCCCATCCCTCTGCCCCCAGCCCTCTCCTTCCTCCTCTCCTCCCTGCTCCCTCATTTCTCTCTCATTTCCCTTTCCCCATCCCCCTTTCCACTTTCTTCCATATTAGCCCCCACCAACCCTCCAGATCCAGATCCCACTGTTTTCCCCTGAGGACGAAAGCCCAGGGCCAAGGGGCTGCTGAGCCTTCAGATAGGGGAAGCCATCTGCTGGACCAGAGGGTGCACCGGGTCAGCCCCTGGCCAGATAAGGTGTAAGGTGCTTTGGGTGCCTGGGAGAGAGGCCACTGCCACCTGCCAGTGCCAGGGGCTGGAGGTCAGAGCTCCAGAAGGAACAGCGACCCTGCCTGTGGTCCCTTCAGTGCAGCAGTGGGATGTGTGTGAGTGTGTTTGTGAATTCACGTGTGACCATCTACACTTACACCAAGGGTCTGTTCATTGGCTCCAGAGTGTTGGAAGCCTGTGTCTGTTGCAAGATGTGCACCTGGCAAGAAACTGCACAGGCCTCTCTGCCCAAAGCGGAACGAGCCCAGCAACCCAGCAGAGCAGTGCTTTGAGCCCAGCACTTTCTCTAATTGGTCCTGGGTGCCCCCACACAACCATCTGACTGGAGGGTTAGCGAGTCCTTGGTTAGCATGTCCTGGAATTTGCCCCGGGACAGAAAGTGGGGCCCCCTCGGGCTCCTGGGCAGTGGTGGGAGATCTGTTTTTGTGCCTCTTGGTAGTAGATGCTTTAAGTGGGGCAGCATTGATTTCACTGTCACACACCACCTGTCCAAGAGGTGTAGGGTGAGGCCTACTGTCCTCTCTCATCTCTGGTCCTCGGAGGCCACCTATATCCACTGCAGGGAACCTGACCCAATCTGCAGGGCACCCTGGGAGGTTAACCAGGCTGTGTACAGGCTGGCACTAAAGGAACAACCGAACCCCTATCCCCGGCCCCAGGCCAGTGCTGTCCCCCTGCAGACTTCCAGGGGAATGTGTCCTGTGGGTAAGGTCTTCCTTTAAAGAGTGGGAGGAAGAGGAGGAGGCCAAGAAGGAGTGGAGAGATGGGGGACAGGGGCAGAGAGCAACAACAGGCTTTTCAAGCATGAGTGTCCATTTTGGATTCTGGGAAGTCATCTCACCTAAGGGAAGATTGGGCCAAAGAGAAACCCAGTTCACAAGTGGTTGAGAGAAGGTGGGAGGAAGGTAAAGGGGGCTCCTTGCAAGGCCCCCATATGAGCAACACTGCAGGCAACCCCACTCTTGCCAGGGAACCTCAAGATGCCCTTCAATGGCCAAGTCCTGATGGAGCCAAGACCGACCCAACAACTAGGAAGGTCACGATGTTGCCATAACCACTGAAGATGCTTTAAAATCATGATTTCGGGGCCTGCCTGCAGAGAATCTGATGGAACCTGGGAAATGGTATTTTTCCACTTTCCTTGATGATTCTGATGTACACGAAGGTTTGGGAACCGCTGGTGTTGAGCTCGCCAATTCCTGCTCTTTTTGTCAGCTGTGGGCAAGGGCTAGTGGGGGGACACTTCCTCCTGGGCGCCTGCGAAGAGGAAAGATGGAATGGGAGGCAGCCGTGGAGGAAATTGGAGCAGAGATCGAAGAGCTGAGGAATTCACTTTCCCATTGAAGCAGGTGGCGGTTGAGGAAGTGGAGGTGAAGTTAGGAGCTTGAGAAGAGTGGGAAAGGGGGCCAAAGCCCCTGAGTGGGATCTAAGAATGCCAGGGAGGGACAGAGGAATGTTAAGCACCAGGCAAGGGCGGTCCTGTGCACCCTGGAGACCCAGGCCCACGACTGAGGCAAGGATTGTGCAGGGCCTTTTGGCTGCAGGTAACAGAAACCCAAATCAAAGTAGCTTCAGCTTGTTTGATGGGCCAGTGATCATGTCTGGGGGGTGGGGGACGGTGATTGGCCAGGCCTGGGTCATGTGTCCCCTGCTGTGGTCAGAACAACCCTGAGAGGGGCAATTTCCTTAATGGGAGCTGCTATTCTCAGGAAAGCAGGGGAAGAGCTGCCCAGGCCAGTCCTGCTCACACCCCCCTTGGATTCTCCAACCACCCTCCAAAGCGAACCCCTAAGCCTTAGAGCCCCAGGAAGAAGAAGGGGTGGTGGCCATGTGGGGATTGTCTGCACATGTTTTCCTGACAAGTCCTTCTCTCCTTGTGGGGAAGAGCTCCAGGTGGGCCAGTGGTGGGTGGACACAGCTCCCCTGGGGGGCTGCCCATGCTCTGGCCCCTTTCCTGTGCCTGGGACCCCGCTGGCTGGCCTGGGGGCAGCTGAGGCCACCCAGGGCTTTGTTGGGGTGGGAGTCTGTCAGGTAAAGGTGGAGCTGGGCAGCCCTAGAGAAAAGCCAGAGTTCAAAGAGACCCAGGAACCAGGGTCAGGGCGGCCTCCCCAAAGCTGGGCAGAGAAGGCTGGTGGGAATGGAAGAGCACCGCCAGGTGCTGCTCTGGACGCAGGCCTGCTGGGCTGCACCCCAGGCTCCTGTGGGCAGGGCGTGGTAGCCACACTCACAGCATACACACACAGGGCCACACAGGCGGCAAGCGACAGACCCAGACACACACCCCACCCCAGGAACAGACATGAACACCCAGACAGACTCAGTCAGACAGACAGCACTCTTACAGAGACACATTCACACTTAAGCATGAACATTCAGAGACAGGCATGTGTGACAGTCATTCATATTCACACACGCTGACACACCTAAGATATGTGCACACTCGATGGGAAATACATAGACTCACACGTATACATGCACACTTACAGAGACACGCATTTCCAGAGAGAGGGAAATGCACTTATACACACCCAGATACTTATATCACACACACACAGATGCATGCATGCATCCACACCCTTTCCCGGGTGGGAGAGGCTTCTCCCAACCAGGTCATTTGCTACCAGTGACACCCTGCCTGGCAGGCCCTTGAGAGTGGGCTCCACACCAGGCAGGTCTCTACTGCATTCATGAGTGGCCTCTTATGATCTATCACCAGGTCCTCAAGCCTATGCCAATCCCTCTCCCCAAGAGCCTCCGGGTACTGCCCACAGGCCCTTTCTCCCACCCGAATCTACCCCCCCACCCCTTCTCCAGCTGCCCTGGCCTTCCTCTCCCCTTCACAAGACCCCAGCTTCCTTCAGCTCAAATGAGCTCCCAGATTCTGCATTGAGTGAACTGCTCATCTTTCAAAACCCACCACCAAGGTCCCCTCCCCTGGAGTAGATGCTCCCTCCCTTGGTTGGCATCACCTCTGTCTGTCATTTCTCCATTTGTCTCACTACAACTAGGAGCAGGGACATGTCTTTCTGTTTCTTGGCAGCACAGGGGAAGGGAGGCATGGACGCCCGACGGTTGAATAACCGAGAGCATGAATTGGTAGCAGTGGCTGGCAGGAAGGAGGCCAGTCTCTCCATGGCCATATTCAGAGGATGACGGGGTGTGCCCACCCAGGGAGACCTGGGGGGCCCAGACAGATCTGCAGAGTCCCAGCCCCACCCCCAGCACACACATTCAGATTCACACTGACACGTATTCACGTGTGGTAGGCATTGTGCCCCTTGCCCTGGACAGCTGGGTGCCCCCTCCCCCCGGCCACCAATGACTCACATCCCCACCCGCCAGGCGGCCGGCTTGGGCACACACAGCCTCCTTTCAGCCCCTTGGCGTCAAACACTAGGTTAGTCTTCCCTCCCCGGCACCTCCCCCTCCCTGGTGAGCCGGCCTGCCCTCCCAGCCTGGCAGCTCAGCCCCACGGGGAGGCCACGCAGAGGCCTCCTTCCTCTCCGCAGCACAGGGCTCCCTGTCTCTCATCACCCGGCTCCTGTCCAAGCCCCGTCTGGCTGCTTTTTCATGGCCCAGAGCCTGGCCAGGTGCATTCTGGGCAGCCCTGCTCCCACCACTGCCTGCGGGGAGCTGTCGGCCCTGGTGCTGCTACTCTGGCCGAGCCTCCTAGCCCTTAAAGTCCTTCCCAGCTCCAGTCGAAGGTCCCCTCACATCTGCAGAGTCTTCTTCACACATACCTTCCCATCTGCTTCTCTCGCAGCCCTAATAGCCTGGGCAGGCACAGATATTTATTATTCCCATTTTATTGAAGGAAAAACTGAGGCCCAGAGAAAAGTCAGCCCACTCTGCAAGTCGCAGAGCTGGGACCCATCTCAGTAAAGAGAGGTTAATACCATGCTGGACTTGCAGGGGGGCTGCATTGAGCAGGGTGAGGTGCCCTGGAGAAGGGTTCTGTGGGTGGGTGCCCTGAGACAGTGGCCACAATCAGTTCTGGGTTTTGTACCCATCCCTCCCTTCTTTGGTAACAGACCTCCTCCCTCTGGTTTCAGGGTAGGCTCCCAGCCAGGCTGGGCCAGTCACAGTCCCTTATGCCCCCTCCTGATACCGTGTTGTATTTGGTAGAAGGGATGAGCCTACAACCTGCACTGGGCTGATCAGGGCTCTGCCCTGGGGAGTGGAACTGGGAGACAGGTTCTCCTTTCCTCTCCGGTCATCGGGCTTTTGAGGGTGTGACTCTGAATATACTGGAGAAAAGTGCCACAGGCAACCCACTCCCCCGTCATAAACAACAACAAAAAACAACACAGAGAAAACAGAGAAACAGGAGTCTGAACAGGGCCGGAACCCTGGATCTAGAGGCCCTGTGGTCAGTAAAACAGTGCCCCTCCATCGAAGATGTCTATGCCTTTATCCCCAGAACCTGTTACTATGTGAGGATATGGGCAAAAAGGATGCAGATGTAATTAAGCTTACAGACTTGGAAATGGGGTGGTTAGCTTCAATTATCCAGATGGGCCCAATCTCATCACAAGTGGCCTTGAAAGCAGAGAACCACTCTGGCTGGAAGCAAAAGGGAAAGTCCGAGAGACTCCGGTATGACAGGGATTTGACATTCCTTAATTGGTTGTGAAACACAGGCATAGAGACCCACTTGGAGCTCAGAGACCAGAGAGGCCTCTGGCAGCTCAGGGTGGCCCCCACATAATAGCCATCGAGCATACAGGGACCTCAGTCCTGTAACCACAGGGGACTGGATTCTGCCCATAGTCTGAATGCGCTTAGAAGCAGATTCTTCTCAGAGTCTCCCAGTAAGAGCCCATCTCACCTTGTTTTTGACCTTGTAAAATTCTGAGCAGAAAAACTAGCTAAGCCAGCCTGGGCCTCTGACCTACAGAAGTGTGAGAGAAAAAATTTCGAGCTGCTTAGTTTGTGGTAAGTTGGTACAAGCAGCATTAGGAAGATAATATAGGGCCTAAGAACTCATGCCACCTGCCTCCCCTGATTTGGTTCCAGGTGCCAATAATTTTTTTTGTAGGTGGTTTTTATCACCTACAACCAAAGGTTCTGGACTGATGCTGTTATTGTTATCTGACTGCATTCACTGTTTCCCAAACAGCCTGCCCTCATGGATGGTAGGAGACAGGGCACCCAGGACTTGGGGCAGCCACCACTGCACAGGCTTGGGGATGGCAAAGGATGTGGGAGGGACGGGCCCTCTTGGATCTCAGAACCTTCAAAGGTCTGAGGCAGTTCATCCAGAAGCTCAGGTGGCCCTGCTCTGCCCCTTCCTCACCAAGCAGGGCTGAGGTCACTGGGGAGAAAGCCGGCACCTGGGAGCCAGGGAGGAGTGACTTGTCTGGAGATTTTCTAGGGTGGCCTAGTCAAACTTGTAAACATTGACAAGGTAAAAAGACATAGGGAGTTGTGGTCCAAGGTGCGACATAGAAGGCTCCTGAACTGACCTCCTCCCAGGAACATATCAAATCTACAGCTATACACAGAGCAAATTTTCTCTGAAAGGAATCCAGAAACCTGCTGAGTGACAACTGCACATTGAGAAAATGGGAAAATATCGACATCAAAATGGTAGGAAAGTTTGAGACATACTCTTGCCATATAGTCCATCCCTGGTACAGTGACCTCTACAGGGAGGGAATTTACAGCCCCCAGCTTCTCCCTGAGGAGTGAAGCGTTTGGACCCAACATCTAGGGCCCCAACTTCTAAGACTTCTACCTGAGGGAAGAGCCCCCAAAACACCTAGCCCTGAAAGCCCATGGGGCTTTTGTCCCTGAGACCCACCAGACTATACAAACAGGCACACAGTTGTTATTTGGCTATCCCCCCAGGGCTGTACTAACAAAGTTCCAATGGTGTTTTTCACAGAAACAGAAAAAAGAAAACAAACCCAAAAAACCCTAAAATTTATATGGAACCACAAAAGGTCCCAAACAGCCAAAACAATCTTGAGAAAGATGAATAAAGCTGGAGGAACTACATTTGTGATTTCAAGTTATATTACAAAGCAATAGTAATCAAAACAGTATGGCATAAAAACAGACACAAAGATCAATGGAACAGAATGATGAGTTCAGAGATAAATTCATGTATATGTAGTAATTCAGAACAAAAGAGGCAAGGCCAAGAATATACAATGGTATTGGGAAAACTGGACAGCCACATGCAAAAGAGTGAAACTGGACCTCTGTCTTACACCATACCCCAAATCAACTCAAAATGGATTAAAGACTTGAATGGATTACAACCTGAAACCATACAATTTCTAGGGAAAAACAGGGGGTAAGCTCCTTGGCATTAGTCTTGGCAATTTTTTGGATTTTTTGGATTCTACACCAAAGGAAAGACCACAAAAGCAAAAATAAACAAGTGGAACTGTATCAAACCAAAAAGCAAAGGGACCACTGACAAAATGAAATGGCAACCAATGGAATTCGAAATATTTGCAAATTTTATATGTGATAAGAGGTTAATATTCAAAATATATAAAGAGCTCAGACAACTCAATAGCAAAACACCCTGAGCATTCTGATTTACAAATGGTCAGAGGAACTGAATAGACATTTTCTCAAAGAAAACAGCCCAATGGTCAACAGGTACCTTAAAAAGTACTCAACATCACTAATCATCTGGGAAATGCAAATCAAAACCACAATGAGATACCACCTCATAACTGTTAGGATGGGTAAAATCAGAGAGAGGAAAGATAACAATTGTTGGTAAGAATGTGGAGAAAAGGGAACCCTTGTGCACTTTTGGTGGGAATGTAAATTGGTGCAGTCATTACGGAAAATAGTACAGAGAATCTTTAAAAAAATTAAAAATAGAACTACCATATGATACAGCAATCCACTTCTAGGTACATATCCAAAGGACATGAAAAAAAGGGTTTTGAAGAGATATTTGCACTCCCATATACATTGCAGCATAATTCACAATAGCTAATATATGGAAACAACCTAAGTGTCCATTGTTGAAGAAAATCAATAAACAGTCAATAATAAGAATAGAAAAGAGTTTTATCTGAGCCAAATTGAGGACAAACCCAGGAAGCCTTCTTCCCAGATTACTCTGAGAAACTGATCTGGAGAGTTTTAGATCTTGTCAGAACAAAGAACATTAAACAAGTCAGGGTTACATTTCTTCAAGGTTTCAAAAACAAAAAAACAAAAAAACAAAAAACACAGCATGTATGACCTTGGCACCTGGAAAGTGAGTCTTATCATCAAAGGCGTTCCAGCACTGGTGTCCTGGGAGAAGAGTCATTTAATCTTTATTTCTAACATGGATATTCTTTGCTTGTGATCAATGTGCCCTTTCCTTTTATAATTAAACAGATGTACAATGTTTATTTGATAGGCCACAAACAGGCTGTTTTTAGTTAGCATAAAATTCAAGTTAACTTACATATAAACCAGAATGACTCCCCTATATCTCAATAGGTGATAATTTATTTTATAACCAATCAATGGATGAATGGATAAAGAAGATATACACACACACACAAATATCATTCAGCCATGAGGAAGAAGGAAGTCTTGCCATTTTCAACAACATGGATTGACCTTGAGGGCATTATGCTAAGCCAGACAGTGAAAGATCAATACTGCGTGGTATCACTTATATGTGGAATCTTAAAAAAAAAGTCAAACTCTAGAAATAGATAACAGAAGAGTGGTTGCCAGGGGCTGGGGGTGGGAGAAATAGGGAAAGATTGGTAAAAGGATACAAACTTTCAGCTGTAAGATGAATAAGGTCTGAGGATCTGATGTAAAACGTGATGACTGGAACTGATGGCACTGTACTGTATAGTTGTAATTTGCTTACAGAGTAGAAATTAAATGTTCTCACGAAATAACTTAGTAACTGAGGTGCTGGATGTGTTAATTAACTAGATGAGGGAATGCTTTCGCAATGTGGACCTATGTCAAATCCCCAAGATGTACACTTTAAATGCCTTGCAATTTTATATCGTCAATTATACCTCAATGAAGCTGAAAAAAGAAAATTATGATTCCGAGGAAGATTTGCAGCAACAGGATAGAAAAGGCTGATGTTTCACAACATCAGCGCTCACCTAGCTGAAAACAAACAGGAAGAGCTCGGGAAAGAAACGAGGGAAAGGAAATGAGCATACAGTTCTCAGAGGAGATGTAAGGCTAGCTCACAAACAAGGGAGAAAGAAATAAAGAGGAGGTAGAGGCAGGAAAAGAAGGAAGGAAGGAAGGGAGGGAGGAAGAGAGGGAGGGAGGGAGGAAAGGAGAGAAAAGGAAGAAGATAAATAGCACTTTCCACTGAATGGCTGGAGACAATGGCATCTGAGCCCAAAGTTGCCCCCTCCCTTCCCCAGCCTGCCCTCCTGCACCTGCAACCTCCCCCACCTCCTTCTAGGAAACCTCCACCGCACTCCCTTAAGAAGCTTTCTGGAGCTGTGTCTCCCAGAATCTCTGGTCTAGCACACTTAGGGCCAAAGCCCCTTCAGCTTGCCTGCCTCCCTCCCCCACTCTGCTCCCTGGTTCTGCCTTTCACAAGCATTGATTGAGCAACATGGGCATACAGGTGAGTGCCAGGTGCTGCAATGGACATGAACATTTCTTAGATACAACACTAAAAGTGTGATTCATAAAAGAAACAAAATCAATTATTTGGACTTGAACAAACTTAAGAACGTCTGCTCTTCCAAAGACATTTGGGAAAGAATGATGACAAGTCATCAGCTGGGAGAAACTATTTGCAAAGCACATCCTGGAGGAAGGACTTGTATCTAGAGTCTACAAAGAACTCTCAAATGTAGTCCTTAGAAAACAAATGACCCCATGAAAAAACATCAGCAAAAGACTGAATGGACATCTCGCCAAAGAAGACCATGAAAGATGTTTGACATCACTAGCCATGTGGGAAATGCAAATTAGAATCACAAGGAGAGACCGCCGCACATCTATCAGAATGTCTGAATGACTGAGTCTGACCGTGGCAGGCGTTACTGAGGATGTGGGCAACTGGAACTCTTGTTCGTTGGTGGTGGGAATGTAAACTGGACTTTGGAAAGTAAACTTTTCAAGTAAACTTTGGAAAATGGTTGGACAGTTTCTTAGTAAGTTAAGTTAAGTTAAGTTACCACACGACCCTGCCTGCCATTGTTTTACTCCTACTCTCAAGTGTTTACCAAACAGATACAAAACTCATATCCATATGAAGACTTGTACATGAATGATCATAGCATCTTTATTTCTAGTAGCTAAATAAACCAATGGTGATATTATACAATGGAATACTATTCAGTAATAAAAAGGACTAAATGATTGATACCTGCCACACCGAGATGAATCTCAAAATAATAATGCTGAGTGAAAGAAGCCAGGTAAGAAAGAATACCTGCTGTGTGATTATATTATGTATGCAAAAGTCTAGAAAATGCAAATGTGTCTTTAATATAGTAAAATCAGTTGCCTAGAGCTGGGGGAGGGGCAGAAGGGAGAAGTCACAAGAGGCTGGAGGAACTTGGGGTTGATGGGTCTGTTCACTCTGTTGCTTGTGTCAGTGGTTTCATAGGTGTTTACACATATCATAATCTTCCACATCGTACACTTCACGCACATAGTTGATTGCATGTCAGTAATACCTCAATAAAACTGTTAAGAAGAAGAACAAGAAGTGATTATGACACAGGTTCCCTGAGGGGGTTTGTGGTTTGTGGGGAGGCAGAGTTGAGATCCCGCCAGAAGCAACTCCAGAGTGAGGGGCCGGGTCTCGAGGGTGTTGGTGGGGAGCCCTGGATTGAGAGTCAGCGCCCTGGTGCTTGTTGGGTTGGACTCCATGCCACTGGCCCTGCCCAGGTGACTCTTGCACATTCAGGTGTGCTGTGTTCCTGCCCCACGGGACACTGGGCAAAAGGCACTGGGTGTCTGCTATGTCAGCAATGGGGGCGGAAAAGGTCTCCCAGGAGCTGATGTCCCAGTAGAGGCCCAAGGAGGACTAGGGATGAGTAGGGAAGGGCAGGCAGGGGCCAAGGCACAAATGGGATGTCATCCAGGGAGACAGAGGCAGGAGCAGCCCAATCCTGTGTTTCCTGGTGGCTCACCTTTCCCTAGGAGCTGGCAGGGCCTTCCTTCCTCGCAGGTGAGAGCCCCCTGAGCCTGGACCAGGGAGATCTGCTCAGCCCCCACATCCCCACCCACTCCCCTGCCTGGCTGCTGGTCTTGCGTCCCCCCCCCCCCCCCCCGGGCCCAGGGCGGGGTCTCAGGAAGCCAGACTTTGCCCGGAAAGCGGTAAGACAGATGCAGTGTGACACACCAGTCTGGGGACGGTGCCCCTGCATTAGTGGAGACCCCAGCCTGCTCCGGGCACTGTGAGAGGGCATCCTTCAGCCAGGGGTAAGGGACCATATGGCCCTGTCCATGTTGAGATGGGAGACGTGCAAGGAGTTGAAAGGCACCAGTTGAGATGGAGCTGGGGCTGCAGCCTCGCCAACAGAGGCTGGGAACCGACGAGGAGACTCCATGCGTTGAAAGTGCCTGCAGGGAGCTGCCCACCTGTGGGGCCTCCGCCCCTCACCGCCCCGGCTTTAGACAATACTAGGAATGAAGCCGTGAGGCCCGCCTTTGGTGCTGACCTTTCCCGCCCCCTTTCAACTCAGGCTGCTTTGGGAAGGTGAAACCCCACACCCAGTCCTGCTTGACCAAGGAAGCTTCCAGCAGGCCTGGGGGAGCTGGGCTCAGTGCCTCTTTCCCACCCTATCCCCCATGGACAGTTACCCTTCTGACAGCCTTAGGCTTCTGGCAAGAGAGCAAGGCCTTTGGCCTTAAGGCTGAGCTGATCCACTTTCAGAGAAGCCAGAGGGAGGGGGCCAAGGGAGGCCACGTCGTCACGGGACCCTCCGCCCACTTCCGAGTGGCAGCTCTTTTCCCATTCCCCACCCCGCCCTGCCCTCCCCATCAAAATGGGGAGGGGAGACCCTGACAGAACCATTTCTTTGACTGGGAGCCTCCTCCCTGGGATTTGTACCTCGCACTGTCTTGGCCCGATCGTGGACTGCAATTCTGAGTTGGTTTGGTCTTGGTTTGAGGCTGACCGTAGACCCAGGATGCCACCTGCATTCCCGGCGTTTATGGAGCCAGAAGCCCCGGGCAGGAGCGGGGAGAGGAGTGAAGGTCTCCTCTGCTGTCCTCTACCCTCTTGTCCCTGGGTGGAGTCCCCGGTGCCCTTCCTCCTCCTGGAACTGTCATCTGACTGGAGCAGGAGCTGGAAGATTGCTGGGAACCCCTCATAGATGAGAGAGGAGGGGCTGGAAGGAAGTGGGTCAGTGAGGGGGTGGGGTGGGGGCATTTTCAGAGCCACGGGACCCATGATTCTGGAGGGTGGGACCCAGGATCTCTCCTTAACATTAGAAGGGCCAATGCAGGTGTGGGGGAGCCCTGATTATAGATGTTGGAGAACCAGTGAAGGAGAACAGAGAACCCAGGTCTGGGTCTGATGCAATAACAGTAGTGGCCAGCCAACGGAGGCCTGCGTGAGGGCAGAGGGGCTGAGCCGGGAGCCCGGGCTGGGAGGTCTGCCCCGGGGTGCAGAGGGGACAAGGCCAGAGCTGCTCCAGATGGGAGGGCACAAAAGGCAATGAAGGCATGTCTGTGCCTGCCTGACCCACCCTAGGGAGCAGTCACTGCCCTTTACTCTCTGGAAGCAAACTATTTTGTTAGCCACCCTGCCTTGCAGGGAAAAGATGGTGGTGTATTTTCTCTCTGGGCCAGAGTTTCTGAGAAGATGTATTTAACTGCAACTAGGATGTTGGACTTTTTGGTCCAGTTTGTATGGGCTGCTGCTGCTCCTGCCTTATGGTGACCTCAGAATCCTCGCGGGAACCTTGACACTCAGGACCAAGGTAGTGGAGGGAGTCTAGTCCCCGGGCGGATGGTGAACTTGGAGTTGCAGCATCACTGTCAGTCCCACCTTTACTCTGGCTGCTGATTCTCCACACCTGGCCTCATGGTCACCTTTCCTGTCCCTTCCTAGTCCTGCATGACACATGTCACAGAAGGGACCCTCACTGTTTTGAGGAAACAGTGCAGGTGGAAAGTTGCTCTCTCAGGAATGAGGAGTGAGTGGTCTGGAACTTTATTACTGGGGTGTTTGCTGCTAAAGGATCACAAGGGACCCAGCAAAACGAGCTTTCCCTGAAAGGACCGGAGGCCAAGGGGCAGAACCACAGCATCGACCACACTTCCTGCAGGCTGGGGCGAGAAGCCTGGGTGTGGGAGGGAGGGCAGCTGCAAATGAAAAAATTCAGAACCCAGGTTAGCGATGCTTTTCTGCAGCCTCGAAGTGCAGGTGAAGGTGGGTTTTGAAGGCAGACTGGGAGCAATGTGGTGGGCAGGTCTGAGCGGGTGGGTCACTGTTTTAATTTTAAATCTTATGGTTGCCAGTAAGTGACACACCCAACCTGAAGAATCATTAAAAAAAGAAAGAAAGAAGAAAGAAAGGTAGGGATTTATGGGTGATTTATCGACCTAGATAAGCAGAAAATGTCTGGGTGCTGCTGGAAACAGCTGATACCAGGACTCTGCCCAGGGATGGAGCTCTGCCTCCTCCTCAGTGGTGCCTCATATTTCCTCCTGCAGGTGGGGGCATGGCCACCAGCAGCCAGCCTCTCAGCCTCGCCATCCAGAAGGAAAGGGGTCCTCAGGTCTGACTGGCTTGGCTCAAGTCCACCTCCCACCTTGCAAGACCTCAAGGGGGCAGGGTCAAGGCAGAGGTTTCCTTTTGGACTCTGCGGCCAGAGGTGGGAGGGGGAAGGGGGGGAAGAGCCCCCCACTTGGAGGGAGGTCTGCTCAGGCATCTCATGGTAGCACCCCAATTTCTGATCATCAAGGCATCCCAGGCACAGATGGTGTGGCAGAGCCATGTCAGGACTTGTGTGGTCGCCCTGCACCCCAGCTTTGGCGGGGCCTCTGCCACCTCTAGGTCACGGCTCCCCCTCACCAGCTGCACCCCTGCACCTTTCTGAGCAGTTGATCCTCCCTGAGGTCATTGTGATGAAATGCTACTCCCTACTTTCTTCCCCATTCCTCGAAGCCACCTGAACAGCAGAGGTCCAGTTGCAGGGGTGTGGTCAGGGGACGGTCTGGCCTGGCCTGGCCTGGCCCCCTTTTCTGTGATGGGGGAATCTGTCTCCTTGGGATTCCAAGGTGGTCCAGTGATAGCCAGGTCCCCATGTCTCTCACTATTTCCCTGAATCCCTCCGGGGGGGGGGGTCCCCAAAAGCTCAGAAATCCTTCTCTTTTGCCTGATTTTTGTGCCTGCCGCTCCATACTCTTTGTGGACGGAGGGTCCAGGCCATTGACTCCCTGCCCAGGAGTCCGCACCCAACACTTCCCCAGCCTCTGGGCCCCTCTGCCCAAGGCAACTGGGGCCTTGTCTGTGGAGCTTTGGGCTCAGAAACTGGGTCTCCCTGAAGATGGCTCAGCAGGAAGCTCCCAACACCTGGCTCCAGCCCCTCGAATCCCAGGGCCTGGGACCCAGGAGGCCTCAAGCCCTTCAGTCAAGCCACTTCCCAGGTGCGGCCCTTGGGAACTGGCTTTGACCTGGGGATGGCGCTAGTGTCCCTCCTTCTCATGCCCTGGCCACTTTTGCTCCCACTCTTCTTACCTTTGGCTCAGACACTTTCTCCAGGCTCTGTGCCTGCCTTCTGCCAGTGAAACCAGGTCCCCAGTATGCCCAGACCCTAGCCCTCTGGACCTTTAAGTCCCAGGGACCCCCTGCCTGGCTTCTCCCTCAAAGATGCTGTTGCCTGACTTCAAGCCTGGCCTGGCTGCAGCCTGGGGTCCTGCTGGTGTGAGGCGGGCATCCCACACTAACTTCCCTTTCAGTCCTGCCAGTGCCCCGATCTGGGCGTTTAAGAACCAGAGCCTAAAGTTCTGGGAGGAGGACCCACCACAATGACTGGCAGAAGGAGCAGCGCCACGCCCTTAAGCTCGCGTGGCAGGTGTGTTTCTAGGCAGCACAGAGACAGTGAAAGTGTAAGCAGCAACCAAGAAGGATGGTGCTCAAAGACACCCAGAGTCACTGCGTGTAACCTGCAGTTATCACATGACCTGGGAGAAAGGCTCCAGGCCAGCTCTTGCAGGGTCAAGGCCCGGAGGTGACATGATGCAGCCACCACCTGTCTCCCGCACGTGCCACCCTGTGTGCTGGCCATTCTAGAGGGCACACGCCACCCTGCCCCTTCCAGCTTGCCTGCAGGACCCTGGTCCACCCAACCTTCTGCTTCAGGCTGTACCTCCTCGCCCACGACTTCACAACCAACTCTGCTTCTGGGGGGCTGGGGGAGCCCTGGTTTGTAGTGTTTGTCAGTTTCTGTGGTGTAAATATCCCCTCCATGGCCAATTTCAAGCTACCAAAATGATGTCACTGAACAGACTTGGGGAGCGATGCATAGTAGCGTTACATCCTATCCACACCCCCTTCCCCAGATACAAGAGACGTAAGTAACCTCTAGGATGAAGAGTAAAATTAGGAAGGGAAGAGTTTTGCATATTTATTCCCATTGTTTTTAACACAACTTAATTATTTATTTTTGTAAATAAAGCTTTATTGGAATCGGGGCTGGGATTAGGGTTCTGCAAGCAAAGTAGGGTCACAGAAGCGGAGGGTCAGATGCTGTTTTTATTAAAAAGTTTGATACTTTGTCATGGATTTTTTGCATTAATCTTATTTATTTGTGCTTTTTTTAAGCTCTTCTGATTTGGGCCAAATCCTTCCTAATCTACTGAGTGACCCCTGGTATCTGACTGGATCTCAAACTTCTACCTGCCTCTTATATTCCCACCAAGGGTCATAATTTAAATTGTTGTCATTTACATCTTGCGAATGAAGCAAGTAAGATCAAGTCCTACTCAGGAGAAATTAGGGGGCCAGGTAACCAGAGACCTGAGGTCAGCTTCTAGGGGCAGAAGGACTCTTTCTGAAGGCCCCCCATTTCTCAAAAGTTCCATAGACTTCTCTCCATGGCTTCCCTGGGTGGGTTTCATGGGCAAATCCTAAGAGCTGCACAATTAAATCTCCACGATTAGATGGCCTGTGATTAGCTGCACGATTAGATGACCTGTGAAAACATTTTGGTTTATTTGTGTATTTGGGTTTTCCTCGCTTAGACCATGTTCATAACCAGCTCCCATTAGGCCAGCAGATAGCTGGAATGTTTACAAATTAGTTGTTGGTATTTTACAAAGACGCGTTTGTGCCATCAGTCTTGGGATGTGGAAGTGTGTTGTCTACAAGAGGGCTCTCCTAGGGTGCAGTACAGAGGCCAAGGCCTTATTTACTCTTCCCGGAGAGCCATCCAGACCACACCTGGTGACCTCAGTGTAGTTTGCCCCAGTTGGATACTTCCCGCATCACTAAAAGATGGTCTTTTCTTTTCCCCAAACGGCCAAACATTTACAAAACGGACTTTAGCTCATCTGTAGGCTTGACAGAGAAACAGAAGTCATCGTTGCATCAGGGAGAGAATGGATGGTAACGGGTGAATCTCTCACTCCCTCTGGATTCTGGAGACGGGGCTGCTCCCACGCCAAGGCAGGGTAAGGCTGTGCCCGTCAGCGGCATCTGAGGAATCTGGAGGGAGTGGATTTGCTCAGGAGAATTAGAGAGATTTTTCCATGATGCTTCTCTGCTGTTCATCTACACTCTCTGCCTTTTCACGGTTTCACCATGGAGCGCTTCCATTTCAGGGACTCAGTCTTTGTGTCTCCTGTTTGTCCGTGTCAATAATACTGAGAAAAGTATTTGTGTTTTCTGGCCCACAGAGTCCTAACACGCCCAGCCTTGCACCACTGCCAAGAACTCGCAAGTTTACCCAGGGTCCCAGCCCATGAAGTGTTTATGGTCATCATTGCAGGGGTAACCTGGCCTCTTGCCTGCCCCAGCGTTCTCCTGTTTACCTTCTCCGCCTGCTCTCCTGAGGAGTCAGAAGGCCACTGAAAAACACAATGCTTATCCTTAATTTATGTCAGTGGGACCACAGAGATGTCTCCACTAACGGGCATAGCCAAGGCAAATGGACTTCCTGGGAGACAGCATGTGATTTTATTTATGCCACATACACACACACACACAGGCACACAGGCACACACAAGTACCATCTAAATACTGATAATTTTATTTCAATATTTCTGTTTTAGGACAGGTCAGACCCTGCTACTAGCTTGGGTAACATTGCTGGCTCTGCACGTGAAGTTTCTTCCTCTTTCCTAAGTGGGCGCTGATGTCACCCCTAGCAAAGAGCGAGCATAGGCCTCCTCCTGCAGAGACCAGTCAGTGCCACTGATGCTGTTTGCATCTATGGTCTTAATGGAGGGAGGGAAATGGCATTAAACTGGTCAGCCCTCTGAGCCCTTAAAACACATGTGCAGAAGCACGGGGCTGCTTTGGAACAGCTGTATTCCCAGCCATAGTGGGTAAGGTACCAAATTTTCATCAGAGTTTAAAAGAGGAAAGAAGTACGATGTCTGCTGCTCGGGCAGAGGCTTGAGCATGAGTTTCCCTTATTCGAAGTTCCTTCTGTTTCCTCGTAGTTGGTCTCAGTGAGGAGGACCGGGTTTCCACTGAGGCCGATGTCCTGTCTCTGGCTGAGCTGTCCTGCCCTGGCTTCTCCATGCAAGCTCTGGAGATGGATGGGCTAGCGGGTTTGGCTCTGCTGCTCCCTCAGCTGGGTGCTGGGGGAGGGTAGGCAGGAAGGGCAGTGGCAGGAGCCCGGCTTGCGGGCTGCGGTGGGCCTGCCCCTGGACGCTGGAGAGCCGGCCTCCTCAAGCCACCTGGCGGCTCAGAGATAACTGTCTCTTCCCATCTGTCACCTGCAGCTGCTGGCTGAGAACAGGAAGCTGGCTGGGTCATTGGGCAAGGGGACGGTGACACCGGGGAAGAAGCCGTCCTCACTTCCTGGAAGCGTGGCCGCCTGGAGAAGAAAAGCCAAGCAAGCTGCCAGCACCAGGGCTGACTCGGCACAGGGCCCCCTCTGTCCCACACAAGCCCTCCCTTCAACCAGCTGTGTGCAGACAGAAGGCAGAGAACCTTCCCTGCCCGGGTCACCTCCTCTGTGATCAGGGCCCGACTCTGTGGCCACACTTTCCTCCCAGGAAGCAGGCTGCTCCATGTGGGGACTCAGTGAGCTTCGCTGGCAACAGCTCGTGTGTTTGGGACCTGTGTCTGCTGCTCCCTGCCCCTGGGGCCGTGTGGTGCTCTTGGCCCCTCAGCTCCTGGGTGCTGCTACTGTGACCATTCCTAGCTGGGGCTCCCGGGCCCGGCCTGGTGCAGCCTGGAAGTCAGGCAGGGATAGCGAGGCCTGTCTGCCCCTCTCCAGGCCCGGCTTGGCCTGCATTTGCTGGCGTTTCCTGTGGCCCTGTGTTCGGAAGCAGCCTGACCTGCACTGCGGGTGGGGAGATGGGGTTAGGGCTTTGCTGTGTGTTTCCCAGCAGAGAGGTGCTGAGAGAAGGACCCCGCCCCTTCCCCTAGTTCTGCGCACGCCCTGTGCTGACCAGACTTGGCCCATTAACCACACTTCCAGCTCAAAGGGTCCCCAGTTGGCCACAGCGCCCAGGGCCCGGTCAGGAAGTGGGGGTGGGGAACGGTCACAGGAGTGCGTATATCCTGAGTGTGACTGATTTTGTCCTGCCTGACATTCTTTTGTTTGGCTTCTCTTTTGTTTTCCATTCTTTTTAGTAAAGCCCTTTAGAAAAGTCCAGGCTCAGTTGGGGAGTGGGGTGGGGGTGGGGTTGGTCAGCTGGCCAGCTGGGAGGGGAGACAGAGAAACGGTCTTTACCATGAGCAAAAGGGCAGGAGGGTGGCCTCAGGGACAGAGTGGGGTCCAAGTCCCTCTGGCGGCCCCTCTGCCCGGCCCACGAGGAAGCACCTGCTTCTGCTTGATCATGAGGCTGCCCTGAGCAGTTGCTGGCTGCCTCCCACCAGAAGGCAGGTCCAGGTTTCAGGTCTGACCACTCAAGCCCCACGCACGGGCACCTCATCACTGAGTGGCACTTACTGCCTGGAGGGTCTCACTCTGCCAGCTTGTGCCTGAGCTGCTGAGGCCAAGGGCAATTTCTTAAACAGAAATTTATGGTCCTGGTCCTATGGGGAGGGGAAGCGGGCCTCTCCCCTTGGTCTGACGAGTCGGGTGAGGAAGCCCAGTGCACCCCCCCCCCCAAGGCTGACTTACTCTGCAGGCTCCTCATGGAGGACGTCGTGGAGCCGGGGCGGCCAGCCTGCTGGGGGCCACACAAGGAGAACTGGGGGGACACAGCTGACGCCTTGGCCTTGGGTGGGTTCAGGTCCAGCATCTCCGGGGTGCGGGGGGCCCGGGGCTTGCAGGTGAAGCCTGATGTAAACTCCCTGGAACAGAACGTGCAATGCAGACCCACAGGAGGAAGGAAGGATTTCCCCTTCGGAGCACCAATAGCTGCCAGGCAGGCACTGCCCTGGGCAGGGGGGAGGTAGAATAGGGCACCCAGAGGCATAAATCCTGCCCCATGGAGCTCACATTCTAGGGAAGGAGAGAGATGATGAAAGAAAGAAATGCTAAGAAGGAGATGAAGCAAGGAACATGGGAGACAAAGTGTTAGATCGAATGGCCAGGAGGTGTGGCTGGCAGAGTAATGGCCCCCATTAGTGTCCACATCCTACTCCCTGGAACCGTACACGACAAATGGGAATTAAGGCTGCAGATGTGAGATTATCCTAGATTATGGGGGTGAGCCCAAGGTAATTACAAGTTTCCTTAAAAGTGGGAGAGAGAGGTAGAAGAAGAGATTCAGGGAAATGGGTATGGCCATAAGAAAGGCCCAGAGATGCAACGCTGCTGGCTTTGAGGGTGGAGAAGGGGCCACAAGCCAAGGAGGGCTGGAGGCCTCTAGAAGCCAGAAAAGACAGAGAAGAGATTTGCCCTTAGACCTCTGGAAAGTAACATGTCCTGTGGACACCTTGTTTCCGGCCCAGTGAGCCCTGTGTAGGACTTCTAAGATAATAAGATAATAAATGTGCATTTGTTTGGTCACCAAATTTGTGGTAATTGACCACAGTAGCAATTGAAGACTGATTTAGAAGGGGCAGCCAGGGAAGACCTCGCTAAGAAGGTGACATTTAGCCGCCACACAACCCTGTGTGGCAGGCATTACTACCCCATTTTACAGTTGTCCAAACTGAGGCTCCAAATTCGTAAACTTTCCCAAGGTCACACACGTTACAAGCAGGTAGTGAGGCCAAGACCTGAACTCAGTGGGATCTTACAGCCAGCCATTCTCCAGACACTCGCCGCACCCCAGCCCAATGGAGACTGGAGGCCACGTCTGGGAGCCAGCTCCCTTCTCTCTTTTGGTGCCTGCAGCCACCGCAGCTGCGGTTGGGGATGTGAGTCCCCCGCCCAGCCCTTGGCTCTCTGGCTGTCACTGAGCTATAGACAAGCTCAACTCTCATTCCCACGTTGACTTCTGGACCTCTGCTAGCTACATGCTGGTTTTCCTGACAACAACTCTGAAGACTGGAGCCCCAGGCTGTCACCCAGGATTGTTGTCACCATTGAATGAGCTGATGTAAGCACCAGCTCAGCTCCCGGCAGGGAGCAGATGCTCCTGGTCCCACTTCCCTTCAATAACTGGGCGTCTCCATTTGTGGGCTGCACACAGTGGGTGCACAGAGGATACTGTGAACCTGGTGAGTGAGGGTGTGCCCCCTCCACACCCTCAGGACAGGGAGATGCTGACCGTATGCAGGGCTCCCCAGTGGGCAGTGGGGAGTGTGTGTGTGTGTGTGTGTGTGTGTGTGTGTGTGTGTGTGTGTGTGTGCTGGGGGATGAAGCCAGGGACTGTAGGATCTGGTGGCAGGGGAGGAGGCAGTAGGGGCCCCCAAGGGCGGGCTCATGGAAGGACCCAGACTCTTAGTCCTGTTCTGTTGCTCTCTAGCTGGTGACTGAGAGTGAGCAAGTCTGCTGACATTTTGGAAGCCGTATTTTCCCCAAGTGTAAAATATTTTCTATAGAACAGCTCTGAAGCTTCAGTGAGGCAGTGCCCCAGGCCCAGTTGCGGTAAGCGCTTAGTAACTGGGGGTTCGGGTTCTGAGGAGTGTGACTTGGGAGGAAACTGCGTAACTTTTTGACTCATTTCTATATGCCTCCCTTTTTTACACTGAGAATCAATTACTTCAACAATTAGAAAAGTAAAATTTAGACATCTGAAAAGTCTCCAATGTCAAATTTAGAAAAAGACTGGCATAAAAACTGTCCATCTTCTAGACAGGAAACATTTCATACCAGCTTGAAAAAGATGAGGGGGTGGGATTAAGTCCAATGACTTTTTTTTAAACTTTAAGATAATTTTTTTCTTTAAAAAGCAAACTTATCTTTATGTCACTCACAGTATCACCCCTCCAGATGGTGTCCATGTTAGGCCTTTTATCAGTTCACTGGTCAAATTACCCTCCTTGTCTGTGAACTTCCTAAAAGGAGGAATTTGGTCTGGTTGATCTTTGATCCCCAGAGCCCAGCACAGGTCTCAGCACACGTGTGCATTATGAGTGAGTGAAAGAGAAGCAAAACGTTAGGGCAACGGCATCACAAATTACAGCGTATCGATGAGATGAGAGTACACGATCAGTATAAACTGTAAGGATGGGGGCTCCTCAGACATATGAGAGAAAACGGAACAAGGCCAAAAACAGAGCAGTACAGAAGGGCGCGTAAGTATGACTGCAACGATGTGAAAACACGCACGCACCACTGATGCTTTTCTTACATATGCATAGATCAGTCCTTTATGTGGGCTAGAGAGGTGGTTTTCCTTTAATATTATTTGGTTCAAATGATTTTTTTTTCTATTTTGCTATTCTATTTCCAACATTTTTATCATTGTGATAGCAGTTAACTATTTAAAAATTCTGGTAAAATAGACATAAGTAAAAATGACGATCTTGACCATTTTTAAATGTGGCCCCAACTACATTTTAAGAAGAAACAATTGAGAGAAATTAGTAAAAGCTACTCAGGTGAACACTGGCCGCTGTTCCTGGCAGTGGTAACGGCAGAGGGGTAGCCTTGGGTTCCCTGGGGATGGCCCATCACACGGTCATGGGACAGGGTGGCTAGATGTGGGGGAGCTAGTTGTGCAGGCCCGGGATGGCCGGCCTGCTTCATTTCATGGGGCCTTAAAGCCAGTGGGCCACAAGGTCAAGTTGCGGGGTGAGGGGCAGCTGAGGGGAGTTGGCAAGTGAAGGGAGAGAAAGGGAATCTATAAGCTCCCAACCCAGGGCAACCAGAAAAGGGCTCCATCCTTTTGGAGAGCAATTTGGCCATGTGTATGAAAACCCGTATGTGTAGGTTAATTTTATGCGTCAACGCTGCTGGGCCATGGCGCCTCGGTATTTGATCAAATATTTTTCTGGATATTTCTGTGCAGGTATATTTTGGGTGAGGTTAAGATTAAATAGGTGGACTTTGAGTAAAGCAGGTTATCCTTCAGAATGTGGGTGGGCCTCATCCAATCACTTCTGGATTTTGGACTTGCCAAGCCTCTACAACCAGGTGAGCCAATTCCTTAAAATAAATCTCTCTAATTATACACACTTCCTGTTGGTTCAGTTCCTCTGGAGAACCCTGACTAATACACTTTAAAAGCCAGCCTACTCTTTGCCCTAGGGTATGACCTTTGTTTGGCCAGGGTGGTAGCGTTGTTGTTGGGGAAAGAGCGCCCTCAGACAGAGGCTCCCTCTGGCTGGCTCCTCCCTCTGGCATTGGACAAAGTAGCCCTTGGCAGACCCCAGGGAGCCCCCTTTGGCTTGGCAGAGCCCACCCCCCGTGAGGTCCTCCAAACCACCTTGAGGGCTGCAGGAGGCGGTTGTGTTGACTGAGGATGCTGGCCGCTGTCACTGAACTCTGCAAGGATGATGGCATCAGCACCCTCCGGGAAGGACACTGCGGGAGGCAGGGGTGGATGGCTGTTGGTGAGGGTCAGCTTGGTCCCTGAATGCCCCCTAGCTATCCCCCCGGGATGGTGAGCTCAGCAGCCTGGGTAGCCAGGAGCCAGAGCCAGGAAATGGCAATGGTCTGGCAGGAGATGCAGCCAGATTAGGGCAGAGCAAAAAAACCACACGGAAAAAGCACATGGACGGCAGTCACTTGCGAGTTAGAAAAAAATAATCTGCTACAGGAACACATGGTGCTGGGTACTAGAAAAAGGTAAACTTCCATATATTGGTAAATTGAGAGGTGCCCCGCGTGACAGGCGATCATGTATTAGAAAAGGCCGGCTCGCTTATACTATCTCTGTTCATCAGTAGGAGCATTGTTTTGGGAGTAGCAATAAAAGGCTTCTGGAGATATTTAATCTTTACTTGCATTTGGAATGCTGCTAAGTCATGATCCCACAGCTGAGCATTCTCACGCCAGATGGACGGAGCTTCAGTCCTCCGGAGGGAGCTACCATTTGCATTAAGGCACAGATGGAGGTGCTCAGTGGTTCCCTAAGTGGACTCTGCTCATTAGGGTCCATAACTGGCTCTCAGCCTTGCTGTGGATATTTCATCTGGGCTGCAACAAAGCTGGGAGAGGGGTGGAGGTCTGGGGAGAGGGCACGCCAGATGAAGGCAAATTTGAAAAGCTCACCAACAGCTCACACGTTTCTGTATGGGTGTGTATAAATGCGCAGTCAAGCTACCCTGGTTTCCCTGGCCTCCTTGTTCTTAGTCTGCAGTTTCTTCTTGCAGGATGCACTGTATGTGGCATCATGAGCTGTCATCTATCTTCTGGGGACAAATGTGATAAGGGAAGAGCATATATGGACACATAGGTAAAATCTCTTTCTTCCTTATTTTCTAAAAGCCACAATACTTGTGGCTGGACAGGAACTTCGACACTGTTTGCTACTGATCCTGGCCTGGGACTGGGCGGACGTCTGGGCTGGCGTGAGAGCTCCCACGGGAGGAGCCCATTCCCTCGCTTGCCCTCAGGCCACATGGAGGGAATGTCCAGGCAAACGCCTTTCTGTCCAGCTGGGCTCCCCTCCATCTCTGTGTGGACCATGTGCCAGCGCCACGCAGGGTGGGACCTCAGCCGATGGCAGGCAGCCGGTGGGTGGCGGGAAAGGCCATGTGACAGCCTGGGCAGCCTGGCCCCTCACCTTCCCGGAGGTGACAGCTGGAAACCAACCCCGCCCATTCCAAGTGCAGGCCAGCCCCTCCAGGCCTGTCTTGACAGATTTCCCGGGAGAGCACCTTGGCTCTTCTTGGGATAAATGCTACCCCCTTTTAAAAAAATGCATTTTCATAGCCTGGTTAACAGGCTACTCAAAGCTAAGGAGTCTAAGAAGGGATAGGAAAAAAGAAAAGGAAAGCTTGGCTCCGGGGAAGGCAGTGGGGTGGTGGGGCCTGAACCTTTTAACTCCCTACATCCCAGGAAGGCAATTTCAACAGCAAGACCAGTTGCAATTGTGCACTGGAGCTGCAATTATTTTTAAGCCACTTCAAAGACTGGGCTAAGAGATAAGAGTTATCATTCTGTCCACTACCCAAACCCCGAGCTCCAGGGCCTTCCGCCGGTTCCGAGCGGTCAAGCAGCACCACTCGTCTTCTGGGGACAGGGACGGCCCTCCTGCTAAAGACTGAGAGAGAGGAGTTGGGGGAAGCTGAGGAACATAGGTCCGCCACTCAATCCATCAGAGAGCCCCCCCACCTTCTCTTACTGATTCATCAAACACATGTTTTGAGCACCTGCTCTGGGCCAGGGTATGGGAACACAGGGAAATGCCCTACACATGGCCCATCTTTGAGGACAGTGGGAGACGGTCATGGAGCATGTGACCACGCAGTGGGCTCCGGGGCCCCTTGCAGGGGGACGTGCTATGTGACTGGACCTTGGGTTCAGGCGGGAGAAAGGGGTACTTAGCTGAGACCTGGAGCCGCTGGGTGAAGAGGAGGTTGCCGTGGGGGAAGACTACTCCAGGCAGGGCTCAGAGAGTCACTGGGAAGGAGGGGAGGGAACAACAGCATACGTTTCCTTCTTTCCATCCTCCCCTTCCTCAAACAGCGCCCACTAAATAAGAGTTGAATTCAAGTGATTGACAGTAAGGTGAGAGCACCCATGGGTTTAACCCTGAGGGGGCACCTGTGCCCAACAGAGGCTTGGAAGGCCAGCGGGGTAACTGCACTGGAAGTCATGAGGGAATGTTTCCAGGAAGAGAGACTTTGGGGTCCCTGTCTACATGAAAACAGTCATTTCTGGGGAGAGAGATGAGACTCAGAAATGAATTCAGCATTTATAGGAAGAAAAAAGAACTGGCCCCTACTCCGGAAGGGCAGATTTGGCCTGGCTGAGTGGCAAGACTGGCTCCGGGTGGGGCCCTGGGTGCCAGGAGGCAAGGGCAGCAGGGCCCCGCCTCACTGAGGTCTCTCGTTTTGAGCCCACACTTCAGGAGGGTGCCGTGGGCCAGAGAACCCCCCACCCAGCTGACTAGTGTGGGCCCCAGACATTTCCAATCCCAGAGCTCACCTCCAGCCACTCTGAGACAGGAGGAGGCCCAGGAAGGGGAGGTGGTCCTGGGGCCCCAGCCAGTCAGGGGTTGGGCTGGAGGAGACCAGACGCTCGGCCCTCTGGCTCACCCTGCTCTCCTTTACATCCTCAGCCTGGTCAAGGTATCCGGGACTGGCCCCTACCCTAGTCCAGGCTCCATGTCTTTCCTGTGGGCTTGTCCCCACACAGCTCTGCTGGCCCAAAGCCCAAACAGCAGTAGCAGGAGTGGGGGGTGCAGGCGTGCTGCCTGCCCCGAGGAGGGCGACTCCAGCATCCTCCCCGCCCCTCCTCCCCCTGACTCCCTCCACCAGTGGGTGCCGGCTCTGCCAGGCCTTCTGCCTGTTCTCAGTAGCACTGGCAGCTCCAGATGTTCCCACGCCTTCTAGAACTCAGCAGGAATTCCTATTTCTGCAGGGTTTCCATCAGTGGGAGCCTGCAGGAAGGGCAGTAAGGCCCCAATAAAGGGACAATGGCCAGCGGCTGGTTTCTCAGACTCCCCTGGCCTGGGAGGGGGCCACCTCTGCAGGGGTGGGGTGGCTTCTGGACTTGAGGCCGGAAATGGGGGCCTCTCACCACCTCACCCAGCTCCCCAAGTCCCCGCTGCTGCTGAAGGAGCTGCTGATCTGGCAAGTGAGCTGTGATCACAGCTGAGGTAGAGGCCTGTTCACTCAGCACCTCACTGCAGGCGGGGTCGTACTTCCCTATTCTACAGGAAGGTGGAGCACAGAAGGCCTGACCAGCCACCATGGCAAGATTCCTCTAATTCAGAGACTCCCGGGGTGTGGTCACGTCCAACATGTTCCAGAGCATGTTCCAGTGTTCCAGAGCAAGAGCTTTGTGCTCTGTCTTGAAACACTCAGCCTGCAGGGCTCCGCGTGGCCAGGAGGAAGAGGTGGGCTGCGGCCAAGAGACAGGTTAGGTCTGAGTCCAGGGCCAGTGCCCTCCACCCCCAGCAGGTTTCTTCAGAAGGAAGAGGCCTGTGAGATCATCACAAAAGCCCTTTCTAGACTCTAAAGAACCCCTAGTAACCCATCAAGGCCAGTCTGTGCTTATTGGTACAGAGGAAGAGAAAACATCTGCTTTTTTTTTTCCCCTTCCTGGGAGTCCAGTTTCTCTTTTAGGAAGCTGACATCTGAGCCAAACCATTTTACTAACCTCGTTCTTCATCTTTCTCCCCTCCACACCACCTTCTCCAAAAGCAAATTGCTAGGACTGGACATTGACTTCAAGTTACCCCGAATCACACACCCTCCCAAACATGTTCACTTAGCAGTTCTTAAAACTAGTCCCTTGGGCATGTTAATAAGTTTTCTCTCCTTTCCATCTGAAGACCAATAATTCCCGGGTGGTGGGTCCCTCCCCTTGGGCTCTGAGGTTAGCAGGCGTGGTGCCCACACTCCCCTGAGTGTCTCAGAACCACAGTTCAGGCCCCAGAGAAATGCTCCTTTGCTTCCATTGTCAGAGGCCGGGCCTCAGAGGAGCCTCCCCAGGACACTCCCCATCCCTACCTGGAAGTCTCTCCACTGTCCGGGGCCTGGGGTACCTCCCGAGGCCGCCTAGGGGCCCCCGCTGGGGGCAGGCGGGGCTCTCCTGGCCGTCCTGCTGGCAACCACTCTCCCGGCTTGGCGTCGATGGCGGCTGGAAAGGAGGAGAGAGAGCTCAGTTGACTTCTGCTCTGGAAGCTCTTTGAGGATGCTCTTTACTGGGCAGGGCCGTGGAGCCAAGAAAAGCACACACCCCAGGCCAGTCCCTGATGGCTCCTGGCGCCTATGGAGGGGCCTTGTTTACTTGTGCAGCTTGGGAACTTTCCAGACGACCACTTGACGTCCTTATAACCTGAGGGAGCAGCAGGCTCGCTCTGGCTGGCCCACACGCAGCATAGGGAAGCACAGACCATGACCCCCCTGCCCCCTTCACCCCCACGCCTCTCAGGGAAAAGCCAACAAAACCCAGAATTGTCTCCTGGGCCCCTGCTTGGCACCGCCGCACAGCGGCATGGAGACACTGAAAAACTATTTATTTTTACCTGAAGTTCAAGTTCAACTGGGGGTCCTATATTTTTATTTGCCAAATCTAGCACCCCCAGAGGTGGGGCTCTCTTTGCCCTGAGCTGCCCCAGGCTCCTTCAGGCCTGAATCCCTCAGTCCTCCCACAGGGGCAGGAACCTCCCTTATACCAAAAACAAGGACTAGACCACCTGGGTCATCCGTGAGACCACAGGACAGCGATGGGAGAAGTCCCAGATGACACTGCCGAGGATTTCTCCCGAGGCTCCAGGACGGGCCTATTCTGTATTTCATGTGACATGGACCCTCCTTCTCTGGCCCCATTTCCTCTCTCCTCCTTCTACAGCAAAAGGGGTCCATGTCGCTATCAAAGCAACACTGGGACAAAGTCTGGATTCACTGCTTCCTTAATCCAAGCTCCTTTCAGCTCCTTCATTAAAAAAAAGAAATCTCTCTAGTACCTGTGCAATATGGCCTCAACTTTATCTTAGAGTCTTCCCTGAAGGTCTCCTCAAAACCACAGAAAGGGGCATGGCTTTGATTGCCACGTAACTCTCTTCTGACCCACATAAGGACTCTGCTTCTGGTATGGAACCCAATGGCTGGCTTTATTTACAGTCCACACTGGACAGTTTCCACCCAGAGCTGGGACTGGAACCAGAAATTCGGCCTTCTCTGATCTGTTCTTCAACGGACAACTGGCTAGCTTGTCTGTGACCTCTGCTCAGTGTGCTTATAATAAGACCCAGGACACCAGACATAGGTGTATGAAATAATAGTTGAGTGGAACCACACACAAGTGCTGGGCTACACAGGGAAAATCCCAGGAGAGTTAATGGCGTTACAAGATGGCGCCCAGGGGTAGGTAGCCCTCCAGGAGGAGCCTTCCCGGGAAGGTGGAGGTGAGGGACAGGTGGCAAAGCCCCCTGGCAGGAGGGAGGAGGAATGAAGCTGAGCTCTCTGGAGACCCTCTGAGGTCTTCTTGGTTTGTCACCAAGCTACCCACTTCCCCCCTTGCCTACTCCTCCACTTTGGCCACATGGCAGACTTTCAGAGCCCACCCTGGCCCCCAAATATCAGAGCCACTAGGAAGAGCCGGAAGCTGGGAGGAGAAGGGCAGCTGCGTGCATGCCCCTGAGGCTTCCTGGGACAAATTTCTGTTTTCCTACCTATTAATCCAATTCAAACAGGGCTGGCATTTTACCTCCAGGGTCCACTGACAAGCCATGTGATTTTGATATCCTGGAGAGTCTTGGTTGAGGGGGAAATGAGAATAACTTCCCTCAAGCTAGTATCTTGCAAAATTCTAAGTCACATTCTTGGCTTTTTTATCTTGAGAACCATTTCCTTTTGGCTTTGTGGGGCTGAGTCCTTTGCTTAAAAATAATGTACTTTCCGGCTCCACATTCAACTGATCAGGCAGTTGGAGGATCCTGTCGGTTCCTCATCAGGAGTTCTGCCTTCAGTGCTGACCGAAAGCACAGGTGTGAAGGCGGTGTCCTGAGCAGCCCCGACGTGAGGGCTGTGGGCTCCCACGGGTCTCGAGGTGGGACCTTAGTTCTCAGCATGAGTGAAGTGAAGGCCAGGAGGCCAGACTTGGTAGCAAGTCATGTGTGAGAGGACCTGTGGGGATTAGCTGGGCGAGGCCAGAATGGGAGAGGGGGACAAGGTGAGAGAGAGCCGAGACGTGGGAGAAAGGGCTGGACAAGCAGGACCGGATGGACGGAAGGGAGGAGAGGAAGTCAGATCAGCCCACACCCGTGAAGGAATAAAACTGGAGACAGTGAGGATGAGGATGGCCACGCAGCCCACCACCGTCCTCACTCCCCAGTCGTGGCACTCGTACTGGCTGAGCCCAAACGCAGCCTCAGAACCAGTCTCCACGCAGCACTTCAGCCCATTAGCTGAAGCCTGTGTGCACCCATCCTCATGTGGAGGCTGGGTGAGAAGAGGAAGCGATGGAGGCGGCGACACCAGGTGGGGGAGTCCAGGGGTCCACGGAGGAGGCAAGGGGCCTGGGGTGGCTGGGGCTGTGTCAGCCTGAAAGTGGGTAGAAGGAAGAACAGAATCTGCCCCAGAAATGGAATCTATGTTCATTAAATGACCGAGAGAAAGCTGTTAACCTGGATGCTTGGCTTCTCCAAGGGGAGAACTTTTGTCAAGTAAAAGGATTTTAAAGGAGGACTAAGGGTGCTGCTGGCCTGAGGTGGAGAGAAGGCCTTGCAGGGCAGGAGAAAGAGATTTACATGCCGGTGTCTGGCCAGGGGAGTGAAGCTGGACCGCGGGTTAGTGTTCTGGAGTCCACCGAGGCAGGCGGGCAGTGGATGGGCTCCCAGGATGGGAGTCCGGGATCCCAGCGGGGCCTGAATGAATAGGAGCAGGTGGAGGGTGAGACCCGAGGATCACACGGCCTCAGTGTCCAGAGCAGGCTCCCAGGTGCGCCCGACCGCACGACTTGGGAAGACCAGCTGCCTGGCCCCAGAGGGCCCATCTGGAGGGGCGGGGGAGCAGCTGCTGCCTCCCCAGGGAGAGGCACTGGGAACTGCTGGTGATCACCAGGGCCAAGTGACTGGTGGGTACCCACTGTTTTCATGTGAGGAACCTGAATTTAGCAGGGCCCAAATCAATTGTTGTTGAAGATAACAGTAATGTCTATGTCGCCAGCAGCAGCAGCAGCTGCCACTCAGCTGTCTGTATCCCTGACAATTGCAAGGGCCTCCACCCCGCAGGTAATGGAATGATAAATCTTTCCAAATACAGGACCATACTTACAATCGGTGCAAGACTGAGGGCCACTCCGGTGGCATTTGGGTAAAACAAGGATATTATGATAAAAAGTTACCCTAAGTGCAACTTGTTGGACGTCCAGGCCTATAAAACTTGAAATCATTTTTAATTCAGTGGCATTAGGTCAAATTGGCAAAAATTGTTAGACCACCTAAAACCTCCACCCTGGCGGCAGAAATCTGTGGATGAAATATCGAGCTAATCATCTCTTAGGGAAGGCATATTACTGTTTGCAGCTCTAACAAAACACATGTAAAATAACAGATGATCAAAGTTGGCCATCCTTCTAAAACTGCTTATTATCAAGAGACCCTCTCCCAGAGTCCCAAATAACCTGGCTTTCTCCTGGCTCTGACAGGCCTACTGCTCAGAACTGGGGATCAGAGGCTTTTGAATCCAATTGTGAGCAGATCATAAAAGCCTGCATATGTTTCTCATACTGGAATCTGACCTGATCCTCTGTTGTTTTTCCTTCTTGAATGGAGATTAGAGTCTTATCTGACCTGTTCATATCCTTTTAATTTCCTCTTGAAAATTAAAAAAAAAAAAACCTTGTACATTTCTAATTCAAAACATATATTTTTTCTGGCATCTAAAAAATACTTTTATTCCCCCATCAGTCTCTGGTGAATTCAACCAGATGCTTCAAAATGTGTTTGAATCCCACAGTAGCTGTTGCTACTAGTCACACATTTCTGACTCAATTCAGCTCTCTAACACGTGGCTGACCGCCTCAGCCCCAGAGTGTGGGGGGCACCAAAGCTTTGGTCATAGATCTACATCATTCTGAGAGTCCTACTTCAAAATCTCACATTAAACATGGCTTTCCCCAATCAGAAATCTTTTTCAAATAGCTTACAGATGTGAGCAGTGGACACAGTGCTCGGAGAGAAGGGGTCTGGAGGAAAAGCCCAGGGGCAGGTCTGGCTGCATGGTCACAGGCCCCTGGGCCTCTACGCACAGGTAGTGGTTGAGATCAGAGGGCTTCCCAGGAGCGAATGTGAGACCAAGGCCTTTCTGGGTCGGTAACTCTGCTGCTTTGTAAGAGTCTAGGCATCACCAGTCCCCCAGCTGCCCCCCAGTCCAGAGCTGCCCCAGCCCCACAGCTGCCCCCAGTCCAGAGCTGCTCCCAGTTCCACAGATGCCCCCAGTCTAGAGCTGCTCCCAGTCTCACAGCTGCCCCCCAGTCCTACAGCTGCCCCCCCACCCCCCACGCTGCCAGAGTTCTTACACGGATAGGAAACGCCAGGCTCAGAAGCACCAGGCTTGCCCCCTTTGCAGACTGGAAGGTGCGCGTTCAGCAGGGACGGAAGGGAGCCGTTCCTGGCGTGTCGGGCTGTCTGAGGAGACACGGGATGGTTTTCCAGCCTGGAGGGAAAAGTGAAAGCAATAAATACAGATAGGAGATACTGGACTGCTGACTACGGTGTAGCGTCAGTAAGTGGAAGTGCCTGAAGTTCTTTTGTTAAACTGGAGTTAACAGACATTAAATCTCTTTAAGAAACTAGGAAGTGCCCTTACTTCACTCTCATTAGCTCTTATAAATTTACAGTGAAACGTGGCTTATTATTTTTCTAACACACAATTGTGTCTTTTGGCTTTGATGACTCGGCAGCATGATACTTCAACCAAACAATTTAAAGCACCAATCTTCTGGGTTTACCTCCAAGGATGAAGCTGATTAGCCAAGGGATGAAGCCAACCAGAAAAGACATGACGTGCCATGTCAGCCGTGACAACCAGAGTCAGGCAGGAATGGCACCAGGGAAGAGCTTGTTTTCTAACGGTGTGTGCAGTGCCTCACGCTGGCACCCGGGGCGGAGGAGACGCATTCAGCCAGCAGACATGCACAGGGCGCCTGCGAGAGACGGGGACCTGGGCCAGCACATCACATAAAGGCAGGGTGGCGTCTCAGGTCAACCTTCACAACAGAACAGAGGAAGGTTCTCCAGTGTGGGCAGAGCGGCACAGTGCTCACTCCCCCTCAATAAGGGGACACTAGCCACCTGCTCCAGCAAAGGCTGGGTGAGGACACACCATGGCAGGCGTGTGCCTGCCCTTCGAGGGATGGGCCCCCTGAAGAGGCTGTTCTTGAATGTCAGTTCCAGTAGCAAAGACAAACAGACATTTAACTGCCCTGTGGGGCAGGAAAACCTGTGTGTGTGTGTGTGTGTGTGTGACAGAGAGAGAGAGACAGAGAGAGACAGAGACAGAGACAGAGACAGAGGCATAGAGACTCAGTCAGTCCTGGAGTCTGAGCTGGGGTTTGCCAGGGGCCCAAAGAGGGAACATTTCCCAGCAGGGGTGGCACCATAAGCAAGGTGAAGACACACACACACAAAAGGCATATACTTCTGCTGCTTTGTCAGACAGATCTACTGCATCCAAAAAATGCAGACTGGAGGCTGCAAGTGTCCTGGGGAGCTTGGAGCTTCAAGGGCTGAGGTTGGGGAGAATCAATTAAGAAGGAGCTGGTTGGCCAGATTCGACTTGGTCTCTAGGGGAAATAGGAGTCACAGAGATGACGTTTCATGACGATGTGCTAGAAAGATCATTCTGTCTGTAGTCGTGGAGGGTGGACCTCGGTAGGGAGAATGGTTAGGAGGCTCTCCTTGGCCTGGGGAGAAAGAGATGGCTCAGGAGGGCAGACAGAAGGGCCAGAGCCAGGAGAGCAGGTGGGAGGGAGAGGGCTGGGTGGCCCATAGGATGAGATCCTGGCTTGGGTGTCTGGGGGTGTTAACATCATTCCATGAAGCAGGGGGCTCAGAAGTGGTGTTCATCCAAGAAATGCTGAACTGGGGGTGCTGTGGGGCCACATCTAGCCCTGGGGGGCAAGTCTGGGCTGGAATCAGAGATTTGGGGGTCAGCAGCGTGTAATGGGAAAACAAGCAGGATGGGATGGGGACCTTAAACGGGGCCCGCAGGACACAGTGTTTTAGGAGGAAGGGGGTTGGGAATCGGAGAACAGCCCACAGTGGCTGTGGGTTGGAGGTGGGAGAGCTATCAGGAGGGTGGTCACCAGTGGCAACCGAGAGATGCCAAGTGCCGGAAACTGGAGGGCCACCTGTGGCCATGGCAGCAATAACTCGCTGGAGTCACTGCCAGACCACGTGAAGGGCTGTGAAGGGAAGGAGGACGGGGCAGGGAAGTAGCCAGAGGCCAGGGGGTGAGGGAGGCAGGGAGATGTGAAGCCTGGTGAAAGGCCTTGGGAAAGAAGGCAGCGGAGGGGAGGCTGAAGATGGAACAAAAGAGGTGTTAAATGAAGGGGCAAAGTTTGGGCAGTGACAGTGGAGAGAGGATCCAAGAAGGATGAGGCTTGGCAGAGGGGAGGTGGGAGAGGCCCTCATCCCATGCTGGGGTGAGAGAGGGTCCCACATTGCACGGGAGTGACTATATGCATTATTGTCTTCTCTTAAATGGATTATGACTATATATTTAATGGAGGCACTGGGGATTGAACTCAGGATCTTGTGCATGCTAAGCACACACTGTACCACTGAGCTATACCCTCCCCGCATATTTGTTACTTTTAACCTTTTTTTTGATTTTAAAACCAGTGCTTATCATGAAAAGTTAAAAAAAAAAAAGAAAATATAGAATGTCCTGCCCTCCCAATACCTAGACACTACCCCTATTAATATCTGGTATCTTTCTACTCTTTTTAAAATGCAAATGTATACTTAAAAAACAACAACTTGGGATCACTGTACATGGCCAGCAGGCTAGATCCACACTATTTTATAATTTGCATTTTACTTAGCAACATATTGTGAGGCTTTCCCACGTATTAAATATTCTTCTAAGTGTTATTTTCAATACTGTTTTGTGTGGCTAATATAGTTTAACCAGCCTCCCACTTTGGGCTTTTGATTTCTCATTTTATAAATAATGTTTCAATAAATATATATACACGTATACCTGCAATATATATCTGATTACTTCTCAGGATAAAATCCTAGGCGTTGACTGCAGTAATCCTAGGGATTACTGACTGCAAAAGTACCAGCGTCTAGTATGCGTGTAATGCATACTATCAGAGTGTCCCCAAGATCACTGAGATTCTTGATTTATGTACACTCTTAGCAACACTGGTTATCAGAGGGTGCCGGTTGTGCATGGAGAGTCATATAAACTTTTTTCAAGAGGCTGACCTGAAGATACTGGACGTTAACTTTGCGCCACCTGCCATGCGGAGCACCCCTGCACTCTGCCGTCACCTACTTACCACGTTACAGCCACTCTCTCTCCCCTACCTGGCGGCTTGCTCTGCATGCTTCTGAGAATAGGGACCACATCTCCTTTATTTTTGCATCCCTAGCAACTGACACGCAGAAGTGTTACAAATGTTTGCTGAATTGGCCTGATGGAGGGAGCTGGTGATGGGGCAATTGCTTGGTTAGAGTGGAAGGGCTATCATGTCGAGAAAATGAGGGGCTCTCATTCCTGGCAGGAACCACTTCCGCAAGTCAGGGGACAGCCATGTGGGCTCTCCAGGCATGGAAAAATGCCCTCTTTCCCTCAATACCAGGTAGAACATTTGATCCAAAAATGAACTGTGCCCATTGGTTAGATCTTACATTTATTAGATTCCTTTTACACTTCTCTCTGACTACGTATGTTATTGTTGCCTCTTTGTGAAGCCAGGATTTTAGTAAGTTTAAAAAATAATTTTACAGTAATTTTTAAAACGATGATTCAGTGTCCTCTTTCTCATCTCAAGCAAGATGAATTTTATTAATTCCTGTTACTACTTCCATTCAAAAAACAGTATATTTATAAACTGGATTCACTAGTAGTTGACACTTGGCTATGTTCCAGATCCAAAAAGCAAACACAAAACCCCTCAGATATAAATGACATTTTGGGGATGATTAGTAAATACTGATATACTATATATTATTAAATTAAGGTTAACTTTCTTAGGTGTGATAATGTGGGTAAATAAAAGAATAATCTCATTCTTAGGAGATGTGTGCTGAAAGTGTGCCACCTTCTTTCAAACAGTTCTGGAAAAAAAAAGTGTATGTGTGTAAATTGTATATTATGCAGAGAGAGAGCGAGAAAGAGAGAGAGAGAGGGAGTGAAAGCGAGAGCGCACAAATATGGCAAAATGCTAACAGCTGGAAGCTCTTCACTGTAATATTCTTGTGACTTTTCTGTAGGTTAAAAAATACAGGTTGTAGATATAAGAGAAAAAGGCATGATATTAGTCTACATATTAATGATTAAAAATAAAAACCTTGAAATATGAAGCACATGAGGACTAGTTTTGAAATTAAATCAAACAGATCTCAGAGCACCAGAATCTATTTACAGCCGAGAAAAATTTACAGGTCAGGTCCTGGAGGGGCAGCATCGGGAGCGGGGGTTCCAGTGTCCTCAGCATCCGTGCACAGAGGTCTGCAAGGGCAGGCATGTCTGTGTTTTGTCTGTTGCTGTATCCCCACTGCCTGATTGTTCATTTCAAATGACTATAGAGTAAACCTGTAAACAACCAAACTGCCCAGCTCTAGGGGATAACTAAGCAAAATACATCATTTTCACCTGGAATATTTTGTGGTCAACATTTGTTGAATGAATAAATGTAGGTTTTTGCCTGCTCTCTATAACCCCCTTATTCATACCTGTTTCTCTCCAGCACTTTCTCCAGACTAGAAGGGAGTCCACCCTTCTAGAGGCTTCTCCCAGCCCAAGCTGGACTGCCCAGTCTGGGGCTCTCCTGGAGCCCACAGGGGTCAGGTCCCCAGACCAGAGGCTCTGGGTAGCCAGACTAGTTTCATTTCTATAAATGAGGTAGGAGCAAGGCTATGAAGAAAGAATAAGGCCTGGCAGCCAAAAATGCATACAGTTGTTTTAAAAAGTCATCTAAAAATAAGTTGATGGCATCTTAAACTGTGACACTCCACCCTAACAAAGGGCCTGGTGCTACGGTGAGAGGCTGTGGAAAAGGGCAAGCGTCCTTTCTGGGTAGACCCACTATTCCTTCTGGTCTTTTCCTTTGCAATTAGATTGGCCAACACTAGGCTTCTCCTGGATAAAGGCTGTAGGTGGCCCTGGAGAATCTGAAATCCAACCACTTCATTTTTCGGAAGAAGAAACCTGGGGTGAAGAGGGAGATTCAACCTCTTTCCTTACAAAAAATCCCCAAAAGATAAATAATAAAGAGATAAATGCTTTTCAATGTGAACATTTTATTTTGAATTTTAAAATACATACATCTTACACTGCAGTTAATCAAAATGAAGCTTAAGAAAGTAACTCCCTGCCTCTTTTAGCCCGGACTTACGCTGGGTACCCGGTCCTGTGGCCGCCGGGGGTGACGGGCCGGCGCAGGGGCTCACTGCTGCCCCACTGCCCACCGGCCGCCCCCCTCCGCCTCGCCTTCCCGGTGTTGGTCATGATCTGGGGGAAGCAAAGAGGAAACAGGGCTGGAGAAATCATCTAGCTGAGAGCTGACCTAGAAGTTCTAACCGACTATATCTAATAAATTAATCAGAGGCTTTGTGAATAAGTGAGGAAGGATCATGACATGGATTATTCAGATAAACAGGAAGTCTTGGGGGGAATCCTTTTAGGTTTGCATATTATACCATTTAGCAGTATAAATTTTTTAAAAAAGCAAAATCAAACCATGGAAAAGGGAGAAGAATAGAGATACTTATCACATCTCTGGAGAGGACTGACTTTTGAAAGTAAGAAGGGAAAAAGATGGATTTAGTTTCATAAAAAACTAACATTTCCACAAATATAGTATATTAAAGACAAGCCAAATTAACATGTAAACAATAAACTGGGAAGAAATATTTGCAGCAAATGTAACAGATTAAAGGTTAAAAATTTAGGTAGATAAGGAATTCTTACATATCAATGG
Source organism: Camelus bactrianus (assembly GCF_048773025.1). Classification (NCBI taxonomy): domain Eukaryota; kingdom Metazoa; phylum Chordata; class Mammalia; order Artiodactyla; family Camelidae; genus Camelus; species Camelus bactrianus. The sequence continues at coordinate 97,877,662 of NC_133543.1, read as the reverse complement.
ATAAAACACTAAATAGATAACTGGGCAAAGAATTCAAAAAGCCAAGGCACAAAACAGAAAATATCACCAGCAAAGAGAAGAAAAAAATGATCAACTTTACAAGTAACTAGAACCTGCAACTTTACAAAAAAGGTATTCTTCAATTATTAAATGAGTGACAGTTAAAGACATGATCCCATCCACTGCTGGTACGAGTTTGAAATGTCAGTGACATATAAATTTGAGAAAGTAATTTAGCATTTTATATCAAGTCATAAAAATGTTCATATCCTTGGGTGATAAACCCTAGTGAAAATCCAAAATAAGGAAAATGATAAATAAAAAAGTTGTTTATTACAAAATTATTATATAGTAAACTGGCATAATTCAACTGTTTAGTAATAGGGGAATAATTAAGTAAAACATGGCATATTCATTTGAAATATTATATGGCTATTTACAATGATAAAGACTAGGTAATAGGTGGCGGGTATAGCTCAGTGGTATAGAGTGCATGCTTAGAGTCCTGGGTTCAATCCCCAGTACCTCCATTAAATAAATAAGAAAGAAACATAATTATACCCCCTGCCAATAGTAAAAAAAAAAAAAAAAAAAGACTAGGCTATGAAGAAAGGTGTTTATTTAAAATATTTTAAGTCAGGTTCCAATGTTAAACATAAGTGAGGATTCCCATGATGCTAAAAATACACAAAAAGACTGGAAGGAAATGAACACTAAAATGATTATAGTGGCTCCATATGATAGAACCAAGAATAATTTTTCCACTCTCTATCCTCCAACTCTTCTGAAATATGGTTATATTATGTTAATAATTAAGAAAATTTCTTTAAAAAAGGCATCAGTGTGAAATTGGTGAAATCTGAATACAGCCTGTGGACTGTATAAACATCAGTCTCCTGGTTCAGTATGTGCTTCAGTTACCTCTGGGGACGCTGGGTGAAGGGTGCAAGGGACTTCTCTGTACTACTTTTTCAACTTCCTGTGAATCTATAGCTATTTCAAAATTAAAAAAAAAAAAACAGAAAAAATTTTAATTGGAATTACATCTTTGATTTCTTGACTTCTGCTGAGAAGCTATTTGGGCTTTTCTAGTATTTGAGGTAAGGAAGAAGGAAAAAAGGGCCAATTTCCTGTGGGAGAGACTCCCCAGGCCTCCCCTGTGCTGGGGGAGCAGCTGCCAGCTGGAGGAGCGGGCAGGGTGGTGGGGTGGCGGGGGCAGAGGGAAGGGAGTGCGAAGGGGAAAAATGGGGAGACAGGAGGTGGGAGACCTCCACCCTCTTAGAGGAAATGGAATATAATTAAGCTTCCCAATAAGAACTAAAATGCAGTTTCATTTCCCTTTGTATCTCTTGAGAAATTTACAAAAGATGGTTATTTTAACTGCAATCACTTAATACGGCTATCTGCTTCTACTCCGACTTTCTTTCTGTCATGCTGTTCCTATCTAGTATCTAGGGTCAAATTCACACGTCTGCCTCATCATCAGACACATGACTCTTCCTTTCCTCTCCAATTTGTCAGTCAGAACACCTGGGTCTTTCCACAGAAGACGAAGTCTTAAGCTACCGGAAAGGGCAACAGTGAGCATGTGGGAACCCTCTGCCCATGCCCCTCTGCACTGTCCTTCTGAGCTCATCCCTTCTGATTCCCTCGTAGAGGAGAGAGAACAGAGCACTTATATTTGAGAGTGTTTCAGCCTTTGGGAAACGCTGTCGGCCATACTATCTCCTTAAAACATCACAGGCCTAACTAAGAAATACTTTAAGGTGGGTGGTATTTGTCCTCCCCAGTGGATGAGGAAACTGGGTCAGCCCTGTGGGAAGAACCATCCGGTGTGTCATCAGAAAGCCTGAGGAAAGGTCCTTGGTGAACAGGGTTGATGTAAGGGCCCAGCAAACTGGGTTGGGCGCTCAATGTCTCAGAGCAGCGCTTTCTAGAGGGCTTGTTTCCTGTTCCCCTCCCAACCTGCTGTGCTTGTGGGCCTCACGAGGGCTCCAGGGCCTTCTCTGGGCACCTCAGTTGCAAAGGAGCCTTTTGGGGCTAGAAAGATCTTAAAGTGTATCTACCAACAACATGCTGTCTACACTGAGTTCCACAGAAATGCTTCCAGGGTTGCTGGGAGAGAAGCGAAGGGCTCCTGACAACCATCTTACTCATCAGAGGAACTCAGCTCCCATCTGTGTCACAGACGGAGATTTTGTTCAAAAAAAGATTCTCCTACCAAAAAAAAAAAAAAAAAAATACAGCATATTTAACTACAATAAAAAATGCAGTATGTGATTTAGCTGAATACAATTTATTCAGTTGTAAAAGATGGTCAACACTTGTCAATTTAGGTAAATAATTTCCCATTTACTAGATTTTGAGTATTGGTGAATCACTTAAAGCAATTATGACATGTTACAGAGCAGGATGAATTTTGGTAAGAAAATACAGGCACATAATACATCTATGAATCTATACACACAGAAAATAACCTGGATGCTGAAGGAGACACCACTAGCTGTCTACCCAATATTCATTCTCTTTCTTGACCAACAACACTCTCATTTTGTTGGCACAGAAATGTGTCTACTTAAAAACACCTTTCCAGACTCCCTTGCAGCTAGGAGCGATGTGACCCAGCTCAGACCAATAAGAAGTAAGTGGAGGTCGCCAGAGGGAGCTTTGGGGAAAGGACTGCCTAAGGGGAGGATTTGGCAGGCCTGTACGTCTGACCTTCCTCCTAACTTTATCGTGATCTGTGCAGGGAGCTGCATCCATCATCTTATGACAAAGAGGTGACAAGCATATGGACAGTGAACTGACTAACTGAGGCAGAGCTACTGTGGAGATGCTAGGCCTCAAAAGGTGCCCTTGCAATGTGTTTACATGGGCATATGTTTTTGTAAAATTTGCAAAAGTAGCATGTTTTAACTGTATCACTTAATACTGCTGTTTCTTTTTACTCCAACTTTCCTTGCCACACTCCCCCTCCTGTTGGTGGCATGGTGTTGGAATGGCTAAAGACAATTGGAATTTAGCTAAGGGGATGGTGGGTGACATGTACTTTGGGTTTAGTGTGAAGTATTTATATGATTCCCTGTCACTTCTGTGCATAGCCAGATAATCTCTAGCTGTCCTGGTATGGAAGTGGCTTCTAAGAATTCCACCTGTCACCAGGATATGAAGAGTCAGTGTGCAAGAAAACTTGAAATGCCCTCAAATCTTCCAGTTTACTTATAAAAGACATTTAGGAAGGTTTCCCCAATTTCCTTCTCTGGTTTCGGTTTTTGCTGCGAGCAAAACAGGGCCAGCTGCAAGTGCCTGGTGCTTCTGTCCTGTCTCCCTCCGAGGGGCTGGGCCCTGCCCCTTGGCCGGCTGTGCCCACTCCCTGTGCAGAGGTCCCATTAACCTCAACGTTTGCCCACGTGGCAACGCTTCCATGGCCCAGACTCTGGCTTCAGAACCAGTGAGGGGCATAATAAAGGTGCAGATTCCTGGGGCCAGGTCCACACACTCAGACTCTCTGGAAGCAGGGCCAGACCCCTGCTTTAACCAGCTCTTTAAAAGATCTCTGGAAAACTCAATGAACTTGCAGGGAAGGAAAGTGTAGAAAGAGACTAATCAGCTCTGACAACAGGCAAACCCCCCGAAACTGAGTCTATGCTTAAAACATTGGACCATATAGTAACCTTGACTATTTCACACAGGCAGAGATGCTAAACTTTCAACTGCAGAACACGATTCACTGGGAAATCAACAGCTCTCCCAGAAGGCAACAGTTAGTGCTGAAGACCCAGCTGGCTCGAATAACACTCGAGAATGTTCCTCAACCTTTTTCAGCCTTCGCTTCCTGATCTATAAAATGCAGTATGAGCAGAATTTACCCCATCGTTTGTTGGGCGGATTAAATACATGGAATCAGAGGTGTGAAGCAGTCAGAACAGGACTTGGCCCAGGATGTGTGCTGAACTAATTTAGGATATGCCTGTGACTATTGTTAAACTGAAAAATAAGTTTCAACTTCAAAATAAGAACAAAAAACTGAGATTCTGTGGTAAATACCTACATCCTTTTAACCAAGGTGATGAAGATATTTAAATCAGGGCATTCTTTTTAGGAAGGATTAAATGATTATTCGGCATAATATGGATGATTCTAAAAAATTCAGAAATAATCAAGCAAGGAGAAGTGGGCAAGTTATCAGTCTTGACTTGCTGCTGATCACAGCCTGAAGAAGAAACGCAAAAGCACGCTGCTTTTCACCAGAAGTATGAGTAAACGACACATTTGAGGGGACCACTGCCATGCTCAGGCAAGCCTAGGAAAAGTGACTTGTTCTCCAGTCCAAGCTTTGTGAGTTCTCTGTGGTCACAGCATTTTTGTGGCCTGGGCTCTACAGTGCACAGGCGCTGTCTGCTTGCACTTGGGAGGGCGAGGACAGGCAGTGAGTATGGCCTTGCAGGGAGAGAGTGGCCATAACTGCCCAGCAGGGGCTGAGCCACTGGGTCCAGGAATCCTGGGAGCTGCTTCCTTCCCCTGAACACCCTCATGGGCCACCCTCGCTGCATCTCCACCTCTACACCAAACTAGCAGCTTTAAATCACTGGTGTGTACAGTAATCGCTCCTGGGATTATGGTAAAGTCTGGGGTGGGGCGTAGGCTCTGTTTTTAACCCACATTTGCTGGTCTGGGACTTTGAGAAACCCCAGACCACCTCTGACATCACAGGACAATACTCATCACAGGCCAAGCCACTGACCCTCCTCACTGTTATCTGCATCCATCATTAATAGCACAGTTTTTTTACCTGCTCTGTGTCATCTTTTGTAAACTTCTGGAAGATAAGCTATGTGTGTGTTAGGCAATACACACATTTTTTGAATACAATTTTCTGACACAATGTTTCAAAAAGTCAACATCTTTCAACTGCTCTTGAGAAATCTACAGTTTACCTAGTGCAACAGAATGGAAGGCTTGAATTGTGATTTGGGGCACGCATTCCCCAGTGAGATGCAATGCCTTCTGTCTCTGGCAGGGTCCCTCCTTTGGTGCAAGCAGTTATGAAGTTATGCAGTTATGCAGTAAGTGCAAAGCCCCCGTGTGAACCACTGGAGCCAAAGGTGGGCAGATGAAGTGAGCTCACAGGGCTGGCAGGGTGACGGAGCGCAGCTCAGGACTAATGGACAAAGGCAGCAAAACTGGGCGTGTATGCATGCTCTCGGCGATGACTGCTCAACAGTAAGTTTTCTAATAAAAATTTTAAATGTTTCCACTATGAGGTCTTATGGGGACCTGGCATAGTGGGTTGAGTGGTGGCCCCCAATACATCTGTCCATATGCTAATAACCCCCAGAACCTGTGAATGTGGCCTGATTTGGAAAAATAGTCTTTGCAGATGTAACTAAGTTAGGGATCTGGAGATGAAGAGATCAGTCCAGATGATCCTAAATCCATAGATGATCCTGAATCCAATGACAAATGTCATTGTAAGAGACAAAAGAGAATACAAAAAGAAGAGGAGAAGGTCATGGAGAGATGGAGGCCGAGTCCCGAGTTGCACGGCCACAAGCCAAGGAAGGCCTGGAGCCACCAGACGCTGGAAGAGCAAGACCGAGCCTCCGCTAGAGCCTTCGGAGGGAGCACGTGGTGCTGGTAACTTGATTTTGGACTTCTGGCTTCCAGAACAGACAGAGAATGAATTCCTGTTGTTTTAAGCCATCCAGTTTACGGTCATTTGACACTGCAGCCCTAGGAAGCTAATACACTTGGTCTTTACGCCTATACCATGAACTCTCCTGGACCTCATCCCTACCACTCCCATCTCCACCAAAAAGTCACTGACAGCAGCAAGATAAAACAAGCCTGCGTGGAACTTTTCTAAATATTTCCTTCTGGTAAAAGGACAGTACACACGCACTCGGGAGAGTTAGAACTGCAAGCTACGGTAAAACAACACTATTTCCGGAGGCCAGTAAGCTGGGTTACTGGCTGATTTGAAAGCTCTGTCCCTTTGTGCCTCACTAAGCCACGTGATTAAATTGGTAGCCCCAGCAAGTTCTGCATCTTGTTTTTGTTGCTGCTGTCAAAAATCTTCACTGGATCAACAGAAGATTTCACCCTCGTCCTTTCACTGTGCAGAGGTGCTAAAAGCTATTTAGCCAAGGCGCTGCAATCGGGTTTCTGTCTGAACATCCTTGCTGACTCTCGCCTGCTCAGCTGGTGGTGTCGGTGGGAAAGTTCCTACAGCTCAGGGCTGGGTTCTCAGAAGCTTCACCATCGCCCTCCAAAGAAACCCCACCAGTTTGCCTCTGGTCTTCCTCACCACCTGCCCATGAAGCAGAAGAGTCTTGCTTTTAAAAATGCGTGTCCTGTCAAACGGGGCTCAGCCCTTCCCTGACAAAGCCAGTGTTCTTCCAAAGAGAAACAAAGGCCTAGTCAGGACTCAAGACTCCCATCAACAACTTGGAGACCAGCTGACCTCATTTCTGACCTTTCTCAAGCACCTTCCCACCTGCCCTAACATAACAGAGCCTCCGTGGTCCACTGGGCTCCTTTGAGCCTTGAGTTGTTGCTGAGGACAGTGACAGGCTACAGGCAGCAGACCTCATCCATGACAGGGGGTCTGCTGGCCACCCGACCTCCTGCAGGTCTTTTCATTCTTGCCCACTGCGGTCTATTCTCCACGAAGCAGCCAGAGTGAAAATAGAAGTTAATATATTAAAACATAAGTCAAATTGAGTCGCTCCCCTGCTCTGAACCCTTCATAATTTCCCAGCTCATGTAGAGTAAAATCCAAAACTCTTGCCTGCAATGAATGCCCTCAAGACTGGCCTTTGGCTGTTTCCAACCTCATGTCTCACCAGCATATACTGTGCTCCAGCCTGGGGCCCCTAGACATTCCTTGATGATGAGGAAGCCCAGGCCCTGGTCACCAGGGAGATAGGTGCTCAGGGTGAGGTTATGAGGGCTGGACGGGGACAGTGATGGGCGTGAACAGGCACTTTCTGCTTCCACGGCTCCCATGAAGGCTCACACTACCTGCACCCACCTCCTTTTTCCTTCCCAAGTCTCTGTCTTTGCTGGCCAACTGTTGAGAGCCTGGCTCCCAGCTACAACACCAACTTGCCCAATGTGAGGAGATTTCAGGGTCCATGTGAGTGACCCAGTCAACCAACAGCTTCAAAATTGTAGGAGTTCCTGTGTTTTTTTCCCCTATAATAAACTTTTATTATTTATTTTATTTTGCTTTATGTGTATGTGTGTGTGTGTGTGTGTGTGTGTATAACTGAAGTATAGTCAGTTTACAATGTTGTGTCAGTGGGAGTTCCTGTTAATGCTGGTGGCCTTCGCCCACATGTGCTCAGCCATCTGTCACAGGGCTTCAGTCTGAATTGGTCCTAATCCCTTGCAACTGCTCCTCCCTTCAGAAACCTTCAAATCCTGCATCCCACCTGCTCACACATGTGCTCTCTGATCAAGGTTTCATAAGCCACCTGTGGGCCCACTACACCTCATCCTCTGCCTGCCAATCGGCAGCTCCCCCTGACTCACACCCTTCCCTGATAGTTGGTGGGTGGTAACCAGTGGCTCCCAGAACATCAGAGTCGTCGAGGAGGTCAGAAGATGCCCCCTCACAGACGTGTGCCTCCACAGGCCTCTTGGATGCTTGGACTGACCACTCAGCCTATCCTGAAACACCCCTCCCTCCTGTTTTCCATGGCATTGCTTCTCCATAAGCCTCTCTGTTCACTTTCTGTCCTTCTCAGGGGCCCCCTTCCTGCTCCTGATATGCTGGTACGTCCTTCTGTCCTCAGCTCCTCCCTCCCTCCCCACCCTCCACTGCAGTGGGCAACTTCCTCTGTTCTGATGGCTTCAGACATCGCCTGTGTGCTGATGACTGACACACCTGCGGCAGTCTGCCCTTCTCATGCATAAGGCACATGAAAATTAAGAAGCTGGATGGGTATATGATTACTGCCAAGGATGGGCATACCTTCAGGTGTTGTGAAGGCCTTTTCGTTATATTCTAACCACCTTCTGTTCACTAGCAGATCTGTTTCAGAACAGTAGCTAGGGCCACCATGCGATTTAGGGCCACCAGAAGCAAGTTGGCTAACACAGAAATTCTCATAAACACAGTATCATAACACAGATCAAACCAAACCCTTATGTGTTACTGCAAATACTAAGACCAATCTCTCCTTTCTATTTCAGGATCCCCACTCCCTTCACACAGTACTTACTCCCAAGTACTCCGTGGTCAGAAGCTTCTCACCGGAGAGTTCTCCAAGCTGGGGTTGGATCACTTCATCTTTGTCCAGATCAGCTTCCATTGTGTCATGGTCCTCCTGTTTCAAACGAGACATGGAATGAGCGCTCTGGACCCCTAGCTGCAAGTTCCCAGAGGCTGGCTCCCCAACTGGGCATGTGCTGTGAAGTGGGGGAGGCCTTAGCCCAACAGCAGTAGCTCATGGGTCTGCATTTCAAAGGGTCTCAAGGGCAGTCTGCTTTCTGCTCATAACCTCCGTGAAGATGAAAAGGAAAATGCCAACCACTTCTTTAAGAAGCTGGGTGCCTAGTGAACACTTCCACGGCCACAAGAGTGAAGAGGTTCAATAAGACGTGTAACGGTCTTTCCTAGTTACAGTTCTCAGAATTCTTTTCTCTGTGAGTTAAGGTACCAAGTGAACAGCCCAATGAGCCAGACTACAAATAACTATTAAGCACCTTCATATGCATAGGCCTTACAGCAGATACAAAACTGTGTATTATAGGCTTGCTCTTTTCAAGCAGTTTATAGTCAGTAAGCAAGAAGACTCAGCAGAAGGAGTTGTTTTGCTTCTAGGAAAATGGAGTGGACATACTTTTCCCTGTTCCTCCCATCAAGTACAACCAAAAACACTGGGCATTTATACAAAATAAATGAGAGACCCTGAAAGATGGAGAGATGGAGGCTGACTGGCTCAGTACCCAGGGACAAAAGGAATGAAAGGTGGTGAGTCCCCTGGGTTTTCTTTTTGCCTTAGAGAGTCCAGACTGGGAGCTGAAGAAGCCAGCAACCCAGAAATGTGAACAGTGAAGACAAAAAAAGAAAAATACTGTCACTCCACCCTCAACTACACCAGCATGGGCGTGAGGGAGCTCAGACTTCTACCCTTACCAGGCTGTCATGAGGCACCTCAACATCCCTCGCTGGGGTGATATCAGAGAAGGCCAGGTATGGAGGGGGAATTCCATCCCTGCTGGGTGGTAATGAGGCTCCCCACCCAAGGCCAGAGCGGAGACCATGTGGAGAGCCTGGACTTCCATCTTTACTTGGCAGTGATGGATGTTCCCCCCTGCCTCATCCTGGGATGGTGTTTGTTAGAGGAGGCCTGGCAGAAATTCAAGACCTTCATCACCCCTAGGTTTCAGCATGTTTCCATGGTGTCAGGGGAGGCCACATGGAGAGCAGTAAGGAGGCATTCCTACTTCTTCTAGTCACTGGTGGAGGCCTAGTAGGGACTTAGAACTCCCATCTCTGTCCTGCAGAAATGAGCTGTCTTCTCCCTCCTCTCCACACCGGGTGTCAACAGAGGCCAAGTGTAGAACCTGGACTTCTACACACCTAACAGTAATGAGGAGGGGCCCCCACTTCCCCTGCCATAGCAGTGTCAGAGAAACCAGATAAAAGAGAAGGTTTAAAAAGACAAAAGTTTCATTAGATAATATCCAAAATACCTGGGCTTAAATAAAAAATTACTTATCACACCAAGAACCAGAGTGTCATAAAATTAAATTAAGAAACAATCAATAGATGCCAACATCAAGATAACAGAGATGCTATAATTATCTGACAAAAATTTTAAAGCAGCCATTATAAAAATGCTTCAATGAGCAATCACAAACATTCTTGAAATAAATTTAAAACCAGGAAGTCTCAAGAACATAGAAAAGGAAGAACAAAGTAAGCCCAAAGTGATACAGGAAAATGGGGCACAAGAGGATGGCCATGTCCCAGGTCCAGGCGAGTCCCTGGGATGTGCCCCATCAAGTAAGGGTCCTTGGCTTCGTGCAGGAAAGAATTCAAGAGCGAGCCAAAGTAGAGTGAAGGTAGATTTATTCAGAGAGATACACACTCCATAGACAGAGTGCAGGCTGTCTCAGAATGCAAGAGAAAGCGACCACAAGGTGAAGGGTTGTTAGTTTTTATGGGCTTGGTAACTTCATATGCTAACAAGTGGGAGGGTTATTCCAACTATTTTGGGGAAGGGGCTGGGATTCCCTGGAATTGAGCCATCACCCACTTTTTGACCTTTTATGGCCAGTCTCAGAACTGTCATGGCACCTGTGGGAGTGCCATTTAGCATGCTAATGTATTACAGCGAGCCTATAATGAAGCTCAAGGTCTACTGGGCATTGCATCTTCCGCCATCTTGGTGCTAACTGCTGTGTCATTCTTTTAATGGTTGTGCCCTGCCCTCTTCCTTCCTGCCTCAAAAGCAAGCAAAAGGAAGGAAATAATGAAGAGAAGAGTAGGAATCAATGAAAAGGAAAACAGAAAAACAGCAGAGAAAATTGGTGAAACCAAAAGCTGGTTCTTTGAAAAGATTAATCAAATTGTCAAACCTCTAATAAGACTGACAAAGAAAAAGAAGACATAAATTACCTATCAGGAATGAGACAGGAACTATCACTACAGACCCTGAAGACATCAAAAAAATAATAGGGATTACTATGAGCAAATATACATAAATTTGACAGCTTAGATAGAAAAACACAAATCATTCCAAGCCTCTCAAATAACTTGAATAATCCTATAATTATTAAGAAAATAAATTCATAATTTAGAAGTTCCCCCCAAAGAAACCTCCAGGCCCCTATGGTTTCACGGGAGAATTCTATCAAACTTTTAAAAAGAAAGTAACACCAATTCTACACAATGTTTTCCAGGAAACAGAAGAGGAAGGAATACTTCTTAATTCATTTTATGAAGCTGGTATTACCCTGGTACCAAAACCAGAAAGGATAGTACCTTTATAAAAAGAAAAATATAGACATATATTCTTCATGAATTAAGATGTAAAAATCTTAAACAATCAACTTATAAGAAAGTGAAAAAAAATCCTTAACAAAATATTAGCAAATAGAATAGACCAATAGCTTGATATGCTAAGAAAATTATATACAATGACCAAGTGGTGTTTGTTCCAATGATGCTAGTCTGGTTCAATATTTAAAATTTAATCATTATAACCCACAAGATTAACAGGCTTATATGAAGAAAAAAAATCACATGATCATAGTAATGGATGAAGAAAAAACATGACAAAATTCAACGCCCATTCATGTCAAAAACTCTCAGAAAAATAGGAATAGAGGTGTACCTGAAAAAGAACATCTCCAGAAAGCCTATAGCTAGCATTATACTTAATGGTGGAAGACTGGATGCTTTCCCTAAGATTGGGAACAAGGGCAGTATTCCTACTCTGACCATTCTTAGCGCTAGAGGTTCTAGCCAGAGCAATAAGGCAAAATAAATAAATAAATAAATAGCATACAGATCAGAAAGGAAGAAACAGAACTGTCTCAATCTACAGATGACATGATTGTCTATGTAGAAAATCCCAAGGAATCAACCCCCCAAAACTCCTAGAACTAAGAAGTGAGTTCAGTAAGGTCACAGGATATAAGATAAGCATACAAAAAGCAATTCCTATGTACCAGCAATGAACTTAAATTGAGATACTGAAATTAAAATTACAATACAATTTACAATTGCTTACACACAAAGAAATAAAATAAGAAATACTTAGGTGTAAATCTAACGAAACATGTATAGGACTTGTATGCTGAGAACTGCAAAACACTAACAAAAGAAATCAAATATGACCTAAATAAATGGAAAGACATCACTTGTTCATGAGTTAGAAAATCCAACGTAGTTAAAAATGTCAATTTTCTCAAAATTCATATATAAGTTTAATGTAATTTCTATAAAAATCCCAGCAAGATTTTTCTGTAGATAGATACAAGACTATTCTAAAATTTATATGGAAGGGGCGAAGGAACTAGACTAGCTGAGACAATTTGGAAAAAGAAGAATACAGTGGGAGGAATTAGTCTACCTAATTTCAGGACTTATTACTGTAGACAAAGAATGTTGCCTGAACATTTCAATAAACAAAGGATATTGTGGCCATAAAGCCATCAGCCACTGTAGCCACCCCTGATGGTGCACCATAAGGGGAACTCAGGATGGAAAAAAACTCAGGGTACTGGCCCTAGGTAGTTAAGATGCATATCAAAGGAATAATTTCAACGAGCACAGACTCCTGTATCTTCCCATACATAGAAAAGCACTAAAATCGTAAACTTGACATGTCTGTTTTTTGTGATTGGTAGTAATCTTTTCATGTTCAACTACATTTTTTTCCCCCTCCAGTAAAAACCCCTGTTATACCCTGGCTCCTCCCTTACCTCTTTGGGACAGTTCCTCAGAGCAATCTGAGAGGCCGTGTCCCAGGCTACAGTTCTCAGTAAGGTCCTGGAATAAAACGTGACTCTCCACTTTTAGGCTGTGCATTTCTTTTTCCAGTCAACATTATATCACTGCAGGAATCAGGACTATGTGGTGTTGGCAGAGGGAAAGACGTAAAGATCAACCGAACAGAGCAGACAACCTGGAAACAGACCTACATAAATTGGCTCAGCTGATTTCTGACAACAGTGCAAAAGCAATTCAACAGTCTTTTCAACCAGTGGTGCTGGAGCAACTGGACGTGCACGGGGGGAAAAAGTGAGCCTTTCTCTAATTCTCATGCCTTGTATAAAAATTAACTCAAGATGGATCATGGACTGAAATGTAAAACTATCAAATTGTTAGAAAAAATAGTAGAAAATCTTCAGGATCCACGACGAGGCAAAAGCCTCTTATATTTGACAGTAAAACACCGTCCATAAAAGGAAAAATTTGGTAAATTGGATGTTTATTGAAATTTTTAAAACTTTTGCTCTCTGAAAGACCTTGTTAAGAGGCCATAAGAAAAGCTACAGATTGGGAGACATATTTGGAAACCATATATCTGACAAAGGACTAGAATCTAAACATATAAAATACATAAAGAACTTTCAAAACTCAACAGTAAAAAACCCAAACAATCCAGCTAGAAAACGGGCAAGAGAGATGAAGAGACATTTCACTGAAGAGGAAATAATAGATGGCAAATAAACACATGAAAATGTCTGACATCACTAGCCATTAGGAAAATGCAAATTAAAACCACAATGGGTCACTTCACGCCTATTAGAACAGCTAAGTTAAAAAATGGTAACAACGTCAAATGTTGGTGAGGATGCAGGGAAACTTGATCACTCATCTATTGCTCGTGGGAACACAAAACTGGTACAGCCACTGTGGGAAACAGTTTGGCAGTTTCTTAAAAACCTAAACATTCAACTACATATGACCCAGAAATTATGCTTTTGGGCATTTACCCCAGAGAAATGGAAACTTATTGTCACATAACAATCGGTATATGAATGTTTATTACAGCTTTATTTGTAATAACCCAAAATTGGGAAAAACAGATGTCTGTCCACAGGCAAATGTTAAACTAAACAGTCTGTGGTCCAGCCACACCACAAAGTATTGATACACATGTACCTGGATGAATCTCCAGTGAAACGTGTGAAAAAAGCCAGTCCTCAGTGGTTATATACTAAAGGATTCCATTTATATGACATTCTTTTTTTTTAATTAATTTTTTGGGAGGGAGGCAATTAGGTTTATTTTTATTTATTTATTTAATGGAGATACTGGGACTCGAACCCAGGACCTCATGCATGCTAATTGTATGCTCTACCACTGAGCTATACCCTCCCCTCCATGTGGCATTCTTGAAATAACAAAACTATGGAAATGGAGAACAGACTGGTGGTTGCCAGGGGATAAGGAAGAAATGGGGGTGTGGCTATAAAAGGGATCCTGTACTAATGGAACCTTCTGGCTCTTGCTAATATCCTGGTTGTGGTGTTAATACTATAGTTTTACAAGAGGTTACCAGAGGATGGAATTGAGTAAAGGGTAGGCAGGATTTTTCTGTATTATTTCTTACAAATGCATGTGAATCGACAATTATCTCAAAATAAAAAGGTTTTAAATATACAAAAAGAGAGGAGTTAGAAACAAAATAATCGTATTTATGAGACGTTCCAAGCCCGTGTATAATCCAGTTGTCGGCTGAGCGATGTACATGGTAATGGGGAACCTGTGATCTCTCTCCCACTCCCTGCCAGGATTTCGGAGACCACACTGTCTTTTGCAGGTTAAATTATAAAGATCAATACAAAACAAACCAGACCTTCACTTGACTGAGGTAGAAACTAAGGAACATGTGAAGGGAATGGCCTGAGGAGGGCCCTGGAGGAGCTGGCAGGTCCAGCGCATCCAGGCTCACGCGGAGAGGTGCCCTGTGCCTAGGTGACAATGGTCCCTGAGATCATCCAACCAGTCCTTCCTGATTCCTTGCCCACTCAACCACATGTGATTTGCTTCCTCTAAACTTGCCAACAGGAAGAGAGAGCTCTATTCTGTAAACAGAAGTACTGTGTCCTTATTTTCAACTTAATTTCTATTCATTTTGGAGGCTCCAATCTTTCGGGAACTTCATTTATTTTAGTTAGTTTCCTAGGGGTCCAAAGGCCCAGATTCCGGTGAGGATGCCCCTGGGTAGGGCTGTTCTAGGGCTCAGCCCCATCTCTCCAGGCTCTCGTCAGCACACAGACAGCATCCTCTGCCACCACTAACCACTGTCGCCGCAGGACGGGCTGCCTTAGAAAAATGGGATCCGACTTATTCTCGGTGGCCCCTCAAAGTGGATGAGAAGCAGTAGACGGAGAGGCAGGCTCCAGACGGACCCGGAGACTTTCCGAATGCTCAGCGCCATCTCACCTGCGCAGGGGCTGCTGAGGGGATACTGCCAATTCAGCTTACATTTGAGAGCATTGATTGGATGCCTTCTAATCACAGAACCACCGAGGAACACAACCGACATATCTGTAGCACTTTACATCTCACAATGACTCCCTGTGGTCCCTTTTCTTACACCTATCTTGTCAGATGTGGGACCTGAGCTGGAGACAAGTGCCAAGTCCACAGGGATAGGCTGGCCCTGAGGCAGGAGTCTGAACTTAAAGCTTGGGGCAGCCCCCTCTGTCCAGCTCTTTGTGACTCAGCCACTTGGAGCCTTATAGAGAAGCCTGTTTCTCAGGAGCCACAGGCTGGACTATCCAGGTCATCTGAGGCCCGAGGACCCTTACTGCCTGGTTGGGATGAGCTCAACGGGGCAGAGAGAGTGGAGAGGAGGCCCCGGCAGCTTCTAGAGTTCACTGTCTCATCCTCTCTCCTCCAGTCCTGCCTAATCACAAACGGAGGATGCACTCTCGTCCTACCTGGAACACCAGGTTCATGGTCAATCCTGCCTCTAGTCCTGGCTCACTCTCCATGCAAGGGTTGCTGCCTTTTCCTCCCGCTGCTTCACCTGAGTTGGCAGCTCTGCCAAGAGCGAGTGTACCCACCATCCTGAAATTTCACTCGGGGTTCCTTAAAGGTAATGCTATCTATGAGGCCCTTCCTGAGGTCAGCTCTGGGACAGCCAGGTAAGATTTGTACTGCTGCCTTGGCTTAGAGTTTGGCTTACTAAAATTCCAACATCTTAGTGATCAAATCGTGTGTACATTATATGATTATTTTAGGAAAATGACTGCTCTTTTGAACAAAAGCATCGGGCTCTGTGAGTCTGGTCAGAGTGAGTAGCCCAGAGCCCTGGGCCGTGGAGTAGTGTTTCATCCTTTTTCTAGGGAACCAAGCCTTGGAGGCACCAGCTGGAAATGGGCTTATGAATCACAGTTTCACAGAGGTATTGGTGATACACCACGTCCCTGCCAGGATGAAACATGAAACAAGTGTCCACATTCCATTTCAATGAAGAATAAAAGGTCAACGATTAACCTCAGTCAATGCTAGCAGAAGTATCTCCTTACTCGGAACAACAAGTACATATGTAAGTTACTCATATGTAGGTTACAAGTACATATGTAAGTTACAAGTTACTCAAATTCACTGAAATATTTATTCATTTTTAAAAAAATTTAAAGCAAGTTGAAGCTGTTTTTTATTAGAAGAAATTCATAGTTAAAGAACTTCATAGTTAAATTCATGGATAGTTGATAACCTCCAAAAACACAGGACAGTTTCTACATTTGGTCCCTAATATATACAACTCTGTAATAAAAGTTAAGTCAAGTCACAGTGTAATTTGCTAGTGTGGGGCCAGAGAGAGAACCAGTCCACTTGCTCACCACCTGGAGCATTTGCTTCTTCTGCTACAGTTCCTCTGCTGGCAACATTGGTGGTGTTTTCAGGACTATTATGCTAATATAAGATGCATAAATATAAATCATGATTAAATCGATAGTTCTTGGTTAAGAAAGTTTTGTACTGAGGCTCTGATAAGACGAGATTCGTATCAGTGCCCCTGTTTCTCCATCCAGCAAACACAAGTATCGTGCTGCCTCCTCTAAAATCATGACTTACCTACTGAGGAAATTTCTTAAGGTCTCTGATTTTGAAAAGCTGTATACAGTACAGACAACCACAAGTCACCGTCAGTTTTTTTTTAAGAAACACTGATATTAGCGAAAAGGAAATGGGGGCATCGTTACAACTCATGACGTGTAAAGAGTACAAGTAAAATGAGCTGTACTAGATGAGCTGGAAAGTGCAATTTAACAGAGAGAAGCAGGAGCTTAATTCAATACTTTTCAATCTGTTTCCAGCGACCCTTGGGAAACTATATGCAGAGGGAGATTTGGGAAGGCAGAGGAAACCACTAGATGCGGTGGGAAATGTAAGGAGAGAGCCTATAAAAATGATGCCTGCTGATAGGAGGGCACTGGGTCCACTTTTTCAGTTGGTGCCAAGTGGCTTAAAATGACTGAGGATGTATAAGAACTTTATGAAATGGGCAAACCTAGGAGGCATTCAATGATACTTACAGCTTCAGCCTTCTCGCTGGGAGAGAGGCAGCTGCTTTCCACTGGTTTCACCCCAATTTAAGTGGAAGAATTTTACTCGCCTCACTCAAGTGTGAACAGTCGAACGTGGTGACACCCTGGTACACAACTGCACAACACGCCGTGGAAAAACAGCACCAGCCACATTGTAGCTTCTCCGAGCTGCCTGGTGCATTCCAAATGAAACATATTTTGCAATCTACTCTGTGAGCTAAGCAGGTGATGGGAAATGCTTCAAGAATAAATGCCTCATTAGGGTGGTTTTAAATACCATTGTCGGGAAGAATTTTACTAAAATTACTGGTCTTTATGTACTTTAGCAGAATGTATCAGATTACTAAAGGGAGAGCCCAGGGATAACTGATTACTTCAAGAAATTAAGAATGCCTCATAAAAAAGGCACTTGAGCTGAGATGAATTTAGATGTTCTAATACGAAGCTTCCCCATAGTGGCTCGGTGATCTTATGACACTACAAGATTCTTAACTGGAGGCTTTAGATACATAATACTCCAGACAAACCAGATTCTAAGCAATTGGCCTGAAAGCAAAACTAAGGTTGACCACTAAATGCATTTGAAAACTCAGATTCCTACAGATATAATGCCGAGAGCAGAATGTATTCAAGTGGTTTTACATATGACAAGTGAGGGTATCAAGTGTGTTTTCCACTTGAAATAATTACAAGACTTCTACCAGCAGGTTAAATTTGAGACACTGTCTCAGAACACTGAAGTGGAAATCTCACTCTTTGTAAAAATAAGGGAAAAACACTCCACATGGGAGAGAAAGGCTGAGCCAAGGTGACCAGGCAGGCAATGTAATCAACATATTTCCCCTAGTGGAACAGACCCTTTTCATTCTTGTAGCTTTCTCCGAGTGTGTGCCAGGACTGTGGGTGGAAGCAGTTTCTAAATCCTTGAGGACCCATCATGATGTTGAGTTGTTCTAGGCAGCCACTTCCCCATCCACAAAATGACATTCTTGGCCTAATGACAGCTGGTTTAATAACCAGCCCAGTTCATTAACCACGGGAGAGAAACCTGACAAACCCCAACACCCTTTATTTCCTGATTCTTCTAATCCATTGTTTCAGCTGCTCAGTTTCCTTGCTTAAACTTCCTGTGAAGCCCTAGTGAACACAGCAAGATCCGTGGAGATGATGGCAGTGATGCTCTGTGAGAAGCTGTGTTATCAAAATAGGTAATACACAGAATCCCAGGAGACCTGGAGGCTCAACAGGATCGGAAGAGAAAGACAGTAGAAAGCTTATGGGTGACAGAGGGAGGAAGCCAACATCATAGCAGCGTCCAGACACCACACCTCATACAGACAGGTAACCCGAGTCGTGGTTCCCTCTAAACAGGGGTCACTGAGTGTGCTCAGGAGATGGGGGAGGGGCGGCACTCAGTGGAGACCCAGGGACCCTGGAGTGAGTATGGGTGGCTAGCTCACCAGCCAGAAACCACCACTGTGGAACTGGAAACACGCCCCCAACACAATGAAGGTATCTTCTTACACATCAGCAAGAATGTCATGAGGAAAACCCATTATTCACTTTAAACCACATATGTTCTGAAATCATGTTTGGATGAACGTCAAAGTCCTCATAGAATCTAGATGAAGGAGATTTGAAAAGTAAGGATTTGTCAGTGTTTCTCAAACTCCCTGGAGGCAAGGGGTACATATGGGGGGGGTGTTGGTTAGGAATCTGAATTTGGTTTTTCAGGAAAAACCTCACAGGCTGGCTGTCACCGAAGTCTACGCTGGGAACAGCCTCCCTCCCCTCCTTTTACCCACTGAGGGTGTCCAAGTTCTCCCTCTGCCCCCTGCTACCCACCCCCAGCTCCATCCTGGCCACCCATGGGCCTTGGCTCCTGCTCTGGCCAGACAAGACACAGGGAACCTCTGCTCTAGCAGACTTTCCAATGCGTTAGTCTGGTCTGCCTCTAGATCACCATGACAATGCCAAAACCGGCTAACATGCACTTCCCGGGGATTATTTCATTCAACCCTCACAACCCCCTGATGAAACGGATATTTACAGTCTTACTTTACAAGTGAGAACACTGAGGCCTAGAGTGAACGGTTAACCAACTCGCCCAAGGCCACACAGCAGGACTCAAACCCAGGCATTCTGATTACTGAACCACTTTTTCTGTGTTTAGACACTGTTTTAACATTCAGCAAGTATTTGTTAATTCCAGGGTCTGTGGGGGCTGCAAGAGAGGCTTCTGTGCTTGGCCACATCTGTTCCCTGTCACCGTGGACTTGGAATGAGGACATGGACAGCACATTTGAGCAAATGCACACATGAGAGGAGACAAGAATGTGATCCAAGACCCCAGTGAGCTGCAGTCATATGCTGTGCATGTCTCACTGCCCATGCTTCCCTGCATTTTTTCTGGATTAGATTTATTCCACATAGAAGGAGCGAGTGGGTACTATATGGACACAAAGGGAGGAATGGAAACTCTCATTTTGTGTGTGTCCATTATGTGCCACAGATTGACTCACTGACCTCACAACAATTCTGTAATAATTATTTATCCTTATTTTTATAGATGAAGAAACAAAGTTAGTAACGTGAAAGAAAACATAAAATTTGACTGGGGGTCTCATTGAGTGGGGTTTTGAATACCACCATCAGCAGTGTAACTTTATTAGGTGACAGGAAGCATGAAAATATTTTTAAGAGGGGATCAAGTGAAAGTGTAAATGGGTTCAGCCACTTGAGAGCAATTTGGCAGAATCTAGCAAAGACGAGACCCTCTACAGCAGTGAAGTGGATGAACTAGGGAGCACGTACTATAGGAATAAATCTCTAACACGTGATGTTGAATCAAAAAAGCAAGTTGGTAAGTGACTCATAGAGTATTACTCCATTTATGTAAGATTGAAACTGTGAACGAAAAATATTGCCAGATGTATCCGTAAAACAGCATGGTTAAAGATTTGATTACGATGCAATTGACAAGGAACTTGGATATTTCTGCGACATAACAACATTTTAAGATAATAATGAGAATTATGACTGATACCAGGACATATCAGATTTTTAGGAATTTCATACAAATTTTGGAATATCTATATTAATGTTTATATTATATTATATATTAATATAATAATTAATATTAATGTTCCATCTCTAATTAACTAATTGTTTCATCTCTAATCACAAGTAATTTAACATACTAAATAAGTCTAATTAGCTTAACATTCCTCTCTGAGATGTCTCAGGGTTCCTTTGAAGCAAGCATCCCAGAGTTAGCTGGAGGTTAAGAACTTTAGTTAGAATTTGATATTTGGGAAGCGTTAAAATATCAAAAATTTTAAAACAATGAGGTCACTGTAAAACAATACTTATTTACTCAACCAAAGTGACAATGGTTTCAAAAACAGATACAAATCACAAAACTCACACAATCTGTTATCAAAAATAGTACTCCAAGGGACTTCACTCTCTTAACAAAGAGACTCAAAACCCAGAGGGGGGAGTATAGCCCAGTGGTACAGCACATGCCTAGCACGTGTGAGGTCCTGGGTTTAATCCCCAATTATCTCCATTAAAACAAACAAACAAACAAACATAATTACCCCTCCTCAAACAAATAAACAAACAAAAAAACCCAGTCTTGTACCAGCTTACTTTTAATAACAAAATCCATTTACTCATTTAAAATAAATCTAAGTTTAGTCAACTCTCACTGTACACAAAACTCTTTTCTCAGGATTCCTTCTCCACAAACCTTCCATCACTTTCTGTATCCATATAATTTTATCTCTTAATTCTCCCTCTAGAAATAATCAACTGTAGGTAACAAAATGCAATTCCATCATTTATACTTTCTTTTGCTGAAAACAGACACCCTATTTTCCTGCTGTATACCAAAATGGTCATGACAAAATTGGTCATGAAATGTCTCCCAAAATATTGGTCGTATGTAGGACCAAGGTTGAGCACTGTGAATAAAAAATATTGCCAGCCATGTCAGTAAACAAAGAATGCTGTGGCCATCAAGTCATCAGCCTCTGCAGCCACCCCCAACCGTGCACCCTTAGGGGGCTCAGGACGTGGAAAAACAGGATACTGACCCTGGATGGTTAAGGTGCAGATCGAAGGAGTGATTTCAGTGAGCCCAGACCTTTGCACCTTACCACACACAGAAAAGTGCTAAATTCCTTAACTCGAGATATCTAGTTTTTTTTAAATTAATCTTTTGATGTTCTCACTAGCTGGTCTTTGTTGCAAAAACTCATATATCCTGGCTTCTACTTTGCCACTTTGGAGCATCCTCTTAGAGCGATCTGAGGTGTTGTGCCCTGGGATCAAGTCCTAAGGAAATCTGCCAAATAAAACATAACTCTCAACTTTTAGGTTGTGCATTTTATTTCAGTTGACAAAACCCATAAAAACAACAGTGTGTACTGTTTATGGAAACATAATAATATTACAGAAGCCCAGAACGCTCCGTAGAATTTTATATACCAACTTCAGGATGGTGGTTAATTCTGGGGAAGGTGGGAGGGGAGGAGATGAAGGGATAGATCCAAAGCCGTCTGTTATATTATTTTCTGTACTTTCTGGAAAGTTTACAATGTCCCCCAGTTTAAAAATTAAGTGATCATGTCCCTGCATGATCCAAGCTCTGCTTTGGGAAGATGGTCTGGTGGCCACATGCAGGGCAGGCTGAGAAGGGAAGAGACTGAGGCTTAAGCCAGGATGTGGATCAGAAAAGGAAATGAAGGGGAAGATGAAAGTGATTTTCATGATGAGCCACAGTGACTGGAGGACGATGAGAAAGTCTGAGGGAGAAGGAACAATCACGAGTCACTTAGCTGTTTAAAGAGTATGGGTGCCTGATATAAAAGCAAAAGAAAACAAATGGGACCTAATAAAGCTCACAAGCTTTTGCACAGCAGAGGAAACTATAAGCAAAACAAAAAGACAACCTACGGAATGGGAGACAATATTTACAAAAGATGAGACAGATAAGGGCTTAATTCCAGAATATATAAACAGCTCATACAACTTAATAAGAAAAAAACAAACAACCCAATCCAAAAGTGGGCAGAAGACCTAAATAAGCAATTCTCAAATGAAGACATACAAATGGCCAATAGGCATGTGAAAAAATGCTCAATATCGCTAATTATCAGAGAAATGCAAATCAAAACTACAATGAGGTATCACCTCACACCAGTCAGAATGGCCATCATTCAAAAGTTCACAAATGACAAATGCTGGAGAGGCTGTGGAGAAAAGGGAGCCCTCCTACGCTGCTGGTGGGAATGCAGGTTGGTGCAGCTGTTACGGAAAATAGAAAGGAGATCCCTCAAAGGTCCATATGACACTGGATAACTGGCTCTTGTATATGGTAGAGTCAGGACCCCAACAAGGCTCCCTGATTCTCAGATGGGTGATGTTCGGCTAAGTCCAAATGCCTCTTCAGTCTAGAAATTCATGAGGTCCACAGGCTACCTGGTCCCAGTGTCTCAAAGCTCAGTTCAAAGTACAGGAATGCCAAGGCCTGTCAATGACTCACTGAATTCACTTGGCACTTTCATTGCTGATTGTGATGCAGGAAATGGGCACTCTGAGTGATTACTTAATGCAGCAGGAGTGATAATGTCACTTTTCACTTTATACCTTCTAACAGCTTCCCTCCTCTCTCAGAATAAAAGCTAATGTCTTCCTCAAGGCTTTGGGTGATCTGACCTTAGCTACGTTCTCTGACCCCATATCCTATTCCCTCCCCCATTTCTCCTTGTGCCTGGAACACCCTAAATAGTCTACCTTGGGGCCTTGATATTTGCTGTTCCCAGTGTCTACCACGGGGCTCGCTCCCTCGTGCCCTTCCTACTTCTATTGTTCTTTAGGGCACTTACCCCATTTGACATATTATATTTCTATTTGCTTGTTTGTTTGAGGTCTGCTTTCTCCCACTCAAGCATCTATTTTGCTTACTGCTGTATGCCTGATGGTGGCTGGTAATGGAACATAAGTAGGTCAGGCAACTCCCCTCTACACAAATCAAGTACAAAGTGTGACACATTTATTAAAAACAATCATTTCAGGACCCTGGAAACTGACCAATGGCAGGCAACAATTTGAGAGGTGTTTGCTTACTGGGGAAATACTACTGCAATTGGGCGAGAATGGTGCATTTATGACCTTCTTGGCTAGGGGAGTTCCTGTCTATTTCAGGCAGTGAAAACCCACAGCTTTCACAGCTGAAGGTGTGGACTTGGTAGAGGGCAAGCAGCAGAGCAGCTAGAAGTTGAAGTGGGTGACCTGGAAGCAAGGGAGCCATAGAAGGACAAAGATAATAAAATCTCCAAGCATCCTTGACCAACTGCTAAACTACAGATACACGCAGAAAACCCCAGGGAGCTCAGAGAAAATTAAAAGCTTGGGGAGACCCGCAAATTTTCTGTGTTTAATGCATTCCTCAACCTACACATAACTCAAGTGAGGGAAGGTGGCCACGTCAGGTGTGTAAACACAACCTTTGCCTAAGTCTCTGATTGGCACTTAAACTATGCAGGGAAGCCTCTGGGGCAGGGGAAATAATAAACAGAGACATCTGGCTAAGTGCCACAGGGCAGACAGATTTCACAGTTAGAGACCAGGCAAGTTAACTGCTTCACTAAAAGAAACAAAACAATAACACTCAGGAGAGCAAAATGTGATCCAGAATCATTATGGCATATTATCTGCGATGCCTAGTTTTCAACCAAGGCATTACCATACCTGGCCAAGAAATAGCAAAATGTGCCTTGCACTCGGGAAAGGTCAGGTAGCCAACAGAACTAACTTTGAGTGGGCCCAGGTGTTGGATTTAGCAGAAAAAGACTTCAAAACAGCTACTATGAAAATGTTTAAAGAATTAAAGGAAAACGTGCTTAAGAGTTAAAGAAAAATACACTAAAAATGGATGAAAAACAGGAAATCTTGACAGGGAAGTGGACACTATAAAAAGGAACCAAATGGGAATTCTGGAGCTGAAAAGTGTAACTGAAGTGAAAAATTCAGTGGATGGGCTCATGAGCTGACATGAACTGGCAAAAAGAGCCAGTCAGCTGGGCGATGGGTCAACAGTAAGTATCTGGCTTGAAGGACAGAGAGAAAAAACATTGAAGAAAATGAAGAAAGTCTCAGAGATCTGTCAGATACTATCAAGTATTGTAATATGTGTAATTGGATTTCTGGGCAGAGAGGAAAGAGAGAAAGGGGCAGAAAAATACTTGAATAAATAATGGCTGAACACTTTCCAAATTTGGTGAAAAACTGTAACTTATAGACCCAAGAAGCTCGATAAATCCTAAAAAGGATAAATACTAAGAAAACTACACCCACACGCATTATAATCAAATTGCTGAGGGCCAAAATTGAAGAAAAAAGTCTTAAGTAGCAGCAAGGGCAAAACAATTCAGCACATCCAGGGAAGGGATGACAAAGGATACAAGTAACAGGTGGCTTCTCCCCAGAAACGAGGGAGCCAGGAGATGAAGAATGACATGCTCAAGGCGACAGGGAAAAACCTGTTGACCAAAAGCTCTGTAGTCAGCGAAACTGTCCGTCAAAAGTGAAGCTGAAATAAAGACAATTCCAGATTTTAAAAAATAAATTTGTTGCTAACAGACTTGAATTAACCAGAAATGATAAAAGCAATGCTTCAGGAGAAAGAGAAAGGGCATCAGATAGTAACTTCACGGGAGGAGTGAAGAGCCCTGAAAATGGTAAATACGTGGGTGGATGTACAGATACACCCTTTCTCTGAATTTCTTTAAGAGGCTTATGACTATTCAAAGCAAAGACTTACAAGACTGGGTTGACAATAAATATAGATGTAGTATATATGGCAACAAAAACACAAAAGAGGAACAGAAATGGAGACTTAACTGGTGCAAAGTTCTTCTGTTTTACCAGAAGCAAGGCAGAAGAAGACTGTGATAAGTACAAGATGCACCTTGTAATCACTAGAACCAATTTAGAAAGAAAAAGGCAAATATACAAAAAGCTAATTAAGGTGGTATACCAAAAAAATTTGTTTAATACACAATCAGGTAATATATATATTTGTTTAATACAAAGGAAGTCAGGAAAAACAGAGGAACAAAGAGACAATTTAAATAGAAAACAGCAAATAGCAGACTTAAAACCAACCATACCAATAATCATGTTAAACGTGAATAAGTATTAAGCAAAACAATTTTGAAAAAGAAGAACAAAGTTGGAGGACTCATATTTGAAAACATATTATAAAGCTACAATAATTAAGATCATGTGGTACTAGCACCAAAACAGGCATACAGATCAAGTGAACAGAAATGAGAGTCCAGAAATAAATACTTACATTTATGGTCAATTTTTTTAGAGAGGCTCAATTTGACAAAGTGATTCAATGGGTCAACTAAAGCATAGTCTCTTCAACAAACGGTACTGGGATTGGGTGTTCACATACAAAACGATAAAATTCAGAACTTTACCTTGTACTATCCACAAAAATTAACCACAAGTGGTCCTAGATCTAAACATAAAAGCTAAAGTTATAAAACTCTTACAAAAACACAGGAGAAAATCTTTGCAACTTTGGTTTAGGCCAATGGTTTTCAACTGAAGGTGATTTTTGCCTCCTAGAGGATATTTAGCAATGTCTGGAAATATTTTTGGTTGTCACAACTTTGGAGTGGGGTAAATAACCCTGGAGCCAAATGTGTAGAGGCCAGGGCTGCTGTTAAATGTCATACAACACAAAGGACAGCCCCCACAAAAAAGAACTATCTGGCCCAAAATGTCAATAGGGCTTAAAGTTGGTAAACATTGGGTTGGGCAGAGTTCAACAAAAGCACATACCATAAAAGGGGAAAAAAAGATGATAAGTTAGACTTCATCAAAATAAAAAACTTTTGTACTTCAAACGATGCCATTAGGAAAATGAAAAGACAAGCCATACACTGGGAGAAAATATTTGCAGATCAGCTATTAGAAAAAGAACTTGTATCCAGAACATATAAAGAACTCTCACAACTCAATAATACAAAGACAAAGAACCCAATTTTAAAAATGGGAAAACTATTTGAATAGACATTTCACCAAATATATGATATGCAAATGGCTTGTGTTACGGGTTGAACTGTGCCTCCCAAAAAAGGTATGTTTAAGTCCCAACCCTCCAATACCTCACAACGTGACCTTAATTGGAGGTAGGTTGTTGCAGATGTAATTAGTTAAGATGAGGTCATACTGGAGTAGGGTGGGCCCTTAATCCAATGTGACTGTTGTCCTTAGAAGATGACACAAAGACCCACTAGGTGAGAAGCACCTGCAAGCCAAGAGATGCCAAGGACTTCCAGCTACACTGTGGAAAAAGGCATGGAACAGATTCTCCCCCGGAGTCTTGAGAAAGTGTGGCCCTGCTGACAACTTAATTTTAGGTTTTTAGCTTCCAGAACTAAGAGACAATACAGTTCCGTTGTTTTAAGTCACCCCGTTTGTAGTACTTTGTTTTCCCAGCCACAGGAAACTAATACAGCTAGTCAGCACATGAAAAGATGCTCAACATCATTAGTTATTAGGGAAATATAAATTAAAAACACAATATAACAGCACTGCACACCCACGATGACTATAATTAAAACAACAGAAAATAGTAAACATTGTCAAGGATACGGAGAAATTGGAACTCTTATACTTTGGCTGGTAGGAATGTAAAAATGAGTACAGCCACTTTGGAAAACACTTGGTCCATTCCTTTAAAAGTGAAACGTAAATTTGCCATACAACTCAGGAATTTCCACTTTTGGGTAACTACCGAAGAGAAATGAAAACACATGACCACACAAAGACTTAGACACAAATGTTCGTAGTAGCATTATTTGTAACAGCCCCCAAAATGGAAACATGTAAATGTCTATTCACCAGTTAACGGATAAACTTAAAGTGCACACCCATGCAGTGGAATACTATTCAACAACAACGAAAAAGAACTACTTCTTTATTCTATATGGCTAAACCTCAAAAATATCATACTAAATGAAAGCCACCATATGCAAAAGACTACATGTTACATGAAATGTCCAGAAAAGGCAAATCTACAGAGGCAGAAAGCAGATTAGTAGTTCCCGGGGTGGGAGAGGGAAAGTGGACAGGGATTCACTACAAAAGGGCCTAAGGGACATTTTGGGGGTGGGCGGTGCAAATGTTCTAGAATTGAACTGTGGGGATAGTGGTGCAACTCTGTAAATTTATTAAAAATCATAAAATTGTGTACTTAAAAGATGAATTTCAATGGTATGTAAATTATACTTCGATAAAACTATTTAAAAATATGAATGTAGTAAATAAACACTCCAATCAAAGGCAGATTGTCAGACTGGACAACTCATAGTGATAAAGAAGTCAACACTGGAGGACGACATAACAATTACAAATACATATTCTTAAAACAAAAGAACTCCTCACTGGATGGAACAAAACTGACAGAACTGAAAGGAAAAACAGGCAAGTCTACAATTGCGGTTGGAGATGTCCATGTTCCTCTCTCAGTAACTAACAGTATAAGCAGCCAGAAAAACCAGTAAGGCTATAGAACAGTAATTGGCATAAAATAGGTGCTTGATAAATATTTGTTAACTAGATGAATTCTCATCATGTCAGTTTTTGTAAGATTCCCAGAACTTGGTCAACTTGAGTGAAGCAAGAAGACACAAAAAGCCACCACTGACTGAACCATGCACAGCAGGCCCCCTGCCCAGATTTAGCACAGATACTCCACTTGCCCCTTACAACGTAACTCTCTGGCTGGTAGAAAAAGGTAAGATTTCTGAAATTAAGAGCTGAGGGTAAACCCTGATAAGGCGAGTGCAGTATGAGACTCAGGCTGAAATAGGCAGTTGGCTTTTCCAATCTGGTAAGGTTTAGACTGTAATAAATGTCAATTTAGATTTCTAGAACTCTGACTTTAATTTGAAAGAATTTTCTGAGTTTATTGTAAATTTTTATGTGTATGTGTGAAACCACAGAGTTACTGGTCTGTGTGAACCCTACCCTTCTCATCTGGATCATTACAAAGGTCATGGCCAAGAGGAGAAGGTCCCATCTCAGGGACAGCCACATTCAGCAACAGAATGTCCATACTGAGGTACGTGGACCCAGGAGGGAGAGCCAGAAATCTCTCTGAGTTAATTTTTGAGGAGGCTATTTTAGCCCACAATAGCACCACATGCTTGTGGATGATGGGAACATGGAAGGACCACCCAATGTCTAGACTCTCAGCCCATTGTTGAGTGGCTTTTGAGATAAAAGGTGCACCATGGTTAGACTTTGTAGACAAAGGCTATCTTAAAATGGTTTGTTGTAAGAGAATCTCACTATGGTGGGCTGTTTAACAGACACCCACTCCTCCCGTCACAGCAAGCACACTCTTTGCAAGAGGCCTAGTGGCCTTTTCCTTCTTAGAACTCGGCAACAACCGTGCTGTGAAGACGCTCAGCAAACTCACTGGAGAAGGGCAGGCCCCGCTGCCAGTCGGTGAGTGAGGCCACCTAGGCCTTTCCCGCCTAGCTGGTCTCCAGCCAAATGCAGCCACAGGGAGGAGTCCAGGTGAAACCAGCGATGTCAATACACAGAATCTGCCCAGTCAATACACAGAATCAGGAGGAAAGGACTGTTGCTTTTTTAAGCCACTAAGATTTGGGGCAGTTTCAACTGTTAGCAAAAGCTAACTGGTACTGCCAAATATAACACTGAGCAAACAAGCCAGATTCAGAGTGCATCACGCTGCATGATTCCATTTATAGGAACGTCAACAACAGAGCGAGAACTTGCGGGGGGCTTCTGAGACGCAGACACTAATGAGCCGGATGGTGGTTACATAGGCGTGTGCATTTGGATCAGGGGCTTCTGCCTGAGTACCTTCTTCTGAGGGAATTCTCTGCAGAGAGAAACTATCAGCGCTCCTGTGAGCATTTACCCAGTCAGGATCCCTGCCCAACCACCAGCGTGTGCCACCTGGTGGGGGAGCCCTGGGGAACAGAGCTGACACTGTCCCTGCCTTAGTGGCACTTACAGCTCATGGGCGGAGAATAAAAGGCAGTGCACATAAAGAGCCCCTAAAAAAAAGATGAATCCATCATGAAAGGTGATATCAAAATAAATGCCAAAAAGTAGCACACAATCCACTGCAACATGAGTTGGATAATTAATTTCCTGTAGCGTGTCTCCCACACACTGCACAGCAATGTTAACTGTCACTACGCTTCTGTTTTTTGCTATTTCAAGTAAACTCATTTAGCTTTTCCCTTTGAAGATCTGACTTACATCTATTTGTCTACTCTTAGCAGCAGGTCATAGCTTAGGGGGAAGACACCATGCCTACCTAACAACTGTTTAACAAATGTCCGTCCATTTTGTAGTTCTTATCATTCTACAAAACTGAATATGGCGCATTGCTCATTTTGCTGACTACTAACAGAAAACTGCTTCTATTTCTACGCTTTACATAACAGACATACTCAGTATTTTATATAACATACGTGGCACACACAATTTAGATACAAACTGATTCGAGTCAAACAGACCCCGAGCCCTTACGACCAAGTGACAGGGATACAAACAAGGGCCTCACTGACCACCTGGAGCACCAATGTCTAGAATCCTGAAGTTGGAAGGGATAGCACGCCATGCGCTATTTTCTCTCCAGTCATATTCCGAAGCCCGACACTGAATGTTTCATCTTTGAATGCCAAGTGATAGTGATTTGATTGGTTAAGTAGAAACACGTTTATTTATTAAACAAAACTTGTAAAAATGAAATGATGCAGAATGCACTTAAGTATAAATAGAATTTATCAAATAGGTCAAAATTAGAAATATACATGCCTCACTACATAAAATATACTATTATTCCAAAAATTTGTGATATAGGAAAAAGCCATGCAGTGCTACAGTATTTGTGAAAAATTAGATAAGAGAAAAAAAGTTTACTGGGGAGCACTGGTTCACCGTTTCTGCATCTGTTTCCATGGAAACAGATGTTGGACACATAGGGTTTATAAATGCCTCGGAATCACGAGGTGTCTCCGAGGCCTCACCTTGTTTTGAGCCATCTGATGTCTATTTCCATGGAAACCAGAGTGGAAATGAGGGCAGCAGCCGTGAGTCAGCCTTTGACTGGTTCATCCCCGCCAAGGTATGAGAGCATAGGAGCCGTGTTAGAGAAACAAACGAATTTAGAACCAGAAAAAAAGCAAAAGTCTTAATTGGAGAACACTGGTTTCTTTATTGACTTGGTTAAATAATGGAAAGACCATGCAAGAAACACAGACATAAAACAGACGTTCCTTGGCTAATTAGGTAACAGGGAATTAAACCGGTGTCCATGCATTGCCAAGTGAGCTGACCACACGGGGTGACCACATGAATCAGAGGAGATTCACGGAGAGCAGCGTGCTGTTGGTTCTTTGAATGCGTGCTCTGAAGCAGCTTCAGGCGGGACAACCACCTCACAGGTTGTGCATAAAGGTGGCCAAAGAGAAAGGAGGTCGTGGCCCAAGCACTCAACGTGTCTCTGTCTGTGAATGCAAGGTCACGCAAAGGGAGCCTGGTCAGAAACTGACTGGATCTCTGCCCCATCATTTTCTGTTCCAGCGAGATAACAGCATGTGCCCCCACATAAAATCAAGTTTCCCCTACATATGATACACACCCCTCACCAAGCCTGTTTCCGATTTTTGTTAAAGGCATCACCACCCTCCTACCCTCCTAGCTACCTAGGGTCAAGGTTCCCAGCCTTCAGTTCCTACTGCCATGCCCTGTTAGCAACCAATCCCTGCTATTTCCACCTCCAGGAGCACTCTCTGCAGAATACCTCCCAGCCATGGGCCAAGTTCAGCACCACTCCCCCTGGAGCCTGCAGCAGAGGGAAGGCAGGCACAGACTGTCACACGAGCCTGGCTGTAAATTTCAGTTCCACCAATTACTGCCCGTGTAACCATGAGCAAATTTCTGAACCTCTCTGAAGTTTGGTTTCCTCATCTAATAAATAGGGCTAATAATAGCACCTACTTGACAGAGGGGCCATGAAGACTAAGTTGAAGAAAGCTTGTAAAGCTCTTGGCCCAGCCCTGCACACAGTTAGCGCCCAGAAGATACTGGCTGTCAAGTATTCTAAGTGTTCTGGATCTCCAGTTAATTTGAACACAGACGTCTATAGCTTACAATCTTCCTATAGCGCGGCTCTGTTCATATCCCTCCCGGGCTCACAAATATTCAGGGCTTTACAAATACTCCACTTTATGTAGTCTGGCTCCTAAGGAAGTGGATTTTGTCTAAGTAAATGGATTTTGTTGTTAAGAGTAAGCTGGTACAAGACAAGGGTTTGGTCCTCTCTCTAGGTTAAGAGGGCAAAGTCCCTTGGAGTGCTACTTTTGATAACAGATTATGTGAGTTTCTGTGCCTTTAACTTGTATCTGGTTTTTCTGAAACATTTTTCACTTTGGTTGAGTAAATAACTATTGTTTCACAGTGACCTCAAGTGTTTTAAAATTTTTTTGGTATTTTAACACTTCCCAAATATCAAATTCTAACTAAAGTTCTTAACCTACAGCTAACTCTGGGATTCTTGCTTCAAAGGGGCCCTGAGATATCTCAAAGAAGACTGTTAAACTAATTAGACTTATTTGGTTTGCTAAATTACTTAAAAATACATTGTCAAGTGATTAAAGATGAACCTTAGGTTATATTGTAGAGATAAAGGTAATAAATATAGATATTCCAAAATTTGTATGGAATTCTTAAAAATCTGATATGTCCCGGTTTCAGTCATAATTCTAATTATTATCTTAAAATGTTGTATGTCACAGAAATATCCAAGTTGCTTGTCAACTGTATTGCAATCAAGTCTTTAACCATGCCATTTTAAGTCTTGTCATTTGTAAAGAATCATTGTTTTATTCTGATGTTTTTATAAAATGAAGATCTTTGGGAAGAAGATTCATAAAAAGGGACTTAACTTTTAAACAAATATGTCTCTGATAACCTTTAGCTCATACCACTGAACTGGGTAAATTATGAAACTCTAATGGAAAACCTGATGACTTCATTTAATAAAAGGAATTAATTACATGGGACTGAGTGAACTGATAAATATTGATAACCTTATGACTTTTTGAGAATCATTCTGGCCTTTAATCTTTTATTTTTGAGGAAACCTTTCCTCTTATGCTATGACCTATAAGTTGATAAAGTATGCCTTGGTAAACAAGGATGAAACATTTATCTTTTTGTCTCTACCTGATCCTTCTAGAATTTAACTTCTCCAGCTGGTTCTCCTTTGGACCTGACGGTTAGTGCAACTAGATTACAACTGGTTATACTAATCATTGGTTTAATTTGTTCTTTGTTTCCAAATTGTTACACTTCGTATGACCTTATTAAATGTTACTAGCTGTATTACTTATATTCTGTCTATTTTGTAAGAGTTCTGTCTCTTACATTACCCAATAAGTAACCAGGTTTTCAACAAAATTGATGATGGCTAGACACCTTGAGGAAATAGATCACATTTATAACTCTACATAGAATTACTGTAATAGTGTGATTCTATGTATGGGAAGAAGCAATGATGGAAAACATTTCCTGGATCATAACAAACTTGTAAGACAGGTGATCCAGAGAAGTTTTTTGGTTATCAACAGGGTCTGATCTAAAAATTAGCACCTTGAGTGGCATGTCAACAGTATCTTTGCCTGATACAGGAATGAGCACCATGGGACAAAACTGGTCATGAAATGTCTCCCAAAATATTGTCTCCCTAAATCAAATTTAGGACCAAAGGGGAGCACTGTGAATGAAAAAAACTGCCAGCCACATCAGTAAACAAAGGATGCTGTGGCTATCAAGTTATCAGCTGCTACCGCCACCCTGACAGGGAACAGAGGGAGCTCAGGATGTGGACAAGCATGCAGCCTGGCCTCTGCTGCCACACCCAAGGGGATTCAGTATGGGAAAGAACAGGATACAGGCCCTAGACAGCCAGGTGCATATCAAAGGAGTGATTTCAGTGAGCCCAGACCTTTGCACCTTCCCATACATAGAAAAGCCCTAAATTCCTTAACTTGAGGTATTTGGTTTTCTTTAATTAACAATAATATTTTAATGTTCTAACTAACTGGTCTTTGTTGCAAAAAAAAGCTCCCATATATCCTGGCCCCTCCCTTGCCTCCAGGGAACAGTCTCTTAGAGCCATCTGAGGCTGCCTCCCAGGCTTGAGTCCTCAGACAGTCCACTGAATAAAACGTATCTCTCAGCTTTTAGGTTGTGCATTTTAGTCAACACCTCGAATCTAACAGCTCTAACACCTCTCTTATTCACTATGTTTCTGCCTCTTGTTTTTAAATAAATAAAAGCTTCTTTTGAAAGACTTTAGCCTTTATCAGTTGGGGTGAATACTTAAGGGAGCAACATGAACCTAATGACAGATGACCAGGTGTGATGATAGCAGCACTTGTCCCAGCCCTGGAACCCAGGCGGCAGCAACGGTGGGATGAAGGAAGTAGGGGAAATAGCAGGGAAGGTTTGAGGCCACGCAAGGTCCCTGGAGCTCCTGTGCCCTTGGAGAGTCCATTTCGGGGAGAAGAGGGAGATGAGGCTAGAAAGTTTGGTGGGACCAGGCTGTGGAAACCTCGTGTATTAACCATGTCTTTTATTTTCTCTATTCTGATGCTTTGACACCTGCGGCCTTGCTGACCATGGAAGGACTGGCCAGTCCCTGGAGATGATAAACAACTCCTGCAGGAGCACACCTTTCAAATGCAAACCAACCAATCTAGAGTCCACACCCCAACCATCTCCCGCATTGGGCTCCCACACTCTGGGCCATTTTCCACCTGCCCTAATCACCCTAGGGCCAAGTACCAGACAACCTGGGACAGGTCTTGGATCCCAAAGCCCAGTGAAATTGTTCAAACTAGTCAATCCTAAACCTGCCTTCCCTGCCCCATCTCTTCCTTCTTGTGGAAACCACAAGAAAGGCTCTTGGTCACACTTGCTTTCTCTCCCTCAGCCTCCTCCCCTCCAACATGTACCCTTCGGGGTGTGGTGTGTCCCCCATCATGGGAACTGTGTGTAACTACCTTTTCAAAGACAGTTGTTTTCTGGTCTGTTAGCCTTACTGAAGCTTAAATATTTCAAAACACTCGAAGCTATCAAGGCACCCAAGCTTCCACCAGAGCCAGGGAACAGGGGGACACCAGGCGCAGAAACACCAGTACTTAACGTGGCTTTCTGCAGTCAGGCACGGTGGGCCTGCAGCTGATGACAGTGGTGCTACTCATGACCGTCATCGTCATAATGGGAGCTAACATTCACCAAGGGCTTACAGTGTCCCAGTGCTTTGATATGATTCCTTAGTGATGTCAGAACATACTGGGATTTTGAGGGGGAGGGTACAGCCCAAGTGGTAGGGTGCATGCTTAGCACGCATGAGGTCCTGGGCTTAAGCCCTGGTACCTCCTCTAAAAATACATAAATAAATAAATAAATAAATAAATAAATAAATAAATAAATAAACCTAATTACCTCGCCCTCCACCCTCCCCAAAAAGAACACACTGGGATCTTGTAAAAGCCACCGATTCACTGCCTGAGCCTGGCCTTTTCTTTGGATACTAATGTTTCTACCCAGGGCTTTATATTGGTAAATACATCTAAAGAGACTACCACTTGAAAAGTAGTGATATAAAACTTTTTTTAAAGGAACATGACCCAGTTTTCTGCTTTCTACATTGATGTTTTAGGAACTATGGTTAAAAAAATTAAAAGCCCAGTCTTCCTGTGTCACATCAACCACATGAGATGGTCACTGGGTCTGAGCTTACAGCCCTCATCTGGGGTTAGCCACAGACCCACCCACCAGCCATCCCTCCCCTTCCTGGGCCCAACCAGTTTCATTTCCTCAGGAGAATATGTGCATATACCATGGCGCCAGGTGGAATGGGTAAGGGCAGAAGAAAGGATAAGACAAAATAAAACAAAACTAATTCCAGCCCCTAGGAAAAGATGAAAACCCTCCTTTATTTTATGAAGCCAGAGTAAATTTTAATAGCCAAACCCATAAAGGTTGTACAAAACAAAACTGTAAACCAATTTTCTGAATGTGGTCTGGGGAAACTTCAGAGGCCTCAAGACCCTCTCAGAAGGTTTATGAAGTCTAAACTATGTTCACAATATATTATTATTATATGTCAATCACATAAAATATACTTCTATAATTATTATCATTTATAAAATATAAAATAGTATATGGTTATTTTAATAGTAATATTTGCCTTTTTCACTCTGATTCTCTTGTGATACAGTGAAGTTTATTGGAAGCTACATGACATAATGATATCATTCTGATAGCTAACAGAATGTCTGCTTGAGTATTCTTGTGTTTTCTAGAAATTTCTAAGGTTCAGGGGATAGCTAACAGAATGTCTGCTTGAGTATTCTTGTGTCTTCTAGAAATTTCTAAGGTTCAGGGCATAAATATGTGCATTTTCATAACTAAGTTTGTTCTCAGGACTTCTGTGTGCTTTTACTAGCTATATTTGGTTTTATCTACTATAACTGACATAACTTCATTATCACCCCAAAATTTGTATTTTGAAATCATGAAACTTTCCTTGCTCCTATGCAGAAATAGACTAGAAGTACATTTATTGCTTTATTTTGCAGTAATATTTTTATACTTTTTCAAAAATTTTTCTAATTTTAAAAATTTTCTCTAAAACTGTTAGTTTAAATTTTAAGAATTGTTTATTCTCAGAAAAAAAGAAAATTTGTTTATCTTTCTTACACTTTTAAGGATGGATCATTGGCTTTAAAAAGAATGATCAGAGGACTCAATTTCTCAACCCACAGCTTCACCATTTATATGAAAAGATGTGGAAAGAAATGAAATTGACTTATCAGAAAGCTCTCTGACTCATGGAAGAGAGGATCTATTCCAGGGAAGCTGGGTGAAACTGCAAATGAAAAACAGAATTACGATGGAGGCTATCTTTCCCTCAGCTTTATAGACGCAAATAAGTCACCCTATTGTGTCTTATGTAACAGAACACATTTAAATAGTATTATAATGCCAGTTAAGTTAAGGTGTAACTTTGACACCAATCATCCAGAGTCTAAAGAAAAAGGATTTGAATGTTTTAAAAATAGATATGATTGAGTTCTTTAAAAGTCAAAAATTGAAAATTTGTTTGTTATAATTTTTCAGACTAGAAATTAAAAATCACTGAAGCCATGTGATGGGCATACAGAAATTGTATTTTTTTTTTTTTTGTAAATCTAAAATTACTCCCCCCCAGTTATTTTAAAAATGTTTTTATAATTATCTAAAAACAAAGCCACTGAAGAATCTTGAAGGGTAAGTTATTGTATTGCCTTGGTCCAAGAAACATACACAATAGCCTTGTAGAGCTGATACTGCTGAATCCCTGATAGATGGAAAGTTAGCAAAAGAAATTATAGCATGCTACTTTCCAATGAAACATTGTTAAATTAAAGATTAAGCTGCAAACATGAATGCTGAGTTAATATCTCATCCGCAGATATGCCTGGACTTGCTATTTGGCTTGTATTCATCCAGTCATTAAAGATCTTTTACGTAAATACTTGGCAACAAAACGCAAGTGATATGCATTGAATACCTTTATTGACTTTCAAGGTTTATCCTGGAACAGCTGCACTGAAATCTGAACTTACGGTACAAAAGCAATGGAGGGTAAAACCACTGGTGCCACAGCATCCATCAGGGCTTTGCTAACAAGCTCTAGTAGGAGTCACTGCATTCACCACCACCACCACAGGTAGACAGGTAGACAGACAGACTTATAAATGAATAACAGAAAAACGATAGACGATAGAAAGAAAGGAAGAAAGGAAGGAAAGAAGGAAGGAAGGAAGGAAGGAAAAAGAAAGAGAGGAAGAAAGAAAGACGTTAGGAAGATGAGAGAGAGTTTTGTTTAAGAAGTCCTTGATGAAGCAGCAGGAATTAATTCTATTCTTCGATTCTCGTGGCCCACCTTTTTAACATTCTGTGTATCAAAAGGATGTACATGGTGGTTATCTTGAGGAAAAGCATTTGTGAGGTTATCTGAGGTGCAAGCTGAACTAGGCACTATTTCAAGGAACATCACTCTTACGTGAAAGAATGACAGATGAACTATGGTTATTTAGCTTGGGTATCTGGCAGAACTTTTCTCAAAAATTAATGAGATAAGCCTTTCACTTCAAGGAGAACAATTGATAGCATCTGTTATCATTAATAAAATTTGAACTCCCAAGAGAAAACAAGAATTTTAAAAAACTTGTACCTGCCACTGTGAGCTTGATAGCTTCCCAATACCTAAAGACCTTTCTGATGAGACCAGTGACAATATTAACTAATGCAATTTAATGGGGATGTTTTATAATGAAATATACCAACATTTGGAGGAGCTGTAAAAATGCAAAACGTTGTTTCCTCAATTATCAGTGCTTAAAAATACAAAATCATGCATGGATAAAAGACCTACTGAAAGTACAAAACAAGCAGGATGCCTGAAGGAATTGTGAAGGACTTTCGAAAATCCATTCTCCAAAAAAAGCAAGAACACTGGAAAAATTGTCAAAATCAATTTCTTCAAAACTCTGAAAATTAACCAAAAGCCTGCAACAATCTGAGGAGTGTTTATTCAAGGAAAAACTGGCTAATCCAGCAATCCCCCTCCTGAGTATATATCTGGAGGGAACTCTAATTCGAAAAGATATATGCACCCCAATGTTCATGGCAGCACTATATACAAAAGCCAAGACATGGAAACAACCTAAATGTTAATCAGCAGATGACCAGATAAAGAAGTTGTGGTATATTTATACAATGGAACACTACTCAATCATAAAAAAGAATAACAATGCCATTTGCAGCAGCATGAATGGACACAGACATCGTCAGTCTAAGTGAAGCAAGCCAGAAAGAAAGAAAAATACCATCTGATATCATTCATATGTGCAATCTTAAAAAAAAAAAAAGAAAAAGAGAGGACATTAATGAATCCATCTACCAAACAGAAATAGACTTGCAGACATAGTAAACAATCTTATGGTTATCAGGGGAAAGGGGGTGAGAAGGAATAACTTTGGGAGTTTGAGATGTGCAAATGTTAGCCACTATATAATGTTAGCCAGATTAAAAAAAACAAATTTCTTCTGTATAGCACAGGGAACTATATTCAATATCTTGTAATAATCTTTAATGAAAAGGAATATGAAAAAGAATATATGTGTGTATATGCATGACTGGGACATAGTGCTGAACGCCAGAAATCGACACATTGTAACTGACTGTACTTCAATTAGATAAATGAATAAATAAATAGCTAACTCTCAGTAAGAACAGCAAATGCTGTGGCATTTAAACATGCTCTTTTCCTCTCATTCTCTCCCCAACTCCTTGAAAACCACCAGCCTTGCAATCAAAGTTAAAATCAGCATCCAAGCAGTCACTGAGGTGAGCAGACAGGTTTTGAGCTCCCCAAAGCCTTACTCTCAGAGAACTGTCATTATTTGACCTGACTGTCAATTCCTTGGAAAGTCTTCTCATAGAGTTTGTCTTTATTTAACCTGAGAGTTTACTTGGGGTCAACAACATGATCCTCAGGGGCTTTGTTGAAAACATACTTTTAAATAATCAATGGGTGAATCAATCACAAGGAAAAGAAAAAAGTATTTTGAGATGAATGAAAATGAAAACACAAACTTCTAAAACTTATGGGATGCAGCCAAAGCAGTAATCAGAGGAAAATTTATAGCTGTATATATTTACTATATTTAATGTCTACATTAAAAAAGGAGAAAGATCTGAAATCAATAAGCTACTTTTACACCTTAAGAAACCAGAAAAAGAAGAGCAGAAGGAAGGAAATAATGAAGATTAGAGCAGAGATAAATGAAATAGAGATTAAAAAAAAAGAGAAAATCAACAAAACCAAAGGTTGGTTCTTGCAGAGGTCAACAAAATTCACAAACTTTTAGCTAGACTGATTGTATTAGTCAGCTTGGACTGCCATGTAAAATACCACAGACTGGGTGGCTTAACCAACGGAGATTCATTTCTCATAGTTCTGGAGGCTGGGAAGTCCAAGATCAAGGTGCAGGCTGATTTACTTCCTGATGAGGGCTCTCCTGGCTTGCAGATAGTGGCCTTCTCTGTGTTCTCACATGGTGGTGAGAGAGAGTGCTCTGTAGTGTCTTTTCTTACAAGGCTACTAATTCTATCAGATCAGGATCTCACCCTTTTGACTTCATTTAACCTTAAATACCTCCTTACAGACCTTATCTCCAAATATAGCCATCCATACTGCGGGTTAGGGCTTCACCATGAATAAATTTGAGAGGACACAGTTCAGTCCATAGCACTGACCAAGAAAAAGAGATAAGACTCAGATTACTAAAATCAGAAACGAAAGGTGACCTTACTGACCTTACAGAAATAAAAAGGATCATAAGAGAATACTATGAACAACTGTACACCAACAAATTGATGTCTTAGATGAAATGGACAAATTCCTAGAAAGACATAAATTGCAGAAACTGGCTCAATAAGAAATAAAAAATCTGGATGGACATATAACAAGTAAAAAGATAAAATTAGTAATAAAAACAAAAAAGCTTCCCACAAAGAAAAGCCCAGGTCCATAAGGCAGCACTGGTAAATTCTACTAAACATTTAAAGAAGAATTAATATCAACCCTTCACAAACTCTTCCAAAAACAGAAGAGGAGGGAACACTTCCCAACTCATAATATGAGGCCAGTATTACCTTGATATCAAAATTAGACAAGTAGGGGAGGGTACAGCTCAGTGGTAGAGTGTGTGCTCAGCATGCACAAGGTCCTGGGTTCGATCCCCAGTCCCTCCATTAAATAAAAAATAATAATGATAATAAATTAAATAAATAAATGTTACCCCCCAAACAAACAAAATTCTAAAAACTAGACAAAGATGTCACAAGAGAAGTCAAACTACAGACTAATGGCTATTATGAATATAGATACATAAATCCTCAACAAAATACAAGCAAACCAAATCCAGCAACATATGAAAGGGATTATAAATCAGGAAGAAGCAAGACTTATCTCAGAAGTTCAAGGGTAGTTTACATATGGAAACCAGTAACTGTAATACACCTAACCCTAACCGATATTAATAGAATGAAAGAAAATCCCCACACGATCATCTTAATTGATATAAAAAAAGGCACTTGACAAAATCCAACATTTAATAAAGTTGGAAAAGAAGGAAACTTTCTCAACCTGCTAATGGGCATCTATGAAGAACCCACAGCTAACATCACACTAGACAGTAAAAGATTGAAAATGTTCTCCCTAAAATCAGGAAAAAGACTAAGGATCCACTCTCACCACTTCTATTCAGCATTGCACTGGAGGTTCTAGCCAGGGCAACTAGGCAAGAACAGGATACAGAAGACATCGAGGTTGGAAAGGAAGAAGTGAAATTATCTCTATTCACAGATGACATGGTGTTGTATACAGAAAATCCTAAGGAATCCATCACAAAATAGAACAAACAAAAACTTTTAGAGTTCAGTCAGGTTGCAGTACACAACAAGATCACGATACTAAAATCAGCTGTATTTCTACACACTAGCAATGAACGATCAGAAAGTAAACAATATGCAAAATCAAGAAATAGATTTTAATTAACAGTATGAAAAAGATTTGTTGATAAAGTTAATGATTCCACATTGCAACTAACATTTAATAAACTATCACTTGTCCAGTTTTGTAGCAGTATCAAAGAATAACATTTTCTATCCCAAAAGCCTATTAAAATATTCTAGCTCTTTCAACTACATAAATGTATGAGGCCAGATTTTCTTCATATCTTTCAGTCAAAGCAACATATTCCAACAGACAGAACCCAGAGGTGGATTTGATAATCCGACTATTTTCTAATTGAGACAAAGAGAGTTGTAAACATAAAATACAATGCTACTGTTCTTGATACTTTTTTGTTGTTGTTTTAGAAAGTAATTCTTTAAAAAAATTAAATTGCCACATAATGGGTTTATTACTGCCATTTTAAAATTAATTAATAAATATATTTTTTTCTGTTTTAAACTCTCATTTAGCAAACATTCATAGCCAAAATACACAGACAAAAGCTCTTTGGAATCTTCAATAATTTTTAAGAATAAAAATATCCTGAGACCAAAAAATTGAGAACGGTCACTTCAAACCTACATGAACATTGTGTATATATTTTTTTCTATGTATAAAATATTTAATAATTAAATTTTAAATGAAAAAAAATCTTAGAGGAAAATCTAGATTTTTTAAATTTTATTTATTGATTTATAATCATTTTACAAAGAAAATCTAGATTATATATAAAATTTAGGGTTAAGGAAAACCTCAATCAGGGCTCTCAGAAAACTCAGAGGTTATAAAAGAAAGAAAAGCCAATATATTTATCTTAAATTTTTAAAAAAGACTTATGACAAAAGATATTATTAAAATAAGTCAATAAGTAAGAGATATATTTTTAAAATATTTGCAAAAAGGGTGAAAAAGGGTCAATATCTGTAATATAGAGATTCATATCAACTGATGTGGAAAGATAAACACAATTTAAAAAAAGGAGAAAGGCTGTGAATGGGAAATTACAGCACAGCAAATCCAAATATCCAATCAAATACACATACTCATACTCACTACTCAATGGAGACGCAGAATTAACATATAGGGAGACAGCACTTTACCACCATTAGATGGGCAAAAAAAAGAAGAGTAACAGCATCTATTCTAGTGGAGATGGAGGGAAAGTCTCTCCTGTTCTGCTGGTGAAATCTGAATTGCTACAGGCTTTCTAAAAAGCAATCTGGAAAAATCTATTACAATTAAAACACACATACACTTCAACCCAGCAACAAAAGCCCTATTAAATAAAAGCACCACTAACTAGGGATATATTTACAAAGTTTACTGTGGCAGTGTTTGAAGTGACAAAAATCTGGAAACCACACATTCACAACATCAACTAGAATCAATTTGCTACGCTGGCTGACTTAGAAAGGGATTTCCGGAAAATATTAACAAGGGAAAAAAGGCAACACTGAGGAAAAAAGGCAATACTGTGTATTTGTATCTATACCTTTGTTATCTCATTTTGTAAAATAAATATTGACAAAAACATACATGGATATGTGTACATATTTGTGTGTACTTTGTGTATGTTTCTTATAAGAAAAGTATGAAAGTGTACACACATCCTAGGTTGTTAATACGGGCTTCTTGGGAGGTTGATGTGGGTCAGGGGAGAGGCAAAGGACACAGCTTATTCAGTCTCCCCTAGAAGATGCCTCTTCTGCTTTCCTGACCACTTCCTTCTCTTCATCAATCCATTCCACTCATTTTCACCCT
Organism: Camelus bactrianus; assembly: GCF_048773025.1. Lineage (NCBI taxonomy): Eukaryota > Metazoa > Chordata > Mammalia > Artiodactyla > Camelidae > Camelus > Camelus bactrianus. Next base: position 97,835,151 of record NC_133543.1, on the reverse strand, counting down.
CAGCTAGGCAAAGTCCTCGAGAGAGCCACCTTCCAGTCTCCTCTGAGTACTTGGAATTTCTGCAGCACTTCCTGTTTCTATCAGATTCATGGACCTCTGAGCACATATTTATTTTTTTATTATTCCCTGTTTATATATGTTTTTAGATGTCTCACAAGAGACAAAATCATGTAGTGGTTAACAGTGTTGGACAGTCAAGTCAGACCACCTGGCTTTGATTCCTAGCTCCATCACTTACTTGTTAGCTGTGTAAACTTAGCAAGTGAAATATTTTCTCTGTTTCCCCATCTGTGAAATGGGAACAGTAAAATTACCTATCACAGGGTTGCTGCGAGGAGTAAATGAGTGAATAGCACATGTAAGGTGACTAGAACAGTGCTGGGCACGTCGTGATGCCATATAAGCTATTATCAGGGCTGTTATTATCTCCCCTAATCTAGACTTTAAACTCTTGGAGGCATTTTAAACCATAGATATTCTTTTCAATTTTTTTTGATCCCTTCCCCATTATTTCCTACAATAATGTTATTTTAAGGCCTTCAAATATTTGTTGAATAAGTGAATGAATGGCTCTTAGATTTGAGAAGCCTGTAGAGAAAGAAACTGCTGAGCACGTGATTGTCATTTTCATGGCAACCAGCAAGTAAATGTCCATGGCTGATCTAACCTGGCTTTCAAATTTATTTTGTTAAGAGAGGAGAATATTTGTCTTAAAATCAATCTTCTGGAACAGCACAGACCAGCCTTTCATCTCCACTTACAAAGCCATTTACAAGCGAGACACAAGGAACCCACCTCAAACTGTAATAAAAAAAAGTGAGCCACTTGTGGTGATAGCATTGGAACCAAGTCTCCTTGTAATTTACCACTGGCCCTTTGGGAACATATTGCATACGTTTAATGTAAAAATAAATTGTATTAGATAAGATAATAGTGCTTCAAAGCACTAGGTGAGATGCGTTTGAATGCTTAAGTTGTAGCTGTCATCTGTCCATTCTCTTGTGTGTACAGTTTAAGCTTATCTGATGATGGTTTTATTATCCTGGAGGTTTACTGAGCCAAGAGAGTCTAAGAAGCCATTTAGAAAACCATGAAAACACCTGTCCTTCTGATGCCATCCTCTCTCACTCCTCCTGCTTTGAACGTTCAACCTATTCCTCTCAACTGAATCCTTCCCATCAGCATTTTAACATGCTTAGGTGTCTACCAAATTAAAACAAAACAAAAATGCCCTATGTAGCCACCATCAACTCTCTTCCTCTGCTCATGGCCAAATCTGTGAGAAGAGTGGTATATACTTACTAGCCCCCTTCTCTCACTTCCCACCTGCTCCTCAACTACTCAGTTTAGTGTTTGCCCCATTAGCCTTCCAAAACGCTCAGCAATTGACCTCTGTCCACTAGATCCAGCGTGCCTTCTCCCTGCTCACCCCATGTGGTGAGTCTGCAGCTCTCCGCCCCACTGATCAAGGTCTCTCTTCCCCTCTTACCCACTTCCTCCCCGCAAGCCCCTACCCAAGGAGTTTCCAGTGTCAGCAAAGAGGGTGTAACTTTCTACACCTTTCCGCTACGCATAAGCACCTATATAAATCATAAGGAGGTGTGTGTATAAGTTATTTTTTCTGAAATCAGGTCATTACTGTGCAATTTCCTTTTTCTGTCTGACATTATATCCTAGACAGTCTATAAGTCAGAAAAAAATTAACTCTACCTTAACATTTTTTTATTTTGGTATATAAATGTATGCATATTCAGACATAACTAAATAAGTGTTAATACATCAGGACGAGTCATTACATTTTTAGAAATTAGAGAGAAAAATCAGATTTTGCATCTGGGGGTCCTTGAGAGTTTCCAGTGAAGCAGGACCAGTGGCTGAAGGGGCAAGTGTACAGATTTCAGCTCAATGGACACAAAGCAGCCATAATCAACCCTGGCCTCTGGCCTCTCCTGGAGCTTTTTACCTTCAGAGGCACTAAGCAGCGAACTGAAAACAGTGCCTTCATTATCTGTGTTTTGGGTTTAAATAATTTTGCTACCTCCTTCAAAGTTGCCACCTTGGGAGGTGACAGCCACATTCCAACAACAGGGTGATTTGCTCAAATTATTTTTGGAAATTTCCCTTTAGTCTAAGAATCTCTCACTCTCTCCCCCACACCACTCCCATTTTAAAAGTACACCTCGCCTTGGGGAAGCTGAGTGAAACACATGTGCTTATCTGCCCCAGGTCCTCCTTGCTCGTCTTTCACAGGGTCCGGAGGGATGGAAAGTCCAGAAACTGCTGACCTGAACTCATCACAGAGTCAAGTGTTGGCCCCAAATGACAGATCCTTTCCTTATAATTTTCCAACTAAACCCTTTCAAGAATCTTCTGAAAATTCTAACTATTACAACAAATATTTTCAAACACTACTGTCTTAAAATAAAAATCTGCACAGAGTAGCAAGAAGTCCAGACAATTAAAAGATCTCTATATTCCTTCATTTACAGTTGACTAGAACTGCTTCCACAGGGAAATGTCCAAAGCTGAATTTCCACCATTAACAGAAGGGTTGAACCAAATGACCTTTCCCTTGCAATACAAAAGGGTTAATAGCAATACAAGAAAACAAAACAACCCCAAAGGATGACCCAGGAAGGTGGTAAGACAGATCTTGAGGGGAGCTTTTCTTTGACAAAAAGTTACTGGAATTAAATAATTAAGATATTAACTCAAAATATAATATAAAACAGTATTGAAGGGCTAGGCACACAGGTGGTGTCTTTTTACAGTCCTGAGAAGACTGAGTGAGTCAGGGAGCTGGCTTCTCTCCGGGGTTGGCAAACGACAAGCCAAGGTGCCTGTTTCTGTAAGGCCAGCAAGCTAAGACTGACTTTCACATTGTTAAATTTTAAATATTTGAAAAATATTTAATGACACATAAAAATCATATAAAATTCAAACTTTAATGTCCACAAAAAAGTTTTATGGGAACACAGCCACATTCATCCATTTATATCTTGTCCACAACTCCTTTGTGTTACAACAGTGGATCCGAGCAGATAGAACAGACTATGTGGCCTGCAAAGCCTAAAATATTTACTGGCTTCCTCTTTGTAGAAACAGTCTGCTGATCCCTGTTCTAAACCAGATTTTGCTGCCATCGACTCTGTGTGAACAGGGCTGGCCTCCTCCCCTCTCTGGATGGACCTTTGTAAAGGAAGGGGCCTGGAGAAGGTGCTGGCCAGGATGCTCGTCTGAGGTCCAGAACTGTGCTCGGCCTTCATAGCAGTGAGCAGGGACACCGCTGCTGCCACCTACAGGCCATGAAGAAAACGGCAGGCGGGCGGCTGCCTGCGGAGAGACAGCCACTCACAGATCTTTGCTCGGCCATCCTCTCTGATGGAGGGCACTGATGTGAACTGTCCCCCAAAGGACATCATCAGTGAACAAACATCTGGCTTTTACACACTTCTTAAACTGATAGACCACAACTCCAAATAACAATACATCTTCCAGTATTCACTTCAGGAATAAATGCTCCTCACAAAATACAAGGACTGCGAACCACTTGTTAGCACAGAAATGAGAGGAGACAACACGCACGGTCTTTTCAGGTCTGAAGGAAAAACCATGAAAAAGCCTGTCGTGTGATAATCCATCTGCAGTCCACTAGTCACCATTCTCTATACCATTTCACAAGACTCGCTCACACTACTTCTGAACCTCCACACTCTAAAAAACCAGGTAAACAGGTTTTTCACAGCTGAGGAAACCCATATCGAAAGAATGCAAATAACGGGGTAAAGCGGTTGGCTCTCCTAGCTCTGAACCAAGCCCTGGACTCTCACCTTAGAAAGTCTCACCATGAGCCTCCAAGGGGAGAGAAGTGAAAGCTTCCAGTCCTCGTCTGGGCTGGGCAGTCTTGGAATGTCACTTCTGCTGCGTTCTGCTCAGGGGCTCATCACGACCAACCCAGACTGGGGGAAGGCACTCAGACCCCACCAACTCGGGGGTTCAGGGCGGGAGGACTTGGGGGTGGCCGTGTCTGAAGACTATCTCCTGCACTTTGGGTGGGTTGGCTGCAGCCAGCACGGAGGTGCCACACTCTGCACTTGGCTTGATCAGAGGTTGAAAGATGACAGGTCTTCAGCATGAGTTTTTTGCTCTGAAGGGTGTAAGCCTCTACCTGTCTTCCCTGTGGATAGGAACACTGGTGCAGGGGATAGTCTTCAGACACAGCCACCCCCAAGTCCACCCACCCTGAACCCCCGAGTTGGTGGGGTCTGAGTGCCTTCCCCCAGTCTGGGTTGGTCGTGATGAGCCCCTGAGCAGAACGCAGCAGAAGTGACATTCCGAGACTGCCCAGCCCAGACGAGGACTGGAAGCTTTCACTTCTTTCCCCTTGGAGCCCAGCCCCCAACCAATAAGGAAGTCCAGGCAAGACCACCGAGTGGTCAGAGGCCACGTGCAGAGGGGCTGTGCAGGATGTGATGCCAGCTTGGACACAGAGAACAGCTGCATGACATCCCAAGAGAGACCAGCAGAAAATCAAGCAGCTGAGCTCCAACCGACCCACAGAATTATGAGAAGAAATGCAGCAGGGATTGAAATCTCTGTTTCTAGACTAACTTTTCAAGGCAAGAAACAGACTCAGAATAGTTGGCCCAAGTTTTCTATGGGGTATCAAGAGCCTCCAACTTACTTCATCATCTTCGTCTTCATCATCATCAGATTCAAGAACACCATCCACGAGCTCTTCTATAAAGAAAAAAATCAATGAATAACTGTGATCACCTTTGGGAGCCTTGGTCAACAAAATCCGTCGGCTGCTGTAGAGATGTGTAAACACCTTGGTGAGAGTCCAGTTATATCCAGTCACACTTCCTGGAGTTATATCCTACCACGCCATAGCTTGGTATCATCTTAAGAAAATTTAAATCTCTCCATTTTCATCAGAACACATCAGTAGCATGAAAAAAAATTAAAAGCCAACATATAATTTGAGGGTAATTTAGGGGAAGAAAGTAAGCTAGGATCATTGCTAGCATCGTGCTAGATAGCGTCACATGTATTATTTCACTTAATCCACACTAAGATTTTATTGACTTTTATCCCCATTTTATAGCATACATCAAATGGAGGCACAGAGGATAAAGGACTTTTTATGGTTATACACCCAGTAAGTGAGAGCTGAGATTCAAACGGAATCTATTTCTAAATCCCATGGTTTCTCCAAAGGGGCTAGAGGTAGTGGTCATGGCAGGTAGGATTCCTGCAAGAGCTTAAAAGAATTTACAAAGGAGGAATAAATTAGTAGCACAATGGAGTCAGAGGAAGAATAAGCCTGTTTCTTCGTCTGTAAAATGGGTATCAGACCTCCTACTTCCTAGGCTTGTTGGGGGATTTTATAACACACCGGAACTAAACCACTGGCTCGGGCCCAGGTGCACAGCAGGCACTACACAGAAGCTGGTTACTTTCTCCTCCATGAAGCCTTCCCTGACCCCTCCCTGAGCGATCACCTCCTTCCCTTCTGAACACACGTGGCATTTCGTCTAGAACTCTCACAGTGCTCACCACCCTGGGGTGGTTAATGTTTACTAACGACTGAAGGGCTGACCTGTCTGGTATCCTTCTCACTCTCTGTATTAGACTGCGAGCCGGGGACAGAGCTCCTAACCTGATGCTCACCCCTCCACCCCTCTGCATCTTCCTTATTGGCACTCATTTCTTGAACAGATGACATGAAAGTAAAGACAGCCTGAGAGAAGAGGAAAGGAAGTCAAACAGGAAGTGGGAAGAAAGAAGGAACTGAAGGCTATTTCTGAAGAGCTTGCCCAGCACACTCAGGAAGGCGGCAGATTCACCCAGATGTCACCAAACCCCAAAACCATTTCCTAGAAGGGAATCCGCAGAAACTCTAGGACTCCGGTTGTCCTGGACGCAGCCCTCATTCTGAAGGGAAAGTGACTTGGCTGGACCGAGGCCAGCAGGGTGCTAACCAGGCTCACATGCCTGTCATGAGCTGTGCTGTTGTCTTGCGATGCTGCTTAGTCAAGAAAGCTGCCCTGCGGACGGGAGGATGCTGTGTCATTCTGCACTTGGGCTGAAGCTTAACTACCTAACTTCTCTTCCTACTGGCCCCAAACAGCACCACTCCTTTCCACCTTCAGTAAGTGGCTTTCAAAACGGGGATGCTGCTATATTTATCAATTATGAATCTTTCTTCTTCAAATATGAAAATGCCTTTTAAAAAAACATTAGATATTTCATGAGGCCAGTCCAGCCACACTCCCCTCCCCTGAGCCTGTGGGCTCAGACTCATTCTATCTCCAGAACAATCCAGTCCTGTGAACTCAAGGACCTTGTAAGCCTCAGCTCATCCTCTCTGACATGACAGGGACATCAGCCCTGCTCCCTGGATTGCAGCCCTCAACACAGTAACAGGACCGAGCACTGGCATGACCTCTCCTGAGAGCCCACTGGTGAAGCTGGCTCTGCCTTGCTCCCGCCCAGTGACCTGTCAGGTCTCCCTGTCCTCTCTTTGGTGACCAGCTGGTATCTGCTGGACCCCCTCGCTGGGTGCCGGACTTATGGACAAACCTCCCTGCTGCTGCCGGCTGCTCACCTCCACGTGTCGTATCAGCACACCGGAGCTCCCCTTAGGGTTCACCAGAGCCATCCTTCCCCACCTGCGGGGTAAGGGTCCTAAAACACACGGGAATTTTTGTACTTGAGGACCTTAAAGTGCTATTAGAAAAGGAGTGCTAGAGGACTGAGATGGGCTTGAATGTATGAAAACGCATACACATTTTCATCTTCACTAAAATAACACAGGAAAGTCAATACTCAAAAAAAAAAAAAAACTGTGGCAATGCCATGTCACATACCTTAAACTAGTAAATGACTAATAACTCACACTCTGCTACTAATTTCCGCTCAGGGGTGAAGACTCGGCTGGAGGGAAACCTCCAGCTCCCCCTCCTCTAGGCTTCACCACGATGCTTGCAGACTCATCTGACTTGATGCTGATGATGTAGCCTAAGGTATCTGTGCGAGGATGTCTGGTCCTCCAGCCAAACCTTCAATGACTTTCTGATTTTATTTCAAAGTATCAGACTCCCGGGTAATCATCTCTGGGGTCCTGCCACTGACTTATGGAAGCAGAATAACATCCGTGCTTGAGACAAAAAAGAACCACATCAGGCACCGCATTTAAACTGGAACTTACTGAGCGAAGCAGGTGGGTGCCCAGCCTTTCCTGAATACTCAAGATTACGCGTTAGGTCTGTCAGTGATAACTTCCTGACAAAGCACATCCCTCACAGAAATGTAAACTGACCCCTCCTCCTCACATTCTTTAGCATGCTGGTCCCAGGGCTGGCTTTAAACAGGAGAAAGTGATGATTTTTGGCCAGAGAGGCAAGGCACCATGCTTCTTGGCTGCCTGGGAGGAGGAAAGACTGACAAGGAAATGGAAGTGAGTGTGTCCCGACAGACTGAAACAAAGTCAGTTTGGAAGAAGGTTCCCAGCCCAACCCTGACCCGGCTGCTGCAGAGAAGCCCTGGCCTGGGAGGGAGGTCTCAGCGTAGCTAGTGACCACAGAGCAGATAGGCAACGACTTTTCCCAGCATTCCCCTGCCTTCCCCAACTGTGGCCTCCCCAGGGAAGGTTAGGGAGCGACTCGGCCAGGACTAAGGTTTTATTTCATTTTATTATTATTTTTTTTTATTATGTCCACCCAGCAGAATGGGAGTGCAAAGTCAGAAACGAAAATAAAGTCAGCTGCAGAAAATAAAGTTCTATTCCTTGTCGATCTGAATCTGGAATAAATTACACTTGCTCCATAAAATCCAAAGGAGAGGATGTTCAAACGGAAACAGGCCCCCAGCCTGAAGGTAGCCAAGGTCTCAGCCTCAGGGCTGCTCGCCCTGCCGCCCCCTGTTGATGGGGAGCCCTCTGCATCCTCCTGCCTCCCAAGCTCTGTGTCCATCTACGGCAAGGACGGGCCAGCTCAGCTGCACACTGGAATCACCTGGGAGCTTTAAACATTATCGCACCTGGAGTTCCTGCAGAGATTCTGATTTAACTGGCATAGGGTGCTGCCTTGGGGATTTTCAGGTGTCCCCGGGTGACCGCCGTGTGAAGCCCAGGCTGTGAACTGTGAGCTGGAAGAGCCACCTGCAGGCTTCTTCCCATGAAGGGCTGCTGGCATCTCCCTTTTGCTGCCACCTTGGGATTAGAGATCAGGAGATCCATTCTTAACCTTCACTTGTGTGCTGAACAAGATCTGTGCACTTGGACTTTCAGTGATGTGGATGCTGAGTGTCGGGGGAGGGCATGTAGGAGGACAAAAGTGACAACCTTGGTCTGGATGCTGGCAGTGCCAGGTGCCTTGTACGAGTCAGTATCAAGGTGTCAGGAGTCCAGAGAAACAGCTAATAGCTTCCCCACCATCCTAGTCCCATCCAAGGCTTCCTTCACCTTCCTCTCCTGCTTATTAAGGTATGTGGGTTGTCATGGTAATGGAGGAAAGAGGATCACATCCTCCCATGCTGCTGATTTCTGGAGTGAATGAATGAATGTGGGAGGGCGACGGCACTTTCTACAGTGGTGCTGGAAAGGCTGGGATCTGTTTTCGTTATCTGACCCTAGGACCCTGGGGCAGCCACCCAAACAAGGTGGGGGAAATGATTAGGAGATAAAGAGAACTTCCGGTTAGAGAAGGGTTTCTGTAATTGCTTTTGAATTCTTTTAGTTGACTATAAGCCTAAAGTGTGATGAGGGACTGATCTTGGGACAATGTGACCTTCACTGCCTGCTTGAACTTTTGTTCATTAGGGTCTCCCCACCTCCCTCAAGGCCTCTTGAATGAATGCCAAGAAATGATAAGCCCCTCTAAGAAAGCCCATGTATCTTTCTGGCACATGTGAAAGATTCAAAAGACAGATCATAGATTTTTAAACAGACTCTTAAACAGACCTGAATTGAGCTGCTTGATGATAAATTCAATCTGGCGGATCATTTCAGCATTGCCTTCTTTGATGAAGCAGCGAAGGATGTCTTCCATTCCCTGGAAGGATTGGAGAGAGTAAGAGTTAACATTTCCGTTTTGAGGGGGAAAATTCCTTTTCAATGGGATAGTTTCATGTAATCAAAAATAAAACAAAACAAAACCAACCCTTTATTTTTTTCCAGGAAGAAGGGATATGCACAATAACAATTCCTCTGCTCAGTTTCTAAACATTTTTTGTTGTTATTTTTACAATTCACAGTGAAATTATTTTCTTCTTGGTTGACTACCTGACCCAACTATAAAACATTTATTTAAAAAAAAAAACTGCTGTAAAACTTTACTGCGTAAGTGTTCCCTTTAGTTTTGGCAATACATTGTTTTGGGAAGTGGTTTCTTTCCTGTGTTTTCCCTGTATTTATACACTGTGTTATGGATTTTAGGGCTAAAAGTGGTTTTTGAAAAGTGAAACCATATGTTTAGAGAAGTAAATGAACAAATAGAGCCTTTTCTTAAACAGCCATCATTCTTCTCCTATCAAAATAAAGTCACTATATTGTGTACTATTTACTTTACTACAAAACGCTGACATCAGACATGTAGAGGTAAGTGTCCGTTTCCCTCCTTCCTCTGTCCTTGTGGGACTGGAATGTATGGCTGGAGCTAATGAGGCCTTCTTGCCACCAAAAGGAAAAAGTGTATCTAATATTGAACCTAAAGCACAGGAAGCAGAGTCCAGAGGTGCGGGGAGGGAAATGGATCAAGTGACATGAGAATTCTGATTAGGTTGTACCTGAAGCTCATGGCTGGACTTTTCAGTTACAACTGCCAGGAAGTGCCCTTTTTAGGCATAAGGCCAGTTTGGAATCAATAGCTTTGACTGAACCAAAGAAAAAGTGCCAAGTGCGGTTTTGAACATGGTGAGTTTCAGTCATCTACAGCAGAGCATTACCCTCTGCAAAGGTCAAGCCTGGAGTGTAATTCTAGCCTCCCCATAAACCAGCTGTGCCACCTTGGTCAAATTACTTCACTCCTCCCAGCCTGTTTCCTCAACTATAGAATAAGGATGGCAACTCAAGTTAACATGAGGTTTTCTTTTTTAATTGAGGTATAGTTGATTCACAATGTTGTGTTAGTTTCCGGTACAGCATAGTGATTCAGTTATACTTATGTATTCTTTTTCGTTATAGGTTATTACAAGATACTGAATGTTCCCTGTACCATCAGATTTTTAAAAGATATAACTGGGTGTTGGTTATGTAGATGTATATATTTTTCAAAATGCAATGAACTATATATGTAAGGCCTGTGCGTTTCACCGTTCATAAATTATACCTAAAAAAAAGCATCTAGGCCAACAACTGGCACACAGTAGAGTCTCAATAAACGGTTGAGACTGTGCCTGCTGCGTCCAGCAGGGATCTGTGGCTCAGAAGAGAGATCTGGTAGCTGAAGCGAGGGAATAAACAACATTCCCGGTGACCAGAGTGAGAAGAGAAGAGGGTTAGGACAGAAACTTAAGAGAATGACATGTAACAGGGGAGGCAGGGCAGAGACTGATAAGCCCACAGAGTTGGTCTGGAAGGAAAACACTCTGGATAGGCCTTAAGTCAAGAGAAGAGCGTTTCAGAGGCCGTGCAGCAGTGCCAAGGGCTCCTGTGGGACCAATCAGACACACCGGGGCTTGTCCCACCAAAGAGACAGGCCCTTCATTGTCAGGAGAGCTGAATTTTATGTCTCTCTGCCCCATTTTATGTCTGAGACCTCTTCCCTGTTCTCCATCTCGACCCAAAATAAGGGCCAGAGAAGGAAGAACATTATCAAGTACCAGCAGTGTGATTAACCCCAAAATGCCGAAGGTCAGGATCAGCACAACCGGCTTCCCAGTGTCAGCGTCTAATGTTCCCACCCATGGAGTGGGACAGATGATTCCTTCAGGCTCTCCTCTATATTTCCCTTCAGAGGTTACTTTTGCAAATGATTAACTGCTCATATACTGAAAGATCTTTTAATTCTCATTTGCTCTTTCCTCTATCTCTAGCTCAGTTGTTACTTGGGAAAAAAAATCACAAATTCCTTCTCTGTAATTAGAAGTATTATTGGGGGAAGCATTTTTAATAGAAAATTTCCCAGTGAGGGGGGAGGGTATACCTCAGTGACAGAGTGCATGCTTAACTGCTTAACATGCACAAGGTCCTGGGTTCAATTCCCCAATACCTCCATTAAAAAAAAAAGTTTTAAAAAAGCAGCAAAACAATATTACTAATTATCAGAGAAATGCAAATCAAAACTATGATAAGGTATCACCTCACACCAGTCAGAATGGCCATCATTCAAAAGTCCACAAATGACAAATGCTGGAGAGGCTGTGGAGAAAAGGGAACCCTCCTACACTGCTGGTGGGAATGCAGGTTGGTGCAGTCACTGTGGAAAACAGTATGGAGATTCCTCAAAAGACTAGGAATAGACTTACCATATGGCCCAGTCATCCCACTCCTGGGCATATATCCAGAAGGAACCCTACTTCAAAATGACACCTGCACCCCAATGTTCATAGCAGCACTATTTACAATAGCCAAGACATGGAAACAGCCTAGATGTCCATCAACAGATGACTGGATAAAGAAGATGTGGTATATTTATACAATAGAATACTATACAGCCATAAAAAATGACAACATAATGCCATTTGCAGCAACATGGATGTCCCTGGAGAATGTCATTCTAAGTGAAGTAAGCCAGAAAGAGAAATACCATATGAGATCGCTCATATGTGGAATCCAAAAAAAGAAAAAAAGGACATAAATACAAAACAGAAACAGACTCATAGACATAGAATACAAACCTGTGGTTGCCAAGGGGGCGGGAGGTGGGAAGGGACAGATTGGGATTTCAAAATTTGTAGATACTGACAGGCATATGCAGAATAGATAAACAAGATTATACTGTACAGCACAGGGAAATATATACAAGATCTTGTGGTAGCTCACAGTGAAAAAAAAATGTGGCAATGAATATATGTATGTCATGTATATCTGAAAAATTGTGCTCTACACTGGAATTTGACACAACATTGTAAAATGCAACAAAAAAAAGCAGCAAAAACAAATAAACAAACAAAAACAAAATGAAAATTCCCCAGTGAGAAATTTCACTTATTTTAAACATATATATAATTTTTACTAAACAAAACTGTAAATTATAGGAATAATAAATTATAAAAATAATAATCTTTTGTCATGAAGGCAGTAACACATCATTTCAGATAATCTGGGCCAAATAAAAATGCCAAGGTAGATAAAAAGGATAAGCACAGGTACTTGTGTCTCAGATGTGTGAAAAGGAAAGCATGAAAATGTGTAAAAAATGGAGGAACGAGGAACTCACGCTCCTGCCAGCCAGCTGCAATTCGACATTATCCTAAAGACAGCCATACAGAAGAATGTATTTATATTATAGTGTTTTTTCAGTGTTTATTTTATTTTCAGGCAGGGGAAGTAATTAGATTTATTGATGTTTTTTTAAGAGGAGGTGCTGGGGATTGAACCCAGGACCCTGAGCATGCTAAACATGCACTCTACCACACACCACTGAGCTGTGCCCTCCCCCTGTATTATAGTGTCTAAGGAAAGAAAACGATTGGTCACGTCCAGACTCCTCACTAGGTAAAGGTTTGGGGGTGTATCCAGTCCCGAGTCTGGGGCGACACTGCAGCCCAGGCGTGGAAAGCTCTGGAGCCGAATTGCCAAGGCGGGCTGGTCACTGGCACGTGGCCCCAGGCAAGGGATTTAACCTCTAAACCTCATTTCATCAGCAGCAAAATGGGCACAACCCTAGTAACTGCTCAGGGGGCCTCTGGGAGGTGACATGAGATAAAGCACCCGTCAGAGCCTATGACGTGCATGGAACACTGCACAGTCCAGGTGGTTCCTAACTCGCCTCTCCCGTGCTCAGCAGGCCAGCTCTCTACTGCGTTCTATTCCATTCCAGCCCGCAGAGTCCAAACCTACATCCTAAAGGTCACCAAGAGAAATTTTCCCTTTAGAAATATAAATGGGGGGAGGGTATAGAGCAGTGGTAGAGTGCATGCCTAGCAAGCGCAAGGTCCTCGGTTCAATCCCCAGCACCACCATTAAGAAGAAATAAGTGAACAAATAAACCTAATTACCTCCCCCTCAACAATAAATAAAAAGAGTTTAAAAAAAAAAGAAATATAAACGTATATTTCAGGTGCATATAAATACTTTCCTTTAGTTATGGAAGCTATACAGGTTCTCTGTAGAAAACTTGTCAACTATATAAAAGAAAATAATAAAAATTACTCACAAGCTCCTACACTCAGAGATAATAATTGTGAACATTTTAAGGTATGTCCTACCTTTTATGGGCACTGTTTTACATAACTGGATAATATTGATAATATAATACTGACTATTATTTTTCAACTAAATTTTATGATCATTTTCATGTGTCAATAAAATCTTTATAAGCACAATTTTAATAGCTATAATAATAAAATTACAGCAGTAACATTTTTCAAGGCTGCTTTTTTTTTTATATATTAGCTCCTTTAATTCTCACAATAATCTTACGAGGTTTGGTTCTACAACACCCATTTTACCTTCTGAGAGAGTGAGTCATAAAGCCCGAGGACATACAATGATACACTAGGAAGTGGCAGAGGCGAGATTCAAACACAGCCTTTGGCTCGGCAGCTCCCGCTCTTAACCATTCCACCCTTCGCCCCTGTTCTGACTTAATCATCATCCCCCTACTGTTGGACACTTAGGGTGTTTCCTGTTTTCCACTATGACCAGTAATGTTGTAATGAAATTGTGGATACATGAATCTTTGTTCGTGTTTTGTATGGAGCCCCAGAAATAGAATTACTGAGCCAAGAACATTAATATTTTGAGGATTATTGTATATATTGCCAAACTGTTTTCTAAAAATCAGTTTATGATCCTCTCACTAAGATTTCCACACTCATTCTGAAAAGCCCACACACAACGGATGCCACAGAATACAGCAAATGGGCTTACCAACTGTAATGGGCAGCTGCTATATTTGTAGCTGACGAACACCTTTAAAACAGCTTTTTTACGATACGTTTGTGTCCCAAGGGAACAGCCAGAACGTTAGCATTTCCAGCCTCCCTTGTGCCAGGGTGCAGGCAGAGGACTTAGGTCCTGCCAATCAAATGTACCCATGTGAGACTGATTTAGAAGTGGGCGATGTGAAGGATCAGGCACATGAGGGACACACAGCTTTGTGAAAGTTGGGTAGTGGTGGCACCCAGTCCTTTGGGGACAGCAGGGCAGTTTCTGGCATCAGGGCATGAGCACGGGCCTGGGACCACAGTGCAAGGTGCAGTGGGGGTATCACTGGAGCAGCCCCATGGAGTGTGTGGGCATTCCTCCTGGCTGTTTGTCTCTCCCAGAGACTCCGGGAGCCTCCACAACTGACAGAGCATCTGGTCTGCTCCAGCCCAGGGTGCAATGTCTGGCTGGGGTTTAGGTCCCAGGGAAGAGCTCCATGGCCGACAGTTACCCCAGCCCTGGTGCAGGAGGCCTTGAGTGGGCATCAGGGCAGCCCTCTTGGTCTCATCTGCCCTCTAGCCCAGACCTTGGCGGTCTTTTAAAGTTCAAATCAGCCTCAGGGTGCTCATTTATCTTTTATTCCTTTTATTTTTTTTGGTTTTATTTTAAGACCACCATAATAGCATTTGGTACTGATATAATTTTATGCATTCTTTGTCATTTGCCACAAGCACACAAATGTTTTACATAGTTGCAAAAACAGACTTCTTATAATGTCATATTCTGCTTTTATTCCTCATACAATAAAATCTTCCATACTGTCTCACATTGCTTTTCCTAATTATCATCTTCAATAGCTATTAATATTGTGAGCAAAAGCACCATACTCTTATTAGCAATCCCTCTATTACCAGGTATTTATGTTCTGTTTTCTATCATAAAAATGCTGAAATGAGCATCTTCATGCAGAGTTTTTTCTCTGCATCAATAACTTGAGGAAAATGAATGAATCCAAAATATAGAGGTTTCCATAACTTTTCATATATATTGCCAAACTTCTTTCCAAAAGGATTGTGCCAACACACGTGGCAAATACCGGCATGGTCTGAACATCAGCTCGGCCACCACCTCCCCGGCATCGCGTGTGGGCGGATGTCGGGGCGATGAGACGGCGCATGACGTTTTCCTCACTGTCTGCCTCCCCGTATGTGCAAAAGGAATGTAACACCCTTTATTAATCTGAAAACCTCCTCAAGGACAAGAATGAAATGAGGGGAAATCTCAGGGGTTTAGAAAAACTCTGTTGAAGCCATAACTTCCCTTTAGAGGCCTCTCTTATAAATAAACAGGCAACTGCTGAGGTGATGTGTCCAAAAGCTTCCCGCATTTGCTTACTTTGACCCCTGTTAAAATGCTAGAGGGAAGCTTATGCTACATACACCCTTATCTAAGTGGTCCAAGTTCTCTTTTTTAAAGTCAGTCATTCAGAGGCTGTCTAGAAATTTATGTCAGAAACTATAAAGGAAGATATTAACAATATGACTGTCATCAAAGCTGCCATATGACTAAAACCCTGTAACTAAAAGACAAACAAAAAATTGTGGGAGATATTTGTAACATACGTCAAAAGATAAATAGCCCTAATTTCCCTCATGACTCACCGGATCCAGAGGCGATTCAGAAGCATGTGGCAGCCAGCCTCCAAGATGCCTCCTCTGACCCGCCCCTGGAATTCATGCTCTGGAGCGGTCCCCTCCACCCTGCTCCAGCGCTGGTCTGTGTAATCACTTCTGAGATTAGGTCATAAAGGAGACCATGGCTGCTCACTTTGTGTCTCTCTGGGGTCACCCACTCAGGGAGAAGCCCTATGGAGAGGCCCATGTGCAAGGAAGAGAGGTCCCCAGGCAACAGCCAGCAGAGACCTTGGAGGCGGATCTTCCTGCCTCAGCTACACTGGCTGAAGTCATCACTAACACCTGCCAGGAGACTCAGCCAGGACCATGCAGCCAATCTGCTCTTGAACTTCAGTCCCACAGAATCTGTGAAGTGGTAATTTTTTTTAAGCCTCTAAGCTTTGGGATAATTTGTTATGCAGCAATAGAAGACTAATACAGTTGTGCTGTTTAATTTCCAAACATCTGAGGACTTCCCAGATAACTTACTATTATGTTTATGTTTCTTATCATTATTTATTCAACCCCTTTTCTGTCCCATTACCTCTCACCCCTCTCCTCCTGAGGCTCCAATTATTTAAGTGTCAGCCCTGGATACTGTCATGCTGGTCTCTGAGGCTGTCCCTTTCTTCTACCTTTTCTCTCTGGCCTGGATGATCTTGAAGGGCTGTGCCCTCTCATGCCTGACACCAGCGAGCCTCTCTGCCTCACCTGGCCCCTGCCCTTTACTACCCTTCCCTCCTGCCTGCTCCACGCCGGATGCCTGCCTTTTACACCTTTTGACTCCATGTCACCTCCGTTCTTTCTTTTTCTTCAACCTACATGTTTTCTTCCTTGTTCTCTGCTTTGGTTGACAATTCATCTCTTTCACCTGAATGACCATAATGCAGAATTTAATTAAGTTTATTTCCCCCCACTCTGCATTGAAAAAGCAGATTTTTTTCTTTAACACCAGTAGGCAATTAAGTTTCACTGTTTACTGTGACCACACAGAATGGTTCTTAAATAAGTTTTTGTCTCTGGCATAACTGCTGATATAATTTTAGATGACCCATTAGAAGATATAGCAATTCTTCTAAGTAAGAAAAGTCAAGGGGGAGGCCATGTTTCGTTGATCTCAAACTGAACTTAGCCTGTGTTTTGACAGTGGAAATATGTTTAATCCTTTATCACAAGCACTTAACACGCACACTATTAACCTGCTTTCATATGTCATAAGGAAAAAGGACAAAACTCTAGTGGTTTTGATTAGATCTAGAAAACATCTGTCATCTCAAAAGAAGATGATAATCACCTGAGGTTTGTTTTATGCTTCTAATATAAGCGCTAATATAAACATTAAATATCCGATTCACTATTTTCCAACCAAATCAAGTAGCAGACAGTTTTATCATCTTCACCAGTGTTTCTGTTCCATCTGGTTGCTCTCAGGATGTCTGCAGATTAGAGGAGTGTTTTGATTGCACCAGGTCTCACGCCACAATTCCTCCAGAAATCCTGGAGGTGAATCTGAGTGATGATTTTCTCCATTTCATCATTTGCCTGTTAAGCTTCTTCTACTATGGAATCCATAAGTATTCACAAAGCCCCAAATTAAAATGAGTCAAATTTGGGTGGGAGGAGAGTAATAGCTCAGTGGTAGAGCACACGCTTAGCATGCACAAGGTCCTGTGTTCAATCCCCAGCACCTCCATTAAAACACACACACAGATACATACAAACAAAAATTTTTAAATGAGTCATATTTTAAAAAACATCTACAACTTTCCAAAAAATAAGCCTGCTAGGAACTTTCTGACACTGCGGGTCTTAATCATTTAGGCTGGGATCCCTTGAGAATCTGATAAAAACTACAAACTCTCTAAGAAAACTGCAAATATGTATTTGAGATTCAATTTCAGGGAGTTCGTTAACTATCCGAAGCCTTCCCAATGGAGCCCCGTCAGAAACTCTTTGCTTTAATAGCCTCTGATCCACGGCACTGACAGGAGCGGAGCGACTTCTCAAACATTTTCTTACCATTGCTCTTGCTTCCTCACGGATGGATGGAATAGAAAGGATGCTGTACAGGGCTCCATTCACATACGGCTGAATCTTTAAGGGGAGAAAAAAACAGTCATTTGCAGGTTCTATAATACTGTTACAACTCAATTATCAGTCACCACCCTTGAGAACAGCCTGGCTGAGGAGGGTGAGCACTACCATCTTCACAGCTCTCCCGAGAGCCAGGATGCACGTTTTCAAATGACAGACATCTCCACTGGCAAGTCCCAGGGCAACAGCTGCAACTAAGGATTCCAAACAGAGTTCATCTTTCCCACACAAAGCTCACTCCTGCTGAATTTCATTGCTTAATTAATGTCATCCTGATCACTTGGGCTGGAAACTTTGAAGTCATCACTGATTTCTCTCTCTTTTTACTCTGAAATGTTGAGTCTTGAAGCCACTGGAGAAGGGTTGATGGAACCCTTCTTCTCCATATGCACTGCTACTGTCCTTATTCAGAAATGATTGTCCATGACATCATCGTACATGCCACTACGCCAAATTCACAAAAGGGTCTTTCTGCTTTTGATGTTCACTCTTTAATCCAACCATCATATCCTTGCCAAGATTCTATAGCATGAAACCTTCCATAGAACCTACCTGGAAAGTCCTAACTCCCTACTATAGCACACAGGGCCCTTCAGGGGTCTCTATATCATCTCTATATATCATCTCCCTCTGCTCCTCCCTTCCTGCCACATGAAGTTCACACGGCACACACTCCACATGACTTGCCCACACACACACCATGCTGTGACATGCCCTGGCCTGGTTCCAGCCCTCACCTTGCTGAGAACACTCGTCCCATGTATGTCTATCTGGAAAACTTAGCTCAGACATATCTCAGAGGGAGCCTTTCCTGAACCCCAGACAGGCTACTCTGCTTCCTGTACACCATTCCACATCTATGCCAGATTCAGTCTATTTTTTAATGTATACTTATGTCTCCCCTATTATGAGCCCTTCAAGGACAGGACCCATGTGTTACTCACACGGATAACCCCAACGTCAGGTCAGACAGGACATGGAAGGCAGCAGGTGCTTGATAAGTGAGCCGTCCCTGCTGAGCAGACTGTGCGCTACACTCTCCCCACCACAGGGGGCGGGGAGCATTTCCCGTAGCCCTTTTCCAGCACTGGGCTTTATTCCTACTCTCTATTTTTGTTAATCTTATGGGTGAGAGAAAGCATCCCATATTTGGTTTTATTTTTATTTCCCTGACTGCTAGCGAAACTGAACACCTTTTCATGTTTTTAGGCCATCAAGACTTACTATTCTGTAAACTGTCCATTTATCCTTTGCTCCTGATGGCTTTTTTTCTGGTTGACTCTTAGTTATCAATGTATAGGAGCTCCTCATATATTAGGGATATTAAACTTTTGCCATATGTGATGCAAAAATTTTTCTCAAAAAGTCTTTTGACTTTGATTGTAGCATCTTTTTCCATATAAAAAATTTTAATATTTATATAATCAACAATGTGTGTCTTTTATGGCTTCTGGCATTTATTCTTCAAGATAATGACTGTCTCATAAGGATAAGTGTGTGTAACATTTATTTGTGCAGCAAACACGTTTCTAGGCTCTAAAACACATCCAGGTCGATTTTCCAGCTCATTCTCAAAGCAAATGCATTGGCAAGAGTTAATGACAAGATCTGAATTCTTTGGTCTATTCAGTTTTCAGAGCTGACATATGGTTCCAACACTTGAAACCAACCTTTACTAACAGATGACAGAATATACTTCCCACTGGCGTCAACTGCCTGACTTGGACAGAATGGAGAGCAGAGGTCATTCAGGCCTAGAAGTAGTTCAGAGCTTGCTGATTTTGACATGTCAAAGTCATGGCCAGCGCTGTAACCACCACCAAAACTCCACTTGCTAAAGCAGCCCGGGCACTCAGCTGAGATGGGTGGGGAAATGTGAAAGAAATGACTAGAATAGGAACTCCTGGAACAGACTCGGGGAAACCACAGACTTCACTCTGACCCAGTAGTACTCAGTCCCATCCTGCCGAGACAGCCCTGCACCTGATCTGGCTAAAGAAGGCAGACCTTTGTGGAGGTTTTGGCTTCAGGGGCAAAGCGATGCCATGATTTCTGCAAAGGCATTTGCAGAAAGCGAGCGAGAGAGTAATCATATTGTTTATTAGTTTTATTAGTTTATCCAGACCTTGACTTTACTTAAAAAGGGCTTGCAGCCCATCGGCTGGAAAATCACACTAGTGTCAGGGAGGACATGGGTGAGAGCAGAAGCTAGTATGACCATTCTGTGGACAATCTGGCAGGACTCTGACCCAGACAAACGGGGTGAGCCCACAGGGACGAGTGTGCCCCAGGGAAGCTGGGGCACAGGCCCGCGTGGGGCAAGTGCGTGGCAGCCAAGAGTGGGAGGCAAGAAAGGGGACACCCTGAATAAAATGAGAGGGCTGCAAACACGGGGCTGTTGTGCAATAGTGAGAGTTAAAGAACTAGATGTATATAAAGCAACACAGACAGGTCCTAGAAACACAGTGAAAATACTAAGAATGAGATTTCGAGGGCAATACTATTTATACAAATTCAATACACTCACAAGATTAATACTTTTTTGAGCTACATATATGTCCACAGACATACATTAAATCCAACAGAGGCGTCAACGTGGGGGCAGGGGGAAGCAGGGGGAGACAAGGAGGGAAAAACAAAGCCCAAGAGGAAGCTGCACGGGCTGGCCGTGGCTGTGTGCTCAGAAACCAGGCGCTGGGAAAAGCCTCCTGCTCTGAGTTCCAGAATTTAAAAAATTATAAAAGTTCAAGCAGCTTATGCAAGTCCCTGGAGAAGGGCGAGTGCTGCAAGGACCCCGGCCAGCCCTCCCCCGAGCCCGGGGCCAGCAGCGCTGAGTACCTCGTGGTTTTCATGGCCCAGCAGATCCGAAAGAACTTTCAGCACGAGGCCCGCCACCTTGGCACACATGTTCTTCCCTTTAAGAAAAAAACCACAAAACAAAACAGGATGTGTCTAAACTCAGTGGCACAGTTTCAACTCAGGCAGACGTGAATACAAATCTTGGCTCCTCTGCTTATGAGCTGTGGGACCTTGGGGGAGTCACTGAACCAGTCTGGGCCCCGGTTTCTTCCTCTGAGGTCCCTTAGGGATTCTGAATGTCCACGTCAAAGGGCAATGCAGAACTGAGTAACTCAGTACAGGCTGACACACTCCAAGTGCTCAGTAAGTGGTGGCGGTTACTATCACTCAGGCCGAGCACAGAGAAGCATGATACACAATAGAGCCCGTTCTACCTCCTGAGACACAAACCGTCCCATAAAAATCCTACAGGTATTTCAGTAATTCCAAACATCATTATAACAATCACTGCAAATAAACTAAGGATAATTTTTAAAAAACTGATTACAATCTGGTGAGTGTTTTAAAGCTTGGATATTTGCACAGGCTATTTTTTAAAAGAGGAGACTGAAAACATCACTCACTCAGCCAACAACACACAGTTCAGTGGTTCAGATTACAGAGCGCCTGAAGGTGAAGAAGCTTCTGGGAAACACCCCCGAGCTATCTATCCAGGGGACCTTCTTCTCCCAACATGGGGGCAGCTCAGACTAGGAAAATCGTAGGCTGGACGTGACACCTCTTCTAATGAAGCTTCTTCCATCCCGAGTAACAGGTCATTAAAGTGGGATGGAATCTGTAGAAAAGCTAAAATCACTGTCTTTACTGATCAAGAACGTAAATGACCTGAGGTGTCACATGAGGGCCCCCATCTTCAGGGGCTGGAGCGGGGAAGACCGTGGCTAAGAGCAGGGGGCCTTGTTCAATATCGTTGCTCTGCCTGCAGCTTAGTCCTGTAGAATCTCGGGAACGTACTTCTCTGTCTTCAGATAAAATGAATCTTAGTTCTTAAATTCCTACCTTTGAATAATACCATGAAGATAAAGAAAAACATAAACTAATTCAATTTCCTCTTAATGTAGGTACTGAATAAATCTAAAATATTCTTTCCAAGGCCAGAATGGCATTTTGGCTTTATACCGAGTTGGACATGCTTCACACTCTTTTCTGTTTTGAGTTTTCTATGAGAGAAGCTAAAGGCAAACCACATCAGGCTCATGGATGATCCAGAGCCGGGGGCGGGGCCGGAGGCTGGAGACCTGCGCTCCGGAGGCAGAGGTTCATGAGCAGAGCAACCGAGTACTCCAGCGTGTAGTCAGACAGGCAGTCAGGCTCCTTCAGGATGTCAATCAGCCAGAAGATGAGGCCGTCTTGAATCATCGCTGTCTGCAGCGCGCGCCTAGGATGAAACGGCCTACAGGTAATTAAAGCTGGCAAGAATCCGTTTATGTAAGAGTACATGGTAACGTGAGTGCATATCAGAAAAGACACTTCACAGAAGCTACAGACTCTAAGGAATACAGACTCTACACAACTGAAACAACAACAATGAACTCTTTACTTTTCCAGGATATTATTAAGGGTTTAAAAAAAATAAGGCAGTAGGGAGACTTCCTATTTTGAATGTTTCCTTTTCAACATTTAGAATTAGCAGAGTATTACTTCAAATATTTAATATATTTATTGAAAGCTTTTGGTCTCCTTAACCCAGGAAACAGAGTCATAGAAATAGTTCATTAACAAACAGAATTTTATCTTAAGTCTAATCTATATAGGCACCTTGAGCTATGTAAAAATGAAGAAATATGAAAAAGAAGAGCATGAAGTCGGCTAAATACCATTTTGATTCAGATCTCGATAGACTGAGGGTAGTTTAATAACCTGGGTAATACAATCTACATGGGATTATTTTTCCACCCAAAGTCCAGGTGTAAAATCTTACAAAATCCAATGCCTCATCATAATGTGTTATGGTGAATGTCATCATGTCAGCCTTAAGAACTGATGAGACAAAGAATCATATCAGCATGAGAAATCATCTGAATTATTTGAAAATCCAAGCACCACAGTGGAACCACCATTGTGCATCTCTTGCTTAACAGGTGATGGTAAAACTTCCACCTGGGGCAGTATCTGTTCATGCTCTTCCTAAACACTACACCCACCCACTCAGAGCAATTTATCAGAATACAATGAAGATTACACTTGTCTAGTAAGACTAGCTACTTTCTACATTCATCATAGAGGCCCTGGAAGACTGCAAAAACATTAGGCACATTTCCAGAACAGAAAACCTTAAATTACCATTAGAAAAAAAAGAAAAAATTGGCAGTAAATACCTGCATTACTAGGCAGAAATATTTCTTCATCATATCTTATCTGTTACTTAACTACAGTTATTGTATTTCTAAAATTTTTCCAAGTACAGTCAACATCAAGCTAAATTATCTTTATAAATAGAAATAAGAAGGAAGTAGGGGGGAGAGTATAGCTCAGTGGTAGATGCACAAGGTCCTAGGTTCAATCCCCAGCACCTCCATTAAATAAATAAACAAACCTAATCACCCCTCCCCACAAAAAATAAAACTAAAATTAAAAAAAAAGAAGGAGGTGATAATTCTAGATATTATCTGGATATCTGGATTTTCAATTCATATAGTTAGAACAAGACATTTTCATCAGTAGGGACCTGGCACATAGTAGGAACTATATACCTACAGCTTTCCCCCACTAAACAAAAACACTTAGAATATGTCTCTTTTCAGGCTTTAGGTTATTAGTGAGAGTCAGTCAAATGTTAACCACACCTGATAGGAAGAAAGTGTGTTCACAGCAGGACTGACAGAAAAAGTCAAGGACTCATGGTACTAAAATTCTTAATAGTCAAAAAGAAAGTGAGGTGGTTATGATGGAATACAGATGCTGGAAGAATTAGCATATAACCCAGCAATTCCACTCCTAGATACCTGCCCAGCAGAGAAGAAAACATATGTCCACACAAAGACTCGTACATAAATGTTCATAGCAGCTTCCACACAATGGCCACAAAGTGCAAACAACTGAGATGTCTATCAACTGATGAAGTGATAATGAAATGTGGTCTAAACATATAATGGAATGTTACTCAGCCACACAAAGGACAAAGTACTGATACATGCTACGTGTGTGAACCACAGAAACATTACACCAAGAGAAAGAAGCCAGTCACAAAAGAACACAGCAGTACAGGTAATTCTACAGGAAATTGACAGTACAGGTAAATCCACCCAGAGCAAGGGGTAAGGATAAAAAGCGACTGTAAGTAGATATGAAGTTCCTTTAAGTGGTGATGGAAATGTTCTAAAATTAGATGTGGTGATAGTTGTACAGCTCTGTAAACAGAAAAATCACTGATGTAAAGCTCTGGGAGGACATCAGATCTGGTTTGAGAAGAGGTGTCTGATTTTTAGATGTCTAAGGTGGAACAGTTCCAAGTCATGACTGGGTCCAGACTGAGACTACAGGGCAGGTGGCTGAGATATATGGTCGAGGATCCAGGAGGCTCCACCCGGACCTCCACAGAACCACCTACCCCACTGGCCGTGCCTGCGCGTCTATGAGCACGTCTCCCTCAAGAGCTGTGAACAACTTGCAGGCTGAGGCTCTAGTGGGTTTTATTCATGTGCTTATCTCTAAAACTGGCACATGACTTGAGACACAATCTGGTGTCTAGCACCTGGTCAGCCCGAGATAATGTTCTTAGGAGAATACAATGGTGCTTTAAGAATGTCCACCTCCACCCGCAGCAGCCAAGAGCAAGATTTTGTGGATTTTTTGTTTTGTGGATTAGAGATACGCTTTCTGGCTCCATTTTGGAAAGTTACCCAACCTTTTCTAAGTATTCACTGAAAAATATCATCTGCCTGTTGGATTGTCACAGGGACCAAATAAGTGCAAAATAGTGGCTTAAAAACTCCACTCTGGTTTCACAGGAGCCACCATAACCTGCTGCACGGTCAGCACCTGAGGCTGAACTTCTGCAAGGCCCCCAGCACGTTCTCCCGGGTGATGGCATCCTTGTCCTCCTCCTTCAGCCTTTCCTCCAGCATCCGCAGCACCTTTGTGCTCTGGGCAAGGTAGAGGCGACCTAGTGATAGAACCAGAGATGAACAAGTGAGAGAATTGATCTTGCGTTAAGTTCATGCTCCAAAACCACTGTATACGAAAACTTTGCATGTAACACATGTAGAGTTTGGGTAATTTAATGTTCTAAAAAACTTATTAAAGGATATTTCATCTGCAAGTTGGTTTTAGTGACTCAACTATCTAATGAAGAGAAAATCACTTTTCTTGTCACCTAAACATGAGTCCTCACTGAGTTCTTGTGGGGAGTGCTGTCTTTTAGTTACCTGAAATCTTGAACCCAAAAGCCAGATCACGAGGGAAAGGAGGGTGAGGAATCTGTGTGCCATGAGCCCCTTAGTCTTAACACAGAGGCAGCCAAGCAGTGCTTTCTGGACACACCCATGGCCTGGAGAAGAAGGAGGAAACATACCTGGAACCCTATTATAAGCCTTGAATTGTCACTAGACTGTTGTGGACTTGTATCTCAATACAACATTAATTTCAGACGGAACTGTCAACAGTATTATATGAATGGTCCCTGACACATACCCTGGCTTATCAATGTTTGTTAAATGGATGGAAGAACAAAGGAATGAATGAAAAAACTTTTGGAGTATCACACAGCTGCAATTTGAGAACTCCCTTTATTCATGCTAAAAAGAGTTCAAACAAATTAGAATTTATGGATGATAATGGCATTTTGTAAAATCACTTTGAATTCAGTTATGGTGGCACGTTATTTTTGAAATTTTCAAATCCTCTTGATTTAAGAGGTTTAGTCTTTTGAAGGAAATGGTACAGTGCTTATTGGGATCAGCTTTAATTATTTCACCAACCTTATTTTGCCTTAAGAGGAAACTGACCGAAAATGCATTACCCATTATCTTGAAAGCAGTCTAAAAAGTACTATGTTACAAAACCAACAAGCTTACAAAATAAAATAAAACCAGAGGCTTGCAAAATAAATTCCAAAGCCATCAAAATTTGCTCTGACATAAATCCAGAGATATGACAATAACTAATTTTTCACAAAAGACCTTAGATGCATTAAACAATAACAAACTGAGGAAACACGTCATCTCCAAGAAACTTAGGGAAGAATGTCCATTTTCTTGTTTTAAATAATTTTAATGAAAATTTTATCAAATTTTTATTATTAGTGCTTAAAAAATTTTTTTTTTTTTAATGGAGGTACTGGGGATTGATCTTTGCATGCATGATCTCTAACACTGAGCTATTACCACCCACGCTCCCCCAAGCAAGAATGTCCATTTTCACAGGGAAAAACACATCCATAAGACCTAGCTCTTCTCTTTGAAGGAAGGCTGGCGTCTCACCTTCTGCCAGGGACGCGAACGCATTGATGAGCCTGGCCATGTACTGCCGCACCACCTCACTCTTCGAGTGCAGCAGCTGAAGCACACTCCTCTGTGGGAAGACACATCAAAAGAGGAAAAATAATGAGGTTAAAGAAAAGTGAGAGAGAAGCCTATGTGCCCTCTGCGGACCTGCCGTTCTCTTCCTCTGTGTGTGTTTATTAGAGGGGAAATAAACAGACTAAAGCCAAACATTTCATCTGGAAGTCTTGATTTCCAATGGGTTTTTTTCTGAGAGCTGGCAAAAATAAGTTATTCAGACTTCCAAATTAGGAGAAATAATCATACAAAGCGCTTAGGACAGTGATTGACACAAGGAAGCAATACTGTTGGCTGTTACGGTTGCTGATGCTTTTCCAGGTCAGAATGATTGAGCCAACACGTGCATCTAATTCTGCTCCCTCCAAACCACAGTAAAACTACAGTAAGTGATGCTTAAGGGAGACATACATTCTCAAGGATAGAGAGGACAGCCCAGGAAGCTATAACTACACAATTCTGCAATCAGGAACGCAGGACAGTAACATACTGAGCAGACCCAAGCATGCCAAATGGGAAATGGGAAATTACCCAGTGTACATCGCTTAATCCTCAAAAGGCTCAAGGACTAGAGAAAAATCAAGAAGAATGAGTGCAAGCTGTTAAAGCAGCAGTCTGATGTCACTCATGCCACTCCTCCTGTGTCCCTCCCACCACACACTGGGAGCGCTCGCCTTTGAGGGCAACACGAAGGGTGTCTGGATGCGGGGCACGAGGCACAGATGAGCAGGGCTTCTACACCAAAACTGAGAGTGGGTGGTGCCTAAAAACAGAATGAATGCTAAACAGAGAGCCACCCCCAGGACTTCTCCCTGTACCTGGATTCTGGAACTCTGGCAACCAGACCCTTACCCTCTAGGCAGGAGATCAGAAGATGCTTCTTGGAGGAAAATAACCAGCCTGAGGGAAAAGAACCAGAGCTCCTGAAAGCGGAGGTTCCCAAGAGATGGCCTACCAGGATCACCCTCCATGGAGCTCTACGCCTACAGAACCTATCCTCACAGTCCGAACTTCCAATCAGCTTCAGTCTCCCCACATTAGGAGATAACCAACGTCTACCAGGAACTCAATGGAAGTTTCCAATATGGAAAATAAGGCCAAAACAAATGGGGCAGGGCAGAGAAGCAACTTGGAGGAAATGAGACTGTGCAGGGAGAAGAAAACTAAAAATAAACATTTGTCACTAGTATCCTCAGAGGTGTAAGACGCGATATCGTACCCATGACACAGCAGAATGCTATTTAAAAAGGAGACGGAAAACTGAACAGAAGGGTTGGAAAATAAAGATGAGGAAATCTCCCAGAAAGTGGAACAAAGAGAAAAACACGGAAAACATGGAAAACATGAGGGAAAAGTAAGAAAATTAAAGAACCAATTTAGGAGGGCCAACATTCATAAAGAGAAAACCGAGAGAGGAAAATCATGAACAGAATAACTTAAGAAAAGTTCCCAGAACTAAAGCTGTCAGATTTAATGGGCTCACAGAGCATTCAGAACAATGAATCAAATACACCTCATGAAAGACATCAGTGGGAGACTCAATAACACTGGTGAAAAGAGCAGATTCAACATCTTTCTGGAGAGAGAAAAAAAAAACAGGTCACATACAAAAGGTCAGGAATTAGAGAGGCTTAGGACTTTTCAACAGCAACATTGAAACCTAAAAGACAATGAAGCAATATCTTCAAAAGTCTGAAGGAAAATTACTTATGACCCAGAGTTCTATACAAATAATAAAGATATTTTCAGACATACACAGTCTTGAAAAATATACTCCCCATCCATTCTTTCTCCAGAAGCTATTAACTAAAGAATGTGCTCCACCAAAAAGACAACAGAGAATACTGGAAAGACAGCCAATTCAGGAGAGGGGTGCTGGGAATCTACAGCCATTTGGTGAAGAGAGATTTCTGGAAGGCAGCTGTGCCCCAGATGCAGAGGGCCACAGTGCAGACTGAACGGAGCTGCCTCAATAGAGGGACGCACTGAAGGTGTCTGCACTGATGGTGCAGGGTGCCTACTGCCACTGCACCATCTTTATTTAGGAAAAATTTTTATTGAAATATAACATCCATACAGAAAACCGCACAGATCATAAGTGTACAGATTGATGAGTCTTCAGCAAGGGGACATGTGAGTAACCCACAACCAGATCAAGGAACAGAACCTGACCAGACCGCCAGATGCCCTTCTGGGGTCCCTTTCCAAAGCAATGACAACATCTCTCGTAGCTTCTAACATCATACGTTAGTTCTGGTTTTGAAATTTTTAACAAATAAAATCATGCAATTGGTATTCTTACATGTCTGACTTTTTCATTCAGTATTACGTTTGTGTGACTCATCCATGTTGTGTGTCTCTTCCCATCGATTGGTATGTCCCACTTCACAGATATATCACAGCTAATTTATCCATTCAGTTCTTGATAGACACTTGAGTTATAGCCAATGTTTTGGTTCTTATAAGCAGTGCTGCTGTGAATATTCCTGCACATCTTTTAGTGAACATATGGACACATTTCTATCGGGGTTATACTTAGGAGTGGTTTTGCTAGAACATAAACTATGCAGTTTTAGCAAATACTGCCAGGGTTCCAAAGCAGTACACTGAGTAACATACATTCAAACAGAGTACAAAATACCTGGGTAAGGTGAGCCCAGACTCACCTGTACTTGGATACCCTTGCCCATGTGCTGATGGAGTTCCAGCTCCCCTTTCCACATCCTGATGTGTGCATCAGCTGTGGGCAGTCTTTCCACCCCACAGAAGTGTTCTCATGTGATCAACTCCTGAGAACTAGAAGTAGACCAGGCGAGCTTAAAAACCAAAATGACAGAGCAGCTCACCATTCCTCTTGGCCATACATATTGCTGCCGGATAACCAGTACCTGGTCAACCTTTCAGCCCTGCCAGACGTCCTATGCTTTCCAGGACACTCTCCTGACCTTGACTACCAATGTCCCCAGAGGGGACCAGTAAGAGCCCAGGGAAGTTATGCCTGATTATAATTCAGCGATTTTGTTCACGTCATCTTTCCCTGAATGCCTTCATCTAATGCGGGAAAAGTACCCTTTCCCTGCAGAGCAAGGTTTGTACTTGCTACTCAGCAAACCCCAAATCAAACACTGTATTATTCAGGGTACGCATACAAATGGGGACAC
The DNA here is from genome assembly GCF_048773025.1 of Camelus bactrianus. Lineage (NCBI taxonomy): Eukaryota > Metazoa > Chordata > Mammalia > Artiodactyla > Camelidae > Camelus > Camelus bactrianus. The sequence goes on along the minus strand of NC_133543.1, from coordinate 97,805,831 downwards.
TATAAAGAGAAGCATGGAGTCAGGTAGGGTATAGCTCAGTGGTAGAGCACATGCTTAGCATGAACAAGGTCCTGGGTTCAATCCCCAGCACCTCCATTAAAAATAAATATATAAATAAATAAACCTAATTACCACCCCCCCTCCCCAAAAAGAAATGCATGTAACAGATAAAGACAAAAGTCAAGATGCGTACACCCATGTTCAATGCAGCATTATTCACAACAGCCAAAAGGTAAAGGCAACTCAAGTGTCCATTGATGCATGAATGGATAAACAAAATGGGGGGGGGGTGTATTATGAAATATTATTCAGCCTTAAAAAGGAAGAAAATTCTGACACATGCTACAACATAGATGAGCTCTGAGGATATGATGTTAAGTGAAATAAGCCCAGGTATCTAGGTATCTAGGGTGGTCAAATTCAGAGAAACAGAAAGGATGGTGGCTGCCAGGGGCTAGGGGAAGGGGAATGAGGAGTTTTTGCTTAACAAGTATAGAGTTTCAGTTTTGTAAGATAAAAAGAGTTCTGGAGATCATGATGCACAGTAACATGCGTAGACCCAGCACAACTGAACTGTACATTAAACATGATTAAGATGGTAAATTTTATATTATGCTTATCTTGCCACAATTTTTTAAAAAGTTCGGATGGTGTTTAACTTTTGATGGAAGGACAGGGGTGCAATCTAGTAGCCTCCAAGTTACTGGAGTTTCTATCTCTTAATCTGAGTGGTGGAAACATTGGTATTTGTTTTATTTATTATTATTCTTTAAACTGTTCACACATGTACACTCATCTGTGTGAATGATATATTTCACAACTGAAAACATGATTCTGAAAAACAAGACAAAATTCCTTTGATTTAAGGAACCGTTCTTTTCATAAATGCATATATCATGCTAGATAGGTGAAACTGTCAAATGTGGAAAATTTGACATCATAGCACCTCCAGCAACATGAAACATAGTGGCACGACTTCAAAATCAGCTAAAAATGAAAAACTCAGTTCTTTGCAATTTGGTTAGATTTGATTCGTTTCAAGGTTTTTTTTTTTTTTTTTTGTCTAGAACAGTGATTCTCAAAACATGATCTGGGACCAGTAGCATCAGCATCACCCGAAAGCATGTCGTGTCGGAAATGCAAATCCGCAGGCCCCATCCCAGACCTGCTGACTGGAAACTGCAGGTGGGGCCTGGTAATCTGTTTCACCAGCTCTCCAGGTGGTAATACCGCACACTAAACTCTGAGAACCACTCAGCCAGACGAACCAACCAACAATTAGTTCAACTTCCAGACTGAAAGGGTCAATTTGTTTTGGTGTTATGGGGACATGGCATCCACGTTACCCAAGGAGTTTAGTTTTCCTTCTTTGCAGATTCTCAGACATCTTACAATAATTCCAGCCCACTCCTTACTAACAAAAATAATAATAAATAAACCTTAGCAATTAAAAATAATGACTTGAGGAAGAAATGACATCTTCAATGGCTATAAAGATCACAGCATTTTGACAAATATCATATATCACAAAACCGAAGACACTTTTCATTAGAGGACACATTATTTTTTATATACAACCAAGAAAGAAAAAAGCAATTAAACTATAAACTGCCAATTCAACTCGAACAGGCCATCGATTATTAGATACACTCCAGTTTCACAGGTGCTAAAGCGCAGGGGTGGGGACTGGATCTTAGACTCAGTGAAATATGATCATTCAGAAAGAATTAGTATTAAATTTACTCTTTGAATTTGAATATATAAGTCCTGACAGTATATTATTCAGCTGCTTCATGGTTGGTCTCAATGCCATTACAAATACAAGCCAAAAAAAAAGTAAAAGAAAATAAGTCAAGAATCTGAGAGACTATTTTTCATACTTAACTCTTTCATGGGAACAATAAGACTATGTACAAAGAATAAGCTCAAAGCCCTGAAACGTTGTCTCCTGTGCGCACAGCAGATTACACATAATGAGCTTTCACCGGGGGGCTGTTTCATCAGCAATCATAAGAGGTATGGATACTCCAGTCAGTGCACACACTGTGAAGCTTAATAACAGGGAGGTGATGTTTTTAGAGCATTTTGGATAAACGGTCAGCTGAAATAATGAGATGCAGTATCTTCTTTATTTAGGCCATGTTCAAGTTCTGGATCCTCCTCTGGTCTGATAACAGGTGCCAAGAACAGGTAAGAGAGGTGGGGAGTGGGGAGAACCACCACGCCTGGACTTCCCTGTGCTGGGCCCCCGGCTAAGTACTGTCCACACGTAACCACGTGACAAACCCAACAACCTCCTGAGGCAGGATGGCCCCTTCTCAGATGTGGGGAAGCCCCCTGAGACTGAGAAACTTGCTTCAGGTTGTCTGGCCAAGAGGTGGCAGGGCAGAGATCTGACACCTCCAAATCCCACGCGTTTCACATTGCATCGGTAGACCTGTCTGGTCCAAAGCTACATACAAATAGTGTCGACATTTTTTAAGGCAGGCCCAGATGAAGAAACAAACAAACAAAACGAATCTGCTTACCTACCTTGCCCATCATAAGTCATATTGAGTTTTCAGGACACATGGTAAGCAGTAGGGTGAGGGAAAGAGTTGGGAACTTGAGAAAAGGAAAAACGGCACAAAAGAGCTACAGAGCTGAATCAAGCAGCACTCTGCATGAGAAGTGAAAAGTGGGCCCAAGTCCAGGGTGAACAGCATCCGGTCACGGTACTGAAGATACGCGTAAAAATGAATGCTTTCCCTTCTCAGATCCTCCCCTCGAAATGAAGGCCCTGGCTGGATGCTGGCCCAGCTCTCACCGACCTGGCTGTGGCTCTGACAGTCCAAGAGGTCATTGCTGATGTAGGCTTGCAGAACGGTCTCCCTCTGCTCTCCAGGGTGGGATGTGGTCAAGCGCTAGAAAGAAAAACAAGAGCAACAAGATGCAAGTGTGAACGTGGAGATGAATGTCCCCACAGTTGGTGTGTGTTAATGGGCAGTGCCAGTAACTACGCCTTTCATCCAACAAGAGGAACAGTACCCAGCTGGGGGCTAGTCAACCAGCCAACAAGTCAATTAACGAGAAATTACAATGTACTTCCTAGTGGGTGATGTAGGAGTCGATTTACACACATGAAATCTCCAGAGCGGTGAAGTGGAAAAGGGCTGGATTGTTAAGTGAGCAGATAAGGGAGGGCTCGCCAACGCCTGGAGAGGGTTTTTTTTTTTTGCTGGAAGTGGCTCAAGAGCTGGTTCCTGAAGGATGAACAGACTGTTATGCAGCACAGGGGGTGTGAGAGTGGGGAGGGAGTGGGACGTGCAGTCCAGCTCAGGCAGGTGTGAAATACAGGATGCACTCATGGGGCCTTCAATGAGGGGAGCACAGGGCAGGCTGTGAGGGCCGTGAGCAAGGGCCATGCCCACAAGCAGACTTGACCCTACAGGGACTGACACAGCAGTACTGTGACACTGTGCACACACGTGTGTGCTTGTGTGTGGGGGGGGGGTGTGTGCAGCTGAGTAGAATTTCGTAGACATTGAAAAGCCGTAAGTTTGTTGTGTTGTTTTAAAAAAGTAAGAATTTACTTAATGTCCATCGGGCTGTAGGAAATATGTTTCGTGGAGAGCATGTGAAATGTGTGTGTGTTTGTGCACCTGAGAAAGCCGTGTGACTACTGTGAGCAAACGTCCTTGTGCAGGTTGTCCAGGACAGCCTTGCTAGACAAAGCTCCCTGAGACTGCAGGCGAGGAGCAGCGGGACGGGTAAAGAACGGGGGGTGGGAAGACGGGAAGAGCCGCAGACTGCCTGGAGGCAGGTGTCACTGATGGACCGGACCCCTGTGGCCAACGAGGGAGGCCCTGAGGGAAGAAAGGACTACATTAAAGGAGGGCGGTGCCAGGAGGGTCACATCTGGGGGCTGCTGTTGAGTTTGGAGGCTACTGCTGGACTGGGGTGGAGTGGAGGCACTGGAGGAGTCTCAGACAGAATCATAAGGATCTGTTTATTTTTCCTGGTTGTTCTGACAATGCCATTCACTCAGCAAAGGAATAAATACCCTGTCTCACCAAGAGTACAATGGACTGACAGCAAGTGCTGGGTGGATAATCTAAGAACCAAAGGAAGGATGGTTTTGGTAACTTGAGCAGAGAGGCAAATGTCCAGTGCAGGATGACCACTAGAGAGTCCTCCTGACGCCCCACGCGCTCCAGTCAACTGATGCAAACAAATCCGGAGCGACACCACTGACTGACCACAGGACCCTTTCCGCTGGTCCTGAGTGCACCCTCAGAGCACTCCCCCAGACCGGACTCCCGGAAGCACTAACAGCCATCAGAAGTGCAAGGGAGGAGAGCTTTTTTAATCCAGAGATGGAGAAATCATTCAAAAGCATCTGATGTCAAGATACCCTCAGACCTGGGATCCATGAAAGAGTCTGACAGTGTTGCAAGCGAATAAGAACAGATATTCAGCTAAAGAGTGAACCAGTGTTGGCGTATGCCAGCAGTTCTAAAGTGTATTCTGGGGAACCCTGAGGGGCTTCAGAGCCCCTTCCGGGGGTCTACAAGGTCACAATTATTTTCATAATAATACTAAGATATGTTTTGTCTTTTTAATGATCTACCTCTCAGAGGCTATTTGAAGTGTGATACCATGATAAATTGAATGTAGAAGCAGAGATGAGAATCCAGCTGTCCTCCATTAAGCCAGATATTAAAGAAATTTATTTTAAAAATTTATAAAAATGAGAAAATAAAAAATAAAAGAAAAAATGTTTTAAAGAAATTTACAAAAATGTAAGACAATGTCAGTCTTACTAATTTTCTTTTTGGTTTGGAAAATAGTTACTTTTTATAAAAAGTATGTTATGTTCTTGGTTTATTATTGTTCATCATAAATGAATTAATAAGTATGTATTTTACATTTTCTTAGTTTTAATTTGCAGCACTGTAAATTTTGGTAGATAAAATTCACAGAAATAAAAGCTCTTTGGGTTCCTCGGTATTTCTGACAGTGTAAAGGGGTCTGAGACCAAAAAGCTTGAGAACCACAGGCTTAACTGTGATCACTCTGAACACTGGGGAGAAAAGCAACCATTTAGACTAGGCTTTAGTCTAAAAAACTAAGTCTTTTCCTTAAAGACTTGTTAATAGGTTTTTGCCCTTGATGCCTGCTCCTGTGCCCGCTTGGTGACTCCTCAACCTGGACGGAGGTCTCTGCGGAGGTGCAGTGTGAGAGTGAGTCCGTGCTCTGACACGCCGACACCTCCCAGCTGTGAGTGTGGCTCAGGACCAGGAAAGGGCCAGACAGGGGGCGCCTCTGGGGCCTTGAAACTGCATATATCAAAGGCGATGGCAACCATAACGTCAAGGAGTTTTTAAAGAGACCACAGCAATCTTTGGAAGCTGCTTTTAACTTTAGCTCTTGGCGTCATCAGGTAGCAGGAAGAAAGAGTTTGAGAAGATGTGTTGAAAGATACAAGCAAGGTAACCAGCCAAGAAAACCGGCTTTTTTTTTTTTTTTTTAACTTCAACAAAAAAATGTACGTACCCAGCGCAGAGCCTGCAACAAGAAGGCTTTCAAGCGGTCACTCCCCAGAATCAAATCCTTCTTCAGTTTCTCATAATCCAAGGAGGGCAGTAATGGGACATCCTTCAGTTTCCTACTCAGCAACACAAGTTCAAAGAGAAAGAAAAGGGCAGAAGGGCATGTTCACTACACCTCCTGAGTATCATGACACCCCATCTAGACCCGCTCGGATGGGCTGAACGGGCAGTGGGCTACTGCTTTCTGTGCTCCTGGTACTAACTCCAGGCCTCCATGGAGAGGGCTGGGTTCCAGGCTCCCCACCCCAGCTGCAACGAGCTCAGCTCAGCCCCTTCTGTTGCATGGACTAAGGTTGATACAGCAGTTTTCCTAAAACGAGGAGTCTCTGCCTAAATGGGTTTAGAAAGCACCGCATTCACATTAGGCCGGGGCACCACAGATGGGGATGAAATCATCTTGGAGACATCATAACTTTCCACCAAAGTTCTCTTTAGAATCCTGAGCAAAGCCCAAAGCCTATTAGTGTCAGCAGGCCCCTAGCATCCTCCCTAAGGACCTGAAGTCACTGTCCCTCTCAAGCCTGAGGGACCGGCCTGAGGGAATGTGAGGGACAGACCAGCAGTCAGGAAACACTTTGAGCAGGAGCTACACCATTGACCCTGCAGCAGGTAGAGGGTGTGAGCAGGAAGCAGCAGCGGGGACAGGCCTGTGAGACGGGGAGTGAGTTGAACAATTTACAAACCTTCCTCAAGAGGACTCCAGGTCAAAGGCCTCAGGGGAAGGCAGGTTTCAAATAAGAGAGATCTCTGTTCGAAGATCTACACTCTGCAGATGACCCAACACCTGCTTCTGGTTGTCCAGGTACAAAAACAACCACCTCAGATGCCTCGTCCTGAAACAAGTGTCTTCACACTTTGTTTGCTGTTTTGTAGAACAGAAGGAGATTGGAGTGTACAGAAAAAACAGTGAAAACTGAAAGAGGTCTGTACTGTCTCAATGCTAATGTCCTCGTTTTGATGTTGTATTACAGTCATGTAAGATGTCACCGCTGGGGAGGCTGGGTGGCCTGACTTCCTGTGAATCTATAATTATTTCAAAACAAAAAAACTAAACAAAATATGATTCTCCCAATATTGTGCAGAGAATATTACTACTCTCTGTACAATATTAAATGAGGATTCATGAAGAATTGAGTGAAAAGACTAAAGATGTTTTTAAGGGTGGAATTAAACTGAGGTAATACCCCTGGGAGGTAGAATTTGAGATTCCTTAAATTTTCTTCTTCGTATGTTCCTAAAGATTCAAGTTTTCTATCATGAGCATATACAACTTACATCATTATAGGAAAAAAGTTACATGCTAGTTTTTAAAATGTTACTGTTTAGAAGACAAGATGAGATCCTCTTACAGGGCCGGGAAGAAAAAGCTAGAAAAGAGGGCATCGAATGAGGTCTCAGTAAACACTTCTGTGGAGGAGAGTCTTCTATCTTATACCGCAAATGGTAAACTCCTGTACATGACATATTGATTATTTTGACTATTTTTTCCTGAGGCAGATAATATTGTGAGTTTAAAAATTAATACAGATAACTTTAAAAATTCCAATCATAAATAACTGGCCAGTATTCTTCAAAAGTATCAAGGCCTCAAAAGATGAAGAATGATTTCAAATGAAAAGAAACTAAGATGTGACAAGACTAACATGTGATCCTGGACTGAATCCTGGACCAGAGAAAGAACGTAAGGGAATAACTGGTAAAATGTGAATAAGGTCCGTAGGTTAGATGACAGTGCTGTTTCAGAGTCAATTTTCTGGTTTTGATAACGGCACTGGGCTTGTGTAAGACAGTAACACTGGGGAGTCTGGGTGAAGGGTATATGGGAACTCTGTGTACTATTTTTGCAACTCTAAGATTATCTCAAAGTGAAAACTTTTTTAAAATTTAACATTCAAACAGGCTCTTTTTCTAGATCAAAGAAGTTCCATTTGTAAAGCCATTTTTGAATATGGGCTATAGCTGGGGCACTTCTATTGGAAGGAAGAAAACCTGTCATAATTCGGCCATATTCACTTGCCAATAATGGCAATATTACCAGCTAAGCAGCTCAGCAACCCCGCACTTCTGTGGTCCAGCCACTCTCCCACTGTTCAAGAAGCCTGGGTCATGCCTTCTCCTCATCCTCTTAACCCCTGCTACCAACCGCCCCCCTTCACTCTCTGCAGGTCGCTTTGCCGCACTTATATCACTGGGAATACATCAGTAAACACCCGGAGAGTTTACTACGTTCCCAACACTGTACTAAGTGCTTTAAACATACTGCCTTATTTTTATCCTCACAACAGTTCTATAATAGAGTTACTGTTATTATTCTCATTTTACAAGGAAGGAAACTGAGGCACAGAGAAGTTATAAGAAAGTGGTCCAAGTCACAGAGCTGGTGGCAGAGGTGGGGTTTTAACCCTGGCAGTCTGCGCTCACCAGCACTGCATTACATGGCCACCATCCAAAGAGAACGAGGTGCAGGGTCAATGTCAGACTTGGGCAGGACCGAGGGAGGAGGAATGCCGTATCTACTGCAGGTGCTGAGTGATCTCACAGGACCCGCCGCCCTCCCCTCCACCCAAGGCTGGCAAGAGTCACTAGAACCCACCCTAGTCCTTATGTCCACACCAAAGGTTCTCAATTCCCTTGCTACTGCCTGACAAAGTTCCTATGCATCAGGTACCTGCGTGAGTGACGACCTAACTGACTTGGAGAGGAATACTCAAGCAGACACCAAGCTACCCTGTAGCCTTGGTCATTATGTGAATCAGCAGAGAACATAAAATGTAGACACTTTAACCCTCTGTTGACTGCCCTTTGACAGGAGATTATATTGATTTCTGCAGAATGTTATAGAAACAATTCAACAATTTTTTCCATTTGATGCTACTTAACCAACATAACAGAATTAACATTGAAAGACACTTCTAGTATTACTTATAATTACTGGTATTTCCTTTAATATCCAACATAGCTCTAGCTAATCAAAGAAATTCACTAAGCAAGGCGATTAAGATGAGCATTTCTTACAGCTACTTTGAATTTCAGTTTTACCCATAACTATTCTCTTTAATAATAGCTCCTAAGAGCAGGTACTTACACGGGTGCCAAGGAGGCTCTTAACATGGTTGAAGCCTGAGGAGGAAGGGGAGAGAAGAAAATAGACTGTGTTAAACATTGACAGCAATGCATTAATCCCTAATCACTGTAATGGCACAAAACCAACAGATCTGCAAAGTTTTTCATCCACCAGGATTCTCCAACCATAATCATATATGATTTAAAAATTAGCCCAAGCTCGAGTTAAGTAATACCTTCCTGATGCACTTCCCAAGCCACCCACCCTTGGCCTCTTGCTACTCCACTGCAAGGAGCACTCTATAAAAAAACGGGTGGGTTCGCCCTGACCAAATTCCCAGAGGAACTTAGAGCTGCCTAGTCAAAAACATCACAAAGAACAAAAGCAATGAAGCCCAGTTTATTATCCTGATTTTCTTTTTTATTAAGATTTTATCTTTGAGTATAAAAATAACACATGCACTTTGTACGAAGTCAAACACTAGAGGTGTTTATAGAAAAAATTCACAATCCCCCTTCTACCCCACGCCCCTTTAATCCTGCCTTTAGGCCAAATCATTGCCTACTTTGTGGGCATTCACACTGCCCCGTTTATTGTTTTCTTGTATTGTTTTTGCCACTATGGGCAACGCAGTATTAAGCATGTACTAAAACAGAGAAACCACCAAACGCTGTGAATGGCACTTCTTTGGACCGACTCAAACCCATTGTAAAAGACATTTTGAGAAAATAAGGGAAATGTGAGTAAGGACAGCACTGGTACTACACGGCACTGAGGAATTAGTGTTAATTTTATTTGGCACTGTGGTTATGTTTCCTTTTTGTTTTTAAAGCCCTTATCTGTTAGCGATAATAGCGTACATAGAATTATTTACAGGTAAAGTGGTATGTTCGGAATCACTCTAAGAGAACTCCAGGAAAAACAAAAGTAGAAGAGAAGAGAGGCAGTGGTCCTTGGTCCCCTCTGTCACCACAACCCTTGAATGAAACATTATCCATGCTTATCATATTGAGCTGTAATCATTTTGTAACCATTTCTGTGTCTTTTTCCTTCAGCAGACACTGAGTTCCACAGGAGCTGGAGAGAGATCCCCCTTGAGTCCCCAGCACCTGGTACAGTGCCTGGACACACAGAAGCACTCAATCAACATTTGTTGAATGAATGAATGAATGAATGAATGAATGAAAGCTGACTTCCAAAAGTGGGCACTCTAGAATCCTTGACTGATTTAATAAATAAATGTAATAAACTGGCCCTGTTCTCAATTGCTTCCCTTTGCAGTATTTACAGATCCCCAGACTCTTACCTCAGAGACAGCAAACTCCATTTTTACAAGGCTCATGACCATGTATTTTAATAATATTTTTTAACCCTTGATTTTCTTTTAAGTAAAGGAACTACCTATTATTCCTGTTATTGGCTTACATAGCAAGGAGTTTAGAAAATAAGTTGGAGATGTCATCTAGATTACTCATCTAACACATTAAGCGGATCAAGAAGCCAGTAATGAGTCAAATAAGGACATGGCCATGTTAAAATGTTAGCATAATCTATACACAAATGAAAAAAAATTAAATTAGTGATATTGGATAATTATTTCCACTAGTAAAATCCATTTATATATACCTCCCTTTTTTCATAGTTAAGAAAACGTTTTCTATCTTTTAAAACATCAGTTCTTTTTTGCTAAATTCAGTATCATTCTATTTGTCCTGTAAAGAAATTACTTGAAAAGCAGTAATAACTGATCCTTTTATGAGAAGAGCCGGTATGTTAAACATAATTGAGACTTCATTACCAAATCAAGTTAAAAAGAAAAAAAAAAGCTGGTGATGAGCTGTGGGAAGAATGAAAGGCCCAGCGTGCTCTTAATGAGAGGAGGCTGTGGTATTTCATTCAGTAAGTACTTGCTGAATGCCTACTACCTGCCTAGTTTCTGCTGGGCACTGTTGATACTCGGTGAACAAAGCAAAAACCCTCTTCTCAGAGAGCTTGCAATCCAACGGGGAGAATCAACGGTCAGATAACTCTCTGTGCTGCAAGAGGGCAGCAATCTTAGTACTAGCGGGCGCAGATGCCAATGAGAGCACATGACAGGGATGCTAGAGCTAAGAAGTACTAAGCTTACATCATGAAGTGGAAGTTGACCTTAACATTGACACCTGGGTATAAACTTGCACGTGGAATGGAGAACTCACAGCAGGCAGTAGCTACCTAACCATTAACGTGGAGGCATTAATAAGAACACTTGAACACTAACGAGGCTGCTCTGATCTGTGGACCAACCTTTACTTCAGACTATATTTCTAAAGGTCACTGCTACCACCAGTTTCTAGCACTGCTCTGTGTATGGGCGGGTGGACACGGTCTGGCCAAGGAAGAAAAGCCCCAGGAAGAAAAAGCTGGGAGAGGCTCCAAAACCATCAGTCAGTTGGAATAATTTTCCTCTCGAACTAACAGTGGATTCTGAGTATGAACGGATGAGCCCAGGGAGGATCCCCTTGTTAAGGAACTCCTGACTGCAGCCCAAATGGGTGCTGTGCGATGATTTGATGCTGGGCACTCAGGGAAAGACCCCTAAGGCCCAGGGCACCAGAAGAAAGTGGTGGATGTGCGTGTGGACAGGTGGTGGTTTCCCATCTGAGGAAGCACAGCATGAACTTTCGGCAACCTCTTTAGGGCACAGTTAGAGGACAGTGGAACAATGAATGTATTATCCCATCATTAGTCATTGAGCACACACGCGTACCAGGCTCCGGGCAAGGCTCCCTGGAACCCTTGGGCGTGGGGGAAATAAAATGCTCCCTAAGCCAAGTGAAAGAGCAGAATTGTGGTCCCATCACTTCTCAGCTACAGGTGAGAACTTGAGTCAGGCCCTCAGTGCTCATGGGGTGGGGGAGGGGTTTACCGGAGCCACATGAGCCTAGGACAGCTCTTGGTGACAACAGCAGGATGAGAGGCTTTGCTACCGATCCATGACATCAGGAAGTGTGTTAGAGCAACGGGTACGAGGTGTGACATGAGCAAAGTGACTGGAAGTTGGCTGGGGCAGACGGGGTAAGCAGTCCTTTACTGCAGGGCTTCTCCAGGCGCTAGTGTGCTGCTGAGAGGCGTGAATCCCGGGATACAGCATGTCGCAAACCTCACATCAGTGGTTTGTTTGGGGACAGGGACATCCTGTGGGATGAGCTTCTACTCACGCACTTGGGAAAATGCTGCTCCACGTGACGGCCGCGGGTGTTTGAGGCCCGGGGAGGGTCAGAAAGAAAGAGCTGCGACTCAACACCAGCAGCGCCAGGGTGACAGGAAGGCACGATGTGCGGGGCCGCAAACCTCCCCAGACCAGGGCAGACTCCCGGGCCCGGCTCACGCGGGCCGCACGCGGAACCAGGTGCGCATGCGCCGTGCCGGGGAGCAGGTGAACAGGGAAGGCGGGACCCCTTGGCAAGTGACCTCACGGGGAATGACCACCAGGAGAGGTTAAGTAACCACAGCGGGACTCGGAAGGAAATGCGTGCCAGCCACGGGACAGAGAGGCAACGGGAGCCGGAGGCCCAGAGGGGCATCCCCGCCAATGGAGAAGGGAGGCCGTGGGACCAACTCTGTAACACGAAGGGGGACTTGCACAACGAGGGTTGTGACTGCAGGCGGGGAAAACGTTGCGAATGCGATTTGGAAGTGGAGCTCAGTATGTGTGTTGGGGGGTGCCCAAGTGGCTGAATGTTCTGGCAAGTTCTACAGAAACTTCCTAGGCAGGAGCCTCTCTGGCTCACCAGGTCACTGAGGGCACCGCCTTGGCCGGGCTCCAGCACCCTGTAAGCTGCAGGCGTCTGAGAGCCTGGGGCTGGGCTGGGTGCACAGCAACGCGCACACCTGGGGGAATGCCGGGGGTTGGGGCGCTGGGACCTCTTGGAGTTTCCGTGACCAGAGCCAGGCCTGGAGAAACAGATGAGCATCAGATCACGGAAGGCTGGGGACCTGACGCTGAGCACTTGGGACCAGAAGCAATGACAAGTATTAAGCAAGAGAGTAACATGATCAGATGCCTGTATACACCCAAATGCTTCCTGAAACCTGAGGGCGTAAATGAATGAACAAGATACAACAAGAAAGGTCACTCCAGCTCCCATGTGAATGAGCCATCAGAAAGCCCAGAGCGCTGAGACTGAGACCAGTTAGGAAATGTTGCCTTATGCCAGGACACAAATAGGGAGAGCCTGAACAGACACAGAGCCACAAAGATGGGGCAGGAAGGAGGAAGCCCGTTCAGATCCCCACAGCTGCCAAAGCACAGGGCAAGGGAGAAAGAGCCTCGGGGGCCCCCTAGTGTTCCCTGGAGTGTCACTCATTCACCGAGAGAAATACAGGAGGGGAAGTCACCTGGCTGGAAGAAAAGATAAGCCCAGATTTGGACACAGAAAATGTGATGACCCTGTCAGACACCCATGGAGAGAAGGCCAGCGAGTCTGGATTTGGAGGTCAGGGGAAAGGTCTAAGCTAATAGCATAGTCACCCTCTGCCAATCAATGTCCTACCGACTGGTTGAGATCAAATATGTTCAATCCTCACCTCACCAGGGTCAGTTCAGGCACTGGTGTATGAGGTGCAGCAGGGAGAGGGAGCTAGGTGTGCAACTCCCCCAAGACACACAGAGCACCGGGCCCTGAAAGGCTGCCTCAAAATGCAGTGGCGAGGCAGGAAACGGGCAGCGTCCTGCCAAGACAGAAGGCCACCTAAGGGAGAATGTGAGGGCTGAAGATGTTGAACTTCACCTGCAGAGCCACAGTCCACACAACAGGAAGCTTCAGGAAGCGTCCTCCTTAGTGAAACAAGGTCAGAGCAAGGCCTGAGCAGCTGCACAGGCTGTCCCCCAAGAAGGGTCACCTCCACCACCACCATCATTACCTCCACCACCACAACCCCCAGTCCCCTACAGGTTTTTATTGCTAACAAAGATGATTGATTTTGGAAGTAGATGCTTCTAAGATTCACATGTCGTGGGCCTTTAAAATATTTAATGCAATCACACCTCAAAGTGTTATAACTTACATTTCCAATGGGGCCTACTTGGAGTTGTTGAAGAAAGGGAGGGTGAATTCCCAAATGAGCCATTTTCCCAATAAGAATGCATTTAAAAGGAAACTTTCCCATCCAGTAAATCCACAAACCCAGAGGTGCCACTGGGTGGGATTTGGGTCTCACCCAGGGGCTATGCTCAGATTTTTACCTTGAGTGTCTCTGCATTCATGCTTGCCCAGAGCAAACAAAGGGCTAAGACAGGGACATACCACGGTGCTTTTAAATGCTATGTGCAGCATTAAGTTAAAAGAGACAGTTGCAGAAAGATTGCGTAATAAAAATCTCAATTACACGTGCTTTTTAAAGGTCTAGAGGATGCATACGAAACACAGTCAACAGTGTCACCTATGTAGGAAGGTGAGATGGGGTGAGTGTGAGGGAGGGAAGGGGTTTGTGTTTTGCTCCATTTACTGTGAATTGTTATACATTTTCCAGCTAACACATATTCGTGTATTCCTTGTGTGACCTGAGAATACAAACAACTCTCCCTCTTGTGCCCTGAAGAAGAAGTTTCTCCTCTTACTACTTGTCACGAGATTCCTGATAATATAAAATCAGGTTCATCTCCTATCCCAGCAAATGATAGGCCCGTGGTTTGGAATCTGATTGGGTAACGACCAAACCTGGGGTCAGGGTGGCGACAGGCAGTCAAGCCCGAAGAGGCCACCTGGCAGAGTTCTCCTCTCAAAAATGTAATCCGTCATTCTCAATCCTAGAGACCCAGAGTTGAGGCCCAGCTGTAACAATGCAGCAGACTTTTGGGCACAGTCACCTGGGTGGGAATGAGGCAGGGTGGAAACACACTTCTTCCACTCATGGTGCTTCCTCTGCAGGGCCTCCACCGGCATAATCGTCAGACACAGCCCCCAGAGAGGGGGACTTCCTGGATTTGCACTGCCCTGTACCCCTCTTCCTCCAGGCAGTGAGGCTCCCAGAGAGCACAGGCCCGCTTGCTCCCCCTGCTGCCTGGTGGTGCAGGTTGTGGGGGTAGGGGGGCTTGGCCACACAGCTGTCCATGACTGGGTGAGAACATTTCTTTAATTCCAGAATTCAAGAGTAGGTGACCCACCTGCTTACAAAAAAACCAAAATCCACGTTCTCCAATATACGTGTTGCGAGAATCAATGCCAGTGTCTTCAGCTCATTTTTCCTTCATTCTATTGCCCTATTTTTCAGTTGGTTCAGAACTTGGGAAGGAAGGGTGCTATTTACTTCTGAGCCCTTCTTAACTTTTAGCAGTGAATGAGGTTGCAGTGGGCCAGATTTAAAGACCAGAATCAAATGCGCTGAACTTGACAGGCACCAGCCGTTCTCTGATGGACCCCGGCCAGGCTCCTTTACAGAGAACAGTGAATTGAAACACTAGGCCAAGGGGGAGCTGACCGGGGAGCAGGCTGGAAAGAAGGCTGGTCTGTGCCCACCTATTCATCTTGAAATCGATGGCACTCTGTTTGGACCTAGAGTAAACTATATTCCCTTAAAAAAGTAAAAGAGTAATCTTCTCCTTCCGGTCCTAGATACTATCAGTTTAGTCCCCTGAAGTCCTGTCTAAATTGTATCCTAATTTCCTCTTCATACGTTATAAATCTGTTATCATAAATTGACGTTAGGCATGCCAAGTCAACTACAATATTCTTTTATACTTTTATAATGACCCCTCATCCACAATAAAAGATTGTTTGCAGCTTTTATTGCCTGTTACTAAGTCAATGACTCAGTAGAAAAAAAAATGGTTACAAGTTAAGGTAAACAGAGCTCATCCTGTCTCCCGTGGTTTCTGAGGCTTAGAATCTGTACCTTAATGCCACCATAACAGGGAAGGATGGCAGGACCAGTCTCCTGACAAATGAAGACAAAATATCAGATATGCTGTGCCCCGTTCCCTTTTCTCCTGCTCCTTATTAACATAATATCAGTTTTAAATATGCTGGTTTCATGACTCTGCCAATAGAAAGGGTTCCTGTATATGTGAAACAGGATGGGATTTTATAAACAAACCTGGAAAACACTAAGTGTTTACCAAATTATGAATCAATACATAAGTGGAAGAGAGGGAAGAAAGAAGGGGTCTAGACACAGATCCTGCAATGCTAATTACTGCTAGAAAGCCATCATTTTTGGTAAATACTCTGATTCTTAACATCATCCTTAAGCTGATAACCTACAGCTAGGCATATTCTGGACACAGAAAGTCGACTCAGCCAGTCCTCAGGGATGTGGCTTGAAGCCCCTCATCCCGAAGGCCCACGAGGGAGATACTTTCCCGAAACTTGGATGTCTGTATGTGCTTTACTGACATTAAAAAAATGGCCAGCTCCCTAAGATTCTGCATGCTAACACCACCGGGGCCACATCCCAAAGCAAGGACTCTGCAGGTCCTGTCCTCCAGGGTCCACAGGTCCGACACAGTGACAGCCCCTCGATACTCCCACGTGCACCTCGAGGACATGGCCAAGGACGCTGGCTCTTCACCACATTACTGCATCCTTCCTACCAAGATCCACGAGAAGAACTATCCTCAGGTCTTAGCACCAGAATAACACTGTGAAGCGTTGTTTTTGACCTTGCAGTCTTCTAAAAAAATGTTCTTAGACTTGTTAAATTGTAAGAGTAATACACCTAACTTGGGAAAATTCCATGGTCTAAAGGGCACACGAGGAACACCTTGAAATGGTCTATCGTGGGATGTGTGATGGGCTGGTGGGCGCTCACTGTACTGCTGTGCTTCCTAGAACGCACGTGTAGCACAAATGTTTTAGATGCAGTGAATATCACCCTCCTTTCCTTTATAAATAAATCATGTAAACGATTTTTGCACAGGCTGCGGAAAGCCTGGTGCCAAATCTGTGCCTCCCTCCCTAGCTGTACAGCAACTTAGGACCTGTATTTTTTATACCAGCCTTAGCCATTAATTACCTTTATTTTTCCTACCCTCATTTTCCTTTAACCACAATTTCTTTGTCCCTCCAGCATTGCTGAGATATAACAGACGTGGAACATTGTGTAAGTTTAAGGCATACAATGTGATAAATTGATAGATGTATCTATTGTGAAATGATTATAACAAGAAGGTCAGTAAACACATCTGTCATCTCACATGGCTACCTTTTTTGTTTTGTGGTGAGAACATTTAAGATCTGTGCTCTTAGCAACCTTCAAGAATACAATACACTATTGTTAACTACTGTACATTAGATTAGATCCTCAGAACTTATTCATCTTTTTTATTGCATTATTTAATTATTTTATTTTGGCAGTGGGGGTGGTAATTAGGTTTGTTTATTTTTAGAGGAGGTACTGGGGATTGAACCCAGGGCTTCGTGCATGCTAAGCATGTGCCGTGCCACAGGAACTTACTCACCTTAAAACCAAATGATTGTACCCTTTGACCAACATCTCATTTCTCGCACCCCTTGGCAACCACCAATCTACTTTCAGTTTCTATGAATTCTAATCAAAATTTCTTTCTCTTTATTTTCTATTTTTGTATTTCTCATATTTGTATTTTCTCGTATTATAATAATAAACTGCTTCATACCTACTTGAGTATGAGGAGGTTGTTTTAATACTAAAAAAGGCCTCTGGTTATGAAGGCCTTAGTATTAATGTGCAGACACATAATGAAAAGTCGGGGTCCTGACCCTGGAGGCTGCCTAAGGATCCCCTGGGGCTTCCTTCCTAATTCAGAGCATCAGGCTCCACCCACTCAGCCTGGGGAGGGGGCCCCAGCAGGTTGGTATGCACTCCCGGACAAGGGTTCAAGGACTCTGAAAACTTCCTCGGGAGACACTGGTGTACTCACACCCCCAGGTAAGAACCCAACTCAACTCCACACGCCTCCAGCTGAGCTTGTAGGAAGGACGCAACATCACCTATGTAGTATTTTGGCCTGTCATGCGAACCTGACTCTAACCACAAGGAACCATCAACCACAAAAGGAACAGTGCTCTATTTTTAAAGGAGAGGAAGGAGTATATTCCTCTAAAATGTCAATGTCATGAGAGTCAAAGGAAGACTGGGGTAATGTTCGAGATGAATGGAGGCTAAAGAGACGCAACGCATCAACACACTCCTAGGGTGCGGCTGCTGTAAAGGGTGTTAACAGCCAGGCAGACAAAACTGGAAAATGCACCGTAGGTCAATTAGGTAAGAATAGTGCATCAATATTAAGTTTACTGAAGTTGATAATCTACGGTTATGTAAGAGAACATTTCTATTAAGAAATGCACACTGCACTCAAGTAGGTAGGGGAAGAGAACCGTAATATATGTAATTTATCCTCAGATGGTTCAGAAAACATATTGTGTGTGTGTGTGTGTGTATGTGGAGAGAAAGTAAACGGGTAAAATGTCAGCAGCTGGTGAATGAAGGGTAGACAAGTGTCCTTTCTGCTACTTTTGCAACTTTTCTGTAAGTCTGTAATTATTCTAAGTATAAAGTTAAAAAAGATTAAATGAAAGCCCCTGCCTTAGGCTGTGCAACTCCAATGTGACAGTTATTTTTTAAAAAGCGGAAAGTTTCCTTCTATTCCTGCTGACTTGCCACTGTGACCAGACCCTGGACCCTCAAGCAGCTCCACTGGGCAGAGAAGAGGGCGCCTCCCTCCCCACCACCCCCAGGAGGCCGCCTTCCAGCTGCTCATCTGTGAAAAAAAGCTTTCTTTTCCTTCTGGGAAGGCACAGACCTCCTAGGCCGGCTGAAACACAGACCCTGGAATGTGTTATTTTCTCCTGCTCTCTCACTTTTTAAAGTTACGGGACTTTTCAGTCTGGGGAGCAGACCAGGGGCGCAGAGCCTCACCGTGCCAGGCCTCGTGAAGTCCACGCTGTGCGCCAGGCTCTGCCGCATCTGGTTACTGAAGAGGCGGACACAGACGCTCTGGAGGTACTCCGGGGTGATCTGCACAGAGGACAGAGGACGGCTGGTGAAAGGCGCGAACCGCCCCCTCCCCAGCCACGTGCGATGCCCTGGCAGGCGTTGGAGCTGACCCTCAGCAGTCTCTCTGTGGGCACAGGGATGGGACTCTGCTTTAACGTCGGAGCTCCAGGGAGTTAAAGCACCAAGCGCAATAGCAAAAAAACTGCTAACCTACTACAGCTATGATCATGGGATAGCAGACTTTAAGTTATAGAATTCCACCTGATGTACTCCCACTGTCATGTAAGATAAACTGATTTTAAAGCTTTTGTTGTTGTTGTTACTTCAAACAATACAGTCATTGGGTGGCTATAATGTGGGGGAAAGAATGCTGGGCTTAAGATCTGAAGGCCTGGGCTCAAGGAGTGGACCCCTGAGAAGGCCAGCAGCTCTGCCTCCTGCCTTCCCAACCTGTCAGATGAAATGAATGACGTTCACCGCTCCGGGTCACAAGGAGGGGTAAACGAGGTCAAGGAAAAGCCTCGCACATGGCTGATGGCTCAGTAAAGGCCTATGGAAGAGTGATGGAGACGTTTTATAAACCATCAAGTGCTTGACAGCTGGAGGCTGGATTACTGTTGCATCAACACTACTATATCACAGCATTTTTCTGTGGCATCTCTCATGCCTCTCTCCACAACTCCTATAAATCAGGACTAACGTACAACATCTAAGGTGGTAATCTCTGAAATTTTTTCTTTTCATCTTACATCTTTTCTTTTTATAAAAGTAATGCATGCTCATGTAAAACATATGAATGACATAACCTCTCCCCAGTCCCACCCTGCTCCCACAAGCCAATCCCTGGAGGTAACTACTCAACAGTTTTACATCCTTCCAGTCTCTTTTCTATGCCTGATGGTTAGAGGGAACCTCCTTTTCCACAGCCTCATGATTCCACGTGGTGAACTTCCATGTGGTAACGTCACTGGCCTCTCCGCCTACTCCTCACTCAGTCCTGCCCGCAGGAGGAAGATAACTGATTGGTGAGTCAGAAAGAGTGGGAATGCTGGCTAGACCCTCTTCTCTGACTCTGGTGCTCCTGCCTACCCCACTGGAAACTTCTGATCTGCTTCAGCCACATGGAAGGCTCTATCCCTCCGTGGCAGACGTCTCTGGTCACTCCAAGACACTCAACTACAAGTGACTCGAAGAAGGGCCTTACCTCTCAAGGCTGCATCTTCTACATTACCCTGAGTCCACGTCCTCTGAATTCCTATAGTATCAAAATGTAAACATTCCTTTTTCATCCTGTATGTTTAATCTTTCCTTTTATACCTGTTCCTTCCCTACAACCTAAAAACATGTCCAAATATATTTCATATTAAAAAAATGTCTTCCCCTTTCTCCTCCCTAGGTCCTCACCCATCAACCCCCCCCCCCCAATGTTCCTCCTTCACAGCCAAGGTCCTTGCAAGAGCAGCCAACATTTGCGGGCTTACCTTCCTACACACCACACTCGAGCTCTCACAAGCACCTGCACCACCCCAAGGAAACTCACCACCAATGACCTTCTAAATGTCAAAAACATTGGACACCTTTCAGTTCTAGACTTCTAGAGTTTTCTGTGAGACTTTGGATCCAACCTTTGCACTTGAAACTGTTTCCTCCTTTGACTTCTAGAACTGCTACCACAACCATCTCTTTAACAAGGAAATTTGTTCCATCACTTTCTTGCTTGAAACAGGTGAATGAGGAAAGGATATGAATAAACAGTTGACTAAAAGACAAAATGTCAATGGCCAAAAAACATGAAAACCTATTCAGCCTCATACATAAGTAAAGGAATGTAAATTGAAACATTCAGAATACCAAGTTTTACTCACCAAACTGGCAAAGATATCAAAGTATAATCATGTCTAGTCTTGGCAAGTGTGTGGAGACACTCTGATACACTACTGGGGGTGGGGGTGGGTAGACACTGTTGAAATCTTTGGAGAAATAATTTGGCAACATCTATCAAAATTTGAATGCCCATAACCTTTGACTTAGCATTTCTACTCTTAGGATCTCATCTTACCTATATTCAAAGGTATACACTATATATAAGGATGCTCATTGCAACATTTTTTGTTATAGCAAACCAAAAATCTAAATGTTCATCATCAGAGATCAGATGGATTATGGTTCAGTCTTACAATGGAATAATGCACAAGCAACAAAAAGACTGAGGTAGGTGTGTGGCTGTGTGGAAAGATCTCCAAGATATAGTGAAAGTGGAAGAGCAAATTTGAGAAGAGCAATGGGTCGCATGAGCCCACGGAAGTATGTGTATATTACATGCACATGCACACACATGTCCACACACGCATATGCACAGAAGTGTTCTGAAATAATACACAAGAAACCTTAATCTCAAATATCAATAAGGAAGTGAGACTAAGGAATCGTGTGTGGAAGGGGCCTTTTCCTTCTTACTATATACTCCTCTGAATTATTTCAATTTTTTACTAGGAGCATGTATTTCTTTTACATTAAAAACAAGAGAGTTAAGAGTCCAGTCCTTGCCCCTCCCCTCCATCTCGCCAAACTTGACCCTGGAGGCCCCGCCCACCCCGCCTGGTGGTCTGCGGGCCTCTGCGCACAACTCCAGCAGTGACAGCCTGCGTGCCCATCTCTGGTCAGCATGCCGCATCTGGTGTCATGTCGACCCTGGCAGTCAGAGGCACACCAGGATGATGGTAGTTATATTTGAATAGGAGAGAAGGCAAAAGGAAAACGTATGCTTTTCTTTTTATTTTTCTCTGTACTGTTTTGAGTTTTCTAACTATGTACATGTCTTCTTTTTCTTCCCTTTTGTCAACAGTGGCTATATAAGCCACTTTTGGTTTGTATCTGGTAATTTTTTGTACTAAAGAAAAGTCAGTATGTGCTATTTTAGAAACTAAAAAAAACCTCTAATACTGAAAGTCCAGTTTTCAAGATACACATTTCAAAAGCTGCTCACTGACTGCAGGATAAAGCACGAATTCCTAAGCAGGGTCTACAGATCTCCCCACTGTCTTCCCCGATCCACTCCATCAGTCTTCTTTCAACACATGCCATCCCTCCAGCTTCGGCCATTTCCAGACACACGAAGCAACTCTGAGCAGTTGTGTGAATGTTCGTGCTTTCACACAGCAAACAGGTTTCAGCACAGGATACTAAAACATATGGAAAAGCTATTGGAAAAACAATGCATGTACGTAGCTCTGGCCTCAAGTTCTGGGGGACTCTCAGGGAACTGCACACCCACTCCTTCCAATTGTTTACTCAGATGTCCACTTATGAAGGTGAAAACCTGGAAACAACCTTAATGTCCAACAATGGGGACCCACCTGACACTAAAATAAAGTATGGCATTGCCATGTGATGGGAAACTCTGCTGCTACTGGAGCTGGGGCATGGTAGAAGAATATTTAATGACTTTAAGAACACATGATTTAGGGGGGAAGGTATAGCTCTAGTGGTAGAGCGCATGCTTAGCATGCACAGGGTCCTGGGTTCAATCATCAGTACCTCCCCTATGAATAAATAATTAAGTAAACCTAATTACTTCCCCCCTAAAAAAAGAACATACAATTTAGCGTTAAGGAAA